>NC_138135.1:22408423-23858543 GCF_964188305.1 Podarcis bocagei
CCAGTGCTACATTTTTCGGTCACTTTTTCATATTCATTTTTGATACCTAGTTGGTAAAGGTATGAACAATGGCAATACTTACCTTTTTACACATGGTGTAAATTATCTCTAAATTTTTGGGATTTGACAGTAACGTATCGGTATCAACAGTGACATAGTTGTGCAAGAGAGGCATCATATCTAGACAAAGGCAAGCAAAACAGTTAAGCTTGAGAGCAAAAGTAAGGTTAGCATTGTAGAGTTGTTTTCCTTGCATAGTACATGTTAACAAGCACTATAAACACATAAATAACTTAAAGGGGGGGTGGGAAACAAGTTCCTAGGGCTCCAAAGAAATGCCAGAAGTGTGTTGACAATCCCTGAAGCCATCTACATGACGGAAGGAGGAAATGTGCAAATTTACTCAATATGCAGAGTTTATATAGGTCTCAGAAACTGGATTGCCACAGCCCAAATTAAGTGCACACCACTCTGCACAAGGCTATCCCGTGCACATGCAGCTCTGAATCTATAGCACTGAGGAACAATGCAAGCTTGTTTTCACTCAGCTGAGACAAATTGACAATTGATACACTCCATCATAGCTTCCTGAACTACTGCTAGCCAACATAATACTTCAAATCGAGTTACTTGAACAGATCTACTGCTCCAGTCTCTCAGGTTATTATAACATCAGTCAATCCCCTTTCAGAACACACTACAGAGCTCATTACCTGCAAAGTACTCAAAGCAATCCTGTTGAAATACTTCATATAAGACACCCAGAAGCTGCCACATTTGAGGTGAAATAAGATGGCACGTCAAGCTGTATGCTAGAGAGAGGATTTCTTCATAGAACTCTGAAAGGGAAACCCCCGCAGATCTGATGAGGTCTGAAAATAAAAGTTTGCAAATCCCACACAAACTGCAAAAATTCATACCATTATCAATCCTTTATACAGCAATTTTAACCAGCAAACATGTTTTGCAATCATGTCTTTCTTGAGGTATACTGACAGCAATCTTGCCAGTTCACCTGAAGGTGTGACGGTAAGGAATTTACCAACCAGCACTGCATAGACTTGATTCAGGGCTTAAACAAAACTGCACATTTAGTGCAATTTGAACCTGGACATTACAATACTATACTCCCATTGTGTGCCCCACTGTCAATTCCCCAGGTATGTCTAGAACTGAATTGACTGTTGTTCCGTTGGCCTTCCAATTTGCACTACAGAAAGCAATCTATATGTCTAATGTGCAACAAAAGTAAATTCACAACAGGTGACTTATTTATGCCTAAACTGAAGTGGATAGCAGAGAAAATAAGTTGTTAAGGCAGCCTTCACCAATCCAGGCCAAAACATCTGGAGGGCACCAGATTGGCAAAGGCTGGCTGGAAAAAGAGGGTGTACTATATTCTAATATCTAATTCAAGACTGGCTTTTAGTTCTCTGCAATACAAACACAAACAAAAAATCTGGAAATATTTTCTAGAAGGTCAGCTTTTTAAATTTACCTATTACGTGCTTCTGCAAGACGAGGCCAATGATCTGTAAGCAAATGCTCTCCAACTGTTGAGTTATCTAGAATAAGAAGAGATAGAGACTGTTTATAGCATGAAAGTAACAACTGAATGCTTTTGTTTAAATGAACAGTTGCCCTAAAACAAAAAGCTAAATTTAAAACTGTTTTAAAATTATGACTGGCTGAAAGCTGTAGGCAAAGGTTCTGTGGAACAGAATAGGCCCACAGCGCCACCTGTTGACAAGTGATGGAGAAGGCTCACCTCCTTGTGGTCTTGCACGACAGTAAGGATTGTATCAATTGTGTGAAGGATCCCCATAGCCATGACAGTTTTATCCTCCAGTTCTTCATATTCTTCACTTTGGAGAACTTTCCCAAATATCTCTGCCTAAAGAAATCAAGACACAAAACAATGGAGAAGCAGCCTGCTGATTATGTCATCCTTGGAGACTATGAATAATAATAATAAATTATTATTATTATTATTATTATTATTATTATTATTATTATTATTATGTATTAAAGCCATCAATGGGCACAGCACCTTGCAGTAAGTCCTGCACTAGTGGTTAGAACACCTGGAAGCCTGGGGAAGAGGGCTTACCATCATTGCCCTCCACAGAACTTCCCATTGGCTGTGTTGGCCTCCTCTAGTGAGAGAGCCAGCTGTGAACTATCTAGTTCCCAAACTGCATTTTAGCCAGGCTGCTTGGCTCTTGGAATGCAAGGCTAGAACTTGTAGTGTAGCCTTCCCTGTGCCTGCCCCCATCCTGAACTTTTGAGTTTTCTCTGTATATAGATTATTTCTTTGTACTGTTGAACTTATCCTATTTATCTGATCTTATAAGGTCTTATGTGAATTGATGGACATGTTTTGTAAAAAATTATACATATCGTTTCAAATGTTTGGTATGTTGATAATAAGCATAGGAAGCTGTCTTATACCAAGTCAGACCAGTAGCCCATCCAGCTCAGTACTGTCTATACTGACTGGCAGCGGCTCTCCAGGGTTTCAGGCAGGGCACTACCTAGAGATGACAGGGATCAAACCCGGGACCATCAGCATACAAAGCAGATGCTCTACCACTGAGATACACCGAGTTGCTTGTTGTGAGGCACTTGGAGCACAATTCACTGTGGAAAAGCAACATATACCTAAACTAAACTAAACTAAACTAAACCTTATACAGTGGTACATTGGTTTTCGAATGGCTGTTATTGAACAAATCAGCACCCGAACACCACAAACCTGGAAGTGTTCTGGTTTGCAAACATTTTTTGGAAGCCGAATGCCCGACGTGGCTTCCGCTTGAGTGCAGGAAGCTCCTGCAGCCAATCGGAAGCTGTGCCTTGGTTTTCAAACAGTTTCGGGAGTTGAATGGACTCCTGGAATGGATTAAGTTCAAGAACCAAGGCACCACTGTAGTGTCCTAGAATGGTTCTTGCTCCAAGCAGCTTACAAAGTAATATTTAGCAATAGAGAGAGAAAGGAGGAGAGGTGGGATGTGAGAAAAGACAATTACAGTGGTACCTTGGGTTAACTTAATTCATTCTGGAAGTCTGTTCTTAACCTGAAACTGTCCTTAACCTGAGGTACCACTTTAGCTAATGGGGCCTCCTGCTGCCGCCGCGCGATTTCTGTTCTCATCCTGAAGCAAAGTTCTTAACCCGAGGTACTATTTCTGGGTTAGCGGAGTCTGTAACCTGAAGTGTCTGTAACCTGAAGTGTCTGTAATCCGAGGTACCACTGTACTCAAACCTAGTTGCAGTTTTGGATGAAGACAAGGTGTGCATGTTCAACGTAAGACCTGAGAGCCTCCAGGTGTTGTTTGACTCTGACTCCCATCATCCTCAACCATGAGCCCTATTGACTGGAAGCGAAGGGAGACAGAGTCCAACAACACCTGGAGGTTCACGGGTTCTCCACTCTTTATGTAAGAGTTTAGTTCCACAGACTATAAACCTGCCTGAAATGCATGTAAACAGCTGAGAATGTAAGGTGGGGAAAAGAGAGCAACCCAGGCTGAGTGTTTTTGAAAACCAGGATATAATTTTTAAAAGCAGTTTAAAAATATAACAAAAGTTTCAATATTTAGGGTTAACCCATTGAAAAAAAATGTGGTATGGGCAAAAACACATGGGAATTTTCCAGGATGTACTGCCTTATATTGAGATAAAATGAGAAATGCATTCAATTTATTTTCTTCAAGTCGTTTAAAACTTATTTTTATAGACATGCAGACTGGTCTTTACAATGGCAAAGCTGGAAGCTACACATCCCTTAATAAATTCTTGATTCCAACAAGATCAACTGGAACCAGAAACATCAGAGGTTTTCCTCTGTATCAGAGCACTGCTATCTCTTACCAGGTGCTGTGTCATTTCAACAGCAATTGTTGCTACTTCCTGACTGTATTCACAAATCAGCTTCTGGATTACATTGGTGAGATCATCGTTCTCAGTCTCCCGAACAACAAGCAGCAGCTCCTGCATAACTGGCCTGATGTAGGGCTTAATGTATTCCTTTGCTAAAAAGGCACACAGAAAAACAACACAGAAAAAGATAGAAGGGGTCATTTGCTAAATGAAGATGCAAGGAGCTCTGGATTAGGATTAAACCCCTTAGATAGATAAGACAAAATGACAGAAAGATAAAATATAGATATCTATCTGTCTGTCTATCTATTTATCTATCTATTTATCAGTGCTTCTTAGGTACACATATCTGTCTGCTTTCTATTCCTGAACTATTTCACTGGTACAGGAAAAAGAGGTATGTTGGAAAGCTGAAAAAGGGAGAAAACTAAACAGACCATTTGAGGAATTTGCACCTTTTCCTTTGAAGATACACTCAGGTCTACGCTGCTCCCTTTCTCCAAATTTTTTTGCAGAAGATAGTATATGATGACTTGCTAAAGCAGGGTTCTGTAACATCTGCAGCTATTACACCAATCCTAACCATCATCTCAGAGCTATTTGCATAATTAGCAGTCAAAATACCTGAAATTTAAATGAAGGTTCAAAGAATGGGAAATGAATGGCCAATAATGAACTACGTGGGCATTTATTCAGTCAGTAACAACCACATAGTAGGATGCTTGAAAGAGCAGCAACAGATGCATTGATGTTATTGGAGCATAGATACTCAATACATGGGTGCACCTTTACAGCAACAATACACAGTAGAGTGAGAACAACGGTTTCATGGTTAAAACTTTATTTTAATAGGAAAATCAAATATTTCCAGAGGATGCACCCTTCCTGGCTGGTATATATTCTATATTCTATAGTCTGTCATTACAGAACGAGATTTATCATAATATTCGTTTATTTTGACAGAAGGAATCTGAGGTTTAGCAACTAGGCATTGGAACTGAACTGGGGATGTTCATGCAGAGTCCATGCGGAGGCAAGAAAGAGAGAGAGAGAGAGAGAGGGAGGGAGGGAGAGAGGGAGAGAGAGAGAGAGAGAGAGAGAGAGAGAGAGAGAGAGAAAGAAAGAAAGAAAGAAAGAAAGAAAGAAAGAAAGAAAGAAAGAAAGAAAATCAGAATCAAACCTCGTTCCTGATGGCTTATTAAGGATTGAAGTGCTATGGCAGCTTCCACTTTGACAGGCATCTCTTTGTCGTCAATCAGGCTCTTCTTTGTTAGCTCAACAGCATTCCTTAGGTTGAATTCATTGTGGAATTCCAAAGTACTGAACGAATGAAGAGTCCAACAGGACTGCAGCAAAGGAGGGAGAAAGCAAAACAGACACTACTGAGTTCTGTTATTCTCTAAGGAATCTAGTTGTGTGCTAGTAGTTCTCAGCTGATTAGACTTGTACCCCATCTTATGGTTTGAAGATGCTTACATTAGACAACTAAATGCGTGTGTGTGTCACCCCTGCAGCCACCCCTGATTAAAGCCACCACCACCACTACCAACAACAACCATTAAAATTCTAGGCCAAGTTCCAAAGAGACACTTGTGTATAACTAAGGCAGTTTTGCACAGGCAACAGTCCTTTGTGCCACATGAAAATGTTGCTCCAGACAGTTACCCGACCTTCAGGAGAGACTCTGAGGCAGCAAGCAAGAATGTCAGCAATAAAAGAGCAAACAAAAAAAGCAAAGAGCAACAATGTGCAAAACAACATCCCCAATGCCATCTCGCCCCATTGCCCCTTGGGAAAGCAAACAGCCTCCCAGAGGCTGTAAGAGGGGGCACACTCTCTAAATGATGCAAAGAAGAGCAAGTTACCGCAGAATGATACACTTGCTCTGGTCACTTACTCTTGCTCTCAAATACCCCAGGTTCGACATGAACAGTGGAAAGATGTGATTCTGTAGCATCAGCTCCATTTGATCCTTGAAGACACTCTTCTGATGGAATTAACAGCAGCCACAAAAAAGGTTAGTCTCCATTTTGATATGTGACAATATTCAATTATGTTCCAAAATTTAACTCCCCTAGAGTAATTGCCCAAATACAAACCAAATTCAGCTTCTAGCTTCAAGTTCACTTTCAGAAAATATTCTGGCATTATATAAGTCCAATAAAATGCAGAAATGCCCAACTGTTAAATATGTTATGCTGTCCAGGCCAATTACAGCCACAGGTGGGAATGTGTCCCTATGAAGGTACATGCATCCAGAAATGCGGACTTGCTATGAATTAAGAGATACTGGACCAGATGGGCCTTTTGTCTGATCCAGCAAGGCTCTTCTTGTGTGCTTAAGTAAGACTGCAGAAAGGAGAAGAATATCTTTCTAAGACCAGGTGAAAAACAAAACCTGGGAGTTTTGATATAGACCAGAGATATTGCCTCGTTTGTTAAGAGGCTTCCTTGTAGCTCTCTCCTTTGGTTAGACCTGGCTGTTGATGCACAGGCTAAATCCCTGTCTAGCTTGACTGTCCTCGTGTTCAAGTGCCACTACTGGTTTACGGGCCAATAGCATATCATGGGATTATTTCAAGTTATGTTTTGAGGACCAAAGTGCCCTCTGACGCACACCTGCTTTTCAAGATGGTATTTAAATTGAACAGAACAACTAGGATACATCTGTTTTAATGAACATTCTAGAGCTACTTGCCATGCCTTACTGTCCACAGATCAATTTCATTTCCATGCATGTCTCTGATGAAATACCTGTGTACAACAGGACTTGCCAGGTAGTCCCAGAATACTAATTAAAATATACTGTACAAATCTTGGTTCATTCCATTTTCATTCATCCTCTTAGAATCCCTGATCAACTCCTGCTCTACACAGACCTTCTGTCAGAGATATATATGTGCATTCTGATCCCTGCATTAAGGTTTTCATGAATCACATTGAAGACTACATATTTGGTGGCAAAACTACATGTATCTTACAAGTCTTCATCCGCTTACCTTCAGCAAAATCTCTGCTAGAGATCCTATCACGTGTAATGCCCCATCTTTTTTCCTAGGGTCAACATTGGGCCCAGTAAGTATCTGATAGCAAAATGCCATCATTTTGGGTAACACCTAAACAGATGGAACAAAACGCAGAAAATTAAAAACTAGAAAGTAAAAAATGCTAGAGTCATTCTGTTTAAACCAAGAAGACACTGGTGGTGCTGTTGATGAATGCTAGATGACCCACGGGGAGTGAGGAGAGGCCACACTCAAGATCTGTCTGCCTGGCTACTCAGTGCAGCATCAGTCCAGACTGGAGGAATGGGAGGGGTCACTGTAGCCTAAACCAGCTCAGATGGTCGTGGCAAGGATAACATTGGATTTTCAGGCAGGGACATACCTTGTACACCGCTCCTGAGCAACTTGGCTAACAAAGAGGATAAAAATGTAATAAAGATTTTTTTATTTTTTTTTAAGGGAGACAAATAGCCTTTAAGCAGGGATAGGAAATCTTGGCCCTCCAGGTGTTGCTGGATTCCAATTCCCATCCCCAACAACATCTGGAGGGCCACAGGCTTCCCATCACAGACAATGAAGAATGGAGGAAGCGGTACAAGCCTTTATAATGTCATAGCGTTTGTATTGTAAGTACCTCTTTTCGCTTTTTTGCTGCAGTGTACAGAAGTATCTGAGCAGCTGTTGTAGGGGATGCATAATCTTCAAAGACATCTTTCAAGTTTTCAGCAACAACAAAAAGAACAAGAAAAGAAAACCACATCAAGTGTTACTGCACAATCTTCAAGAAGAACATTTTGACAAATCATTCTGAAATTGACAGAACAAGGACAACCCAACAAGGCTCTTTTTATTTCTTAAATGAGCAATCACTGATGGAAGTAAACAGCTTTCAGCCAATATGTGTCCACTCTTAAAGAAAACTTCATTAGATCCCTTAGACCTATCTAATTACCGCCCAGTTTCAAATCTTCCATACCTGGGTAAGGTAATTGAGAGAGCGGTTGCTGAACAGCTTGGTAGGTTTCTGGAGGAAACATCGGCATTAGATCCATTTCAGTCCGGTTTCCGTCCTGGTTTTGGGACGGAGACGGCTCTGGTTGCCCTAACAGATGATCTCCGTAGACAACTGGATCGAGGTGGGTCAGGACTGCTGATCCTTTTAGATTTGTCAGCAGCCTTTGACATGGTCGATCATGATCTTCTGGACCACTGCCTCGCAGACGTGGGGATACAGGGCATAGCCCGTAACTGGTTGTGCTCTTTTATCTCTGGTCGGGGACAGAGGGTGGCACTAGGGAGAGAAATGTCGTCGCACCATTCCTTGGTGTGTGGAGTGCCTCAGGGCACAATTCTCTCCCCGGTGCTTTTTAACATCTTTATGCGCCCCCTTGCCCAGATTATCCGGAGCTTTGGGCTGGGCTGTCACCAATATGCTGATGACACTCAGCTCTATCTGCTGATGGATGGCCACACTGACTCGGCCCCGAACACACTGACCAGATGCTTGGAAGCTGTGGCTGGATGGTTTCGTGGGAGCCGATTGAAACTAAATCCTTCGAAGACAGAGGTCCTATGGCTAGGTCGGGATGGCATGGGGATGAGGGACCAACTCCCTTCTCTTGCGGGGGCCCAATTAGTGCCATTGCCTTCCGTTAAGAGTTTGGGTGTAATCCTTGACGCCTCCCTTTCCATGGAGGCACAAGTTACAGCAACAGCCAAGGCGACATTTTTCCACCTTCGCCGCATCAAGCAGTTGGTCCCTTACCTTTCCCGCCCCGACCTGGCCACAGTGATCCATGCGACGGTCATCTCCAGGCTTGACTACTGTAATTCACTCTACGTGGGGCTGCCCTTGAAGCTGTCCCAGAAACTCCAGCGGGTACAGAATGCTGCAGCGAGGCTCCTCACGGGGTCTCTGCCATGGGAGCATATTCACCCAGTGCTTTTCAAGCTGCACTGGCTCCCGGTGGAGTACAGGGTCAGATTTAAGGTGCTGCTTTTGACCTTTAAAGCCCTTCACGGCCTAGGACCCTCGTACCTATGGGACCGCCTCTCCCGGTATGCCCCACGGAGAGCCTCAAGGTCCATAAATAACAACACCCTAGTGGTCCCAGGCCCTAAGGAAGTTAGATTGGCTTCAACCAGAGCCAGGGCCTTTTCAACTCTGGCTCCGGCCTGGTGGAACGCTCTGCCTCATGAGACCAGGGCTCTGCAGGATCTGATTTCTTTCTGCAGGGCCTGTAAGACAGAGTTGTTCCGCCAATTGGCTTGGAGCCAATTTGATTCCCTCCCTCCCTCTCTTTCTTTTTGCTTTTCCTTCTCCTCCTGCAATGACGCTACATTTTAATATTTTAATGTTCCATTATTTTAATGTTGTGTTTTATTTTTGTTTTTAAGTTGTAATCATTCATCTTGTTTTTATTATTTCTTGTAAACCGCTCTGAGCCCGGCCTTGGCTGGGGAGGGCGGGGTATAAATAATAATAATAATAATAATTATTATTATTATTATTATTATTATTATTATTATTATTATTATTATTATTATTATTATTATTATATCCTACTGTCTCTCCCTCATTTTGTGTTTTTAACAGACACCTCACCACAATCATAGTTTATGGGGGCTTAAGCAAACTGTTATTTAGGGATGGAGTGCAATGGACAGGTTAAACAGGGGCATGTCCTACTTTGCCATCTTTTGCCTTCTCGGTAGTGGCGCCTTCCCTGTGGAACACCCTCCCACCAGATGTCAAAGAGAACAACAACTACCAGGCTTTTAGAAGACATCTGAATGCAGCCCTGTTTCGGGAAGCTTTTAATGTTTGATGTATTATAGTATTTTAATATTCTTTTGGAAGCCGCCCAGAGTGGCTGGGGAAGCCCAGCCAGATGGGCGGGGTATAAATAATAAATTATTATTATTATTATTATTATTATTATTATTATTATTATTATTATTATTATTATTATTATTATTATTATTTTGTTTTATCTCCTTTTGTTATATTGCCTAAATACTAACAAAATTACAGGTGCAAATAAACAAACCTTCTCACTGTAGACTGATCTAAATGTATAGTAATCTGTTCAAACATTGGGTGCTACTGAGAAATAATACCAGGGATAGCAAGGAAGTCATCTAGCTGATGCATAATACATATTTACCAAATTTACCAAATTTCATGCGGATGTACTCATAGGGGTCTTCTTGCCAGAGCTCTTCATCCTCATCTTTATAACACATCAGGGAAAAGATCACTTCTTCACACACAGTCTAATAAGAAAAAAAGCAAAGAGAACGTTCAACAGAGCAAAATCGCATTATTAATCATTCAAACACAAGTCCTCACTCCAACAAATCATCATCATGAATCCTGCAACAGTACAGTGTGCTGCATACTGGACCCACCAAATCCAGCAGCTAATGAAAAGATGTCACATCACACGCTTTACATTACTAAATGTTATCAGGCGGGAGATAGATACACACACACACAGAGAGAGAGAGAGAGAGAGAGAGAGAGAGAGAGAGAGACCACTCCAAATCCTACAGATGGTGTGGAATAAAATACAGATAAATGAAATAAATATGCTATTGACTGGTTATTTCTGTCCAAGTGATTGCATTCCCATTATAGTAATTGCAATGTTAATTATTGTAATTAATTTTTCAAGCTCCAACACTACATGAAAAGCTCTAGCTCAAATCCTCAGTATTTGTGCAGGGACACCAATCACTATTTTTGTATTGACCTGCATATGTGGTTTCATCTGCTTCCAGGTTATACAGTGATTGACCCCTTGGTTCAGATAGTTTAATGTTTGCTGAAGGACACGTGGTGCAACATACTCTTTCTTCCTATATTGGTCCAAGATTTTTAGGAGTACCTAAAGGAAAAACAACATATATCAAGTTGCATTTGAAAATCTGTCCTTAAAATTAGAACATTATGATTGTTTCCATTACCACCATCATCCCTGAACATGGTAGCCATGGGAAAGATTTGCTGTAACAACATACAACAGGGACCAGAAACTGGAAGCCCAATGGTCAAATCTGATCATCTGAGGAGGCCAAAATGGAGGCAAGAGAGGTGCAAGTGGCAGCTACAATTAAAAAAAAAATCAGCAGTTCACTTTGGAAAGAGGAGCACCCTGGAAAACTAAAGGCTATAGCTCAGTGATAGAGCAGACGTTTTGTGTGCAGAAGGTCCCAAGCTCAACCAGGGCAGGAAGATAACCCTGTCTGAAACCCTGGAGAGCTGCTGCCTGTCAATGAAGGCAGTGGTCTGACTCGGTGTAAAGCAGATTCCTAACAAGTTCCTGACAAGGGGGATCTAAATATTAGATTGTATGAGGCTTCTACCTAGAGAGCACTAACCATCTGTGATTATCCTAAAATGGCCCTGCGAACAGTTTCATTATAAGTGCCCTCCCCTCTTTACCCAGGTTCCTGGGGTGCATCTGCTATTCCTTCTGTTCTGCAACAGCCAAGTACTCAGGCAAGGGAATGAATGCCTTAAAGTGGGGATGGGAAAGCTGTGGCCTTCCAGATGCTATTGGACTCCATCTTTCATCAGCCCCAGACAGCAAGGCCAATGACTAGAGATAATGGGATTTGCAGTCCAACAACATCTTAAAGGCCACAAGTTCCCCATCCCTGCATTAAAGAAATGATACATAAAGGACAAGTAAAAAATTCCTGCTGTGGAACTATCATACTAATAAAACAAATGGCAGATGTTTACCTGTTGGATTCCCACCGCGTAGGTTTTCAAGAAGAACTCAGAAAATTCAAAATATTCTTTTGTTACATTCCCAGGACTGCCATACCTTGAAGAAAGAATCCAAAGCAAGTACGTAAACTGAAGGTTAACGTGTACACATGCCGCTAAAGTTGATCATGTATAAAAGAGTGCTCAGAATAACCCTGGACACCAAAGGAAGAAGAAAAGCAGGGAAGCAAAATCTAGGACCATTCAAGGCAACAAGGATGCATACACTCACTGTGACTCCCCTTGGCTAACTACATGCAGGTGTTATACCCCACCTATAGTAAAAGACAGATTTCACATTAAGCAAACTGGTCTTCTCTTAAGAGCTGAAAGAATGATGTGACAAAGATGTTAAGGTATCACCCTACTAAAAAGAAGGCCTTCCTATCTTGTGACTTGCACTTCTTATGTACGAAGCCAAACACAGTCCACCCACCATGCACTGTGGCTTGCCCAACTTCCTGACGCGAGGCAAGCAGTAAGATGGCTAATGGGACATGGTTTGATTTTGCACGCTCTAGGTATATTAAAAATAGCTCTAGTTTCATAGAATCATAGAGTTGGAAGAGACCACAAGGGCCATCGAGTCCAACCCCCTGCCAAGCAGGAAACACCATCAGAGCACTCCTGACATATGGTTGTCAAGCCTCTGCTTAAAGACCTCCAAAGAAGGAGACTCCACCACACTCCTTGGCAGCAAATTCCACTGTCGAACAGCTCTTACTGTCAGGAAGTTCTTCCTAATGTTTAGGTGGAATCTTAGTTTGTTTTTCGGTTTTCTGTTATGCAATTTATGTTCTCATTTATACCTTGTGATCTTTGGATGAAGGATGATATATAAATTCAACGAATAGTTGCAAGATGAGAAACAGAAAATGAGCAAAATAAAATATCCAATGGAGACCTTCAGTAAAATTGGTAAAACTTTTTCAAAAGATGTGAACAAAAGTGTGAAAGAACATACAGAGCTTGTTCAGACACAACGCTAAACCTTGGCACAAGTGACTAGGACTCTCTCATACACACACCCATCTGGTGCAGCCACAAGAAGTTTGGAAGTTTCTGCTCCTATTTTAGATTTGTAAGGATACTTTTTTACATTAAATCAGAGCTTTCCAAACTTTTAATGTTGGTGACACACTTTTTAGACATGCCTCATTTCGCGACACAGTAATTCAGTTTTACTAGCAAACCGGAGGATAAACTAACCCCTTTCCAGCCCCTGGAGGGGTGCAGGGAGTATTCATGTGACACACAAACGTGTCACGACACAGAGTTTGGAAAGCTCTGCATTAAATATATAGAAAAATGACTGAAGTATAGTGCTGAGAAAAACAGAGTTCAGAAAATCTGCTCTAGTTAGCATTTTACCTTTCAAAAAGGCGAGCAACAATCCGCAAAGCCCATTTCTTACATTTCCACCATACTAGTTCTGGCCTATCATCTTCATCAATCTGCAGAGTCTCCTAATGAAAGGAAATAACTATCAGCCAATTTGTACACAAATTAATGTTGAACATTAACAAAACTTATATACACACCACCTAGAACCAAAATTGGCTTTGAAGTGGTTTACATGGTATAAAGACCAGTTAACACAAACATTAAAATATAAAGATTCATAATCAAAAGAGCCCCACTGAACACTGATATTTACAGTACTTCTGAATAAACATGCTTAGGATAGCACTGTAAAAAGACTGAAAATTACTTCTTTTGAGACTGTTCTCTGAAACCACCAATACAAAACCTCAGAATTTGTTACTGAGGCAAATTCCACATGGTTCATACTCTGCAGACTACATTATGCAGGTTGTAGTGTCCACCCCATACCTTTCAATACATTATTATGAATTATACCCTGCTTATTTCCTATTCATGGTAAAACACAAGGCAAGATACATAGGATTCGTAAGCATCTGCCATCCTGGCACTGACTAGATTCAGACCTGCTTGGCTTCAGCAAAGCTGCAGCATCAGGTGCCTTCAGACCTTGCCCTGGCATGTCATAGCATGCACAGAACATCAAGCCAAAGCTGTGCATCTTCAAAGCTTGTATAATATAACATGCAAAACTAACTTGCATATGTCAGGAACTCCACAGCTTGAGTCTCAATCTTCATGGACTAAGGGTAGGTTCTGGCTAAGCTACATACTTAGGTCTTGGTGCAATCTTCAAGCACGGAAGGGAACGGGCAATATCAGCTTCTACAACTGAGTCAACTGAGCAGTACCTTCTGCCTGCTCCACTCCAGCGCAAGCCCCCAAGCTCCAGCAACTGGTATCTAGGGCCACTGTACTGGAACCATGCTCGTTTCCTTCTCCCCATGTCAAGGCAGCCAATGGCCTCAAGCCCAGCCTGGTCAAAAGGAATCTGGCTAAGTTTTCCATGAAAACCTTCAAAGAGGGAGATCCTGCAACCACACTTGGCAGCACACTCCTGCTTGGCAGCACACTCCTGTTCCTGATCTGCTTTTATAGAACATGACCCACACAGAGATGCGCCAACACAGGCAATGGGTCCCTTGCAAGTCCTGGGTATACATGGGCATTGAAGTCCAACAGGGCCCAGAGACAGTGAAACAGCCACAGGCACCACTGTAGTTGGGAGGCTGCAACAGTGCTCAGTTTCTAACAGGGTACCATGAGCAAGGCAGCCAATGGTCACATGTTGTGATGACATCACTTGGTGCTTACAGAGGCCAGGGGGCCAGGAGGGTTGTGGGTGGCACCTGAAGTCAGATTTTCCTATGTATCTTCTTCCTTGTATTTCAGAAACACTATATTCTTGCCAAGCCAGTGGAAAGTGTGAGCAATTGCTCCTGTCCTTCTTTCTGCCTCCTTTTTTAAAATACTGGAACACAACTAGAGGATAAGCCTCTAATAACACTGCAAATTGGGGGGGGGGGGTTAAGTTAATATGCCCCTTAAGCTACACTTCCCCCTTTCCTATTCCCCAAAGGCGTTAGTGTTGCCCAGTAATATAATCCTTACAGGAGGCACACTTCTGTCGATGATAGTCCGGAAAATCTCCATCCACTGAGTCATAGTTTGGTTATTCACCAGCTGAAGTGGCAGTGCATACTGGAATTAAAGAAAGGAAGAAAAAGACGGAGTGGGGCGGGGTGTCACACACAAAGAGTAAAGGTATTGCTGTTTCCAGACTATATTATTTGCACTAGAATCCAAAGATTACACCTTGTTTTTATTAAAGAAAACATTTTATTATACTACTGATACAACACCACAACGCAGCTGGAGTATTTATTTATTTATTTTTGCTCCAAGAATCATAGAATCATAGAGTTGGAAGGACTACCTTTCTTAATGCCCTGGGAGTGTATGTTATGTGATGGTCACCTGGTCATCCATGGGCAGCAATGACTTTCAGGGATTTATTTAAGAGGAGTGCATCAGGAGTTTCACAGAGGAATACAGAAGAAGCATGGGGGGAAGTGTGGAGGTATTGTGATACACAGAAGTACCAGAAAGGGAATGCAGAAAAGGTGTTCTAAGTCAGGGCTGCAAATTGCCTCTCCTCATCAGTCTCCCTCCCTGCACAGCAATTAGACTTAGAAAAGAAGGCCCCCATTCATTTGAAGGGAAATCTTGGTTTCTACAATGTCCAGGAAGCCTTCTTAAGTACAGAGAGCTCCCCACTTTACACAGTCAAACTGTTTATGCTTACATAGTTAAGGACTTTCTAAAGAGGACTAAATATGTCCATTCCAGGGGCACTTATAAACACACAGTAAGCCTGCAACTTACACACATTTAACTTGTGCTCATTCAGCTTTACGCACTTGGCAAAAAAAAAATCAAAAGGGGGAGGAAATTCTGGAAAAAAGACTTTGGCAATTCCAACTGCCATTACTGTACACCCAATGTGTTTTGACTCTACATGATTTTGGCTTTAGGCACAATCCTCAGAACGTAACCCGCGTGCAAGTTGCAGGCTTATTGTAAGGCGTTACAATCTCTCATTAGCATTTTTTCTTTTCTGAAATACTGTGAAGTCCAGGCCTAAGACTGTGATCTTAAACATCCAAATTTGTAAGTAAGCAAGCTTGAAGTGAATGAAACACTCTGAAGTATGCCTCTTAAGGGAAATGATGTAGAGGGTCCCACACACCCACCCCAGAACTCTCTATAATCTGATTGCTTTACGTGCAGAGGCTCATACCTGAACAAGTGCATAGAAAATCTTTAAGATCTGTTTCTGAAGGAGCACAGAGTAATGGGAGTTGTCAGGAAGGAGCTGGATTGTCTGCTGCTGAATCCGAGGCAAGAATATCTGCATTGCAGCGATGAGGGGCTCTCTCTCCTCGGCCTTCTTGTATCTGCAGAAGTAGCCAGATCCAGAAACAATTGGGGAGCAAACTTTTACACTTGTCCTAATTCTTCTACATTTTAAGGAAAAGATTCAGTATTGCTTGCCATCCTTCCACCCCTTCCTGACCATTTTTATCTATTTTTTTAGCACAGCAAATCAAAGACATTTTGGCGAATATGCTATAACTTACACAGCTGTGCAGCATTATCAAGTAATCTGATAATTACTTGATCCTTCATGTTGACTCACATGTTACTCACTCTGCCCTAACCTTGATGAATGGAAGGATTGCTTCCCATTCGCTAGAGCTGCCTTCTCCTGAGCACATGGGTGGACTCCTGCCTTTCTCCCTCCCCACACATACATTCTACTTTGAGAATTGAGAAGCTATTTCTCCAAGGAACCAGTCAAGGCAAAAGAAGGGGTACATGCATGTACTTGGGGGTGCTCTCCAGACACTGCCATCTGTATGAGCAAGGCTACTGAGCAACGGGCTTTCCCAGAAGAAGATCCACTTACTCATAGGTCTTCACGAGTTGGTACAGGCACAGCAGACTTCCAAGCCAGCTCCCACTATTGGGAGACTGCAAGTAATAGCCTATTTTGTCCACCACTGCAGTCCAGTGACCTGGGAAGTCATGCTTGATAATAGTGCGGAGGCACATTGTCAGCTGGGCCCTGAAAGGTTGGAGAAGAAGAAGAGAGTGTCAGCAAGTAACATGTTCTGGTAAACAGTTTGAGAAGCAAATTCTTTAAGCATATCAGAAACTCAGAGCAAACTTTATTCCGTAATAAATGCTATCAGGCAATCCTCCGCAAAAGGAGAGTATCAGAAACCTTTTAAAAGACAAAGACAGGATGAGAAATGTGGGTGACATGTGAAATCACATTCAGTGTAACTATGGGCAGTATCCAACCACAAAGTTCCACTAGTGCAAGGCCTTTTAGCTATGGATTGGTACTTCCCTGCACATGCCCTGCATGCCCTATAAATCTGCTCTGAAGGGTTGGGGGAAACCCAAGAACAGATTTAAGGGTCATACAGGGAGAGGAGATGGCAGGGCAGGGCAGTTCCATAAAACACCTAGAAGTCATTGCACTAGAGGAACTGTTAAGTTGGATACTGTGTAATGAAACCATATTGCTGGTGTCTTTTCCTTCCTCCTCAAATTATTAGAGAGAAATGGACTAACAAAATAAACAACATACACACAAATTAATGACTACTAGAAACTAAAGTACACAAGATTTGCAAATTTGCCATCCATCAGTCTCTATGATTAACCCAGGGTCAATCTTGGGTGACCTAGAGGATATATGCAGTGGGACAGAGAGATGGTATCATTCACTGGGCCACCCGATCTCCATGAATAGACCTAATGTCCGCAGAGGGCCCAAGTGCATATATCCACACACTCAGACCAAATCGCACAGCCCATTTCTGGATTCTGCGTTGGTATCAATCAGGCCTGCACATGTACACAGGAGGCTGCCTTCTATCAAGCCAGGCCATTGGTCCATCTAACTCAGTAGTGTCCACACTGAATGGCAGCGGCTTTCCAGTGCTGCAGGTGGGAGTCTTTCCCAGCCTATCTGGAAACATCAGAGATTGAACCTGGATCCTTCTGCATGCAAAACATGCGCTCTACCAAGGAACTACAGCCTTTCCCCATTACACACTCATGTGGAACAGCTGGTGGTCAGGGTGAGAACAGATCTTTCTTTATCATCTGGACTGGGTCAAAAAAGGATTATAAAGAGTTTTCTTTATCTTCATCTGGGAAACAAAACTTCCTTGGTGTGACAAAAGGATATAATATTTTAGCTTTAATTGCCCTTTGTTCATTAGCCTGCCTCTCTACAACTCTCATTTAGACCTTAACATGAAATATCCAAACCATCTTCTTTAGAAACAGCTCTCTGGGAAGCCTCCACTTAAGAATTATTACAGAAGTGATTCCAAGTCCTTTAGCTTACTTTCCATTACCCTTCCTAACCCATCACCTCCTGGAAAACCACAATTTTCAAAAAGAAAAATACAGAGTAAAAACTGACGTAAAGTAGCATGATCTGCATAATTCATACCTAATGGAAGCATTAATTCTCCCTGGAACACAATTCAGGGAATTCTGATGCATGTCCCCAAGCCTGACATACCTCACTAAGTCTGGAGAACGAATAATTCCTTCCACAATGTTATCCCGAATCTGTTGCCGATCATTTTCATGAATGTTGAATGGAAATATCACTTCTCCAGGTGGTGGCTCTCGGTCTGGCCAGTACTGCGTCACCATGTTCTTCAAGTAAATTGCAGCTGAAGTGAAAGAAGAAAAACATCCCTAAGTCCTAGTGTCCTAGCACATGGAAGACTGCTGAATATATATTTTTTAAAAAAAAAACCCAAGGTCCAAATGCAGCCCTTATAGAGCCCTTGGGACTCTCCTCACAGGCTCTTTATTGCACCCTCCTTGTTTTGCTGGAACATGTTCTGAACTTTAGGTCTCAGTAGCCAAGGCAAGCAAACCATCAAAGTAAGAAACAGTAGCTGAATTTGGATATGTATGACTATCAAACCAAATTCTAAACATAACACATAGAAATAATTTCTGCTCACCTGCCTGTCGGACTGGGAATTCCACTTGATCAGAAACTATTATTTGTAGTAGGCTGGGAGCAAAGTTGATGATCTTGTAGGACTGAAATGAATAGAAAGTCAATCAGAAAAGCACCATATATTGTAAAACAAGTTAACCTGTAGTATTCTCCTTCCTTGGAGGGTTTTTTTTAGCAGAGGTTGGATAGCCATCTGTCATGTATGATCTAGTTGAGATTTCTGCATTGCAGGGGCTTGGACTAGATTATGCTTGGAGTCCCTTCCAACTATACAATTCTATGATTCTTTATTGCCATGAATAAGAAAAAGATTATTTCCTTCCAAATCAGATGATCTCCTGCAAAGTTAAGCAGTTTGAAGGGTTGAGCATGCAGTGGACACACTCCAAATGAACAGCTGGCTTAGACACAACAGGTTTTGTTCTGCTCTTGAATCCAGTTGTGGTTTTGACCATTTATTTCTCTAATAAAATTGGAAAATAATAATACTATTTCTACCTCCAAACTATAAGCAACAGCAAAGCTGCTGCTGCTGCTTCTTGCAACAGCAAAGCTTCTAATAAAACACTATTACCTTCATAAACAGTTGAGAAGTACAAAGTACATTCAAAGTACAGTATTACTTTCCTATATTAATTTTATGCAACATATTTTTAAGGTAATTTTCTGTGCTGACCTTTACATACTTTTTTGTGGATCAGTGAATAAGTTAAAATAACTGGAAGAAGGAAAAAAGGTGTCAGCCTGGTCACAGTCATTCTGATGGAAGTTTCCAGTTATCACTGGAAAAGGCATTTTCCGATAACACAAAAAATCAACTCAACAAGAGCACTCAGGAAAATTATTCTGAGTGATTGAGCTTCTAAGTGAAAAAAGACTGCTGGATATGAAATCACACAACATTAAAACCCTCTAACAATTTCCAAAGTTCCTTAAATGGTTTCTCTCCCGTCGCTCATATTTTATTTGAACTTTAGCCACTGGGGCAGGAGAGTAGCTGTAAACTGTACTGCCCATATCACTCCTGCATTCACCTAACCCCACCAACTTCCACACTTGAAATATCTTTTATTTGTAGTAGGTGGATGGCCTTTGACTTGATATGGCCGACTGGGTTGCCTTCACATCCCCTCTTGGTTCAACCAAGAACCCTCTAGTTTCCCAGACCCTCTATTTTCTGCCAGATTCCACTGCACCAGGCACACTGCAATAGCACAAGCACAAAGGAAATGCAAGACCAGGTACTGATGGATCAGCACCAGTCACTAATGGAGTACATCCTAAGAAGTCTGTAGCTGTTGCATTCTTTTGACGACAGTTCACTATACTTAACTCTCCCAAATGGGAACTGCATTAGCATCACTGTGGCACTGATTTACTAAAATCTGCTAGAAGGTTTCGAAGACCTCATTCAGCAGTTGGCAGCTAAATGTGTCAGCATGTCAAGGACAAAAGTAAAACTGTAACCGATCTGATCCTCTTTAAAAATGAATACCTCCTTTGCTGTTCATCCAGGATGAATGCCACAATATACGCTGGATACTTTTTAAAAAAAGAAAACCTAAATCTGGGTATCAGAAATTAAAGCAAGAGAGAATTATGGATAAAGAGCAGAATTCCATCTGCGTCATTAAGGCTCTCCTTTGGCTTCTTTCAAAACAAGCAGTGAAAATAAGAAGCTGCCTTATATCAGACCATTGGTCCATCCATCTCAATATTGTCTATACTGACTGGCAGCAGCTTTCCAGAGCTTCAGATGAGAGACTTTCCCAATCCTACCTGCAGATGCCAGGGACTGAACCTGAGACCTTCTGTATGCAAAGCAATTGCTCTACCACAGAGCTATGGCCCCATAACATTAAACATAGATGATGCATAACAATAGAAATAATAACTCAGATAGCCCCTCCCCAATTTAGAAACTTGATATTTGAAGCTTCTGAATCATGCAAATGTGTCCACCTTCCCTGGAACCTCTCCCTCTGCTGAAATTAGGCTAAAAAGAAGCATTCTATTGTAGCAACTAGAATAGGGCATGTGTGGGATGCCCACAACTGTTGTCCAGATTGCAAATGTACCCATCAGGTTGGCGACTCCTGACTTAGGAGCTGTTAGTTGCTGGCAGTTCTTTCATGACCCTTCTGCAATGAAGGCCAAAGGAAACATATACTTCAAACAACAAAATGTAGAAAATCACATTCTGCTCTTCTTCTTTTTTTTGAAAAAGTATGGAACCAAACAAGAGCTAGGAAATTAAGCTTTCGATGACACCACCCCCATCCGACCATTTTTACCTTCATTTCCATTGTCAGAATCACAACCAAATGAACATGTTATGTGTATTTATATGCAGCAACTAAAAACTTTTATGACTAGTTTGGATGTAAAGATGTGCCGGGGGCTTGCAGTCTGTATGCCCTGTCAAAGTTGACTTGAGTAATATACTGCTTTGTGTTGATATCTTTTTACATTATGAAAATTACAAAAAAAGTTTTGTACAAATAAAGCTACAAGTTGACATTCTGACGAGTTCCTGGATCTTTTTTATCTAAAGTAGATATGTATACAAGCTAAGAATTCTTGGATCACGGGAAGCATGTTGATTCTAAGCTGAAATTCAACAACCTTCTGCTCTCTCTCAGGTATCATAGCTTTGATGTTTTTTGACATGACTCTTTTTGAACAATCCAGTTACCATAGAATTTTGCCATTGACTTGTGAATGATTTGGGATCTTCTATCCTAATCTAATACAACTGTCACTCATGTGGTTGCTTAGCAGTAGTTTTGATCATTAAGGGACTGTGAACTAACCTTCAATGTACACGTATAATGATTCCATAAAGTGAGGCATTTTACTTTGACATGTAAAGCAATCCTATACATGCTTACTCAGAAGGAAGTCCCACTGAGTTCAGTGGGGCTTGCAGCAGAAGTTTACTGCTTGCTGATTTGTAATTAATTTGGCAACCTTTAAAAAAGTTGGAAAAGTTCACAATCTAATTTCAAAGTATCAAAATTCCGGAGGGATGGTGATGAAGAAGTCAACTTGTCAAAAAATAACTATGCTGAAGAATCATAGGAACTACCATAGGTTGTAGCATGAAGGAATTTCACCACCAAAAAATGGTTAGGATGGTTAAAAAAAGTTGCGAAATTAAAAGCCACAAGTCTAAGACCTGTAGAGTACCTATAATACCAACCAGAGAGCCCAAAATTCCAAAACCTGTTGTCAACCTTCAAAACTTGAGATGTCTGCTTAAAAGCCAAACAAAAGTGAACAGAACTTTCAGTGAGGTTGCCATGTCAGCCTGTTACAGCAAACACACACACATACTTTTCTCTTAAAACAGTAGCGTCTTCTGGCCCCCTGTAGACTGACATATCTTTAAGGTCCAAACTAGTCTTGTATGTAAGAACTAGCCTAATAGCTATAGGTGACATGCAGGCAAGTGAAAGGCTAGCTGAAGACAGATGAAGTATCTTGTCCCTTCTTTTCTTTTTCTTTTCTTTTTAGATGTATATTTTTTCAAAGGAACAAATAAACACCACCATAGTATTTACAGGTCTCACATCTGGTGTTCTATTGGAAAACCATTTTGGATACAGGTGGTCACAGACTATGCCCAGCAGAGAAATCAAGTGCGTTGCCAGAGGGAAGCCCCCTTGTACAAACCCAGCATAGCAACTTGGGCTGCGTACACCCCATTTAAAGCACATGCAAAGCACAATGCTTTCCCCTAGAGCAGTGTTTCCCAACCACTGTTCCGTGGCACACTAGTGTGCCGCGAGATGTTGCCTGGTGTGCCGCGGGAAAAATTAAAAAAAAAAATTTTTTTTAAGTCAAATTTTCGATTGGGGCGCCGTCACTAGATGACCCCTGGGGTTCCCTCCCTCCCTCCCGCTCTGCGCCTCCCTCCTCCTCCGGGGAGGCCCTTCCTGGCTCTCGGCCAAGGCTTGGCGGCTGCAACTCACTCACTCGCTTGCCCACCCGTCCCTCCATCCCTGCACCCGGCCTCTCCCCCTCCGTCCCCGGCGCGGGGGCTGCCGGGATCCGTAGTCCCCTCGCCCTTGGGCTCCGCGCCCGCGCGGGGTGCGCGAACTACGTTTCCCAGCGTGGCCTGGCGGGCCGGGTGTTTTGTTTGAAGCGCTCTTCTCCCGGCCATGGAATGAGTGCAGCGGCGGCGGCCGGGCGGGCAGGGGCTCTTCCGCGCAGACCCCGCGCAGCCTGCCTGCGCCCCCGCGGAGATCGGGCAGCAGGATGGAGCCCGGGGATCCCCGCGGAGGCGGAGCGGCGGAGGCTGCCCCCCAGGTAGGGCTGCGTCGGGGGGGGGGTTATTTTTGCAATGCTGCATCCGCGCCGGAGGGGACGCATCGGACCGCGGGGAGACCCCTTGGCGGGCGTGCAAGGCAATACATGCGTGCAGGCGTTGCATGGAGTGCAGTGCAATGCAATGGCAACGCGGCGCCCTGCATGCATGCATGCAACTTCCACCGGCGCTCCGGACTTGGCAGGTGAGGGGGGTCCCCAGTGGGCGGCAGAGAGAGCCGGGAGGGCGAAGGGGAGCCGGGGGGAGCAGCGCTGCTCCCCGAGCCAAGCCTGGGGGGAAACTTCGGCGTCGTTGCGCCGGGTGTTGGAAGCGGAGGCTGGCGGGGGCCCCTCACCTGCAAAACCTGGTCGCCTCTCATATATTTCGTGCATTGCATTCATTGCCCGCTTTCTCCTCCAAGGAGCTCCCGGGGCGCGCGTGGTTCTCCCCGTGTTATCCTCGCAACAACAGCCCTGCGAGGTGGGTCAGGCGAGTGGCCCAAGGGAGCACCCAGGGATTGTCCTGGCCAGGTGGGGTGATTTGAACCCTGCTCTCTGCCCGGTCTTCGTCCTCATTTAGCCCCCACATGTGCATGACTGTGCATGACTGAGGTTTTCCCCCCTCGTCTTGGCTATGGTGTGAGTCTGTCCTGTTAATTAATGGGGTTCTGCCTTCGGAGAAGATGAGCCAGCCCTCAAGGAGGTGATTATGTAATTTGCTAGCAATTCATGTCCCTCCCGGCGTGACGCTGCACGCTGACGTCACGGGGCTGTAATGGTGGTGTGCCTCGAGATTTTTTTCATGAAACAAGTGTGCCTTTGCCCAAAAAAGGTTGGGAAACACTGCCCTAGAGAATCCTTGGAACTGTAGCTTATCCCTCACACAGCTATAATTCCCAGCACAATTAAACTACAGTTTACGGGGGAGGATGTGCTTTAAATATATGGCTTGTACACGGTCATAGTATAGAGCTGCTGTAGCAGGGACAGAGCTCTCCCTCCCTCCTCTGCCAGCCCCCAGCAAGCAAGTAAACGTCTTTTGCAGGCAAGCAAACTCTGTGGGATTATTTACAAGGCCGGTGGTAAGCTTCCCAAGGTTAGAGATCTCTCATTAGATTTGTGTGGGCTCCAGTCCATGAAAACATGCACAGTAGTAAATATGGAAGTCTGCAAAGTGCCTCTTCCTGCTCCCACAGGCGAACTTCTGGACAGAGTCCTCTGGTGCTGAAAAGACCGAAGGGTGCTTCACAGGGAGGAGGGGTCAGCTTTTGTGGCTGAGAGACCACCCAAGGTCCTGGTTGGGTGAAACCTGGGTTCAAATCCCGCACTCAACCCACGAAAGCTGGCTGCGTGATCCCAAAGCAAGCCACCCTCTCTTTGCCTAAACCACCTCACAGGATGGCTGTGAGGCAGGAGCGCCAGCTTGGGTGCCTGGGGCCATGGGTGCCGTGCATCGTGCATGGCCCTGGCGCCGGGATTTGTGGCTGCCCGGCCCCTTCATGGGAATTTTTGTGGGTGCTTGGGGGCCCCCGGGAGCCGGCACCTATACTGTGAGGGATAAAACACGGGAAGAGCGCACCTCGGGAGGAGGAGAGGCGGGACAGGAATGTAGGCGAATAGCCGTGTAAATCCGTTAAGGAAACCGCTAGGCTGTTTTCGGGTGGGGAGGTGAGCGCTGCGCGCCTGAGGTGCAGTGACAGGATTCTCCTCAGAGATGGAAAGAGCGCGCCCACCATGGCGAGGCAAGAGGGGGAGGCGAGGAGGGAGGCCACCCCCTGAGGGGAAAACAAAGCCCCGTCCTCCGCCGAGGCCTGGCGGGAGGGGAAGCAGCTGATCCCCGAAGTGCCTACGCCGCGATCCCCTGGGCGGGGCGGGGGCGGCGAAGGGGGCCGGAGGCTGCGCTCTCACCTGGTTCAGCTCGCTCTCGGCCGCGAGGCGCAGCTTAGGGTCGATGGTGCCCTTGAGCGCCTGGATGATCCGGTTGGGATCCATGTCTCTCCGATGGCGGTGGGGGGAGAAGGACAGGCGCCTCAGAGAGAAGGGCCGCCGCCGCACACAATCCCCAGCTCGCCTCTCCCCCTTCGCCACACGGGAGCCATTCACCGGTTTACGACAGCGCGGCTGTCGCGAAGGAGAAGATGCTTTGCGCCCCGGGCGCTTTCCTTCGCGTCTCTCCTCCTCCCCGACTCTCTCGCGGTGCCCGAATGGCAGGCGCCATGTTGTTGTACGGAAACGAAACACACATTGCCGAGCCGAGAGAGCGAGAGGGGGCGGTCTAGGGCAGCCGCTCCCGCCCTCTCCCGGCTGTGGACTTTTTAAAGATGGGGGCGGCCATGGTTTGTTACAGAGAGCATCCGCTGTAGTTGGAGCAAACGGGGGCTTCTCTCCTTCCTTTCCCTCCTTGGCTTCCAGCTGATATGGGAAAGCAGGGAGGCCGATGCTACGAGGACCTGTTGCTGGGACTTCGCTGGAGGATCCATTGGCCCGGCAGGTTGTGGCGCTTCAGCTCTCCGAAAGTGTCTCACGTGCTCGACAGGGAGTGGCGCGCAGCCCTCCAGCTGCTTTGGGCAGCGATTCCCTCAATCCCAGGCCCTTCCTTATTTTTGGGTACTAGCTAGAGGGAGCAAGCTGGTCCTCACAGGTTGAACTTGACGTGGGTTTTAAAGGGGTGTGACAAGAGACCACATGCGCAAAGTGGATGCTCAAAAAGGCGAAGGCTCTTTACGTGAGTGCTTAGGGATTCCTCCCAGCCTTTCTGCCGCCCCGCTGGGGTTTGGGCAATGCCCGCCCAGCCACCCTCCCAAAAATAAAAGCTGCAACTTGCAGCTTCTAATATGTCATATCCCATTCTATGATCTTCAGTTGCGAGCAACTTTGAGGGGGAAACCGCCCTGAGATCTCCGGGTATAGGGCGGTATATAAATTCAATTAATAATAATAATAATAATAATAATAATAATAATAATAATAATAATAATAATAATAATAATGGGAAGCTTACAAATACTGAGGGTGGGGGAGGTAATCAGTCCATGTTATCTTACAAAGTAATATAGGTGCATTAGGCTCATAGTAAAAAAAAGTTATAAGTAGCACCTTAATTTGTTGGTTTCCAAGGTCGCACAAGCCTGCTTTTTACCCA
Source organism: Podarcis bocagei (assembly GCF_964188305.1). Classification (NCBI taxonomy): domain Eukaryota; kingdom Metazoa; phylum Chordata; class Lepidosauria; order Squamata; family Lacertidae; genus Podarcis; species Podarcis bocagei. Next base: position 22,434,484 of record NC_138135.1, read on the forward strand.
GAATATTTCTTTTTTGCTACAGACTGTGGGGGGAAACGTGATGCTACTGCTTGTTTAGTCTGACCCGCCAAACATTTAAGGTGGGGTGTACACAGCCACACCCATTGTCTTCATCCCCCGCCCAAAGAAATCCTGGGAACTGTAATTTCCCCCTCACATAGCTACAGGATTCTTTATGATAAAAATGTACTTCAAAAGATATTGTGTGTATGCCGAGTACTAGAACATTGGTCCAAAAGAAGTCCACCTAGAAATCTTGTACTCATCACTACAATATTGACACACATTTAGATAAAATTTATGCTGGCAAGAGAAGCACTCTCCTTGTTGTATGTATGAATAAGGGGCATATACACTTTGAGTGGCAGGTAAGGATTTCTTAACTATATGTGAAGCAGTCTCCAGCAGCTTTGGTGACAGTGTAAGCATAACATAGTCCATTTCAGATCCAGGAGTTCACATAGTGCTGTATGTGTGAGCCAGTTAATCATAGAATTGTAGAGTTAGAATCCCAAGGGACATCTAGTCTTCCAATCCCTTGCAATGCAGGAATCTCAACAATGAAAGTGTAGCAGAGGATATGAATATTGGGTATAGTGTTTGATCTTCAACACAGCAACTACTAAAAAAGACAAATGCACACTAGCTTTAAAAATATATATATTATTAGAGATAGATAATTTATTACGGTCGGAGACCAGCTTATAAAACACACTTGGGGGAATGGTCCCAGAAGGAAAACAATTAAAACAATCTACAACAATAAATTTAAAATTTATAAATGCACCCAGACACCGAGGTCCAGCTCTGAGGGCCTTATGGGGGTTCCCTCAGTGCGAGAAGTGAGGTTACAGAGAACCAAGCAGAGGGCCTTCTAGGTAGTGGCACCCACCCTGTGGAACGCCTTCCCATCAAATGTCAAGGAAACAAACTACTATCCAACTTTTAGAAGACATCTGAAGGCAGCCCTGTATAGGGAAGTTTTTTATGTCTAATGCTTTACAATTTTTTATGTGCTGTCTTGGCTTGTTTGATTCCTTGTTTATTTGCAGGTGTGGGGTGTGTCACTTCACAACTTCCCCTTGCTCCATGAAATAGCGCACCCTGCACTTGCAGATAAACAAGGAAGCAAACAAGTCAAGACTTTACCATTTTTTTGAATGCAGTTTTGAATGCACTATAGAATTGTGTTCTATAGTGAATACTGCATTTAACACCCTTTTCGCATAATGGCATCAGAAGCCAGCAAAAAACATGGTAAAACAAAAGTTTTCAGCATGCACCAGAATTACACCATTTGAATCATGCGTTTTCCAATGGGGAGGCCATTCCATGGAGTGGGTGCCACTGCAAAAAAGGTCCTCTTCCTAGTTAATGCTAAATCCAAGGCTGTGGCACAACCAGAAAGATCTCTGTTGTGCAAATCTATATGGGAGAAGACATTCTTTCAGGTAACCTGATCATTACAAACATTCTTTCACATGTGTACTGGTCATCCCCATCACAAAACGTGGGATATGTGTAAAGATAAGGACCTATCCCTTATCTCTTTTTGCTGTATTCAGTAGCGCCTCATATGCAAGGAAATGTGAAGTTTGGGGCTTTACATTATAGAAAAACTAAAGAATGAGCATAAGAGGCATAACAAAAGTTAAATAGGAAGAAAAATATTTACACGCTATGAATACTAGGTGCTGCCGTTCTGCTCCCAACTTCAAGGGCTTCCCAAAAGCGCCAAGCTACAGTCAGGAACAGAATGCTAACTATAAGGAATTCCACCCTGACCCAGTGAAGGTGTTCAGTGGGGTAGGAGGAGAGGACATAGAAAAAAGAGTTACAATAAACAAGAGTGCACAAAGGAAGGAAATGTTAGAATTTACCACCAGGCAAGAATGTTACTTGCCCAAAAATGGAAAGAAGTAGTCCCAGCAAAGGAAGAATAGATACAAAAACTTATGGAATATGCAAAAATGGCAAAACTTACTGGAAGAATAAGAAATCAAGATAACAAACTTTTTATAAAAGAATGGAAATGGTTTATTGAATATTTACAGATAAATTGTTAACAGATAAAAACACGGGCAGGATTACTGTAATAACCTGCAGCTATGCAAGAGTATATATTAAAAGAAGATAAATAAGTTTGGATATGCAGAAGATATTAAAAATAAATTTAAGGAATCGCAGAGAAGGGGAAGGAAGTCAAGTTTTAAAATGTCAAAATGATTGTAAAATCAGTGAAATGCATATATCTGAAAAGTATAAATAAAATTTAAAAACGGGGTGAAAGAACTAACCATCAATGTCCATTCTCTTTGGGAGAATGGAGTGAATCTGAGTGTGGGTTACTGTAAGCAAAGCTGTGTAAGTGAGTTTCAGATGCACTGCCTGTTTGTTGGCTTTGCATAGCTCCAAAATGTCTACCCTCCTCAGCTGTGCTTTGGCAATGAGTGATAGGCATTATAGTCCACCACCTGTAAGGCCACAGGGTCCCTCTCCCTGACTTAGGGAGAGGGAGCTCATTAGCTGTCAAGTAAAAGGCAACACTCCCAGAACAACTTGGGAGCTGCGGTCCCCTTTTTGCAGCTGAGACTGCCCAGGTTTTTCCCCCCTCCAAGTTGTCCCTGTACAAGGAAGCTTTCTTAAATCAGAAGTGCTGTTGTGAGGGTAAAATTGCAGTAATTGTACAGGCCGGGAGCAGATTCCCTCCACCTCCCTTTGGGAAAGTAAGGGAGGGAAGTAGCAAACTGCCCCGTCTGAAGCTGAAGATCAAATAAACACACAGGGTCCCTGTAAAAGACTTACAGTGGGAGAGCAAGCAGGAGTGGAACCTGAAATGTATTTGAATAGCCCTGCTTATGGAGAGTGGAAATAGCTCAATTCAGGGTGTGCCTCCACATGATAAACAGGTTAAGAAACCATATGCAAAAAATCTGCAGCTAATGTGGCATGGCAGTGCAACGCACACATACTTCAAGACAAATATGCAGATATAAATCTAAAATCGATTTTATTTTACACCCTGGGACAATAAAATTGCTTATGGCCCCATTAATCCTTGATAAAGGTAAAGGACCCCTGACAGTTAAGTCCAGTCGTGAACGACTCTGGGCTTTACTGGCTGAGGGAACTGACGTTTGTCTGCAGAGTTTTTCTGGGTCATGTGGCCAGCATGACTAGGCCACTTCTGGCGAAACCAGAGCAGTGCACAGAAGCGCAGTTTACTTTCCTGCCGGAGCGGTACCTATTTATCTACTTGCACTTTGACGTGCTTTCGAACTGCTAGGTTGGCAGGTGCTGGGACCGAGCAACGGGAGCTCACCCCATCGCGGGGATTTGAACCACCAACCTTCCAATTGGCAAGTCCTAGGCTCAATGGTTTAGATCACAGTGCCACCCTTGATACCCACTCTTGATACCCACCCACAAAGAAGACTGAAGTACAAGGTTCCATATGCTTACTCGCAAACTATCCAAGCAGAGCTCCAGCTGCACTAAAGCTTCCATCCCATTGACCAGTTTTAATATTCCATTCTGACATCTGAAAAACCTTTTAGTTTATACAAAGCAATCCTTCAATTCACTTTTTACTTTAGTTACAAATCCAATTCTATGTACTTTGAGCACTTTGAATGTAGAACAGGCATCCCCAACCTGCAGCCCTCCAGATGTTTTGGCCTACAACTCCCATGATCCCTAGCTAACAGGACCAGTGGTCAGGGATGATGGGTATTGTAGTCCAAAACATCTGGAGGGCTGAAGGTTGCGGATGCCTGATGCAGAACCTTGCAAGGTGGGGGTTTTTTTGGGGGGGGATCCTAACAGTCTAGTCCAATGTGCGGCTTAAGGGCTACATGCCGCTACCAAGGCCTTTTCTGAGAGTCCTCAGCAACATTTGATGCTACCCTCACCTGCAGCCCTCGCATACCCTTCCCAAAGCTTAATTAGTGCTTTCCCAGCTTTAGGAAGGAGGTGGAGGGCTCTAGAACCCTGCCAGAGCCTTGCACCTCCTTCCCAAAGCCAAGTAGCTGTGATGTGTGTCCCAAATTTTGGCCTTGCTTCCTTGTGCACACACACAAGGCAGTGTGTGGCCTGTGGGCTCCATGTTGAAGTACTCTTGTGGCCCACTTAGTATGGAAAGTTGAGCTGCCCTGATCTAAAATGTACCCCAAGGTATTAGCAATGTAATCTGCCTAATTTGCATACTGCTTCAAGAAATGTGGTTGAAAAATAGTCTAAACAACAAATACTATTTGAATAGTTTGAACACTTCCTCTCTCTTGCCCAATATTAGAGCAAGAAGCCTAACCACATGTGTGTGACGCTTACTTCAGATAGTTTGAACTCAAGAGAAGTTAAAGAGTTCATCACCTGAAACAACTGATAGGAAACAATTAGTTTTAGGATGCATTAAAAGCTATAGTAACTTTGGTGATTGAAGAAAACATTAAGGGTGTTTTAAGGCTCAGCTTAGCTCTTTGTACCAATATTCACATATGCAGCATTGGAAAGCTTGCAAGATTTAAGCCTTATAGATGAAAACATTGCCTTTAATGCTATGAAACGAGTGGCTGGGACAATTGCCAGTATACAGCCACACAATCAGCTCCAGAAAAATGAATGTAGGACATCCTACAACAAAAGTCTTAAAAGGGCAGGAGTTTGTTTCAAGTGAGCAAAGGAAGACACTACCATAAGTGTCACTTAATTAAATCTATTTAAAAGGCTATGCATGAGCTAGTTTTTGTGTTAGTGAGAAGCTGAACACTGATGCAACAGAGCAGTTCTAAAGACTGCTTCATGGGCGGCAGAAGTAGCAGGTAAAGGTTTTATCCTTTAAGATGCAAGTCAGATTCTACGCCCCCCCCTCCCCCATGTGCGCACCGTGGGCAGCTATACTAGCATATCCAGCTCTTGCTGTTGAAAACAGTATTCTTGCTAACATGTCAGATGCAACTAAGTGCTAACAGCAGCTCTTAATTTTAACAAGTGTTTCAGCAAAGGACTAAAGACAATTACCCCGTACTACAGAGGCCCATACATCCATGTGTGCAAAAACTAGTCAATGTAGACATTGACCTGAAGAGCTTTCAATTAGTTAAATAGCAGCAAGAAAAAATGAGAACTGGTTTAGAGTGTTGCCGCAGATACAGAAGGACTTCTTTCCAAGTAGCAGCACCGGTAGGTAGGTATCAAGGAGGCAGCATTATCAGTAGGACATGGAACTGCCAGAAAACAATTAGGACTAGTAAAATATCACTTGAAATATTTTTGGGATTACATTTACTATTACATTTCCTAGTAGATGTGGAGTTCGTTCTCTCTCTCTCTCTCTCTCTCTCTCTCTCACACACACACACACACACACACACACACTGCAAGAAAGAATGACACTAACTTTGAAGCTTACCCATGTGTTACATTCACATCAGCACAAGCTGACTACACCTGTATAAACTCTATAAAGTAATGGGGAAAGGTAACTTTGAAAGTCATCCAACTTCTTGCTTTGGGCTGTATCCAACCAATTTCTACTTAGAGCTGACCCTTTTAAATTAATGGACCCAATTCAGCCAAGGGCATTCATTTCAGTGAGTCTACTCCAAGACTTAGATTGCATATTTTTATAAGGGAAAGTAAGAACATATGAAGCTGCCTTATACTGAGTTGGACCCTTGATTGGTCATCTAGTTTTAGAAGTCTACTTTGACAAGGTGGGAGTTATGAGGACTGAGTCTGGGATCTCTTGCATGCAACGCATATACTCTATCATAGAAATGTGGCCCCCTTAGAATGTGCACCCAGCAGTACAGACATTGATACTAAGGCATATTTTTTTATTGAGGCACAAGGCATTGTGAATAGCCTAGACTTGAGGCAAATTTTGAGCAGTGTAGTAAGCTGATAATTACAGTTCAGGGAGAAAAGCAAACATACATTCACAGCTTTACTATCAAGACTACATCAAAACTGATAAAGTGCCACATTTGTGCTGACCCAACTCCCTCTCATAGCAAGACAGTTCACCATATCCCATTTCAGAATTATGTGGGTGTGTTTTAAGCAGTTAATGTGCAGTGCAAAACGAGTCTTCCCAGTTTTCACCTTCCTTCACCAAATTGTTTAGAGCAGATCTATTGTTAACATTAGTATTCAGTCTTGATACAGCACAAATCCTGAGAATGTAGAGTACTTCCAACTACTTCCATAAATAGCTCCTCTATGGAGGCGTAACCAAATCTGGTCTCCCTGAAAAAGCTGGAGGACTGCATGATTACTAGCAGTCTCATGATCTGGAGCACCATCATTGGCATATGCAGATACTAGAATCTCTTCATTTTTCATCAGGTTCACATACAGCGGAACATTCACAGCCAACTTCAGCATATTGAAGAGGAACACATAAGTACCATTCACAGGACAACTAAACCTACCAAGATGGATATTAAAGGCTTCACCAAGATTGTGTAACAGGGAGTCAAATGTAATAGGTTGGTCTAGAGTTCCAGGAGTAAAGTTAGAAGTTCTACTAGCCGAAAAGGCAGCTCTGACTTGCTGTGGGAAGGCATAGATGTGCACAGGTACAAAGGTGGTTGCTTGGCTCGTCACTGGCATATCAACAGGAGTAATGCTGCGTGAGTCACCCTGCCCAGAGTCCCCACTGTCAAAAGTCTCACTGTCACGTTCTGGGCTGCTCACCTGAGAAGAATCGCTCCATCCTGTTGTTGAAGATTATGAGCAATGGTTAGTTCTGACGTAACCTTAAATTCAGTATTTCTAAAACTCGTTTGTTCAAGCTTGCATGTTTCAAGCAGTCGTTAAAAAAGACCTTGTGTATTAGTGACTAGACCTATCCCAGTTAGACTTGTACCTAGTTCTTACAAGTTTTTAATCATTTTTCTTCAAAGTGAGTGTGGAGATGAATACAATGTTAGAGAGGCTTGGGTGTGGGTTTCTCAGCTGCAAAGCAACTCCAGCTTCACTCAACCAACAAATATACAGCCTCTGGACTGAGTGTGTTCCTCGTGCTGCTGCAAGCCAGCTATGCTTTGGTTGCTGTGCTTTTGTCATTCTCCCCACCCCATGCTCACCTGCTCCAGTATTTGTTCAGTATTTTAAAAATCTTCTCCACTAATGGCAAGATAACCTCCAAAACACACAGTGGCTCCCTGACTGACAGCAGCTGGTGCTGTGCTCTGAAAAAAGCAGAGCTGCTTCCTGGCAAACACAAGGGCCAGTCTATCAGCACGCTGCAAGTCCAGATTTCCTCTTAACTCAAACAGCGTTCCCACCTCCTTACTCTGAAAACTGAATCTGTGTGTCAGATATGTAACAAGTGCACTTCCACAGCAAGCTTAGCGTTGAAATGATTCAAGCTTCTCTTCACCCAGAAAGAGTAGCAGAGGTTAAGATGACAATGCAATAGTTCTACTATTATGTTTATGGTGAATAAGCAGTGGCTACATGCTCACCTTGGAAATCAAGACAAATACTTAAATATCTAGTTAACAGAAAACACATTTTGGAGGGTGCAATATTCTTACTACCAAGAAAGGACATATCTTATAAATGTGTGTTTATTTAGTATAGAAAACCAAGTTACCAATATCAACTGAACTGTTAATCAACACTAACTGAACTGATGCATCCTCGTGGCCACAAGACTGCTTTCAGACTCTGCTTCCTTCCCATTTCTCTCAGTTTTCCTCAATTCCCTTCTTCTGAAGTATTCTCTAACACGAGTTCTACCTCGAGCTCTACCTGATGAGCAATTCTCTTCCTGTCTGTTTTCTTGTCTGTAACCTAAAATACAGAAGCTTTAAGGATTTTATAAACTCTGCACCAAGCTGCTAATATGGCTAGACTGGAGGAGCAACTTCAGTACTTCTCCTTGATAATCTGAACAAACCATTAGGCCTACTTTAAATCACCTGTGTATAAAGTGGGCTTACTACTGGCTTGAGACAATAGTTACAGTGAAATGGTTGCTCTGAACTGTTTATTTAAGCTAGTCTTGGATTCTCTCAAGCAGAGGTTGACAACCTGGTCCCAAATGCCAACTAGTGTGCATGTCAGGATTCTAGGTGGGTGGTAGGGGGTTCTATGGCACAAACTGAATCCTCCTTGCATTGAGCACTGGTGGGCGGTAAGGAAATTTTACCATCAAGAAAGATGCATTAGTGGGTGGTAGGTATAAAAAGGCTGACTACCCCTGCTCTAGAGAATATTTTCTAGTTCTTTTTGCTCATATGACTCTGAGGTATGGAGAAGGCAGAGAGAGAACACTGCCTTTCCATAAAGTTTCCTTTACAGATGGAACAGGACACCCAGTGATGGGCAGCTCCCCATCCACCAGAGAAGGCAGAGGGAGCTCTCTCATGGTGGAAGTACCACAGCTGAGAAAACCTTTCACAGTTAAAAGCCAAGTATTAAATAAAAATAAGACAAGAACAAATCCCAGGATCTGCTACAAAGCTGGGATATTTGACCGATCCTCCTTGCTTTGGCAAATGATGAGACATGATCTTCTCTCCTCCATCAAGGAGAGCAGGCTAACTCAACTGAAATGACAACTCTCCCCTTCCCCATCATCAATTTTTAATAGCTCTACAAATCATGTTCCTGGGCCAGAAAGAATTAGATTCATCTTGTGAGCAGAAATGGAGCCCATATGTTGCATAAGACAGTTGATTCCAGCCAAAAAACATATGCGGTGAAAGCACATCCGATTATTGTATGCAGCCCTATGTTGTTTTATTTCAGGTATTAAATAATATCTAGGACAGAACTGCATTTTAAGCAGTGTTTGAAGTAAACTTACCTCTTGAGGTTGCCCGGCCACTACTAATACCACCTCGTTTATAGTTCTGCTGGTAATTCAAATCCTAGGAGAACACAAATATTTGTTCCTGTTTAGTCAAGCACCTCCAGACAATATTTACAGCCATATAACATCTACTTCATGGGGAAGGGGAGGGAGAAAAGAAAATTGCTACACAGTGGTACCTCGGTTTTTGAACGTAATCTGTTCCAGAAGAACGTTTGAGTTCCGAACGTTCAAAAACTAAAGCATTTACTTCAGGAAAACTCAATATGGAAGCTGTGTGGCATGTTTGACTTCCAAAAAGCATTTGAAAACCAAAGCAGTTCCTTTTGGGTTTTCGGCACTCAAAAACCGAAACATTCGACTTCTGAGACATTCGAAAACCGAGGTACCACTGTACCAGCATTGAAGTTTATTGCTGCTTAGTAGACATCAGAAGTAGTTAGTCCAACATACTAAATTTCCAGCAGCATCAACAGGATGCATATTAAGCACCTATACTTTTAAATTAGAACATTGGTGCAGTACACGCCACCATGAATGTTACTTCTTATTGGGTGTGGGAGGTGTCCAAGTGGGTTATGATTCCTTCTATTGCTCAGAAGGAAGGAAACATGATCAGATTTCCCCCCTTTCTCTACTGGTGTGGTTCTGTTCCAAGGCAGAGGTGATGCCGAAACAACTTTGTAATATGAGACAGCGTGAGAGACAGAGCGTGCACTGAAGAACGAAGACAAGGAGGAAAAGAATAAAACAGTGTGGCCTGGACCTACTGGTTTCCAAAGCTGAACTTTCAAGAAAAAAATGCTAGCTAGAAGGTAAAAAAAATATTCTGAAGCATGTATGTCCAACTTGCAATGGTGTATGAAATGTGGCCTAGTGTGGTGTATGAAAGGCTGCCAATGTGGAGTGTGTCATGGTGTTGGCAGGTGTAATCACTCATAGAATACAGAATGCAAGTCTTTATCCACTAGGATTGAATTAAAGCCTTTCTCCTACTGTAGTTAGGCAGAAGGACATAAGATACTGTTTTGCGTAAAGGCAAATGTGTGGGAATGTTGATCTTGAGGACCCAGACATTCAGCTTCTGCCAGGCCTACTCAGAGAGGTGAGATGGTTTAAGAGTTGGATGAGGAGAACCGGTTACTGTGCTCCATGGAAAGACAAGCTGCCCTTAGGAACGAAGGTCAGGTCAGTACAGAATATTGCACCGGTGGTCATTGCTGGCAACAGCACTGAGTTCCAAGATTCTGTTGTGATGGCCATGAGAAAAAGCACACTAATTGACTGAGCAGGGGAGCTCAAAATGCAGTTTTTATAGTGCATTGATGCCCTTGTGGATACCTCCAGGTGGGGAAACCAGTGGCCTCAGGTATATGTTTTAGGGTGGTGTGACTGCATGGCACTTTGATGCACACCTCAACTATGCATCTCCATCCTTTGGGAGGATAGCTCCAGTCAGGAGCAGTGCTCCAGGGGCACCCACTCCTGAGTAGTATTGGGAGAGGACTCCTGGAGAAAGAATATGATCAAATCTTTCCTGCCTTCAAAGCAGTAGGAGGGGTCATAATCCACTTGGACACCTCTCATGGCCAGCCCTTGCTCCAGTATCACTGCAGCTGACTGAATGTGCTTTATTAAATTGATATGAGTGTATATTCCTTGAAAGTGGAGCAAGTTGTAATACCATTGTAGCTATCCATCAGCACACTGGGAACTCAAAGATAGCTCCATGACACACACATTAACCCAGGCATGGCCAAACCTGGCCCTCCAGCTGTTTTGGGACTACAATTTCCATCATCCCTGACCACTGGTCCTGTTAGCCAGGGATTTTGTGAGTTGTAGTCCTAAAACAGCTGGAGGGCCAAGTTTGGCAATGCCTGCATTAACCCAATAAACTTGAGAGATATAAACGTAAGTCATGTTCTCAGAGTTAGGATGGGAAGCATGAATACTGAATATATTCAGCCCTTTCTAGATGGCATTTCAATTAAAATTAGTCCCTACTAAATGATACATTACAATACTCCTCTCAGTCTGGTAAGTCAAATTTGCAAAGCACCATTAACCTGACTATGTGCAAATAAGTACTTGTTCTTTATTCCTGAGCAGAATCCAGGACACCACCACCAAGGGTCATGTATACTTTCGCAAAGCCAAAAGTCTTCCAAAATAATTACCCTGTGAGAATACTGCACTGAAGGATAATCTCTGCCAGGAAGATGCATTTGGCTATAAAGGCCATTAGGAACAGAAGGTGATCCTCTGTAAACTTCAAAACCTGCTGAACAAAATATGAAATCTTTGCTTTAAGAACTAGAATGATTTGACAGATTGATCTCCGTGTCATCCAGTAACGCATTGGAGAACTCTGGTAGTTCCCTCCTAGGGGCAGGTCAAATACCCAATACGTTGCTGAGTACTGAGAGGTTCCGACTCTTATGACATAACTTTGTTTTATGGGTAAAGAGTAACTAGGAAGTTTATCCAGTAATTACAGTTAGAGAACTCTTCCTGTGTTAGAAAATTAAGGAGTTTATGATTCACTTTGGCAGCCAGCATTTTCAGGCAAAGGAGCAATGCTCAGTAACTATGTATCTGATTTCAGTTTGAGCACATGCTTACAACCAAAGTTATTTAGGGTCATTAACACTTAAATTGATATTCACCTAGTTTGCTATACCAAATAGCATCCCAGAATTACCACCAACCAAATACATGAGTGTTTCTTGTTGAGGTCAAAATCCAACTAGATATGGACAACAAATACTGCATTTGATCTTTTGGTTCAAGTTTCTTCCTTTTCACATGATACTACTATTTGGTGAAAGTCACTTAAAAAAACAAGACTAACATTGTGGTTGATATGTACGGAGTTATATTGTAACATATGCAATAAACAATTCTTCTCAAAGAAATAAAATTCTTTTTTTTTAAAAAAAAACAGCTTAAAAAACAACCCCCTGCTTTTGCTTAAAGTAATGGATCAACTTCATAGATATCTTATTTAGGCACTTGAAAGTTGCCCGTTGAGTGCCTGCCTTTTCAACCTTAAGCTCTCAAGCAGCTTACAACAGAGCACCACAAAAGGGTTTGATGCACAGATAGATGGCTGCTCATGAAATGGCACTTCCCTCCTTCTATTTGTGCATGGTGCGCTTACCAATTTTAGCATTTGACTCCATTCTAACCTCAGCCTCTGTGCTGCAGCCACACTTTAATGAAAGGTCCCAACTGAGAGACTTCAGGGAACACGGCGTTACAGCAGAGGAGAGACTAGGAAACCCTGTTGCTCAAGCAACCAACTGCCAACACAGCTTTGATCCAACCCAATATGTCTTACTATTAAAAAACAACAACCATGAGCTAATAAAGTTTTAAAGTTCAGCAGTTTTAATGTTGCCCTTTACTATGTGGTTTTTTGTATTGGCCAACTATATTCTACTTGTACAATGTTAAGATATATCCACTGGTAAGTATTTCCACAGAAACCATACATACCTTTATAGCCACCAGGAGAGCGATATGAATTGGTTGCTGACCTTCCACCTCGAACGGTGCCTCTGACCGATCCACGGCTTGTGACAAAAGGTTGAGGTGGTCTAGAGAAAGTGGGCGTCTGTGCTGCATAAAAGGTGAGAATACCATTGCTTACAGGAACAGCTCCCTCAACCAGGTACTTTAAAAATAGCCTTATAATTTTCTGCATAAAAGCAGGAGTTTCCCTTATTCCTTCACCCAACCTTTAGCAGCTAAAGACTTTCAAGATAGTTTGCAAGTCTTTATTTTGAACAGCTAGAATCATATCCCCTATTACTGGCAGTTACAATTAACCAAACCACTTCTAGAGCTTTAACAAACTAAAGTTTTACAGATATGTTATCCACCTGCCTCCTTGAAAACCTAATCATGTTTATCATAACAAGTAGTTAATGCAGTTATTTCCAACAATACTTTACTTCATCAAAGGCTGTCACATCAATAATTTGGACTTATTATTAGAATTTAAATCTATACTCCACCCCTCAAATATAGGACAGTTTGCAGTAGAAAACATAAGTAGCCAAAGTTAAAAAAAAAGAGCAACAAAAGTTGAAAGCCTAAGAAAATCTTCACCTGGCCCAGGAAGATTTAAGGGTGTAAGATTGCAGCTGAATCAGGCCAAAGGCCCTTTTGGTTCAACATTCTGTTCTCACAGTGGCCAACTGGATGTCTACCTATTGTCCTAGCAGGGCATGTGAATAATAGTGCTCTCTCCACCTGAGATTTCCAGCAACTACTCTGGTATTCAGAGGCATGCTATGACAGTGGGGGCAGGGCACAACCACTGTGGCTATTGACTATTGATAGGTTTATCCTCCGTAGGGTATTGTTAAAGAAACAGTCCCAGCCAGCACAGTACAATTTTTTCACTACGTGTCAGATAAGATCATGTTTCCTTGGAGATGGGCAGTTGGATACTGCCAAGTCATCACTCTTCAGTCCTTTTCTACTTCTGCTTTTATAGCCACTAGCAGAGTGCCTTGAAATCATTTGGGTTAAATATTGTAAGGCACCCCCATTACTGAGGAATCAATCAAGTTGTACTCTTGATGTCCCCATTACCATTCTTGCACTGAGGTTTTCCTTACCATTTGGCAAAGCATCTTGAGAAAAAGCAGTTTGTTCAACATTTTGAGTAGACTGTGGTTTACACTGGGGTGGAGTCTGTGTACTTGCTGTACAAAAATTCTGATTATATCCTGTAGGATGCAAAGAGTTCTCTTTTATATCCCGCTCCCTGCGAGGTGGTAAAGGCGCGTTCACTTTGAACACCTGCAACACAACATACAATTATGCAAAAAAGGGCTATTTTTACAGTGTTTCTATAGGCCACATGCATTATCAAGTCTGCCCCATCTTGTGCTGTGTAGTCTACACAGAGTAGAAATTTAAGTATTTTCCATTTACGCTGGAGTGGGGGTGTCTGGTGCCATGGCCATATCACATTCTACCAGGAATTTGCAATTAATTTCAACTAAATATTAAGACTGGTACTCCTTATTCACAGGGGTTCTAGTCTCAAAGCTGCAGAACTTCAAGTAGGAACTGTAAAATAGCAATTGTATTATTAGGTCTAAATGCAGCTGTAAGCATGCAAAAAATAAAGGGATCCCTTCAGGGAATGCTTCTCTTGTAAACTTGTAGTAAATAGATCTGCATCTGCTTAAAAATAATAGTTCCTACTAAACATGTATCCTCTATTATACAGGGTGCTCTGTTGTTTCTGAGGAGACCCTGGATTTAGCTTCTCCTTGTTTATGTCTAGCTTTTGCCCTCCCATCTAATTGCATTCACCTAGACAGCCAATGTACTTACAATCTGCACAGCCTGAAAGGGAGGTGCTTTCATGCTAACACTATTACTTGGGGAAGGAGACTGGAAACCCTTCCCTTGGGGTACTGGTGACATGGTAGTTCTTGATGGAGTCAATGATGTCTCTGATTCACTTGAAAGAGGAATAGGAACCTTGAAGGAAAAAATAGTAATATTCTATTGTCATGCCAATGGGAAAGCCATTTACACTGTTAAACCCTATGCTGTCAAAACACCAGCAGTTTCTGCAAGCCAATGGTTGGGCATATCAAAGAACAGAATAGCTTCTACTTCATTTGCTCTTGCTGTGCATTTGGAATTTCCATTAGTCTCTGCTGACTATGTCAAACATGTTTGAGCTAGATGTGTTACCACTTCAAACATTTACATACAGAAGTTTAACATGATGGAGATCCTTATGGCAATGAACTCGCATTTTAAAACTTACTAGTTTTCATTTTCAGAGATCAACATTATATAGCAAAGGGATAGCAAACATGGTCCCCCTCCAGTTGTTGTTGGACTACAACTCTCATCATCCTTGACCAGCCATGCCAGCTGGGGCCAACATATCAAGGGAACAATATTTACCACCCCTGCAATAACGACACACTTTTTTATCAGTCAAATTCTTACAGTATGTGTCAAACTCACCTGAGAAATTTCAGATTTTTTAGGCTTTAATACTTCAGCAATCTCTTTGCTTATCCGATAAAAGGACTGAGGTGGACTGAAGTTCTCAGACTCTTGAGAATTTGTAACAGATGTCTAGAGACATAACCAGATAGTTACTAGTTACTTAAAATGGAAATAAATGCTTGCAAGAAAGTGTGCCCAGATTACGCATGGTATTTTGGAAGATGCTGGGACTCAGTTATTACAGAAAGTATATCCTCTTACTACATGCCTAGATGTCAATATTGAAGTTGGGTAAACTCTGAAATGAATCCAAGGCTGCAACCCTTACATCATTCCACCATAATGACCAACTGGCAAAAATACATTTGCTTCTCAGTCAATACTGCATGCATCAAATAACTGTTGTATTTCACTTAATTTCCTTCCCCACCAAATATCACCTAAGAGGAATGAAGTTAGTGCAAATTCACTAGAAGTGAATTCCCTGTTGTTTCAACTACAAACAAGCTGTTAAGTATTCATATCATGTGCAAAAAATGATAATAGTCACTTCCTTATTCAATAGCTATCAGTAGCTTTAGCACTGTAAATTGACATATCCTGGTTTTCAGTTTCCCTTGTATAACACAACTAGAGCTGTATCTTAATTGGCAAAGTACCAGTTGCAAGATGAAGCTACATCTTCAGCTACTACAATCATTTAACTTCCAAGCAATAGTAGTATTTAATTCGTTCCGGAGGTCCATTCTTAACCTGAAACTGTTCTTAACCTGAAGCACAACTTTAGCTAATGGGGCCTCCTGCTGCCGCCAGAGCACGATTTCTGTTCTCATCCTGAAGCAAAGTTCTTAACCCGAGGTACTATTTCTGGGTTAGCGGAGTCTGTAACCTGAAGCGTATGTAACCCGAGGTACCACTGTATATCTAACTATATTATAATTAAGCAAATATATTTATTTGGGAAGAATGCTTCAAAGAGTCCCAGGGCCAACCCACCTATTTTTTGATAGATAGACAGGGTGGTCAGCTCAGTTTCATTGAATAATTTGCCTTGCTGAAAACTGTTCAAGTTTATATTATCAGAATTTCAATTTACTGAAGTGTTATCTTGTAAACGTAAAAACTCTGTTATAGGGATACATATGGGTAAATTCCAAGCCTGGTTCACACATCACATAAAACCACTGTTAACTTTAAACTATGCCTTAATGTGAACAAATGGCATGTTGGTTCATACTACTCAAGACCCTGCTTTGCTCCTCCTTAACAGTACAACAGGGGGGGGGGGTTGGCTTCGTTTGATATGCCTTCTCCCAGTAGGGACTTTTCTCAAAGCCACACCAGCATTTGCTGCACACCAACCTGTCACATTCAGTATCACCTGGCATAAGCTGCTCCCAATGTGTGCCTGCCCCATTTCTCAGAAATACTAAACGAATGAAGGTCAGAAATAGGCACCCCCTCATTAGAGGGCAACAAGTTAATCGGGATCAAGGGCAAACTCTAAAGAACAATCAGTAACCTGTGGTGTCGCAAGTTCAGTTTCTGATCCAGACAGTGTATTGTCAGAAGTTAAGGAGGTGATTGAGCCGTGCAAGGCTATGGGAGAAGCAGCAACCTGTCAATAGAGGGATATACAATGTAATATATAATGTAATGTACAGTAGACTTCATAGTTTGAAAAAATTCTTGAAAATATTACTTAGGACTTCCAGTTTTTGCTGCCATGGTGAACAGTGGTTCCCACAATAGTAGACCCTGGGCATGCAGCCAATTAAGGATAATTTGAGAGTAATTATACTTGCAAACCCCCCCCCCACTGGGTTGGAGGGGGGAGAGCTCTCACTTGCAGATCGTCCAGTACCTGCCTCCCACTCCTGCGGAATGCATCCAAGTTGCATGGCACACACATCAAAAGCCCCACTACTCTCTTGAAACAAGTTGCATGGTTCTTTAGGTCCTAGCCACTGTGCCTCCTAAAAACTGTTTAAGCCAAAATGGCAAGCCACATTAATACCCCCATCTTTTTAGAAAGTTACTCAAGGCCAGGCATCCCCAACCTGCAGCCCTCCAGATGTTTTGGCCTACAACTCCCATCATCCCTAGCTAACAGGACCAGTGGCCAGGGATGATGGGAATTGTAGTCCAAAACATCTGGAGGGCCTCCAGATGGGGATGCCTGCTCAAGGCAGTTTATGCAGTCAAGATACAAAAATACATTCCAAATAATCAATGCATGTTTGACATGCATTGTGACAAATGGCTTACCACTCTTACCTGAACCGGTTCCTCAGGGAAATCATTTTGGCTTGAAAGTTGTTCATTAGGTGCTACAAAATATGGGAACATTTGGTTATGCCCTTTCTACACATGAAACTGCTCTTCAAATATCAGAGTTGAACTACCACCATTGTATGCCTGATGCTAGATAATCTATTAAGACAATGCTAACATATAAGGTTTTATTTAAATATATATGTATGTATGTTTACTGATACTTGAAAATGGAGTTGTAAAAAGTCAGCAAGATGTACACATCAAAATAAAATAAAAACATTAATAACTGTGACTGAGTGGAGTACAGAGGTTGTTTACATTATGTTCATTTTTATATTAAGTAATAAATATGGAGCGACTGTCCAGAGTTGACATCTGAATGAAATCAAATCACAAGCCATCAACAACAACAAAACATCAGCTGAGAAAGGGGACAGTCCGAGACATGTCTAGGCCAACCAAAGAGTCTGCTGGGAGGAAGGGAGGTAAATACTCCCTCTATAGTGATGTATGAGTCATTGGAGTTTTGTACAATACAATATTGTTGGTTATTAAAGTTGTAAATAGAAACTATACTATTTCAAAATATCTGCAGTGGTAAAGTCAGATGCTCAGACAATACAATTTCCCATACACTCTCTAACCATCCAGTATGTGTAGGACCAACAGAAAATCTCACTTGAGGTTTTACATTTAAGAGAATTAGTTCTCATTTAGTGACTATTTGTGTCAAGATCAAGGCCCAAGTTTCAAAGTTTTAAAAAGTGAAATTCAAAGATAAAACTTTTGAAGAAATTTCTAACAGGAAGAATTAAGTTCTGCTCCAGTATCAAGCAAAATTTTGGATGCAATGTAATTTAAGAAAATGTGTTTCACAATTTACTGCTTAATAGAAATAGAGGCTTTAAGAAAATAATGAATTAAATTAAAGTTTATCTCTTTTTTAACAGTATATCTCTGCACAATCTGTATTAGTGTGTCTATTTATTTCTGGTGGTGGTTGAAGTGACCATAATGGTTGTAACAACAACAAAAATTGAATTTAAATTAAAGTTTGCATACAATACTTCTAAGATATACCATGAAGTATTAATCTCACCTATCGAACATCTTTGTCACATAGATTTAATAATTTGTTGCTATGCCAGTCTTTTCTGCTTTATGAAAGTGATAAGAGATTCCTAGAACATGAAACAAAATAGGATCTTCCTTGTTCACCATTAACCACAATTATGATTACCTGTGGAATCAACTGAAGGTGCTTGTGATGAACAAATGGCACGTTGTGAAGGTTTATCAAAATCCAGTAAAGACTCCTTAAAAACAAAAAAGTTACAAGTCTTGCACTCTTGAAAAAAACAAGAATCTATTCAGAGATGAATAAAAGTTTACATGTTTTGTGGTGCATTTTAACCTCTGAAAATTACCTTCAGCAATTAAAAACATGTGCCATTAAAATATCTGAGACCTTAACACCAACTGATGCCCTCCTTTTCATTTTTTCCTTGCGCTCACCATCCGTTAGGTACCTATCATACTCCCCCAAACTCCATGTTATCCAGGACAACTTACTTGCATGAAATTATAGGTCCCTTGTATTTGAGTCATCAGGTCTTGTAGTCTTTCCCTTCTTAATATTGGATCCTTTGGAAGACTAGTAGAGCAAAACTCTGCAACTGGTTGATGAACAGGTTTAGGTGCCTAATAAAATAAAATAATAATAATAATAATAATAATAATAATAATAATAATAATAATAATAATAATAAAAAAAATAATAATAATCGCTGAGGAAAATGTTAGTTGAACTATTCAGAGTAGGCAAGATTCCCAGAGTGCTTTTTCCAGTATGCTACTGTATGGGTTAAAGCATGGATAGGCAAACTAAGGTCCGGGGGCCAGATCCGGCCCAATCGCCTTCTAAATCCAGCCCATGGACGGTCCAGGAATCTGCGTGTTTTTACATAAGTAGAATGTGTCCTTTTATTTAAAATGCATCTCTGGGTTATTTGTGGGGCATAGGAATTCGTTCTCCCCCCCCCTCAAAATATAGTCCAGCCCCCCACAAGGTCTTAGGGACAGTGGACCGGCCCCCTGCTGAAAAAGTTTGCTGACCCCTGGATTAAAGGCTTTGTTGGTGCTGAAGTCAACTTGCAAAACACGAGTAGCCAACATGGTACCTTCTAGTTGTTGTAATCCAACTCCCATCAGCCAACAGGGCCAGAGGTCAAGAGCAATGCAAGCTGTAGTCTACAACATCTGGAGAGCACCATGGTGGTTACCCCTCCAATCAATAATATTCTCCCAATGTACATCTTACATTTTACTTTAGGCTTAAATTCTAAACACTGTTACAATGGAGAAAGACCGCAGTGAACAAAGTAGGAGCTACTTCTAAATAAACACATGGGACTGTGCTGCAGGTACACAATTTCAAGTCAAATAAAAGGGAGGATCCTAGAGCCAAGTCCTGAAAATGGCATTTTCAGAATACGAGCTCCTTTTCAAGTTACTATTTTAACAGGAGGTCCATTCATACCTTTCCTGAAGTAGACCTCTTCCTGATATTAAAATTAAAATATCCGGATTTTTAAACACTGATCTACTACTAAGGCTATGAATTGATTCCTGAGACACTCAGAACTTAGGAAGCTGCCTTACAGAGGGCAGACCACTGTTCTGTCTATCTCAGTAATGTCTGACTCACCAGGAATTCAGACAAGGGTCTTTTCCCAGTCCAACCCAGAGGTGCCAGGAATTGAACCTGTGGCCTCCTGCATGCAAAGCAGATGTTCTACCACTGAGCCATGGCCCTATGTAACAACTTAAACAGTTTTTCTTTGGTTTCAAATTCTCCTTTCCCTGGGAAGATTCAAAGTGGATACTTCACACAGGAAGTATTCCAGCTGTTCTCAAGATTCTAAGTTTAAGCATTTTGAAGCATTTCCTATGATCAGTATGACCAAGAAAGCAAACCTGAAGGCTGTTTTCAAAGCTCCTAGGTAGTTTACAAGGTTCTCCAACAGACGTAGCATCAATGCCTCCTTCATTCACTCCATCTGTCTTTTCATCCTATGTAAAATAAGAATTCCATGTATTAGATTATTATAATATGACTTAGCAATGTACACCTTTTACATAAATACACCACAGACTCCGTGTTCTACACAAAGTATCAGATTAGCTAACTTTTGAAAGCCCCATTGCCTAATGGCATTTTACTGTAACCACTTGTTTCATGTCAGAATCAAACTTCAGTCTGAGCTCTTATTTCTATATTGAAAAGCATTTAGAAATATGTTTTGACAAATTAATTGTTTAAGTAGAGATCAGTCCTACAGAAGGATCTCAGCTGATTGATAAGGTTGGTGAGCCCTACCTGCCACTCACTTCCCTCTACAGCACAAGCAGAAACCACTTTGACTGTTGGACCCACTATTAGTCTTGTTTGTTCAATCTGCAGAGACTGTCTTTGCATGCAGGGAAGTCCCTAACTCACCAAGGGGTTGAGACCCATTGGCTACCCTTACCTTCTCCTTTAATCCTACCAACCCTGTCATGTAGGTTAAAAAAAGCCTTCCAGATTCATTATCCTTCCCTCATTTTTTAATTATAGAAATCCAAAACTGATCCAAACTTGGAGGTCTATGTCTATATTCCTCCCTGCTCTATTCCTCTATTATATATTACTCCCCATTTTTTAACATCTAGAATCTTCAAGGTTTGTGATCAGCAATGCTAAGTTCTCTCCCCCCTGCCATTCCAAATATGAACTTGGCAAAAATTCACTGAACAGCAAACTATTTACACCCCTTTAGGTTTAGTTTATTTCCATGTCCAAATATTTGCTGAGAACCCTGTTTCATGTAGAGTTAGACTACTGTGGCAAAAAATAAGCTGTTCATTGACAAAGCCCAAACTTTGAACTTTTAGATACATCACTACCCCAAACTGCAGTTTTAGTATAAAAATATTCTACAGGCAATACTATTGTTTATACCAACTCACTTCACTGGGTCCCAAATCAGGCTTCTTTGGCCCAGATTGTTCCTTTGAGGTAAGATTTCCAGCTCCCCATATCTTTGGAGGGTTCTGTAATGGCTTCTGAAGTGCTTGCCGTGGTCCCTCAGATGTTTCCCAAACCTTTGGGGGTTGGGTTTTTTGTTCCCTCTCTTCCTTGATGTGTGCTACCCATTGCTTTGCAGGTTCGTGTTTCTTTTGCTCCTCCTCCTCCTCCTCTCCAACACATGCACTCCAAAGCTTCACAGGTTCCGGTTTTTCCACCCTTATTTGAGCAACCCATGTTTTTGGACATTGTGGCTTTTGTTCCTGCTCTTCCTTCGCTTTGCTCATCCAGTGTTTAGGAGAGGCCCGCTGTTCTCTAACCTGAGTTGCCCATGGCTTCAGAACTTCCTCCTTATGATCATCATCACCTTCCTTAAGATGAGCTTCCCAAGGCTTTGAAAGTTCCAGTTTCTTTCCCTGCTGCCTTACAGATTCCAGAGTTTTAACATAATCTTGTTTCTGCTTCTGCTCCTGCTCTTCCATGTCAACAAGCATTTCCCATGACTTTGGAGGTTCATTTGTTTTAACATGTTCCACTTCCCAAGGTTTGGATTCCTCAGGCTTCTTGATAGGGGAGTCAGCTTCAGGCAAATAGTGCCTATTAAGAAACTATACAAACCAAAGAAACTTAGTATTTTACCAGTACTCATCTTATTGCTAGCACAATTAAAATGAAATCATGCCAGAAAGTTGTTGTACAAGAGTCACCCAACAGGATTGAATTGTACATTTCCAAAAATGTTTGTAAATCTGTGTGACAGTGAACTGCCCTAAGATCTTATGATGAAGGGCAGTATATAAATTTAATACCTGTAAATAAACGTCGAGATCTTCAGACATAAAGACAAAACACTTGCTTTCAGTTTTACAAAATGCTACTGTGCCATCCTGAATACTCATTATATGGTTCTCTTATTGAGAACATCTGCTGTAGCTTCCTGGCTAGTTTATATCCAGGATTCTTGATAGAGAGAAATATGCCTTGTTTAAGACCACAGCAAGGTAGATGGCTTGGTTCAAAAACCACAGTGATAGCACAGAAAATCCACATTGTGCTAGAGACTATGCCCATAAACCTTCAAAGTTAAACAGGCAGCTGGTTGTTAATTCTACCTCACTGCACCCTGTCTCAAAGTCAAAGGATTTATGGACTCCCATTTGGCAATTGCCTTTGCTGGAGCCTTGTTACAAATTTCTTCAAGTGGAGCTTTCTGAAGAGATTCCTGTATTATCTCCAGTTTTTAGTTCTAGCATCACTGCACTGATATAGCAAGCTATTCTGCAGTTTAACACTAATTTCTTCTACTGTAGCATATCATTTAATAACTTACCTCTTGAGGCTGTATCTCAGACTGAATGTGCTCCATTTGAGGTGCTAGGAAGAAGGATTGCATAACTTAGATTCAAGTTCTCACAAAGCCAAATGATAGAAAACAGTTTACTTCTCTAAGCATCCATAGCACATTCACTTATGCAGGGGATGGGAGGGGGGACACACCAAACAAAATTACTTACATTTCAGGCTAGTCTAGCAACCACCTCTTTGAGAATTTGCTAATGTCTAGTATTATAGTAAGAAGTCACACAACTTCTTCTGTATTTCTTACTAAATACATTTAGTAGGAAAGTTTAAAATTAATCCCAAACAGCTAGGACTGTTTTATTATTGTGGTACAATTGATTTTAACCACCAATAAAGCCTAAATAAGGTGAAGAGCAGAATATACATAACTTATTTAGGTAAAAATTTAAGCTATATAAATTGACATGAAAATTTAAGACATACATCTGAAGTACTGTATCAGCAGTTAAGAATTTAAGATTTCTACAAATATATTACCTGATTCACTGACATGCTCTGAATTTGAGGGTTGTCTTGTTCTTTCAGGTCTTTGCATTTCTTCACACAACTCAGGTCTTGTAGACAGTTCTTTTGATTCCTCTTTTACTGGTATGTTGGAAGGAGCAGGAGTTTTTTCAAAATAGCCAGAATTTAACAGTTTAGATAACAAATCCTTCAGGTATTTATCTAGAGGACAGAGAGTTGAATGTTAAGCAGATTAAAAGATCACAAAATGAGTTTTCAATTTGGGGATATGGCACCATCTCATCTTAAATAAAGATCAAACGTTTTTTCTTGGCACTATATATTCTTGGAAATGTTTTAAACTAAATGCTTAAGAGGATCTTTGAAATGGCAATGTAATTCAAGCATTTCAGTTAACCAAAAGACCAAAGAAAATTACAGTTGTGAACATGGAGAACATCCACAGAACACCCTTGATTTCAAGAACTAATTTGCTTATTGGTAAAAGACTGTCATATCCTCAAAGATTAAAATAATAATAATGCAGCCTTGGGAAGTTATCCTGAGATATACTCTGAAGAATATATGCCTTAAACACAGGGATGCTGAACTTATAATTGGTTAAAAGACCAATTTCCCTATCCAGCAAATCTCCTGTAGTCACACCCATAAATGTGCTGGTCTACCTTAATTGTATACCAAGATAAAACATGGTTCCTGCAGCTGTGGGAACTCACCTGTTATTAAACACTTAACACATAAATGCAATCCCATGTACAGTACATCTACATAATATTGTGGCTTGCTTATTAAGCAAAATGACTTCCCACCCATGATAACAGACTGAGCACAATGCCTCTAGCAGTACTTCCTCTTTGCATTCCTTGCACACACTCAAGGTCTGTTCTGGAGAGTTGGGAGTCTTCTGGAGCTGATTGTGGGTGCAGAGAGAGGAAAGGAAGAGGAGGTTCTGTCATGTTTGTTCATGCCATATTGGATATTGCCATAAATGTGCAATGGGGAACTACAGGCCTTGCTAGGGATCTCTAAACAGTTATAAACAATCTGCATTTATGTTGCCCTAACCAGGCAACAGCAGTTACTGGCCTAGAAAATAATTCTTTCAAGCAATGGAAGGAACAATATAAGTATGTTTCTGAACTGGAATAAATGTTCTAATCCCAATCTTGCTATGAAGTATTTTGCCTGAAGACGGTAGACGTTAGATGCAAAAATATCTAAAGGCTACTCACAAGTTGTCCCAGCTACTGTTTTTTCACTGCCTTCTAGCAGATCCCAGAAGTAGCGTGATGATTGCTCCATTTGGTCTTCAACACTTCATGTCAGAGGGGAAAAATAAGTGTCAGTGCTAGATCAAGAAAGTAATGAACTTTTACTTAAGATGGCTGTTTGATATAATAGGGATGGCAGAGTACCTTGTACCCTATAAGCAGCAACTGGTTTTTTTGCTCAGAATTGACTGACGTAATTAAAAACATCCTTTCGCCAGTTATGCCAATACCATTTCACCAATTTAGTTATAAACCACTTCCTATGAGACATTTTGAAACAGTTTAATGATAAAAACATAAGTTTTTAGTAAGTCTTAGTACCAGTTTAACAGGTACAAGTGCACAGTTTCTTTCAAAAGACCTGAAAGCCGAGTATATTTTGCCTGCAAATGCAAATTGTATTCCCTTCAGGCTATCTAATAAGTTTTAATAATAATAAGACTTGTAAGGCTCCATTCCAAGTTGAGCCTAAAGATCTGCCAAATCACTTGTTAAGTTGAGAAAACAAGTAATTCTAACTGAATTAATTTAGAACTGTTTCATTTTACTGTAGATAACTTCTTCAAAAACTATTTTAGCAACCACAAAATAGCCACAAACTGGTGATATTCAGAGTCCCCCTCCCCCACAAAAAGAGACAACACACATACACAATTCTCAAAAGAAATAAAATGTAGGGGTGTGTGGAGGGGAGAACAGGCAATTCTTCAACTAAACCAAAACACTCAAATTTTAGAACAACAATTTGAGCAGCAGGAGGTCTTAGCAGATGCCAGTAGGGTCTCTCTTGAGGACAGCAACACTAAGGTTTCTGGGAACAATAAGCACATCAGCCTGGATTTGTCCAGCATGGCTTTGACTACATTATGGCAAAGTTCTGAAAAGGCTCAATTAAAAACCCAAATTTGCAAATTAGAAGTTGATACCACTGGTATCCCCAAGATTAGCCAGTAGTCTGTGTTGCACATGCAATATGATTTCATTTAGTGTTGCATATGAAGTCTCCTCATTCAGAGAACTAAGCCACAACATCTCAGTTCAGTCCTCAGAATACATATTATGGTGCTCCATTAGTTGTTCAGACAATTCTGTAAGTTGTCCCCTGAGTAGTATTTGCTTGAAGAGTTTTATGTTTATCCCAGTCTTTTTTGGGGATAAACAAACATGTGAAAGCCACAAAGCCAGCTTTATCAGCCTTGTAACCCTAAGGCAGCTTTCCCCAACCTGGTGCCCTTGCTAGACAACAACTCTCATCATCAATCATGTTGACTGGGGCTGATGAGAACTGTAGACTACCACCACCTGGTAGACTACAACCACTCCAGGTTTAAAAAGGCTGCCCAAAGGAATAATATATATATTACTAAACACAAAGTTCTGTAAAACAAACTATGCCAAGCACTGAGCACCAGGATGGCTGGGCACTTGTTGACATGCTGTGACTTAGAAGGGATCCACTACCAGGAGTTGATTGGCTCCTGCCATTCTTGCTCCATCATATGTAAAGGAACAATGAAGCAACAGCAGCAAAAAGAAGAAACTGCCTGTCACTGATAGATCCAATTCCCACCACTATCTTAAGCGACAAACAACTGCTCCCTTAACAGTGGGTGCCCCCTCACTTTGCAGACAAAAACCTGCTA
The DNA here is from genome assembly GCF_964188305.1 of Podarcis bocagei. Taxonomy (NCBI): domain Eukaryota; kingdom Metazoa; phylum Chordata; class Lepidosauria; order Squamata; family Lacertidae; genus Podarcis; species Podarcis bocagei. The sequence continues at coordinate 22,460,389 of NC_138135.1, forward strand.
ACCTTGCTCTCTCTGCAGTAAGAAAATACTGCAGCAAGGAGGAAACAAAGCACCAGCAGCAAGGAGGCTGGAGGCAGCTCATCCAAAGAGCTATCCTGAAGGGGCCTCCTATGCGGAAAACTCATAATGTTTCAAAACTACACTTCTAATAAAGCTAAATGTCCAAATGCTAGCACAGATTCGCTTTGCAATTTAAGTAAGGACACATTTACTTACCTCACGCCTTCATTTCTTCCTGAGCAGGTCAATTTTGCAAAATTAATGAGGTAGTCTAGTTCTTTAGAAGACAAAAATATTGCGCCATTCAAGCCACATTTGAAGTCTTTCTGCACGTGCTCTTGAGTGAAACTCTGCAACACATACTGGACCTGCAGTACTGTGCGGAGTTTCTTCTTCTCTGCTTCAAGCTTCATTATACTCTCCCTTCTCTGTGCTTTCCTCTGTGCTTTCAGAAGCTGTATTAATATATAAACAAAACAGGCATGTTACACAAGTTCCTGACAGATCCAACCAGCAGCTGGACTGTAGCTCAGAGAAGTCAATTCAAAGTCTTACCTAAGTCATCTTCCTAAATGAAGGTGCTAAAGATTTTTCCTCAAGTCTCTAACAACACCTTTCAACTTCTACAATCATTCCACTTATCATACAACAAATGTTCAAAGCTTAAGTTTCTGGGTAGTGTTTCATATCAGGGTAGGATGGAATGACAGGGGTGGGGTAGAACAGGAGTACTCCATATCAACATTTTTGGCACTGATATGCAAGAAGGCACCGGACATACAAGAGTAGAGACCCAACTCCAGATTCTCAGACAAGTGGGGATGGGGGAAGGATAAGGAGAACCTGAACAAAGCCCGCCTCCCCTCACAAAGTGGATCCTAAGCCACACCGACCCATTTCTAGTCAATAATTCAATCTACTTACATCTTGACTAAGCCCAGAAAATGTCTTCTGAAGGTCTTTAGCAAACTCCAAGTTATGGATCACTTCATCATATTTTTCAACAGCTTCCTGTAATCAGCCACACATCATTATCATCATCATTATTATTATTATTATTATTATTATTATTCATGTATAAAGTGCCTAGAATTATGAAGCGCAGATGTTTTAAAAAGACTGTCCTTTAATGTACGCAAAGCTTCCAGTAACATCTCAACTTCTGATAGTCATAAGGTGCTAAGACCTGAGGAGCAGTGTGAGCAACAGCCACTATGGCTAAATTATAAGGTGACTTAAACAGAATTTTAATTATGGAGTTTTCTGCCATGTACAGGTTATACAGTTAAAACCAATGATGAATTTTTTAGAAGATACATACAATGAAGGCTGCTATAAATCTGTCATTATTTTATTATTTTACTACTTACAAAAGCAGCTATAATTTAAAGAATGCTACATTATTAATTATTACTATTATTATTATTATCCTTATTATCCCGTCTCACACCATGAGGCCCCAAGGCAGGTCACAACAATGTAAAATACAACATTAAAAATAGTTATGCCTCTCTTCTTATACACTCTTCTATCTCTTCTTATATAAAGGACTAGTTGCTCTTCCAGATGATGTTGCAGCAACTCCCATCAACCCCAGCTAGCATGGCTAATAGTCAGGGATGGGGTTCCCTATCGGTGATCTTGAGCAAACTGAGTAGTGCTATGCTAACAATTATCATGTTTACATGTGAAGGACTCAGCTTACTAAACCAGGAAGAAATCACCATCATAAAGCTCACAAATTTATTGCTTAACAACTATGGCTGGAGTGTTTAAGTAGCTATACTTCCCTTCAGCAGTTATTCATAATTCAGGGTTACACCATGGAAAATGGGTTAACAAAGGCCACATCTCCAACTCAAGATGCTCAGTGCTTACCTTGACCACAGATCCGGCAGTTATTTGACCTCTAACAAGCTGTGGCCCAAACTGCATCTATACAATTTGGTAAATGGCAATTAGACAGCACTTCCCCTGCCAAAGCAGTATTATCAAATATCACATGCCATAAGCAGCACTATCTTCTATCTCCATCAAAATGATGGAACCAGTCTGAACACTTGGTGTACCAATAGCCCCTTCGTAGCATCAATTTCCCAACCATTCATCCACTATGGTGTCATGAAGATCATGACATTTAACAACATATGCTCATGTACCTTAGAATTCTAATCCAAAAAGTCTACTAGTTGTCAACCAATAAATTGTATCTTGCTGTATCAGAATAATCTGGCAATGGCAGTGGGGAGGGGAGGGGGCAGCAAAGAGAACTATTGAAGAGATTTTGTGTGTAAAGCCCAAGCCATCCTCCGTAAAAGAATAAAAGTTATTGTTTCTCTGTGCAGTATTATAATATTTTTGTTAATGCTCACACACAATACTCAAACACGTAAAATTCAAAGTTCATGGCTTTCCTGCTGCCTCAGTTCATAACCAATCCTGTATAAGAATGGGAAAATGCAGCATCACAGTTACTATTACTGGAACTTAAAATAGCTTTTCTATCCAACCACTGTAAAAAGAGCCAAGAGCCTGAGTCAAAAGGAGCCAACAGCATGAGTCAGGATGAAGATAGATCTACTATTCTCAGCAAAAAAGTTAATTATGTTTGATCATTCTGGAGCAGCTTACAGACCTTAGCTGAGAACAATTTTAAGATTTTAGTAGTTTGCTTTCCTATCTATTTTCTACATACTTTCCCGGCCATGTTTGGCCCAGAGGACTGCTTAAAGGTAGGTCCTGTAGCTCTATTCCCATAGCTTCAATAGGGCCTAGACACGACACAAGACCTCAGCTTGACTGGCACCACTGAAATCAATGTGCAATAACTCTTTGTTAAGATTTAGGCCAATGTATTTTGCCTAGGCATGAAGGAGCATCTCAGAAGTCTGTCATGAGCTGCTGAATTCATTGCTGCAAATGTTTGCAGCAATCTGAGATACAAGAACAGAAAGCTTACCAACTGATCCTGATTGAGGGGTTCCCCCTTTTTCAGACGATCTCTGTAGTCTTCTAGTTTGAGCTGAAAACATGTATTGAGCAGGTACAGGATTAGACCATGTATAACCAACTTATTCAAGTCTGGCCTATGATTAAAGTCTGAATAACATGGATGCCTACACATGCTACCATGCATTTATAGCATTAAATACAATAAAATGCACATCAAAACAATAAAGTAGACCTCTTTGGCAGACGTTTAACATTAGATTTTGACAGTTTAAGCAAGAGGTACACTATATATTCATATGAATGGCGAAGGTTGCTGTAGCTCAGGGTCAAGTTCTATAAAGGTGATGGCAATACAGAGTTTCAGTGCACAAGAAGTTTATAATATTGGAACCACTGTCAAGATAGTACCACTGGCAATATATCTAGTTACAGTTGCATAAGGTGAATGTTAGGTTAATAACAGCCTTTCTATGACATTCAAGCTCTGATAACTACTGCAGCTGGATGGCAAAGCCACCTTCCTGCTGGATTAGGTAAGGTAAAGGTACCCCTGCCCGTACGGGCCAGTCGTGACCGACTCTAGGGTTGTGCGCTCATCTCACTCAAGAGGCCGGGAGTCGGCGGCGTCCGAAGACACTTCCGGGTCACGTGGCCAATGTGACAAAGCTGCACTGGTGAGCCAGCACCAGTGCCGCACACGGAAACGCCATTTACCTTCCCGCTATAAAGTGGTCCCTATTTATCTACTTGCATTTAGGGGTGCTTTCGAACTGCTAGGTGGGCAGGAGCTGGGACCGAACAACGGGAGCTCACCCCGCCGCGGGGAATGGAACCACCGACCATACGATCAGCAAGTCCTAGGCACTGAGGTTTTACCCACAGCGCCACCCGCGTCCCACCTGCTGGATTAAGACTGGCTAAGCATGAAACTACTACTAATCATGTAGGTTTCTTTATATACTTCCATTAGCACCTTAGAAACCAGGTAAGTTTGTTATTGGTATGAGCTTTCGTGTGCATGCGCAATTCTTCAGAGTGTGCATGCACACGAAAGCTCATATCAATAACAAACTTAGTTGGTCGCCCAGGTGCTAGTGAAAGGAATTTTTTTTATTTTGTTTCGACTATGGCAGACAAACACGGCTACCTACCTGTAACTATCTTTATATACTGACAGCAGTGACAGACTGCATCAAAATTCAGTAGACAGTTTAATTTTGGCATGCACTCTACACTACACACAAAGCAGCACCCAACCTTTAGGACTTAGTGGGCTAGTTTGGAAGCCAGAATACCACACTGGCAAAATTGTAATTGAAAAGTGGAAGTAAAAGATGTGGGATTTTGTCATTGTAGCCACACAGGGAACACATGAACCTAAAACTTGTTCTCATCACAGTAACAATAGTTTCTCATGCCACCTGAACCAACTCAATACTGACGGCTCATGCATATTACATGCCACAGCAGAAAGTTCTTATTTCTCTCTAGTCATAAACTCTAGCCATTATATTTTATTAATCTAATTTTGAAGGCTCGCAAGTTATCTTAAGTGAAATCAATTTAGTTACACAGCATTTCACACTTTCATAAACAAATATGGGCCTTTCACCTCAAAGAGCTTACAGTCCAATAGACAATGGCAAGAAAGAGTGAATGAACAAACACAGCAGTTTCCTTTGGTACCATTTCTCTAATCTAGGAGAGATACATACCTTCTTTTTCTCAATGTTCCTGATCTTGTGTTTCATGCAGATAAGTCCATTATCAATGTAAGTCTCATACGCCTGGGAAGCCGTTGCAGCAGAACTCAAAGCTGCCTGCAGGGGGCTCAAAGGAGGCTGATTGTCTCCATGAGGGCCCTGAGTCACCTGCTGCTTGGCGGGTTTCATGCTCTTCTCCTCTGCTTCCTCAGAGTGGCATGAAGGCGAAGTGTGGCAAAGCGGGGACTGTGAAAGCTGCACCATTGAAACAGCTAGGGCTGCAAAGAAACTGGTACTGTTTAGTTTTCCCCTCACAGCTGCAACTTCAGCATCCAGTTACTATTAAGTTTCTCATCTACACAGTGAGCATCGAATGTGCCTTTTGTGGAACATGTACCATTACGGAACAGGAGAGGCATCCAGAAACCACCATTTCTCTGTTCAGATAACCTTACAATTGAGAGAACTTTAACATCCTCATCCATAATCTATTCTAGATGGGGGCGGGGACTGTTTTGAACAGCTGCAGACCTACCAGCATTTGGATCAATAAGATTCCTGAAGAAGGGGAGTCTTGCCCTTCTTTCCCTTATTCCCTATTCCAGTAAGATGCCAGCTAATACTAATCACCATCCTAAACTCTTTGCATGCATGTACCAACTAGAAAATCAAATTTATATGCCACTTTCCTAAACAAGCAAGCAAACAAACCAACAAACCTACTGGAGGCTTTAGCCCTCCCCACCTGCACTAGAAACAGGGTCACAAATAAGGCATCAGCAATTCCTCACGCTGGAGACAGAAGCTAGCAGAGGAGTGCCTAAATGTCTTTTCAGGAAGAACACAAGACTTTCATTATTGGTTAATTCTAATTGGTTAATTCACCTATGTACCGGCAGAAAAAAAATTACTTCCAGAGGGGAAGCCCTGTGGGTCAGTTGCAGTGTGTGTGTGTGTGTGTGTGTGTGTGTGTGTGTGTGTGGAGTTCACACCTGCACCAAACACAATTTGAGAAAGATGCTAGGTTACCCATTACGAACAAATTGGCAGTTGGGAAGCAGGTGAGCAAGACATTTCCTCATTCCTTACTGAAAATGCAAGGGCCGTCGAGCGCTGAAGGTTAAAAAAAACCCAGCCATGTCGAGGCACTCTGCTTAAGTCGTCCTTCGTCAGAAGATTCGAGGGCATCACACAGAGCAGCGAATGAAACAATTTGGCGGCACGTCGCCGTTCTGTTCGAAGCCCGTCTCGCTACTTTCAGTGAGGGGCGCATGATGTTGCAGCCCCACAGCTTAGCCCGCCGTCGTCCCCCCCGCACGCTCACTAGGGCAATTAATATCACATTCACACGTGCGCTTATTCCCAGGAGAGCAAGTGCGCGCAGGACCGAGGCCTCAAAGCTCCCTCCCCTGAAAGGGCACCCAGAGAACAAGGCGCAGCTTGCCTGGCAGGGAAGGGGAGGAAGAAGGGCGGCGACACAACCTGCACCACTGGAGGGGTTTTGTGCGGCGTTTTGTTCCACGAGAGGAAAAACACCGGGAAATTCTGTCCGCTGTCGGGAAGGGAGGGTGGGAAAAGAGGAGGCTGTAATTATGGGCTACGTCCAACTATGGATAAAAGGGGGGGGGGTAATAAGTGACGTCGAGTTATCTTCTCCGCTCACAGCGGAGGTTGTCGCTCCTTCCTTTCCCCGCAGCGTTCCCGGCCACAAACGCCACCAGCCCCCGGGATACGCCGTCCCTTGTACTGCCTTCCTTTCCCTCACACCGCCGCCTCACACACGCGGAGGAGGCGGCATCTGTTTCCGTGCCGCACGAGCAACCGCTGCCTCCCACCCGCCGGACCCCGCCCTTCCCCAACTCACCTCAGCAGCCTAAACTCGCTCAAGCCCACCCGCCGGCCGGCTGGCCTCCCGGCTTATAAACCCGCCCCGGCAGCGGGGAGATAAGGGGGCGGAGCCTCCGCGGAAAAGTCACACGCCGGCTTCCCAATCGCCAGCCGGCCACAAGCCGCCCAATCAGCCGCCGCGGCAACCGCGTGGCCTACTGCCGCTCGCGCGTTCGGCCCCGCCCCCGCGTGACATGTCGGACCGTTAACTGGTGAGGAGAAAAGAAGGTTGTGAGGTGTCCGGGCGTCCTCAAGGAAGGTGATGTGTTTGTATGTCTCGGGCAAAGGTTCCAGTCCTGACCAGGATGATCTACACGTTCAGATACACATACAGTCCCTCCCATACGGTGTTTTAAAGCATCAAGCAACACTCCAGGCCACTTTAAGATGCACTAAGATCACTGAAAACATAAGCTTATTACGGTTTCTTTAAAAAAAAACACCAAACCAGATTAAAGTGATTTGGTGTTCGGGTTGGTTGGTCCTCCCCCAGTCGATCAGACATATTTGCAATGCGTGCACTATATAGCACACGCATCCATGTATACACAAACACTATAGATAAATATGCACAGAGAGAGAGACAGAGACATAAATACACAGATAAAGATGAAAGCAGCAGGCAAAACTGGTGCTTTAACTAAGGAATGCCACAAAGTAGTGAGCAAGCTTTGAAGTTTCACATTGGGACTCCTCTGTGTAGCCTAAATGCTAAACAGAGATACACACCTGCTGGGGAGGTGCAGCCTAAGGGAGGGAAAAATACTCCAGTCTGCAATTTGGAAGATGGAGCGGAGGTGTTATGCAAACTCAGGATGTTTGTCTACTCCGCTGAGATGCTCTTAGGTAGGTAGATGCTGGGCTGCAGGTAAGATAGCATTTTAAAAACAAAGCATAACACAAACAACAGTAGTAGCAGCACAAAACAACAGATGTTGAGGTTGGGTGGCCAGTTGTCATGTATGTTTTAGTTGAGATTTCTGCCTTCCAGCTCTACAGTTCTATTATTCTATGTAGCACATTTCTGGGACAAAGTCCCAGTTGGGTTACAGAACTTGCTTCTGAGTAGACATGCACAATAAACTGAATTAGAACATGCTGCACTTCTTTTTAAAAACAGTTGACAGTTTTAAAGGTTGAGGCTTTTCCAACACATTCAGTAGGAACTTCCCCCTCCTGTCCCCCCCCCCATTTTATTTCATTTATGTTTTTGTAGGTAAGATATAATCCTGCTAATGCTTTTCGTAATGCCTTGGCATTGCACATAGTTTATTGACAGCTCCCATAATTCTTTGGGAGAAGCCATGAATGGTTAAAGTGGTATCATAATGCTTTAAATGTATTGTGTGAATGTGCCCTAAATCTTTTTACGAACAGCAAACATTTTATTGTTTTGGATAAGAGCGGCAAGCTTGAATGACATTGATCAGATTAAAATGATTGTACATTTATTTTCTGTATCATACATTAATAAAGTTATAACTGTTGTTTTCAAAGCTTTATATTATAGAGAACCCTCTGCTGACATGCAAGCATACCATCCTTAATAAGCGGTAGACAAATTGCTAATTTGTATGGACGGCCACTATTAATACTGGCAGCTTTTAGGAACAGTTTGACCTCTGAATAGTTATCACCATTATGATGAATATTCAGGTCTAAAGTAATGTAAGAAGTCAGTGTTATTTAAATATGAAGAGCCACACATTAACAAACAGGTAACCCTGTTCCAACAAATGGACTACCCTTGGAAAACAGTGATGGATCCATTGTTGCAACTGCAGAAGCCCACAGTGGTGCCATTAGGGCAGGGCTTTGTGGGCAGGAGTCCAGGGTCCCATTCAGCTGTAAGAGCAGAACAGCACTTCAGTGCAACTGGGCTGGCTTACAACATTTTGAAGTAGAATCACAGAATCATAAAGTACCTCAAAAGTCATCTAGTCCAACCCTCTGCTGAGGCAGGTAAAACATTCCTATCTAAAGTAGCCTTTGCCAACCTGGTGCTCTCAAGATGTTGCTAAATTATGTCTCCCATCAGCAAAGCTCACTGGTGACTTTGAGCCAGTCACTCTCTCTCAGCCAACCTACCTCACAGGGTTGTTGTGAGGATAAAATGGAGAGGTGGTGAAGTGTGTATGCCACCTTGAGCTCTTTGGAGAAAAAGTGGGATACAAATGTAATAGTAATAAAAAGGATGGGGGATGCCAACTTAATGCCCATGGGTGCTATGACACTCTTGAGACACTTGAGGGGCCTCAAATTCTAAGGTTTCATTAGAAAAAAGTAAACCTATATCTCTCCTAGAAAGTAAGTTATGAAGCAAAATGTACTAGTACTCTCCTGAGTGATTTCTATGAAATGAGCTAGGCTGACTGCTCTCACCTGTGAGGGTTTTTAGCCAATGAGCAAAGCCAGCTGAGACTGATACATGAGTTGTTAGAACACCAGGCAATAGGAATCCCTGGGCGTGGCTGTAGTCCTTTCCACTTTAGAGCACTTTTCCTCTTTCTGCCTTATGTTATAGTAATCCTTGGAATCTCTGTGGTTTGGCTTTTCATCTTTCCTTAGCAACCAAAATGCATCTTTCCTGTGGTGGGTTCATTGGATATCAGGTAGTTCCTGGAAGTTTTGTTCTGCAAATACTACTGCTCAATAAACATGAGTGGATGTTAAGGAATTGCCCCCAACTCCCATAAGACAAATGTGAAAACTTTCCAGAGGCTTAGCCATGTTTATTGCTGTGTAGGAGCTAAAAACCAGGCACTCAGTAAGAATTTACTGTATAGTTAACTTACAGTACAATGGTATGCATGTATACTGATGCAGATTAGGTTTTGGATTAGGACAGGCATTGGTGAAAATCAGGGTTCTTGTACCTTTAACAGCTGTATGGCTGGCAGAAATTCAACAGGTTAAGACTTTTTTAAGTATAGGAGCATAGTATGGGAAAAGCTTAACCATGACTGTGCCATGCCCCCCATGGCACTCCCTAAAAAATCAAAATGTGTCCACTGGGTCCCAAAAGCCTAATAACCCCCAATATAGGATCATCAGCTTTGCCTGCTGCCTGAAATGGTCCACTGCCACTTTAGCATTCTATAGCTTCATTCAGCTACATGTGTAAATCAGACTTAAGCAAAAGTGCAGGTTTTTACCACCCTCCCAAGCTGAAGCCTTAATAAGGCCATATATTTTTGTTCTCTAGGGTTCAAATAAATTTTAAAAGGTTTATCTATTACACAACCTGAGAAGGGGAATTCTAATGTATTCTACAATGATATATTCCTGGGGTAAATGTTAGGAAACTGTAATGTGACTAATTCATATCAGCTTTATGGAATTGCCAATATAGAGTTTGAGGCTTATGACATCTATTGCTAAACTAAGGCTTTGAACTGAGTTTGGTGGCTGAAGATTCTCTGAAAGATTCTTCTTTGAAGTGATGTTCTGCATCACATATCAGTGATCTTATGAACTGTGTCATTCATATTTGTTATAGAGCAGTGGTAGCCAAACTTTGCCCTCCAGATGTTTTGGGACTACAATTCCCATCATCCCTGACCACTGGTTCTGTTAGCTAGGGATGATGGGAGTTGTAGTCTCAAAAACATCTGGAGGGCCGAGTTTGGCCACCACTGTTAGAGGAATGAAAGGACCTGCATGAAATTTCAGAGATATTGCCTACTTTACATTTCAGGGATCTGCTAAAACTACAAGTAATTTACCGGTAGCTTCCAGAGTATTCCAGATCTCTAATATTTTATTTATGTACACAATAGCTGTGCTATTATTGCTAGCTAGCCTCAGTTATCCCTTAGATCAGGCAAGTCCAACAGGTAGATCGTGACGCCTGTGGTACATCACCGGTAGATCAGTGGCTCCCCCCAAAGAAGCTACAAAACTTTGGCTCCCCTAAAAAAAACCCTTAGCATCTTTGTCCTGCACCCCTAAAATGACCTGAACCACCAAAAACAGCTCAACAACTTTGACCTGAATGCCCCAAAAAGGGGTAGATCATCGCAGTCTCTCGGAAGTTGGCCACCCCTGCCTTAGATCATTGGGAAAGCTCTTTACTGGATTCCTTTCAATTTCAGCACAAAGTCAAACATCACCTTTGAGCACTTCATTGCAAAGAATAAACTCAGAAATTAAATTTAGTTCAGCCCTTCCTGGGCTTACGTTTAACATTCATTGGTTTTATCAAAGAATTGTATTTCCAGTTCTAAGTTCTACAGTCCCAATACAAATAGAAATAAATACTACATGTTGCTTTATGAATGAAATATCAGAGGGCAGAGTTGGCAGCAGGAATGAGGGTATGACGTGGATGTGCCAACATAGTAAGAAAGTTGTCCTACATGCACAATGTTTGTAGGTGCTTTTGTGACCATTTCCTATTTTGCTCTATAATGGAGGCCTGCCAAAATGGAATGCTGCTGTGTTCGCAAAACTGTCCAGCAGCCACTTACTTGGAACAAAAGTGACAGAGGCCCGTATTGTCAGGAGCACAAAGAACAGCTCTTACATCATTGCAGAGCTTTCCAAGAGGAATTAGAAAATGCAACCATGAGTGTCCCCTTGCTAATCTTTGCCTTACAAAAGTTCCTGCTGCCAATCATGTCCATGCCAGCATCTCCAACTGGGCGCATGAGGCCAAGCCCTTGGTTCTCAATTGGCATCTCATTACATGGGAAGGTCTTTTAGATGCCATTTCTGTTTGCACCAATAAGAGAATTAGCTCAGTACAGTGGTATCAAAAATCATTCCACTTAATATTGCTCTAGTAGGGTGGCCACCCATCAATGGATAGATCCTGTGAGAGATGGTTGGAGCACTTCAGCAGCCCTGGTTCAACTCAGTCACTCCTATAAAAGAAGAGAGAAAGGGAGTTATTACCCCTCCGCTCCCCTGCCCCACACTACTGCTGCTCTTGCTAAACAATGATTTACCATTTGCTTTGTGCAGGATTTATTACCGTACTTTTATTTAAATGTGACACCTAATGTTTGTTCCACACCTATAAGATATCAACTTTTTAGTGTGGTAGCACCTGTACCATGGAACTCCCTGTCTATTGATGTTACACAGGTGCCCTCATTGCACAGCTTTGGGTGCTTACTTAGAAAGAAATACCATATTTTTTGCTCTATAAGACTCACTTTTTCCCTCCTAAAAAGTAAGGGGAAATGTGTGTGTGTCTTATGGAGCGAATGCAGGCTGCGCAGCTATCCCAGAAGCCAGAACAGCAAGCGGGATTGCTGCTTTCACTGCGCAGCAATCCCTCTTGCTGTTCTGGCTTCTGAGATTCAGAATATTTTTTTTCTTGTTTTCCTCCTCCAAAAACTAGGTGCTTCTTGTGGTCTGGTGCGTCTTATAGAGCGAAAAATACGGTACCTACTCAAATACCCATTTCTATACAGTATTTGCTTTTAAAGCTTGATCTTATCTATATTTTGAGAATTTCATGGCTATCATTTTAAGTTTTTCATTGCTGTTTTTAATGAATATTGTATACTAGTGGTTCCTAAACCTTCCCCCCTAAATACTGTATTGGCCCAAATATAAACTACACCCACAAATAAGCCGCACCTTTAAGGGGGGAAATAGAAAAAAGACAATACCTGAATATAACCCGCTCCCTTAAAATTGGAGAGAAAAAGAAAAGAGTCAGTGGTTGGCCTGCACTGATGCTTTTCTGGCGCCCTAATCGCCCTGACGCTCAAACCAACCAGTGGGTTAGGGGGGCAGTGCCAGCGCTTGTCACCCCGCTCCCCAGCCCGACACTTTTTTCTGAGCATGCTGCATGTCCGCCTCCCAGCACTACCACCCTCAACAGGGGATAGGGGGCTGGATCGTGCTCGGCGCCCTGCTCCACAAGCAGGCGCTGGTGCTGGACCCCCAAGTGTACCACGCGCCAGCCTCCCCAATGCTTCTGCAATGAACAGGGGGGTGCGGCCATTGCTGGTGTTTGCACCCCATGACCCCCCAACACCGGTCAACAGCCTCCTAGCAAACCATCTGGGAGAGAGTAAGCCAATTTTTGTAAGGTTGCGAATTTAAGCCGCACTTTAACTTTTCACGGTTGGAATGGGGGGGGGGAGTGCATCTTATATTCAGGCCAATACGGTAATAAAAACACTTTAAAACTGTTAAAAATAATGAAAATGAACAGTAAAAAGGATTAGGTCATATCAGCGTCTACATATTTGGATAGGCTTGCCTGAACAAAAATATTTTAAGCAGGTGCCGAAGAGTACAGTGAAGGCACCTGCCAGATGTCAACGGGAGTTCCCAAGTGTAGATGCTGCTATACTAAAGGATTGATTTCTTACTCATCCAGTTGCAATTGTGAAAGTTTGAGGGCTATCAAAAGTAGGACCTTTCCTGTGGGTGGTGCTCCAGTGCTATTACCGTAATTTCATCTGTTGGCATGTTTGCCTCGTACCTTCATTGCTACTTTATAGGTGGCAGAGAAATCTGCCCAATTCTTGTGGTCTTTTACTGAGTTAAGCTGCTGTTATTGCTCATTTATTGTTTCATCTATTGTAGAGTTCAATGTTTATTATACTTTTTAAATGGATTTTCTTTTATAACCCTTATTGAGGTCATTTGTCAAAAGGCAGGTTATGACTGTTATAAATAAGCATGCAAGCTTACCTGGGGAACAGGGAGGGAGTTAGCAACTGCACAGCGCAATGAGATTTCTGTAACTATTTCAAAACTGATCCAAATTACCAAAGAGCTGTTGCACTTGGTTCTCTGAGAGCAGAATCAAGCCCTAATCAAAGGTAAAGGACCCCTGACAGTTAAGTCCATTCGTGGATGACTCTGGGATTGTGGCGCTCATCCCGCTTTACTGGTTGAGGGAGCCGACGTTTGTCCGCAGTTTTTCCGGGTCATGTGGCCAGCATGACTAAGCCACTTCTGGCAAACCAGAGCAGCGCACGGAAACGCCGTTTTCCTTCCCACCGGAGTGGTACCTGTTTATCTACTTGGACTTTGACGTGCTTTTGAACTGCTAGGTTGGCAGGAGCTGGGACTGAGCAACAGGAGCTCACCACGTCACAGGGATTTGAACCGCCAATTTAGACCACAGCGCCACCCGCGTCCTAATGAACGCGTCATAAACTTTCCCTTTACCTGAGGCTAGCATTTGGGAGGGTTTTTTGAAGACTATGCAATTGCCTTTCTGCAAGTTCAATATAACTGTTAGGTAACTAGAATCCACTTTTTATATTTCAAAAAGCCCCCAGCATTTTCTTGGTTCAGTATGTGTGTCATTCACTTGTGTCAAGCTTTTTCTGTGTGCTGTGTAGGAACAAGCAAAGATGGAGAGACATAGGCATGTTTTATTTCCTCTTGGCTCAAATGAAGAAGGATCTACTGAAAGCAGAATCCAGGACACTTGACTATTCAGTCAGGGGGAGGAGGAGCTTTTTTCCTAGAACCTTAGGAGCAAATGGATCATAGAAAGGATAAACGTGCACTCACAGGTCATTACATTCCCTACCCGTAAACAATTTGCGCTTAATATAGCAGCATGCAACTTTTTATTAGAGTATATTTTCAGCCCTTAATTTTTCTGATGTCTGTTTACTGTTATATAAGGAGAAGTTTAGATCTGCCTTAATCCATTCCATGAACCTCAATGAAGCCATAGCATTTTATTCTGAACGAGTCTTTAAAAATAGTATCTAGGCCTAGGGTCATCGTCCATGGAAGCCCGTGAGCTGCCCTAGGCCCGAAAATTAGTTGGGGTCAAAGATGGGCCTTAAAATGGATTTTATTATTTGGGAACCCCTTAAAGCCTAAATAAATACAGCTTGGCTAGCTGAGAGTAAACACATACGTATTTGGGTGCATCTGCTCACAGAGACCAGTCCTGTTAACATCCAAACTCACACAAGAATGTAGTGCTGGCCCAAGCCTTGAGATCGGCAGCAAAGGCCCTTCTCAAGGTCCCACTCATCAGTAAAGTCCATCATGTGGTGATTTGAGACAATCTTCTCTATAGTAACACCTTGTTTGCGGATACCCCCCCAAAAGGTGGCAAATCAAACTTACTGATAGAATTTTTTGTTGGAAAGGTTTGGAGGAGAGATTTCTCTCGTAGGAGTTAGCACAATGGCAATTGCTCCAAACACATTAAAACTTGGTTAGATTTACTTAAACCTGCCCTCATCCACTTTAAACAAATGTTCTCCACAAAAATACCTAGGCTAGACTTAGTCAGAGTTAGCTTTGCAAACAAGTGAAATTTTTACTCAGTTTCAGGAGTTACAGCAAACAGGGCTGTGGCTTTGAGCCTCACATTGAGCAAAATAAATAAATAAATCCTGCATTCTACGATTCTAAGTTGGCAGTAAAAATAACAAAGAAAAGGGTTCCAAACAACATAAAAAGAACTTTTGTTTCCTTACAAAAGAATGATGCAGTCTTTGCATTAGCAAAGGTATAGGCTATAAAAATCTCCTTTTAGAGATACTTTTCTTTCGCGTGCAGCATTTGCTGACCTGGGAGCCAAGCCCATGGATCCTTTCTTCCAGGTAGGCAGAGATAAGGGGGGGAAACAGAGACTGCTGGTAGCCTGCCAAGCCCCATCCACTGGCAACTTGACTTCAGCACTCAGGTCAACCCTTTCATGCATGCAAGTAGCTTTTATTTATTGCGTGTTTCTTGCTTTATTATTGCATTGTGAGCAGCTCTAGCTCTGTGATCGTAACTGGGTGAAGGATGGTATGTAAATGAATCAAGGCTTTTTTGTTATTGTAGTTAACTTTGAAACCTATGTCTCACTTCGCAAAATTTCAAAGAGAACATTATTTTTGTCTCTGAATAAACTTTGGGTAGAAGTCTTGTTCAAGCATTTGACTCAAAGCACTTTTGTGTGTAGAAGCCACCCATACCGACCTCAACCCACAGCATCCCAGTTGGCTACAGACTTCAGACTTTGCTGTGCAGAGTAGAACAGCAGAACATGCGAAGACCCCCCCACCATGGGAACTAATGGCCGGTTTAGCATGAGTTGCCTGCTTCTTTGAATGCATGGAGGCAAATGCCTGCACAGGTCTAGTGAGACTGGAATCCTGGATCAGAGTTCAGTGGGTGTTATTTCCAAATAAGATATAGATGGCATTGTGCTGTGTGACTGAAATGACTGACCCCCAGACATACCATATTTTTCGCCCTATAGGATGCACCTAGTTTTTTGGGGGGGAAATAAAGAAAAAAACATTATCCCCCCCCCCCAGCCGCGGCTTAAGCGCGCCCCGCACTCCTGGCAGCAGGCTGCTATCTGCAGCCTAGGGAGCCCTGTGGGAACTCCCGCGGGCTCCCCAGGCTTGCTGATAGCTTCCTGAAGCCTGGAGAGCGAGAGGGGTCGGTGCGCACCGACCCCTCTCGCTCTCCAAGCTTCAGCGAAAGCCTGTATTCGCCCCATAGGACGCACACAGATTTCCCCTTCATTTTTGGAGGGGGAAAAGTGTGTCCTATAGGGTGAAAAATACGGTACTTGAGACCTTGAGGATTTCTTAAGCAAACAACTCCATCTTGTGGCTCACAGCAATCATGTACAGATACAGTGGTAAATTACTTCGCGAACTTAATCCATTCTGGGAGTCAAAAGCCAAGGCGTGGCTTCTGATTGGCTGCAGGAGCTTCCTGCACTCAGTCAGAAGCCGTGGAAGCCACATCAGACATTTGGCTTCTAAAAAACGTTTGCAAATCAGAACACTCACTTCCAGGTTTGCAGCGTTCGGGAGCTGATTTGTTCGGGAGCCAAGCTGTTCGACTACCAAGGTACCACTGTACTAAGAGATCATACTTGTACAGTTTGCACTATTACCGTATTTTTCGCCCCATAAGACGCACCGGCCCATAAGACGCACCTAGATTTTAGGGGGGGAAATGAAGGAAAAAATTTTTATTTCCCCCCCAGGTGCGCTGCGCTACACCAGGAGCTTGGGGCGTGCGGAGCTCAGCGCGCCCCAAGCTTCTGCGTGCCGGCAAGGTCTCCGCTAGCGTGGGAGAGCCGGCGCCTCTCCCAGGGCTAGCGGACCCCTGCGCTAATCCAGAAGCTTGGGGCGTGCTGAGGTCAGCGCGCCCCAAGCTTCTGCATGCCGGCAAGCAGTCCGCTGCCGCCCCAAGCCTTGCGCACCCGGCGGGACCTCCTGCCGGGTGCGGGAGGCTTGGGGCGGCAGCGGACTGCTTGCCGGCATGCAGAAGCTTGGGGCGCGCTGACCTCAGCACGCCCCAAGCTTCTAGGTGCGCGCAAGCAGTCCGCTGCCGCCCCAAGCCTCCCGCACCCGGCGGGACCTCCTGCCGGGTGCGGGAGGCTTGGGGCGGCAGCGGACTGCTTGCCGGCATGCAGAAGCTTGGGGCGCGCTGACCTCAGCACGCCCCAAGCTTCTAGGTGCGCGCAAGCAGTCCGCTGCCGCCCCAAGCCTCCCGCACCCGGCGGGACCTCCTGCCGGGTGCGGGAGGCTTGGGGCGGCAGCGGACTGCTTGCCGGCATGCAGAAGCTTGGGGCGCGCTGACCTCAGCACGCCCCAAGCTTCTAGGTGCGCGCAAGCAGTCCGCTGCCGCCCCAAGCCTTGCGCACCCTGCCTTCAGGGCGCTCGACGCTGCGAGAAGCAGGCTGCTATCCGCAGCCTAGGCAGCCCTGTGGGACCTCCCACAGGGCTGCCTGGGCTGCGGAATGGTTCCCGAAGCGTCGGGCGCTCTGCCTTCAGGGCGCTCGACGCGAGAAGCAGGCTGCTATCCGCAGCCTAGGCAGCCCTGTGGGACCTCCCACAGGGCTGCCTGGGCGGCGGAATTGTTCCCGAAGCGTCGGGCGCTCTGCCTTCAGGGCGCCCGACGCTCCGAGAAGCAGGCTGCTATCCGCAGCCTAGGCAACCCTGCGGGACCTCCCACAGGGCTGCCTGGGCGGCGGAATTGTTCCCGAAGCGTCGGGCGCTCTGCCTTCAGGGCGCCCGACGCTCCGAGAAGCAGGCTGCTATCCGCAGCCTAGGCAACCCTGTGGGACCTCCCACAGGGCTGCCTGGGCGGCGGATATTTTCCTGAAGCCTGGAGAGCGAGAGGGGTCGGTGCGCACCGACCCCTCTCGCTCTTCAAGCTTCAGCGAAAGTCTGCATTCGCCCCATAAGACGCACCCAGATTTTCCCTTCATTTTTGGAGGGGAAAAAGTGCGTCTTATGGGGCGAAAAATACGGTAAGTCCAAGTCTACTCAAAAGTAAGCCCCATTACTTGGAACATCACAGTTATCAGTAGATCTGTAAAGACAGACAAATTTCAGGCAGTCTGGTGAGTGTTTCATTTCTTATATCAAATCTGCTTCTTTATCTGTTTTGAATTCGTAAATACCACTATTAACCCACCAATGGTGTACTGTTTCATCGTATATATGATTTTTCTTGGGTGATGAAAGCTCAGTTAAGCTTCTGTGACATGCATTTTGTTCTTGAACTTCAGCACCTTTCATTTGTTGCGGCATTTCTTTTTTTTGTTCGTATTGTTGATCTTGTTTTGTTTTCCTTTTCTTATATGCAAAAATCAATACAAACATTTTAAAGAGAAATGTAAGCCCACTGTGTTTGATGTGGCTTACTCTTAGATAAGAGTGAATAAATGTGCATAGTAACATTGTCAAAATATAACGTGGGGTCAGGGGAGTAATAATAATTAATGCTTAATGCTTTCCCCAATTACAGTACTCAAGAACATTTCACATACATTACCCTGTTCATCTTTGCACCAACCTTGTAAAGTAGATCTGCATTATCCCCTCCCCAGATGGAGGGGAGAGAGAGTAGCTTTCCTAAAGGTCACCAATAGAGGTCATGACTGAGATCCCCATGGGAGACATACTGGTTGTTGCTTAGAACAACTGCTGTGCCGAAGTCAATATATCAATATAGCCATCTGGTTTTTGGATGCAGAACTTGATTTATATCACATAAAAATTTCACCTCTATTTAGACTCAAGAAACACTTCTGGGTACATTAAACAACACCCCACATAGACCAATGACAAGATCTGCTCTGAACTGTTTTAGATGTACATGAAGTACAAAATACTATTGAAAGCACTTCTAAGAAGCAGCAACAATACTGAGACATGAGGGGATTTCAAGTCTCATAGGCTTTGCAGAAATTCTTGCCAGCAGCTAAGTATTGGGATCAACAATTTTTTCCTGTGACACTTTGAACTTGTTTAATTCCCACACAAATCATAATTGGAAATTATAGAAATCATTATTATTCTGCTTAGGGAATTACTTGCTCACTATGGTCACAAAGAAAACACATCAAAGATGCTAATTGGCTGACAGCAAATATATTCATACATGTGAAATTAATTCCACAATAACTCAAGCTGTATCACAGAGAATTCTCAGTGCAACTTCTAGCAACCAATTAATGCCAGAGTAACTCTGTCTTACACTATGCTGGTAAAGCCGTGGTTAGGGTGCAAAATGAATACAGTCGTATCTTGGTTTTTGAACAGCTTAGTTCTCAAATGTTTTGGCTCCTGAACGCCGCAAACCCAGAAGTGAGTTTTGCGAACTATTTTTGGAAGCCGAACGTCTGACAGGGCTTCCGATTGGCTGCAAGAGCTTCCTGCAGCCAGTCAGAAGCCGTGCTTTGGTTTCTGAATGTTTTGGAAGTTGAACAGACTTCCGGAACGGATTCCATTCAACTTCCAAGGTATGACTGTATTGGGCTATTTTACTGCGGAGATAAAAATTCAAGGAAGTGTTTCTCTGTGAAATACCTCATCCTCATTTCTGCAGAAATATGAGAGAAAGATCCCTGCCAAAAAAAGGGGGGGATTCTCCTTATTCAGCCCATGACATCACCACACATCCAAATCTGATTGACATCGTGGTGTCATGCAGCCATCAAACTAGCTACTTGATTCAATTAGCTGAATCACAAAACAAACTCTTTAAAAATGTAAAAGTAACTGTCAAGTGTGACAGTCAACAGGAGGGACACTGCATTTTTTTAATAAAAAAAAAGACGTTTGGTTGGACTGTGTGTGGAAAACATTCTGAGATTTATAAATCTTTTTCATACCAGGAATATTCACCCATAAAGGTTTATGATGTTACATAGTAAGTTCTCTCTTAACTTCCCATGGCTACCAATGAAGAATCGGGATGTTCTTCCTTATTCCATCCATCCTTGAAAATGAACAACTTCTTAAAGCAGCATTAGTATTTGATCTGCCCCTGAATCTATACAGCCCCTATTCTCCTGCAAATCCTACCCACTTTAATGGTGAAATCAATAAATCAAAGTGTGTGTTTTTTAAGTCAGGAAGAAAAATGCTTATTTTTCTAAATAAAGTCTATTTTTTTATTAATTACCCTAGTGTAAAAAAAAAAGTTTGGATTACAAGTGTATGAACAATATAAAAAGTATAAAAACAGGTTCCATAGATTTCTACTACATTAATACAAAGTGCATAACTACATACAATTCATATTGCATTACTACATAGGAAGGAGGAGTAAGGAGGCTGAGGGAAAAGCAGTCTGCTGTTGTAGTAATAAATAAATAAATACAGAAGTAGACGAGATGATCCATATCATAGTACATTGTTTCATACTGTAGCTGTAAATGCACAGAACCATTGACGCTTACTAAAAACAACCCAGAAAAGAACAAAACAAAAAAACCTTAAACGTGTAAATTGATGAGGGAACAAATATCTGGGACTCCTACATGAATCCTTCAGAGATTACCAACCCAGCAAAACTCCCAAGTAGCTAGTCAGTTACAAATAAAGACCTATCTTATCCTCCCTTTAGAATATTTCTCCTATTTACAAATGGGGGGACACAATTAAGGGAACCCTAAAAACAAGGTAGGAAGACAATAGCTCAGATTTTGTTTTCCTAATGCATCAGTTTAGGATTTTTTTTGTTTAATAAAAAGTATAAAAGGACAAAGTTATGTTTGTAGTAGTGCACTGCACAAAACAAGTCGAAATTCTCATGCTATTCAAATAAATGGAGAAATCTGTATGAGCTAAATACAGCAGCATACTTACAGCGGAAGCCATTATTTGCCAAAGCTGACAGAACTCTTTCCTTGGTCAATTGGCGTATTTTATCAGAATCTTGGGAATCTCATCTTAAAACAAAGCAAACAATATTCTAATTCTTATGCTGGCTGAGATTTCAGGGAAAAACTGAATTCAGCCAAGTGCCTTGTCCTACGGCTAATATACTACAGTGACAATGCTTAAGAAACCCTTTTCCCCTCTCACAGTACAGACTGAGAAAGCATGGGGGGAAACATGGGAGTTCTAGGAGAGGCCTGCCTGCCCATAGGTGGTAGGGCAGAATTAGCTCACCACC
The DNA here is from genome assembly GCF_964188305.1 of Podarcis bocagei. NCBI lineage: Eukaryota > Metazoa > Chordata > Lepidosauria > Squamata > Lacertidae > Podarcis > Podarcis bocagei. The sequence continues at coordinate 22,481,298 of NC_138135.1, forward strand.
TCTTCAGGGAAGTTTGTCACATGAAATACTGAAGAGGGGCAGCATTTAGGAAGAAGCAAATCCAAGATACGGGACAAGCAGGCAGTGAGGGGAATTAACTGTGCAGTTCTGTGTTGAAGGCTGGGCACAAGAGGAGTAGGAACAAGGACTGAAGGCACTTCTGGTAGATTAGGAGAGAAGGAGGGGGAACAGGAAGGACTTGCAGCCGGGACCAGAAGATCATAGACAAGGACTGACACTGACTACAGCCTGTGACGGCTCTTCATACATGAAGGCTATTATACACATTTAGTGTCGTGAACTTGGGAAATAGCTCTAACTAGACAATACTAGGCGGTTGTGGTTGTTTTAAAAAAGAGAGGTCACAGTAATTTACGCACACATTTACAGAGTATATATCTGAAATAAAAACGCTTTCTCTTATTTGTCAACAAATGCCGTGCATACCTAGAACTCTCTCTCTTTAGATAATACTTTATAATAAGGATGTGGGTAGGTTTGTTATTATTGCAATTTTCCTTCCTTGGGTGCGTAACCAAGCTAATCAAACAGTGCAGAAACACAGAAGAGGAATCTTAAACCTGAGCTTTTGCTAGAATGGGCTTGCTTTTGTGACTGGCCTTCAAAATTATAATTATTATTAATAATTAAATTTGTATAAAATGAAGAGTGATTACCGCATTGTTTGCATTCTGCTGTTGGATTGGGATTATAAAACCTCCTCTTACCTTGCCAGGCACAAACTGACTGTTGTTCCCAGTTGCAATTTACTAGTTTTTGACAGATTTTTACTCAGTCCTTATCAAGGTGTGGAACTAGACAGGTAAAGAGAGCAATTACAAATTACAATATACACTTAATTGGTCCCATACCAAGGTACTGAAAACAAGGACTTAGTATATATACTGTGTTATCATCACAGCCCTACACAACTGGCCAACATTTGTAAAGCGCGTCCCTTCAATACTATGAAGGAGCCCCTCATCTCCCTGAACGTCGTCTGCGATATTGATGTATAAATCATACATGGACTGCACACTGGAACAGGCAGTGGACAGAAAAAAGTTAACTTGGTCCAGTACCAAGGTAATGAATGGGCCAGTCTCAAAACTTTTATTATTTGCCAAAGACTGATTGCATGCTCAGTCCCTTCACATACAGACTTTTACTAGGCCAGAAAGATGAGCCATTGGCCTTGGGGTTCAGGACAGGCAAAACTTTTTATCCATGTTAAAGCATCAGTAGTAAAAATTAAGAGCTCCCCACCTTTACAACATATACAGAGCAGGGAAGTCTTGTACAAACTTCAGCAAACCCAGGTCCATGCCTAAGAGTAATAAGTATTTTCCTCACAGGGAGAAAAGGTTACTGGCTAGAAGTTTTAACATGCCAAAATGTGAGCACTACTTCTCTTTCAGAAAAACACACTACATATTTTAATTCTCTTTTATGGCCTTTCATCTGAAGAAGAGTTGTGTGGGGAAAGACTCTGAACCAAGATGACTTGCAGCAGCATTCAGCTCAATTATGGATTTTAGAGCCTTTTAAATATTATTTACAGTCATTTGGGGGTTGGGGGAGAGATATGAACAGGTTTCTGAATCAGTGGAACTGAAGCAGTAAAAAATGGAATCCTCAAACCGTTGAAGGTCACGTGCGGGGGGGGGGTGTCTTTTGGCAGCATAGCAGGCTTCTAAAGTGAATAGAAAGTCACTTTCAAGCCTTTCCAGAGAGAAAAAGAGGTTCTTTTTTACACCAACTGCTGTGGAAGTCACCACTCTTCCTGGTTGGAGATGGTTGGAGACTGGGGACCTTGTGGCTCTGGCTTCTCAGTTGTGGACTTCTTATTGCTACAGCAGGGTTTGAAGAGGTGAGCATCTATAACAACTTCTCCAAAGCGGCCTGTGTAAATAATTCCACAGCAAATTTTTTGCCTTCAAAAGAAAACAAGAAGATGATAAATTTTGATTTCATTTCATACATGTCTTAATTTCGACAAAAGATGGACTTGATGTGGCATACAAAAATATAAGTAATAATTGTTAAAATCAGCTAACAGATTAGAATGAAACCATCACAGCAAGGTAAAGCAGCATTAAATCTAAGTGGTGTTCAATGAGATTACAAAGGATCAAAGCAGTTTAACCAGAAAATCAGAAAAAAGTTACTCCTAAAATTTTTGTCTGAACAATGAAAGGTTTCACAGCTGACCATCACTGCCTCCAGTGGAAGCGAGTTCCATATGCACTGCATGAAGTAGTACATTCTTTTCTCAGTCCTGAATCTTCCAATTCAGATTCAATGGATGTCAACAAGTTTCAGTGTTACACAAGAGGGAGAAAAACTTCTCTGTATCCACTTTCTCTGTGCCATGCTTAATTTTATAAGTATCTACCATGTCAGCTCATATTCACTTTCTCTCTAAACTACAAAGTCCCAAATGTGGTAGCCTTTTTCCACAGGGGAGTTTCTCCACCTCTTTGATCATTTCAGTTGCCTTTTTCTGTTGCTCCCTTCCAAGTGGTATAATACACTTGCTTGTGAGCAAGAAGGCTCCAGCTAGCAAGCATGCCTAATAGCCACGAATAGCCTTGCCCTCTGCGAATCTGTCTAAATCCCCTTCAAAGCCATCCAAGTTAATGGCTAGCACCACACCCTGCAGCAGCAAAAGCCATAAATCAATGGTGCACTCCCAGACTTCTAGATCGCAGATTGTTATACATATCTTTGCTAGGCAATACAAGCCTACACCATATATGCAGCAACTAGCTAATCCTAAAGCAAGAGGGATACTTGGAGATCAATACAACTGCTGGCTACTGTCACGGCATCCATCATTTCCCTCTAAGAGAGGATTAATTGGGGGGGGGAGAAACAGCCTCAGGACTCTGGCTTTGCTTTCAAGAGAACAACAAGATGCCTTGTGACCCACTTCATGCTCTGCATGCTATCCACTTACTTTATTTACATCCCTAAACACCATGTTGAGTCATCAGCTGTCTGCAAGTGCTCCCTAATTGCTAAACCGAACGGAAGCAAAAGAGCCTTGTAATTAAGATTACATTTATTGCAATTATGTGCATTTTTAACCTCTGCCTCTTCCTGTGTTTTCCTCCCGCTGTCTACTTTCCCCTTTGTCTAAAAACTAAGACTGTGAGCCGCCTTCAAGCAGGGTCTTGCTGTAAGCATTGTTTTAAAAAGTTTTTATAAAGAGTCATGTTTGTGTAGCTCTACAGTCGCTAGTTGTGCTTCGGAAATAGTACAGATTTCTACCATGAATTAAAGGAGTGTGCTGATTCTGTTTCAGGCTTCCTTTTTACCTTTTCCAGTAAATGGGATCTAAGAAGGAGAAGACATGAGGGCGGCTGGAGCCAGCGGTCATCTCAGTGTCTGAGCCGTCATCAGACTGATTGCTATAGCAGGGAGACTGGGCTGGAGAGGCACTTGAAGTAGTGCTGTGGGCATCAGAGTCTGTAAGGAAGAGGGAAAACAGTGTATTTAACTAGTTTTGCATACGTCTTTTATTTCTTTAGAATATCAACTTTCAAAATATCCAAGTTTCTGCTCCATATGATGAAGAAAATGTACAGCACATTTCCACAGACTACTGAGACTACCCAAGTGTCCACCTACTATCAGTGTCCAGGGTGGGGAAACTTTTGCTTACAGGCCACATGTGGCCCACTAGGGGTCCCAATTTGGCTCACAAGGCTGTTTTCCCCAAACCACACCCATCCACCTGGCCCATGACACAATATGTGACCTCAGATGGGCAGCAGGTACTGACATGGCTTCAAAGAAACAATTGGGAGTGTAAAGTTGAGCTCCTGAGTCTCCTTTTGTTTGAACAAGACAGAGAGGGCACATCTTGCTTTGGAAGGGGGAAGTGGCTTCCACTGACATCTTCCCCTCCATTTTACCAGCCATTTCAATGGAAACCACTTCCCCCTCCTGCAGCAAGGTTCAAAGAGCCGCATAGAGCTGTTTGAACGCATGCCCCCCCCCTTGCAAACAGCCCTGTGCTGCTCTTTGAATCTCTGAAAATGTACCCCATTAGGGGTCGGAGTGAGAAAGATCTGGCCCAGCAGTCAGAAAAGGTTTTCCGCCCCTGAGTTATGCTTACACTCCTCCTACGTTCTCTTCAGGGTTGTTAATATTTAATCCCCCATGTACTTATTACCCCAAATCTTACAGAGAACCATTTGATAATACTTTTGGAAGTTTGGAACGTGCCATTTACCTATTGTGGGTGAGGAAGCTCGTGGATCCACCCTTGTCACTTCGGTGGCTAAGAGTGCTTTTTACCAGCAACAGCTAGTGCACTAACTACTAGCACTCTCAGACAAGGACAGCTGGCCAAAGGTAACTCGGGACTTGATTGCGGCAACGAGTTCTATGTAGGGCTACCCTTGGGCCTGGCCTCAAAGCTCTGGCTGGTGCAAAATGCTGCTGGACTGTTGGTGGGGACAGACTACTGCCAGCACTTAACACCTGCCCACAAAAGGTTGGCTGTTCAAATTCAGGGTTTTTTTATTGATTTATAATGCCCTTAACTTGGGTTCAGGATACTCAGGTTCAGGACCTCCTGGTCTCTTATAGACCTGCCTGGATCACTGAGATCTTAGGGGGAATCGCTGTCAGTGGTCCCCATTGACTGAAGACACATGGCTCATATCCACCAGGAGGCCTGCATTCAGTACTTTGAGGGTAATTTGGTGGAACTCCCTCCTGGCTGAGATTAAACGGCTCCTGCCCACATCCTGTTGAATGTCAGATGCTTGTCAAAGACTTTCCAGTTCAGCAGGGATTTTAAAATGTGTCTGATTATTAATTTTAACTGATCTTATGCATTGTATGCTTTTAATTTTTATGTATACTGACTAGAACAACCTTTCTAGTCTGGTGTCCAAAACATCTTGAGTGCACTAGGCTGACTTAGAAGCTTTGGTAATTACAGTGGTGCCTCGCAAGACGAAATTAATTCGTTCCGCAAGTCTCTTCGTCTTGCGGTTTTTTCGTCTTGCGATGCACGGTTTCCCATAGGAATGCATTGAAAATCAATTAATGCGTTCCTAGGGAAACCGCCTTCAGACCAGGTCCGGGGACAGTCTGTCCCTGGACCTCTTCTGAAGGCTGGGGGGGGGGGACAAGGGCTTTTCTTCCCACCCCCAGCATTTTAAAAAACCCTGGGACAGCGGAGGACTTCTCCGCTGTCCGGGGCGATCTTAAAATGCTGGCGGGCGGCATTTTAAAATCGCCCCGGACAGCGGAGGACTTCTCCGCTGTCCGGGGCGATTTAAAAGCCCCTGGGAAGGCAGGCAGGGGGGACAAAGACTTTCGCCCCCTGCCCGCCTTCAGAAGGTGTTCCCGCCCCCCGCCCCACTTCGGAACAGCTTTCCGAAGTGGGGCGGCTGGGGCAGGTGTCCCCGCCCCCCCGCCCCACTTCGGAACAGCTTTCCGAAGTGGGGCGGATGGGCCAGGTGTCCCCGCCCCCCCTCCCCACTTCGGAACAGCTTTCCGAAGTGGGGCGGATGGGCCAGGTGTCCCCGCCCCCCCTCCCCCCTTCGGAACAGCGTTCCGAAGTGGGGCGGATGGGGCAGCTGTCCCCGCCCCCCCCTCCCCGCTTCGGAACAGCGTTCCGAAGTGGGGCGGATGGGGCAGCTGTCCCCGCCCCCCCTCCCCGCTTCGGAACAGCGTTCCGAAGTGGGGCGGATGGGGCAGCTGTCCCCGCCCCCCCTCCCCCCTTCGGAACAGCGTTCCGAAGTGGGGCGGATGGGGCAGCTGTCCCCGCCCCCCCTCCCCCCTTCGGAACAGCGTTCCGAAGTGGGGCGGATGGGGCAGCTGTCCCCGCCCCCCCTCCCCCCTTCGGAACAGCGTTCCGAAGTGGGGCGGATGGGGCAGCTGTCCCCGCCCCCCCTCCCCCCTTCGGAACAGCGTTCCGAAGTGGGGCGGATGGGGCAGCTGTCCCCGCCCCCCCTCCCCCCTTCGGAACAGCGTTCCGAAGTGGGGCGGATGGGGCAGCTGTCCCCGCCCCCCCTCCCCACTTCGGAACAGCGTTCCGAAGTGGGGCGGATGGGGCAGCTGTCCCCGCCCCCCCTCCCCACTTCGGAACAGCGTTCCGAAGTGGGGCGGATGGGGCAGCTGTCCCCGCCCCCCCTCCCCACTTCGGAACAGCGTTCCGAAGTGGGGCGGATGGGGCAGCTGTCCCCGCCCCCCCTCCCCACTTCGGAACAGCGTTCCGAAGTGGGGCGGATGGGGCAGCTGTCCCCGCCCCCCCTCCCCACTTCGGAACAGCGTTCCGAAGTGGGGCGGATGGGGCAGCTGTCCCCGCCCCCCCTCCCCACTTCGGAACAGCGTTCCGAAGTGGGGCGGATGGGGCAGCTGTCCCCGCCCCCCCTCCCCACTTCGGAACAGCGTTCCGAAGTGGGGCGGATGGGGCAGCTGTCCCCGCCCCCCCTCCCCACTTCGGAACAGCGTTCCGAAGTGGGGCGGATGGGGCAGCTGTCCCCGCCCCCCCTCCCCCCTTCGGAACAGCGTTCCGAAGTGGGGCGGATGGGGCAGCTGTTCCCGCCCCCCCTCCCCCCTTCGGAACAGCGTTCCGAAGTGGGGCGGATGGGGCAGCTGTTCCCGCCCCCCCTCCCCACTTCGGAACAGCGTTCCGAAGTGGGGCGGATGGGGCAGCTGTTCCCGCCCCCCCTCCCCACTTCGGAACAGCGTTCCGAAGTGGGGCGGATGGGGCAGCTGTCCCCGCCCCCCCTCCCCACTTCGGAACAGCGTTCCGAAGTGGGGCGGATGGGGCAGCTGTCCCCGCCCCCCCTCCCCACTTCGGAACAGCGTTCCGAAGTGGGGCGGATGGGGCAGCTGTTCCCGCCCCCCCTCCCCCCTTCGGAACAGCGTTCCGAAGTGGGGCGGATGGGGCAGCTGTTCCCGCCCCCCCTCCCCCCTTCGGAACAGCGTTCCGAAGTGGGGCGGATGGGGCAGCTGTTCCCGCCCCCCCTCCCCCCTTCGGAACAGCGTTCCGAAGTGGGGCGGATGGGGCAGCTGTTCCCGCCCCCCCTCCCCACTTCGGAACAGCTTCGCTTCCCCGCTTCCCCCAGACGTCTTTTGCAGCAAGGGGCTGCGGGGAGATCGCTATCTCCCCGCAGCCCCTTGCTTCAAAAGAGAAGACCCGCTGTCCCCGGGGCAAGCTTCGTTTTGCGAAGCAAGCCCATAGGGAAATTCGTCTTGCGAGGCAACTCGAAAACGAAAAAACCTTTCGTTTTGCGAGTTTTTCGTCTCGCGAGGCGTTCGTCTTGCGGGGTACCACTGTAAATGGTATATGAATAACTTAAATAAGTAAAGATGTTGCTGCTATTTTTTAAAATAATGTCTTATCTTGCTCTTCTCTGGATTGCTAAGGGTGGTATCATCCCATTTCCATCCCCAAAACAACTGCAGTATGAATTATTCCTTTGGGATAAGATTGTGTACATACACAAAGGGTGGGAGATAGTGACAAGCCAAATGGGAGTCACATGTTTTGACCCATTTATGATAAAAATGGTTTGGAGTGTGTGTGTGTGTATCCCTGAGGTCTCAAATTCAGCCAGGTTTGGGAGGGATTTTCAGCTTGACTGAATTTCCAATTTTACGCTGCAACTAAGCCACTGGAACTGCAGAAACGATACTTTCAAAGTCCTCCAGTAATGTTCCTTTGCTCAGGTCCAAGAATAAGCAAGACACATACTGTAAAAAAATACTGTAGGGCTGTGAAACTAGCAACATTTAAAGCCAGCCTCTTAGAGAGATTTAGGAGGGAGTATTCCAGGGTAGCCAGCATGGTGGATTTTTTGAATTTCATACTGCCTCTATGCACCAAAGGCCCTCTCCTGTGATATATAGTACAGCCATTCAGAGTCAAGGCCCGCGGCACCAAATCAAGCCCATTAATGGAAAAAGCAGATAGGATTAACATACTGTGTCTCTTCAACTCTTTCTGCAGCTTGCTTATCTGATTGCTCTTCATCCTGCTGCCAGAAAGGGTTTTCATCTTCTTTGGCTTCAATGTCGTCTTAAGACTTGGTCCAGCTCTTGCATCCACCACCTGGAAAAGGACAGCAAGAAAGAAGCTTGTTTCATCGACTCTCATCTGATGAATTGTAGCAATAAGCAATGGTGTAAAAACTGCAAAACCTTTTTTAATGGGGAAAGCAGCTGTGTGCTGATTTGCACGCAAGAGTTTGCTTTACATTGCTCAGGCTCTACTGTGCTTTAAAATAAATAATAAAATACTAACAATTGAAACTCAGCACCCAAGACCTTTCAGGTTCAGTGCCAAGTAAAGCTGGATGTTCTGAACTGTATACATTATACAAATGGAGCAAAATTTGACTAAATTGCAACCCAGAAATCAGCACCCGCCCTTTGAACTGCTCTGATGATGGAGATGATGCTTCTGCCCCTTGCTTCTTATCTATCCGCTCCTACACCTAATGTGCAGCATACCTCCAGTCAGAAGGAATAGCTAACCAGTGTCCTTCACCCTGGTGCCCTTCAGATGTTGCTGGACTACAACTCCCATCAATTCCTGATTAGCGGCTAAGCTCACTGGGGATCAGAGGAGTTGTAGTCCAACTGTATCTGGGCCTGTTGTGGCTTATGCAACTCTCCCTCCCAGTCCTATTTATCGAATATATTAATGCCTTATGAGTCATAACATCCATTAAGGCAGGCAATGGCAGAACCATAACACCAGCTGTTCTACACATGTTGTACACACAATGGCTATTAAGAAGGAAACGCTCAGGACAACAACTTCCACCAACCCAAGCCATCGGGTTTTTTTCCGTTTTTTTTAAAATTTAATTTAAATTCATCATTAATACACATATACAAACCCAACCCAAGCCATCGTGATCAGTGATCATGGAAGGTCTAGTCCAGCAAGATTTTGAGGGCACCAGACTGGCTACTCCTACCATGTTACAGGATGAGAGAGGGAAAACTCACATGATTCCAGTTCTTTTTTGATCCTGCTGGCAGTTTTTTCCATCTTTTCACCAGAAGCACACAAGCGTTGCAAATATCTCCTGATCGGGCCTCGTGCAAACTGTGAGAAGAACACAAAATAGTTCAATTGCTTGGTTAAACCGGAACATGGGGAGGCGAACTAAGGCCCAGGGGCCGGATCCGGCCCAATCGCCTTCGTAGATGGTCGGGGAATCAGCGTGTTTTTACATGAGTGGAATGTGTCCTTTTATTTAAAATGCATCTCTGGCTTATTTGTGGGGCATAGGAATTCATTCATTCCCCCCCAAAAAAAAATATAGTCTGGCACCCCACAAGGTCTGAGGGACAGTGGACCGGCCCCCTGCTGAAAAAGGTTGCTTACCCCTGTACTAGAAGGAGATCAACAGAGAGAAAGGCACACAACATGGTACACCTTTGGTTTTCAGGCTTCACTGAATTTTGTAACAGCCTTCGGCTCAGAAAACCCAACACAGTACTGGAATGGCACCAACTCTTACCCAAAGCAGTTCTGGAAGTCCTTTTCATAACGCTTGCTGTCAGTGAAGCGAGAACTGGAAGACTTTGCTCTGCAAATGCAGCAACCTTCTAAACTCCGGTACATCTTCGGTTTGTGAAAGCCAAACATCTTCTCTTCCCTTCTTTAGCCTGTTGGGATGAGGGAGGTTGGGAAGGAAAAGAAAGGAGGTGATCAAGCTCCAAAAAGGAACAAGAGTAGGCAATATTTAGAAGGCAGCTGTGGTCTCTACCCCCCCCCCCGCCTCTGCCATGTACAACTCTGCAAACCGACACCGCATCGCAGTCAGAAATGCCCAGTGGGAGATGATCCATTATTCATGATCCCTGTCCCACACCATCTCCCATAAGGACAGGTGTCTCAGACACATTTCCGTTTCTCTTGATCGCCAGCAGCGCGTGCATTTGTGTCGCCCCCTCGTTCAACGCAGAGGACCACAGGAAATTCAGCCAGGCATGTAACAAGGTGACCCAAGCGGCTGCGGTTAATGCAGGAAAAAAGGGGGAAGTTGCCCCGTAAAAAGGTGCATTCTAAGTCACCAAGTTTGTCTCAAAAGTTATTTCAGGTAGATTTGTTGGCTTCAAATGTGGAAGGGAGAAAACAGGCATACACCACTCAAAAGAAAACCAATCAGAATGGGAATCTATGCCCACCAATAGCGTTCCTGTTTTGTTAAGAAAAAAACCCAAAAACTACATTTCCATGCTATTATTGCTATTGTGCTACAGGATGGCCCCAAACAGGTATACAGTGGTACCTCGGGTTCCATACGCTTCAGGTTACATACTCCGCTAACCCAGAAATAGTACCTTGGGTTAAGAACTTTGCTTCAGGATGAGAACAGAAATCGTGCAGCGGCAGCGTGGCGGCAGCCTCCATTAGCTAAAGTGGTGCTTCAGGTTAAGAACAGTTTCAGGTTAAGAATGGACCTCCGGAACGAATTAAGTACTTAACCCGAGGTACCACTGTACTTCCCTCAGGACCTGCACAAGTGCCCATCACTGATGATCCTTTGGGGCCTCTGAAGATCAGGACTGTATCCAAACCATACTTTTATATCCCCTGGCCTTGGCTGGTGCTTACATGGGTCTTTCATTTTTGTGCACTGCCTCGAGACTGAAGTGGGAAACAGTATAAAAATGACTCAATAAAATAAATATAAAACAATAAGTCTTTTCAGGCTCTACTACCTCCAACCCTTTTCTGTCGCAAACAGTAAATCCAACCTCTTAGCTGCTACATATCTCCCACCAAACATGTTGGGCAGTATCATCCTCCTTGCTGCTACACGGCAGATTTCACAGAAGTGCAATATTAAATAAGAATACATAAGCACAGTTATTTGCCAGAGGCACATTCCTTAACATGCACCATCTCAACTGAAGGGACGCTGACCTCACAGTTCCATCAGCTGGGAAGCCCAGCCATCGCCTCTCGTGCCTTAAACATGCAAGGAATGTGCCTCACGACTAAGCTATAGCATCTCATCCAAGGACTGGGCCTGGTCACACAGAGGACTGGAAAGAGGGTGGGGGCCACTGAGGAAGAGGCACAGATGCCAAGGACAAAGTTGGCAAGGCTTTCTGTTGTTGACAGGTCTAATCTTTGTGCACCTGTAAGAAAAGCTTCCATCCAGTTTCACAAGGCTGGGTTTTCATCTGGCCAGGAATGAGCCTGAAGTTCACACCAGAATCTAAACCAGAAAGCGGTCTGTGGGTGTGGCCTTTATTTCTTTAATTTATATACCCCCTTTTCTTCCAAGGAGCTATCTCGCTTTCACCAGGAACTCCTCCACAAGCAAAGAATCCCTTTTGTGCCAAGGGTGTTGCTGTTAGGGCAGGGGCAAAGCCAGTGGTGGGTGGTGACACCCCATTTCCTCTCCTGGAGCCCCATTCTCTCTTTCACACTTCTTCCCCTCTCAGCAGGCTACTAGGGAGGGGCAGAAGTCCACCCTGATCACTTGCAAGGGGGCTCTTTTCCTCCCTTCCCTCTGGAGTCCGGACTCCCCCTCCTTGCATGCAATTAAGCCCTATGTGATGGCTGACTCCTCCTGGAATTTATGGCCAGCTCTATCAGAGATGTGGAATTTCAGGCCCAGGGGCTGAATGTGGTCCAGGTCTCTGCCTGGCCCTTGTAGCGCTCCCCATCCCACACCCCCTCCCAAGTCACAGCCCTTGGCAGCCCTGCTTTACCTCCCCCTTTCCAGTGTTTCTGCCCAGCTGCGAGGTGACCCTGAACTCTTGATATGCCTCTTGCTTATCTGGGAGGAGGAGGATAGAGAGGAACACAGGAGAGCGAAGAAACCAGCCTTCTGTGCAAAAACCAACATTCACATTTCTTGGTCAGCTCATGTTTACTTCTGGTCCCATCCACTCCCAATTTGTGAAGGAGGCAACGCAGCCACCTGGGCTGGGGGGGGGGGGAGTCCCCACTTCGTTGTATACCTACCATCTTGGCTTTGCTTTTTGAGGGGATGGTTTGGCAAAGACTGGGAGCTGAATCAGGTCTGCACAGCTGCTGCCCCGTGGCAGCAATTCCAAGCATGCTTTGATCAAGAAGCAAGTCCCACTGAAGTCAGGAGGACTTGCTTCCAACTAAGCGTATTTAGGAACCGGAAGCTGCAGATACAGCAGAATGCTGCGGCACAATCGCTGCCAGGAGTGAGATCCTGTCAGCATGTAAGCCCTTTACTCAGAGGTCGGCCCTGCTTGCCGACTTGCTACTGGGCCAAGTATAAAGCCCTTAACAGCGTGGAACCAGTTTACCTGCAAGACTGCCTGGGAACTGCAGCCCTGTGAGAGGTAAACTATAGTTCCCGGGATTCTTTGGGGTGTAGACAGTCATGGGCTTGCTATGTTGCACAGGAGCTGGGCTAGACAGAACAGGTTGGAGCAGAGCAAGAAATAGGAGTGTAAGTTTCAAATGTTAAAATCATTTTTAAAAAACCTTATTAGCTTCTCACAAAAGAAATCAACCCTTTCACTCAGAAAGGGATCTCAAACCAAGTTTGATGCCCTGTGCTGCTTCAGACAAGAGGAAGCTACCATTATCCAGCTGTACAGAACAAAACAAACACACTTAAGAGTGCAAGTGTTAGAAATGGGGGGGGGGGCAAGAATGCAGAGGAAAATACACCACATCCCTTGTTTTCTAATAATCTCACTGCCAGCCAGTTCTGTTGCTACTGTTCTTATTAATAAAACAGGGGCCTCAATGTACACAGCCTTTTACAGGAGTTTAAAAGGCAAAAGAAAAAGTCGTACCAGCACTTGAAGACCTTGCACTTTATTTTGGGGGGGGAGGGGTTCTTTTTTTTAAAAAAATAAGTTTTTATTGTTAAAATAGTTCATCATTAATACACATATACAAGCATACAAACAAACATTTCATACAATCCTTAAAAGTGTTCAAACATACTTACACTCAATCCCACAAATACTTCCTTTTCCCAACACCATCCACCACCCCTCACCCCACCTTTGTGTTTGACATCCAATCTACTCAATTACAATTTCTTTCCACTTCTATTACTTTCTTTCACACACCTTTAGCCTAATTTCATACTTCTTTTTCTATTACACATTGTTATCCATCTTATTTGATATTTCAGCATTTTGAAACGGAACTTGTTTATTCTAATAGGAGTTCTGATTTTTCGATATGATTTTGCAAGTATCTTTTAAACACCTTCCAGTCCCTATCTATCTTTTCTTTTGAAATCCTTCCAATTTCTTCCATTGTTTTGGATATATTGTAATACTCCAATAATTTGGCAAGCCACTCTGTTTTTGTTGGTATTATACCACTTTTCCAGTTTTTCGCAATCAATAGCCTTGCTGCTACTGTTGCGTATAAATTATAAGGTGAAGACCTTGCACTTTAAATTAATAGCTAATACTGAAGGCTGAAATTGATTTAAGATACCATGCCTCAGTTGCTAAGACTTCTACTGAGTGTTGCTCTACTGAACTCTGGGCACACTTTTGCAAGGGAATTTAACTCATACCTTTTAATATCAGGACTCCTAGAGGGCAAATGGGAGTCCCAGAGTGATCTCTGCAGCCACCAGTACTTTTCTGTGGTTTCTTGACAAAACAATTACTTCCAAAACCCTTAAACTCTCTTGTCCACCCAGTTATGAGAAAGGTTGTAGTTGAAGCACAGGCTCTGCCTGCAGACAGACTCAAAATCAGCCTGTAGCATCTTCACGAAGGGCTAGGAAAGACTACTGTCCAAAATCCCGGAGAACTGCTGCCAGTCAGTGTAGAAAATACTGAACTGGATGGGCTAAGCATTTGTCTCAGTGCAAGGCAAGCTTCTTAAGCTCCCCAGTGCCTGGAATCACCCTACAACCTTTTGCAGAGACGCAGCTATTTTGGCAGAGTGACCATGCAAATGGTCAGAACAGATTCTCAAGCTTCTTTCAGCCTGAAACAAGAGGTGGTGGACTCTCCTTCCTGGGAGGTTTTTAAGCAGAGGTTGGATGGTCATCTGTCAGGGATGCTTTAGCTGAGATTCCTGCACTCCAGGGGGTTGGACTAGATGACCCTTAGGACCCTTCCAACTCCACAATTCTATGGGTTTTTCCCCCACACCTGTGTGTACCACAAAGGACAAGCAACAAATATGCCGATGTACATTAAGGGCATTTATCTCTGGAAAGTAAGGGTGGATCATCTTGGGAAGCTATTAAGCATTGCAACTAAAAGCCAATGGACTTCAAAACAGAAAAGGTAGTAAAAGAAATATTTGGTTTCTATGGTGGTTTTACGGTGGAATGTTTAGTCTCCCAAAGTGCTTTATAATCCTTCTCTCATTCATAACAGCCCAGTCGTGGGCCATTCTATTTTTTTATGATTGCACACATATGAGTAATGCCAAGTTTAGATTTCAAAGTGATCTGCAGGCAACAAAAACAAACCATAACTAGGAATTTGGGTTGAATGCTGCTGCTCATTTCCGAATCCAGATCCAGCCGTTTAGGGGCAATTCCAAAACTTACTATTGCTTTGATGCTGGCCTGTCTGCAAGAGTCACGCTTACATGAAAGAGCCTTATATACCACCCCCTTCTGACAATCTGCTTTCTCACAAGGCCAATTCATCTGCCAAAAACCTTCTGCAATGCAACCTTGGGAGATGATAAGCCTTGATACAGTTTGCCTGGGAGAAAAACACCCATGTGTGGAAACACCTGGAGCCTTTATTTTGAGAACGAAGGGTAACAATGAACAAACTGAACCACAACTGGAGGCCACGGAAACAGAATCTGCTGCTTCCCACTGGCAAGTGATGGCCCTTCTTCCTTTGGCACATGGCTATTTTTAACACTATGCAAGGCCAATCTCCATCAAACTTCAAATCATACTAGGCAAGACATAGAGCTGCCAGTCATTTATCTACCTGCACTTTTATTCCCATTTCTCCCTCAAAACTGGATGGTACCAAGCACAGCCCCAAACCGCTGGACGTAAGATCTGCAAGTGGATAAAAGGAGCAGAGCCCTTGCAGCTAATATCATGGACAACCTTGGGCTCAGGAATTTCCTTCCCTCCCACCAACCTTTTACTGATCTTCAAGCCACAGTACAAACCTCCCATTTGACAGAGAAGTCCTTGGCTCCAGGCACGGAAATTATTTACTTCGTTATCTTCCAACAGAAGGAAGTTTACAAAAGATATGCATCTGTACAGACTTATATATTCTTTTAAACCAGTATTTCCTACCTGTTTTTAAAAAGTAGTAATTGTAAGGGGGGGGGGGCGTATTATCACAAATTAAGTTTGTTCCAGAAGTGTAAGACCCATCTTTTTGTAAACTTATCTTCTTGGAAGTTAATCATTTCTCATCTTTGATAATTCAGTTAAGTAGCGTCACATACTTTCTTTAGCTATTTCTTTACAGGAGGTGTTTTGTCCTTTTTCCAGTTCTGACTATTCTTGCATAGATTAGTAGACTTGTAATAGCAGAATGTCAGGGTTTTTTGTTTTGTTTTACTTCTGTCCAACTAGCACAAAGGAAGGTATTTGCAAGAATTCCTAGTTATACTGCACCCTGCTATTTCTTGCATAATGTACATTATACAAGAATGTATAATTCATTTGGCTTCTCTAGCCATAATTTTTCTTTGCTTTTCTTTAAGCTACAAAGTCTCAGATGCTGCAACCTTTCTCGACAGGGGAATTGCTCCATCCCCGTGACCATCTGGGTTGGATACATGCAATCCAATTCACTGACTGTCCAAGAAAACAGTATTTTACTATGCCTGATGCAAATCTAAATGCTCTCTATGCAATACTTGTAAAACTATGTTAAGCAATGCTTCTTAAACACACACAGTCCATCTCAATACGGGATTGTGATTCTCCCAATTCCATCGATGACTATTACTGTATTTCCCCCCTCCCCATCCCTCAAACAAATTAGCGATGTCAGCATACTAGTGGGTGGGGTAAAATCCTGTAATATAGAGAAGGCCTCCTATTCTAGGACTAAGGTAAGTCACTTCTATTTCAGCAGGATTCTGATCCTATGCTGTGGGTTTGCTGCTTAAGAGTTCACACCAACCGGCAAAAGCTTTCTAGGATTTCAGACAAGAGGCCTTCCCAGACCATTACAGATGGGAGATAAAGGGTAAAGATAAAGGGACCCCTGACCATTAGGTCCAGTCATGGCCGACTCTGGGGTTGTGGCGCTCATCTTGCTTTATTGGCCGAGGGAGCCGGCGTACAGCTTCTGGGTCATGTGGCCAGCATGGCTAAGCCGCTTCTGGCGAACTAGAGCAGCACACAGAAACACCGTTTACCTTCCCGCCGGAGCAGTACCTATTTATCTACTTGCACTTTGACGTGCTTTCGAACTATTAGGTTGGCAGGAGCAAGGACCAAGCAACGGGAGTTCACCCCGTCACGGGGATTCAAACCGCCAACCTTCTGATCGGCAAGTCCTAGGCTCTGTGGTTTAACCCACAGCGCCACCTGTGTCCCTTACAGATGGGAGATACAAGGGATTTAAATATGGGGCCCTGCACATACTCTGCCACTAGGTGGATCATGGGCTGATCCGGCAAGACGCTTACATCCTTCCTCAAGAGTGCACACTCAGGACCATGCAACACAGCCGTGTTTTCACTTCAAGAGACCTCCAAGGTGGATCAATGGGATTGTAGTAAAAAAAAAAATTTTATCAAATCAGACTAGCCCTGCTTTAAAAGGAGCATCCCAAGGAGAGAATGCGTCATTGCAGATCAAGAAACCCATGTGCAAAAACTCTCACCAGGTTCTTCACTGGCCCAAGTTTGCTCTTTCTGTTGCGAAAGATCACCAGATTACCAAGCTTCATTATCGAAAACTCCCTGGGTGGTCACAGGAAAGCCTCTCTCTCTCAGCCTTTCAATCAACAGCAAGTTGATCCTGTGGGAATTAAGCATGGACTGCACGGCTAGGTAATGCTATTAGTAGCAAGAACCATTTCTTAAAACTCTGGACTCTCACGGTTTGTTAAAGATAACCGCCTCTCTCTCTCGCTTATTCAATGAAGTTTAAATGGGTGTAGAATGATTATCTGTGATTGCTTGAGCAATACTTCCTTGCAATGTATTGGTGTGGCCTATAAAACACAGGGTGGGCCACTTTTCTCCTGCATTCCTTTGGGAGTAATCTGCGATGGGTGGGGCAGGAGCTCAAAGGGACAAAAGTGGAAAAAATGGGTGGGTCCACTCCCTGTTTCTCTCTCTCTATTTCCAGTGCCCCCTTCTCCTCCCTCCTTCCCTGGTGGGCATCGGGAGACAGACTGCTCTTGTCAGAGGTCTGAACTGCTTGCCTGCAGAGGGCTGTTGAAATTAGGTGCAAGTTACCCACACTTTATCTCCATGGAGTAACAGAGATGCAAAGCAAGCCAGGTCCCTCTGCTGAGATGATGACAATTTAATTTCTGATGCTAGAGAACGGAAAGGGTTGCATCCAATGACACTGTCCTCCTGGAGCAAGGTCTTCTGTCTGCATAATGGGGCTTCTTCTCCCTCAGTGGTGCCTCCCCACACATCCTCCAGAGCAAATTCTGGGAGCGTGCCGGGCAAGGAAGTCCCACCACGCTGGTGGAAGTCCTTGCACTAATGGGACAACTTTGTTGGATGCAAGCCAAAGATAATAAAAGGGATGAACCTAAGCAAACACTGTACCAAGTACTTGGAGATGAGGAGATACATAGAGCCCAATTCTGTACATGTTTACCTGCGATGAAACTCCAGTGAGTTCAAAGAGCCTAAATCCCAAACTTAGAAGAGCCTATTGGACCACATAGCCCTGCATCCTGTTCTCACAGATTCCAACAAGATGCCTGTAGGAAACCCTGAAGCAGGATCTGAGTGCAAGAGCATCTTGCCTATCTGCAAATCCCAGCAACTGGTATCGAGAGGCCTACTGCCTCTGACAGCATCGCCTTATCCCCCATGAACTTGCCCAATCCTATTTTAAAGCCATTAAAGTTGGTGAGAATCACTACCCCCTTCGGGAGTTCCATAGTTTTAACTACACACCGTATGAATAAGTACAGTGGACACTTGGGTTGCAAACGTGATCCGTGCGGGAGGCACGTTCACAACCCGCAGCACCGGGTCACGATTCGGCGCTTCTGTGCATGTGCAAAGAACGATTTAGTGCTTCTGCACATGTGCCGAAACCCAGAAGTAACCCATTCCAATACTTCCAGGTTCGGTGCGGTGTGCAAGCGGAAAACACGCATCCTGAAGCATCTGTAACCCGAGGTATGACTGTACTTTCTTTTACTAAAGAGGTCCTTTAATTTCTGCCCATGATACCTACTTTGCTGCTAATACCTGAATAAGAATAATAGCTTTTTCACACAACACTCAAAATTACCTTTGAGTTTCTGTTGTAGTATAGAGAGTTGCATGTGAATGCTCCTCTCTGTGCCAGGGAGAAAACTAGATGAGAGCTTCTTAAAGACCCCTCTACACATTTTCAAATACTGTATTATAAATGAACACCAAAAGAGGTGGGAAAATACAAAGGGACTTTGAACATCATGTTTTAAAAGACCCTCAACTGTCTCCGTCCATACACTGAAAGTTGTGTGCGTGCATATATAAAGTGATTAAAGTAGGAAAGAGTTTCCAAGCATTTAAGCCATTTTTAAACAAAACCCTGTGCAAAAGAAGATCACCATGCTACTCACCACGGAGAGGCAAGCCCTGCCTCCAGGAAAGACCACCCACCCACATCCACCTCAGCCAAGGACGACCTACTTTTCAAAACAGGCCGTAATGATCAGAGAGACACCAAGCTCTGAGGTCTCTTTTAGGCACAGGTGCAAGGAACTCTGCTTGCCTGGGAACAAAATATATATACAGTGGTGCCTCGCAAGACGAAAAGAATTCGTTCCGCGAGTCTTTTCGTCTTGCGATGTTTTTCGTCTTGAGAAGCACGGTCCGTCGCAACTGCACCTCTTCAAGAGGCTTAAAAAAAAAAGTGCAAGACGTTTTCGTCTTGCGAAGCAAGCCCATAGGGAAATTCATCTAGCGAAGCAACGCAAAACCAAAAAACCCTTTCGTCTAGCGAGTTTTTCATCTTGCGAGGCGTTCGTCTTGCGGGGCACCACTGTACACACTCCCTAGAAGCAGCAAAGAAGAAGCAACAACACAGCTATGCTTATGCAATAGGAGAATGTGTCACTCTACCTGCCAAGCTCAGCCACTGCCATGAGGTCTCTCCATTTAATGCCCAAACGTGCAACTGGACAAGAGAGAGGATACTGTTGTTGTTTACTGATAGGATCTGATGGTTAAAAGAAGCCAACAATGGAGGGATGTGGGAGAAGGGACTCACTCATGCATAGGCATTGCAAATCATCACTCACTCACACACACACACACACACACACACACACAAAACAAATAAAAGGCAATCAAAAGCTGTCCACATTTCCTGTTCCGCTTTCGACTAGCTTTGCAGTAAGCGGCTGCCATGGAAGGAAGCGTCATAACATTCCCCCCTCCAGAGGCCGCCTAATCTCCGAGTGCTACTGGTGGTAGTCTCTGCCCAAGGGGGGGGGGGGCTGGAAGAGAGCGAGCGAGATCGGGGTCATCATAGCTACTGGCACGGATTTTACACACACAGAGAGTGTGTGTGTGTGTGTGTGTGTGTGTGTGTGTGTGTGTGTGTGTGTGTGTGTGATGCGCAAGAGCACAGCCTGCCCACCTTTTCCCCCTCCCACGAGCACGCCTCCCACGCAGAAAGAGGGAAAGTGGCATCCCAGGCGAAGTGACTTGAGTTTCGAACGCTTTTTTATTAAAACTATAATGAGAAACAGCAGGTTGCGCTGGCGCTCTTACCAAATTTGTGTGTGTGTCTGCGCGCGCGCGCGCACACACACACACACACACACACACACACACACGGTGTGAGATGGAAAGCAAAGGAATGGACCCTCATTAAGTAACCAGGGAAAGTTTTACTCCTCCGCATTCTCGCAGAACAAAAGAGACGCTAAAGGTTCCCACCCGCCCCCTCCATCCCATCGCCGCCGCGACCAGCAGCACTTCCTGCTCACTAATGCCGCCCGCCCCGCACCGGCGCCCCGCTAAGCTCCTGCGTGCACATCGGGTGGGTGTGAGCGCGCGATCTGCCCGCGATGGTAGGAACTGGTTCCTCCTCATGGCTTTGCCCTGACGTAATTCAAACATGGCAACAGTTCCGACTTCAAAGCGGGATCGGCGAGACCTCCCATAAACACGCGCCACGAGGGGATAGCGAAACGCGCTCTAACCCCGCACAGATGCACAAAAGCGTGTACAGTACCAATAAGGCAAACGTGACATCTATTCCTTCCAGCTCTCTCACTTTCCCAGTTAATTAATGACCGAGCGACATTACAGCCCGGGACAGGCAGCGACTAGAGCGTGTGTTTGCTCCAACACTCCGCTCAGTCCCTCGAAGGCGCTTCCTGCCTCTGAGCCACCTAAACACGCCTCCGCCGCCGCCTCTTCCCTGCACGCGGCTTGGTACCTTGCACTGGGGGCGCACGCAGTATCTGAATTTTTTAAAAAAAACGTCCTCAAGAAGCAGCTGCGACCTCGTGCGTATTTCTCTGCTCCGATTTCGGATGCAACACGGTTCGTGCGTGTTTATGTGTCGAAGGGCTAGAAAGCAGCGCTGCCGCCGCCGCCGCCGCCTCTCCCCCCCCCCGCCCCGCCTCTCGCGCGCCGTTTGCAAAGCCCAGCAGCCACATGCTCTATATAAGCCCTTTGTTTTGCCTACATGCGGCAAACAAGGTAGTAGCCGGGGCTGTTTGCTTCCGCGGAGTGGAATTCGAAAACAAAAGATTACACTTATGAGACGCGCGGGAAAGGGAGGAAAGGTTCCAGGTCGACTTTAAAGGAAAACAAGACTCGTATTGCACGGCGGCGCGGGCGGGGAGGGGCGGATGTGCAGCGAGGCGACTCTTAAAAAATAAAAGTTCCGATCAAAGTTGTATATAGTACTTTTAAGAGTGTCTGCTTTTAAAGTGGCAAGATACACCACCACCCCTTTCCAGGCCGCATTACCACCCACCCAACTCAGATGGTTAATGACATGGTAGTCTGATAAACAGCTTTTTAATTTTTTTATATTAAAAAAACCCCGAGATTAACACCACAATCCTAACCATATCAACTCAGAAGGAAGTCCAGTTTTGTTCAATAAGGATTACCCCCTGGTAAGTAGCTTTAGGATTGCAATTTTAAACGACTTGCGTAGCTTGGAGCACGTGTCGTGACAGATTGCACAAAAACAAAAGATCCCTCCGTTTCAAGCAACTCAGTTGCGGCTGAAACTGGAGTCACCTCTAAAAGGCATGGGCAAACCACCCCAAGGGTAACCCGCCCCGCCTCTGTCCTGCTGTCTTTCCCATTCCTCCGAGGAAACATACCCCGACACCGCCATGGCTGTTACCCGCTTGCCATGCAACGCGGTGCAACTTTCCCCTCGCGGAATCGATCTACAGGTGTATCACTCGCAGAAAGGAACACGGACCCCGGGGAACGTTGGGAAATGGAACGCCCGCGTCGCCAACATTCCAAACCTCGCCTCGAATCCTAAATCGGTTTAGCCGACCTCGAGGGATTTGTTGCAAACCTTATTCCCCCTCCCCCTCCCTTTTGCTTCCCATTGTCGCCGGTCCCGCGTCCATAGCTGTAACGGACAACACAAATCTGACCGCCGCCAACACGTCGTGCACAGCAAATTGCTGCCCCAAATCCCACATTTTATTACTCGGAAGTAGAAACCCATTAACTTTCATTCCACTGTGAAGGGTAGCCGGGATTGCAGCAATCACCTCGCTTCCTTTATGTTACGAGAGAGGAGCGAACAAACAACTTTTTTAAACTGGGAACTCCCCGCTCCGGGGCCCGACCGCGGTCCAAAGCACTAACTGCATTAAAACACCCAGCGATTTCCAAGTTCTCTTGACGATGGGGTCGAACAAACCGGATTCAATTGGGAGGGGTAGTGGAACAGATAGAGAAACTCATCCTACAACTGTTTTCCTTCATGGGGGGCTGGAGTCGCCACTCCGCCACATGCTCGACCTACAACAATACAAGCAGCGTTTCGCTGCCCCCGTTTCTTCCGCCACAGGATACCCCTCCAGAGTGCAAAGCATTCCAGAGAATAACGCCAGCTACACACCGTCTCACCTACAAACACCCCCCTTGCATGTATATACGACATCCTCTTGATAACTAGTTTGCTTGCAGAAAGGCAGGTTAATTAAAAAATTTAAAACGCACAAATAAAAGAGCACAAAACTTGTCCGACCCCGCTCCCCGTCGTTCAGATGTACGGCTACTATTTTAAATCTATATTTCCCAACTGGAAACGACGAACATTTAAAAGGATTTACCTCCAACGAATCAATAGCGTGCTGGGTTGTGCGGAGCGATCTTCCTCCCCCCTCCTCCTCTGCGCGGTCTCGTTGTCTCGCTCCTGCGTCTGGAGAGATGCAAGCTCTGGAGTCATTGGCTTAACTTCCAGGCGGTGTGCGCATGCGCGGTTCCCACGACTCCGTACTCCTCAATCGAGCTCTTTTGCATGCGCGTACCATTGTCCTTTTAAGGGAGAAAAGGGCCGAGCGAAAAGCATGGGAAGGAAAAGCACGGGGGAGGTCCCGGTCATTGTGACGCCAGAAGTGACGTTGCACGCACGCGGGACTAGATTTGCGGGAGGGAGATTCTAAGAGAAGCTAAGGAAGGGACGTCTCTTGCCGCGGTTGCTCATGCTCTCGCTGCCCATTCAGGATTTTCTTCGGTTAAAAGGACATAAATCTTCTTGTAGGGCAATGAATGAATGAGCTCGCTTCCCTTTCTCAGCCCATTTTCTACTCTTCATGCACAGATGCGAGGCTTCAAGGTTTGGTTTGGAATATGAGCGCACCAACGCTTCCTCCCGGATACACACCGGCCATCACTGAGCAAGTGTGACTCTCCTGTAGCCTCCCCTTCAGTCAATGATGAGGTCCATTTTGCCTTAGTTTCATAACAGTCACAAGCTCCCAGCCTTCTCACTTAGGTGTGGCGTGGCGGCTGAAGTGTTGGGACCTGGGATTCCGGCTCAGCCAGTGAAGCTCCCTGGCTGACCTTGGGACAAGTCAATCCCTCAGACCAGCCTACTGCATAGGGGACAAGGGGCAGACCATGTGTCACCTAGAGCTCCTTGGAGGAAAGGCAGGATGCAAATGTAATAAAATACATAATTGTGCATGTAGGCAAGTAGTGTTGGAGCACAGACTTTGGATATCTAATTAATAGCTGCCAGTCTGTGACATTGGTCACCCAGTCCTGATTCACGGTCTCTTAATTTTAATATCAAGGAGAAACACGTTTGTGAAACACGTTTGCCAAACAGGAGTTTAAAAGCCCCTTGGGGCACAAAGAACTACCTGCCCAGTCTGGCCATCAAAAGCGTTGCATACAGACTTCAAATTCTACCCAAACTATCTAGGGCTGAAGTCATACCAAATAAACTGAAATGGTTGATGCTTTATTATCACTTGTGCTTCTAAAGTGTGCATTTCCTTTAACAACTCAGTTGATTCAGAGCATGGTGCTGATAATGCCAATATATTGGGTTCGATCCTTGTATGGGCCACCTGCATACGTCTGCATTGCAGTGGGTTAGGCTAGATGATCCTCTGGGGTCCATTTCCAACTCAACAATTAAATCTTTCCAACAAGTATTTTCATGTCCACTACCAAGAATTGCTGTTGTGTTTTGGTGGTGGGAGAAGTCAACCTGGTTACACAGCCATCATGTTAAGTAGGTGGGTGGGGAAAGTGTGATTACCGTATTTTTTGCTCTATAAGACTCACTTTTTCCTCCTAAAAAGTAAGGGGAAATGTGTGTGCGTCTTATGGAGCAAATGCAGGCTGCGCAGCTATCCCAGAAGCCAGAACAGCAAGAGGGATCGCTGCTTTTGCTGCGTAACGATCCCTCTTGTTGTTCTTTCTGGCTTCTGAGATTCAGAATATTTTTTTTCTTGTTTTCCTCCTCCAAAAACTAGGTGCGTCTTATAGAGCGAAAAATACGGGACTTTGGAAAGCAAGGACAAGGAGACTTGTGGGCAAGAGGTAAGGAGTAAATCCCAATGAATGCAATATACTTCTGAGTAGACGTAAAGGATTGCAGTCTCTCCAATTTCCAAACGTGCCCACTGGTCCAAAAAGGTTGGCAGTCCCTGACAGACAGGTTTGGAATGCATGCTAGTTACAGAAAACTACGGTATTATTGTAACTATAACATGGATAGGTAGAGTTTACATAAATTGTGAACAATTAACTGAGATATTTTCCTGTTGGCTTTTATTCTGGAACATGGTGTTCAGCCTAGTTAACATTATGTTTAAAAAAATGAAATTCGAGCAGAAAAAGCAAATTTAATGCAACCATTAAAATCTAAACACCACTTTTTAAAGGCAATTGCACTTCGTAGGTAGCAGACCAATTCTACAAGCATCATCAGCTTAATGGAAAATTAGACAAAAGTAAGACTGTGTTAGGCAGTCTTTTGGTCAATCAACCAGTCAAATATTACAAGAATGCCAACCCTAAAGACTTGCAAATAAAATTCAAAGTAAGAAGTAATAGCAAAGCTAGGGTACAAGACGCCTTTTGTTCAGCTGGTATTACTTCTGCAATATTTTCCACTTTGGTCTAGTGCAGACTACTTCACAAAAGTAGTAACTGGTAACAACACAACCAAACTTGCACTATGTCAATTAACAACTGTAATGGGAAGGAAATTACTGTCTCTATTCATGCCCAAATGGATTGTCTGCATTTGCCATTTTAACCCCTTCACCCTCTAAATATACCTGCCTATTGTTTCATATGCTGACATCTTCCATTTTGTATACATGACAAAGCCAGCGTAGACGTCGCTGTGACAGGAGTGCAAAGATGCCAGGCATATGGACTTGGGAGAACACATCTTTGAGACTCTGGACAGTAGAAAATGAACTTAATGGGCCTAAACGAGAAAAATAAATATTGACAGCATACCCCAATCCCTAAAAATAGTGTTGATGCTATACCTCCACAGTTCAGCCTATTAAATTCTACAAAGTATTTTTATTTTATTGGCCTTAATTAAAATAAAATATAATAACAATAATTTCCATAGCATCCTATACCCGCAGGTCTCAAGGTGGTTCACAAAATTACAATATAAAACCACAAAATACATAATCAAAATATAAACAGAAACAGCCAACCCCCCCCCATGAAGCATCACATGACACATTGTTGTTCTCAGTTTTATTTGTAAATACCATTGCATGAAAAGCTGCATTTAATAGTAATCCAAACCCTGGAAAAAAAACACCCATGTCAGTTTGTGATATGTATGCTAAAGTGCTTGAAATAACAATACTTTTACTGATATTCACTTCCTGAACATTATCCAGTCCTGATTAAATTATGAATAACGTGAAGATAAAACAGCAACATATTCTGAAGATATTTAAGGGTGGGGGCAGAATAAGTTCTGTAATAAACTCTGTCAGGTATATTTATACATTTCAAGTGTAACACACGACGTTTCCTTATGAGAAATGCACCTTCACTTGATTGGGAAGAGGAAAATCAATGTTAATTATGTCACAGCACCACCTCTTAAAACTTGCTCTAAACAAAAAAGCAGCTAACAGCCCCATCCCAAACATCTTTACTCAGAGATCAATCCCAGTTAAAAAATAATGGCATTTACCTCCAAGTAAATGGGCTGCTAAAGTGTTAATTAGAAAGATGAAGCGGTGGGGTTTCCTCTGCTCTGAGACAACCACATTCTGGTTTGCCTCAAAGACCCATAAACTGTGTTACATTATTGATCTACTTTGCAATTCTACTTCATAGCTTCAAATGTTCTTACTATGTTAGCTTAGCAATGCTATAAAGAATGTACAGTGCTTCGAGAGCTGCTGTTCCTGAACACAGAATTTTTACTTGGTAAGCTACCAGAAAGCCTTAGTTGCCTTAAAAAGTTGGGTTTCTCAAAATCAACAAAAGCTCATTAATACTGATGTTCAAAAGGTACATTAAATTCCAGAGAACCACGACTACTAAAGTCTTCCTCACTCTTTTAAAGAAACTGGAACAGTTTCTGAAAACTGCAACGGGTGGGGAACCTGTTTCAAGTGATCAAAATTGTTTCTTAAACAAAAAAGTTGCACACAACAGGAATAAAACAAATGTAACGGAAGAACTGCACTCCTGAAGATGTCAAATAGAATTAATCTACCAGAGATCAATCTCATGCTTTAGAAATACCTTAAGGTTGTTATAATACTACACATTTATACAGTGCTTTATTGCCTAAAAGGAAACTCAACACCCAGAGTGTCCCTTTCACACCAGTTCCAATGAAATGCTTTACAGAAAGAAATTATATAGTGAGGCAAGACGTCCAGAGCAACATGCTAGAGGTGGATAGAGACCCGCTGTGAATTTCAGGGGAAAAAACTTTTATCGGGTGTCTCTCTTTATCTGCATCAATGGTTATTTTCCCCATGTCATGAAATAAATGTCAAAGCAGAAAGGGGAAAGTACAGAAAACCAGTAGATGCAGGGGGAGATGGTAGTCAGTTAAGGAATCCAGGTCTCAGATTCTTCTGGAATGAATGCAGCCATCCAAGTAACATATTGCTTTTTATTTACTGTCATTTAGTAAAACAAGACGTGGGACTTCTTCCACGACTGGGGCCAGTTTTGAGACATGTAAAAGCAAAGCACATTGATATCTGGACAATTCCTTTATTCTCCTGTTCAGTTCTGTACCAGATCCTCATTTTTCTTAGCTCAGTCTTCTTAGCTCTAGTACAAAGGAATTTTTCAGAAATATCAACAGGCAAAATATAGATAAAACTACAAACAATCCACCATTTGTTTCTTGAGAAAAACAGGAGTGAAGGCCAAATTGTATTGGCTATCTGGAAGTTACAGGAAAACGAGGAAGGGTCAAATATATCTAGTAACTGTACAGACTTGGATTTTCAATTTTCATTTCTCTTCTAACTAGGGCAGAGTAAATGAAAAGGAATGAAAGATCAAATAACTTATCCAGTTTTTCATGGGGTTGCATGTTACTCCACAAAACAGTTAGCTCTGGAAATATTTAAAATCATGTCCGAGATTGCAGGAACGTGTCTTCCATCAACATCGGACTGGGGTTACTTGGAGAGGTAAATACATGGTTAGGGTAAAAAGGAAGCTGGTTTTGCTTGAGAAGGATTATCTGGAAATTTCTCCCCACCCCCAATATGTGTTCTGAAATTTTGGTGAGTATTTTCAAATGCGTTCATGTTTCATGGTCATGTTGCCAGGGCAAGTTTCATGCATTGGGATTCATGTGCTATTTCAGCAAATGTTGTGGCCAAAGGTGCCACCTAACTTTTCAAGGGAGCAGAGGTATTGGTGAAATATCTTGATGCGTGCAAGCCACTTGTTGGCTCCGAATCTTCTTCTGGTTTATGGTTAACATTCCCAGCTTTCTGCTCTTTTTTTGGATAACAAATTCACAGGTGAAGGGCCTTTGGAGGTCCCAGGTATCATTACCAGAAGAGGGGCGGAAAGACACATTGCACATCAAAATACAGGGTTCTCAAAGCTAGGGCTGCTGTTGAAGTACAAATTGGCAGCAGTTGGGTATGCACTTAACCCTTCTTCCATCCACCATGTTCTCCCTCAAATCCTTTCCCTGCCATTTTTCCTCGACTTGTGTGCAGGATGCAAGTTTCTGATAGAAGCAACTCTCTGCCATTTCTCCCTTGCAAATGCCCCTCTCCCTCTGCCACTTTGCACACTGATGGAAAACCCCAGCCTTGGGAGCCCTGTGTTTGTCACTGAACATACTGTCTCACCCTTAATATCACGCCCTAAGAGAATTCCCTGTCAGCGTACTACTTAGGAATATAATCTGTTAAATGAAATAAATAGAGGCTTTGCACACTATGCTCTCGGCTGCTTTCTTTCCCAAATACAGTGTATTTTGCTTTCAGGGTTTTCCACCTGCTTCAGCCTTAAGGGGCCCTCTCTCTTGGACTCTCTCAGTTGAGGGTGGGGGAATAGAATATTATACGATACATCTGCTATCTGTGCTGCCTCACTATCCAGTACTAACTTTTGCAGAATATTACTTAAATTGGTCTGCTTAAAGCAACTTGTTTTGCTTCTCAAAATATTGCATCTATCCACTTGTCAGGATAGCCTCTGGATTTGGGTATCTGTTGCCTCTGCACAAAACCAAGGGATGCCTTACATTACGAGGTGCACAAACCGCTGTTCCAGTGGGATGCTTTCACATGCCACTGTGGCATCACAGCAATGCTGAGTTCACATGGGAGGAGCCGAAATGCGGCTACTTCCCTGTGCCACCATTGCTCCCAGGTAGAGCTACGCTGGTACCATTGCCAAGCCCTCCCATGCTCCTACTGGCTTCCTCTGTTACCCAAGTGACATGGGAAGAAGAAATGCTGAAGTAGCTACCAGACCACTAAGGCAACATAAGCATCATCCCTTAGGGGAGCCTTTACCTAACTGCATGGGAGGTTATTTCTGCATGGCAACTCCCCACATCCTGGTCGTCTTGCCTAGAGCACCTTGCTATATACAGACCCTTTCTGTCTACATGGGAAGAGTTGTAGCATTCAAAGGTTATAAGCAGCCTCCCATAGGAGTAAGACAGTTGCAGGGCAGGGACGCTGCTGACATTTTAAACCTTCCAAAACAATAAAACAGAAACTGTTTGTGATAAGAGATTGCCTTCCTCTCCCCTTTCAAAAATGTCTCCTGAAGCAGGCGTTGCAACAGAACTCCAAACCCCAAATGGGGAGTGAGGAGAAAGGGGAGAGGGAGGGGAGAGAGAGAGAGAGAGAGAGAGAGAGTGTTGAAAGGCCAGTTAACCACTCAAAGCTCTAGTATAGCTTTTCTCCTCTTTTTGTAATCCAGTGGATCCCTGTTCAAAGCTCAAGAACTCATGTCCAGTGTGAAGACTTTCCTTTGCACCACTTGCACCGACTGACGAAAGTCAGGGAGGGGATCCAGAATCCTATGATTCACAGCTTATTGGATGCACACAAACAAAGGTTTGGATCTAAATGGAATAACGAGACCCCCCAACACATACAGGGAACAGAGCAAACAATATACATTCACAAGAAGAATACAGCAGTGGCTACCCCAGAGAGTCTTCAGTTGTTCCTCTGCAATATGAAAAAAAGCCCCCCGCGCTACGTTTGTACAATATTTACAGATGGAGTGGCTTTTTCCCATACTTGCAAGAAATGCTTCCCTCCTTCACCCAACCCTATAAAGTTGTTTTAGGCTACATTTCCTTCCCTCCCCCAATCCCAAGAACACTGATTCTAAGAAAAGTTCCATATTGGTAATATTTCTGAAGTAAGGTAGCCTATTTACACACAATGAACACACGAAAATACTCTATTTTATACTAAACCTCTGGTTTGAAAACTACAATACTGCAGCGTAGCTTGTTTGCGGCTTTGGGGCAGACCAGTAAGGAAACTACACAAGCAAAGAATCTGCCCACAACCCCTACTCTCACCTATCAACAAGCTGTTTTTTGAAACACACAGTGGGGCAATACCAGCAGCATTTGCATTTTAACAGATCCATCCTCTCCCAAATTCAACATTTGCCTAGGAGAAGAGCGAGGCAGAGCGGGTCTGCAAAGCCATACACTACACATCCACCCCTTTGACGAGCGACCCTTCCAAGACAATGCTGAAGTCCTGCAGTGTCTGTAGGACTCTGATGAGAGAATTCACCATCATGCGGTCACGCAGGAGAGCGTTCTCTTCGTACATCCGAGTGATGGCTGGGCACTCCGCCAGTAAGGGAATCCACTGCGGGATGAAGTGATCCCTGCAGAAGAAATTGTATCATCAACCAATTTATGGTACATCCAGATACTTTACGCAGACATAACATTTAATCAAGGGTTTCCTTCCTTTCTTCCACTGCAAATCCCTCAACCGTTATTATAGATGGGCAGCCAAACAGGACCCGAAACCATGGTTTGAAGCAGTGCTTCCAACAACCGTTTTAATTAACCATGGTAAGCTTACATCTCCATTGCAAACCACTGTTCAGGCACTTTCCCCAACGTCTCGAGTCTTTGTGCAAGGTGAAAAGCAAGCCTTGTTGGTATCTCCCAACAAGTTTAGCTTGAGAAGCCAAATGATGCTTTCACTGCACACTGGCATATTAAACCAAGGTTACTGCAACAAACACAGATGGGAGCAGCGGTACTTTTAAAGATGCTTTGCTAGGTAATTACTTGCAGAATGTTGGTTTCGTTGTTGCAAGCTACAGGGTAATATCAGTGAATCACAGAATCATGGAATTGTAGAGTTGGAAGGGACCTGAGGGTTCTCTAGTCCAGTCCCTTACAATGGAGGAATCATTTTGAAGAAGCATTTAAAATCATTGTATCCTATCCCACTAAGGCTGGAATGGGGAAGCTGTGGCCTTTCAGTTGTTGGATTGCAGCTCCCATCAGTCTCAGAACAGCCAGGAATACAGGATTATGGGAGCTGGAGTCCAGAAGCATCTGAAAGGCCACAGCTTCCCCAACCTTGCGCTAAGAGTTCCCAAAAGTAGCACCTGGAAACATCGGGCTAGAAAAGAGATCATGAGGAAAGAACAGCAGAAAAGCAAAACTGAAAGTAATCATGCAGCAGCTGCTGTTAAGAGCACTTGCATATTTTTCCAAATCAGAGGATAATATTTGATGTTTGATTCAGCCTCTGAAAATTATGTTGAATGTGGCCAAACAATGGATGGGATCTGAAGGGCTCAATTGTTGAGTTGCAGACCCATTTCATTTGCATTATTGTTGCCTCAAAACAGATGGCCTGTTTCAAAAAGAAATCAAATGCCACGAAGAAGCAAGGAACAAGTTATTTGTGCCATTGTCAGAAAGACTCATCTCCAAGAAATCAGAGTGTTTAACTGCTGGTTCTCCCAGTGTAATGAAACTGTTTGTTAAGGACTCTATCTTGCTCATGCAAAGTGGCTGAAGCTGGCCACAAGAGAGATCAGCATCTTTTGAGAACTGGGGGGGGGGGTACATTTGGATGAATCAGAAGCCACTGAGACATAGACTGTAAACTGCCCTGTGATTCTTGGATGATGGGCAGTAAAATTTTAATAAATAAAATAAAATAATGTATCTGTTGTATGGACTGAGAGAGATGGTTGTCCATTAACATACATTTCCTAATAATCTGTGCACATCATATAAAAGGCAAGATTGCTGAAGGTGACAAGCTATTTTACTGCTAGTTTACAGTAAGTACTATAGCAGCTTCTGGTAGCTGCCAGAAATCTGTTCAAATCTGCTCAAAAAATCCAGATTAAAGAACTCAAAAGAGATCTAACAAATGTATACA
Organism: Podarcis bocagei; assembly: GCF_964188305.1. Lineage (NCBI taxonomy): Eukaryota > Metazoa > Chordata > Lepidosauria > Squamata > Lacertidae > Podarcis > Podarcis bocagei. The sequence continues at coordinate 22,512,783 of NC_138135.1, forward strand.
GAGGAAGAGCTTAAAAATAGATTCCAGTCAAAAATATTAGAGGTATTACTGGGAAAATCCTGGCTCCAAACCCAGCTTTTAATGATGCCACCGTGATTTTGGGCAAGCCACATTCAGTCTCAGTTGCCCATTTTGAGGGGCTGGAAATGGTCTACATGACCTCAGAGTGTTGCTAAGGAAGAGAACAGCTTTGGAGACTTTTGCATCTTAGAAGACATTTGTGAGCAAACGACATACGTACCGAGTTCCAAGGCAAACAAGAATTTGGAATTTGCCGTCCTTCCCTATGTTCCGTGGTGCCGTATTGATGGCATTTACATAGTGGCAAAATGTTTTGCAGGAGGATTTTTGAAGAAGAACATCCTCTTCATTGTCCCCAAGCTGGTCAGTAGTCTCAAAGTAGGCAACTGTCTTTTCTGAAGGTGGATGATGGGGGGGAGGGGGGGAGAGAGAGAGAGAGAACAAAAGCTCACTGAATGTAGAATGCAAATAATCTCTCAGCCCTTTCAACCTGCCATTTTGTTGAGTGACACCCTTCAGAAGCTAGGATTCACAAGTGCAAATAACACATAGCACTGAAACTATGTAACTAGAGGCAGGGCTGTATTTGTGCTAAAACAAAAGTATTAAACTTTTAAGTACACCCAGCTTGATCCAAAACCTGCACCATGAAAAACAATTCTGAATCATTTGTGCAAGTTGAGTGTGATTGCACAACTTCTTCAGTAACTAAGCGTTTAGAAGCCACAGATTCATGGCAATTAGGACTTTGAAATTACTATTATATGAGGAACAGTTAAAGTAACCATTTTGTCATTATGTCTGAAGTGATTTCCTGAGTGACAATTTGGCCTAGGCAGTTCCAGAATCACAGCTAATTTATTGCCTCAGAGTGCATTCCTAACACATTAACGCACAGTATCCATGAATTCAGAGGTAATGACTGCCTTGAAGGCATTTTGCACATTCTGTTGCTTTACACTGTCTTGCAAGTTAAGGGTCACTTGGCAAATACAGGCCTGTTCAAACAAAGGAAGATATGGACCTGCCTAGAAAAATCCAATTTTCATTGCATATGGAATGTCTTTGTGAATTTCAGGGAGTGGCAGCTGTGGTGTGGGAAGTAGCCAAGTCAACCATGTGTGCCATTTCCCTTCCCCATTTAAAATCTTACCAGTGTGGCAAGATACCTGTCCATCAAGAAGCATGACCCACACTATGAAAGCAATGTGAGAATAAGGCAAGAGATGGTATAAGACTTTCCCCCTCTTTCTGAGCTGTTTATTACTTTAAAAGCAAAACAAAGTAATCGCCAGTTTGCTAGTCTGTAAGTAGCTCCCCCACTTGTTGACCAAGGTGGACTACTCCACATTGTCCAATGGTCTAACAGTAGGGCTGGCTGAATGGTTCTCTCAGCAAGTAGCCACCAGTTAGAGATGGGCGGCATTCAATTTCACCAGAATGACATGAAGTCCAAACTTGTGGACTTCAGGAAATTGGGCCCATAAACCCCAATTGAACTGAATGTGCCAATTACCTATGAAGTCCCAGATGAAGACATTCTTATGGAAGATGCGAGCAGACTTGAAACCATGGTGGAAGACCTGCTCCAGTGCTGCAACCAGACCATTTTCTCCACATAAGAGAACAGTGAGGCTTCCCCTCTACAGAAAGAGAAAAAATGGTTGTGAACACTGGCATACCAACACAAGCTACTTCTGATTCCCCCCCCCCTTTAGCTATGGATGCTTTTTAATCAGCTTTCAAGACTTGTTATGATGAGTGCAACTTGGTTTTCCATGTCTGCACCTTAGGCGGAAATGTGATCTGGGTTCAGAGATGGGGAACTTGTGAACTGCAAAAGCTGCATTTCATGAGTCAGTTTTGGAGCCAGTAGATACCAGGGTGAGGGAGAGCGTTGTTGCTGATGCAGCTCCCTTTCCGGATACTTGCAAGATTTACTCTGGTGCGCAAGGGCTAAGAAGTTAATGGCAGCCAAGAACAATTGGCATTGCCCCAGATTCTTTATTCCTCATATATACTAATAACAACCTCAGTATTCTGAGTACTGGTCCCTATTTAGCCAAAAAATACACCACAGGAGAGAGATGTCAGTGGACTTGGGGGAGCCTTGAGTTTGCAGAAGTACACAAAAAAACACCCCTCTTTACAAAGCATCAGAGGAGGGGTGCTGGGATATCAAATAGCCCAGTAAGGACTGAGTGTGCTCAGTGACCACAAGATGCTAACTGGGTAGGTTTGCTGGGGGCAGAGAGAGGGGATGGAATACAGGACTGATCTACACCAAACATTTAAAGTGAATTCAGTACCCATTTAAAGCCCACAACTTCTCCCAAAAAGTGGGGGAAGCTGTAGTCCCGTCCCCCCCGAGACCTACAATTTCCAATACTCTTTACAAACTACAGTTCCCAGGATTCCTTGGGGGAAGTCATGGGGTTTTAAAGTGCACCGGATGCGTTTTAAACATGTGGTGTTGATCTGCCCAGAGATATGGAGGAAGGCATGAATGAAAACAGTGAGCAGATGCAATCCACACTTCCAGCGTTTTGTTGCAGGAGCTACTTGCATGTTCTTCTAATTGAGAAAGAAGGATCTAGAGTTGGGTAGAGATTTGGTACAGCAGTGAGCTATGGCCAAGTCACTGCCTGTTCATCTCTGTGCTGCAAAAGTTGCGTTATGAAGTCTACATCCCATTTGCTCACATGGGAACAAATATCTGAACATCATGTCAAATGCTGGGGTTGTTAAATTCTGCTTTTCCTTTTCTGTAAGCTAGTTGGCCTGTTTTTAAAACTTTGAATGGATTCAGAAACCCTTTGCATCCACTGCAAATATTGTGGGCAAAAACAATGTGGTCCTGAACTGCTTGAAAGACAGATACCATCTTAATTTCATGCTTTCCACCAGGAAACTCTGAACACATTTATAAAAAAGAGTGGGGTGGTAATGGCAGTTGCTGAATGTCTGCTTCAAGAGCAGGATCACATAACAAACAATGAGCAGTTAGGTGATGAACTCCAAAGCTTGCCACAATGATGAATCTGAATCCAGAAATTTCGTAACGTTATAATTTGATCAAGATTCTGCGCCTCTTCCACATAACCCTCTTGTCACCCCAGCAGCCAGTGGAAGAGGTTTGCTAACATCCCCTTTGCAAACGTTAATATAATTGCAATTGTTTGAGAAGGTACCTCTTTTTCAGGTTTGTGGAAATGCTTCACAATATTGTTCACAGCCTCCCCGATCCCCTCCTGGATCTGTCCTGCATTGGGTTCTGCAGAAAAAAGGAGCGGGGGGGGGGGAGAGAAAGGAGGGCAGAATTCAGTCTCAAGAGATTCGAAGGTTCAAATGATAAGAGGGAATTGTTAAAAATGTCATCATTGATGGTGTTACCGCAAGAAGTTATGTCTTACTTGTATTTTTCCCGGTGAGAGAAGTGATACTCAATCTCCGGGCTGTCGTTGGGGATTTCTGTTGAGGTGGGGTTCGGCACTGCTTCCCAAGATCTTCATCCGATGCTGTTGAAAGCAACTCTCCTATGAGAATCCTCTCCAGGCTCCCATCATCAACACCCTTCCCCAACCATCTTCCACATGGGAACCTAAGGGGTCACAAAATGGAGTTGGAACTGGCTTCAGTGTTCTAGTCAGAAAGGTATAACCACACAAGCTCGAACGTACAGTTAAACCACAAGTTTTGGGATTTCTTGTTGCATCAGTTCATATGAATGGGCTCACTGTAGGGCTAGTGTAATCCCACATTAAAAAAACTTGTGAACTAATTTGCAAGTATGATTAAGACTGCAGTCTTTTACCCACTTACCTGGGAGTAAGCCCCATAGAATTCAATGGGACTTACTGTACTTTTGAGTAGACATGTATCTGCAAAGCAGTAAGTGAAAGTGATCGTATTCATATATTTAGCATCTCAACTTTAAATAAGATAGAGGAGTTTAGCCTTCCTTGCCTTTAATATAATGTTTTCCTTCACTCTTCCAGACTTACTTGTAAGTGTGCCCTGTGATTTCATTTCTGACCATGACACAATCCACCAGCCATTTGGCTAACAGTCCCGAGTTGTCATGACCTATCTGAACAGTAGTTAGCTTCCCCAAGTTCTGACACTGAAAAGAGAAAAGGACAAGCTTAATTACTTTTAGTATAAATATGGCAGCCTTTGCTCCCTCGGAGCGGTCTCTATATTTCAAAGTCCCTGGATGTACATTGCAGATGATCCAAGCATGACTAAATGTTATAATCAGACCAAGTGCGATCTGGTCCACATATGAATCTTCTTAACTTAAAAGACTGCAATATCAAGCAATGACCTGTAAGTGTGTGAATGAACCACTACTGATCTAACAGCACAGATACACTGCTCATTTCAGCCTTATGTATGTCAAACACTATGCTTTGCAATATCAGTCAGTTTATTTATCAAGCATATAAACCCAAAGACTCTAAAGCAACATACATAATTCTGTCCCCCACTCATTTTATCCTCATAACAACCTTTGTGAGCTAGGTTAGGCTGAGAGACAGTGACTTGGCACAAGATCAAACAGTGTGTTTCATAGCCAAGTAATCACCATCTAATTTGGGGGCCCTACACACCTCTGGTAAACAAGGACATACCAAAATGAGTGTGATAAATGTGGGCTGAGTCAAAAGGCAACTCGCCACATGAGCCATAGCTGCTCTGCTAGATTTCTAGAAGACAGATTGCTGTTGCTTCTCAGGAGGGAGAGGGGAGGCCAGCACGGGGCAAATGTACCTGGTGAGGCACTTCTGGCCATGACCAAATGCCATGCGCCAAGCAGGGATCACGCACTGTCAGTTGTGATGGGGGAAAAACTCCCTGTACTCTCAGGGAACTCAGCCTCTTTTATTATGAAAATTGGTGCCGCAATACAATACCAGCCACCATCACAAAACAAAGCTCCGTGTGAGCCCTTAATCATTTCCAGTGTTTATAACTCTCAATGAAAACATAATGGGTCCCCAAAGATTCACGAGAGAGTGCCATCTTATGAGCAATGCAGAGAAACGGCAGATCTCTTCGCCAGCATTATCCTTACTGAGCTTTTAAAAAGGAAAGTGACAAGGAGCCATAAAGCTTCCCTGTTCCCCGAGAGACCAGAATATATTGTGGCTGTCTATCAGAGAGCAAAGCAGGCTCCTTTTTGCAGCAAAAAGCTTCATGCTTTTGCTGGTCATCAAGTTATTCCTGCAGGTTTTTAAAAAGCACCACTGGGAGCTGCTTAAAATTCTACCCCTGTCACAATTTTAAACAAGGGTTTCCTGACAGCGGCAGCAACCAACATCTGAAAACAGGGCGGAAGTGCATTACACTAAACCAGGGGTCAGCAACCTTTTTCAGCCGTGGGCCGGTCCACCGTCCCTCAGACCATGTGGTGGGGCGGACTATATTTTTTTTTGGGGGGGGAGGAATGAACCAGTTCCTATGCCCCACAAATAACCCAGAGGTGCATTTTAAATAAAAGCACACATTCGACTCATGTAAAAACACCAGGCAGGCCCCGCAAATAACCCAGAGATGCATTTTAAATAAAAGCACACATTCTACTCATGTAAAAACAGGCTGATTCCCGGAATGTCCGCGGGCCGGATTGAGAAGGTGATTGGGCTGCATCCAGCCCCCAGGCCTTAGGTTGCCTATCCCTGCACGAAACTCACCTCAAATGTCATTTCTAAAAGGTTCTTTGGGATCTGCATTATTCCAGTATCTCCCAGTTCTCCCGAAACACAAATCCATGGGTTTGACGTGGTGATTGCATTGCTTAGTTTTTTAATGGGGATTATCACCGTCCTATATGGAATCACTGCAAATAACAGAGAAAGAACATTTAAAAGAGTGTCTTCATATTATAAATTCAGTACTGCAGGCCCACTAGGAACAACACCGTTGCTACTAAATATGTAGCAGGATGCATACATCAAGGTTGTTGCTGTTGCTTTTTTAAAGAGAACAGTGTCATTTGCAGAGATAGGCTGACTGGGATCTCCAGGTAAATTTCTGGGATTTGCAGAAGATCAGCAGGGATTTCCAACTCCCTGTTGTTAAGCAACAACTTTTTAAATGAAGACACATTCCTGGGTTCAGAAGCACTTGGAAGCACAATGTATCTCTGCTCTCCTTTGTAAGCCAACACTTTGCCCTTGGCTCCGGCAGGTTTAATCCTCTTCCCTTGCTTCTCTCTCTGCAGCTGCTTTTTGCATTTTAAAGGGAAGCCTCCACTGGCGACAATGGAGCCTCCTTTGAAATGCAAACTTTGGCAGGGAGGTGGGGAAGGAGAGAGGAGGAGAAACTTGCTCAGGCTTCCCTGCAGCTGCTCTTTACAAAACAAAGAAACATGCCTGTTAATTGCATTCTGGCAATCAGCATCATTTCTGATTTGAGCTTTAGTTACTGTTCAATTTGGGGGCTGGTTTTAAAATGCAGGGGTCTTCTTTTACAGTATTTTGGGAAAGTGCCAAGTTTTGGTAATAAATAAATAAATAAAAATGTGACAAAGTTTTCTGCATGGTTATTTCCCTCTCCCATGGTCAGTCAATAGGTTGTGCTTCTTACCTTGCTGATTTCAGCATAGAACTAGCTATGTATATGTTCAGCTTTTATCATGCAATAATGCAAGTAGCCACTAGGTGTTGCTATTACTGCACAACCAAAATTAAAAGAGCAAGCAAATTTAGGAATTAGCTGCTATTTTTAGAAGGCAGGGTGGATGTCAGGAGGCAAAAATTCATACTTGCTGTTCTATTTCCATGGAGCTTTGCTGTACACATTGCCATTAGTGTAAAGATGCAAGTTTGGTGCCTCCACCTCTCTGGCAAAATTGAAGGAACAGTCATAAAACTGGTGCAGTTTTGAGATGTATATGGCACCTGCCCCCCTGCCCATGTGCCTATCAATCTATCCTGCTATCAAACCTGAACTGCCTTTCAGTACATTTTTTTCCTGATGCTCCAATTAGGCAGATGGGTCAAGGGACTGCCATTTAAATTTCTCACAATGCCTCAAATATAGCATCTTTCATGGGCAGGGGTTGCTAATACTGCCCTCCAGATAATTGTTTGAATACAAATTCCATCATCCCTGTCCACTGGCCATGTCATTGGGGCTGATGGGAGATGTGGTCTAAAAACATCTGGAGTGTCACAAGTTCTCTGCCCCTGATATAAGTCATAATTACAGAATTGATATTATTATTATTATTAATTAATTAATTAATTAATTAATTAATTCAACTTCTACACCACCCTATACCCGGAGGTGTCAGGGCAGTTCACTATGTCAAAGGCAACCAATGCCTCTTTCACTTATATATTGTGTAAACATGCAGGAAAGGCAAACAATATGGGTCAAAACTTTTCATATATTTCCACAGATAATGTGGGAACAACAGTGGAAGAGGACCTCGAACGGGGATGCAGAACTTGGCTCGCTCCAGATGTTGCTGGACCACAACTCCCATCTTTCCTGACCTTTGGTCACACTGGCTGTGTTGATCAGAGTTGAATTCTATCATGATCTGGAAGGTTGTGCATGCAAAGGAGGTGTACGCCTACAGTTTGCGCAAAGAGATAGCAACTTGACACCAAATGGGGAGCAGTGCTGATCGCAACAGCCATGACTTCAGGCTTTGTTAGACGACCACAGTTATTCCTTTATCACACAGCAGCAGCTCAAGCTGAGGATGAGACTCCACCCTACTCACCGATGGTGGTGAAGACACTTGTGAAGCAGAAGTAATTCACAGCGTTGAGCGAGAGGAGGTGATAGAGGAACTGTTCCCGCTCTTCTTCGCAGCGCAGAAAGGCATAACGCTTGTACAATTTCCTGCAAGAAACAGGGAAGATGTTTAGAAGCCCCTGAGAACAACAGAACTCTATTAGGGAAGTGCTGGAGGAGAGAAAAAAACTAAAGGCGAAAGTAGATTAATTGTCCTTGCACCATCTAAACAAAACCACCTGTCTATGTTCTTTCCTTCTTCCGTTAATTCTTAGACATAATGAAAAAATGCGATAGTTCCGGTTTTTATTTCATTTCTTTAATATGCCAGTATAGGATGCATGCAATAATTTAGGTAAGTTTTGCGAGCTTGTTAGGAAAAAAGCAAATGTTTGCACAGCCAGGGCTGGGCTACTGACCGCTCTAAACCAAGTACTTTTAAGGATGATTCATTTCTTGAATCTGTCTTTCTGTTGATACTAGGTACAGTCCTATTCCTTGTAGACACCTAACTTGTTTTGAAAAGGGCATTTAAAGTGGTGGGGTGGGGGGTTTGAATTATGTTACAACGCACAGTAGATTGTATGGGAGAAATGGTTTGTCTTTATGCTTCATAAGTGATTTTATTGATTAAACTGCATGTTGTCTAGAGAACTATTAAGGACGATGAGGACAACGACAACAACAAGAGGTTTTTAAGGTACCCTGTCCAAAGCCATACAGTGGTACCTCAGGTTAAGTACTTAATTCGTTCCAGAGGTCCGTTCTTAACCTGAAACTGTTCTTAACCTGAGGTACCACTTTAGCTAACGGGGCCTCCTGCTGCTGCTGCGCCGCCGGAGCACGATTTCTGTTCTCATCCTGAAGCAAAGTTCTTAACCCGAGGTAATATTTCTGGGTTAGCGGAGTCTGTAACCTGAAGCGTATGTAACCTGAGGTACCACTGTATGTGGCATGCATATATATATGTGTGTGTGTGTGTGTGTGTGTGTAGTAAAGCAGCCATTTGTTAGCCTTGTACCCACACCTGTTAAAATGCAGAGTTCTTTGTCTCCCCATAATTGGTTGCTATCCATGTCCAATGGTTCAGGGTGGTGGAGTGACCAAAACATGTTTTGTCACCTTAGTGCCCTCCAGATGTTTCAGACTACAACTCCTACTATGGCTGTGGAATTGAAGACTTGAAAACACATGGAAGACAGTGGGTTGGTCAATGTTGGGCTAGCGTTAAGCATCTAGAGCAGATAAGAATAACTTTTGGCCCTCTGGGTATTGCTGAACTACAAGTCCCATTGTCATTGGGTATGCTTGCTGGAGCTGATGATCTAGAACAGGGACGTCCAACTCTCATGAAACCATGCTACCTCAAGCACCAAAAACAGAAGCTTTCAGTACCCAGGTGAAACCAAAGAGCTCTGCAACACATTCCAAAGTGCGTTTATCCAGAAGCAAGCCTATATATTGAGTTTAATTTACCCAGAATTTTTTTGCCTCAGATGAGGGCCCTAAAAAGGACTGATCCATGACAACCACATTGCTTACTTTGCCAGGGCTTGGTTGGAAAGCAGCTGCTTGAGATGCTGAGACAAAAGTTTCTTTTCAAGGGACAGCCGTATCCAGGCTCTAGCTCGGCCAACGTCAGTCTTAATTTCACTCATGTTCTGAATGTGCCTGAAGGAAAATAAAGAAACCCACAAGTTAAAAAGAAAGAAAGAAAGAAAGAAAGAAAGAAAGAAAGAAAGAAAGAAAGAAAGAAAGAAAGATACTTCTTATATGTTGCATGATTTTCAGCTAAGTAACTGAGACTGGTGTGAGAAGACTTCAAGCTTGAGAAAGATACTTTCCTTCTTTTTTTGGAACCAAAGTTGGTCAGAGACAGATGCAAAATGATAGTTCAGAGACTGAGCCAATTACCTTCTCCATCCCATAATCATGTGCTAGAATGACCTGCCTGTAAACTTACATATTTTCATCTATGTTACTACAGATCAGGTGTTACATGCTTCCTCCCAGTTCTTAGAAAGACTTAATAGGGGAGGAGGTAGCAGACCTCCAAATGAGACTCCTTAGTTGCTGTGCAGGTACCAGGCTGCACCAAGGCCTGCTGGGAATAACTATGTGAGAAGCTTTAGGTTACACAGAAGGAGCCTACACACCATGGCTGCTCCCTCTGCCATCACTGCCCCAGTTCCAAAAGGGATAAATGCTGGCATGGGTAGGAGCTGTGTTGTTGTTGCTGCAGCAGCAGCTTAGCTGCAACAGTTAAGAAGAGAAGGCTGCTTATATCACATGCCAGAACTGCAATACGCTACAATATATTTGCACAGCCCCAAACACTGCATTGCTTCCTGCAGCTTTTCAAAAACAAAGTGCCTGCCAGGATTTGCTCCGCATACATCCCTGACCTCAGTTAATAGTTTTGCCTGAGATGACACAAATTTATTGTGGTTCCCAACTCCTCACACAATTAAGACCTAAAGCGAGCCCTTGAAACTCCGGCAGGCTGTTTCAAAGCAGTGAGATAATCTCCTACAGCTCCCTTTGTCCTTTGTTAACAACTCCCACAGCCTCCCCTTCCTTGAGCAGTGACTCACTGCAACCATCCAAATAACTACAAAAGAGCCTTGCTTCTGGCGCTCCCAACACTTGCTGCAAAGCAGCCCCCTCATTTTTTGGCTCAGTCTCTGACAGGCAGCTCTTAGGCTTCCCAGCACAACACAACTGGGCATGTGATCAGAAGTCCTTGAGAAATGCAATGCACACACATTATTCACCCGCATCGTGCTGAAACATTCAGCTTAGCTATTTAAAGCCTTCTGATAGGGGACTATATCAAAGCAGTCGCCTCCCTGTTCCCATCTTTGATCATGAGCTCCATTTAAAAGCACCAAAACACTACAGGCAGATAAATAATTTCCCTAACCTTGCCAAAGAAAATGGAGGTGGACATTGACGGCTGTTTCCACTCAGACCCAAAGGGTGGAAACTTTGTTCCCAGCATGCTCTCCTCTGCATGCAAAGATATGCTCAGGGAAGCAGATTAGACACAACAGATGATAACACAAAACTGAAACGTATTACAGCCACCTTATGCTCTGGGGCTGATGGTAACATTCAGACTCTTGGCAAGGATACTTTAAATATTCAGTACGAAGACACAATGGGTTATCCCAGCAAAGTCATTCTGTTAGCTCAAGGACTTCTGTTTTCAAAGAGGACATTTCTTTTTCTGAAAGACTGAGTAGTTCTGGTGTGGGAGGGAGAATATTTATCTGGAATGGACTGAGGTGAGGAGAACAAGATGGGGCTCTCCTTTTAAGCCCTAGGATTAGACTAGGTTGACAAATGTCTTCTGTCACTTCCAGGCCCTGCCCACAGAAGCCCAAGAATAGATTCTGGTTGGCTCCCTAGAGACCAGTCCTGCCCTTGCTCTCCTGCCCAGCTGGCTGTAGGACACGGGTGGCGCTGTGGTCTAAACCACTGAGCTTCTTGGGCTTGCCAATCGGGAGGTCAGCGGTTCGAATCCCCACGATGGGTTGAGCTCCTGTTGCTCTGTCCCAGCTCCTGCCAACCTAGCAGTTCAAAAGCACGCCAGTGCAAGTAGATAAATAGGTACTGCTGTGGCAGGAAGGTAAACGGTGTTTCCGTGCGCTCTGGTTTATGTCACGGTGTTCCGTTGCACCAGAAGCGGTTTAGTCATCCTGGCCACATGACCCGGAAAGCTGTCTGTGGACAAACGCGAGATGAGCGCCACAACCCCATAGGCGCCTTTCACGGGACTTAACCGTCCAGGGGTACCTTTTTTTTAAACCTAGCATGCACAAATACCCCACGGTCACAGAAAAGGGTGCCTGCTGCCCCCACCTCACATGGAATCACAGTTTGGCTTCCCCAGCAAGTGAAGGAATTGGGATTTGTTGAGTGAACTTCATGGATGAGTGGGGATCAGAACCTATATCCCCTGGGCCTAATCTAACACTACACCATACTGACATATCACATCACATCCCTGAAGCTGTGCGGGAAAAGATTCCTCTCCCTGACTCATTCTTTCCATGCTCTCAAGTATTGCAAAAAACAACAACCCCAAGGCAAAATATATTTGATGGCCATAGAGCTGTAATATGCATCAGGATTCAGTTTTAGGCTGTGGTATCAACATTTTAAGCCATCATTTTACATATTGAATCTCATACCTCATATCACTGATAAGCGAGACTCTCAGAGTAGGTAACATAAGCCCTGTGTCAGACTTCCTTCGTTCTGGCCCTACGGCAACTGTGGAGTGAGGGGGGGGGGAGGAAAGCTGCATTAATTTGTTAGCGACACATTATCAGGAAGCTGCAGAAATAATCCTAAGCCTCTTTCAGAACTCCACCAGGAGCAGAAGGGTGTCATGCAAAGACATTTCTACTTGTCTGCCACAGTTTTACATCATGGCAGCTTACTGGTTACTTTTCCCTTTAGTTAATCCAGAGCTGGACTCTGTAGATTTAAGAAGAATCCGAAAAAAATGCTTCCACTTTTACAATTGTAAAAGCTACACAAGACTGTCCGTGCAAACGTCATTGTTGTGTGTTTTTTTACACATGAGAAATGCAAATGATAAAGTGTTTGGAATTATGCAAGTTATTACCATCATGTAAAAGGCATATTATGCCCAATTGTGTAGTCTAATTTCAGTGCCTACTCTACAGCCTTTTCATTATCATGAACAACACACAGATCCCTCCCTAACAGTCTGGCTAGCTCCAAGCATTAAATAGCTACACATCACAAAATTTTATATATTAGAAGCAGAAATATGTCATTGAAGTTTTACAGGCTAGAGCTGGAATAAAGGGAACACTCTACTTCTCATTCCAATCCTTCCTCCTTAGGCCTTCTTTTTTTATCATCGCCCCCCATCCCACAACCCCTTCTCTCCTCCACTCTTATCCCCCTCCAATTTGCCATCTTTCCATGCTATTGTCCCTCTCCCAGCCAATATGGACAACTCCTTCCCATTTTCCTGGTGGGGGAGAGAGGAAGAGCATCAAGGATGGAAGAGACTAGAGAAGGAATGTGTGGCCTTCCAAGAGGTTGTTAGGACTCCCAACTTTCATCAGCACCAGCCAGTGTGGACAGTCTGTGTTTGTCAACTGATTCCAGCTGTACCAGAAGCAAACACTCATCTTCAAAATTGTGGGAATAAACAGCCTATTTAAATGTCATTAAATACTTCAGAACAAGTTAACATTCCCATATAAGCTTGCTGTGGGTATACAAGACCACCCAACCCACAAACAATAATGACACTGCTTCTGTAATATTTTACTGATAAGGCACTCAGCAGTTTTTGATCCAAAGGATCAAGTCCTAGGAGAAATTACTGCAAAGCACACCAAGACAAAAACTGAGTCACTCTGCAAAACAGTGTGCCCACCAACTATTTGGATCTCTGCAGGTGCTTAGCAAATTTTAGGAGTACATTTATTTCTCTTCCTTCTTTGGCCATCACCCATAGTTGAGTTAAAATTTCCTTTATAAGGTACAGCTATTGATGCTGCACAAAGCCACTTGACCAAAGTATTCTGTACTCACTTGGGGATTCTGCAAGCTGCTCCTGTTTCTCTTCCCTCTCCTGGTACTGAATTAAATGGGACCACAATGCAGATTTCCCCTTAAAAACAAAACAGATTTTCAGAAACCATTTGCAGCTTTTTCCTGCTACACAGTACAAATATACCTAAATCAGTTTTATGGTGTCACTTTTATATTTCCCTGCAGAACAAAACACTGCATTTTAGCCTGTGAGGCAGGTTAGGTTTAAAGAGAGTGGTTTCCCCCAGGGCCACCTGATAAGCTTCAGAGCAGAAGTTTGAACCCGAGAGTCTTGTATCAGAGTCCAACAGTTTTATTGCTATACTACAATGGCTCTTGCCACACAGCAAGTGAAACTATGAATGGAAGAACTATGCAGGCCACACTCTGAAATGCTCCTTTCTATCCTGTAGATTTACATGGGGCTTGGAGCCCTGCATATCTGGACTCCAGCATCAGAACCAATCACCACCATGGCATTCAGCTAACCTATAACACTTTGACTGATTGACTTGACTGATTAGGATTCTATACGTATGATCTAGTTGAGATTCCTGCATCACAGGGGGTTGGACTAGATGACTCTCAGGGTCCCTTCCAACTCTACAGTTCTATGGTTCTAGGTATTTCAACCCATTCATCCAATCCACAAAGTTAGAGCTGCACGTGTAAGTACTTATATTCCTTATATTGCATCACAAACTCACCAATACCCATGCTACAAAGGTGCAAGGGCTGCTTTGCGCATGATGCTTTTCCTAAAGAGTGCACTCCCATGTAGAAAAAAGCCCCAAACCCATACCAATTAAGAGACACAGCTCTCGGTGGGTAAGCGCATTTTGCATAAAAAGAGATTCTATGTTCAGCTCTCAGTATCTGCATTTAAAATGATCTTAGGTAGCAGGGGGTGGGGAAGGCATCTACCTGAAACCTCGGCAAATAAATAAAATGTCTGAATTCCATTAGATACTAAAGACCAAAATGCTTTAATAAGCTTGCTGTGGGTATAAAAACAGCACTAGCACTAGCACCTTACAGCTGCCTCCAAAGATGTAATATTTTACTGATAGGTGCAGGTCAACCATTTCCGATCGAGAGGATGAAATATACTGTCAATCTTTGTAGACAATATGGACCTAGGTGGACCAGTGGTCTGACTCAGGATTTAAGACTCCTTTACTGAGATGGTTCCATGCAACAACATGCATGGTTTCATCCAGTCACGAGGTATCAGGGCTAAAGCAGGTAACTGCTTGAGGCTCCAGCAACCCACTGACAGAGCAGACAACAGTCGTGGGCTAGGTGAATCAATTGTCGAGCAGTGTAAGGCGAACATCATACGCTCCCAGAAGCACTCTAAGATGAGTGACAGCTTAGTCCTAAAAGGGGGTATGAAATAGTATAGCAGCTGAGGGTCTTTGTGTCTTCCAAATCACTGACCTGTTTGACCAGTAGTCCATGACTCCAAATTCTTTCCAGCAAGTCACAAAGGCTAGCAATGAGCGTATTCTCTTCCAGACCCGTAATGTTGGCCTCTCCATGTCCAAGCTCAACAGCTTCATGGCCCATCTTCTCTACCAGCATACGTTTAGTCTGCAAACAAGCAAGGGATTTACAAGCATCATTACGCAAAGCATGGAAACTCAACACAGTAGCCGACCAAGGAATCCACGGAGCTGATTATTATGCTGATTTTAATTGCTGTCTGTTGCTTTATTGCCTTTCTTCCTGTGATCTATTTTCAGGTTTTGCAAGTGGCCCAAATTTGGCAAAAGGTGCTTTAGAATCATCTTAGTAAACAAAAAGCAGCGAAACAGCAACTGGATAATCTATCATGCTTTGCTTTAATTTCTAGTGATGTGAACCTCACTGAGGCTGGTTGTATCATTATGTGAAATAAGCTACAAAGCAGGACTCCCTCTTAGTATGTGCAGAACCAGTGAGATGATCAGATCTGTAGACTCTCCCAAGGGATAACCCTCTGCAGTCTAACACAAGAGGGGAAAATACTAGTCCTCTACATGCAAACCACTTCCTATCCCATTCATAGTAAGTAAACCATAAAAAACAGCCATATTCCCACACATTTTGACAGGAAACTATAGTACACTCGCAAGAATTTGGGCATTCTTTTAGGGCAATGCTGCCACTCCACAGTGAAGGGTTTGAATGAGGGGAGTGGAACCACGCCTCGCAACACAGATGTCTTTTTTTCAGCAAACCACATTTTTACCACACACACACGCTCAAAATACTTACCTTCATTCGACATTCTTTGAGTAAACCTTCTACGAATTTCCAGTTTGTTTGAGCAATGACAGCGGGAGAAAGATCGGAGAGTTTGGGCTGCCTCAGATTTTTCCCCAAGGTCCTTGCTTCTTGCATGTACTTCTAATCCAATGATAATAAAAAAACAACAACTAGAATGAACACAAAAAACACAGCACAAGCACCTCTGCCCTCCTTAATTGACAAACTAACTCTGCACTAAAAAATAAAACAAAAATAATAAGATGTGGGGCCAAGGTGATCCCCCCCACCCCCTCAAACGTCAAGAAGCTGGAAGTGAGAGGTCAGAGAGGTGGAAATAATACCTGAACAAACAGTAAGTTTTGTGTAGATGGTTTTCAGCAGGCATCAGCCTTATAAATACACAGGTAGGGAGAGAAAGATAGACTGCAGTTGAACTGCATGGGCTGTCAAACTGGCTACACAGCTCACATCTGTTTTCTGCCTGTTAGTGGAGTTGGATGCAACATATATTTTGGTGCCTGAGGCAGAAAGCCCACATCTTCACACACACAAGATATTACAAGATATCCTAGATATTACTGCTGTTCAACTGTACCCCCAGATCTGCTGAACTGCACTGCTTATGCCTGATGAAATGCAGGGCTGGCCATATTGGGGGGTGGGAGAGATGCACCCTCATATTCTTGGGACACATCTGACACCCCTGATCATTGAAGGATGAAAGGGGGAGCATAGTAAGGCTTCTGGCTGAATCCTTTTGCGGGAAAGGACTTTGCTATCCTCTCCATACTTCTACCTTGCCTCTATGACATTGGAGCAGGCATCCCCAAACTCGGCCTTCCAGCTGTTTTGGGACTACAATTCCCATCATCCCTGACCACTGGTCCTGTTAACTAGGGGTGATGGGAGTTGTAGTCTCAAAACATCTGGAGGGCTGAGTTTGGGGATGCCTGCGTTGGAGGCACAAAGAAGAAGAGCAGGGCGGCTTTGAAAAAGCTCTTGTTGATCCTCTGCCGCTCTTCCTTTGCACCCCTGATGGCAGAGATGCAAAGGAGAAACGCAAAGGGGGAGGATCAGAATGCTCACAACCCTGAGCAAGGTTCTGCAACAACCATTTTAAGTATTTATTTTTTTCAAAATAAAGTAAGTGACTGTGCAAGGATCAAACAGCAACTGCTTTGGAAAAATAACGGTGGAGAGAACGTAGCAAGCTAGAGAAAAGGGTGAGGATTAGGATGAGGAAAGGTGGTAGTCATCTTTTAAAGCGTGGTTCCAGTCAGATAAGTAGCAGAAAAAGACCACCTATATGGCCTTGGTCTTTGCAAGCCACCTTGACAACATTAATATGGGAATCAGGATTTTAGATGTAACAAAAAGAACTAGCTCTGCGTTTGCCGGGACCTGACTGGCCACGCATCTCAATTTTTTTGCCTGCCCAACAAACTGTTCTGGAAAATGAGAGGCTGAACTTGAACACCTTTCCTAGGCCTCCTGTTGTAAAACCAACACAAGAATCATCTGCCTGAACAGAACCACACTTTATGGACTGCTATAGAGGGGTGCATAGAATTCTACACAAAAAAGCAGCGGTTAGCGTGAGAAGGAAAGCAGCTCTGGGCAAAATTAAATAAAACATACCAGACAACATTCAGAGAATGATTTTTTAGGTGGTCGTGCAGGAGGAGGTGGGCCCTGATCCCACTCCCAGAATGCCAGTGAGTTCTGACGGATCAAGAACTCCTCCAATGGCTAAGAGGAAGGTGGATGTAACGAATGGCAGAAGCAGCAGATGGAGAAAAAGGAGGCGGCAGAACATGCATGCATAAGAGTCAAAGCAAAAACAGAAAGAAAGAGTAAATACAGTACAGGGATGAAGAAATCAAAAAGCATGGAAGCAATTCATATAAAACGTCACAAGGAAATGCTTCTGAGCTGTCACATTCGATAGCATCAACGCTCACAAATAACACATTCCTTTTGTTTCAGCAGAATAAGCTTTCACATTTGGGTATGTATAAAATGCAGGGCTTCTCGCCCTCCCTAAAACTGCACTCACTGTATTAGATGCAGAATTCAGCAATGTCACAAGGACCAAATGGCATTAAGAATAAAAAGGTAACTAAAAAGAAAGCAGCACAGTGACTTTGGTCCTTGCAAAAACCCTGTGTTGTTCCTGCTTGTTTCAAATGGGCAAAAAAAGATAAAGAGGAATGAGACAAAGACGTATGGTGTTTTAACAAGCCACGCAGGAATCCCTAACCTTCAGGTGCAGCTATAAATCTAGCACGCTCCCATTTAAAAGGCTAAGCAGCATGCCACTCGCACACAAGTTGCTGGGATGAAACCAAAGCAAAACGTGCTTGTTTTGCTCAAGCACTTAATCTCCAGGAAAGATTTATTTGTAAGTCAACTGCTAAGTATAAGGCAGAAAAGAACTGCAATCTGGGGCTCTGAGGGCAGAGCCACTCATTGCGGGCAACCTTGGCCTGCTAGGTCTCACTCACAACTCTGCACAGGAAGGGAGTGCCCTTTTCATGTCAAGCATCCCTCCTGTCTACAGAATTGGATGTGGAATCAGAAGCTCATCGTGCACAGCTCAGAAGGAGAGACCCCTGAAAGTCCAGTAAGACCACCTTGAATGCCCAAGGACAACTTACCCAAGGACTGTTATGGATGGGAAGAAGACTGTCATGCGCTTATGGGGCTCTGCCAACTAGAGGCAGCTTGAGGAGCCTTATATGCACACGGGGCCCTCAGTACAACTAGAAGCCATAATTAAGTTGATGGAAGCTTAGCTTAGCATTCATTTAAATGCATAATTCAGGAGTTGCTTTGATGTTCAGCACACTGGACAAGCGGATCAGCGGGGGTCTGTAATCCTTTCTGAAAACGGAGCCTTTTGTTAAATTGAATGGATTTAGAGATCTTATGGGATAAGGGAGGACATTAAAGCAAGTTCCTCCCGGGAATTAAATCCCTATCATCTCCCATTCCCAGAAGCATTCCTTCTTCTTCCCTGAAGCCATACTGATGCATTTTGGAAGAACAAGTGAGTGCAACCATAGGAAGAGGCTAACAATTATCTCAAAATACAACCGGCTGAGAGCAATGATTTCTGATTTGAGAGAACAGACCCTTAGGGAAACAAGAAAGGAAGCCAGTCTACATGTTAGGCTTGCGGGGACCGTGTGCGGGGAGAGGACAATTCTTTCTAGATAGAGATGGTTGGAAGATGGGATCTCAGCTTTTGAATTGAACCTCCGCTAAGGAGGCCCTAAAATTCTTTTTTCCAGATTCTTTTTCTGCTCCTATCCCAGATTTTTTTCTTTGGTGTGGGGAGACGTACATGCTATATGTGGAGGTCTTGCTCTTAAGTTTTGACAAAGCTAATGCAGCCAAACCCTAAATGGATAACAAGTATTGGGTGTCTCTGCTATTAACCACAGCACTTACCTCTCGTAAGTCATTGTCCAAACCAATGTGTTCTGAATGTTGCCGGAGGCGATCTTTCCTGCGCTGTGCTGTAGCGCTTCGACTCACCCACCGACTGAGGTAAAGAAAGAAAGAAAGAAAGAAAGAAAGAAAGAAAGAAAGAAAGAAAGAAAGAAAGAGTTGTAAGAAACCATTACATGCCAACTCTGGAGGGGGGAAAGGTTAGCACAGGTACTAGCTCAAGAGCAGACTCATTGAATGTAATGGACATGATTAACTTAGACCCATTTATTTTTTGATATTCTAATACAAGCCTCATGACTCCAAAAGGGTCCATTACAAACTAGAGCAGGGGTCAGCACACTTTTTCAGCAGGGGGCTGGTCCACAGTCCCTCAGACCTTGTGGGGGCCAGACTACATTTTGGAGGGGAAATGAATGAATTCCTATGTCCCACAAATAATCCAGAGATGCATTTTAAATAAAAGGACACATTCTACTCATGTAAAAACACGCTGATTCCTGGACCGTCCACAGGCTGGATTTAGAAGGCGACTGGGCCCAATCTGGCCCCCAGGCCTTAGTTTGCCAACCCATGAACTAGACAGATGGTGACAGAGAGAAAATGAGGAGAAGAGAGGATGCCATGGAGACATTCCAAGTTACTCTTCACTGGCTAGGTCAGAGGTTGCCAATGTAGCATTTACAAATGACTGTGTGCCCAACCAGAGTCTCCTATGATGCCCGTGGAAAGTCTCACTAAATACCCTCTCAAAAATCCACACCACATAGGAAACTCTTTGGTCTTCCTGCTCAGTTTCTCTTTGCACTGACTCAGCCTCTCCTACCCTGAACACACCCACTTGTTCATGCCCACATTTCGCTGGATGCCAGCATTGGACGCCCCCGCTCCCATCTGTTTCTGAACAATTAAATGAATTCCAACTGGAAGAGACTTCCACAGGCCAACTAGGTGGGAAAGGGTTTGTCTTAGGTATTCCCCTGTCCAGCTGTAGGAGAATACCTAAGCTCAAAGACCCACCGGGCCACACTAGCTCTCAGCTCTTCTAAGGGCCTTCTTAGAGAATGTCTACATTTAAACACATTTACAAAAGCCAAAGTCAGTTGATATCATAAGTGTTACAAATGCTAGTGCTCTGACGTTGTTATAAATGCCTGGTAAGGAGAAACAAGTTTTCTTCCAGTCAATACTACCAAATCTTCATACTGGAATGTGCCCCTTACTGGTTTCCTTAAAAGAAAAAGAGGGCAGGAACTTTTCCCTGCATTAACTCCCCCTTCCCCACGCTTTCCCTACACTGGAATGAATACACCAAACATCACACTCTTCACTAAATCCAAGTCCAAGGCAGGATACAATATAATAAACAAGAGGCATTAAACATAATGGGTGGAATTCAATTAGGTTTTTCGCAGAGCAGACCACTGAAATTAATGAACATGACTAAGTTAGGCCCATTAGCTTCAATGGGTCTACTCAACATAAAACCTGGTTGAATACCACCCAATAAAACCATGCTATATAAAAATACTAATATAACCTTAACACAACAAATCAGTCAGGGCATCTTCATCAGTTATAATGCAGGAGAAGGCCTGGGCAAACAAGCATGTTTTTAACTGGTGCTGAGGCCCAACAGGATCAGTGCCCAGTAAACCTGCAAGGGAAGGGTGCTCCACAATTGGGGTGCCAGTATCAAAATCATCCTCTCTCATGTACAGTGTAGAGGACACTGTTAAAGATAAAAATCCAGGGTTTCTTACTCCATCTGCAAAAACGTTCAGAGATGTAAATGGCTCTTGTGCTCATTTTGCTGGTTGCTCTACCAAACCAATACATGTGACGCATTATGCTCCTTTGTAAGTAATTACAAAGAATTACAGGATAATCAGTGGAGATTAGTGTATTAGAGAGCTTATTTAATTACTTTGATTTCACAGCATACGTGTTCCGATTCCCTCTAAGTTAACCTGCAGTTTAAAATCAATCAAAGAAAACCCAATGAAGATGTTTGCTCCTGCTTGATTATAACTCCTTTTGTTGCCAGAAAAAGAGAATCTGGAGACTCTGATTGGAACTTGAAAAAAGCAACATTTCGTAACAGGTTAAATGCTTATACAGTGGTGCCTCGCAAGACGAAATTAATTCGTTCCGCAAGTTTTGTCGTCTTGCGATTTTTCCGTCTTGCGAAGCACGGTTTCCCATAGGAATGCATTGAAAATCAATTAATGCGTTCCTATGGAAACCGACTTCAGACCAGGTCCGGGGACAGTCTGTCCCCCGACCTCTTCTGAAGGCTGGGGGGGGGGACCAAGGGCTTTTCTTCCCACCCCCAGCATTTTAAAAAACCCCGGGACAGCGGGGGACTTCTCCGCTGTCCGGGGCGATCTTAAAATGCTGGCGGGCGGGAGCGATGCCTCCGCTGTCGCCCGCCAGCATTTTAAAAAGCCCCGGGACAGCGGGGGACTTCTCCGCTGTCCGGGGCGATCTTAAAATGCTGGCGGGCGGGAACGATGCCTCCGCTGTCGCCCGCCAGCATTTTAAAAAGCCCCGGGACAGCGGGGGACTTCTCCGCTGTCCGGGGCGATCTTAAAATGCTGGCGGGCGGGAGCGAAGCCTCCGCTGTCGCCCGCCAGCATTTTAAAAAGCCCCGGGACAGCGAGGGACTTCTCCGCTGTCCGGGGCGATCTTAAAATGCTGGCGGGCGGGAGCGAAGCCTCCGCTGCCTCCCGCCAGCATTTTAAAAAGCCCCGGGACAGCGGGGGACTTCTCCGCTGTCCCGGGGCGATTTAAAAGCCCCCGGGAAGGCAGGCAGGGGGGACAAAGACTTTTGCCCCCCGCTGGCCTTCAGAAGAGGTCCTGGACCTCTTCTGAAGGCGGGCGGGGGCGAAAGTCTATGCTCCCCCCCGCCTGCCTTCAAAAGCCCTCCGGGACAGCTCCCCCCCGCCTGCCTTCAAAAGCCCTGCCTTCAAAAGCCCTCCGGGACAGCCCTCCTGGACCTCTTCTGAAGGTGGGCGGGGGGCCAAAGTCTATGCTCCCCCCCGCCTGCCTTCAAAAGCCCTCCGGGACAGCGGAGAAAGGCGCTGCGTTTCTCCGCTCTCCCGGGAAGGCAGGCAGGGGGGAGCAAAGACTTTTGCCCCCGCCGGCCTTCAGAAGAGGTCCTGGACCTCTTCTGAAGGCGGGCGGGGGGCCAAAGTCTATGCTCCCCCCCGCCTGCCTTCAAAAGCCCTCCGGGACAGCGGAGAAAGGCGCTGCGTTTCTCCGCTCTCCCGGGAAGGCAGGCAGGGGGGAGCAAAGACTTTTGCCCCCGCCGGCCTTCAGAAGAGGTCCTGGACCTCTTCTGAAGGCGGGCGGGGGGTGAAAGTCTTTGCTCCCCCCCCCCGCCTGCCTTCAAAAGCCGTCTGGGATAGCGGAGAAACGAAGGCTGGCGGCGGGAGGAGGTCTCTCCGCCCGCCGCCAGCCTTCGGAGGAGGTCCGAGGACAGTGGGGAAGACGCGCTGCGCTTCCCCGCTGTCCCGGAGATTTCCCTATGGGCTTTCGTCTTGCGAAGGAAGCCCATAGGGAAATTCGTTTTGCGAAGCGCCTCCAAAACGGAAAAACCTTTCGTCTAGCGGGTTTTCCGTCTTGCGAGGCGTTCGTCTTGCGAGGTACCACTGTAGTTCAGCTCCAAATACAAAGCTTGTAACTGGCAAGAACAAAATACAATGTCCAGGGGATCACAGGAAGCGTCAGTGCAGATGATAAAGTACTGGAATAATATAGCCTTGTAAATAAGCCCATAGCAACTAGCATGTGAATTATCATTTTTTACCAGTGTGCTAAGGTGCTATATAAGCTTGTGTTTCCACAGAGGAAGAGAAGCCCCATACCTGAACTTTGTCCCTCTTCTGCTAGCCTACTTGGTTAAAAGGTGGTTTTTACAACTAGCCTGCATTTCCATTCAGGCTGAGGCTGGACGAGTTTCTCTTCCACTGCAGCCAGTCTACTGACTTAGCCACCTATTGCTACCAAGTGAGTTTAACACTAGGCTTCTGCAATATATCCTCAAAGTGATATGGCACAGGCTGTAGCACCTGAAGCTATTGGATACTCTTCACGGGTAAGCCTCATAGAAGGTAGACTATGCAATGATGTTCAAACTTGGCCCTCCAGCTGTTTTGGCACTACAACTCCCATAATCCCTAGCTAACAGGACCAGTGGTCAGGGATGATGGTAACTGTAATCCCAAAACAGCTGGAGGGCCAAGTTTGGCCATCACTGCGCTATAGTAATGCTGCCAAGGGGAAGGGACAAGCTTATATTTAGGTATCGCTGGGGGGGGGGGGTTTCAGTGACTGAGGGAACGGAATCCTAAATCGGCAAAGCAGCCTAGAGACTACACTGAACGAACTATTCCCATGCATTCCAAGGGGTTATTACAGTTGCAAAAGCTTACTTGTTGTTGGTAGGCCCAGCTGCCAGCACATCTGACTGAAGCTTAGGGAAGAAGCCTTGTTCATATTTGCCTTGGCCTATCTTCATATCAAGCAAATGAGGATGGATTGCAGTGTGATCAATCTTCGTCAGCCGCTGTTCAATGGCCTGAGCTGAAAATAGTAATTAACACACAATCAATTTCTTTTTTAGTTAACTGAAACCAAGGAACTTTTCTTCCACAGGCAGGATCTATCTCTGGAGCCAGCACACCTGAGGTAAGTTGCGGTCAGTCTATACAGGTGAGGCAAGAACAGAGGCCATTAGTAGACAGGACCATGCTTACTATTAAAGGGACCCCTGACCATTAGGTCCAATCATGGCAGACTCTGGGGTTGCGGCGCTCATCTCGCTTTATTGGCCGAGGGAGCCGGCGTACAGCTTCTGGGTCATGTGGCCAGCATGACTAAGCCACTTCTGGCGAACCAGAGCAGTGCACGGAAACGCCGTTTACCTTCCCGCCAAAGCGGTACCTATTTATCTACTTGCACTTTGACTTGCTTTCAAACTGCTAGGTTGGCAGGAGCAGGGACCGTGCAACGGGAGCTCACCCCATCACAGGGATTTGAACTGCTGACCTGTCCTAGGCTCTGTGGTTTAACCCACAGCGCCACCCACGTCCCATGCTTACTATTAGAGCAGTGTTTCCCAACCTTTTTTGGGCAAAGGCACACTTGTTTGATGAAAAAAATCTCAAGGCACACCACCATTACAGCCCCGTGACGTCAGCGCGCAGCGTCACGCCGGGAGGGACACACGAAAGTGTAAGTTTCAATTTTTTCCCCTCCCCCTTGCCGGGGAACCTCCAAGCTTTGGGGGTGGGGGGGGAGGAGGCAGCAAAGCAAGGCAGGAAGGAGAGCGCGGCTTGGCTGGGTGAGCTTTGGCAGGGGCAGGGAATGAGAGCCGCGAGGCGGGCGCTGCGGACGGAGGCGCTGCCCGCCGAGCTCGCAGGCAGCCAGGCAGGCAGACTGCGAGAGCCCCGCGCTGGGCGGCCTCTCCTCGCCGCCGCCGCCCCACCTCTCACCGCCCGACTCGCCTGCCTCCCTCCAGGCAACATCTCGCGGCACACCAGGCAACATCTCGCGGCACACTAGTGTGCCGCGGAACAGTGGTTGGGAAACACTGTATTAGAGACTCCTAAAAAAAATGTTCACCAACAGCATATCGCTTGAGTCATCATTGCTAAATGGGAATGAGGGAAGCTGCTTCTCAAAACGTTGGCTGAAATATCAGTATGTCCATATTCAAAACCAACTCTGTTCCTTGGTGAACAACTGGAGCAAAACGCTGGAGGTGAAGGAACACAAGATTCCATGCCTGTGTGTTAGTCAAACAAACACTGGGTGTTGGATTCAGATCTGTGGGGTTAAGAGATCAGAAGGAAACTTGATACTACTATCAACTTGAAGCGCATGAGGTTCTGGTGCCACCATATCAACCGAAACTAGCCTCCGAAGAAAAAGCAGACCTGAAAATTTAAAATGGTTTCAAACACAAATTAAACTTTCTTGTTTGGTTATTTAAATCCCAGTGTTTCATTTCTAAAGATAAAAGAAAATGGAAAAACAACACAGTTTGACAGATCGTATCTAGCCAGCTGCAATAAATACCTTCAGTGACACTAGCATAGCTTTCACAGGTAAAAAGGAATTGCACAGCTAAATCCCTCCACGGGGACTTTTACATTCTAAATGGATCCAGTCAACATTTTTTATTGTAGAAGGTTTTAGTGGGTGGGCTGGCAAGTTAGATTTTTAATTCAGATTCTCCTGCTGGTTTCCATGAACTCTCAGATTGTACTAACCCAATTTAAAGCTTTGTTTTTCTTGAGGTGTTTTGCATTGCTCCTTTTTGTTTTACTGCACTGTAAGGTGCCTCAAAGGTGGTGAAGGGGACTCAAAGGAGGGATATAAATTAAGGCAAATTAATATCATAAACTAAATCAAATAGGGTAAAATACAACTTCTGAGTAGTTAGCATCTTTCTTTCTTTCTTTCTTTCTTTCTTTCTTTCTCTCTCTCTCTCTCTCTCTCTCTCTCTCTCTCTCTCTCTCTTGAAGCTTGCACACTGACAACTGATAGACCTGTACATACCTGCTTCTTTCAGTGTGTTGCACTTCTGATATGTAGACGTTCTTAGTGAAGGAACCCGGACATTATACAGCCTTATCTTCTCAATTCGGGAATCAAACACTCGCAAAAATGGGTCTTTTTCTTCCCAATGGGACATAATTTTATTGTCGATGAATGTTGCAAACATTTGAGTTTCAATGAAGTGTGAGAGGAATGGGAGGTAAGGCTCAGGTTGGTCAGAGAGAAATGAAGCCTAGAGTTGAGGGAACCCAAAAGAAAAAGTTACACCTTGCAGTATACTTGTTTTCCATTTCAGTAATTGTCCAATTATGTCCCAAGCATACTTTCACAGGGAGCGTGCATAGCCCAATAGGAAACAGTGACCTAGTTGGCACGTCACACTAAACCAAATTGAAAAGAAACTATGGTTTAATGCCAATGAGCTCAGGCAATTCTGTAGCACTCCTCCCCTGCTCAAGCTGCACTACGAATGAAAGAGCCTACAGTCTGGCTTACAACGTCATCCAAACCCAGACTTGTGGTTTGTTTCCTCCCATAAAGCTACAAGCAGTCACCAAGATCTGTTCTCGTCTTAATACTCAAGATTCTTTGGAGGAAACAATTCATAAGCCCAAGTTCAGAGGACACATGCCAGACCATGGTCTGTTCATCTTAAGCGCAGCAGCCAGAACAGGAGAGGGAGGAGCATCATGGAAACTTGTTCACATTTAACCATAGTTAGTTTTAAACTATGGTTTAATGTGACACAACAAACGGTGTCAGAGATAAGAAAATAAAAAACATCATTGCACCAAGATCTCCAATCCAAAATGTCTCACCAGTCTAGAGTTCCTATTTGCTACTTTTCACTCTTATTACACAGATTGGTTACCATAGTTGGCTGAGAGGCACTTTTTTCACGGTAGACACCCAGGGCCAAATATCTCACCCAAGTCACTTTGTGACTTGGTCACAAAGACTACTCCATAAATATATATATTTTTGAACAAAGGAAGGACACCTTTGCCATTACTGGCAATAAAGAAATCCCACAAGATTCTGATAAATTTTCCACACCAAATCTACGGTTCAAAAACGAGAAAAATCCATGTCAGCATCATTTTGGATCAATTTGAGAAGTTATTTCATCAGCTGCCTCCTCAAGTACTCCTCCTCTTACTCAAAATGCAAATGAAGTTTCTAGTAAGAAAAATAAACCAGTCACCTAACAAGGCCTAGACAAAACCAGGATGCATCTAAATCATGGGTGAGGGGATCTGCTTTTCCACAGCTCCCATCACCCCTGACAACTGGCCATGTGGGAGTGGGTGGGAGTGTGGATGTTAACAGAGCCCAACAACATCTGGAAAGCCATAGGTTCCCCAACCCTGACCTAAATAACAGCCATCCCCATTTACACTTGCTAAGCAATTTGTGGTGCCAAAATTCAAAAAGAGCTTTTGCTCTTTGAATGGGAAGAGAATCTAAATATATAATATAACTATTGACATGAAGCTGCCTTAATGCCAAACCATTTGGCCACTCTAACTCAGTATTCTCTAAATCAAAAAGTATTTAAACTGGAGATAGGGGACTGAACTTAGGACACTGCAAATGAGATCATGTGTTCTACCAGTGAGTTCCGAGCCTTCAAAAGGCAAGGCAACTGAACTGATTGTTACAATGAAAATATTTGGCTGCTTTTACTTTGTCAAAATTTTGCATCTGTTCCCTGTTGGTCAGCCACGATTCCCTGTCTTGCGCCGCTTGAATGACGAAAGCATCATAGTCAGAAAACATCTGTGTGAAGCGGTTGGCGAAGACCTCTCGTAGCTGAACGTTCAGTTTGTAGTCCCTCAGCTCCCCGTCTTCACACTGGAGCTTAACATTCCTTTCCTTCTCTTCCAGAGGAATGTTGATGCTCATTTTATCCACTGTCACGCCTGTTCTCTTTGCCAAAGCGTGGAGGCGGGCAATAGTCTCATTGCCCTTAAGCAACTCATACATGTTGATGGTGTTGCTTGGTACGTTCCCATTTTTTTTGTCATTGGCCAAGTCATTGAGGACTAGGTTCTTAAACTTGGTGGCACTCTCGCTACAATGGAGGGTGCCCTCAAGGGGAATTCCAAACTGAAGCAGAACTTCGGAGATTTCCTGGATGAAATCCGGCTTGTTGGGAAACTGAGGAAGTTCCTCTGGTAACTCAATAAAGTGGTTATCGATATCCACGAAGCAGAGGTTAGCCTGGAGGGGGGGAAAGCCAAATATTATTATCAAATGTATTAGTTGCCTAATACAGAAACAGTCTCTTGGAGACAGTGTTTGAAATATACTAATCATCAACACACTAAAAAATGCAAATTCAAGTATCACATCAACAACAGCAACATAAGAAATACATAGGTAATGATAACTGTAATGGTTCTAGGGGTTGCTCGTGCGTAAATCGGCGCCACACCTGGGTGGGTTGCCTGAGTGAACCCTTTCTGTCTGGACAGCCACTCGCCCATGGCTGTCTCAATCGCTGGCAGAATCCGTCAGTGGGTGTTTCTTGAACTTCTTCCAGCAAAGAAGTTCTTTGACGCCTAGTCTCCGCCTACTCTCCCTGCGCGGAAGCCTTCTGCGCAGGGAGGGTGTGGGCATCGGAGGACCCGTGCTCTCCCCGCTGGTCCCCGGCGAGGAGTCTTGGAGCCACCTCGCCGATTCCCCCATCTGCCCCCCTTCTCCACTGGTGCTACGCTGATTTCCTTCCCCAGAAGATGTGCTGCTTCTCTCCCTCCCGGGACGCTCTCCGGAATCCCTCTGGAGCCCTCCCTCTCCCTCTGGCTCCGATGGCAGTTCCCTGACAATAATCCATCAGCACACATAAAATATTCAGAAGTCACTTTGAACAGGCAGGGATGTCTTTACAGGGAAATCCTTGGGAAGACTTTAAACAAACAAAACAAAACAAAACAAACCTTTCCAACTGATTGGGGTATGGGCAAAATATCCATGCCAGAGGCAGCTTAATCAAAATATTCTATCCCACTAAAGTACTAATATAGAAAACCCAAGAACGAGCCATTGGCTCCCCTCTAGTAGTGCCCAAATGTTTGTCGCCTGTCCAACAGTGAGGCTGGCTTCAAAAATATACACAATGGTTCCACCACATACACAGGGATCTTTTGTTTGGAAATATAAAGTAACCCAACTTTTACATAAACCAGTAAACCCTCAAAATAAAGAGTGGTGCCTTGGAAGAGATTACTATTCCCCACCCCCACGACTCAGCTTGAGTCTGAAATTCATTGCTCATGAATTTGCTGTGCTGAATCCAGCTTGTTCCCCCGCAAGGGAGCTGAGGCCTCAGATGTACCAACCATGACAAAGTAGCATAACAGGAGACCTAGATATTCACAAGGGCAACGGCAACTCACTCTAGTCAGTCTTTGAACTGATATTTAATTGGTACCAGCACTCAGTTGTTTTCTCTAGGGTGTGTTGAAGAAGTCCACTTGCAATGCGCTTCTCACAGGAAGGAAAAGGCAGGAATCTGAACTAAATCCCCAAATTACATTAATTAGCTGCCTCATATGCTTAGAGATATATTTTAAAAACAGGACATGAAGCAGGGAAGGACTGCAAGGTTCAGAAGTTCAACTGGCATTTACGGTGTTATCTTTTCGCCGTCAGCTTAATTACTTTCCCAAGCATTAGGTGTTGAGATTTTATAAAACTACATTCTAGTTCATTTGAGCGTTAGCTTTATCTGTTCGTTTTACATATTATATTGTGAGGATGAGGACCTGCATTTATTATTTTATAGTCGACCCTTGTGTCAATAATAACAAGGGTGAGATAAAATGCCAAAATAAATTGAGTGTACAAGGAGGATCTACAAGATAAGCTCAACTCCATGTTGCACATTCCCATACACTAGGGAGGTGAAATCGTCTTTTATGCAAGGCAGACTGAAACTGTTAATGGTATCTGATTTTTAGTCTTTTCTTTCTACTCCTACATCCACTGAAAAATGACTCTAGGTAACAGAGAAGGGGAGGAGCTGAGGGGCTGCATTTAATGGTGGCATTTGGAAACAGCGCTTTCCACAAGATGATAAAACCATTCGGTCTTCTGGCACACGAATACTAGTGAACAAAGGTTCATTTCAGTGTTCCTTTCATTGTTCAGGCCAAGCTCCACACTCTTGGGGCTAAAAATAAAACCTTTGTGCACTTGAGATAAAATCCTAACAAGTGGAATGAATATATATTTGAACCACCTTGCTAGAAACAGGAAAAGATGCAGGGAAACAGCTGTCAACAGTAATAAACTAAATCAAATGACTGGTGATGGCCAGCAGCACTAATAAATGGGACACACACACAAACTGGAAAAAGGCAATTCAATGCTACTGGGGCTTGGCTGGGTAGATGGAGCTACTTCCATGCAACAAATGGTACAAAACTGGTCAGGGAATATGCTTCTTCATAGCCCAATAGTCAGAAAGACCATTAAAAAAAAAAAAACTTCTGAAGTGCCAGGACATGTAAACAATGACAAGTGTAAAAATGTTTTTGTGCCCCAGCTGCACCTAAAGAAATCTTGTCCTTGGACTGAGTAAAAATACAATATTTAGATTGCATTCCTAAAGCCTTACTCTGATGTTCCTATCCAGAGAGGATCCATGTCCAAATACAGAGCCCATGGTTTTGCTACAAATGCACAGAAAAACCAGGAATAAGGCATCCTGAAATCAGGTTGCCAATATTCAGCACTGCACACAGCCCTAAGGCTCAGCAGTGTGCAATAGTCACCTCTTGGGGAAGCTCCAGTTTGGAACGGTCTGTTCCCTCCTTCGACTGCAGGCCCATCAAGTAAGGTACAGGAGCATCGAGGAAATGCAGGAGAGAGGCTGGGAGGATGGGGACATAGACATGTTGCCACTGAAATGGGAACAGCAGCGTGGTGATCCCTTCTGCAACCGTCATCAGTCTCTGGTAGTCTAAACAGAGAAAACCAAGACAGAATTACTATATCACTCCTCTTAAAAAGCCATCAACACATCAGCATTAGACAGACGGCAAGTGCAGAGCAATTCTTAAACCCACAGAGCACGTTTTGCAGCTATTCGTCAGCTTGATTTAAGTGTGTGGCACAAGCTCGCTGCTTGTTTAAAATGGATTGAAATATTAACTCCAGAACTATTACACAAAGAAAGCTATGAAATTTTAATAGACAGCTATGATACAAAATTTAAAAAGTGAATTTAAGATGAACACCAGGAGAACGGCAAAGCGGAATTATGTACATTGCTCTGCTGAACTGCCAGAGGAAGAGCAATTTGCAGATGGGACAAGAAAGGAACCAACAGCAAGGGGAGCAACTGCTGTCATGCCCGTTTTTGCTCATAATTGTTCATTAGGCTGAATTTTCAGCTCACGTGTTAGCAGGCTCCAGGAAGCAAGGCAGCCTGCAAATCCACCTTGACAGAAAATCAGAACTAACTACACAAACGTGAAATGCACCCTAGGACTTATTTTTAAAACAAGATTCCAAGCCAGTACTCTCAAACACACCAGTACCCTGTCAGCATTTTATTCCTGTGTATTCTATTAGGTTTCTAGCCAGAAAGGATGTTTCTACAATAACTGATATAAAGTGTTCTTCTTTTGATGCTGCCCAATACTGTTCCAACAATTCCAACCTGATCTTCGACTACTTCTTCCATATTAGAAAGTGCAAATGATTCTGAAGGGGAGGGGGCTCTAAGGGAAGGTTTAACATGAATGTGAAATATATCCCAACTGAAAATGGTCAAGTGGCTCACCAGCGTTAACAGTGATTAAATTTCTCTTCTTGAGTCGGAATAGTTGTATTCATATTAACTCTAGTTGGTTAATTAAGAATGGATTCCCACAGTTTAGACTCCTCCACATCTATTAATTTTGTGTGTGTGTGTGCGTGCCCGTGTGTGTGCATGCACACACACACACACACAAACACACACACACACAAACACACACACACACACACACACACAAACACACACACACACACACACACACAGAGTCAGATTAGCAAGGACAGGTCTTATGCCTTTTCCCACAACAGAACAAGTCCTATGACTTACAAGCACATAGTCCAAAGGGGTCAAAAGAAATACTGAAATGTTTACTAACAGCACTCCACCAGGGTGCCATATGGAAGGAAACGCACCCTCTTCTCAAATATTCCGTTCCCAAACTTTAAGGTGAAGATAAAGGGACCCCTGACCATTAGGTCCAGTCGCGGATGACTCTGGGGTTGCGGCACTCATTTTGCTTTATTGGCCAAGGGAGCCAGCGTACAGCTTCTGGGTCATGTGGCCAGCATGACTAAGCCGCTTCTGGCAAACTAGAGCAGCACACGGAAACGCTGTTTACCTTCCCGCCGGAGTGGTACCTATTTATCTACTTGCACTTCATGCTTTCAAACTGCTAGGATGGCAGGAGCAGGGACCGAGCAATGGGAGCTCACCCCGTTGTGGGGATTCGAACTGCCGACCTTCTGATCGGCAAGCCCTAGGCTCTGTGGTTTAACCCACAGCGCCACCCACGTCCAAACTTTACACAGCTGTAAATATGGCTTTAGAAGAGGGAGGCTACCATTGTAAACTACATTTCGAATGGCCTCTAGAAGTATTAGCTTGGAAAGCACAGGTCAAATCCATTCTAAATGCATGTGCGCCATGTCTACACTTTTATACTGCCTCCCATTAGCTGAATAGCTTCCTATTTATTACCTCTCTGCTGGAGGAGCGTTAATGAGCAAAATAAAAACCACTGCCTCTCAAGTATATTATGTCTTTTTATGCCTTATCTACATCAGAGTATATTGCCAGGCTTTCAGCACAGAAAAACAATTTGATCAGTATTCACCCAGGAATTTAAAATTGCTAGGGGGCGGCACTGGCAGCCCAAACTCCCTCTTTATCTCTGGCACAATGAAGCCTTCTCAGGAGGGCGGAAGCTTAGGAAAATGTACTTTTTGAGAGGGAACAGCAAATAAACAATTTAATTATTTGTTGAAAATAAATCCAGCTATACAGGTTATAAAACAACCAAATAATACATAATAAAATTCAACATCAGAACAAATACAGCCGCCTAAAAATAGCTGAGCAGGCTGAACTACTAATCAGCTAAACATTAATCAAGAGACAAGGTGGTGTAGTGGTTAAGAGCGCTTGACCAGGACCTGGGAGACCAGGGTTCAAATTACCACTCAGCCCCGAAGCTCACTGGGTGACTTTGGGCCAAGCACTGTCTCTGAGCCTGATCTACCTCACAGGATGGTTGTGAGGTCTGCATATGCCATCTTGAGCTCCTGGAAGGAAAGGCAGGATCTAAATGTATTAATACATACCAAAACTTTGAAAGCCTCGGAAAATTAAAAAAGAATTAGCCAGCCACCTGAAGGATGACAATACTGGCCTTCCAAAGACAGGGTGCCACCACTCACAAAGTGAGTTTTCCCCAGTGGCGGAATGTGAAAATGTGGCTTCTCCCATAAGGTCTGACAAGCAACAATCATGCACACTCTTCCACACATATCCTGAGCACATATCACCAATTTCATAAAACAAAAATGTTCCAGTATGTAAGATGGAAAAAGTTTCGTTTCTTTAATTTTTTAAAAAATGTATATATTACCTTATTTGTTGTAAAAACTGTTTCAGATGTTTTTCTTCTTAAATGTTATTTAAATGTTCTTAACTTTTTGGTGGTTGCAGTTCCTTTAGGAGGAATAATGGGCTACACATTTAATACACAAAATAAATAAATTAGGGGGCAGCCAATGCAGTGTCCCCAGACTGCATGGCCAATAGTCAGGGATGATGGGGGCTGTAGCCCCACATCTGGAGGGCAGCCCCACATCTGGAGGGATAACCCTGCTTGAATTCACCTATCTGGCACCAACATTGCTGTCCTTTCAGTGCAGGCAAAGAAATGTTTATTCTTCCACATCTTTTTTACAATTTTAAAACTTTCCCCTCTATAATTAAAAAATCCTCCCCCCTAGTTCTTAGTTATGTTTTAATTTTATGTAGTATCTTGTTTTTGTAAACTGCCCTGGAAGAATATGAATCTTTAAATTAAGTAACAACAAATAAATGCCTATGAACAGAAAGAGGCTTAAATTGTAAGGCCAGGAGAAGTCAAACCCTTCTTTAAATTGCTTGCAGGCACACATCCGAAACAGATTTCCTCCTTTCTGCAGAGTTAACAATTTAATTCACCCCTCTCTGGTAGCAATCTTGTGCTGGTAGCATTTGTCACTTATCCTCAGGAAGCTGTATTAACAGCCTCAGAACAGGATAAGTTTGAAAATGTTGGAACGCACACTTTCCCACAATATTCATGACACACACATGATATATAAGCAAATAAAATACATGCATGCATACACACACCTTCAAAGGGGCAGCACAGAAATTCAGATACAGAAGAAAAATCAAAAAGTGAGGGAATTGCTTTTAAAAGTCAGCCCAGAATACCCTGCAAACTATTTAAAATTTGTTAAGAAAAATATTGATGTGAAATGCTCTGAGCTAAGCAGTTAAAAGGGTTAACACCCAAAAATAAGCAACGTCTTTCCACAGAAACTGCTGTACTCCTGAAGGTTATAATTTTCTAGGAAGACACTCACAGCCTTTGCAACGATGGTGAATCTTCAGTTGGTGCTTAGACTAAATTTGTAGGAGAATGCAGAGGACTCTGTTAAGATATATGCATTTGGCTCTAAAAGATATTGTTTGGCTGTTTCAGGTTAGTTCTTTTAAAACACATTGAAAAAAACACCTCCCGCTATTACCATTCGTGTGGGCAAGTTAGACGAAAACTCAGCAACCCGATTGAACTAAAAGTTAAGTCAGCTTACCTTGAGAATAAAGAAGGATCTGCATTTCTAGGAGAACACACGTAAAAACCTGGATGAGGTTCTCCAAGCCCAATAACTCAAAGGCCTCCCGGAGAGGGTAGTCGGATAGTGGGAGTTCATTAGGCCCAGGCCTCTGGCAAAAGATAGGCTCATAGACCCCGTAGAATTTGAGAGACCTTCCTGGAGGCGGAAGGGGCACTTCATAAAGAATGTTATGGATGTAGCTCTCCAGGGGTAAAGGTGGAGGTTGCTGGGAGGTAACTGCCTTGTAAAGCTGGATGAGGAATTTCTTGCAGGCTTGCATGAAAGGAAGGGGAGCAATGAGGCAAATGCACTTGGAGACGTAGAGCGTGTCCCTGTTGATATCGTAGGAGTTGTAGCGCTGCATCTTGGCCAGCGACGTGGAGTCACCTTCGTCGAGGCTGCTTGCCAGGGAGTCCATGCTGCACGACGACGAGGCGCAGACGCTGTTGCATTGCTCTGCGTTGTGCATTTGATAAAGCGTCTGCATAGCTGTGCAAATCTGCTTGCTCGTGACCTCCTCGTAAAAGGTGAGTACGAACCCGTAAGTGCGGGAACCATCTTCCCGGGTAATGATGAACGAGTGGAACTGGGGGTCTCTGTTATCGGTTTGAGTCCTGAAGGATAGCCCTTTGGGCATACATAACTGCAAGAAGAGTGGGGAGGGGGAACACAGCACATCAGTAGCTCATCTAATTTCACCTGGTATAACCCACAAGGATGTTTCTCTTGTGCAGGCCCCAATGCAGTGCCCAGGAGCTCACGCCATTTGTATAATTCCTGTTTGGTTCAAGAGAGCTTTTGCACAGGAGGTGCTTCTGGCAGAAGAAGTTGGAGAAAGCTATCTTGTTAAACCAGTTAATTAAAAAAAATCTGCACTCTTGAAAATAAGATTCCCAGCCTCAAGCACAAAAGGGCATTGCCTTTAATTTGTATTTTTTATGAAGCAAACGGAATGACTTTGCACAATTATACTGCAACGGCCATTTGCCACCGTTCATAAATTCATTTACAGCCTCATGAGTTAAATGTGAGTATCTCCATAAAGCAGCGAACAAGAGCTCCTCTATTTCCTTTGTCAGAATTATGTGGAGTATACATAATTCTTAAAAGGGAGCAAAATTTACTGGTAAAAAAATTCAGCAAGCAAAAGCTGAATTGTTCAAGGAAACTGCAATCAGAAAAAAGGAAAACCCAACCAGGATTCCCCATGGAACAAATAGCTGCAGCAACTTTATACAAGTTACAAAGAAAATGTATGTTCTTATTAATTTTGGTAGTGGAAGCATAGGTGTAAAGCAGGCATGTCCAAAGTCCGTTTCGGGGGCCAAATACAGCCCGCCAGTCGGTTTAATCCGGCCTCTGGCAGTTTATTTCCTGGGGTAAAATCCTAAAAAACCTCAACAACTTCAATCCTAAAAAAAGCCCTTCACTTCATCAAATCTGGCCCTCTTTGAAAAAAGTTTGGACACCACTGACTGTAAAGATAAAGGCAAAGCATAACTGTATTTAGCAGCCAACAAGGTAAAATTCCATTATTCTCATTCAATGCCACTAGCTACAGAGAACACTAAAATTACTGATTTACCAGATGTGAAATGCAACTCAACCATTGGTACTGGAAGCAGAACAGTGAGACGTACAAGTGTGGATCTAGTATTGTCATCACCGTGAGTCATCCAGACTGGGTCCTCAAAATCCCTTTTACAGTTAATGCATAGAACAGTGTGGCTATGACTCAGTAGCAGGGTTTAATTTCATTTAACTGATAGCCTGCATTACAATTTTATGGTTCATGTCAACAAAGGCTATTTCTGGATGGCAGCCATGCATTCATTCAAAATGTTTCCAGATTGTTAATGCTCACAGAGCAGCATTTTTACCACCACATCCTGCAATCAGAGATTTTCCAGGCTAGATTTAAAACTGAGATTGATTCAACAACAACAATAAAATACATTTGGGGTATATTGGACAACATCTATGGAAGGAAGCATAAATTTGGAAATGCCTCACTGAGGTATATGATGTGGGCTTGTCTGCCACTTAACGGGAGATTCAAAATATTTATATATAATTTGCATGTGCCTGGGTGTATGTATGTGTGAGAAAGAGATCGTGTGTAACACAAGCCCCTGTGGGATATGTACATCCACATTAAACACACATTTAAAATCACAGAACTGTAGAGTTTGGAGGGACTACGAAGATCATCTAGTCCAAGCCCCTGCAATGCAGGAATCTTTTGCCCAACGTGGGGCTTGAACCCACAACCCAGAGACTGAGTCTTGTTGGGCATTTAGTAACTGTAAAGCAAGGACTGCCTGTAAGCTAGTGGCCACAATTCAAGGTATTGACAATCATTTATAAAGCCCTAAAGAGCTGGAGGGCACAAGTTCCTGCATGTGCACCTCCTCTAGTGCCAGACAACACAATCCTAATGATGGGGAAGGAATTCTGTCTGTGGTCCTCCTGAGGTATTGTGGTGAGAGGGACTTGCAGAAGGGTCTTGTCACTGGCTAGAGTGAGGAATCAGCTCTTTCTTGTCAAAAGCACACTTACAAGTTAGGAAAATGTGTGTCTATTCATAAACACACATGTTTTCATTGAGGTTTTTCCCTGTGAAAATTCTTCGAGATATTATATAGGATGTGATTCACAAATGGAATCAAACCAAGAAATAATACATTAAATGAACATATATTCATTAGACTGCAATTCTAGCCAATAATATTCTGCCAGTAGGGAGTAGATCAAGCAAGGGTAGTGATTGCGGCAGGATTTACCATTTTTCAGGGCTATGACTTACTCACCCTTACGTTTCCAGGCTCATAGATCCTAAAACAGTCACATAGAAAGGACTTAATACTAATTCCCAGAGTGGGAGTGGGGAATAAGCAAGAAAGGATAAGAAGCAACAGCTTGGGAACATTTACATTTGCCAATGGATAAGGACATGAGTCACCTGGGATTTTCCCCATAATTTAAGTGCAGGACGAAAAGCAGCCATTGCTGTATGTGAGAAAACAGAGGTTTCAATGTGTGTTACATCCTGCATGGTTCAGTACAAATGGAGAGCTGCAGTTTAGTAAAAGGATTCCCCCTTCCTATCTCCTTTTCCATGAACTAGATTTCTCAGAAGCCATTTGCAATCCGTTTAGCATCCAACAGTCCCAGAAAGTTCCCCCATGGGCTAACCTTCAAAAAAGCTCGTGCATTCGCCTTCAAGGAAGACCACCAATTGCTATTTATATAAAAGGCAGGCAGAAATGCAAGGCAATGACAAAACTAATACTGAAAGAAAAAGAGCAACGAAAGCTAGCAACCGCCTATGGTTATTGTTAGCGGGGGACAGAGAAATGCTCTCTTAAGTGAGGCTTTTATTCCCCAGCCCTTAAAATGACAACAAACAAGATTTGGGGCAGAAGCAGCTCCATAAGGATTATTTATCTTAGCACATTGTTTTCACCCCATCATCATATAGAATGGTGTCATTAATAGGTCAGGAAGTGAAGAAGGCCTAAAGTAGCCTGGTCTGTTTTTGACTTGGTTCTGATAAGGAGCAGAGGGGCCGGGTGCAGCCCAATCGCCTTCTCAATCCGGCACGCGGACGGTCCGGGAATCAGCATGTTTTTACATGAGTAGAATGTGTCCTTTTATTTAAAATGCATCTCTGGGTTATTTGTGGGGCCTGCCTGGTGTTTTTACATGAGTAGAATGTGTGCTTTTATTTAAAATGCATCTCTGGGTTATTTGTGGGACATAGGAATTCGTTCTTTTTTTCTTTTTCAAAATATAGTCTGGCCCCCCACAAGCTCTGAGGGACAGTGGACCGGCCCCCTGCTGAAAAAGTTTGCTGACCCCCTGCTGTAGACCATTCTGCACAGAATAAAAACTACACAGTGAACTTCTGTGTTTACATGGGTATTACAAGTTAAGGTGTTCAACAGTTCTGTATGACAGGACTGAGCTTAGTTCTGGTACTAAGAATAAATTTCTGCATCGAGCAAGTGCATGGGGGGGGCAGAGAGGCTTCCTCTCCAACATGCAGAGGTGAGCAGGTCAGGCAGGAAGTGACTTACAGGTAAAGGAGATAAAGCGCTGCTCAGACTGACAGAGGGTAAAGGAAGGGAGGGAGGGACACCCCGGGTGTGGAGCCCAGAAGGGAAACAGGAGCAAAACAAGTGATGAATGAATGAATGAAAGCCTGTGAAAGAGAGAGTGAATGTGTGAGTGAGCATGAGAAGGAGGAGAAGGAACAAGCAAGATACTGACTGAAGCAAGAATAGAGGAAATGAGCATGAATGTGGTGAACTGAGAGCTTATATAAGGGGACAACGGAAGGGAGAGAAAACAGGAAAGAGAGGGAAGGAGGCTTGTAAAGTCTGGGGCAGTAGACTGCTTAAGAGTCAGGAGCATAAATAAACAAACCCTGGAGGTTTTTAAAGCAGAGGTTGGGCGGTCATCTGTCATGGATGCTTTCCTGCATTGCAGGGGGTTGGACTGGATAACCCTTGGGTTCCTCTACAATTCTATGACTCTACAATTCTCTACAATTCTATTACTCTATGGCTGTGCTTGCTGATATGAGGAGCCTTAACCTTGAAATGTAGATGGGATCACCAGGTGGCTCTGAACACAAGAGGCATGCTGAATTTCTGAATGCATTTGGGACCACAAAGAAGTAGGGGAGGAAGCTTCACAGACAGATTGCTCCGTAATTCCAATAATAAATCCCTTGCCACTATTTTGTACCCAGCTCTAAATTTGGGATCTAGTAAACAAAGCAAATCAGTAGGTTCTGCCAAGCCTGAATTCTGCCCAATACTGCTTTATACAGTAGTAATATTCACTGGCAAAGCTAGTGTTCCACCAATAACAGTTGACAAAGGATAATCTGAAAATCGTACTCTTTTTGAAAGGAATACTTTCAAGCAGAAAACCGGTTCAGTGTGACAGCCTAAAAGCCAACAAGGAAACTTAAATTCAGCTTAAATTTAGGCGGCAATCCTATGCACGTTTACTTGGAAATTAAGCCTCATGGAACTCAGTGGGTCTCGGTGCATTAAAAAAAAGGGGGAGGGACTGCAAGTTGATATGCAGCCTTAAACAATCACTACACCAAAATCCTACGCTGCTACTTTCCCCCAGCCTACTTTTCACACTGTGGCTGAAGGAGATAGGAAGAGAGGAAGGCTGAAGCATGCAAGAGAAACCAGCCTTCCTATAGAGATGGGGAAAATAATGGAAGGAGGAGCCCTCTCTTTGGAAGGAGTCTTCTCTACATACCATGTTGACTGCATCTTGATCAAAGGGGTTCCACTCTATGTTCTGGGGATAGTGAGCCAAGACTTTGGACTTGAAAGTTCTTCTTAAGGGGCTCTGGTCAAAGTTTTCTCCTGTAACAAAAAAAAGCCACAATAGTCACAACAACTGGTTTGCAAGACATCTGGCCCGCTCAACATCTGATCAAAGAAGAAAATGCAGAGGGAAAGGACATGTACGTTTTTACTTCATTGGCTTTTAGAAAAGGAAGGTCTAAAGGACTTGCACAAGATGCATTCAGCCGTTTCTTCCTTCAGTTAACTTGGCTCTGTAATTTGAACTGATGTGGGTGCACTTTAAAGCTACTAAAAGCAGCGCTGAAAACTCACAAACATCATTAGGGGCTGCTGTAGAATAGCTGTGAGCCAAACTGGCAACTTAATACTCTTGCCCAAGTCTAATGTATTCAGTCTAATCTCTGGCATAGTGGGGAAAAGATCAGCAGAAGAAGGGCGACACATGAACTTGCATGGTATACGACAGTGTCCACAATAAGAAACAAATGTGAAAAATGTGATCCAGGGATCAGCTCCCCATCACCAAGGGAGAAATGCCCATGTTTGTATACTTAAAAAAAAGCTGGTAGAAAGGTCCACTGAGGCACTCCAAAAAACTCCTGATCAATGAAACCTAGAAGTTTCAGCATCTCTACAAAGGGCCAGAACAGACACCATGTTAACTGCATCTATGCACTGACCATGCAGCCCTGTTGTTTTTAATGCAGAAAAGCATCAGGGAAAGAGGCTGAAAAGTATTAGGATCCTAGCAAGCAGCCAAGGTGATTTAAACCCAGGAAATGCCCCATTGGCACCATTAGGGAGGAAAGCATTGAATTCTCTCTAGCCACTTGGTAGGATTGTGATAATTATCAGCCCACCACAAGCAGTGCTATTTGCACTTCTGAAAACCTCCATGTTGAACATTGTACTGCCTAACAGGTATGGCGTCACCAGAGTTCTCTAGCAGAAAGCGCAACTAAATAGAAGTTGCATAAGGAGACCACGGCTCATCTCAACTGGGCTTGCACGGGAGACTTGCCTATGGTGGTGTGCTTTATGTCACCTGCTTCATGTGGCAAAATATCTCAGGTTGGCCCTAGACAGTGATAGCACCAAACCTCAGGAGATGGGAACTTCAGAAAGGAAAAGTGAACCCACTACATTCTTCTTGGTTGAGAAACAAGGCAAAGGGGATTCAATTTAGCACCATCAGTTTCAATGCTGGCCCCTCATTCCCCATCTACCCCAAAAGTATAGCACAATATCCAGTAGTAGTAGTAGTAGTAGTAGTAGTAGTAGTAGTAGTAGTAGTAATATTTATACCTTGCCCACCTGCCTTGGTTTCCCCAGCCACTCTAGGGGCTTACAGCACATATAAAAACATAGTAAAACATCAAACATTAAAAACTTCCTGATACAGGGCTGCCTTCAGATGTCTTCTAAAAGTTGTGTAATTCTTTATTTCCTTGACATCTGAAGGGAGGGTGTTCCACAGGGAGGATGCTACTACCAAGAAGGCCCTCTGCCTGATTCCCTGTAACTTCGCTTCTCTCAGTGAGGGAACCAGCAGAAGACCCTCGGAGGAGGACCTCCTTGTCTGGGCTGAGTGATGGGGGTGGAGATGCTCCTTCAGATATACTGGACAGAGGCCATTGACGGCTTTAAAGGTC
Source organism: Podarcis bocagei (assembly GCF_964188305.1). Lineage (NCBI taxonomy): Eukaryota > Metazoa > Chordata > Lepidosauria > Squamata > Lacertidae > Podarcis > Podarcis bocagei. The sequence goes on from NC_138135.1 coordinate 22,554,310, forward strand.
AGCACCAACACTTTGAATTGTGCTCAGAAACGTACTGAGAGCAGTGAAGATCCTTTAGGACCGGTGTTATATGGTCCTGGTGGATCCCCCCTCTCTGCTAGTGGAACAGATTTCTACTGTGCAACGGAGCTTACCCTTCCTCTGCTTTAAAGGGTTGGGTTGATGGCAAGACCCTAAATTAACTTCTGTGTCCAGTCCCAGCTGCCTGGGGCTGATGGTATTGGGAGTCCCACAACATCTCGAGAACTGCAGGTTCCCCATCCCTGCTAGATAGAAAACAATGAATACTTGTTATCACCTACAGGAAAGTTTCTGTTGGGGTAGTTCCACATTTCTTCAGGAGTACCTAAGTCTATCTCAGAATCCTCGTGCATCATAAAAACTACATAAAAAATGCACCTTAGACATAAGGCACACTCAAGCCCCATAGCTCATGTGGCTAAACTTCAGCTCCCCAGAAGCTGTTATCACTCCAACTCCCATCAGCCCCAATATGGCCAATGGGAAGGGAAGATGGGAACTGTAGTCTAGCAACTTCTAGTAAACCATACCTGCCCTTAGAGAATGGCCTGTCGTTAACTGCTGAACTTCTCACTCAACTCAGCAAGGTACAATCTGCTGGTTAGGATCCTTTTGAAACTTTACACAGAAGCAAGCCAATGTTTATCTTGTAATACTGTACACTTGTGGCAGTGGAAGGCTGTAATATAATATATTATAATATAATAATTTATTATTCATACCCCGCCCATCCATCTGGGTTTCCCTAGCCACTCTGGGCAGCTCCCAACAGAATATTAAAAACATGATAAAACAGCTTCTCATCAAGCAATGATGTACAATAAACACATCTCCAGCTATGAGTCTCATCAAATTCACCACTTTCATTTTTTCAGCAATATATCTGTTTAGAATATACACCTAAAAGTAAACATATTTTAAGACTCATAAAAGCCATTCTCAGTTTGTTATTTTCCCAGAACATATACACCTCAACACATTTACATACATTTTCCTGTCTCTGCTTAAAATTGGACAAAAATGTCCTGCTCATTTTTTGCTTTTTAAAAAAAATAATAGCTACTAACACAAAAAGATGCAATGTGTAGTAAGGCCCAGTTTGGAAAAGCAATTGCAAAGGAGGGCTAAATACAACACAACACAGAGAAATACACATGTGTATACAGGCTGCCAATCAAAGGACTGAAAACGCTGCAACAATTGGTGCAGATTACTGCTTGTTGTAGAGCAACATTGTATAGTTATGTAGACTTATCTGCTTGGTGCATATGTTGTGGTGTAGGGCAGCCAGTGTTTTGAAGTTTGGAAAACTCATATGAGAATTGCTCCATCACCTTCATAGCAATAAATATGGATCTTGGTGTCTAATATATAATTGTAGGTTTTTCTAGGTATTTGAGACATGCACATTTTGAAATTTTAAAGATAAAAAAAATTCATTTTGCTGGATAACTGTATCACTGGAATTAATTACTTTCTCAGCTGAAAAAATTATAATCCACAAAGCCAAACCCTGAGAAGAGTTCCAGTAGTTCTACTTTTGCTTACTTTGTACTACAAAAATAAAGACGTTTTCAAGCACCTGCAAAGGTGAGGGGTGCATGTCTTGGGGGTGTCATAAGTTAATAATTATAAGATTAACTTATAAACTGCACTAGCTCAGTAACTTATTTTAATTCACATTTGGCAAGATGCAGGAAATGAAAAACTATTCGTCAAAAGCAAGTCTGAATGCACTCATTGGGACTACCTGGCTAGATAACTGTGCACAGGATTGCAGCCATGCACTCAAACTCATGTTCTGAAATACAGAAAATGGTGCAATTTATTTGCTTTTAAGCCTTTGCAAATATTGTTGTGTCCCACTCACACTCATTCTAAAATCCCATAATAGGCAGTATTATGGCAGTAAGCCTTTACGTCCTAATCCAAGAGAGAACTACTATAATAAATTACCATTGCAGTGGCACTCTGTGAGTGATATGCAAACTAATGGGAACTGCAGAGCATAAAACAATAAGAGGATTTCACCCAACGCAGACCTGCAACAGAGCTAGAAATTATTGAAGAAATAATAATGCGTGTGATGCAATAAAGTTGTATTTTATTAATCTGTTGCCATTTTTTCCTCGTGAATATATGAAGATAAAGCTGAAGGGAAAACTCTACTAAAAATGAGACTCCAGAAAACAGAACTGTGAATGTCTGACAATATATATCATACAGTATGTTTTATTACAAGCTCTCAGTGTTGTGGATTCTCCTATTTAGAAGTTTCAAATGTTGCAAAATTAGACTAACAATAAAGGTAAATACTGGCTTACAAGTGTAACATTTCATTTTTTTGAGCGTCCTTTAAAATTTCATCAAGGATGAATGGAGATTTGCACACATTACTATGGTCCAAGTCCAACACTTTTAGGCACTATGCTACACTAGCTTTCAAGTCAGATTTCATTGTTAAAGTAAGACTTTCCTAGATGCAACATACTTGTTACTGTTAGTCAGCATCCACCTTCTGAACTTATTATTCCATGCATTAAGGACACATGGAGGGGGGAGCCCTCATGCCCTGGCTCCAGTGTTCTCGTGGGACCCACCCTGACCATCACATGCTAAGCAAAAGGTCTGAAGGGGAAACCGACCCATGTTTGCCTGAGCACACAAACATAGGCTTCTCTATGTGCTCAGGAACCAATGTGGAAGAACCTCCTTGTATTCAGCTGAATGTGCATATATTTTATTCATCCTTCTGAAGGGGGCTGGTGGGCAGGAACTTTGTGCAGCCATAAGTCATTCCCACTGCAAAATACTGCAAGATCATCATTTATTTAGAGACTCTGATGTCAATGTGAAAGTTTTGTATGTGCAGGGGGTATGAAAAGAACATTATGTCCTATGTGCACATCAGGCTCCTCTTTTGTGCGTAGTGAGCATTCCCCAAGACCCTGTCTTTTGGGCCAGCCATTGTCTTCTAGGCTAACCTCACAGTGTTGTTTTGAGGATAAAATGAGAAGGGAGAGAACCAGGTATACTACCTCAAGCTCCTTGGCGGAAAGACAGGATGTAAATGCAAGAATGAACAAAATAAACATTTAGAATTAGCTAACTCCTTCCTCTTGTCTGCCTGCAAAATCTAGGGCAATTTAGGCTTACAAATGTGTAACTAAATGTTATGGATGCTGCTGTTAAATTAGCACCTCTCTGTTTTATATGGAGAGCTAAGTGGTCTCCATTAAGCTGTAAATTAAAGTTGCATCATATAGTGTTCTTAGATAAGTAGCCAACAGTGCTTCAAGAATATTGCAGACAATATATTTATCAGGATTAAAATATGCTTAACATTAAAATATTTCACTTTTCCCAAAAACAAATGGGTTTGAAAATCTACTGGGAACCTGGACATTGGGAGTATTTGAAATGTGTAATCAGTGCAGGAATAGGATGCCGATTAAAAGCAGCAATCCCTTCTAGTCCACTTATCAGACTCCAACACTCTCAGTTATAGCTAGTTACAAATTCTGTTGAAGTGCCTTTGCTACATATAAGATGTTTTTATATGCCTGCCTGCCTTAGGGAGATTCCACAGGACTTGTATGTCATGGAAGCCATCTCTGTCAGCTGACAATTCTAATTAAATTGGTTCAGGAAAATCCTGGCGAATCTACTTTCTCTCAATGGATTTACCCTTTCACTACCCTAAACTTTTGGGCTACATAAAAGCACAGCAAAGAGTATTCAGTGGAGGCCTAGACAAACCAAGTTCTCTAATTTTTTCATGACAGTGCTCTCCACTCACTTTGTCTGTATCTTATCTCAAATATCCGGATAACCAGCTTTATCATTTCTTCTTATGAGTGTAACATATGCCAACCTTAGTTTGGTTTAGTTTTCCATGTGTTTGTTTTATGGCATTTCTATTTTGTTATTTGGGTTATATGGATAAAATTAAAATAAGATGTAAACAAGGAAGAAGAACAGGAACAAACCATGATTTGCTGTTACGAGAATGAATCGCAGCTCTGGCATCCTTTCCTCTTTCACTTATGGTAAGTGGAGATCAGAAACATCTGACTAGCTCCATTCCTCCGTCCCCCCATACTAACAGCTGAAACAGCTAGAAAGCATGACTCCTATCACACACACTGAAAATGTGGCTCTGCAAATCTGCCTGGAAGTGATGGGCTATGATGACACGCTCCCAGTTTTAGGATGATTCTACCTGGGGGAACATAGCTGCCTCCAGAAAACCATGGGGCAGCCATGTTTCCATGTTTGCCCTCAGACCTCCTCACATGGTATTTGGCAGAAGTGTTGATTCTGAAGCAGCCCACATATCTGACCTACAGTCTAGTCTGGTTATTGCTAATTAGTATTTACATTTTTTAAAAAAGGAAATATGGCAAGTTTTTCAATACAGCATATAATTTTGCATTGTTTGCTGCCTTGGAAACAGTACTGTTTTATAGCTATCATCAGTGCAGGACTTTGGGGTGGGGTTGGGGAGATTTCAAGGGTCCCACTTGGCAGAATGGGCAAGGGGTTCCTTCAAACACAACAGGGCTGGCTTAGTGCAGTAACAGACATGACCACCAAAAGGGGGCAGGTGGAAGACCATCAAGTCTGGAGTCTAAAGTTATTACTGCAGACCATTCCTTAGGAACTGTGAGAGCAATTTCCATCTCCCCCGGTCCCCCCCCCCCAGTAGCTGGCATGCCATCTCTGTTCCAGAAGATAAAACATTGCTTTATGAACTTTACATCCTCCCAGAAGAACTTGCCTATAAACTCAGATGCTTGCCTAAAGGGCTCTTTTTCAGATTCCAGTACTGTCAGTGAGGCAGGTGGCAACTGGAGATGTGACCTTTCCTTTGATGGTGCCCCAAGTTTTGCAACTCTTCGCCCAGAGAGCTACACCTGGTACCAAAATCTGTAATCTTTTTGGTACCAGAATTGTGGGGGGTGGGGAACCTTGATTCAATTTCTATCTAGTCAGGCAACTGTTGTTCTGCTAGAACTGATGCTGCTCTTAATTCAATGCTGTTTTCAGTTTTTTTGCACTGAAAGCCACTCTGGGAACTTGTGTTGAAGGTAGGAGGACAGTATTAAAGCAAAACAAACTTGTTATGACCTTTCACAGGAAATCCTAAAAATTATTCAGGTTAGCTGTAGGGGACATTTCCAGACTGAAGAAAAAGATTGTCTTCTTCTGGCATATAACCACATCTGCCATACAGGGTGGTGGGAGGGGAAATAATAGATTTATTGATTATTGATTACAAGGAATCAATCAAGATCGAACCAATCAAAGGAAGAGTGTTCAATTGAATTTAAAGTGCAAGATGGGTGTGATTACAGGAAATCTGGAGATTAAATTAGTAAGCATCCGCCATCTTTTTTTTTTTTTTTTACCTGATGTTCTGTTTGCAGTATCTGAGCTCCTGCCATGACGATCGGCTTCTAGCCACTGGTATAAGACTACATAACACAACAGAAACAAAAAGCACGTATGAACAAAATGAATAGAAAGTGCAGACACACACAAAAACATGGTTAAGAAAAGGAGACATGCACCATGAAGTAGCAATATTTCCTTCCACTGCTTCTGACAGAAAGCAAAAGAATGGAACAATGCATGTTAAGACGGACACACACACACACACACACACACATACATATCCACACAAAGCTCAGCCCACCAGGAAAGTCTCCTGCAGGAACCCAATTGAGACAAACAATAGGTGTTTTTTTAATGTGTTCAATCATTTCAAATTTGTGCTGCTTTTCCAAAGGGGCTGTGCATTGTCTGTGATAGTAAACAGCAATGGAACACACTAGGGGGTAGTTCAGATATCGCTGCCTCCACACGAGCATCAATGAAGGGGAAGCATTCTTAATCTGTGTTCTAAGAGGCTACAGTGCAGTACAGTACAGTTTAGAAGTTAATGCTAGAAGTATGTCAGAAGCCACCCATGAGGCACTGATTCTCATAGTAGGAACACCTACTATGAGAAAGGTACTATGGCGATCAAACTACCAAGTAGTGGCCAAAAATACCCTGGGAATATTTACTTACGTACAGCATTTGGCCAGAACATGGGAAAGCCATTTCAGGATTGAGTGTCCAAGTGTTGTTGGAGCACAACTCTAATCATCCATGAATATATCCCATGCTGGCTAGACCTGGTGGGAGCTAGAGTCTGGAAATCTAAAGGTTCCCTGACCTTGCGAGAAAATAAGGAAGTGCGAGGATTCCCCAAGGCAGCATTCCCTGCAGCCCCAAATGTGTGGAGGGTGGGACGGTTCTCCATCCCTGGGCCCTGAATGACAGGGTTAAACAGAAGGGCTGGATGCCAGGAGGCAGCATTAACTGGGTGATCTCAAAATTGGAGGATGCCTGCCCATTGTTCTGGAAGCTGGCGATTGGATGGTGCTTGGAAGTAAGTATTAAAAGCAACACTCTCAACATGTGTGGGTTGCCACCGTGGGCAATGCCAACACCTGAACTGCCCCATCTACAAACAAAATATGAGATGTTAAAATCAGCAATGAAAAGGAATTAGTATTTTAGAACAAGGAAAGCTTCTACACGTAATGCCATTCTCTCTCCCCCTTTTTGGTATTTATTCAATTTTTCAATAACAAGAAACCAAACGAAGAAAACACAAAACATGGCTGACAGGCAGGGATTATGGGAGTTGGGCTGCTGATTTCTCATCCCCGCCATATACAGTGTTAGGCTAGTTGGACAAATTGCACGATTCCATACAGGCCATCTTTACATGAAATCTGAGAACCTGAGATTTCCATTTGGGAAAACGGTTTCTAGTTCGCAACAGCAGCAAAAAGACGTAGCCATGAAAATTTGAGGGCAAAGCCCAGTAAAACCTGAGAAACAGAGCATTATATTTTCCGTGGTCAGAGACAGAGCTTCAGCACCTACTGCAGCATTTTGCTCCTCGCCACAACTGGCAGAAATGGAACGCACTACCTGTACTAAAGATGTGGGTTAAGCTAGGAAAAATATGCATAATTTTAGACACATTGCCAACTCAACCTCTCTTTGGTATACGATTTGTGTTTACTATGGCGCTAAGTTCTGACAGAAATTTAAGCAGCCCACGAGACTTGCACATCTTTGCAGCAACCTGAAACCACCTGCTTAGAATGGATGGGAGGTGGGTGTCTGATTCTCGCATCCAATGAAATGTGGGCTTGTTGAAGGGGGCACGTTCAGTGTAGGAGAGGCTGAGCCAACGTTAACAGTCTCTTGTGAATTTCAGATTTTTTGAGATGATGCTTACAGAGATCTTTTGTTTCAGTGGTACTTAGTGGGCAAATAGGCACCCCCTTTTTAAATAAATTGTCCCTTTCCTTCAGAATTATAAAAAAAATACTCCTTGATTTAATTATGTAATATGAACACTTAAAATTTAAAGGTCAAGTTTATTGGCTAGAGCCAGACTAATCATTTGGGCAGCCCTTTTTAATTCATTTCATGTTTTTAAAACTAGAGATCATCTGCTCTGCAAAAAAGACAGAGAAGTGAGAGAGAGACAAAACAGGTTGAACACTTAGAAGTGTCAACCTGCACTGCTGACAGAAATGAATACACGAGCAGTATACTAATGGTGCTATAACGACAGACAAAAATGGTTGTGTTTATATGGCCTCAGAGATCTCATTACCGCAAGCCATTCCTCTTTGATTAGCTTCTACACAGAACTGAGGCACACACAGGGAAGACCTACAAATACACTTAGGAACAAGACACCCAAATATTTTCAAATAAAGCTCCTTCATTCATTCCCCAAGAGCTCGGTTATATCAAATGTTGGTCTACTGGGCTTATAAATAAGGGGCTGCCCCATTTTGCTATGAAGTATTCATGCACTTAACGCAAGGAGTTCGCTGTGATTGTTTGAGTCTACAAGTTATGCAAATCCCTGAAGTAAACTGATCAGCAAGACCCATTAAAATGAATATTAATTCACAGAGTGCAATAAAACTCTTCATATTTTGATTCGCTGGGTCTATAACACAATTCACAGAGCACATGAAATCCTTTTCAAATTACTCTCCGTGTGTGTGTTTTGTCTCCAGCAGAGAATAATTTGACTGCTTTAAACAACAGCTTTTCAAAAATACAATCTGAGAAAGGGTGTTTTATTCTAGACTTCCTTCCCATCCTCCACCTCCTGACCTCAATTGAAGGATCTCCACTGTCTGCCTGGAGAGTAACGTTATACCAACCAACAGCTTTGGTTTCTTAATATAGCTACACATCCAAATGCCAGCAGAATAACAAAGACATTCAAGGGGGGGGGGCGGTGTTGCAATCTGAAAGGTAGACCAACCCTTAAGATTCCGGCTGAACAATATTCAAGTGAAAGCCACACACAAGCACAAACAACACGGCTGCTTGCAGAATAGAGACCCAACATACATAAACTGCGCTTTGCCTTGAGGAACTAAAAGCTCAATTACAGTTCGTATCATATGCATAATTTTCAGAGATACGATCATTTCCACTTCATGCATATATCGGCTTCAACGCCCCACCCCCCACTGCATTTCGACTGCTAGCTGCAAGCTATTTTATAATACTCTTGGCACACGCAAGGCTTATACCAAAAGGCACCAGTAAGCAGGTGCAGAACTGGCATTTTCAGAATTCTAAGCATGGGAGAAAGCAATTTTCTTTTTGCCCCGAGCCTCTCTTTCCTCCACGCCAAACACGCATGGAATTGAGACATTTCCTTTCTGTTGCCTCTCTGTCCTAGCATTCTAAGCATAGGATTGCTAACGTTTTATTTAAGGCACACCCACGGAGTGAAGCTTCGATACAGCACACATACCCATTAAAAGAGACAGCACTGTCACCCTTGCAAGAAGGCAAGTTCGTGAGGGATGATCACCTGGAACAACCCGAAGTTAATCTTATTATCTTGTATCATAGGAAACAAGGAATGGACATGGGCAGGCTGCCTTAAACCAGACCAAACTGTTGGTCCATTTAGTGCAGTATTGTCTACACTGACTGGCAGCAGCGCTCCAGGGTTTCAGGCACAATCTCTGCCAGCCCTTCTGCATGCAAAGCAGATGCTCCCCCACCAAGCTACAGCCTTCCCCCATCCCTACCTAGAATTGCCAAGTAATGAACCTGCAATCTTTTGCATGCACAGTTAATTCAGAAGAACTATACAGCTATGAGTCAACAGCAGGGTTTAATTTCATTTAACTGATTGTCTTTGTTGACATGAACCATAAAATTGCAGCACAGGCCATTTCTGGACGGCTGCCATAAATCCATTCAAAATGTTTCCAGACTGTTAATGCTCACAGTGGTGGCCTTTTTATCACCATCACCTCCAAGTGGAGATTTTTCCAATCCAAGAATGACACTAGCTTTTATGAGGCTGCCATCAACACATCTCCTCTGGCTGACCTATGACCTAATCCCCCAAAGCCTGATTCTGCCTTTCCTCCTGAGGGGCTCAGCGTGATCACATCTGGTTCCCCTTGTTATCTTCACAGTAAGGCAAGAGGTAGCTTGAGGCTGAGAAGGATCCCAACTCTGTCGGAGGCAACCTAATGTGCTTCGAAGCAGAGAATGGATCTGTAAACAGATCTCAAATATAAATGCAAGGATTTGAAGTCCAGGTCACAACACCACCCACTGCCCCCCTCAAACCCTAATACAGTGGTACCTCGGGTTAAGTACTTAATTCGTTCCGGAGGTCCGTTCTTAACCTGAAACTGTTCTTAACCGGAAGCACCACTTTAGCTAATGGGGCCTCCTGCTGCCACCGCGCTGCTGGACCACGATTTCTGTTCTTATCCTGAAGCAAAGTTCTTAACCCGAGGTAATATTTCTGGGTTAGCGGAGTCTGTAACCTGAAGCGTATGTAGCCCAAGGTACCACTGTATAACAGGCTTGAGAAACTTGCTTATATTGCCACACCCAAACTAGCCATATATTCTGTTTTCCGTTTATGACTAGACAAAAGCCACAGAGGAAATATAGAAGTGGGAGACAAAAGATGCTATCTATCACCATTGGTAATCCTAGCACCTACATAAGCAGTTCAGGTACATGATGTACAACACTCATGAAAATGAAATGGTTTGGTGCTTAAAATTCTACTACAGAAACATGTTAAATATGCTAAAACGTTGTCCAATCTATATTTGAGGAGGGAAGTTATAGTTCGGAGAAACTGTGCAGTTGTAACATTGTCAAAGCAAACCATGGATTGCTCTGAGAACTGACATGCTCCTTCCTCTTCCCCCTCTTCTCCCACCTATCATTTTCACAGCTAACCATGGTCTGCATTGCTGAGTTTGACAGCCCTGGTCAGCTCCAAACCACAGGCTGCAAGCAAGATGCAATGAGTACCTCTGAATACAGCCACTTTTTCAGCCCAACGTGTTAGTGAATGCATTCAATATTCAGAATATACGTTTGTGGTTTTATAAACATGCCTGGGGGCTCCAGTTAGAGGGCAAAAAGCAGGTTATAAAATATGGGAATAAAGTAGAAATAACCCTAGCATGAGGAACAAAGGAAGCTACCTAACAGCTCAGCATTGTCCATTCTGACCGGCATTTCAAGCAGAGGACATTCCCAAGACGCTGGGAATCAAACCTGGGACTCTCCAAATGCAAAGCAGATGCTAACTGCTCATAGCTGTCAACCGTCCCTTATTTGGCGGGAAACTCCCTTATCCCAGCGCAGTGTCCTGCTGTTGTCCCTTATTGATGATTCCGCTTAAATTTCCCGGGTTTCAAAGGAAGCAGCTCCTCTCCCTCCCTCCCTGCCAGCCAGGGAGGAGGGAGTCTCCAACTGTGTTTCTTGGCTGTGTTGCTCACCCAATAAGGAGTCTAAGAACAACTGGGGGGTGGAGCTTGCATGCCTTGTGCCAATCAAATCGGCCGCGTTGCCTGGGGACTCGCCTTTGCTCAGCGCTTCCCAGCGGAAAGGTGACGGTGGTTTTCCTTGCTGCACCCCCTTTGCCGGTTTGCTGCGCTGTGGGAACCACCACTTGAGGCTTCGTTTGGCTGCTGGACTGGCTGGGTTTTCTGCCTTTGGCTCAGGAGCTGGCAGACTAAAATCCCTTATTTTCAAGGCTCCTGGTCCCTTATTTTCAAATCTGTAAGTTGACAGCTATGTAACTGCTGAGCTACAGCCCTTCCCCAAATGTTATCCAATCTCTGCGTGGAACAATCAAGCAGGATTGCAAAAGGCATACAGCCTAGAGATGACCCCCCCCCCAAAAAAAAAACCACCACCACACCCTGTTTCTTAAGTCTACATTTCAAGAACCATTTTTCCAAGGCAGTCACTGCTTATTCCAGCAGCCAGCATATCAATGTTTCCTACCCTCCATCGACATGTCAGTTAAAATCAGGGGTGTGAGCTTAGGCATGACTGTCAAGCCCTTTCAACTCATCAATAAAAAAATTCTCTTCAAAAGCAAAATCCTAGGAGATGTCAACAATGTAGTGGGGTGAAACATGTTTGGAGTTATGTGATAAAAAATTTTTTTTCAAAGAATTAATAAAAAATACATTTTAAAAACCACCAATTTAGTGGGATACAAGAAACCAGGTTACTTCAGAGGTTACTTCCCACAAAGCCCATTCACACCTTCACCTGACATATCACAATGGGATATCATGAACTGTCTGGGTGTTTTTAGGGTGGCTTATTCATGGTTAATGTGTAGGTAGCAGAAGTGAAGTGTTTGCAGCAAGACTACCTACTTATTTATTTATATCATTTAGTTAGTTATTCAAGGCACTTTTATCCTGCTTTTAAATACCAAACTCTTCCAAAGGAGCCTCACATAAAAAGAGAACGAGAAACAACCAATTTACAAAGTGCCAGACAGATTAAAAATACATTTGTTTTTCAACGATATTTGTATCGAGCCTTGCTGTTTTTGGAAAGCAACAACACCTCTCTCAATAAAGCAAATCAACATATACATTAAAAACCACCAGCAACAGAGCTGTGTAAGATACAGCAGACCACTGTTCTGGAGTGAATTCCACAAAATGCTCTATAAAAAAATAGCCATGCCTTTTCAGCATAGCAAAGGGGAAGGGGCCTGGCAGGTCTCTCTGAGGAGGGCAGTCTACAGCACGGAGGGACCATGACCAAAGTGGCCCTAAGCCAGGGGTCAGCAACTTTTTCAGCCGTGGGCCAGTCCACCGTCCCTCAGACCATGTGGTGGGCCAGACTATATTTTGGAGAAAGAAATGAACGAATTCCTATGCCCCACAAATAACCCAGAAATGCATTTTAAATAAAAGGACACATTCTACTCATGTAAAAACACGCTGATTCCCAGACTGTCCGCGGGCCGGATTGAGAAGGCGATTGGGCCGCATCCAACCCATGGGTCTTAGGTTGCCTAACCCTGCCCTAAGCCATATGATGTCCTGCAATTGGGACATGCAGCAGAACCTGTAATCTTTAATATAACCTAGTATCAGATTATTTCAGGACTTTTCGTTTAGAATTCTGGGTTTCCCAACCTTGGGTCTCCAGCTGTTGTTGGACTACAACTCCTATCATCCCTAGCTAGCATGACATGTGGTAGGGGATGATGGAAATCATAGTCCAAAAACAGCTAGAGACCCAAGTTTGGGAACCCAAGTTTGGGAACCCTGGGTTGCCAGAGACAGTAAACCTCTTGTACACTAGTTGCTCAGAATCAGAAGCAGGGAGAGGGTGACTGTATTAGGCCCTGCATGGCCACTGAGAAAACAGGATGCAACCTAGACCGGCCTTTGGCTTGATGCAGCACAGCTTCTCTTTAGAACAAAGACTGCTGACAGGTGGACAACAAAGGAGCTAGCACTGGGGTTAAGAACCCTTTTGACAACATGCTGGACCACTAAGAAATCTGCATAGGCAAGTGGTTTTTCTTTAAAAAAATGTTACCACATATATACATGTGATTATTATTATTATTATTATTATTATTATTATTATTATTATTATTTATTGAACCTGCCACTTCTTACCCAAACAAGGTCTCTAAGTGACATATCTGCTTGCTCTTAAAAATGTTTTTTATTATAATTTATTTTAACAACACATGCAGTTCATAAAAATCCACCCAACAAGGGTAGCAAAATCTTGGGCAACACAACTAGCAGCAAATAACATTGTTCTATTCAATCAAGAACCTGAGGAAAAAAGAGGTGAGTTTTTACCTGGCACTGAAAACATGCCAGTACAGTGGTACCTCAGGTTACATACGCTTCAGGTTACAGACTCCGCTAACCCAGAAATAGTGCTTCAGGTTAAGAACTTTGCTTCAGGATGAGAACAGAAATCGGGCTCTGGCGGCGCAGCAGCAGCAGGAGGCCCCATTAGCTAAAGTGGTGCTTCAGGTTAAGAACAGTTTCAGGTTAAGTACAGACCTCCGGAACGAATTAAGTACTTAACCTGAGGTACCACTGTATAGGCATGAGGCAGACCTCACCGGGGGCTACAGCGTTCAGCAAAGGGGGAGCCACAACTGAAAATTGCTCCCTCCATTGTCATTCTCCTCCAAGCCTCCTGGAGAAGGGTCTTAGATTCTGCACAACAGGAAGCTTGGAGGGGAAGACTGATGGAAATCTAAACACCGTCTTCTGAAAGATGACAGTTCTGGGTTTAAACTGTCTTGGTATAGAACTGACTGCAGGGATTTGCCTGTTTGTTCCCTGAACGCATTTATGTGCACGCACAATACACATGGGGAAAGCCTCTAAAGCACTGTAAATATTTATCAGTTCCAACAACTGCCCCAGACTTTGCAGCTGTGAGATATTTTTCCCCCCAGATCTGAAACTCTTTGTGTATTTTTAATACAAACTGTCAAGTTTGGCTCGCTGCCAAGAAACCGAAATACAGACACTATGAGCCATCTGCCCATTCTTTGGCTGCCTCCTGACAATTAAAGCCAAAACAGTGGTAGCTGCCCTATAAAATGACACGTTGCTCCCAAGTCAGGGGCACAACACAATATGTTGCGCCTTCCCCGAGGAGCACAGAAAGGCATATCACTAGGACAGCACATATTTGAAATATTGGTGAAATGACCCCCAAAACACATGGACCACTGCAATAAATGTTTATGAAGCAACTTGAAATCTGTAAAGGGCCTAAACAAACTCTTGAGTTCTATACACACAAACAGTCCCTGATAAACAAACAGTCCCTCAACCACAAGCAGCAGCAAAATGCTAAAAACTAGATTAAAGGAGAACCGCATTATCATTGCAGGGGTGAACGCTCCCGTTCCAACTCCAAAAATTCTACAATTACCCTAATCCTTACAAACAAGCTATTAAGGTAGGCACACTTAACCAACCTTGTACTGCGGGAGGCAGAGATTCAACCTTGAGAACAGAGTGAGCTTTCCTACGGTCACAGGGCAAGTTCAGATCTCCCATTCGTCAGGAGATGGGGATTCCTTCACTCTTTCTTAGCCACTGTGTTGCACCAGCTTTCTATTACAGTGATTATCATTTGTGTTTCAAGGTAATGACTATAATCAGTGTGCTTCTAAATAATGGTTGATAGCTACAGTAGCTACTTATGGTCAGGTAAACCGGTGCACACAGCTGGTTGTCAGGCGTACCATTACGTAGTGGTGCTGTGCCACAGCTAAAACAAAAACGCACACAAAAACGCACTTAAAGAGTCTGCACTCAATAATCAGGTTGTGCAAACAAATACAGCAGGATGGAAAAGTTTGCTCTGTTCTGCTCATGTTTGGAATTTGAGAGAACTCTTCAAAAAATTAAAAGAACATGTGGATAGTTCAGCTGGTATAGCATGAGACGCATAATCTCGGGGTTGTGGGTTCGAGACCCACATTGGGCAACAAGATTCCTGTACTGCAGGGAGTTGGGCTAGATGACCCTCATGGTCCCTTCCAGCTCTACAGCTCTACGATTCTATGTATCACAGAGTTGTTCTGCTTTAGGTCCCCTTGTATCATGCTCAGGCAGCTTAGCCACTTATCAGAGATGATGGGAACTGGAATCCAACAACACCAAAAGCCCAAGTTTGAAGAAGACTCAGGCTGGTAGTTGAAGGGCAATGCTGAACTTAGCTATGAAGGCTAGATTCTATCAAAACGTAGATTGCATGTAGCCATAAAATACTAGGCTTTTACAAGAGCAACATGCTGTAGCTGGGTGATATATTTCATGGATTGTAGGGGGCGGAATAATGTACAAAGAATCCCAAAGCCTCTACAAATTATGCAATCTCATATCATAACTGTAAATCTGT
Organism: Podarcis bocagei; assembly: GCF_964188305.1. Lineage (NCBI taxonomy): Eukaryota > Metazoa > Chordata > Lepidosauria > Squamata > Lacertidae > Podarcis > Podarcis bocagei. The sequence goes on from NC_138135.1 coordinate 22,569,631, forward strand.
TGCAAATACCATTGTTTGCAGAAGGCTTCAGGGTTCAAACGGGGAGGCATCTCTGTGCTTTGTGTGACCAAATACACCTCTCCTTTTAAACAAATCAATCCCTTCCTGTCACCAGACACCCCTGTTGCTGGAGCATCTCCCTTCTTTTCGCTAAATTGCTCTTTCAAAAGGAAAGGAAGTGACTGTCAATAGCTTGGTTCTGGGTCCGTGAACACCAGGCCCGGACCAGTTTACAGTCAGATTTGCTTCCAGTTAAGTACAGTATTGTTTAAAATGTCTAGCTTTGTGTCAAGTCTCATCTTCCTGGGTACATGCTGATTTAATGTCCAGATAAACTAATGTGGTAGGCTCTAGAACAGCTGCCAACCTTCAAACATTTTGTGCAGTCTGAGTAGAAAAAATAAAACTGCAACATGCAGATTTTGGCTGTACGTTTTTAAAAGAGCATTATAGAATGAATAATCCTGAGAAGAGTGTAAAAGTCTAGAAGTGAAAGCAAGAAAGAAGTCAAGATGGATGATAATAAGTCAGTGCTATAAGGTAGCTATATCAACCTGGCATCCTCCAGATGTTTTAAACCACAACTCACATCAGCTGCTGGGAGCCATGGTCCAAACATCTGGAGGGTGCCAGGTTGGCAAACATTGCTTCACATGAAAACCATAAAAATATTGGTGCTTGCGGAAGAAAGAAAAAGAGCAATGAACAGAAGCCAGTGCAGCTGGTTCTTCCTTCCTAAGAGTAGAACCTGGCATTTGTCCCTATGGAAATTCATTTTGTTAGTTTGGGCTCAGTCCTCCAATCCTGAATCCCAATTCTGTCTTCTGCGACATTAGCTACCCCTCCCAGTTTGGTGTTATCTGCAAATTGGACAAGCATCCCCTCAATGCCTTTGTCCAAGTCGTTTATAGAGACATTGAACAACAACGGGCCCAGGAAAGAATCCTGCGGCATCCCACTTGTCACTTTTCCCCAGGATGACCAGGAGCCATCAGTGAGCCCTCTTTGGATTAGGTCAGCCAACCAGCTACAAATCCACCCAACAGTTACACCATCCAGCCCACAATTTACCAGCTTCTCTGCAAAAATATCATGGGGGAACTCATGCTCTTCAAAAGAACAAGCTTAAAATATGAAGAGACATCTGGTTTAGCTACAGAATCATTACTGTATATGGTTTCCTGGCTAGTATGTCCTCTTAATCCCTCCGTGAAACATCCGTACTAATAGTCTATCCCCAGCCGCAGCTTTCCTTCTGCACCCAGATCCTTGTCTCGGTTGGCACAGCCAGCTCCACTGGCACACTAGAAGGAAGTGCAAGGCTAGAATTTACATTCCGAAAGTGCCATCCCTTAGCACACACCAAACAAGAGGCTAAGCTGAAGTGGAAGAGGCCAACACTCTCCAAACAGAAAGCTGCCCTTTTGTGGAAGGTGCTGCCATTTGCCATGCCCCACAGATCAGGCTATATTTGTTTATGAGTCAGCCCACTGGGGAGCCACAGAGGTCTGGCAACTCAAGAGCAGGCAGGCAGAGTAAAATACTTCCAGCAGTGCCCCGCACCCGACCTTCCTTCCTCCAGCTGATGCACAAGAGCTGCATCCAAGGCAGTGCCGTTTTTCATGCATGCAATTGCCTCTCCCCCGTCTTTGCTGGTGACGCCGTGCAATTGCAAGCCTCTGGATCTGGCCTAATGCCAGGTTAGTCCTGAAACCGTTTGGGCGTAGGGTCCCTGCCAGGAAGGAGAATGAGCAGGATGGGGGGCCAGACCGACAGATGCCGTCACCCCGCCCCTCCACGCACGAGGACCCTGGGCTAAAATTAGAGACAAAAGGACGGCAACAAACATGGAAAATGCTGTCGTAGTTAGGAACTAGGACTCCTAGCTGAAAAGTGCTGGGAGTCAGGTCGCTGGGGCGAGAGATAATCGGCAGAAGTTAAAAGCAAACCTTGGGGGTGAGGGGCAGAGAAGGCATTTCACTGCACACCTTGGAAGTGCTCGCCCAGCATAGAAAATCTTTTGTTTGATGGTTTGCTTGTTTTCTAAAGAGACCTGCAAATAAGTCTAAAAACACAGACGTGGGCTCTGCGCCATCGTCTATCTAAACAAGAAAGCCCTGAAGCATGTGATCCGTGTCAAGGATAAGCTTCCCCCCTCTGCAGAGCCAGCTGTTGGGTAAGGCAGCAGCTCACTGCTAGTTCCCATAGCACCAAGAGGCTTGTGCTGCTGATACTTAGGGCACAGGCTGTTTAAATCAAGGCAGCTGCCTGCGGAAGAACTGTGCGGCAGGAGCTGCCTTGTTCTTCAGGGTCGGACACAGTCACTTGCCCTGCTCCTGGATCTGACCTGGGAGAGCCCATATAACTGTTAAAAGAACAGGAACTTAGAAGTATTTCTGCTGGAGCTTGCTTTCCCCTCTCTCCTCCCATTCTTTTTTCCTTGTGTGCTGCGTCTCTTTAGATTGTGAACCTGAGAGTAGGGGCCATCTTGCAACTGATTTCTGGTGGGTGTTCCAAGAGGCCTTTGGTGGCAGCGCTCTTCTTATGAGTTGTGCTCTTTACACTTGATGAGTTAATTTATTTAATGTATTTACAGTATAAAGGTAAAGGTAAAGGGACTCCTGACCATTAGGTCCATTCGTGGACAACTCTGGGGTTGCGGCGCTCATCTTGCTCTATAGGCCGAGGAAGCCGGCGTTTGTCCACAGACAACTTCCAGGTCATGTGGCCACCATGACTAAGCCACTTCTGGCGAAATGCCGTTTACCTTCCCGCCGGAGCGGTACCTATTTATCTACTTGCACTTTTACGTAATTTCGAACTGCTAGGTTGGCAGGAGCAGGGACCAAGCAACAGGAGCTCACTCTGTTGTGGGGATTCGAACCACCGACCTTTCAATTGACAAGCCCTAGGCTCTGTGGTTTAACCCACAGCGCTATCCACGTCCCATTTACAGTATACTATTTTTTATTTTTGCTAAAGGGTATTTACAGTATACACTTTAGCAAAAAAAAAAATGCATTAAATAAACTAACACATTAAGTGTAGAGAGCACAACTGGTAAGAAGAGCGCTGTCACAAAGTAACATCCATTGGCTTTAATCCAGTGGGAACAGTGTTAGAATGAATGGCAGTTCTTCAGCAACTATTTACAAACACAACATGGTTCTCTGAAATTTCACGGCTGCAAGCATCATGCAGAGTTATGTCGTGGGGAAGGGATGGGGGAAAGAAAGCTTGTCCCCTCAGGGATACGCCTATCTTGTTTATTTATAAATTAAAGTTGAAAATTAATAAATTAATAAGGGTACTAATACGGATCAGATGGGTCAAAGAAAAGTTTAATGAGTGGTTCAAAAATGTGTACATTTAAGAAAGGAAAGGAGGGAAAGCTCAGTAAGGAAAGCAAAGATATTCAGAAGGCATACAGAGAGAGAAGCCACTGGAATCTACCAAGACAGCAACAAGCAGAACTGCCACTGGTCTTCTGGAAAGCTGCCCGTCAAATACATAAGCACAATGCAACTTATTTGGCAGAAGGTCCCCATCACTGTCACTGAACACGCAGGAGGCAAACGCTCGTGAGCATGCCTAAAAAGACTTCTAAAAGAGGACAGACACACACCCCTTTAGCTGGCTGCAACTGTGTAGTCATTGGCCTACAAAGAGTTGGCAGCTAGAACACTATAAACTTATAAAACAGGAAAGGATGAAAGAAAAAAATCGGATGTAGCACACTTCTTCTTAGGGCAGATCCACACCATGCATTTAAAGCACATCCATTGCACATGACTTCCCTCAAAGCATCATGGGAATTGTAGTTTCCCCATCACAAAGCTTAACCACCTACAGTTCCCAGGATTCTTTGAGGGAAGCCATGTGCTGCACAGTATCTGCATATAGTATTTTACTGTTTTATACCAACTTTTTTTGCACACTGCTTGGATATCCTGATGTTTAAAGTCTAATATTTTCATTAAATAAATGAAACTCATAATCTGCCACATCAGCCCTACTCCACCCTGAGACAGAAAAGGGAAGCAGGCACTTCTCTTCTTCAGGGAAAAAGTTGGCTCCAACAGAACTTAATCTGAGCCTTAAAAAGCACATGGAGCTCAAAGAGGAAGTAGGAAAGTGCATCATGCTTCCAACTTTCTATTTCAGCTCTAGGTATTTTTCAAGGAGAAAAAGATAACTGCCCTCACCAAGTGGGTAGTGAATACTTATTAATTTCCAGAACTTTACCTGTTGCATATAAATTCCATTGTCTGGTACCCAACAACATATACCTTGTTCTACAACTTTCTTTATTGCAGAGACCAAAGCATATAGTTTTTCCAGTAGTCTGGGGTGTGGAGAATTCTCTAGATTTGAGTAAATTTTTCAAGCAGTAGTCAAGGGCAAGGCAGACTGATTTTATGATGGTGTTACTTCTCTAACCAAAGCCTGCACAAGCAAGTGAAGGCACATCTTAAAAAGCAGACAGATGAAAACCAAGAGACTGAATTTTCAGCTAGCAGCGGTGTGCAAATAAAACACAATAAAACCCAAGTATCTGACAGCAAAAGTAGTCGAATCACATTTAAGCCCTCAAACGAATTGAGCAAATATATAGATTTTGCAGAGTGGTACACATCCGGCAGCAGAACAGCTCATACACACAGAGGAACTGATTTTCCTTCAGGGGAGGAAAAATCTAGAAAGCTGTCTTCCCAGCCTTGTCACAACAGGAATGGCATTATTGCACACCCCTCCTTTGGCCCTTCAAATGGAAGTACTGCCAGCACAAGACCTCACCCATGCACTTCTCCACGTGTATGTATGGGGAGCTGCTTCCACACTGTGCCACCCCAAATTTGGGTAGGTGGAGGCATGTTGTTCCAGCCCTCTCTCCCTAACTGCAGACCACATTGAGATTCTGCTAGGAGAGAAGATACCCAGCAGACAGGAATGATAAATACCACCAACTCAGTCCATGTACTTGCAGAACTTAGGGACACAGGGAGCTGCCATAAAGAGAATCAGACGATTGGTCCATCTAGCCCAGTACTGTCTACACTGACTGGGAGCAGCTTTTTAAAGGGAGGGGACATTCCAAGCCCTGCCTGGAGATATTGGGGATTGAACCTGGGACTTTCTGCATGCAGAGCAGAAAGCTCTTCCCATAATTTCACACATGTATTGCTGCTGCAGGGAGGGTTTCGCACAGGCATCTGATTGGCCACTGGGGGAGCAGAATAATGAATAAGATGGACCCTTGGTTTGGGGGTGGGTGGGTATGCACATCACATTTTTCCAAATGTAAATAACCTAGAAATGACATTTTTTTTACTCCAATGTGACAAAGAAATCCCACACACATAACAGATTAGTTCACATCAAGCCAAGCTGCTTTCCATGATTTAGATTTGGAAAGATTCCTAAGCCTACAGAGTTCACATATGTTCACTTTGAAATGCGGGCGCAAAGCATTCCAATTACTACTACTACTACAGGGAAGCCCATGCAGGCAGCATCACAGTAGGTACCAATATGTTCTCATCAAAACACGGAATTTCATTGCCACTCCCCACCCTGCTTGTCAGCAATAAGTATGGATTAAAAAGTGGGGGTGCATGTGTGCAAAGCTATCAGTTGTGCAGGACTACAATATGCCCACAGCGCAACTTTGAGCTAGTTAGTGAAGAAGTAAATTGCCGTATTTTTTGTCCTGTAGGGCGCACCGGCCCATAGGACACACCTCGTTTTGGGGGGGGGGGAATGAATAAAAAAAAATTATTCCCCCCACCCGCCGCGGCTGCCACCCCAAGCCTTGCGCACACCTGCCCGAAGCACGGGGCACCCTCCAGAGGGCTCCGCGTGCTTCGGGCTGCAGGCTGCCGCCCCAAGCCTCACGCGCCCGGAGGGACCTCCTGCCGGGCGCGCGAGGCTTGCGGACACTCGCGGGGGCTGCAGGCTGCTGCCCGCAAGCTTTGTGAGCCCGCGGGACCTCCCGCCGGGCTTGCAAGGCTTGCGGATAGCTTCCTGAAGCCTGGAGAGCGAGAGGGGTCGGTGCGCACCGATGCCTCTCGCTCTCCAGGCTTCAGCGAAAGCCTGCATTCGCCCCATAGGACGCACCCAGATTTCCCCTTCATTTTTGGAGGGGAAAAAGTGCGTCCTATGGGGCGAAAAATACGGTAGGCACCAATTGATGCTGGCTTAAAAAAAAAAGATAAATGCAGCACACATTTTATTAAAATTTTGGGGAAACTAAACCTGTTTGCAGACAGCTTACATAGTGCATGGGAAAAAATCCCAATTATATCCAAGCTGATAACATTATCAGGGGAACCATGTGATGCACTCTTGCTGAGCTACATCCATTCAAACTGATAGAAGCCGGGAGAGGTGTGGAATATTTGCATTCTCCACCAATGAGAAAAGGTCTGTTCTTCTCAAGATGCTAACTCTCCCTAATGCATTTGGGTGTTTCTCCATGTAAGTGTGAATGACACAGGCTAGAAGCGGGGGAATGCAATTACCCATAGAGCTGAAGAAGTATGCAGAACTCAACTATGCACAAGGGTCGAATGTAGAAACAGCCCCATACAGAGAAAATGCATGAACCAAGCCCTACACAATTATTTATGTTTACTTCAGTGCAACACATATGGAATGCTAGATGGAGGCTTTGATAAAAAGAGTACTCATTTTATTGTCAGAAATCAAAAAGACACCTTAAACACTCCAATTTAAAAAGAATATCAAGTCACAATACAGATGCAATTTTGGGGCACTCCTGACATGTTTAGAAACCTCCCAAGTTGTCATAGAAACAGCAATAGAAGCCAGATTTACAATTCTCTTCTGCGCATTTAGACCAGGCTGAAGTATAGAAAGGTCAGGATTAACTGAAGGGCAAATCTTCCCAAGTTTGATAGAGGCAAATTCTCAGAGATAGAAACAGCAAATGATTGTCATTCAAACAAACAGCAAGTTGCTGGTGTATGAAAAGGAAATTTCCATCAAAATGGAATAAATAATAAAGTCTTTATGTTATTCAACAAATGGCACTGAAGCATCTTGGAGACCAATACAGATTTCCTGTTCTACAAGGGCTGCAAACCTCTCTTAAGATGACACTGGCTATCTGTGTTTACCAATACACACTTTGTGCTTGTACAGTGGTACCTCGGGTTAAGAACGTAATTCGTTCTGGAGGTCCGTTCTTAACCTGAAACTGTTCTTAACCTGTGGTACCACTTTAGCTAACGGGGCCTCCCGCTGCCGCCGCGCGATTTCTGTTCTCATCCTGAAGCAAAGTTCTTAACCCGAGGTACTAGTTCTGGGTTAGCGGAGTCTGTAACCTGAAGCGTCTGTAACCCAAGGTACCACTGTATTGTGTTTTTATCTGCTGAGCAATTAATATGGGGCACCTTTTTCAACAGTCGCTATGCTTTCAACTAAGCAGTCTAATGAATTACCCAACTAAATATTGAAACCGTAATAGTTAGTGAGTAGGCACAAGCAACTCTTGCATCTGTTAGACGTATGTATTAACTGCTGTGGTGACTCAGCCACAGTTTCACCAGACAACTGCTCAAAATTCATAGACTCTAGAAAGTTAGCCCTGCAAGGACTAGATCACAAAGCTATTGCCTTATGTCAGGAATGAGGAACCCATGGTTCTTCAAATGTTGTTAGGCTCTGTCTCCCATCACTCGCGATCCTGGGACATGCTGGCAGGGTCTGATAACTTCCTGTCTAAGACGCTTTTCTCTCTTGCCCCCATCTCCCTTTAGTAGGTGAAAAGATGCTGCACATTAAGTTAAAATCTGAGAAGCAATGGCAATGGATAAGTTAAACTTCCTTATTAGAACAATTTGATGCTTTTATATCAACCATGCTTTTCAAAGTGCCAATTGTAATACACTACAAAAACAGAACTTAACGGGACTAACTGAAATGGTTGAGGCTTTAAATTTTCATAAAATTAAAAGTTAACGGGAACAAGAAACACAAGCTACTTTAGAAACAGAATCTTCTGAAAGCAAAAACATTTCCTTACAAATTAGAAGGAACTTACACTGCCTAGATGTGACCAACAACATTCAGTATGTCTGAGAGGTAGAATGTTACGCTTTAAAAATGTTGTACTGTACTTCTTTTAATTCCAAAGCTAAACTACATTTATGCTGATTGCAGCTTTTACATTCCTGGTTGTCATGTACAAACTGACAAGCTAAACCTCTATGGAGCAGGGTGGAAGAGGGGAAAGCTGCTCGTTGACATTTATTTGTCAATCTGGGAAGAGTGAAAATTGGCTGTCAACATTTCTAGTGCATCCAGAGATATAACAGCTTTGCATTAATATCTAGATCTGTGCATCTGTATCAAAACATGCTTTTGGGGGTGGAGGGGAGGAAAGCTTGGCATATATTATACTAATTACGATTAAACATCCCCCATAAGGAGAAAAACTGCCGTTTTAACAGCAGCCTGGTGCAGGCATAGCATTTCTGGTCTGTTAACAGTGGTTAGAATGATCACGGCTGTCCAAGGAACAGCTGCAGCACCAGTTCGGTTACCAGATACTTGCCTTTCTGCACCTTGCCTTCTAGCACCCAGTGATGCAACAAGGAGGAGGATGACACACATATATAGGTGTCAATGCCAAGGAGTGAGGGAGTAAAGGGGCCAAACCTGGTTCTACAGTAGAGCCAAGCAGGGGCGTCTTGCCCATAGAGGCGCCAAGTTCTGGAGAGCGCCAGGGAAGAGGTGGAAGCTGGACGCGGTGCCTCCCAGCATCAGCTCGCCGCCCTTGCCCACCTCGCTGAAGCAGCACCGCGCCCGGAGCCTCCGCCTCTTCCCCACTGGAGAAGCCGCCCTCCAGCCGCTGCCCGCCTCCTCCAGCCCTGCAAAGCTGCCAGCAGGGCCGTAAAAAGGTTGGCAACTCTGGGAAATGGGGAGGGGGGCTGGACGGATGTTTGCACCACGGCACCAGGTGTACTTAAGACAGCCCTGGAGCCAAGATATTTAAACACTCTGTGCTTACCTCACAGTGAAGGGAGGGCACTGAACTTCAGTGTAATGCGATCTTGGTTTCCTGGTCATCAGATCAGGAAAGAGGGGTGTCTGTTCTGCGGCGGGATCTTCCCCAGCCACAGGCGGAAATTCCAGAACTTTGAAAATATGAGAGTCACTCATGTGATCCATGGTTTTCTTGGCAAAGAACTGGATGCTGAGTTTTGCAGATCCGGTTCCCAAGAAGGAATCTGTTCCCTTAAGAATTATACACCCAGGAGTTGTGCTCTGAAGATGTTTGTGGACTTCAGCTCCCATCAGTCCCAGCGAACACAATCAATAGTGAAGGATGATGGGAGCTGCAGTTCACAACATTTGGAGGCTATCACTGTTCCAATCACGACAAGACTGTGGTGGGAAAAGGGACACATTATGGACAATGTTCTACTTTCTATGAAATGGCGTCTGCACACGCACAGATACCGGAAATCACGTCTGCGCGTGTCCAGATGCTGAAAATCGCTTCTGCGCAGGTGCGATTTTTGGAGTCTGGGCACGTGCAGAAGCGATTTCCGGCACTGCAGACATGTGCAGACTCGATTTCCGGCATTACGCTGCGCCAGTCCAAGCCATGGACGATCTCCGTAGGAGTGATCTGGCCCATGGCCGGTAAACCTTGCCGACCCCTAATTTACACAGTATGTGCAATTAACATCATATACATTTAGTAGACAGAACTAAGAAAATGAGTCAAAGTAGAACATCACTGGATTTAGGGCTATGGAAAGCCCATTCAAAATTTTCCAGAAAACCCAAATAAATGGGTACACATGGTCATTGCCCTCCATCCTATCCTCACAGCAACAAAGAGTTGTGAGACACAGTGACTGGGCCAAGATTCCCCAGTTAAGCTTTGCAGATGAGCAGGAATTTTCACCCAGGTGCCCTCATTCTGTAGCTTGACACTCTCTAGCTAATGCACCACACTAGCTCAGATCACAAGCGCCTATTTGAAAACCAAAAAAAGAAACTTGACAGTGTGTTTCACCCCTTAAATTAGAGCCATCAGAACAAGAGAGATAAAAGGCAGGCAAGATGCTTTAAGCCATATATTACGGAAGACTCAAAGCCCACCCCACCAAGACGTCACAGCGACTGCCTGCTGCTTTCAGTGAGTAATTTCCATTCTGCCACATTTGTTTTCCAATAGATATGGGAGTTCTGGGAAAAAAGGTTAAGTGAAGGATCAATAACACACTTCAGAAGCTAGATTTATGGAACAAAGTAATCCATCCTTTCTTTTCCGAACTCATGCCCTCCAAGGACTGTCAAAGCCATATGATGCTCCCATGGGTAACATTTTTGTAATTGCATTTCTGCTTTAGCTAAGTGATGGAGATGATCCATGTCGCCAGCCTTCCTGTCCCTTATTGACTATATGTGAAAAAGCTACAATCCATAGTTTTTTCCACATGCATTTACAGCCTTGCTTTCACTAAGCTGATTTAAAACCTCTTATTGTGGCCAGATTTTGCCGTGCTAAAAAGGTACACAAGGAATACAGAAAGAAACCATGACTTCATTTTCCCCTGCCATGCTGCAAGCAATGCATTGATCCATATCTGAATTCCATGGGACTGCAGCTTTACCTTGGGCTAGAGAAGATCGAATTACATCCGAGAGTCCTCATCCAGCTACCAGAGTGGACAGCAGCCTAAGAGAGGCATTTGATGTGTCGGTGCAGAGCAGTAGCATGTCAGATTTTCAAGTCCCAGGTGTGAAAGTGCAGAATAGGGTTCAAAAACACCCCATAATGTAGCCCTGTGTTTCTCAAACAGTGAACCTGGAGTCACCGGTGGGCCTTGAACCACTATCTGGTGGGCTTCAGTGCCACAGCCTGCCCAGTGGCCTCATCACTGGCCTGGCCTGCCCCCAGTTGTGCCAATATTTTTGAGAGGCATGTAAGGTGGGAAGAAAAAGCCATATCCACTTAAGAGTCTTAAATCAGCAAATTCTGCCTAAACCGGGAAGGCTGAGTCAAAATACCTCCAGAACAAAGGTCCATCCTTAGCTTGAGGAAGGCTGAGCCATGAAACTCCTTGCCACATGGAAAAGGCTGTGGCCAAAAAAAAAAGCTGTTTCCAAAGATGGGTTAGATAGCAATATATTGCCAGTTGATTGTGCCAAATTCTGCCTCCGTTTGCCACCATTTTGTGACTAGCTTTATCTCTGCACCACCATTTTGTGACAGGTGGGCCTCAGTATTTTCCAACCAATTTCAAGTGGGCCCTTGGGATAGAAAGTCTACGAGCCCTTATCTAGCCTAAATCTTTCCTTGATAACTGATACCCAAGGTTTTAAAAAAAGCAAAAAGCACCATGTTACTATTCACCAATAACAATAAACTCGGGGAAATACGACCTTGGAAATTCCAAGCTCTTGATTCTAATGCAACACCTGTCAGAGTTTCCTCTTTTTTAAATGTGTTCCACTTACTGTGCCATTTTGATTCAGAGATGAGAATTCACAGATCACCTGGTGAAAAGGTAGGCAAACTGGATTCCTAGTCTCTTCTGTCTGATCGAGCAACATCCTGTCATGCTCAGGAGTTGGGAACCTGTGGCCCTTCACACACACACACACACACACACACACACACCTGCCACACTACAGAAAAAGGAATTCCTCCCTCCTCCCCATTGAAGAATGGTTTCAACCTTCACAAAGATTTAGCACTGGACTATCTAAGCACAGAAGAATTAATATATGGGCTAATCTCTCCACGGCACATATCTAGACAAATCCGCTTAGACATTTAGCGAGAGCCACATCACTTACTTTCTCATCCATGAGATACAGAGATTTTGACTGAAGGAAGGAAATATTTCAAATTATCATATTGAGGATGCGATTATTGGGCATCAGCTACAAGATGCAACTTCCCCTTACCTTCAAACGTATTTGTGGTAAACCAACAATGATTTAATAACTGAGTAATTATTAGATTGCTTCAGCATTTGGAGCAATGAACTGTGTGATAGAAGCAGTGTAATTGCACAAAATATGGGAGACCTTTTGTGTAATTGCACAAAAGGTCTCCCATGCCTTGGAGGGGGCGAGTGTGTCCGCCCTGCTCATCTGTGTAAATGTTGGGAATAGAAACTCCCATTCCCCAGGGAGCCTTTAAATCCAAGACTGTGCATTTCCACAGCAAATGCTGGGAAACTTTTGTTTGCAACAGCCTCCCATGTCTGGAGCTAAGCCAGTTTGTGTCACAAAAATAATGTACAGCATATTATTAGAGAAGGCATACCATTTCATTTTAAGAATCATTACCTGTATTGCATAATAAAACATAATGCCCACCTCTTTTGGATGGAAGCATCCTTAGAAATCTGTGTAACTGAACTAAGAAATGGCCCTTCTTTAGGGACTTATGAGCAGCCCTGCTAGATCAGACCAGAACTCTGACTTCCCAGAGCAGACAAAATGCCCCTGGGAGGGCATAAAAAGGAAGGCATGGATGCCCTTGTCCAGGGACTGAGAAATCTTTTTTTTAACCCCAGAGGTCCCATTGCCTTCCAGGGGTCACATGTCCATGGTGGGCAGGGCCAGAGACAAAAGGAGGTGGAGCAATGGATGTAAACATTACCTCTGTATGGCAGGCTAGCTTCTGCACACACCAGGGTTTGAAATCAGCAGGGCGCCAGGCGCATTTTGTGCCTAAAGATTATCCATACTGCAATAATAATAATAATAATAATAAATTTTATTTATATCCCGCCCTCCCCAGCCGAAGCCGGGCTCAGGGCGGCTAACAACACTAAAATAGTGCCACATTATAAAAACATCATAAGAATTAATTAAAATCAAAATTGATGGCAACCATAAACTAAAGTATTGTAAAGATTGCCAAAGGAGGGAGTCAGGCTGTGCCCTAACCAAAGGCCTGGTGGAACAGCTCTGTCTTGCAGGCCCTGCGGAAGGATGTCAAGTCCTGCAGGGCCCTTGTCTCTTGTGACAGAGCGTTCCACCAGGTTGGAGCCGCAGCCGAAAAAGCCCTGGCTCTAGTTGAGGCCAGCCTAACCTCTCTGTGGCCTGGGACCTTCAAGATGTTTTTATTTGAGGACCGTAAGTTCCTCTGTGGGGCATACCAGGAGAGGCGGTCCCGTAGATACGAGGGTCCTAAGCCGTGTAGGGCTTTGAAGGTTAAAACCAGCACCTTAAACCTGATCCTGTACTCCACCGGGAGCCAGTGCAGCTGGTATAGCACCGGATGAATGTGATCCCGCAGCGAAGACCCCGTAAGGAGTCTCGCTGCGGCATTCTGCACCCGCTGGAGTTTCTGGGTCAGTCTCAAGGGCAGCCCCACGTAGAGCGAGTTACAATAATCCAGTCTGGAGGTGACCGTCGCATGGATCACAGTGGCTAGGTGCAAGCACCTCAAAAAGTCTGGGTGCCATTTTTTGCGCCTGGCTGATACTCAAGGATTCCTGACAATGTGTTAAGGAGTTTAACAATAAAGAGTAAGAGTGTTTTGAAAGCTGAAGTATCGTATCAATATTTTTATTGTAAACAGCAAATTAAACATGCATTAACAATTTCTGCTAAAAATGTGATATTAATAATGTGTTAATTATGTGAATTGAGTATTCATTCATGCTTATCAAAATAATAAATAAAAAGTGTTGCTGATCTCCCCACCCCCAAAGTGGTGACTAGACATTCTGTTTTGGTGCCCACAACCCAGGTGGCTGAATCCATTTGGCTCCTAACTTTTCTATCCCAGTTTGTAACACTGGCACACTGATAATGCAAGCTGCATTATCAGAATTCAAGGGCACATTCCAGACGGCCAAAACACTCATGGAGGGTGAGAAGCAGGGCCAAGCAGGGTGTGTGGCCTAGAGAGAATCTTAACGGCCAGGCAGAGTAGCTTAGAAAGCCCCATTCAGCCAGCAGACTGATGCTTCCCACACTTGCCCTAACCCTCCACTGCCACTACCCTCTACCCAGAGAAGTGGTATTCAAAGGCATCCTGTCTGATCCCAGATACAGCATAGAACCATCATGAGTAGCTGCCGCTGACAACCTTATTCTCCCCAAATTTGTATGAGAAAAACTACGAGCCCAGTTTTGCAAGCAACACTGAGCTGAATTATGTCTTAGCGCAGCAGCACCTGGGAAGGAGCAAAATGGAGGCAATCTTCCTTCTGGGTACCACACACTGACTTGTTCCTGCTAAACCTTGGTTTGGCTTCATGTCAGATCTGTGCAAAGGTTACTTGGGAAGACATCTCGGGTGTGGCCTGGAAAAAGGATCGTTTCCCCCATATGTTAACTGAGCAGCTTTCAAATGACTATTTTAGAGCATGCTATATACTGTTGCTTTAAAAAAAAAAAAAAAAGGACGAGGGTAAATTGAGTACCTAACTACAAGCAAAACTGACCAAATACAAATCTCCCTCTCTTTTATTCTGAGAGTTCCCCCCCCCTTGGCATAGTCTTCAGTTAAGATTTACTTCATACAGACAAAGACTCACAAGTAATAATTCTCCCCACATTCAAGCGGGGAAGGGGGGGAGAAAGAATTGTGTGCAGATTGCTTTATCGCTCCTTGCTAACAAAGGTTTTCAGAAGCAGATGGCAGCCTGTAAAGTCCTACAGATGCTTTGTTTGGAGTGCAAACTCGGCTGCGTTGCCTATCAAAGTCAAGCTTCACATTGTGAAGCACTGACCCTAACAAATTCATTTTGTTTCTTTCTGTCACTATGCTGAAACAGACAAATGAATCTGGCATAACAAGTGTGGAGACTAAGAAAAACCTTTAAAACTCCTACAAGCTGCAAAATGCAGAATGTGCTTGCAAAGTTATCTGGTCTCAGTGGCATAGCGTGGGGGGGGCAGGGGGGCCAGCCGCACCGGGTGCAACATCTGGGGGCGCGCTCGCACTCTCAGCTCTCTGCCCCTACCTGGCTCACTCACTCTCTCTCACTGCAGTGCTGGCTGTGCGAATCCGATCCGAGCTGCCGGGTCGCCGCCCACTGTGTGTGTGTGGGGGGGTGCCAGGCGTGCGGTGGGGAGAGAGAGCGAGGGACTATCTGGGGGAGGGACGGTGCAGCGGCCGCCCAGCGCAGTGCTGAGCACGGGAGAGAACCACACCAGACCAGACCAGGCAGCAGCAAGAAGAAGCTGGCAGCGGCGGCAGGTTAGGGGGCGAAAATTACTTGCCTTGCCCCGGGTTAGGGGGCGCAAATTACTTGCCTTGCCCCGGGTGCTGACAACCCACGCTACGCCACTGTCTGGTCTGCAAGTTATCCAGGGGCACAGGGCATTGCAAGAGCTTTGAAATCAAGCTCCTACATTTTTCAGCTTGTAGAACGCTCAGTTAGTTTCTTCAACAGCTTAGTTATCAATTTAAAAACTCAGAATGCTGTAAGGGTTCTAAAATATGTTTGCTGGAAGATGTTATCTATGTGTTGCCTCATTAGCAGCACTGGACAGGAACCATTTGGCCTCAGGACTGTTCCGCAGACAGACGGCATCCTAGAGATAACACCCAGACACTCTCCTGGCAGCTATACATTGCAGGGTGGTGGTGGAATCAAAAGCAGCAAGAAAACAATCTTTCAGTGAAGCTTATTCACCATTACCAATCTTCAAACCCAGTTTAACAGCCACTGGACTAATGCACTTATATTTTTCTAGAGTTGTGCTGCTCCAAAATGCTGTAACCGTTCCTCATAGAAGAACAGTTCCGGCCTCTCAATCCTCATGGCTTAATACGAACAAGCAAACGAGAGTTCCTGGAGTGAAGACTGCAGCCACAGTACACCTCCATCAGTCCTGATGCTACAACACTACTCTGGGCTAAGCCATGGTTGTCTTAGCTTAGCACTGCATGCATGCTAAATGTCCTCTCTTCCTGTGCATCATTCTCCCCCCCCCCCCCGGTCCCGGGGCTGGTGGGTGAGAGAATGCACCTACAGAGGTAGTATCTTGGGTCACAAAGCTCTTCTAAGAGGACTGGATTTGGCTCAGGGATCTGCAGTTACCAACCCTTACTTGATAAGGCTGGAAGCAAGTAGGCTTTTTAAATAGATCCAAAGTTCATACAGACTTTGGAAGTCCTCTACTCTAACATCTTGTTCACTGATGGATCTGCTGCAACGCAGGATACAATGACAGCAGTCCACTTCATTACTGCTTCAGGGCTTGTTTTTTATTCCTATTTGTACACACAAAATATTCCACGTGCGAACATCAGAGAGGTATGTGTCGAGGATGCAGTAATGAGCATCTTCTACTGCCTTCTGCTCTGTTGTAAGCATCCTATATACTGGTTATGTCCTTACTATGAAGGGTAAAGGTAAAGGGACCCCTGACCATTAGGTCCAGTCGTGACCGACTCTGGGGTTGTGGCACTCATCTCGCTTTATTGGCCGAGGGAGCCAGCGTACAGCTTCCAGGTCATATGGCCAGCATGGCTAAGCCACTTCTGGCGAACCATAGCAGCACATGGAAACACCATTTACCTTCCCGCCGGAGTAATACCTATTTATCTACTTGCACTTTGACGTGCTTTCGAACTGCTAGGTTGGCAGGAGCAGGGACCAAGCAATGGGAGCTCACCCCGTCGCGGGGATTTGAGCCGCCAACCTTCTGATTGGCAAGTCCTAGGCTCTGTGGTTTAACCCACAGCGCCACTCGCGTCCCTACTATGAAGTGTAAGAAGCAATAACTACCACCATTCCTAGATGAAACAGAAGTTCCATGGCTATCATCTCAGTGGTAGAATCCCAAGTGGTAGAATCCCACTCTGAAATACAGCCACACAAGAAATGAGGGGGAGTCATTTCTGAAGGGAACAGCAGCTGATGTAATGGTGACCAAGAAAAATTCGCCGAAAGGCAAATGGCTGGTGGATAACTGGCCATCCCTTTCACTTCCATGGAACTTTCAAAAGTGGCCTTAGCCAGGAGTAGTCAATGTGGTGCTCTCCAAATGTTGCTAGACTACAAACCCCCATTATCCCCAACCATTAATCACGCTCTATTAAATTTGAGCACCCAATGCATTTGGCCCAGTGTTATACCCGTAAAATGCATTTTTAAGTTCTTTGTGATTATATAAGCATGGAGTTAATAAACCTTTGTCTGTCTGTAGTAAGATTTAAAAGTCTGACTTCCAAGTTTGTTGGCTAAAGGAGTTTCCTTTTGGGGCATTTGATTCCTTCCCTCCCCCCCAAAAAATACACAGCTGCTGCCACTGAACTAGCAATTTGAAGGGTGAATGTAAAGAAATCAATCAATGGTATGGCATCCCTGTTTCCCATTATGCACAGAATGATTCACCACTTTGGCAGCCTGGTCAGTTTATTGCCTTAAATACAGACGTGTCCAGGGACTCACAGAAGGCAACGTGATCAACTCGAAAACAAAGACTCCAGCGGGAAAACAATGGTGGAAGGCAATGGCTGTGCGTTGAAACTGAATGAGTCAAGGCCCAACAAAAATCAGCATGCCGATTCCTCCCCTTCCCACATACCCATTCTTCCGGAGCAGAACTGAACAAAATTACACACTACATTCTCCTTAACCTTCATGCTGCAACGCTTTAATCTCCACAATGCCAATTGCCTGCCAGGTTGCTCAAAAGTTTGCATTTCCCTCCATAAATATTTTATGTACAAGGACTATTTGTGTTACCCGTTTCTCTCGACATGTTTTGACAGCCATGCTGCTCATCACATGACAACGACGTTCTATTTAGAACAGCAGCTGCAGACACTGACAGATTGAGTTTCCATCTTAAACAGCACAGCTGAACTCATGACATCATGGGTAATAGGCTAAACACAATTCATGAGATGCTGCGACTAGTAGTTAAGAGCATTTGTTTCTGAAAGTTGGTTCTTTAGAGGCAAACTCAGTCCTGCATGAAATAAACACGCAGACCCAAAGCAGACATAAACAATCAGTCATAGTTAATTTTTGCCTTCCCCAAGGTTAAACATTCCATCCAAATACAGTGGTACCTTGGTTTGCATACGTCTTGGTTTGCATACGTTTTGGATTACAAACACATCAAACCCGGAAGTGTGTGTCCCAGTTTGCAACTTTTTGGATTACAACCCGGGGGTTTTTTTGGATTATGAACAAAAAAAAATTGGAGGCCCCATTGGCAAAAGCACAAAACAGGTTACAACTTGTTTTGGTTTACAAGTGGACCTCCGGAACGGATTATGGTTGTAAACCAAGGTACCACTGTACATAAAATTATGGTTAAGGATTAGCTGCAATTTAGATTGCAGCGCCATGGTTTGCAAGCCATGGTTATTCAGTACATGGTTAAGAGAGTTTCCCCGGTTCTCTGCCTGCAAAGGCACAAGCCTAGGTTTCACTCTATAATACCCTTCAGGGGAAAGACTGGCTTAGCAAGCTAAAACCTAGTTGTATCTTGGAAGATCTTAACCAAAGATATAACAGCAAACTATGATTAGTGCAAACCATGGCTAAGTGTTAATGTCTGCACAATGATCAGAGACTGACGAGTATGTTGCCAGTAGCAGAAAGTCATGAGTTCAAATAGAATATATTCAGTTAGAAAAAGCACTCTGATGGGGGAAAAGACGGGAAAACAGGGAGGAGTAATTTAGTTATCTTCACTCAGTTTCAGTAAGAGTTTATATCAGAGTAGTATCCTTCATATGTATGTTGCATTACAACTCTAATGCAGGGATAGGCAAACTCCGGCCCTCCAGATGTTCGGGACTACAATTCCCATCATCCCTAGCTAACAGGACCAGTGGTCAGGGATGATGGGAATTGTAGTCCCAAACATCTGGAGGGCCAGAGTTTGCCTATGCCTGCTCTAATGCAACCAACCTGCCAACCAACAGAAAGGGATGATGGAAATTATAGTGCAACCACATCTGGGGAACAAATATTGAAGAACACCATATGAAGGCAAACAATACGACTTACACATTGCAGAGTAATGCAAGCAGAAAGATACGGTAAATTTCTGCCCAGATTATATCACCGGGTTTAGTTCTAAAGCCCAGTACAAACAATGCACTTCTCAGTCTCCTAAACATGGTCCTGTACACAAGATCAGCAACTTAAGAAGTGTACCACACATGAGAATCATGAACAGGATATTGCTTCAGAGAGTACTTACAGAGAATACACTTACAGGGGAATAATGATGGCACATTGGGACTATCTACCTACTTATTTCATAAAATTTTACACTGCTTTATTGTAAAAGACCTCAAATTTACCATTTACTCCTGGGGACTTACATCTGAGTAAACATGCATAAAACTGTTGTAAAAGTGTACATTCAAAATCCTTTCAGCTATGCAACTGCGCGGATTCTGAAACAAACCTAGTTGCACGATTGCATCCCTAAGTCACATCTATTAAATAAATAATAATGTAATATTTGAAATATAGGAAAGATTACCAATTACTGCCACTTCCTGTGAACTCCTGAAATACTGTGGGCAGCATCCTATTAGGCAATGAAGTGCTACTATGAATATTCATAATGTAGTGAAAATGAGACAAAAGACCTGGCAACCTCCAAAAAGACTTCTCCTTCGGGGAGGCGGGGTGGGGGGGTGGGGAAATCAGAAGGACACATTTCTCCTTCCCCATCTGTTTCAAACACTTTTTTCTTATTAAAAAAACAGCTCCCTGTTGCATTAGTTCTGATGTGGTCTTGAATCTACCAAGAATACACAAAACATTACAAAGACATTTGTTCCTCCTGGAGGGCACAACAGTCGAATTAATCAGGGCACTACATTTTTTGCGGTCATGGTGAGGACAACCTCTCTCACAAGCATTGCACCTGCTGTTAAGGGCAGAGCAAGAGACTGAGCTGGCTTTATGTATTTGTACGCCCAAGACATCTGTCCTGAAAAGGTTACTTCCATGCTTAAGAGCATGTCAGCCAGGATTCCCCACATTCAAAAGAAACGGGTGGGGGAAATACACATCCCGTCCCCAAACTGAATCTTTAAAGGAATGGCAATTATACTCCAAGTTTGTTTTTATTTATTTTTTAAATCAGTTTCTTTTGGAGATAAACACTGTCCCTGGGTCGCCCCTGGATGGCTTTAAAACAAAACATGCTAAAAATGCAATGTCATTTGATTAAAAACCAACTAATAAAGGCAGCAATATATATTACCAAGGAAGCATAACACATCCTAGATTTAGTACAATTTAAAAGCCTGGATAAACAACAAAAAAGTCTTTATTAGGCACCAAAAAGGCCACAGAGAAGTCAAGGAAATTCTCTCCAGTTAGGCCCCATCTGCACTATACATTTAAAGCAGCATCATACCTCTTTGTATGGGGTGTTAAGGGATGGGTAGTATCTCTGGTGGGGGACATGTCATGCTCCTTCTGGGGTAGTTTGTCCACCTTTGGTCCGCACCCTGCACTCAGCTCTCACCTGTGGCTCCTATAAGCAGCACACACCCCAGGAAAGGCTTCAAATGGCCTGGGTAGCTGATTGGTCTGACACACTTGGTGAGTTAGGGACTTCCTATGCATGCAAAGACAAGCTCCAGCAGAATGAGTGGACAAGACCAATCGTGAGTCCAATGGTCAAGAAGGTGGTTTCTGCACAGGCTGCACAGGTAGAAGAAGTGAGGGGCAGATGGGGCTCAACAACCTGGGAAGGCAGCCCATCAAGGAGAAGCGAAACTCTGATCCTAAACCTCTGCTGCCTTGCAGGATACCATTTGGGAGATGAAAAGGCGAAGGAGTAAACC
Source organism: Podarcis bocagei (assembly GCF_964188305.1). Lineage (NCBI taxonomy): Eukaryota > Metazoa > Chordata > Lepidosauria > Squamata > Lacertidae > Podarcis > Podarcis bocagei. The sequence goes on from NC_138135.1 coordinate 22,590,425, forward strand.
CTACACAAATCCGAAGTGGAGTCCCTGAGATGGTTGGATGGTGTCTTGTACCCCTTCCTTCTGGAAACTCCTGCAGCCACGCTGGTGCCAAAGATATTGCCGTTTTCCTTTGGACCACATCAGTGATGCCGAGAGGGGGGTCTTGTCATATGACCTCCATACTCACTGCCCAGGCTTGTGCCCCAGGGAGCTCATTTTGGTGCTGCTAAGGAGAAGTTTGATTTCACCCCTGGAGGTGCACTCCATTATCTCTTGAGACAAATGGATGCCAACAACTGCCACTTTCAACATTCAGGACTTCCCCCAATGAGTCCTGGAACTGTAGCTTGGGAAGAAGGATGGACTGTTAAGCCACTCTGGAAACTGTAGCTCTGTGAGGGGAGTAGGGGACTCCAAACAACTCTCATGACCCTTAACAAGCTGGGGAGGGAAGCCATGGCTATTTAAAGTGGTATGGTGCTACTTTAACTGTACATTGTACATAGGGCTATAAACAGGCTGTCACTATAGAAAAGCACTAAAGTACGCTTCCTGCCCCCCCCCCCTTGCAGCAGACTATGCACATCATCATAATCACAAGCTAATAAGTAGTTTTGCTTGTGTTGCCATAAAGTGGTAATTATGCCTTTTACAAGGCACTGGAGTCTCACCCAGGCAGATAGAGACACACAGTAGAATGATAGGGGGAAGGGAGCCTGGTCTCTTATGGATAATGCCATTTACTTATCATTGTATTTGTTTCAGCAATATTAATAAGCTACTTCTAATGTCTGGAGAAGTGGATGAAAATGTTTTAAGACTTAAACACACCCAAGAGGAAAAAGGCAGGACATTTTAATTCCAATATTCAGACTTTTAATGCCATATAGGTCATGGCTACAAACATGTGCATTTGAAAGGACAGTGTGTTTTTGACATACAATGGATATATTTTGATTTCACTAAGGCTGGTGCAGAGAAACTTTGGCCCTCCAGATGTTGCTGAAATACAACTCCCATCATTCCTAGCCGTTTGCCATCCTTGCTGGGGTTGATGGGAACTGCAGTTCAGCAACAAATGGAGGGCCAAAGGTCCCGCACACCTAAACTAAATCAATTTCAAAACAGAACAGTTGTTTTGCTAACATTTACTTAAACAGCAGGGTATAGCTGTCCTAAAATAATTCCTCCATGTAACAAGAGAGTCAAATGTCCCTTACTGAATGATAACATTCATTGCACAGTGACAGACCTGTGAAAGTCTGGAAAACAAAAAAGGAACCTAAACAAACTCAGATATGTTAGGAAGGTATTTTGAGAACAATCTGATGGAAATCTGTGATTTGTGTCCTTCATCAAGATGAATGGCAATTGTGTAGAAGCTACTAATGTAGTACTTTTGTGGAAATATCAAATGTCTATACCAGGCATAGGCAAACTCGGCCCTCCAGATGTTTTGGGACTACAACTCCCATCATCCATAGCTAACAGGACCAGTTGTCAGGGATGATGGGAGTTGTAGTCCCAAAACATATGGAGGGCTGAGTTTGCCTATGCCTGGTCTACACAGAAACTGAATATTGAGTGTTCTGGATAAACAGTTTCCAAAAAGCAACATAAAAAACAAAAACCCACTATCTGCCAAGTGAACCATTTAAATTGATTTCCATTTATGTTGTTAAATATTTATCTTCAAAAGTCCCAGAAGGAAATCTTCAATCCCTTTTAATATAACTTTTGATCTGCCATCTACACAACCTTTTATTTTAGGCAGAGAGTTACTAAAATTCTATTGAACTCACCCAGATGTTCTTCTAGATGACCACAGATGGGCAACCTGCAGCAACAGGACTGAATGTAGACCTTTGTTCCAATTTCATGGGGGTTATGAGATTTGGGAAGCGGTATTGTTACTTCTGTTGACACTATACTTCTGCTGATGCAGTCTAGGATTGCATTAGGCATTTCAGCCACCACATTGCAGTAGTGACTCATGGTTTGTCTGTGGCTGCACCCACCAAAACTGACAGCTGTGATGAATTAACCCATACAAAGTCTTAAACGGACGGTCTGAGGGATACCAGGCAGGGATTTCACCAGCTAGAATAACAGATGTCAGTCATATTAACTACAGAACTCTCCTTACCCCAACAGGTCAGAGTTTCCCAGGTGACTCCACAAGCCCATACATTTCATTTATTTAGTAAAGACATGTAAAGATTCCAGGTGAGGTCAACTCACAAGTGAGAGAAACCAGTTAAGGTAACAAGTCCCTGCTGACAGATGGTCTCTTCTTCTATCCAGACTTCCATTTCCTGGAAGCTGGATGTTCAAATTGTGTGTTCCAATGGCCTTTAGATGTGCAGCATCTATTTCATCATTGCATAATAATAATTTATCAACAGCAAAGTTCTCACATTCCTAGTGGGCAGGCCTTGCGCTGACTATGAAAGTATCTGTAGATGACCTAAAATGGCACCTGATGACCTAAGATGCAACTGAAACACTTTTGCAACAGGAGCCGTTGTCACCTTAAAATCTCAGTCTTGATAATCCTCAAAAAAATCCAGATAAAGATCGCAACTCCCCTGGCCACCTATTTCTCATCTTCCATCAATACAACATGGTCTCAAGTTTCCCTGTTACGTGAAAAGCCCACAAAAGCTATGAACACACAACTTATGAAAAGCCTAAGAAAAGGGAATTCTACTACCCAAGAATCCCACCATAAATTGGCCAACATGTCACAGCTTGTTATGTTTTGTACAAAAAGGAATCTTTATGATAACTCTCCAGACCCTTTTATAATTGAAACTAGGCTTCTACCTTCCTAAGAATTCTTCTTTCTAAATGACATTTTCCCCTTCCAGCAATATTTCTGTAAAACACGAGCACTGAAAAAAGTTCTATATAGAGACACTATTTCTTCTCCGGAATTTCCAAGAACAAGCATCCTGCCTCAGTGACAAATGAAACTTCAAAAACTCTTTCAAAGCAGGGGCATTTAAACCGAGGTTATCCTTGATGTTTATATTACATAGCAGGAATACTGGCAAGAAAATACCTTTCAAGCTCGCTCTTCAGATATGTCATTGTGTTAACAGGTTCCCGACATTATTAATCGGGGAATTAGTTTGAAGAGAGATTTAAAAGAGCATCAAAAGTGATGTCTTTGGGATGCACAAGAAAAGGAAGATGCCCATTTCAAACTAATCGCCATGTACTTGGTATGCAGAGCAAACACTACTGGGAATAGAACAACTGAACTATGAAAAAATCTTGAAGAAGCAACTCCATATTCCCCCGCCCCAATCACCTGCTTGAAGCGTCAAGGAGAACCTGTTATTGAACAGTGGTAGCAATGTCAATGTGCCCTAGTAAAGTGTTTCCCAGTAACTATAAGCTAGACTCCACCTCCGGTATGGCTGTTAAGGAGCCAGTGTGGTGTAGTGGTTAAGAGCGGTAGACTCGTAATCTGGGGAACTGGGTTCGCATCTCCGCTCCTCCACATGCAGCTGCTGGGTGACCTTGGGCCAGTCACACTTCTCTGAAGTCTCTCAGCCTCACTCACCTCACAGAGTGTTTGTTGTGGGGGAGGAAGGGAAAGGAGAATGTTAGCTGCTTTGAGACTCCTTCGGGTAGTGATAAAGCGGGATATCAAATCCAAACTCTTCTTCTTCTTAAAGCAAATGTATATTGCTGGTCACAGAATCAGAGTCAGAAGGGACTCGGAGGATCATCTAGTTCAATCCTCTGCAATGCTGGACTATGCAGCTGTCGCATACAGGGATCAAACCTGCAACCTTGGTGTTTTCAGCACCACACTCTAATCCAGTGTTTCCCAACCTTGGGTCTCCAGCTGTATTTGGACTACAATTCCCATCATCCCTAACCACTGCCCTTGCTAGCAAGGGGTGATGGGAGTTGTAGTCCAAAATCAGCTGGAGACCCAAGGTTGGGAAAGACTGCAGCCATCCTAACACTTGCAACAACCAACACCGGCAAAGTATCATTTTGTGGCCAGTGCAAAAGAATCCCCTCAAGTGCCTTTACCGAGGTCATTCTAGGTGGTTAACCCTTCGCACATGTCTAACCTCAATTGCAAATTTTAGAAGAAAGCTAAAAAGATAGAAGTTCATTCCATGCCTATTTATGAGCTGAGTCAAGGGATTGAATGGAATTTCAGCAAGGTCATTTTTCCAGATGAAGACAACCCCATGGAACTTTAATGCTTAGGAGATAGACCCGCTAAATTCACTGTGACTTTGACATGGACGCTTTCTTAATATGATCAGACAGGGAGAACTCAGATTTCCCAAGTGTGACATAGATTCCAGTAGCCTTTAGCCAGTCTCTTAAATCTGCGGCTCTCCAACTAGAGTTGAACTCCAACTCCCATCAGCTTCAGCCCACAAGGTTAACAACTCAGGGATCATGGGAGTTACTGAGTCCAACACCATTTGGATAGCCACTGCTTCTCCATCCCTGTTCTATTGGCTTGGAGACCAGACTAGGAACTTCTGTAATATTATGGGAATTCACTGCACTTATTTTAAATAAGCCAGCAAGAGGGAAGGAAGAGAACAGGGATAAGAGAGGAGAGAAAGGAACCTGAAGAGAGCAGCTACACGAAAATTATTCTGTATGTGCTAGTCCACATTTTCAGTCACATGGCTCTGATCATGCGAGTTCATACAAGTCACACATACCAGACTACTAAGGACACCCAGTTTAGAAGGGTATTTGTATAAGTTCACCCTAATTCAGGACAGAACAATTGTCCTGGTGATGACCAAGATGCAGGTAAGAAGAGTTCAATGAAAGCGGTACTGCTACTCCAAATTTTGAACTCAGTTCCAAATTCAGACTCAGAAGGTAAAATGAATTCCTCAAACTAAGAACACAGCAGACTGCAGGTACAGGCATTTCAATCTTAAATTACAACATGTCAAGCGTGAAGAAATGTATTACACTGTCTGATTCTATCAGCATCTTTATTGATTCTGCTGAGAGCTCCAAGAATCAACATCCTATTGATGAAAATGGAACAGCAAGAGGTGCAGTCGTTCCTCCCAGTCTGGTCGTAGCAATTTATAGCTTTCTGAACAAGAGATGCCGCTTTATATGTGGGTCAAGTAATTTTGTTGTAAGACAGCCTGAATAGCAACTGCCTCCAATAAGCGATGCTCTCTGTGCTGACAGCATAAAGTACCACTGACACCATGTTTGTATGACAAGCATCAAGCACAGAAGCAAGCAACTGGGTACCAGACAAATAGCGTCCAGAAACCTGCAATTACTTCAAGGCATCCAAGTTCAATACCCAGCATCTATGGCAGAGTTCCCCATTATGGAACTCTTGTGCCCACAAGGCCCCTGTTCCTCCTTCCCTTAAAAATGACTTCCATCTTGGTTATGAGTTGGCAATGGTGGTTACTTTTTGGTCTCCTGAAAAATTCCTAGAACTTAAGGAGGAAGTTGGAAAAGTGGTGCTCTTTCCCACTTCCTCTTTCAGCTCTAATCCTAAATTTTCCTTCAACCAAACTTCGACTTAAAGGGGCCTGCAACTCAGAATACTGCATTTCTGATATTCAAACAACATACAGTATATATTTGCAAAACAGTTTCCCCCATGCTGTTATGATATTAGCCATCCATTTTCCATCCCCAAAGCATCCATTTCCCATCCCTTCTGGTGACAAGCATAAGCTACCTGGGGAGGGAAACATGTTGCCCACCAGATGTTATGGGACAACAATTCTCACCACCCCAAAAGCATTGGCCATGCTGGTTGGGATTGACAGGAGTCCAGTAACATCTGGAGGGCCACAAGGTCCTAAGAACATAAGGTTGTAAGAACATAAGAACATATGTTCAGGTCTCCACCTCTGAGCAACCTGTAGGTCATTTTTTGAAAATCATTAAGTGATAACCAAGGCAAAGCATTGTTGCTAGTTAATACATCAAAGGACTCACAGTAACACGTACACGAAAAGTGCAGAAAAAAGAACACAAAGCACATAATCGAGATTATCTCCCACCAGAAGATACTATGCATCTGGAAAGGCATATAAAGTGAGGAACAGGGGCGATCTTCCAGGAGACTGCAGCTAGAGATGTCCCTCAACTAAAAAAATTAGTTGGCAACCAGGTCGAAAGATATATGCATCATTTGGAGAGAGTACCACTTTAAAAATAAATTAAGCACAACGAAAAGGGGTGCTTCATTAACAAGTTCCCACCTTGCCTCCCACATTTCAAAAAAATGAGTCAAAAGCATCTGTCCAAGAAGTGCTCTACAATAGTTGTCTACTAATAAGGCTCTGGTGCTCTATCATACATAGCATATACTGAGTTCATATCTAGTGGCACCAGGGACACCTTTTGGATTGGGGAAAGGTTTCTGGAAAACATCTGCCCTCCACCCCCATCTCTGAGTTCTAAAGACATACTTTTCTTGAACGGTCTTTGGGGGTGAAAATGCAAGGTCGACAATTCAGTTAGAATGGTTGGACCATGCACCCAATGCTAGTTTTAGCCTGTTTTAGCCTGTGGTTATTTGGTCTTATTGTAATTAGATACAATAGTTATTGTATTTTAATCATTTTTTATAGATGTATCTTAGCTATTGCAGAGTTTTGTCAGACGATGGTTCTGAAAAGCAGCATATAAGCCTTTTAAATAAAAGAAGCAAGGCATTAATTATAAAATGTGTTCAGTCTTTAAAATGCTGCAAGACTTTGTCCCTCCTCACACCTTGCAAGCATTGCAATAAATTAACAATCACTCAGCAATCTATCCAAGGGTTGGCAACTGCCAAAGGCTCCTCCTCCTCTGCCCTTGGACATAAAAAAAAGTGGTGTGGAGGGGTGTAAAATATGCTACGCGAAAGCCATGCCATATGTTGGAAGGAACAGAAGCAGTTCCATTGTTTTCTGTACAGTATTTATTTTAGGTAAGCTGTTTGGGGGATCCTTCTGGATCCAGAGGCAGTAGGGAAGTCAGATAAATAATCACATTTGACACTTGAACCATAAGGATGCAGTATTTTCATTCTCGTTACTTCCTTTGCTCTCCCCCCCCCCCCCGCCATTTATACTCCCGGGTCCTGCAGCCCAGAAGTCCACAGTCCACTTAATGCATCTGATGATGCAAGCTGCAGACTACAAAAGCTCATGTCACAGTAAATCATTTTAAGATTGGCTCAGTGAAGAGGCTGAAGGAACATGATGCAATTCTACTGCTGAAGTTAAGCTAACTGACCCTGGATGGGAAATCAACAGAAAATTGAATAAAGTTATTTGAAGAATACATGGGTGCACAACTATTATCACTAAAGTTTCTAGAACAGTTTTTTAATTTTATTTTTATTTTTGCCAGCACAGACTGACACTATAATCTTTTGCAATTCTTTCTTCAGGTTTCAAACCATATGTCAGGAGAAAGGACTACAGCTCAGTGGGAGAATATATACTTTCCATGCTTAAATTTCCAATTCTAATCCCCTATTGAAATATTCTCAGGTATTCTTCCTGGTATCAGGGAAGAAAGAGACCCCAGTGGGAATACCCAACTAGCCAACAGGTCCAATGGTATGAGATGATCGGAACTGTAATCCAACAATATTTGGAAGGCACCATGCTGTCTGCCTCTCATAGATGCTCCAGTGATTCAGCTTTGTAGGTTCATAAAACATTAACTGCAAAATGGACCTTGGATTTCTTATTCAAAAAAGGCGTTCCGTTTCATCCAAAAGTTAAGTGCTAATTTCTGTTTACCCATATACAAATGACAATGCTAGAAGAACATGAACTTCCATTCACTGCCTCAGTCATGGAGGGCAGAGGTCACCTGGTTCAAGATGACGCTGGAATGCTGACTCACTTTGCCTGTCAGCAACTGAAGTGTCAAAGCACGACTCCTTTCCAAGCACGTTATAACACAGTCCCCCAAAGTTATGCAAGGTCTAGTAGAATTAGAGCAAGATTTTCGTTTCATCTGGCCAACAAAAATAGATTAAAATAGATCTGTTTTAATCTTCTAACCCCCCTAAGTCCCCATATCCTGCTTTGAGAATAACCCTTTGGTGTTTTTTAATTGTCTCACTGTTGTTTTATTTATTATCTAGAATAGCCGCCATCACCAGAAAGGATGTAAATGATAAATGAGGCCAATCCTATGCTCGGGGGCAGGGGGGCAGGCAGCTGAGAGTCTATAGGATTCAGCAGAAGGGCCACCAGAGGGACCCTGGCACAAAGCACAGCTCTCTGCCACAGTCCCACCATCCATGATCTGCAGGCGGTGAAGGCCCGAATCCAGACCCAGCTTCCTCTTCCCCAAGCATGATGCCAAACATGCCCTGGAACTATGCCAACCACTGCAGCTGAATTAACAATGAAAGGGTAGGGAAGAGAAGACTCCACCTCCCACCCTGGCCACCAGTAGCTCTCAGGGATTTGGATGTGGCAGTTGTTCCAAGGACTCACTCACTCATTCCCAGATGGAACCTTGTGCTCATCAGTAGCTGAAATAACTACCTATTCTTGTTTATACTGTCTTCCCTTCCCTTCCCTTCCCTTCCTTCTCCTTCACTGCCTCCCATGTCAGATTCTGCTCTGCAAGCCCTCTCATGTAGGAACCTGTCCATTAGGGCTTGCAAAGCACTGTGCACATTGAGGAAGATATGCAATAAAGAAAACATTAATATGGACACTTCTTTTGGAAGCTAGTTCTCAATATTTCCCTTTTTAATCCCCCATTACACAATAATAAATCAAAAATAGCTTGCAAATACAAACAAACCCAAGTGTGCCCTTGAATCTCAACCCCGCCAATTAAATTTGCCAGGCCAATTAATCAACTAGAGCTTTATTATTTATTCATCCATTCATTCTGAAATTGACATCCTGCCAGCCAGCTAGGAATGGCTCTCATGGTGGCCATCAATACATTAAAAGCATTTATAGCTAAACAATATTTTTAAAACTGTACTTTTAAGCAAACAGCAAGCTCGTCTAGAGCTTCCTTGAAAGGCAACCATTTAGTTGATTAATCTACCAATTAAGTCAATTAAAGCTTGCAGACCAGTTGTAAGCAACTGATGTTTTGGTGGGAGGACCAAGAACATGAATACATGAAGTTGTCTCATACAGGGTCAAACCACTGGTCAAGGCAGCCTCATTCTTCCCATTCTGACTAATGGGAGATTCCCCAAAATTCTCGGGGCTCAAGAGAAGTTTTTTCTTGTTCTCACTTAATTAACCAACCACACACTTTATTAACTAACTGTGCAATCCTGTACACGTCTACTAAGGTGTCAGTCCTATTGAGTACAATGGAGCTTACTGCCAGGTTAAGTGGGCAAATGATGGAAAGAAATCTTGAGCAGCAGTCAGACACACAAACCATTCACTGAACTTCAAAAGCAGCTGGTGATAGAATCGTGGCCTTTGACTTGACTTCAGAAGGCCGACTATTATAAAGTTTTGGAATGTAATGAACTTAATAACATCTGTACACATTCTGCAAAACTGTAATATCCAACTTGATAAGCCAACCTGGCAAAGACAATCAGCAAGGAGGAGGTGAAATCTAACAGCATCTTTACTACTCATCAGTTTGAAAGCAAGTTAGCGTATAAAAGGTACTTTTAGACCAATGGTTCTCCAACTTAGATACCTGCTGTGCTTCTTTGCATTTAGCCTTCAGGATACTGCAAATCTTCTTTTGCAGTTCAGGAAACAGCAACAAGACTATTCACACTTACAAGCAGTGAGAACTTCCTAATCAACACCACCATGTAAATGCCCCTATTTTCAGAAAGAGGAATTGGAAATTACTCTAGTTAAAACTCCCAAAGGTCATACTATGCAAATCAACCCTGGTGCACCTTCAATGCTAGAGGAACCAGCAGGGTTCTATTTCAGAAACAAGCATGTATGTAAACGGAAGCCCTATTTGAGATTGAGACCAACACACACATTCAGGCTCCAGGTGGGAAACCAAAACCTTATTACAATAGCTTCGATTCCGTCACAGATGTATACATTACATTAGATCATTTCATCACTTAAATGGGAATCAAGTTACTAAAAGTTACAACGTGCAACGTATACAAAATGGCAATGTCAAATCAATTGTAAAGTTCGAAAACTGTATAGAAACAATTTGCTAATTACTGCTTTAAAAAAAAAAAAACAACTCAATGAGACTTCAAGTACATAACCCAGATTCAGCTCCAGCAGTGCTTTAAAAGCAAAGTTACATGCAACTTTTGGTAATTGCACCAAAACACAAAGAACTTCTAACTTTTTCTAATGAAGACTATGGGGAAGCAATTTCTGTGCTGCTACATTAACACAATCACCCCTTATCCCATATCAAATCCAACTGAATGCTATGAAGACAGGTGAAATCTATATTCAGGTAAGGATTCCTGTTTATGCACGGATCCTCTCAACAGAATCAGGGGCTACATGTTACAAGATTATGGCCCTAATCATTTGATTGCTTACCAGGTATTAGTACTCTGAAACTATCCCGTTTCAAGTCAAAAATGTCATCCACACAGCAAGTGTACAATTAAGACTTTAAACGAAAACTCGCCACCAGCTCACTCAATAAGTGGCAAATTAGTTTTTTTAAAGAGCATGCAAAGGATTTAAATGAAGATGATCTCAACTTCAAACAAAAGCTGAAAAATTCTTTATATCCATTGCTTTTGAAAATTTAAGAACAGTCCACCATCATGAGTCAGGCTAGTCAAGACAAATATCATAAAAAGCATTTCAGAATTTCCTTGTGTCAAGTTAATAACCCTGAATTAAGGCAAGTACAGAGAAGAAGCTATTTTCATTCCAAAAACTTTATTAAAATTATTAAATTCGGCTTCAGAATTGGCCACAATGTTCATGCAAAAGGTAAGCAGGTAAATAGCTCAAGAGTGGGGAGACCTGTTTACTTCTAGAGGCTGCTGGACTACAACTCCCATCATTCCTGACCACTGGCCATGCTGGCTGGGGCTGATGGGAGTTGGAGTCCAACAATACCTGGAGGACCACAGATTCTCTATACCTAAATTACCACTTTAGCAACAATAGTCAGCTACTTTTATTTCACATACAAATGGATCCCGATTAAGTTTGAATACAGCTCTCCCTTTTTCTTTATTGGCTAGTTGTCATACTGCAGAATCTGGTGAGTTTTCTGAACGAGATGCACAATTTAATTTTAACCTACTTTATTTTCAGAGATGCAAGTGCCATGTATCAAGCACAGGTTGCTTTTAAAAGGTGTCTTTGTAGTTACTTACAACCCCCTTTCTATATTTTGAAATACTTTCTCTTACTTCCACAGCTAGCTATGCGGAGAAAAGCCTCTGGCATCTCTCCAGCTTTAAACCAGTTACAATTTATTTTTGACAAATCCTATTGAAATCACTCAATCATATGAGCAGTATTTTTAGCAGAATGCAACAAACACTTTCAGGATTAGGGATGATGGAGAGACTCACTTTTATAATCATTCTCAAGCAAACTATTCGAACTAAAAGGACAATATACCCAGATATCTGATGGGGGGGGAGAGACTGGTCTGCTGTCTGTAAGCATTTGGATAGATAAAAATATAGGGGGGCTTTGTCAAATTGGCAGCTAATGCAAAATAATGATTTTGACTAGGAACTATTGATTTCACTGGATTGTAGGATGACAGCCTATGGGGGGGGGGAGTGGATTTTTCACTAGACGCCTCTTAAACACATTTCCTCACCGGAATTTTCTAGATTAAGCTTGTGTACACAGCCGTGTCTCTTAACTTTTGTAGGTTGCCTGATACAATGACTAGCACAGAATGAGTAATATTAGCAGTGATGAACCTCAGCATGGGCCCAAACAATATCACAAGCTTACCTGCAATTTGTAATGCATAATTCACACTGTTATGTAAAGAACTAGTGTGGTGTAATGGTTAAAGAGTTGGGACTAAGGCCTGGGAGACCAGGGTTCAAACACATTGAGTTCCTTGGATAAAAGGTGGGATTAAAATGTAACAAAACGTATAAATAAATACCTCTTACTGCCCTTCCAATAATAATAATAATAATATATTTTAAAGAAACCTAAAGCTATGGTACAAAAAAACAAAACAAAACAAAACATCTTAAGGTATGTTTTTCCATTTGTAACTATCTAGCCAGCCAAAATACAAAACTGAAATATTAATTAGCATCATTCTGTCTGCTGGCAACAAGGAGTTTTAATTTGGCTATCTAATACCAGCGCAGTGTGGCTTAAAGCAACCCTTTCGCAACCCTCCAGAGAACAGAAGAAAGCACTGCAGTCTCCCAAAGTAGTTACAAAGGTAGCTTTCCCTGCTCTTTGGACCCAAGATAGCGGTCATTCGAAGGGGAGGCGATTGCAACATTCAAGACCTTCGCAAGCGCATATTATCTAAGGCCTGGTGGCAGCACAGGGCACTGGGGGGGGGGGGACCGGGAATAAAGCCTGAGCCGCGAGGAGGAGGACTGCACTGAAACGTGGGTCCTCCTGGCAGTGACATAACCGAACCTGGCCACTGCAGTCTGGAAGCATCACGATTTTGGGAAGCGGGTGGAGGACGAAGAAGAAGAAAGGGGCAGGGAGAGCCAGGCTGGCTACTCAGATCTGGAGATCCGTGCATGGAAAAGCAATGCGGAAGGCGCTTGTGGAAAGGAGCACCATTGGGGTGTTTGGAGGAGGGCTCCTCCTGATCTGTTACGGGAGCGGGCGAGGGAAATAAAAACAAAAAGGGCGCTGCGAACACAATAAGTAAAGTCTCCAGCAATGGAGCCTCGGGCGGCATGTGCGCGGGGCCTGGCCGGCGCAATGTCGCCGCGCAGAGCGCAGACCCCCGCGCTCCAACCCGGGCGCAGATGGAGACGGCGCGCACGCGGCCACCGAGTCGTCTTTTGCTCTCTCCGCCGGGGTGGGCGCAGCGCAAGCGGAGCAGCAGCCCTATCCTCAGGAGCAGCGCACAGCCATTGGAGGGGAGGGGATGCGAGCAGGCTCCGTGGGGAGGCGCTAGGGAGAGAGGGAGCAAGGCAGCGGCGGACCGGGGCCGAGCAGGGGCTGTGTGCCTCGCAAGGAGAAACGGGGACAGGATCAGACCCTCCCTCCCCCAGCCCCCGTCTTTGTCTCCCTTTCCCTCCTCGGCTTACCCGCCAGCTCGTCCGGCTCCAGCCCGCTGTCGGCATCGATCCCGCACAGCACGAAGTAGTGCGCAAAGCGGCAGGGCGCCGAGCCCGAGCCGGGCCCGGGGGGCACCGCGCTGCCGCTCATCCCTCCGCCGGCGTCCGCGATCTCTCTCGGGCAGGATCCCAAGCAGCAGGGGCAGCGCCGCTAACGCATCAGCACCAGCAGCCGCGCTCCTTCCATGGCGCAAGTCCGCCCGGGTGGCGGCCTCCTTCGCCGAGGGGCGCACGGCCGAGCGGGAGGAAGACGAGAACGCGTCGCCGGCGGTAGTGGCAACAGCAGTGGCAGCGGCGCCCCTCGGTCAGCTGAGGCTGCAGCCGGCGCTCGAGCCCCGCTAGGCACCGTCCCGCCGTCGCCTCTGCCGCCTCCCCCTGCCGGTCAGACGCTAAGCCGCGCCGCGGGAGGGAGAAGGAGCGCACCGGCCCGCTTCCGCCCCGCCTCCTCGGCGGGACATTTAAACCACGCTTGGCGCACGAAGCGAGGCTCGGCAACCCAAGGCCGGGATTGGTTTGGTTCTCAGCCGCCTCCCGAAACGCGTGAAATTTTGCTTGACGGACCACCTGAATTCTTTTCCTGCCTGTTGTAGCAATTGCAATGCGCTGTGCTAGATGCTGTAAGGTTTTTAATTGTATTTTTAGTGCCCCTCCTGATTCTCTTCTTGTTGCATTACCATTTGAATCCCATAGAATACAAGGTATAAGAAGGAATCGGAATACAATTTAAAATCATGAAGAATATTAACTACAGGCTTGTCATGGATCATCTGAGTGAAGCAAATACTGTATGCACAAGGAAGAGGTGAAGATGCACCGAGCTAACAAAACAAGAGTGGTCAAGAAGCCAAAGCAGAGAAAATGACTCCTGCTAAGCTGACCAGAAGCAGGGCAGATCCAGAAGGCCGGCAGGATGGCTCCTTCCCCACATATCTGTCCACCAAAAGTGGCAAGTGAAGCTCAGACAAATGCAGAGACATGAGAGAGAGGCAGGCAGGCAAGATAAAAAGGCTGGAATGGATCTGCAGCTTTTGCCTGCAGAAAACTGCCCCCCATGGATCCATTCCAGCCTTTTTTTCTGCCTGCAGCTCACTTGATCCCCTTCAATAAATATATAAAATTAGAGTATGTTTGGACACACTTGGCACACACCCCTGAGCACACCTGGTACAACCCAAAGGGTTGTTTAGGTGCAACATGATTTTAACGATGATCACACTTAGGAATAAAAAACTAAGGGTTTTGCATTCCAAAATAACCTTGGGTTACTCCCAATTACATTTCTGTACATCCTAGTACAAGAGTCAGAAACCTTTTTCAGCCTGAAGGCCACATTCCCTTCTAGATGTTGGAAGATGTTTGGTGATACCACAGGAAAAGGCACCGTTTCTTAATTCTAAGAGCATTATTTGGCTTGCTAAAGATTTTTAATCATGCTACTTAAGTAACCTTAGCAATGCCAGAATATCTCTGCTTTCTATGGCCAATCTTTTGTCTTGATTTGATCACTTAATCTCAGCAATTATCAAGTTAAGTCATTTGATCAAATCAAGACAAAATATTTGTTTTCATACTGCATATTTTAATCAACTTACCAGTGCCAGGTTGTCTATGCTGTCTTCTTTTTTGCAAATGGTTCCCTGCCCTACTGTTAATACAATCATCTCAGCATTTGTTACCCATTTAGAAGGTTACTGTAAAATATTAAAGACACACCTATTCAACATATATAAATTTAAGCTTTAATTATCACTGACGGTAACTTTTGTATCCCATTGCCATTCAAATCCCACCTTACAATTTTCCCTTTATATGCCTGGCTGCTAAGATTTCACATAATGCATCTGATGAAGTGAGGTTGAATTTGTTAGTCTCTTAAAGCACTGCAAGGCTCTTTGCTAGTTTTTACTTTGCTCTGTAAGCCCTCTTGCAATAGGGCTGCCATTGAGGTCAGGGAAGAATGCACCTCCTCATACTGGATTGGTTGGTAGTCTGTTCTGTGGCTGTGTGTGGCAGTTCCCCTCCTATTTGTAGTCTGATGTATTTATAGGACTCCTTTAAGGGCTATCACAAGTTGCTGAACATCTACACCCTTGTTGTTGCCTACAGCTGTGTGAATTAGATTCTCTGCTATGTATTAATTCACAGTTTAGGACTAAATGCATGCAAGCTGAGAGCAGTCTCTGGGAACTGGCTCATGGGCACATGTGTTCTGTTAAGTTGTAGGTGAACATATCAGACGAAACAGTGATTCTTCAAACAGCTCTTGTTTATTCACAGGCCAGAACAGAACTGAACTGAAGGGTTCAGCCAGCCTGCTTATACAGAGCTCCACTACAATGGAACAGTAACCACTTTCTGTAACTATCCAATCACCGAATGTCACTTTCAATCCCTTATTTGCATATGTAGACCTGAGTGAAAACTATCTAGAGTATCCCCCTGCTGGCCCAGGGTGAGAACTTCAGTACATAACATGTTCCAAAACTGAAAAGAGAATGGTGAACATGGAAGAGGGAAACAGGTCTGGTGTGTGGTCGGGAAGACCTTGGGCATGTCAAATATGGGAGTGGAGCTTTGAACACAACCTCAAGCTACATTTAATGGCAAAACACATATTTGAATGTCTAAAAGGAGCACACCTAGAAAACACCTCTGTCTGAGACATAAGAAGAGCTTTACTAGATCAGGAAAAGGGTTCATATAATCCAACATATTGGCCTTATGGTGGCCAACCAGATGCCTATGGAAAGCCCATAAGCAGAAGCTGGATTCAACAACAAGTAGGAGGGGGGAGAAGAGGGAGGGGGAAGAGGGGGGAAAGAGAGAGAGAGAAACAAGTAGGAGCAGTGGAGTTAAAGATGCTGGGGAGCAGCTGCGAGACCAGGCAGACAGGTCCTGAATTAGATTGACTTTTCATTTGATTCTGTCTGAATTTACTTCCAGGTGTAAAAAAAAAAGTAAACCCACTTAAGGAGAAGTGAGCACTACAGTATTGAACATATTGGGACTTACATTTGAATCAACATGCATAGGATTAGGCTAAAATCCAATGCACACTTATCTAACAGTGATAATGTTGAATTTAATTCTAAGTAAACCTCAGGTGTGCACTGAATGGCTCAATCAATTCTAAGTAAACCACTGGCTCAATCATTTGCACACTTAGGTTGGCCTGTTGCCTTACTTAAGTGGGTTGTATTTTGAATAAATATGCAAAGTTCTCTTAGCTGTGTTAGTCACACGGCTCTTTGCATCCTGGCCCCTCTGAACAAGCAAAGTTAAGCAGGGCCTCTTGTCTGAATATAGTCACCATCTTTACAGGTATTTCAGATTGCAACATAACTAGAGTTGGGTGTTCTTCATAGCAAGAGAGGAAGTATTTCATTTTTAAATATGAATTTTTATCAGCAAGAAAGTTGCCCCTGAAAAAAAAGTTTATTTCCAAGGGTTTGGGGCAGTGGCAGAGGAAAGGGAGTGGGGGGGGTGCGGGCCATCCCAGGTGTCATCCCCTGGGGTGTGTGACAAAATGAGGTTTTTTTTTTTAATTTGGACTCATGAAACTTTTTAGGAGTGACGTGGTAGCTTAGGCGACTGCAGGTTCTGCGCTGCCTAAAACGGCAGCGTGGGACCTGCGTCTGCCTACTGCCTCTCCCTCAGCCGCCCTACAGCTGAGGGGGAGGCGGCGGAGAGACTCCAAGCATCGTTGGAGAGGCTCACCCCCATGGGTAGCTTGCCCTGCCCCCGCACCAGGCACCCAAGCTACACCACTGGTTTGGGGTATTTTCAGATTCACAAAGAACAGCATCAGAGGCTCTTGCACCTTTGTCAGGTATCAGGCACTCAGCCTTTCCTGTAACGGCACTGCCATCTTTCCCTGCTTAAAAAAGCCCTATCTATTTTGCACTGTTTTATGCTGTCACTTTTGGTTTTAATGTTGCTGATGAATATGAAGCTGCTTTATATCAGGACATCCTATTGTCTATTTAGCTCAGCATTGTTTGCTCCAGCTGGAAGTTGCTGCCAAAGTTTCTACAGAGATGTTTCCCACCATCTTTCCTATGCAAAGGGTGTATTCTTTCATGGTGCTTTAACCATGCTGAAGGAAGAGAGCAGGGGCTTGGCTGGAGACTGATGTATTTTAAAGTCTGTGTCATTCTTGCCATAATTGCAATATACTGTATATATTTTTCTTCTGAAAATAATAATAATAATAATAATAATAATAATAATAATAATAATAATAATAATAATGGGGTATAGATAATTTTGCAAACAGGAAAGGGAATGTGCTCAGTTAACTAGCACACACAAAAATGCATGTTTACTTTGGAGCAAGTTACACTATGTCCAAAGCGGTTTGTTTCCCATCACATCTGTTTAGAATTGCAGCCTAGTTTTGGGATTGCACCTCTGGAACTAGAAAATAATAGCATAGCTACTTACTGCTCAACTCTATTTTGGCAGCATCATCTTTTGTATTATAAATTAACATCCACTCCTGGATTAACCTTTTGCCTGCAGTAATTATCAGCTCCATTCAAACACTCATCTTTGATTCATGGCCAGTTCTTGGACAGATGGAATAAGAAGGTTCAGCTATAGAGACATTTTTTAACCCAATTAATTGCCTTTTTTTATTGCAATGACTTATTTCCCCCTTTGAATTTTCAGTTCTAGCTTCCTGCATTAATAATAGCATTTTTCCTTAATCTCCTCTGAAGCCTTTACCTTTCAGAAGCTGCCAGCCTAAATTGGGTCAACAGCTGACACGTATATTAAAGTCTTTTTGGTTTTGCCATAAAGGATCAGATCATTTGTCAATCAAGCCCTATCTCATGCACCCTAGAAATAGTTTTTTTAAAAACCCATTTTTAATTGTAGTGCCATACAACTGGGAGTAAATCTTTCTATGTTCACCAAGGCTTACTCACTGATAAATTCTGAAAGCAATTCTAAATTTACTTATTTGTTAGTTTCCCAGTTATGAGGACCCTGTCCTTTGTTGTCAGCCAAGAACAAATATATCTGACAAGTCAAGACTGCCCCACCCCTTAATCTTGAAGATTAAAGTTGTACCCAAGCAATTCACTTTATATTTGACCCTATAAACCAAGGAGAGCACCCAAGGTGGCTGACACCCAACTCTTAAGGAGCAAAACTTTTGCCTGCAGCCGCAATGCTTAATTTGGTTGAAATGTAGAAGGCATGCTAATGATAGGACTAATGCAAGCTTCTCTAGAAGCCTATGCTGAAAAACTGCTAAATGTAGCCAATTTGAATTCGTTTTAGCCACAACACAAAATCAGTACAAAATACGTTATGAAAGCAGTTGTGTTTGGTCACATCCATACAATACATTTAACACACATGGTTTCCCCCAAAGAATCCTGGGAACTGCAGTTTGCCCCTCACACAGATACAATTGCCAGCACACTTAGCAAACTACAGTTCCCAAGATTCTTGTGGGGGAGTGACCCATGCACTTTTAATGTGTATGGTGTAGACATGACCTTAGTTGTAGAGCTTTAAACGATGCGCAGCTGGATGCATAAACCAGCCACCTTTGACACTGTGATGCTGGAAAAAATGGAAATTTAAATAGCCGTTACCAAAGTTCAAACTGAAATACAGACACCAGTTTGTAATTGGACCAAGGAGCGGTTTAGAGCTGCAGCAGCAGACCTGCTATTACCCTAGGGAACAAGGCTGAGGCCGTTCAAATGCTGCTGGACTCCCATCAGACTCAGCCAGCAGGACGTAAGACCAGGAAAGAGTTGTCCAGCGGTACCTCGGGTTACATACGCTTCAGGTTACATATGCTTCAGGTTACAGACTCCGCTAACCCCCCAAAAGTACCTTGGGTTAAGAACTTTGCTTCAGGATGAGAACAGAAATCATGCACCAGTGGTGCAGCAGCAGCAGGAGGCCCCATTAGCTAAAGTGGTGCTTCAGGTTAAGAACAGCTTCAGGTTAAGAACAGACCTCCAGAACGAATTAAGTATTTAACCTGAGGTACCACTGTATTCAAAAATCTTCAATACAATAAATGAGAGACCACATGGAAACCATTAAGAAAGCTTCTCACAGGAGCACATCTAATAACTGAATAATCTGGAGCTACTTGTTTTGTGCTACTATAGAATATACAGTGGTACCTCAGGTTAAGTACTTAATTTGTTCTGGAGGTCCGTACTTAACCTGAAACTGTTCTTAACCTGAAGCACCACTTTAGCTAATGGGGCCTCCCGCTGCTGCCGCGCCGCCGGAGCACGATTTCTGTTCTCATCCTGAAGCAAAGTTCTTAACCTGAAGCACTATTTCTGGGTTAGCAGAGTTAGCCTGAAGCTTCTGTAACCTGAAGCGTATGTAACCTGAGGTACCACTGTAGTTGTAGTTCAGCAACATGTAGTTCAGTCCTCCACCCTTGCCCTATAACAATTCCTTATGATAAGGTTGACATATTTCAAAAAGTGAAAATCCAGACTCAAAAGTTGTTGAGCTTTTTAAAGTTTTGACCAAAGTTGTTTTGCTTTTCATTATTTTAGCCTTTTTGAGACGGATACAGATAGAAGCTTAGCAGCAGGCTCATAGGCAAGGCAAAGCTCTTATTTCACGTTGAACAACATCACAATCGCGTTGTGCAAGTCTGCATAGAATGTGCAGCCTGTTTTCCAGAAGCACAGAAAAGTTCCACCCCTCGCAATTAACAACATAAGAATACAGTGGTACCTCGCAAGACGAATGCCTCGCAAGACAAAAAACTCGCTAGACGAAAGGGTTTTTTGTTTTTTGAGCTGCTTCGCAAGACGATTTTCCCTATGGGCTTGCTTTGCAAGACGGAAACGTCTTGCAAGTTTGTTTCCTTTTTCTTAACACCGTTAATACAGTTGCGACTTGACTTCGAGGAGCAACTCATAGAACGCGGTGTGGTAGCCTTTTTTGAGGTTTTTAAAGGCTTTGGTGATTTTTGAAGCTTTTCCAAAACTTTCCCGACACCGTGCTTCGCAAGACGAAAAAAATCGCAAGACGACAAAACTCGCGGAACGAATTAATTTCGTCTTGCGAGGCACCACTGTAGTCTGCTGGATCAGGCCAATGGCCCGTCTAGTCCAGTATCCTGTTCTCACAATGGCTGACAGATGCCTATGGGAGGGAAACCAGGGAGCAGAACATACGCACAACAGCACTCTCCCCCCCCCCCATTCCAGCAACTGGTATTCAGAACATTGCTGCCTCCAACTGTGAATCTAATGATCTTTTAAAGCCATCCAAGTCAGGGGGCCCCACTGCCTCTTGGGAGAGTTCCACTGTTTGACTGACTATGCATTGCTTGAAGAAGTGCTTTATGTGTCCTACATCTTCCAACAACATCTTTTCTCAAAAAAGACCAACTCTTCCCACCTCTGTAAAGGGCTGGAAGGCTATGGAAAAGTGCTATGGAAATGCAAAGCCTCCTGACTCAGGTAAATCCTGCAATTGTCATGTAAATGCAGACAAGCCAAATTGTTGGCATCCATCTGTTGACAAGCCCCCCATCTGCCCCTCACTTCCCTCTACAGCACATGCAGAAAACCGGCTTCTTGACCATTGGACCCACTATTGGTCCACTCCATTGCTGGAGCCTCTCTCTGCATGCAGGGGAAGTCCCTACTAAGGTTACCTTCATCTGTTTTAGCTGGCCAGTTGAAGCCATTCTTGGGGTGTGGCTGCCATTGCATGCGGACAGCTTCTAGGAGCCACAGGTGAGAGCTGAGTGCAGGGCAGAGACCAAAGGTGAACAAACTGCCCCCACCTGAGGTACTGCCCCTCCCATAACACCCTAAATAATCAAGCTAGGTGTTAATCGTCACTCTCAGGAGCAGCTTTTTAGGGTGGGAGGCATGGAGGGAGAAATCAACAACAATCTGGAGCTCTGCCTTGCACAACTTTCTGCTAATGCAAAGCCACCGTAACTCATTGTCTGTAGTGCAGAGGCCGAGAAAGGAAGGCGAATGAAACCCATTGTTATTATAATTAATTAATTAATTAAATTTATATACCACCCTTCATCAAGAGGCCCCAGGGCAGTTCACAAAATAAAATACAAGATAAAACACAAGTAAATAATTAAACCAAAACAACAAAACAATACCACACACCCTTTCCCACAGATACATTTAAAATATGATATGAATCAGCCAAAGGCCTTGTTGAAGAGGAATGTTTTTGTTCACTTAGCTTACATCGTAGTAAGTCAGCTCTACTTAGTTTGCAGGTTCTCCTGCTCGTTCTGCTGTGCAGGACTCTGGCCCAAACTCCTGCACCACCACCACCCCAGACCACACGAGTACGGAGAGTTCTGGAAGTCACATTTGCCTCCTGGGCCTGAATTCCCCTACCCTGTTATCTGAGAACAGGCCTCCAAGGCAGCTGATGTAAGAGAAAGGGAATGCTGAACAAATATAATAAAGGATTTTTAATGGTAAGTGATAACACATGAAGGCTTTGCAAGGGTAGGGGGCGCTATGATGTCAAATCTTTGCTCTGTAAATACTAATTGCAGCACATATCTATTGTACTAAAATCTGCGATCACTAGATGGCCTCATAACCTAATAAATTTAGGAAACTCTAGGCATAATGTCCCTACTATGTGAGTGGCATTAAATCTGAAAGGTTTACTCTGACAGGACTCTGCTGTTCCCTCATGCACCACACAAGGATGGCAGAGATCTATTTATTTATTTTAAGGTTGCCCCTGAACATATATCACAGTACAAGGTTCCAGAACATTGGCCTCTTGTTGCCTTGGTAACAGAGATGTCATTACAACAAAGTAGGCCGGCATTTCCTTCCTTACCAGTTGGGTGCATTGACACCTCACGGAATACAAGTTAAAGTAGCTTTAAGGTAAGAAGAGTTGATACACTTCACAATGTTTGCCACTGTTTCCACTAGGGTTGCCAACTTCTTTTATCTGCCCCGTGCCTGAGCATTTAATAGGAGCCTGGCACACAGAAATGTAGCCAGTGAGCCTTTTTCTGGCATGGAGGAAAAGTGAGAGGAAAAGCTAAGTCTGCACATTTTTGTACTTGCTTAAAACGGAGACAACGAGAGTACAATACTCTGATAAGGGAGGGGAAAATGACATACAGTGGTACCTCGGGTTAAGTACTTAATTCGTTCCAGGGGTCCGTACTCAACTTGAAACTGTTCTTAACCTGAAGCACCACTTTAGCTAATGGGGCCTCCCGCTGCCGCCACACCGCCGGAGCACGATTTCTGTTCTCATCATGAAGCAAAGTTCTTAACCCGAGGTACTATTTCGGGGTTAGCGGAGTCTGTAACCTGAAGCGTATGTAACCCGAGGTACTACTGTAATATGAAAATACTGTAGCTGGAAACCTCTCAGCCTTGCTCTCATCAAAGGGAACAGAGCTAAGTTTTGGAGTCTAGATCAAGGAGGCCTTTCAGGCGAACCTGCCGGGCTTGTACGCCTCATAACACCTGAAACATGGGTGACCCCTGAGTGACATCCATGGCAGTGAAATGAACTTATTCACCTATACACCAGAAAACTCTGATCCTCCCTGGCTGGCTACCTGTCTCCACTACAGAGATTGGAGAACTTATTATGTCGCTGCGTCCTGGGAAAGCACGGGGTGGAAGATATGATCCCTCCTGAGATATTCTCCTCTGATGTAAATTGATGGGCCCCAATTTTGGCCAAACTTTTTACTCACATAAACATGACTGGTGACATCCCTTCAGGGTGGCACACCAGCATAGTTGTACCCCCCCCCCAAATGGGACCTATTAGATCCCCGTAACTATAAACTCATAAGTCTCTCAGATGTGTCTTCCAAATTATACTCACAATATCTATTAAATAAAATTCTGGACTGGGACAGCAAACAAGCCATCATCCATGAAGAACAAGCAGGATTTAAGAAGGGCCGGTGCACTACAGACCAAGTTTTTGTTTTGTACCACCTAATCCGTAAATTCACCAATGAATTTACTAGAAGTAATGCAGCTAGTAAGCCTGATCTTTATTAAAGGAAATAAACTGTTGCAACAAGGTTCCCACTCACCACACGCAGGAGGGAGAACCCCAAACAATGCTGTTCAAGCCCCTATATACAGTAGACTTTTGAAATTGCCCACCCTGTAGCCCAAGACTGTTGCAGGTAACACACCCGCATTCCTGGGCCCCACTAATCAGACACACAGGAGCTGAGAAGAGAGAATCCAAAGTTCCCTTATTTTGCTGCACAGCAAAGTGTTCCAGCTGAGATCACTCTCAAAAGTCTGTTCCCTGGGGTGTCACCCTTAGGAGTCTTTTATAAATTTCAGAAACAATGGAAAACCTATTGTTATAGGAAAATCCTTGGGCTCACTTGGATTACCAAACAAAGACACCAGCCAGGAATATAGGAGCAAAATAGCAGCCTGTAGGCCTGGTCTTAATTTTAAAGGACTGTTGCAAGAGGACTTCCACCCACCACATGGGAGAAGCACAGAACAAAGGATTGCTCCCACTTTCATAAATTTTACAAAGATACCCACAACACCCCTAAAATTACATCATGCATACATCACAAATGCACCACAAACTGAGCATCGGGTTTGTCCCCATCCTTCCCTTGACCTCCACCTCACACCCATCAAGTAAGACAAAATAAATATTGCGGGCACACGCGCTAAACCCTGTCTGTGGTGCCTACCCCTTTTCCCAAATGATAACACAAGAGACCAGAGTATGGGTTCAAATTGGCCACAACTTTATTGAATTTTAGAAGTGGGAAACTTGGCACAGGCCTTGGCAGGTAACCCTCTCAGCCCGCCTGGCTGAGGATATGCAGGCAGTTGATGCCCAGTGGGAGGGGACTGCAAAGCGCAAACTTACACAGCATGCCCTTCCACTAACCTCGTCTGGGGAGTTTGACCTACCTGCCGCCGCTCTATGGCCAGGGACTCCCGGTTTTGCCCTTTAACGGGCCCTGCAAGCACCGCTGCATGAGGAGGGAGCATGAATGCATCCCCCCCCCAACTTGATGTTAGACTAAGGGCTACCTTGCCAAGGCCTAAAACCACCACTCGAGGCCCTAAGGGGCCTTGCCGCCAAGTCCCACAACCGAGGACCAATCAAACCCCGCAATCTATCCGGTCCCCAAGGGCTTGTCGCAAGTCGCGGAGCCAGAGGTCATTGCCCAGCGGGGTCAGGTGCACCCCGTCCCCCCGGAATAGGTCAACTCTATCTGATGTGATGGTGGGATGTGGGATAGAGAACCCACCAATTTGGCGCATGGCCCTGTTAATTTTACTCACTGCGTAATTGAGGCGAGAGGGATTGGAAGCCCCCCTCCAGTGAAGACGGGGTAGGAGATTGGACCAGCCGATGGTCATTGACGGGTACAAGACATGCAGGCTTTTTAGATCTGCCCTTGCAGCAAGGGCAATGCCTTTTTGCTCCAATAGATCGTTCTCCCCCGCATGTATAATCAAGACCCTTGGAGGGCCATGGGTCGCTGCGGCACTACGCAGCATGGGCATCAAGCTCCGCCAGCGCATGCCCCGCTGGGCCATCCAATAAAAGTGTACCTTGGGGTGGATGTTAAGGTTATGGCTACGATTTTGAGACCGTGCATAATCCGCTGCCCAATGGACAATGCTGTGGCCTATCACCCAGATCTTCATGGTGGGCAAACCTGTAAGACAATTAAATTGCAAGTGATAAGGAGGAGGAGCCGGGACAAATGTAACTTTTGTAGGCTGTCGAGCGCCAGCGCCCCAGTGTCTTGATGTGTGCGGGGTCCCAACCCTGTATCGCCGCTGAAGTAGCAGCCCTGATACGGAATGAATGCCCGGAATATTCCTGGGGACTAACACCGCAAGCAGATAAGGCTTTGCATAAAACTGCTGTGAATTGTGATCGCGTCAACCGGCGCGTGTTTGAGTGAATGAAGAAAGGGCCCTTGCACTGGGGCCGGACTCTGAAGAAGCGGCGTGTGTCGCGATATGGGCAGCGGCCCGCCTGTTCCGTTGGGGACAGCGCCAGTGTGACCCCTTTGCGCAACTGGTCAGTTTTTGACGACCGAATCTTAACATTCAATGTATGCCCAGAGAACTTGATGTCGTTGTCTGCCAACCCTGATTGCAGAGGCCCAGCCAAACACTCCCCAATGCGCATGGCACCAAAAAAGGCTAGGGAAAATGCTGCCCGAAAGAGACGCGTTTCGAAATTAGACCAGCAGATCTCTGGTAGTTTTTTCCAAATTAGATAAAGTATGTTTATGGTGATAGGCTTCCTGCCATCCTGTCGTGGGGGAATGACACGCCGCCACCCACCCAGCCACTTCTTGACATGGAAACTGTCACAGGGGTCTGGCCAGTGACAGAATTTACAAAAGAAAGAAATAGCTGCCCTGTAAAGCATTAAAGTTTTTATGGCAAGGCCCTTGCACTTTAGGAGCACCAAGAACTGAAGCACCTCCTCCTCAGATGCGTGCCATGTTGCAGAGCCACGAAAGCGCCCAAAGGCATCCCAGGCCCTGGAATAAGAACGTCTAGTGGAGGCTGCTATTGCTGGCAATACTCCCTGGTTTACTTCTCGCTTCCAAGAGCTGCAAAAGAGGCTTGAGCCCCGGAGTCAGCCTCTTTTCTTTGGCCTTAGGCCCACCCCCGGCCAGGCCGTCCATTGTCCTCCCTGGCTGAGGGCGGGTCAAAGGCCAGCTCAGGCAGGTGGGTGGCACCCGCCCAGGTGAGCCTCGCTTGGTGCCGCAAACCCCGCCCACCTGTGGGGAAGGGAGGGCGGATATTTACAAGTTCCTGGTTTCCCAGGCCAAGTTAATCACACCTCTTTGTCCCAACCAAGAACCTAATCCATTCCTGGATGGTTTGCCATTGTCCATGGGATGACTGCCTGTCTGACACCCATTGCTAGGAAGCCAGTGATTACCTTTAGTGCAAGGGGCTGCTATGTACAGACTCCCCCCTTCCTAAGCCATTCCTTTCCTGAACAGAACAAAGTTGGAATGGTGCAAATCCATACGGGAGCGGTTTTATATGACTTTCTAAAGTTTTCCCAGTGAACCAGTAGGTAGATATCAGTGAATTGTTACATTTGGTAATGTGCAGCAGAGGCCCTTTGGATAGAGATAGGAAAAACTGTGGTTAAGTGTTTTGTGGCGACATTTGCCGAAGTGATTGTGTTGATTTTGGTCAGGGGTTGGCAAGGTTTACCTCGCCTGGGCCAGTTCACTCCTGCAGAGATCAATCCATGGGCGCAGACACAATTTTCAGCACCGCGGAAGCAAGTCCCTGCTCTGTGCTGCACCAGTTTAGTGCAGCGCACAGGGACTCACCAAGTGGGCAGCTTGGTTCGCCGACCCCTGATTTTGGTAGTCAGGGTGTGTATGTATGGTATCTGCTGCAGGGGCAACACACACACCCAACCTTTACATAAACTACAATATAAAACCAATCACAAATCCCCAAATCCCTCATTGCTTTATTTGGAAGCGAAGCAAGCACCTTGATACTGTTCAAAACTTATACTTGCGTGGCTGTGGCTGTGGCTGTGACTGCGACCCTTCAATTCTGCTGACATCTCATTTAACTTGTTTACTTCAGCTTATTTACTGCGCCTCCGCATCCCATAGCCTTAATACTGCTCTTTGCTAATACAGTATTGTAGACGTTGACAATGGCCCATTGGCAATTGGAAACTCCTTAGCAGAAAATGTGTCTGCTTTAAAATGCTATGCATGCACTTTCTCACTTTTACACTTTTGACCTCATGCTTGCAGGAGCCTTGCCAACAAGACTGTCTGTGGTATATTTGTAGATAATCTCGTCAACCGGATGTTCGTAACTTTAGCATTACATGTGGGAGATGAAAGCTGCTTGCGCTTTAATATTACAAGTATATAGGGGGGCATGCTGGGTCTATTACCTTTACCTGACACCCACTACCACAAAACCACCCCCCAAAACATTATACCTATATCACAGAAGGAGGTGGTCTCCAGCAGAAATTTGAGTGTGTTGCTTCTCTCCTGTCTGCCAGGATACCTGATAATGCCTTACTTGATTGCATTTTCTGGGAAGCCTGACCATTCCTTCAAGATGGTAAATACTTAGTTCCTGAATCTTTTACGCATATTGATAGTGTGCTCAGCTTAACAGATACTTGCCAGACTGTATTTGAAAATAGAGGTATAAGCCCCTACAGTCAAAAGACAATTGGAAAGCTTTTCCCATTTCCTTCCTCCTTGCAGTGAAATATTTGAGATCAATTTGGGAGAGTCAAAATGGCTTCAGGATTGTTCTCCTGTACTATTTAAGACGTGGTTTATATACTTCTGTATGTGTTGGCCTTGTACAATTATGAACATTTATTTTATATTTGAGAGCTTAGAATTTTTATAACAATTGTAAAAGTCTTTGGCTATATACTATAAAATTGACTGACTATGTATGTTAGGGAGGCGTGGGAGGAAATGGGCATGCTCTGTTTTGAGTGTTGTCTGCTCAGTCTTTTTGGAGAGAAATGAATACTGAGCCACTATTGCTATAGCAATAAAGACTTGAACCTTTCCACTCATTGAGTTGGTGAGGAGTTGCTACTCTTCTAGACAGCCAGAGTCTGCACAGCCAGAATTATATATCCAGTGCTTTTTTTAAATAGAAAAATAGGTACTGGTACTCATCATTAAGTTGTTACAGTGTGCGTCACACTTTTTAGCTACACAAAAAAAAGAGGTGCCAGTGAAGCCTTATTTAATTGGGGATCCAAGGGGCCGGAGCCCATTCGCCCGCAATCCCCCTGACCCGGAGGAGACAAAGGCACCAGGAACATGTCTTCGGAGAAAAGAGTTTATTGAGTTCTGCGCAGAGGCAGCCAGCGGAATAGTTTCCAAAGACTGGCGGCCCCTATACTGTGTCCAGCAAGCATTCTTATACCTGGGGGCATACATTTGTCTCCCCAATCAGCTGGCAAGGTTACAACTTATTATCTTATATGGCATATGGCTAGCTAAGCTCCCCTCCCTCCCTTCTATGTGTTTTCTCTACCTTGCATTTCTGCATCTCTGAAGCAGGAAGCAGGAAGCAGCTTCTGGCCTACATAGCTGAAGCAATAATTGCGGTCTGACCACAGCTGCTGCTAGCTGCTTAACCACACCTGCAGCAGTTAGCTTGGGTCCTGATATTATTGAGATTAACCCTTCCCTCTCCCTTCACCAGTACTATGTACCCTTGAGTACCCCCCCGGGGGGGGGGAAGAGCATTGTATATAGCAGTCCATTTAAGAATTTGCATTTGAGCTTATTTCCCCTCCTCCCTTCCATTCCTTTTTCCTTGTGTGTCATGTCTTTATGTAAACTGCTATGGGACCCCTTTTTTAAACTTAAGAGCTGTGTATAAATGCCTTCAATACACAAACCAAAAGCATTTGCAAAAACAATATTTGACCCTACCAAGCCTAGTGCTTGTCAAATTGTGCTGCATTTGACTTTATTATTTCATTTTTATTCCACCCTTTCCCCAAGGAGCATAAGGTTCTTTTCCCTCCCTATCTTTCTATGCACAATCAACCTGCAAGGTAGGTTTAACTGAGGAATAGTGACTGACCCAAGGTGGGGATTTGAACCCATGTCATCCTGGTTCTGTAGCACCCTGCTTGTGGTTAACGCTTAGCTGGAATGAAATATTCAACGCAGCAATAGAGAAATTAAAATAATAATTTATTTGTCAGACAAATAAATGAGAGGCACAGTGGTTTATGGTTACCAAGCTCTGGCCTGGGCTCCTGCCATTATGGCCAGCACTTATATTCCCTCAGCCCAGGCCCCTTGCTCCTCCTTTGGCTGCCTCTGTCCAATCAGCCTGGTTGAATTTCCTATTGGCTGATTGCTATAACCAATCCTAAAAGATACACCCATTTCCTATTGCCTTTTATGGGATACAAAAAGCTATATATTCTTCTATCTATAAATGACAAATAAGTAGTCATATATCTTACATTTGTCTCAACAAGGAACCTTAATTACCAGCTCACCTCTTGCCCTCCTTGCCCTATTGCCCTCCAAAACAGATGGTTAATAGTTTTAAATTTTTATCTTAGACAGATGTCAGGGATCTTGGGTTCACATTCTCATGCATCATCAATGAAAGATCTCCTTTTTGGAGGTCTTTAAACAATGGCCTGACAACCATATATCAGGAGTGCTTGGATGGCGCCTCCTGTCTGGCAGGGGGCTGGGCTCATCTGCCCCCCTGGTCTCCTACAGCAATATGACTCTATGAAATAAGAATTTAACATTTATTTATTTCTAGATCCTTTGCATAATTACATTTAAGCTAGTATATTCCATACATTATCATAGATAGCTTTTTAGAAGAATAAGCCTTCTCAAAGTAATAGGAAGGAAGAGTTTACAGCCTCAAAATAAAAGCTTCTTCTTCTATTTACACTTCCCTTCTCAGCCAGTTGTTTTCTTTTCCATTTACTCTTGGCCTTTAACCTTAAGAAGATATGGCTCAAGTTTAAGGCACATGGTTTTATTTTACTGTTTACCAACTATTAATTATGTAGGGTCAGTAACCTTGGTCTCAGCCTGTAATTCCCTTTTTACGACTTTGTGAATTGTTTTCTGCTATAAATCAGGGGGCCCCCTTGTCCAGGAGGATAAACATCTTGCCAAAGTACTTAGGCAGTTGGTCTTCTGCCTGGCATAAACATTTGAAAATCTTTAAGCTCATTTTAAAATACAGACCCTAATCAAACTATAAGCCTTGATAAAAATGCCGGCTATGATTAGATGCCTCAGTTCTAGTACAGCTTGCTTATCCACTAATTACAGCTGTGGGAAACCTCATGTCAGAGGTTAAATGTGGCCCTCCAAGCCTTTATCTCTGGCCCTTGGGACTCTGCCCAGGCTGCACCCCTCACAAACCTTGTTTGACAGTCTTCTTGGGTGTCCTTGGGCTCTGATATGCCTCTGGGCTGCTTGGGTGGTGACAGAAAGGTATGTATGTGTGTACAAACTAGCCAGCCCACTCTACAAAGATATCATTTCCATTTGTCGCTGTGTCCAACACTAGCATGTGTCCCCCACAAAATGGTCCAGAAGAGAATGCAACCTTTGAACTGAAAAAGTTCCCCCACTCTGGATTACACCATACTGGTGTAGCACAAAGAATCCTTTGTAACATTTGCATTGTATTTGCATTGTTGAACTATTACAGAAAGAGAAGAGGAGAAAAGGAAAGACTGGGGTTGTCAGTTTTTTAAACACTGGCTCCACTTTTCTGCCTTTAACTGCAGAATGGGACGCTGAGATGGAATAGGCAAAGATTATCTCCATGCCAAGAGAAGCTTCACCTGTTGAGCTTCTGTATGCCAGGCTGCAGTTAAATATACAGGGCAAGGATAGTTTAAAAAGCAAAACAAACAAAAATACTAGCAGAAAAGGCTTGGCTCACAAACGCAGGAGGAACGACAGACACAATCTGAAAGCGTTCTCAGAAGCTGTTAACACAGGGAAATTGAAGCGGCGGCTCGCTTAAGGCGTTATTGGACTCCAATTCCCATCAGCCCCTACCACCACGGCCACAGATGAGGCTTGATGGGAGTTGTAGTCCAGAATGTTCCACGTTCCTGATGCAGCAGCTAAACAAAGCAATAACACTTCCGGTTGTTAATCGAACGCGAGGGGCCGCCCATGCGGGTAAAGGAATAGGACGAGGCACCATAGAGGTTTCGGTGACGGAGCGGTTCCGGGATGCCCGCTGTGCTCCACCCCGCGGGTGAGGGTGTTCAAATGGAATCCGGAAATGGGGATTGTTATTATCACGCTTTCTTCTTCTTCGATTCCTCTGGCCAAGGCGGAGGGTAGCGTAGCTGCGGGTGCAACAGGGAAAGGCTTTAGCAAAAGCGGGAGGCGCTTTCTGTGAGTGCAAATTGTTGTTGAACGCAAGAGATTTTGCAAACAAAAGCCACTCTCAAGCGGCCCCCCGTTTCTCTGAAGGCGGGTTACATGCTCGGATTTGCTCAGTGCATAGTCGTGGATACCTTATTTCCTACTGGGATTGTCAGAGGGGAAAATAATCATTGGGAGCGATCACCTGCTTCTGTTGTAAATAAAAATATGCCCTTTTCCCTTATGGGGTATCCAAGAGCCCATATAGAGTCCTTACATAGGTTCCCTATTGGTAGGAGAAAATAACAGAGGCCAACCAGAGAATATTGAGAAGCAAAGCAGCTAGTAAGCTTGATCTTTATTGATCTGTTGCAACAGGGTGCTCCCCTCACACGCAGGAGAGGAAGAGGACTCACAAAAATGCTGTGCAATGGCTTATAAAGACTTTTGAAATTCCCATCCTCTAGATCAAGACCACCCCCAGAAACATTATGCATACATCACAGAAATTTACATGTTGTTTTTCTCCTGTCACAGTTTATCTCCTGTCTGGCAAGTTACTTGATTGGATTGCCTGGGGAGCCTGGCCAGTCTTTTGTAGTGGTAAAATAATTATTTCCTGGGCCAGGTCACAGGCTCACACCTTATTCAAACAGACATATCCTTGAGACAGGATTTGTGAGGAAAGAGACAATGGGGAGGCTTTTCCAGTTTAACCTTGCAGAGAAAGGATTTGGTCAGTTTAGGAATCAAAATGGTTCCAGGTTGGTCTTCCTGTGTTGATCTATGTATGTGCAGTTATGAACATTACCATATATCTAAGACCATAAAATTCCTATCACACTTCCCAGTGGAATTAACAGGTTTGTTGTATCTTGCGTTAGACCCCTACAAATGAGTGAACCTAAGTTTTCATGTACATAAATTTCAATGGGTCTACTCTGAGTAGCTTAAGGTTGGCTACAGCCCTAGGTTTCTCTGCTACCAGGTTGTAAACCATTATATATAAGCAGAAGCCATTTTCTTGAGCTAGGAGTTAACAAAACAAACGAAAGCTTCTTGATAAAGTATCATATTTTATATCCCCCTGGTGTTCACGTTTGACATTCTAGAGTAGATTTTCACGGAAAAAACCGCTGAAAGAATTCATGATACGACGAGACAAAAATGCAGTTAATTCAAAATTGAATGTAATTAGACTTACCCTAACACAGTTTCCAGAGATATTGCCAAATTATGAGACGATGGTATGCATGTTTGCTCAGAAGCAAGCCTCACTCTGTTCAGTGGAGTTTACTCAGTAGTAAATGTGTTTAACCTTAGTTTGTTCCTAACAAAAAGACAAAGACTCCTGTAGCACAAAAGTTAATAACGACATAAGCTCTCATGGAGTATGTTAAAGGAAGGTGCAGCTGTTGAATTTCTGCCTGTCCAACAACAGGGAGAGCTGCAGTTGGGAACCCTTAAAGCTCTGGCTCTAGGATATGGTCTTAAAAAGACATATGAAGCCACTCTTTTGCTGAAGGAACATGGAGCTGGGCATTGCCTGAATGGGGGGGTGGGGGTGTTTGTGAGTATGCTTTCTGTGGCTCCGTGGAGGAAAAGGGACAGGATGTACATGTAATAAAATAAACACATCCAAGCTTAAACAAGGTTATCAAAAGAAAACCTTGTGATTGGTCTCCCATGAGTCCTGTGGAATCAGTTGCTCTTTAAGCAGGTTACTGTATGTGGTCTCTGTTTCTACCCCCTTGCTTCTGAACTCTCTTTTTCAGACGACAACAACAGGAAGTTTCCACCCCCAAAGTCTGTCAGGTTAACAGTGTAATTTCCTCTAAGAGCAGCTGTCAGCTAAATAGCCCATGTTGCTTGCAAGCACAGTATGACTGAGAAGCAATCTTGTGCCAAGAGGGCCTCTCGGACCCCTACACTAGAAAGGATCCTGGGAACTGTAGTTTGTTAAGGGGGTTGAGAGTTGTTAGGAGACCCACGTTTTCCACAGAGCTGCAGTTCTCAGAATGGTTTAACAGCAAATACCTCTTGCCAGGGAGCTCTGGGAATTGTAGCTCTGTGAGGGAAACGGTTCTCGCAACAATTCTCAGCACCCTTAACAAACTGCTCTTCCCATGGGGAAGCCATGACTTGAAAGTGGTGTGATACTGCTATAAACATATAGTGCAGAAAGGGCCCAAGATAGGTGGAAGTTATGGTTATTTATAGAGGTATAAAACTGAGAAGGGGTGACATGTGACTGGAGAAATGGAAATATAATAGTTGGGAAGGAGCGAGCCAAGTATTTATTGTATAGGGCATACAAACTATTGCAGAATAAGGAAGAAGCTCAGTGGTAGAGCACATGGTTTGCATACATAATATTTCCAAGATCCAGTCTTTGGCATCTCCTGTTAAAAGGATCTCCCATGAGCTGCCACCAGCCAGAATAAGCAAGACTGGCTGGACAATAGTCTTAATATAAGGTGTGGGAAAATGATTGCTTGTACATAAGAGCATGAGCAGAGTTCTTATTTTTGCAGAGTGATTTTACACTCTCAAAAATAAGAACTCTGCTCATGCTCTTATGTACAAGCAATCATTTTCCCACAATAAGGCAGAGTTATACATTTCTAGAATAATTCAAAGAGGGTTCCTAATGCAAAATACTTAAAGTAATAATAATAGTAACCATAGAAATCTCTGGACATGAGTAACTTTGGTCCATTAATTTCAGTGGGTCTACTCTTGAGTAGAACTTAGCTGGATACAGCCCTAATATGGGTTCTGTCATCCTTAGTATTAATTGATACACTCAACTAATGGCATATATACAGTGGAAATATCTGTTCTTTTGTTTTTTTAGGAATGACTTCCCACTGAGTCTGAAAGCTATAGCTGATGAGTTTTTCTTGACACTTTCCACTCCAAGGAAGCATTCCTGATATGCACTTAAGCTGGGGAGGAGCTTGCTGAGAGCAGTAGAGGACATGATTTTCATAGGCTGGAGACGGCTGATACGCTTATGCAGCAGACACATCTTCAGTACAAGTCTAAAGCAAAAGGATGGAAGCAGCTGTTCACTTTGGAAGTGCTACCACCAGAAGACTTCAGGGAGTCTCCTGGATCCAGAGATGAGACTGTTTTTGGAGAAGAACACAGAAGTCATCAGCAGTGGGAACCTGACACCAGAAATAAGGTTAAGACTTCTGACTCCTCGCTGTCGATTTTGGCATGACAAGGCTGCCTTATGGCCATATGGGGACCCGTACTGGGCAATCTATTGGCCAGGAGGCCAAGGACTAGCCAGGTATAAAACACTTACCAGCCCTAGAAAGCACACATGCCACATGTTCACCCTGACTTAGGTTTACTAGTGTTATGGAAATAGGGTTTGCTAACGCGGGTGGCACTGTGGTCTAAACCACAGAGCCTAGGGCTTGCCAATCAGAAGGTTGGCGGTTTGAATCTCCGCGACGGAGTGAGCTCCTGTTGCTCGGTCCCAGCTCCTGCCAACCTAGCAGTTTGAAAGCACGCCAAAAGTGCAAGTAGATAAATAGGTACCGCTCCGACGGGACGGTAAACAGCGTTTCCGTGCGCTGCTTTGGTTTGCCAGAAGCGGCTTAGTCATGCTGGCCACATGACCCGGAAGCTGACTGTGGACAAAAACAGGCTCCCTTGGGCCAGTAAAGCAAGAGGAGCGCTGCAACCACAGAGTCAGCCGCAACTGGACTTAATGGTCAGGGGTACCTTTACCTTTAAGTGGG
Source organism: Podarcis bocagei (assembly GCF_964188305.1). Lineage (NCBI taxonomy): Eukaryota > Metazoa > Chordata > Lepidosauria > Squamata > Lacertidae > Podarcis > Podarcis bocagei. Next base: position 22,625,292 of record NC_138135.1, read on the forward strand.
AGGTCAATCAACCAGACAAGAATCAGCTACGAAACTCTTTATTCCTGAACAGGAAGGGTGTGCCCTGCACCTATTGGTCGCAGAGGCAGACCCCAAACACATATAACATATAGCCTTTTATGCATTGAAGTAAACAACTCCTAAAACATCATCAGCTGTATGTTAGTCTTTGAGTTAGTCTGCAGAATTGCCTTATCTGTTCAGACAGTTAGCTTTCTATAAATGTTTCATGTCTTCCATGGCTCTTTTATTGTGTTCTTAGTTGTTTTCCTTTTAACTTGCACCTTCTGCATTTCTCAATGCCCTTTTCCTTACATCCATCTTCTGCTTGATTTGCGACGTATGCATTCCTTATACCACTAGCTAATTCATTTTCAGTGCTAGGCTAATGCAATAGACTTTGCTACGAATGTGGTTTTTTTACTGTTCTTGTTTTTCAAAATATACTCAGATACCTTCTTGATAACCCCGAGGTTGTCAGAGAGAAGAGAGTCCTCGATCTTGGAAGCGGTTGTGGAGCAACAGCCATAGCAGCCATGATGAGCGGAGCCTCGCATGTTGTTGCCAACGACATTGATCCTGGTAAGATGCTCCATTGCACGTGCAGTGCAGTCAGTCTCAGGGCATTGGGAAGAAGGGAGGACCTATGCGGCTCCAGCATGTTCCAAGGTAACATGATAGACAAAGAAGCCTTTGAAAGAACTGAGCATGTCCCATAGCCATTGAGGCATCAATGCCATCAAGGCAGGGCTACTTGATAGTGAAACAGTCAACACAGCAGTGATGATCTTCCAGCTTTGTTAAAATGAGATACCCGTTTTGCAGAAGAGAAATGGTGTAGAACCGGTGTTAATTCACCCTCTCTTAAAGACATCCAGGATGAGCAGATTCCCCTTGTCTGTCTGAAGGATAAAGAACCCTACACTGACATATGTCTTCATTTTGGCTGACTTCCCCAAAGTAGCTGGCATTCTTTTATAACTCCTCAAGATAAAAGGTAAAAAAAGGTAAGACCCCCCCCCCGGATGGTTAAGTCCAGTCAAAAGCGACTATGGGGTTGCGATGCTCATCTTGCTTTCAAGCCGAGGGAGCCGGCGTTGGTCCACAGACAGCTTTCCGGGTCATGTGACCAGCATGACTAAACCACTTCTGGCGCAACGGAACACCGTGACAGAAACCAGAGTGCACGTGTTTTTGTGTTTCTATACCTCCTAGATCAGGAAATCTGCTTGTTTTTCACTATTTGTTCTAACCACAGACTGTTTGGTTCTAACCACAACAACATCTGGCAAGTTATTTACTTTGTCTTCACTTCTTTTCCTTTACTTACTGGAAAATGTTGCCCTAGATTTAGAGAAGCCACATGACTCACTCATGCTAAGCTTGCCAACTTTGGTGGGGGGAGAAAACCAGTGTGGAAAAAGCAAAACACACAGTGTTCTTGCAAGGCAGAAAGCAAATGTAAAGAGAAACATATTAGTCTTTTTATATGAGCAAAGTCAGAGATTGGTTTGGGGCTGAGCCACAATTGAAGCCAAATCTCATAGTGTTATCTAGTGGTTGGAGGGCATAGAGCCCTCAATATGAACACACTTCAGGAAGTAGAAAATGATCTTCAATGGGTTGTAGATTCCACCCTGAACAACTAGATAAGATACTTACCAGACCATATTCAAAGGTCAACGAAAGTCAGCTGTTTTGGTCCATTCAAAACACTAAAGAGATTTGAACTTTACCCCAACCATCAGCCCCGACTTGGGGCCATTAACCATTAAACCTGCCTTACAGAGTGAATAACCAGCCTGTACCCAGTTTAGGATCCAATATAAGGAACCAATATAAGAAATACAACACAAATTTCACAATTGAAACCAAACAATACTACTATGGCTAATTGTCATCATAATCATCATTATTCCACATTTAAAATAACATAATTAAAGAGAATTCTCAAAACATTGTGCTTAAAACAACTAAAAAGCACAAAAACAAATCGTATGCAAAAAATTGAAATATATGAAAATGCATCATAATTACAATATATCATATTGCAATCTTACACAGAACACATACTTAAATTGTTTACTGTGCAAAACACTATTTCTGCTCTGTGTTGGGGACCCCTTCCTCTTTCACATACCACATTCTTATCCCATAGCTAATGAAACATCTGGCATTCTAATTCCACCCACACAGTTCCTAGTCCTTTGATTCCTGTCCAGCAGTTAGTGCCGAGCCACCCAGATGCTGCAGAAGCAGTGGGTGCTATTTATTCTCACATATTCCCTCAAGTAATAGAGCGCACACATTAGTATAGGTCTAGAACTTAAACATGTATCCTAACACCTAACCGTCTATTATCAACTATCCCACACAAGCTGAAGCCACTCTACATTGGTGATCAAGCTAGCTAATGGATGAGGGTCTTACCCAGAGTCAGGGATGTAGATGTTACTGTTCTCAGTGGCATGAACTCTGGTCTAATGGAGAAAGGCCTCCCTGCATAAGCGGTCCATGCCAACTTTGGTGTAGGGTTGGGTCAGTCAATACACTCAGTTATGTAAATGATGCGACTTGAGCAGCCTTCACCAATCTGGTACCCTCCAGATGTTTTGGACTACAACTCCCATCATTCCCAGACAGAGTACAAAATGTAAGGGAGGCACCAGGGACTTGAATGTGATCAGCCCATGAATTGTGTCCCTAGCAATACTCTGCCCACACAGAGACTATAAGATAGCTTGTTAAAAACAATTCTGGCAAGGAAAGTATTGCCCAATAAAGGATCCGAAAGACTAGAAAGTTGACCAGTCCAGGTGGTGTTACCAACTCAAAAATTTGGGCACTGATCTTGTCTTGTTTGTTTCCTTATTTCTCAGTTGCAGGAGCTGCCATGCTGCTGAACTGTGAACTGAACAACCTGAATCCTTTCCATGTTCTCACAGAGAACCTCATTGGTACAGAAGTAGACAACTGGGATCTTATTATCCTAGGGGACATGTTTTACAGTGAAGCTCTTGCAGACAGCCTTCATCAGTGGCTGAAAAACCACATCCAGACTCATAGGACTAAAGTGTTAATTGGAGACCCCGGCAGGCCCTATTTTGTGTGCCACAAAATTCAGAAGCAGCTTCTCAAAGTCAGTGAGTATGACCTCACCAAATCAACGCAGCAAGAGAACAATGGGTCCACCAGTACTGTGGTTTGGCACTACCAGCCTTGACTCTCCATGGACCTCAAGTGCAGAAATACTGGACTAAATGGCATGTCACTTGAACCACTAAAAGCCCCATTTTGTGGCAGTTCAAATTCTGACTGGTGCCAACACATACTATACTGCCTATATGCATTCTATCAGCATGCATACATTCTATATATTTTAATGACACAGCATGGTTTGTACCAGCTGAAGGTGGCATTTGTGCGGACTGGGACAGGTGTAATAAAAGAAAGCACTTTGCCTTATAATTCCCACTTTAATGGAAATTATGTGTGGATGCCAGTATGTGGCTGAGTTTTATTCTTTAGAAACATAAAGGAAAAAACTGTTTTCAGTGAAGTCTTTTACTTGCAGAGGATGGGTGTATCAGTAGTTGCTGGTGTTGATTAAAAATGTAAAATCGTATCTTCGTTGTAAAAATTTGATAAACCACCTCTTTGTGGCAGCTCACATGGAGCTTTGGTTACATTGGAAATTGCAAACAGATGTACTATCTGCAAGTGGTATGTGTTTTGTCCCACAGGCCTAAATGCAGATCTTGGGTGAGTGGTTTACTGAGACCTCGAAAGACCCAGTTGCAGGGATTCCAAATGATCAGTTGTAAAACTTTATTATAGAAAGACTTACAACACAATACAGAGATTCTTGCTGTTACAACTCAGGACAGATTCTGCATACATGGGGCAGGAGGTTTAAATTTTAATCTCCAGATTTAATCCTCAATCCATCTCCTACACTGTAGATTATCTAAGCGTCAATATACTTATTTTAACAAACATGCTGGAAGTGCTGTCAGCCACATTGTAGTCACTCTTTCAGTATTTACTTTTGTGAACACTTTTGAAGTGTTGGAAGGAGCGGATAGCGACCAGTTTCCAATATCAGTGACCCAATGTCCTTTAACAGAATGCATATCAAGAACCAAATCTGCAACAGTGCGTGGAGAATTATAAGGCATGAAAAGACTGAAATGGTCTCTCAGATTGGGCAGCAATATCCAGGAGGCACTATTTAGTTATCACGTGACAAACTTGCATCAACATTTTATGAGCAAATCTCCAAATCTTGTTCATGTCTTCCAGCAAATTGTCACAGAACTCAGGCCCTATTTGATAACTTCTACAATTAATAAATACACACAATCAACACACCTTAGCTGGTTTGACAGTCAGTGCAAGGCAGCTAATACAAGTTCTAGCTAGGACAGGCTTCCTCATCCTCGGCCCTCCAGATGTTTTTGGCCTACAACTCCCATGATCCCTAGTTAGCAGGACTAGTGGTCAGGAATTGTAGTCTCAAAACATCTGGAGGGCCGAGGTTGAGGAAGCCTGGGCTAGGGCAATTCAGGATTTGTGTACGAATCTGTAAGAAGAATCCACAGAAAATTTGATCAAATGTAGACTGAAATACAAGAGTCTGCTCGAAAACAGGAATGCTGAATATATGAAAACCTAGTGGCAGGAATAGGAGTAATGGACCAGAGGGTTATCAGTAATGGAACAACAGAAAGTTATCAGACCAAACTCTCGCCAGTTTGTTTAAGAAATGCCTTAATTGAGCTGCAGTTCCAAGTGATGCCCTCTGCAGTCTTGGGACTCGGCTAGATTTGTAAAGAAAAAACAATTTATATGTGTTGTATATGTGATATAACATTGTGCCACTAGATAGCACTATGGAGTGCTGTTTTTCTCTACCCATTTTCCCTGTTTAAATTTACAACTTGTGTAACTGAAACACTTCTTTGATGTGTCCTGATTCAGCCTTGGATGGACACTGCACAAGGTCCCATTCTCAGTCAGACTTTGTATTTGTGGAAGACATCACTCATTATCTTCTAGTTGCCCCTTATATACAGGTCACTTTCTGAAACCTTTGTTCTCACAAGCAGGTAGGACCCGACAGAAATGATTCGGTTTCTTTTGAGTGTCAGTAATAGCTTAGTAACACAGAGTGACCTTCTACACATTAGCTGGAGAGAGAAAAAATCAGGAAAAACGAGTCCGATAAAATCACTATAAATTGTTGTGATTTGGAGCTTTAATCTTGAAATCCAAGTTGAATTTGAGTTTGTGGGTGTCTCTGGTAACTCTTTCATCATGGATGTTGGCTTATGTTACGGACATACGTTCTTTATTATTCTATTAATACTATTGCTACAAGCCTCCCATGGGGTTTGGCTAGAATAATAAACTTGCAAACTGAACCTCCCATCCACCCATCTGTCAGATGGGGGGAATGAGTGGGAGGCATCTACTAGGTTGCACAAATAACTCCCAACTCCCTAGGCCAGCAGCCAAGCTCCCAAAGCAAGCAGGTAAGCATATGTGGGATGGCTCTGCAGCAAGTACCAGTTAGTTTCAGGGTTATACTGACTACCAAGATGACCTTACACATATGGTATTTGGCAGTGACTGCTAAATTTACACAACACTGCTGAGTGATGCATGGAGAAACAAAAGGATACTTTTGATGCTGATTGGTTTACATCTGTTTCTTTTATTGTCACCCAGAGGAACCCAGACCCACTATAACTCATATCATTTTGGCTTCGGTTATTTAACTTAACATGCTATTATTATCTGCCTAATACACATAATGCATGTATTTTCCTTTTATCTGATGATCAATACCCATTATTTCATGTTATTCTGAATAAAAATAATCTCATAAAAAATGTAAAATCTACATCAGGGCAATAACCAGGGCGACCAAACTGCCATAAAATAGCATGCAGGCTTTGACTTCTACAGAATGTTTTATCAGAGGAGGGGATGTGGGATAGAGTTGTTTGCTGTCAAAGCCACAAGGATGTATATTTTCTCACAATCTCAAGAAAGAATGTGGCAGGATATACCAGACATTCAAACAAGACTCCCACTATGTGCTATGCAGGTTTAAAGTTGCACTTAGGGCAGCTGAGATGGAAAAAATGTATAAAGGTTAGCATTTTCCCTTCCCAATTTTTGAAAATATAAATCAAGCTGTTACCTACATCTGTCTCGCTCCTTAAGTGAAACACACAGGTTCCTTCGTAGACAGAAAACAAGGAATCAAGAGAAAGTAGGTAGCTTTTATATTAACAAAGCTAGATGTTAATTTTAGGTGGCATGCAAGGTAAAAAAGCAAAAAGAAGTCAAATTGGGTAGTTTTACTTAGTACTTGGAGTGTTCTGTCAGAGAATGAAGTCCCATCTTTGGGTAGTAGAAGTCCAGTTTGCAACCAGCTGTTGAATGGCCGAATTCGGTATTATCCAAGTCATTTAAAAAATGCTAGGTGCTTTTATTAATAATATAGCTAAATGGGATCTCCAGATTCAGAGACAGCATATCTTTGAAAGTCAGTTTGGGAGGGAGGGAAGGAAGCAACAGATGGGGAAGTATTTTGCCTTCATTCTCTGCTGGTGGGTTTCCCAGATACATCTGGCTGAACTTTATGGGGAACAGGATGCTGTACTAGGGGCTCTTCTGCTAATTCTATATTTTTTTTTGGGGGGGGGAATCCAACCTCTGGTATGTAGGCTTTGAACAGAACAGCAGTCATTTCAAGAGTAAGAACATACAAGGGGGTCCCCACTTAAGCAGAGGCCGCCACACACATTACTGGGATGCACATGAGAGAGGATTCCCCGATTCTGCCCCCATCCCCTTTTGGAGCTGAAAATGGTGCACTTGTCAGCAGAAGTGCTTGTGCTGATCACGCGCAAGTGGGGAGGTGCCAGTACAGGCTTTATTAAATAGAAGACATAAAATGTAAGACCCTCACCTGGTTTAGCTGGCCAGTCAAAGCCATTCTCAGGGTGTGGCCGCTGTTGTATGCTGACAGCTTCTAGGAGCCACAGGTGAGAGCTGGGTGCAGGGTGGGAACCAAAGGTGGACAAAGGAGCATGATGTGTCCCCCACCAGAGGTACAACCCCTCCTCAGTCCTAAGTACACTTACTAGAGAGTAAGTCCGATTAAACATGTACAAAGTCAATCTACAATTCAAAATAAATTTATAAGAGTAATTACTTAAGCCAACCTTATTATGCAGTTACATTCACTTAAATGCATTCTATTGCTATTAGTAAGCAATTTTCAAGTTCAAAAATATTCAAACTGTGTTGCTAACAGCCACAATGAAAATTAGATTAAATAAAAGACAGCAGGTGTGGGTAGATGAATTAAAGCTGTGTGGTTTTCACTAAGGCTGAAAACATTGTGCTGTTGAGTCAATTAAAGTTGTTAACACAGATCTGACCTTTGTGCTTTAATCAGGCTCTAATCAAAACTGTTTTCTGCAAAAGAAGCAGCTCAGAGCACACTAAATAGAAACACAAAACCTTTCTTCATTCAGATATTGGGAAGTCCACCTTCTGCCCTGAACATGTTCATTTATTCCTTTGATTATCCAGCACAACTAGTGGAAGTGTTCTCGGAATATTTTAAGCTTGTGTTCTCCTTGGTCATGAAAGTTGCCGCTAGCAGCCTTGAAGCAAGAATGTGGAGCGGGGCAGATATATTAGTAACTTTAATGAGGCTGTTATTAACAACCATAGATATTTCTATTTAGATTTATTTCTATTTAGTATTTAGTGTTATATAGGTATATAATATAAAATGATACAAAATGAGATAAAACCAGAGGTTTTTAACTTTATATAGTATACTATGCTGCAGATTGACAAGACACTCAAATCCTGTTGAAACCCTTCATTTGAATACTCATTTACTATACAGCGGAAAGGAGCAGCCAAGCATACTAGGACTCAATTTCTTGACTTTAAGAAAGCCGACTTCATAAAACTTAGGTGGGTGAGATCCCATGGACAGTAATACTAAAAGGAAAGGGAGTTCATGATGGCTGGGAGTTTGTTAAGAGGGAGATAGTAAAAGCACAACTTCAGGCAATACCAATGAGACGGAAACATGGAAGGTGCCTAAAGAAGCCAGGGTGGCTATCTAAAGAACTTTTAACTGAGTTAAGATTAAAAAAGGATGCATACAAAAAGTGGAAAAGGGGGGAAACCACAAAGGAGGAATTCAAACAAATAGCCAGCACGTGTAGACACAAAGTTAGAAAAGCTAAAGCACAGAATGAACTCAGGCTTGCTAGAGAGGTTAAAAGCAACAAAAAAGGTTTTTATGGGTATGTTTGTAGCAAAAGGAAGAACAAAGAAACAGTGGGGTCACTCAGAGGAGAAGATGGTGAAATGCAAACAGGGGACACAGAAAGGGCTGAACTCCTCAATGCCTTCTTTGCCTCAGTCTTCTCCGATAAAGAAAACAATGCCCGACCTGAAGAATTTGGAGCAAATGATTCAGCAGAGGAAACACAGCCCAGAATAACTAAGGAGATAGTACAAGAATACTTGGCTAGTTTAGATGTATTCAAGTCTCCAGGGCCAGATGAATTGCATCTAAGAGTATTAAAAGAACTGGCAGATGTGATCTCAGAACCACTGGCGGTCATCTTTGAGAATTCCTGGAGAACAGGCGAAGTCCCAGCAGACTGGAAGAGGGCAAATGTCCCTATTTTCAAAAAGGGGAAAAGAGAGGACCCAAATAATTACTGCCCAGTCAGTCTGACATCAATACCAGGGAAGATTCTGGAGCAGATCATTAAGCAAACAGTCTGTGAGCACCTAGAAAGGAATGCTGTGATCACCAATAGTCAGCATGGATTTCTGAAAAATAAGTCATATCAGACTAACCTGAGCTTGTTTTTTGACAGAATTACAAGCCTGGTAGATGAAGGGAACGCAGTGGATGTAGCCTACCTTGATTTCAGCAAGGCATTTGACAAGGTGCCCCATGATATTCTTGTAAAGAAGCTGGTAAAATGCAGTCTTGACTATGCTACCACTCAGTGGATTTGTAACTGGCTGACTGACCGAACCCAAAGGGTGCTCATCAATGGTTCCTCTTCATCCTGGGGAAGAGTGACCAGTGGGGTGCCACAGGGTTCTGTCTTGGGCCCGGTCTTATTCAACATCTTTATCAACGACTTGGATGATGGACTCAAGGGCATCCTGATCAAATTTGCAGATGACACCAAACTGGGAGGGGTGGCTAACACCCCAGAGGATAGGATCACACTTCAAAACGACCTTGACAGATTAGAGAACTGGGCAAAAACAAACAAGATGAATTTTAACAGGGAGAAATGTAAAGTATTGCACTTGGGCAAAAAAAAAATGAGAGGCACAAATACAAGATGGGTGACACCTGGCTTGAGAGCAGTACATGTGAAAAGGATCTAGGAGTCTTGGTTGACCACAAACTTGACATGAGCCAACAGTGTGACGCGGCAGCTAAAAAAGCCAATGCAATTCTGGGCTGCATCAATAGGAGTATAGCATCTAGATCAAGGGAAGTAATAGTGCCACTGTATTCTGCTCTGGTCATACCTCACCTGGAGTACTGTGTCCAGTTCTGGGCACCACAGTTCAAGAAGGACACTGACAAACTGGAGCGTGTCCAGAGGAGGGCAACCAAAATGGTCAAAGGCCTGGAAACGATGCCTTATGAGGAATGGCTAAGGGAGCTGGGCATGTTTAGCCTGGAGAAGAGGAGGTTAAGGGGTGATATGATAGCCATGTTCTGTAGGAATGAAAAATCACGGGGGACGAGAGAGGCAGGTGTAACATGAGGCGTCTGTCAGGGCGGGCCCTGGGAGCCTCTTTTATTGAATATTGCAAGCATTGCCACAGGTGGGCCTGTGGCTGATTGGTTGATACATACACAAAGAAACTTGTGATTGGTTAACATAAGTACAAGGCGGGGATTACATGTGAGAGGTGGGATTTACATATGATCATTTATCACTGATACATTAAAGGCTGAGAATCGGAGCTAGAACTAGACAAGCATGAAGCCTCCTAATTAAATTGTAACTAGAGATTAATATGGCACAAACAATTACTAATGATTGATCATAACATGAAACAATATAACAATCAAGTTCTGTAGATGTGGTCAGCTAGGCATGAAGAGCAGGTCATGTTGTTTTCCATGAGCTTAGGATGTCTGTTACTAATGATTGATCATAACATGAAACAATATAACAATCAAGTTCTGTAGATGTGGTCAGCTAGGCATGAAGAGCAGGTTCGTACAGTGTGTGCAAAAGCAGAGAAAAGCCTACAAGCAAGACTTCCCAGAATGCAAGAGAAAAGAAGCAAGGCTTCCCCATAATGCAGCAGTTTTGTGCAGAAGGAGAACTAACAGTTATGTGCAGAAAGAGTACTTCCCTTTAATGTTCAAATATATAAAAGGATGTCACATAGAGGAGGGAGAAAGGTTGTTTTCTGCTGCTCCAGAGAAGCGGACACGGAGCAATGGATCCAAACTACAAGAAAGAAGATTCCACCTAAACATTAGGAAGAACTTCCTGACAGTAAGAGCTGTTCGACAGTGGAATTTGCTGCCAAGGAGTGTGGTGGAGTCTCCTACTTTGGAGATCTTTAAGCAGAGGCTTGACAACCATATGTCAGGAGTGCTCTGATGGTGTTTCCTGCTTGGCAGGGGGTTGGACTCGATGGCCCTTGTGCTCTCTTCCAACTCTATGATTCTATGATTCATTTTTCTCTGGGAATGCACGGGCTGCACATGATCAAACAACTCTTATACAGGGTTTAGGAAGAAATCCAAATTCCTAGACTAGATAGCAGTATACCTTCTAGTTTTCACTACTATGTTCCTTACTGGGCCAGAACGTGGTATCCTGGCTAGGAGATATCAGCACAAAGCCATATGTTAACATTTTCACTCAAAAACAGAAGCCATGAGTACTATAAACACATGCATTAATTCTTTGGAATGAAAGAAAATACATTCACAACTTGAAGATGGTAGGAAAATTTATTTCAAAACAAGAACCAGCATGCAGGAAACAAAACCTCATGTCTCCAATTATAATGGCTACCTAGAAACATAACTGACCCTCCCCAAAGTGATGGCTGCGCAAGTGACCTTACAAAATGCTTAGATGCAAAAGTGGCTGTCATGTCTTGCTGGCTCACCATCTGCCACATCACATTTTCCTGTTAGTTCTTCACTGCCACAGAACTTAACATTTGAACATAATGATTCCTGAATTACAGTTCTGACCTGTTGCTCTTACATGAACACTAACAACTTCCTATTCGTAATCCATCATGTGGAGTGGAAAAAAGAAAAACATTCTCGTTAATCAAGAAAACCAACACGGCATTAGTGCCACTACCTTTGGCAGTTGAAACAGAAACGAAGCATGTCAGTGGGAGACAGTACACTCTACAACACCAGAGACATGCCGTTCCAGGAATGGTTATTTTTTGAAAAAGAGATGCCATCAACAACTAAAGAAAAATCAATAAACAGTCCATGAAACCTGCTTAAACTTATTTGGTCCAACCAGCTGTTCCAGGGCTTCTCGAGAACGATCTGCAAAACAAGGAAACAAGGATGATATGTTGTAAATAAAAATATGCCCTTTTCCCTTATGGGGTATCCAAGAGCCCATATAGAGTCCTTACATAGGTTCCCTATTGGTAGGAGAAAATAACAGAGGCCAACCAGAGAATATTGAGAAGCAAAGCAGCTAGTAAGCTTGATCTTTATTGATCTGTTGCAACAGGGTACCCCCCTCACACGCAGGAGAGGAAGAGGACCCAGAACAATGGCCTGCAAGGCCTTATAAAGACTTTTGAAATTCCCCTTCTCTAGATCAGGACCACCCCCAGAAACATTATGCATACATCACAGAAGGGGTGTAACCTAAGACCACCCCTCAGATACATCCCACCTCCATCACAGAAATTTAAATGTTGTTTTTCTCTTGTCCTTGTTTATCTCCTGTCTAGCAGGTTACTTGATTGGATTTTCTGGGGAGCCTGGCCATTCTTTTGTAGTGCTAAAATACTTATTTCCTGGGCCAGGTCACAGGCTCACACCTTATTCAAACACAGATTAAAGGAAGAGACAATGGGGAGGCTTTTCCATTTTTAACCTTGCAGAGAAAGGATTTGGTCAGTTTAGGAATCAAAATGGTTCCTGTGCTGATCTATGTATGTGCAGTTATGAACATTACTATATATCTAAAACCATAAAATTCCTATCACAATATTCCCCCCTTTGGGGCTAGAATTTTTCTTAAAAATTTTTGCCCCACAAATAACATCGTATGTTGTAAATGGATGTGTTTGTATAAATATATCATAAAAATAACACATGTTGCATTTTGCTACTAAATTACTTGTGGCATTCTAACACTTTGGGAGAGACCATTTACTCAATAGTGTTCTATGCTTTACACCTAGCAGGAAGGTAAGGTCCACTAATGACTGAAAAGTGCAGTTTGCTTCCCCCCCCCCCGCCATTTTTGTGTTCTCAGGTGTCAAGGTAGCTCTTCTGTGGTCTCACACTGACATAGTGCTACAACAACACATCCCTTCTGTTGAATCCCCTCAGGGCTTTCATTTAACCATGTCGCCTGGCATTCACCATAGCTGGCACAGGTTTTGGGCATCTCGTGAGGGAGAGGTCTTCGCCTTGGCCTTTAGCTATGGGATTTTATTATAGGCTGTGGTCTTGCACTCGCACAATGGGAAGTTGCTCACTTGCACTTAAAGGACCAAAAGCTAATTGCAGCCTGGATACACTTGCCCAATTCGAACTGAGTCCAATTTGAATTTATCTTGCCCCATGGTTCTCAACTCTTCAAACCAATCTGTTAAAAGAAAACCATTCTTAACAAGGGCAGTTGTCCAAATAAGTCAATTTAAGTCTATAAGGGATCATTCCTGCTAAACCAAAGCATATCCACCTTCATGTTTCTTAGAAGCTTCTCCTTGGTAAAGCAAGTTTTAGCACATTTTTTTAAAATGGGTAGGGAAGGTTGGCATAGTGCCAGGTGGGACAACGAATTGTGGTTATCTAAACATTGGACTACACAATAGTGTGAGCTATTGGAAAGTATAAAATGCATGAGAATTCTCCACTGGTGTGTAAGGAATAAGACATTAAACATAAAAACAGTTACACACAAAAATTGCCCCCCCCCCTTTGTGGAAATCACACTGTCAGACTCATTTCAACATTCTTACATAATAACACATAATACAAAACAAAATAATTAAATATCTGTTGCATATCTGGACACAATTGTGATCTTTTACGTATGTATCTTTTGAATCCTGGAGCAGAGGCTTGAGGTTCAAGTGAAAAAATGTCCTTGCAATTCAACTCCTCCCCCCTTTGTCAGGTCCACTCCCCCCTTTGGCAGTCTATATCCTTTGAAAGAGATAACTGTGGGCACTTTGAAAACTCTGGTGTTGCAGGTCTTGTGAGTTGAGGGGTTGTTGCTGCTTTTCATCATTGCACATCTGTAGAAGTGATATCCTGTAAGGGGGCAGGGTTTTGGGAAGACTTAAAAACACAGTTACACAAGAAAGGGGCAAAAGGCAAAAAGGATGTCCTCCAGTTTCCATGGGAAGCTGCAAATATCACATTTCCATATAATTACAGTTATTATCTGCTAAGTTTGTTTGCTTTCCTTCACTTAATTTTTGTTGTTGTTGTTCTTTTCATATTATAAAATAAAAAATTACTCCACATGTATAGAAAGAGAACTGTAAAAAATACAAAGGTTAAAAAATAAAAAGGAAAGCAAAAAATTAGATTACCAGTTAGATGAAAACAAACTTGACACAAAAACATCAGATTCAGAAAAGAACTATTATTAAATATATTATCAAAACCACGCAGATTACTACTAGACTGAAAAAAAAAATACAAAGGTTAAAAAATACAAAAGAAAGCAAAAAATTAGAATACCAGTTAGATGAAAACAGACTTGACACAAAGACATCAGATTTAGAAAAGAATTATTATTAAATAATACAAAGATATTATCAAAAACCGCACAGATTACTACTGGACTGAAAAAATGGGAAAACAATGGGGAAAAACTTAAAATTCACCATATGCTATCTGATAAAAGAACTTCATGAAACTGACTTTCAACATGTGATGAACATGTCCCCAAAGTAAAACACACACACACACAAAATGAGCTATGAGGAACCAAAAATAAATAAATGCTAAGACACACAATTAATAAGCAACCTGAAGTAACCTGAAGTAATCTGTTTTGGCATTCTAACATCCCAAATGAAAATAAAAGTGTTTCTTGATGTGACATCATCAGCTGTAATGTTAATACTGGGAAATGAGTTAATACCAAGAAAAATGAATGGCAATTTAAAGTTGTGCAGGTACCTTGCACTAGCCAAAATGACAGAATTAATAAGAAATGCTCAGGCAAAAAGGTAAACAAATACCATTCCACAAACAATGTTTGGTTGTGCTTCGATTAATTTCATATATATAATGGAAGAACTGATAAAACGAACTTAATAAACGAAACAAATTATTTGTAACCTAAAAAAAAATGTCAAAGCCACAAAGAGATAGATGGAAATCAACTAATATAGCAGGGATTCAGACTTGTTTTGCTGAACAGAAAGAAAGTGACTGTTTGGCTTTAAGGGAAGAAAGACAAAAGAAAAACAAATGCAATTACTTTTTATAGAGTATTTAAATCACTGTTTGCATCCCCTCATTATCATTTGTGCTGTGGGAGAAAAGAAAGGTCACTCTGTTAAAAGGGAAAATTATTTCATGTGAGAGGTCTGTCAGGAAATGCTGTTCCTAAAATGCATAGGCATATACACACCTGTTGAAAGGGAAAATTATTTCATGTGAGAGGTCTGTCAGGAAATGCTGTTCCTAAAATGCATAGGCATATACACATACACACACACACACACACACACACAAAAAAAACTTATGAAATTTAAATCCCATTGGGGGGGGGGAGAAACTACTCAAGAGAGGAACTCACAGTGGGAGTGCTTTGATATTTACCTGTGAAAAGAATTTGGCATGTCCAGTACTTAACTATTGTCTTCCTGGAGCAAAACACATTAAGGATGATTTCCCTTAATGGTTCCAAGTTTTACATTTGAAAGAAACCTCCTTTCCCCCCTTACAGTTCCCCCCTTCCTCTTTCTCTCTTCTTTAGCTGATCTAGCCTCTGTGCATGTGCAGAGTTCATGTCTCAGCAAACCTTTTATACCATTGAAAATGTTGCATCTTTTGGCTCAATTAGAATAAGGAAGGGAAAGGTAAGGAGTAGATTTTAAAAATAGGGTTAGATTTTAAAACAAAAAAGAGAAACTCAGCAATTCAAGTATTCACCATTCAGCCCAAGCAAACTGAGACTGCTTCCTTTATGTACAGGAAAGGGCTAATATCCCTCTGGCCATTCGCGGAACAATCAACCGCTCTCTTATTTATGAGTAAAAATGGCCAGAGAGTTAGAATTCATAGGATTTTTTATTTTTTTATTTTTTAACATTCTCAGTCATGGTCAAGGCTAATTCTACTTAACTATATGAATTTTTATGTGCTTAAACTTTTAATAGACTTTTAAGTTTGATTTTTTTTTTTTAATAGTAGACAAAATGATAAATACTGTAATCACTCAACTGCCTGATATTACCAGTTGTGCTTCAAAACATCATGGCTTTTACCTCTCACCTTTTAAAACTAAAAAGCAAATCTGGGCTGGATTTCAACTCATCAGCCACAAATTGGGAAAGTTGAAAGGGACCTGGGGTCATCTAGTCCAACCCTAAAATACAGGGTTCATAGCAAGATTTGTACTACCAGAAACACACACATTCACCTCTCACCTTTAAAAACAAAGAGCAAATCTGGGCTGGATTTCAACTCATCAGCCACAAATTGGGAAAGTTGAAAGGGACCTGGGGTCATCTAGTCCAACCCTAAAATACAGGGTTCATAGCAAGATTTGTACTACCAGAGAGACACACACATACTTATGTACACAGACACAACTGGGGAAGAGACCACAAGCCATGCGCCTATCATGTACTAAGGAAGAGGAAAATAAAAGTACCCAACCCTTTTAGCAGATCTTGAAGCTAGTTTGAGTGAGTGTTTACTTCCTTAGACTAAAGAGTGAAAGTTCCTAGATAAATTATCTTTAAAGACTGAAGTGAACATTTTTCCTAAGATAGGGAGAGGATCTCTTATAAAGCATAGTTAAAACAGCCATAGATTTGATTTAAAAGGAATACAAAAGTGACAATTTTTCCTGAACTTGCAGAGGAATAGTAAGCCTAATCTATGCCCCCCCCCTCCTTTGCAGTTTCCTTTAAAGGAAGCTTACTCGGAAGTAAATTTACCTGGCACAGAATAAGAAGGAGAAGGAAAAAAAACCTGAAAGAGACAGAATGAAACAAGGGGGGGCATTTTCTAAGAAAAGAGGCCAGGACGTCTTATAGAGACTGATACCAGGAGCCTTACAATAACTCTTCTGTCCAACCAGATCAAAGTTAAAACTGGACTCATATATTTTTCTTAGAAGGAACACCATACTTTCATAGGCATATGCTTAATGAAATACATACACTGCATTTTAGCTTGAGAGAGCAGTTGGCTCAACTAGGCTTTTGCAGCAGAAACATTAGGTTAACTTAGACTGGAACACAGGTATACTTGCAAACTCAAAAGTTACAACAAAACATTTACCATTAGACTTAAATCGCCCTCCTCACTTAAACTAGAGGAAGGAGGTGGGGTAATTCCCCTTTCAGAACACAAGTAGCACGTATACAGGATTTTACCACTTGGGAGGAAAACTCTTTTAGAGCCTCTCTCAAATAACAAACATTTGCACACTCCATTCTCCATTTTGTCTTGCTTTAAGATTGATAAGGCTCAACATGGCTTCCTTAGATTTAGAATTTGGAGCAAGCTTGCATTTTTATTTTAGATGGCACATTTAAGATAAGCAGCTGCTGGATGTTGCCTAAGCACAATTTAAACACTGGAAAAACGTTTCTTAAACACAAATTGAAGGGGACTGTCAGAGTCCAGGCGGGAAGTAAGCACCAACTGGGCTTCTTTCCCATCAGGAGTCTGTGGGTTCATTTCTTTTGATTGAGGTGCACCCATTTTAAGAATTTTAATAGCGCTAGCTTTTACTTTTATACTGCAGTCGGGGTTTTATCCCCACTTTTCAGGAAACACAATAAATAACCCACAGTACACTCAATTTGGACAACTCCGAGAATTAGTACTGTGACACACCGCCGTTCGTCTGGCCTGACTTACTAGGCTGGTACAGCTGTTGGCCTTTCCTGGCTACTAAGCTAACAGTGCGGTCAGCGATCTCAACCCCCCCCCCCTTTGGTCATTACTCAGCCAGGGAGCCCACAGCAACCTCCTGCCTCTTACAATCTAACCTGAGAGTTCCCTACTGGACGCTTGCGTAGCGCAGTGCCAGATTGGGACTCAGAAATGACAAAGAAGGAAAGGAATCAGGTGCCCTTGCTTTCTCTGCTCACAGGTCATCTCTAACAAAGATCGCCATGGCAGAGGTGCGGCTACACCTGGGAGTTATAGTTTTGGGAATTATAGTTTTCAGTGCAGAAGAAATTGCACAACCTTTCTGGGCAAAACTCCGAAGGAATAGGTTGGCATACAGAGTTAAGTGGAAGAAATCACACACAACCTTTGCCTGGGCATACTCCGAAGGGCTAGGGCTGGTGTTGAGATTGAGGGGACAGAAAGAAGAAGGCATTTTTTAGATGAGGAAAAAGTAGAAATTTTAGATTTGAAGGGAAAAGGAAGAATTAAAGAATTTTGGTTGCTGTGGTTTAGAGACCCCAACCCACTACCCGTGTTTCCTACTTAATACTCACTTCCGCATGCGCTGTTCCTGGTGATCCCACGATGTCTTGACTGGTTGTTTAAGGCCGGCCTGATCAAGCTTTGCTTCCCCTGGTTAGCCTCGCTGAACTCCAAGTTATTGCCAGACCCTGGGACCGATGGAAGACTGGTTATTCCTCCTGGCAAACTGCCTGGTGCGCGCTGGATAACCAGTCCTTCCTCGCTTCCAGAATCCGGGTAACCAAAAGTCCCTTCGTGCGTGGTCGCCATCTGTTGTAAATAAAAATATGCCCTTTTCCCTTATGGGGTATCCAAGAGCCCATATAGAGTCCTTACATAGGTTCCCTATTGGTAGGAGAAAATAACAGAGGCCAACCAGAGAATATTGAGAAGCAAAGCAGCTAGTAAGCTTGATCTTTATTGATCTGTTGCAACAGGGTACCCCCCTCACACGCAGGAGAGGAAGAGGACCCAGAACAATGGCCTGCAAGGCCTTATAAAGACTTTTGAAATTCCCCTTCTCTAGATCAGGACCACCCCCAGAAACATTATGCATACATCACAGAAGGGGTGTAACCTAAGACCACCCCTCAGATACATCCCACCTCCATCACAGAAATTTAAATGTTGTTTTTCTCTTGTCCTTGTTTATCTCCTGTCTAGCAGGTTACTTGATTGGATTTTCTGGGGAGCCTGGCCATTCTTTTGTAGTGCTAAAATACTTATTTCCTGGGCCAGGTCACAGGCTCACACCTTATTCAAACACAGATTAAAGGAAGAGACAATGGGGAGGCTTTTCCATTTTTAACCTTGCAGAGAAAGGATTTGGTCAGTTTAGGAATCAAAATGGTTCCTGTGCTGATCTATGTATGTGCAGTTATGAACATTACTATATATCTAAAACCATAAAATTCCTATCACAGATAAAATACATTGGACAATTCAATTTTCTCTAGGGTAAGAAAATTTGGAATTTGCTGCCAAGGAGTGTGGTGGAGTCTCCTACTTTGGAGGTCTTTAAGCAGAGGCTTGACAACCATATGTCAGGAGTGCTCTGATGGTGTTTCCTGCTTGGCAGGGGGTTGGACTTGATGGCCCTTGTGGTCTCTTCCAACTCTATGATTCTATGATTCTATGATTCTATGAAAATGCTAGGTAGGAAGGGTAATGCAAACGAATAATTTAGGGGGAAGAAGGAATGAGTTTCAGAGATCTTTCTACAAGAAATGGGCCTCCAGATCAGTATATTGATGCTGCTATTTGCTGCATAAATGCTTTGCAGGCTCTTGTAATAAGTTTATTCTTCTCTTCTGGTTAAGCAGGTTAAGACATGTTTGTTTCAACATGTTTTCAGTTGTTTATATTCCAGTTTTTTCTGCAGACATTCATTCATTGTTTTAACCTATTTTACCCTTCACTGAATGGTCCCATACTGAGTTACAAAAACCTCACAATAAAACAGCACACTGTATTAAAAACATAAAATAAAATGACCAAACTAACAAAACAGCAGCACAGAACAGCAATGCAGCAGAAGGAGGGCAAGTTATTCCACAAACAGAGAGCCAACACAGATAAGCAACTCTCACACACCACTGCCTATCAGACTGCATAGGGCAGCAGAACTGCCAAGGGGGCCTCCCCTGCTGATCTTAACACTAGAGCAGGTCAATGTGGTTGTTTTGCTATTATTTCTGGGTTTTACTTAGGTTGCTTTGAAACTGTTGTTCTTATTCTCATCTGTTTTAAACCACCTTTTTGGGGTGGAAAACACCCAATTTTGATTGAACAAAATGTACTAGCATCAAGGCAAAATAATTTTAGCAACATTGTATCCAGTACCCTTTTTCTTCCCCAGGGAGTACTCAAGGATACGCAGTACTGGGACCTCTTTTTGTTGTTAAAAAGTGTGGCGCTTACTCTAACAACTTCTTGGAAAAAAAGCACTGTTTGTATCTGATGCAGTTGAATTAAACAATTGCTCTGATAAACAAGCATATCTGGACAGAAGCCACACAGGCACACTGTCAAAACCTAAGTTATACAAGAATGTATTTGGCTCACATCCAAGCATACGAAGAGCAACTGTTTAAAATTGCATTTGCTGTGAACGTAATTTTAACTAAGTTGTGAAGGTGGACTGATTAAGTCAGGACAATGTTAGGCTTTTTTTTAGAACAGGAGAGATAAGCATATTGTTTCAAGATATGGAGCAGGGAGTAGTGGTGTACCATTCTGTCTCTGAAGACTGTTAGAAAAATAGAAACATGCCTCTTATTCCCATTTTAACAAGTTTAATTGTGTTGCATTGTGGTAAGGAAACATTTACCTATGTATTTATTATTTACTGCTCTATTACTGCTTGTCTACCAACATCTGCTTTTGACTATGATATCAGCTCTCCTACTGACCTAAGGTTAAATGAAATTACCATGCCTAGCATTCATTTCACCATTGCCTTGGTGATTATCTGTTGCATTCTTTCAGTGTACAAGGACATGTCCTGATTAAAACAGTTAGTTTTTATCTACTAGGAGGGGACAGTGAATACAGAATATGGAGTTCTAACTGCTCAAAATGGATTCAAACTAGAAGGAAAAGGGAGATTTATCCTTCAGCTTGCAATGAAAAACGTATTTGAAATATAAAAGCTAAAAGAGCAGCAAGAATATATCAAACCAGCAAACCAATGCACAATTACATGTACTGCAATATTTTAAAACCATTTAAAAGAGCAAAGTTAATTTAAAATCCAGTCCACTCACAATACCAACCAACATAAAAAACATCTTTAAACTCATTTAAAAGAAAATATGGGGCCACTGCTGAAAATACCCTGTCTCTCGTGCCCACCAGTGAGATGGATCCTGCTGGTGGGTCTGTGAGCAGTACCTTTGAGACTGATCTTAAGGCTCAGACAGGTTGACAAAATCTATTGTTGAACTTAGCTAGTAAGCTGCACTTTAATCACCTGTTATCAGTGGGCATCCATGGAACAGAAAAATGTATATCCTTGGACAACAAGTGAGAACAGCTTCCACAGCTATGTCAGTCAGATTCACACACCGTTCCATATGGATCTCCTATTTGGGACAATGAATACTAGCATCAGTAACTGTTACAGACAATAATGCAGGGGTCCCCAACCTGCAGCCCATTGGCCGGAAGCGGCCCAAGGAGGCCATTTAACCAGCCCGTGAGCCACCTCCAAACCAAGCTGCCCACTCGGCGAGTCCCACGTGCTGAGCGCAGCATGATAAATTGGGAAAACCGAAGCAGGGAAGGAAGGAAGTCCGGGCGCAAAATTGCGCAGGGTAAATAAGAAGATACAAAATGTTGAATGTAAAAGTTTATGTTTTATTTATTATTATTTTTGTTTTTGAAAATCAATAAAAAGCATTAAAAAAAACACCAGCGCAGCATGGCGCAGGGACTCTCTTCCACGGCTCCGGAAATCACTTCTGCGCATGCCCAGATGCTGAAAATTGCTTCTGCGCAGGTGCAATTTTTGGCGTCTGGGCATATGCAGAAGCGATTTCCAGTGCCATGGACATGCACCGGTCCAGCCCACAGAGGATCTCTGCAGGAGTGATCCAGCCCATGCCTGGTAAACCTTGCTGACCCCTGCAATAATGGAAAAAACCCATATGAGAGTAAGAGCCACCCTGCTGGATCAGACCAAAGTCCCATCTTGTCCAGCAGCATTCTGTTTCTACAGTGGCCAGTCAGATGTCTATTGGAAACCCACTAGCAGGGCATCTAGTCATCTTTGACTAATAGCCACTGATTTAATCCCTTAATTCTATTAAGAAATTTAAATATACTATTTACTAATAATAATGATTTGTACTAAACATGTTGAAAAGTTACGGTACCTTTAAATTCTTTGAACACATTCCACTAACAAGTGCTATTACACCGTCATCAGTAACCTGGATGGGACAAAATCAGAATTTTTGTTGGTACACTGAATAAAACTATAGTAACTGTCCACTTCAATAAACCAAAACATTAAAGCAATCCTGTAAAAAAAAACAACAACAACCATAGCAACTTCAGTCTGGTTTTCTTCAATTTGCATGTCTTATAAACTTGAATTTTACACAAATGGAAGCCAAATTAATATATTCTCTTTAAATGACAGAAAAATTATATATATGTGCAATAATGCCACTTTTCAGGCCTTTCTCTGACTTAGTACAAACATCACACTAAGCCAAAGCATGGCTTAGCAACAGAAACAGAGGAAGCTTCCTTATACCAGCTCAGACCACTGGTCCATCCAGCTCAGTATTCTCTCTCCTGACTGGCTCTCCTACAACTGTAGGAGATCTCCATGGATCTCCAGGGTTTCAGGCAGTGAAGCAGGACCTGGAGGAATTTTACCCTTATGCTTTTCATATAATCAGTTATCCATATAATCAGTTATCAAATATATTCACATATATTCACATATAACCAGAGATTTTTACAATGATTTTATAATCTATGTTTGAATCGTGAAAGCTTCTGCTTAGCTTAACAGCAAATTGCTTAAATCTGCAAACTTTAAATGAACTTTGTCCTAGTACCTTCTTGTTCTCTCTACAAGAGGTGAAGTGATAAATCAGATTTGCTGGTACATCTCCCCCCCCCCCTTGTCCAGACAAAGTCTATGCAGTGAAATAGGAAGGTGCTAACCGCAAATGTCCTTTATGAACAGATGGTCGCCTGGGAGTAACAGTTAAAGTTCCTCCTTGCCTTAAGTTTCTATTCTTGCAATAAATCTAGGAGAATGGTCAAGTCTGCCTCAAGACTGCATGTTCAAACTAAAAAAACAGAAGTTGGGAGAAGAACTCTTTGTACGGTCAGGAGCAAGGCTTGAATGCGCTCATTAGCTTATTTTGCTTTTGTTCGCAATTATATTTGATTATGTCATGATCTGTGATGTATGTACTCAGGTATAAAGCCCCAGGCCGACAGAGCTTGGGGCCCGGTCTTTGGAAAGGATTCCACTGGGTCAATTATTGCTCAGCAGTAAACCTCACCTTCTTTTTCTCCAATTGCTGCGTCTGTCAACTCTTGGACTCTATTTGAGTTGGTCACTGGTACCTTTATTAAAAACCGTTGCAACAAAAGTCTCTCTCAGGCCTACCTGGAGAGGCATGGGGTTGAACCTGGGACCTTCTGCATGCAAAGCAGATGAAGAATTTCCTATCTCCATTTATCTCTCTGTTAGGACACTCTTTTGTTTGTTAAAACTCAGTATTTTTTATTAGCAGTGCTGCTTAGCAACCCATGTATGAACTCTCACCAATCTAAGGAAAAAACCAGATTGCTTCACGTACATCCTGTCTTCTAATGTGAAAGAATTAAAAGTTGAGAATACATGAAAGGAGATTGGCCAGGCGGAACAGTATCACTGAATTTATGTTAATGTAGAGAATGAATATATTAATCATGGGTGATTAAGAATAGATGTTTGTAGACATGTAAAGAATTAATTAATTAGATATTAATTAAAGTAGACCTTGAAGGATGACAACGTATGATCACATATTATTATAATGAGAAGGCTGGAGTGGGCTAGTAAAAAGAGTACTGTATAAGGGTTTCTATTTGATTTAGAATGATGACCATAGGCTGTAATTCCTATGGGGAAGTTGTTGTAATCATTTGATTGGCTACTCAGAAATCATTTGTGTAATCTGAAAGTGTATAAGAAACATGGCTTTGCTGTTAGCTTCTGTTATCACTGTGCAGCTGCGTGGAGTCACAGGACTCTGTTTACATTCCAGAGACCTTGCAGTCTCACAGGAAAGGGAGACGGGTTGTGACGTTAGTGGTTTCCTGTTTCTTTGTTCAGTTGCTCTCTGCTTACATAGAGAGAGGATGTCTTTTCTGTTCTGCGTAGTTTAGAAATAAAACTCTTTACAATGTAGCCAAACCTCTCGTCTCTTCCCTGTGCTGGGAACCCTGCTGGATAGAATGTGCTTGAGGCCTTATCAAAGGCTCAGGTCATCAAACACGTCAGAGGCGATTTCAAAGGCTCGGCTCGGAGGAAGATGAGGCCTTATCAGCTTGGCCGAGCGGAGTTCCGACATTTTTATGGGGTTCTTGGAAGCCTCCTCATTTTTTAGGCTGTACCTATGTGCGTTTGTATTTCAATCTTTCTATCTTTTCACTTAAAGCCTGCATCCATTTCTTCTGAGTTTCTGGAAGGGATACTCCAGTCTAGGAACCCCTTTTAAATTTAGCCAAAAGCTGTGATACTCTGTATGAAGGTTTACTATGTTTATAACTGCTTTTAACCTTTCTGCCATTAGACACCCATTTATTACATTTCAAACTGGGGACCCACAAAGATTCAAGAATAGCAGACAGTTCCAAGCAAAAGGGAGCTTCCTTGGAAAAGTCACATCCCTGATCTGTAATTAGCTGGAAAAATAACTTTTGCACCAAATTCTGGGGAATATATATGTCTCATTCATGTATGTATGTATGTATGTATGTATGTTGAAGAGCAGCAAGAGTCAAAAGAGAAGAAGCAAACAAGCAAAGAGAGGAACAGGAAGAGTGGTTCTGATCAGAAAATGGAGAGGATCAATATGGAAGAGACCTCCAAGCATGGCGTGAAGGACACCAGCTATTTAATTGGTTTTCTGCACTAATGTTATGTGATGAATTGCTCCCTCTGATTATGCTTTATATTAATGCACTTGCATCACTGATTGCACCTATATTTAATTACGTTTCTGGATTTTAATTATGCCATGCCTTTGCCGCATTGATTACTCCCTCCAATGAATCGCTCCCCCCATCTGAATAAATGAATTGCTCCCCCTCCTGATAGAATTAGTTAACTGAGCCTCAAACCTGCAGATTGTATATTGTGTGATTGCTTCCAATATATCAACTTATAAATCTTGGGTGCTTTCTTTTCATTCACAGAATCACATATTGTTAAATATTAACCTTGCTTAGTGCAGCCACACAGCAACTGGTTTATTGGTCAATTCTCACTAGCTTTGGCAGGGTTACCCCTAGTCTGACTTATCTGCAGTTCCTCTTCTAGTTTCCTCTTTCACCTTATCTTTTCCATTTCCTTTCCTTTCACTTCCTTTTTTATTTTAATTTTGTATCTATACATTATTCTTATTATTCTTATTCTTATTATTCTTATTATTACATTACTATTCAGTAGCACTACTCAACCCCATTATCTTCTGTTAACTCTGCATTAGCTGTGCATGCAGCAGCCCTTAACCTCCGGCAGCCTCAGCAGTAGTGTTTCTGCTACAAAATTATCACAACAAACCCAAACTCTTCCTACATGATACTGCAGAATCTTTGTCTTACCAGCCCCCCAAAACAGGCAGAAACCTGGTCTTGCCAGGCCTCCCTGTCCCCATACTAGCAGACAGACCATGCGCCTACCAACTGTTGCGTGGTTGGATGCCCAGCCAGGAGCCTGGAAGGAGGCGCTGCCTGCCCTAAGAAGGCCGTAGGTAAGGACCTCTTGGGCATTCGTCCTCCAAAAACCAGGGAGCAGACCAGAACCACCATGGACAACCAGGTTCCAGGAACATCTAGGCACCAGGTAAACCCATCATCCTCTTGCTCTTCTCCACAGTCGTCAATAGTTGGCTCTCACTGTCTTCCCTTCTTCTCCTTCAATGGTTCATATTTCATATTACATTTTCCTGCATAATTTTACTATAACTATTCAAATCAGTTTTCCACTTTTATATCAATCAAATATTATTTACTCTGCTGAATTTATTTTAATACTGCACTCTGATAATGTAAGCTACAAGTGTAAAATGGGTGGGAAGGGAAGGGAAATGGGAAACACTAGATTTACAAGCCAGATGACTATTTTCGCAACAAAATTCACTGCAATTTATAGATAAGAGTCCACATTTCCTGTGGTAGGCTCAAAACACTCATTTTATCTAACGCAACCACACTAAGCAAAATTAAGGTACCGTATTTTTTGCTCTATAAGACATACTTTTTCCCTCCTAAAAAGTAAGGGGAAATGTGTGTGTGTCTTATGGAGCGAACGCAGGCTGCGCAGCTATCACAGAAGCCAGAACAGCAAGAGGGATTGCTGCTTTCACTGCACACCGATCCCTCTTGCTGTTCTGGCTTCTGAGATTCAGAATATTTTTTTTCTTGTTTTCCTCCTCCAAAAACTTGTGGTCTTGTGGTCTGGTGCGTCTTACAGAGTGAAAAACACGGTAACTGTGAAAGCAAAAGAGGCCAAATGCACTTTTATCAAGACAGTATCTCAAAATACCAATAGCAATTTAGTGAAGTAAGAGTCAGTTCTCAAGAGTATCATTTTAATCATGCCATTTTGCAAGATATCTATGCCAACAAGATATATATTTGCCAACAATCTTACTTGGGTAGATGAAAAATCCACACTATGTAAAGATTGGCAGTTCTGTCCAAGAGCTTGCAGTGATGTATCTGTAATGCTGGAACATCCACCTATGTTAACTATTTGCAAAAGTGGGCAGTGGAGGGCAAGGGCAAGGACTCCACTATCTGTAATGTTGCTACATCTTTTAAAAGAGACTTCACGTAAATAAGGGCATGACAAGGCCAGTGCTGCAACCCCTGTTGGATAAACAAAGCACATCATTCTCACGTTCATCTCCAGAAGTTCGAATAGAAGAGCATATTAGAAGAAATTATTACTTTAAGAGCAACATATCAAAAAACTTTGGGCATTAATATTACAAATTACAGTCAAACCTGAGGGATACTAACCTCAAATCTCAATTCTGCTTATAACTTTAGAATGCTGGCCACTTTGGGCATCATATTAGTATATTCATTGTGCTCTACTAATAATAGTTGCAATTCAGTATACAGTGGTACCTTGGTTTATGAACTTAATCCGTTCCTGAAGTCCGTTCTTAAACCAAATCCATTCTTAAACTGAGGTGCGCTTTCCCTAATGAGGCCGCCTGCTGCCAGTGCCCTTCCACCGTTCGGCTTCCGTTTCTAGACTGAGGTAAAGTTTGCAAACCGGAACACTATTTCCGGTTTTGCGGAGTTGGTAAACCAAATAGTTTGTTAACAGGGTTGTTCGTAAACCGAGGTATCACTGTAGAGTTAAGTGTCCTTAGGACCATTGATGTGAATGGGCATAAGTGTTAGCTTGTTCTCATCTAATCCTTCCTTTTCTATTTGTATAACTGGTACCTAAAATGACATTCATTTGCTTTATTTACATTCATATCCCACCTTTCTCCTGTAGTAGTGCTCAAAGTGATACACAAAGGATTCTGAGATGGTCTCCCAGACTTGGACTTCAGCAAGGTTGATGTATCATGTGCCTTTAGGCCAGGGTGGGGAACTTGTAGCCTTTCAGATTTTTATTAGACTCCAACTCCCAACAGCCCGTTATCCTAGACAATTGTCGGGGATGATGGGGTTTGCAGTCCAAAAATATCTGGAGAGCCAGATGTTTCTCACCTTTGCTTTACAGCACACCCTGCAACCTTGTAAGATACCTTGAAGGCAATCTAATCCAACCCCTTGCTCAGTGCAGGATCCACAATGGAGGATGCAACTGCAACACTCCTGGGAAATGGACATTCAGCTTCTGCTTAAATACCTCCAGCAAAAGAAAGCCCTTCAGCTCCGGAAGGCAGCTTGTTGCATAGCTCTGACTTCTTTTGAACCTTCCTTTCTAACTGCCTAATGTTCTAGCCCAAAACCATCTACTTGTGGGCTTCACATAAGCACCTGGCTGGCTCCTGTGGGAACAAGATGCTAGGCAAGATGCGCCCTTGGCCTGAAGCAGCAAGACTCTTCTTATGTTAAGTCTCTCGCATCTTTAGTTAAAAGCTCCTCACAAAGCAGGGTTGCTATTTGCTGCGATGACGTGGTTAGCTGGAGCCGGTAAGAGCAGATGGTGCTCTGGGCTAGATGGATCAATGCTCTGACTTAGCATAAGGCAGCTTCCTGAGTCATGAAAAAGCTCAAAACTACAAAGAAAGAGAATGTGTAGCCTTCAGAGCAGCATTTTGGAAGGAAATCCAATCCTCTGGGTATTTATTTACTAAAAATGATAATGAGAATCCTATTTGGGGAAGAAG
This sequence comes from Podarcis bocagei, assembly GCF_964188305.1. Classification (NCBI taxonomy): domain Eukaryota; kingdom Metazoa; phylum Chordata; class Lepidosauria; order Squamata; family Lacertidae; genus Podarcis; species Podarcis bocagei. The sequence goes on from NC_138135.1 coordinate 22,653,330, forward strand.
AAGAAAGCCTGAATGAAGCTTAATTTCTTCACTGTCCTTTGAAATAAATATCACATAGAAAACAAACCTTCCGAAGTGACTGTTAGTCTGTTGCCTTTCCAAATGTTCAAGTTAATTTTCTTAAGTTGTTTGCAGTTACAAAGCTGTTGCAAGGCATTATCTGAAACATCACAGTCCCGAAGGTCGAGTGCCTCTACTGCAGGGTGCAAAACCTAAAATGAAAATATTTCTGTCAAGCTCTATGTGGCGCGGCACAGGAATGGGGAACCTTAGGCCTGAGGGCCAAATGTAATCTTCCATTCCTCTTTATCTGGCCTGTCAGGGACTGGTGGTGGTTGCTCGCGAGTAACCAGGCAGGACTCTGACCTGTCTTTTACAGGTTTTATTGGTGTAAACTATATACAGTGCAGAAACACAAAGTTCATGTCTGTCCTAGCCGCTTGTAGGTTCCAGGAGTGGCACCTTCCGGTTTCTCCCCAACATAAGAACTTCAGACACCCCAAATCTCTGCCTCCCCTCCTTACATTTCACCCCTCTGCGTAAGCTGGGTGACAGAAATGGCGTGTCTGTCTCCTGGCCAGCTGGTAGCATCTTTGCTGCGGCTCCACCGTGGGGGTTGAGGAAGGCCGCTCCCTCCTGTAGGCACACTCCTCCAGGCCTAGGGGGCGGGGCCCACACTCGCCACCGCTACTGTTTTAAGGACACTGATGTTGCCGCGGCAAATGCTTAATATGTTTTTATATATTTTAAAATGTTTTATAGGGGTTTTTATTTTTTATTTTGTTGTCCCACCGTGAACGGTGGTTTTTATTGATGTACTTCTATTTTGTTCTGTTTTAGTTTGGTTTGGGGTTGGCTATTGAGTGGGGTGGGGATTTGTTGTGTTGGTACAATTGTTTTTGATTTGACTTGTTTCTACTCTGTAAATGGAGGTTGGTTTGAGGCTTGGGATTGCTACCGTGGAGGGGCGAGGGAGGTATGGCGGTGGGGGCAGATGTCATAGGCGAAGGGGATCGAGATATGGATATGCTCGTACCCCTTCCAATCTGCGCCCCATCCCGAGGGACGAGGGTAGGGTGAGCAAGGATTACTCACCTCCGTCACTGGTGTTGTGCAATGCCAGGTCTATAGGCAAAAACCGCCACCCTGCGAGACTTCTTCACCTCGCAGGGGGTTGACCTGGCTTGTGTGACGGAGACCTGGGTGCGCGAAGGGGAAACTGTTACCCTACGAGAGATGGCGCCCCCAGGTTTCTCTGTCCTCCACCAGTCACGGACTGTGGGCCGGGGGGGAGGGGTGGCAATATTAATCCGGGAAAATTGTTCTTTCAGGGCTCTACCATCGCCATCGATCCCCGGCATTGAATGTGTTGGCCTAGTGTGGGGCTCCGAGGAGAGCTTGGCTGTCTGGCTGGTGTACCGGCCACCTAGCGCACCAGCAGCCACCCTGTCAGGCCTGCTGGAGGCGGTGGCCGGCTGGGCCTTGGAGTTCCCCAACCTATTGGTACTGGGGGACTTCAACATCCATGCTGATGCCACTCCCTCCTCACAGGCTCTGGACCTGGTGTCTTCCATGGCGACACTAGGGCTCTCCCAGTTTGTTTCGGGCCCCACACATCAAGCAGGCCACACGCTGGATTTGATCTTTGGCGCCGGTATAGATGTGATCATGTCTCCCTCGATGAAGGTGCCATGGTCTGATCACTACGCTCTGAAAGCCAGGATTGACTTTCCACCCCCACCCTGCTTAGGTGGCGAGCCGATTTGGGCTCGCCCGCAGAGGCTGATGGACCCTGATAGATTCCGTCAAGCCTTGCGGGACCTTGCTCCCCCTGGCGACTCATTGACTGAGCTTGTTGAGGGCTGGAATACCCAGCTCCTGGCAGCCATCGATGAGATCGCACCTAAGCGCCCTCTGCGACCCCGCAGAAACCGGGCTCCCTGGTTTACCGAGGAGCTTCGGAAAATGAAGCGGGACCTCAGACGGCTAGAGCGAGTATGGCGGGGTGCCCGTGACGGAGCCTCAAGAACATCTTATAGGGTTTTTATGAAAACCTATGAGATGGCAGTGAAGGCCGCTAAGAAGTCTTACTTCTCGGCCTCCATTGCATCCGCTAGCTCTCGCCCGGCGCAATTATTTAGTATAATCCGGTCTTTAACGTCCCTTGAAGGACAGCCAAATTTAAATAACAATCTGACACACAGCTGTGAGGCATTTGCGAGCTTTTTTGCGGAGAAGGTCTTGTCGCTCCGCCATGACCTCCCTGCCAATTTGGATACAATAAAGGAACTGGAGGCCCCTCGACTGTCCTCGGGTCCAGTATTGGACCACTTTGACCGGATATCTCCAGCCGATGTGGACAGATTCCTCCAAGCTGGAAAGCCCACCACCTGTCCTCTTGACCCGTGCCCGTCATGGCTGATTAGAGCGTGTCCAGACGAGGTGCGGGGCCCCCTGGGGGATATCATCAATTTGTCCCTTGGCACCGGGATATTCCCAGGGGAACTGAAGGAGGCGGTGGTGCGTCCGCTCTTAAAGAAAACATCGTTAGATCCCTTAGATCTATCCAATTACCGCCCGGTCTCGAATCTTCCATTCCTGGGTAAGGTGATTGAGAGAGCGGTTGCTGAACAGCTTGGTAGGTTTCTGGATGAAACATCTGCTTTGGATCCATTCCAGTCCGGCTTCCGTGCTGGTCATGGGACCGAGACGGCTCTGGTCGCCCTAACAGATGATCTCCGCAGGCAGCTGGATCGAGGCGGGTCGGGGCTGCTGATTCTTCTAGATCTGTCAGCAGCCTTTGACATGGTCGATCACGAACTCCTGGACCACCGCCTTGCCGACGTGGGGATCCAGGGCACAGTCCTTCAATGGCTGCGCTCGTTTCTCTCTGATCGGGGACAGAGGGTGGCGCTTGGGGGGGAACTGTCATCGCGTCACTCCTTGGTGTGTGGAGTGCCTCAGGGTGCGATTCTCTCCCCGATGCTTTTTAACATCTTTATGCGCCCCCTCGCCCAGCTTGTCCGGAGTTTTGGGCTGGGCTGCCATCAGTATGCTGATGACACCCAACTCTATCTGTTGATGGATGGCCATCCTAACTCGGCCCCAGACACACTGACCAAATGTCTGGAAGCTGTGGCTGGATGGTTACGTGGGAGCCGGTTGAAGTTAAATCCTTCGAAGACAGAGGTCCTCTGGCTGGGGCGGGACGATATGGGATCGAGAGGGCAACTCCCATCTCTTGCGGGGGTGCAATTGGTGCCAGCACCGTCCGTTAAGAGTTTGGGTGTAATCTTCGATACCTCCCTTTCTATGGAGGCGCAGATTACAGCTATAACAAAGGCGGCATTTTTCCATCTCCGCCAAGCTAAGCAGTTGGCCCCTTATCTCTCTCGCCCTGACCTAGCCACTGTGATCCATGCGACGGTCACCTCCAGACTGGATTATTGTAACTCGCTCTACGTGGGGCTGCCCTTGAGACTGACCCAGAAACTCCAGCGGGTGCAGAATGCCGCAGCGAGACTCCTTACAGGGTCTTCGCCGCGGGATCACATTCATCCGGTGCTATACCAGCTGCACTGGCTCCCGGTGGAGTACAGGATCAGGTTTAAGGTGCTGGTTTTAACCTTTAAAGCCCTATACGGCCTAGGACCCTCGTACCTACGGGACCGCCTCTCCTGGTATGCCCCACAGAGAAACCTACGGTCTACAAATAATAACACCCTCAAGGTCCCAGGCCTCAGAGAGGTTAGGCTGGCCTCAACTAGAGCCAGGGCCTTCTCGGCTGCAGCTCCAACCTGGTGGAATGCTCTGTCACAAGAGACTAGGGCCCTGCGGGATCTGACATCTTTCCGCAGGGCCTGCAAGACAGAGTTGTTCCGCCAAGCTTTTGGTCAGGGCGCAGCCTGACTCCCTCCTCTGGCAACCTGCACAGAATATTGTTTAATCGGTTGCCATCAATTTGATTTTAACTAATTTTATAATGAAATATTTTTAGAATGTGTTATTATTTGACTGTTATTTGGTTGTTGTTAGCCGCCCTGAGCCCGGCTCGGCTGGGGAGGGCGGGATATAAATAAAATTTATTATTATTATTATTATTATTATTTGAGCCCTCCCCTCGCCTGGCTATCCCCTTCCCCCTCCGCTCCACTGGAGGTGTGGCTTTCCCCACCGCTGGAGAGGGGCTGCTCCTCAGAAGCCTCAGAGGCTCTCTGTATCCCCCTGCTTCCCTCCCCAGCCCCGATGGCAGTCCCCTGACATGGCCCTTGGGACTCTACCAATAAATAATAAATTTATTTAATATTCATTAAGATTTTAATGAGCTTTTCTGTCCTTACTCACAAAAGACCCTGAAGTACTATCTGCAAAATGCATGTTTGTTACCACAGCTTTAACTTTTGCTCTATCACCTCAAATTTATTTAAAACAATAGCAGATATGCCTTGTCAGCAACAGATCAGTATTACATCTAATTTATTCCCTCCTGGAAGATCTAGCAGGTATCCCAAGCTTGTCAAGGGGTCAGCAAATAGAATTCTTCTATGGATAATAAAATTACTGTGCCCTCTTTCCTTAGGCAAGCGGTTGATCATTTTGCCAGTTTATTTAAGCTTACGGATTTTAATAGCTTTGCCATTAGAAACTGGCCTGTATATGGAAGATGAGTCATGTTTGGAACAGAACTTTAAACTCAGTCAAAGGTTTCAGCCATGGTTCCCATTTGAGGCTAATGTAACAATTTAGAAGAGGAGTATACTACGCTGATGGCAAATGTTGCTAGATGCAACTCTACTTCATGACAGATTGTCCCTATCAAATCCAGATTCCTTCATATACTATATCTGAACATTCTTCAAGGTAATATGAGATAATCAAATTCAGCACCAAAGAGAAGAGGAACTAGCCTAAATGGCAGAATGGTGCAGGTGTGGGTAAATGCAAATGAGAAAATGCAAGTTTTTTGTTTTGTTTTTTAAAGAAAAAATGCAAGTTTTGTTGAAAGAGAAATAATAATTAACTCTTCTGATGCTTAAGTTTGTTACTTGTTCCTAGCTCCTTATCTGTGTAGGAATTTGAAATATAGCTCAATCAGAAAACTAAAAAACAAAACAAAACTTGACATGTCACTGAACTCCAAAGTAAATTTTAGAATGCCCCATATTATCCCAATGACCTGAAGAATGTCCCTTTCAAGATGCACACTACTTTTCTGCAATCAAATTATTTGTGTTTGTTCAATACTCATGAGAACATGGTGACCTCAAATGATAACAGCAAATGAAGAACTAGGGGTGTACGATCAATAAGCTTTGGTGAGGCATCTAATCATAGCCTGCATTTTTATCAAGGCTTATAGTTTGATTAGGGTCTGTATTTTAAAATGAGCTTAAAGATTTTCAAATGTTTTATGCAAGGCAGAAGACCAGCTGCCTAAGTACTTTGGCAAGATGTTTATCCTCCTGGACAAGGGGGCCCCCTGATTTATAGCAGAAAACAATTCTCAAAGTCGTAAAAAGGGAATTACAGGCTGAGAGCAAGGTTACACTGACCCTACATAATTAAGAGTTGGTAAATAGTAAAATAAAACCATGTGCCTCCCATTAAACTTGAGCCATATTTTCCTAAGGTTAAAGGCCAAGAGCAAATGGAAAAGAAAGCAACTGTCTGGAGAAGGGGAGTGTAAACAGAAGAAGAGGCTTTTTTCCTATTTTATTTTGAGGCTGTAAACTGGTCCTTCCTTTTACTTTGAGAAGGTTTATTCTTCTAAAAAGCTATCTATGATAATGTATGAAATATACTGGCTTAAATGTAATTATGCAAAGGATCTAGAAAGAAAGAAATGTTAAATTCTTATTTCATAGAGTCATATTGCTGTAGGAGACCAGAGGGGCAAACGAGCCCAGCCCCCTGCCAGACAGGAGACGCCAGGAGCACTCCTGACATATGGTTGTCAGGCCTTTGTTTAAAGACCTCCAAAAAGGAGATCTTTCATTGATGATGCATGAGAATGTGAACCCAAGATCTCTGACATCTGTTTAAGATAAAAATTTAAAACTATTAACCATCTGTTTTGGAGGGCAATAGGGCAAGGAGGGCAAGAGGTGAGCTGGTAATTAAGGTTCCTTGTTGAGACAAATGTAAGATATATGACTACTTATTTGTCATTTATAGATAGAAGAATATATAGCTTTTTGTATCCCATAAAAGGCAATAGGAAATGGGTGTATCTTTTAGGATTGGTTATAGCAATCAGCCAATAGGAAATTCAACCAGGCTGATTGGACAGAGGCAGCCAAAGGAGGAGCAAGGGGCCTGGGCTGAGGGAATATAAGTGCTGGCCATAATGGCAGGAGCCCAGGCCAGAGCTTGGTAACCATATACCACTGTGCCTCTCATTTATTTGTCTGACAAATAAATTATTATTTTAATTTCTCTATTGCTGCGTTGAATATTTCATTCCAGCTAAGCGTTAACCACAAGCAGGGTGCTATATTGGGACATCACAAATCACAGACCCATACATCCAGGACAGCATCCTCTGGGAACTGACATTAAATCACATCAACTCCACCACTTTATTGGGGCACAATACACTGTCATATTGTTAAAATATGCAGAAATGAATAATGAACTGGGGCACTACACTCCAAAATAATGCCCCACCACAAATCACACAGCCAGGAAATATGGCATTGAATTGCATCCAGCCCAACACTTTCCTGGAGGTCATCTCATAAAGGACACTTTCACTAATGAACTACATGGCTGAGTCTGGATTAGAACCCTGGTTTCCCAGGTCCTAGAACAACGCTCTATCAAATACACAGCCTTGGCTTTGACTATGGAAAAGACAGCAGGAATAAATGCAAATATAAATATGTATTGTTTGTAAGTCCCAATGATGACAACGTGGAGAGTTGTGCTCAAAGTGCCACCTTACCGTATTAATATTTGAATCACTTATCCACCCTTGGACACTCAGTGATTTGATCAGTTTATCTTTGATGTTGGGAGGCAAAGGCTTAATATCTTCCGCATATCTGGATATGTTCCTCGTTAAGCAATGAAGGCTTCTGGAGGGGAGGAGGGGAAAGAACAAAAAGTAGTCATAAGATGACACACTTTCTTGGCAACTTGGGAAACAATTATGTAAGCACGATTTCTTAGACTGCAACAACAGGGACTTCTCTTGGGGGGCGGGGCTATCCAGCACCTAGTACAAAATTAGGTAATGAGAAAGGAAAAAAAAAGATGTACACCAGAGGCAGGGGACCTATGTCCTTCCAGGTATTGTTGTATTCCCATCACTCCTGTCTATTGACTGTGATGGTTGGGGCTGGTGGGAATCCAACATGTTGAAGTCCACCTGACATACACAAACAAGTGGAAAAGTTATTCACAAAGTTTACTCATATCAAAAAACATTTAACACAACTTTAAATGAGTTCTAATCACAAATATATGTATATTCAGTTCTGAATGGCTTGGAGCAAGCGTGCAGAACCTTTGTTGCTGAACTACAGCTCCCATCAGCTACAGGAAGCATGGCCCATGGCCAGGGCTGATGGTAGTTGAAGTTAAGCAACATCTGGAAGATCAAAGGTTCTAAGGTTCCCCACATTAAGTTTAATTATTATTGAGACATTTAGTTTTAAACTGCACTTTGGGAACTTTGAGGTTCCTCAGATGCTCATCAAGGGCTTCTGAGTGAAAATGATCATTGGCTGAAAGGCAGTTTGCTCAATGTAACTGAATTCCCCTACAACGTGTAGCCAGAGTTAGAGAAATCAATAAATTATGACTTCAGGATTAAGGATAATGAACTTTGCTCTGATCAACAATAAGAGTGAAGGTGACATGGAATAAGGGTGAGGGTGACATTGCTGATTCACATACTGCTTTAGTCACAAGAACAAAGTCGTGCAAAAATGTAACACTGCAGACTGCCAATAAGCAAAATTATTGCTATGTAAAATAAATCTTAGGGCAAACAACTATTTATGCAACATGTTAAAATACTGCTTTGAACTCTTGGTAATATTCCACCGTATTTGAAGAAGTGAATCTCTGTACTGTGCATGACATTTACTGTATAACTACTATGCACTTTGTATCATATTCAGAGGACACTCTGGTAAACATATGCTAAGACCTCTTTCAGCCACTTGGAATGAAGAGGAGCATTAGGCATGAAACAAAAGTTGTCCTGTAGTTCGATTTCCACATCAGTATTAGGTGTGCTATAGAGTCCCAGTGCCCTGGATGAATGAATGGGTACCCTTCAGCATGCCCCCAGAATCCTCTGCTCTGTGCCCAGGTTCTGCTGGAAGTCACTCTCAGTAATGCTATATAGGCACTTGAAAAGTGTTTGGAAATCTCTATATACTGTAAATAAAATAAGTATGTTGTAGGATTTGATTATTTGATTATTGTACTTCGTATTTTTTATAAATTTTGTGTTTTTAACATTGTGAAACCCGTCCTGGGAAAAACATTTGAAGAGCACATAAGCAAACAAACAATGAAAATGAATTCAGGGGCTACTCAGTGTGTCAAGGATTCCTGAGATCAGACAAATTTATAGAAATGTCTCCCAATAGCTAGTAGCTATTTAGAAACTGTGATGGCTATTTCCAATTTGCTCTGCCTGTGAGTTTCTCAGAGGCATCTCTCTGTCCACTGTTGTCTGCAGAGCTGGATCACTATTCAGATCCATTACAGAATATTTTTATGTAAGCAACTGTAAATTTAATTGTTCAGAATACAAGTAACATGGGAGGTGAAAACTGCTTCCAGCACAATTTTTATCACGTACAGTGGTACCTCGGGTTACAGATGCTTCAGGTTACAGACTCCGCTAACCCAGAAATAGTACCTCGGGTTAAGAACTTTGCTTCAGGATGAGAACAGAAATCATGCGGTGGCAGTGCAGTGGCAGCAGGAAGCCCCATTAGCTAAAGTGGTGCTTCAGGTTAAGAACAGTTTCAGTTTAAGAACTTATGCCCAATTTATTCCCCATACAGACTTCTTAAGCTTCTGTTAAACTGCTTGTGCTGTCAACAGACACACGAGGCTGGTGTGGGAAATACGTTGCTTTTTCATTGTTTCCCTAGGATAAGGATGCTTTTATTAATGCTTCTTATTATAAGAATGCTTTTATTAGTGGATCCTATTAAGACACACCTACCACAATATATAGCTTGGCCATTTTTTGAATAGGATGTTTCTAAGCAACTCTTTGCCTTTCCATTACTTCTCAGTTTTTAATGATGCTATATTTTTGCTTTTTCATAAAAGTCTAAAGGTCTAAAGAGCAGCTGCCTGCTAAGATAATAGTGAGCATAGAATTTGATAGTTTATAGCTGATAGGGTAACCACAAGGGATTCCACCGAATAAGGGATGCGGATTTAGCAAAAGTCATGCAGCTCACTGTTAAGAACCTAGACTCAAGAGCAGCTCGCACCTGTAGCTAGGATATTTGGTGGTCAACTTGGGGTTTGTCCTCTTAGCCTTATCAGATAACAAACTAGCTTACGCCTGCATATAGAACAAAGAGTGGTTAACACATCAAAATAGGGCAATTTGAGATAAGAATAAAGGGGTTGCTTGCATCAAAATATAAAATGTAAAGATGCTTTGACAATATTTGTGCAATGATTAACGTGGGGAAGTGGGATGGTAAAATGTTAAGGCGGACGCGATATGTTGTAAACTTTGCATGCTCCTCCATGGTGGGCATGTAAAGTAGGGACTTTTTGGCGGTTGGGGGCGCAGATTATATAAACTGTGTTTTTCCTCATTAGGGTGTGCCTGCATTGGTCACCCATCTTTGTTCAACCATGCTTTTCCTTCAATAAAATTCTACTACTTCACCAATTTTTGTCCAGATCTTATTATTTAAAGGATTTTGAGACCTAAGTCTTAGGAACCAGGTTTTTTTTTGGTGTGTTTTGTTTTGTTTGTATCTCTAACAGCTGGAAAACCAACAGGTGAAGTTTTTCCAGGTATGAGATAAATGCAGGGTCACCCGAGAAAGTCTTGCAGCTCAATGATATTATTATTATATTACAGTATTATTAAAAGCACAGCTAGAATGGTCCCAGGGTGAAGTTGGTCACACTTCTCAATAGAAGAACAGCCAGGTTTGTTTATTTATTATATTTTTCTATCCCACCTTTCCTCCAAGGGGCTCAAGGTGCCGTACATGGCTCTCCCTCCCTCCTCATGGAATTTGTATCGGGCTGCTCCCTAGCCCAAGGGCTCTAACCACTACTCAAGGCAAGGTGGAATTTCAGCAGGCTTGCTTGTCGACCAAGCCGCACCTGCTGAAACGGCCTCTTCCGCGCAGCTATTTAAAACTGCTCTCTGCACACGCTCAGGGGCACGCTTCTCCTCGTTGATTTGTTGGCACATCCCAGGGGCAGAATCCGGACAAAGGGCAGCAAAGAGGTTAGCGAAGAGGCGGGGAGGACATAATAAGGGTAACGTTGGAGATGGAGGTGAAATAAGGTGGTTTTCCTGGCGCCGGGAGAGGTTCATGGTGGGTGGGGGGACGCACGAGTGAAGACCCCGCTCGCCCCGCCGGCCACTCACAAGTCGAGGAGGGACTTAACGGCCCCGCCGCTTTCGCTGAGGTAACTCATCGCTAGGCCCCGGCAGCTCGTTCTCGCTCTTCCTCTCAGGCCGGGGGATGGGCGGCGTCAGGGACCGTCCTTCAATTCCTCGCAATTCACAGACGCAGCGCTCTCTATGCCTCAGCCCTTTCCCCTGCGACGGAACTCGAATGAGAGAAAGGGGAGTTCGGAATTGGCAGAGCGACCCTAAGTAGAGAGCGGAGCACTTTGGGAAATGTAGTCTTCGGCGTGCGGTACTGAAGCCTTCGGAGGTGGTTTGGCGTCGAAGGGGAAGGGGTCGTCGTAGGTTCTAAACGGGGGTTTAGCTCAGTCTCCCGCCCTCAAGCCCAGCGGAGCTGAAGCAACGTCAAAATAAGCCAAAATAATCCTATAGTATCTACTTCTTCTTCATCCTCATCTCATTTCGTTTCACTTTTCATTTTATTCGTATGCTGTCCGTTGCATAGTTAAAACCATGCGCAAGGCGGCTTACAACAGGGAAACAATTTTCGTGCAATTAGAGAATTGTAGAGTTGGAATGGAGCCCAAGGACCATGTAGTTTTGAGGCATCTGATCAAGATCTGTATTATGAGGCATCTGATCAAGATCTGTATTTTAAAATGAGCTTATATATATATATTTGCAGATGCTTGTGTGTTTTTATGCCAGGCAAAAGACCAGCTGGCTAAAAGACTTTGGCAGATGTTTATCCTCCTGGACAAAGGCCCCCCTGATTTATTTATAGCAGGAGCCAAAATTCTCAAAGTTGTAAAAAGGGAATTACAGCCTGGGAGCAAAGGTTACTAGGTTACTGACCCTACAGAATACAATCAAGCTGAAAAAGCACTAATTAAGAGTTGGTAAATAGTAGGATTAATTGTTTAACAAAATATAATACCATGTGTCTCCCATTAGAGACTTGAGCCACATTTTCCTAAGGTTAAAGGGCAAAGAGCTAATAGAAACAGCAGCTGGCTAGGGAAAGAGGGGTTGTAAACCAAAAGTGTTTTTATTAAGTTCCTTTTCTTTTAAAAATCTATATATGTTATGTATGAAATATATTGGCTTAAATGTAATTATGCAAAGGATTTAGGAAGTAAGAAATGTTAGATTCTTATGTTAGATTCTTATTTCATTGATGGTATGTGAGAATGTGAACCCAAGATCTCTGATCTCTGTTTAAGACAGAATGAGCATCTGTTTTAACCATCTGTTTTGGAGGGCAATAGGGCAAGAAGGGCAAAAGGTGATCTGGTAATTAAGGTGCCTTGTTGAGGCAAATGTAAGATATATGGCTACTTGTTTGCCATTTATAGATAGAAGGAAATATAGCTCTTTGTCTCCCATAAAAGGTAATAGGAAATGGGTGTATCTTTTATGCTTGGTTCTAGCAAACAGCCAATAGGAATTTCAACCAGGCTGATTGGACAGAGGCAGCCAAAGGAGGAGCAAGGGGGCTGGGCTGAGGGAATGTAAGTGCTGTCCATCAGGGCTGGAAGGGCAGAGCTTTGGTAACCATATACCACTGTGTCTCTCATTTATTTGTCTGACAAATAAATTATTTTAATTTCTCTGTTGCTGTGTTGAATATTTCATTCCAGCTAAGCGTTAACCACAAGCAGGGTGCTACAGTTTAACCCCCTGCAATGCAATCATAAACAATAAATAAAACACATCAAGAAGTGCAACCAAATTTGAATCGTTTCTACATAAATCATCATAAGAGCTTTAAAAACAATAATATTAAATGCAATAGTATTGTTACTTGGCAAAAAGGCAGTTGCAAATAATCAGGCTCACAATTAAATGTCTTGAAGTGTAATCAGTTAAGCAAGATTGAAAAGAGGAAGGGAATCCTTAATAGCTTGTAGCAGAAGGAATTTCAGCAGATGTGGCCTCTTATGTCTCCATATGCTTCCAAGAGCTGGTAAGTCAGGAAAGGGTGTGTTTGTAGGACCATTCACCACCCTCTGTGGTTCTATGCTTAGGGCCAAGGAGATCCCAGTGTAGGACTTTTTCAATATATAATAAAAATATAAGGAGGTCATTACTTGGCCCCCACTGGAATATATGTAGTGCCACATCACAAATTTGGGTTTATATAAACATAGGAAAGTGAGAGCTGGACCATAAAGAAGGCTGATCACCGTGAAGGGCACAAGAATGTGAAACGGAGGTTGAGGGCATGCCCTGGGACATGCAGAGAGAGAGATAGGGAAAATGACACAGGGTTTGGGACGTGCAGACAGAGAGGGAAAATGACGCAGGGTGAGATATGTGAGGGTGCGGCCGCAGTAAACAAGTTACATTAAAGGAAGCTATGCAAGCAGGGACAGAGCGCATGTTCAGAGAGGGTAGTGTCAGGTACCAATGAAGAAGGGCTAACAGGGCACTGCACAAGCCAGATAAGAGAATGAATTGAACTGTGTAGTATGGTTGGATAAGGAAAGGGATGACGATGTATGGGGTGATGGGGAGGGTATAAACATTGCTTGCCAACATGCTGTAAGACCGGCCAGCCTTTGGAAGCGATTCTGCTGGCCGCCTCTGCGCAGAACTGAATAAACTCTTTCTCCGTGAACCACACCCTGGTGTCCATTGACTCCGCTGTCTTCCCACCCTGTGGCAACGCTCAGAAGGGAAAAAGGCTACAACCGAATAATTTATGCTTTTGAATTATAGTGCTGGAGGAGACTCTTGAGAGTCCCATAAACTACAAGAAGATCAAACCTACCCATTCTTAAGGAAATCAGCCCTGAGCGCTCACTGGAAGGACAGATCCTGAAGCTGAGGCTCCAATACTTTGGCCACCTCATGAGAAGAGAAGACTCCCTGGAAAAGACCCTGATGTTGGGAAAGATTGAGGGCACAAGGAGAAGGGGACGACAGAAGATGAGATGGTTGGACAGTGTTTTCGAAGCTACTAACATGAGTTTGACCAAACTGTGGGAGGCAGTGCCTGGCGTGCTCTGGTCCATGGGGTCACGAAGAGTCGGACACGACTAAACGACTAAACAACAATAAACACAGGGCAGAATAGGGGGGCAAAAGTGAAGACAGTTTGCACAACAACAGTGGCCATGGCATTGGACCGAGAAGGGAGAGACACTGAGAGGGGGAAGATGGTGGTTTAAAATTATGGCAAAGGTTTGAGTAAAGCAAGCATGGAGAGAACTAACAGGAAAAGGGTGGCTTTAAACAATGACAGAGGCTTGAGAAAAATACTTTTGTTGTATGAAGGTACTGTGATGTATGAAGGTACTATGGAATATTTGAAGGCTATACATCCTTTATCTCTCATGAGGCAGCTGAGGAATGGAAGGGAATGAAGAGTATAACAATGACCAACATCAGAAATTTGATGGATCTTATAACAATCTGAGACATTCTGACAACCAAGAAGAGACTGACACAGCTTTTCTGGTATCCACCATATATGTAACTTTTATTTTGTTCTGCATACACATAAACCAATCCATTAATTTCATTCATAGTCACCACTCATGCTACTGGTTGGCTACAACACAGGCATGTCTGAAGACTTTGGAGAGCCTGGGAAACCACTGTGTGTGGCAATGCTATGTCAATTGATGGTGCCCAAGTATCCATTTAAAAGTTTCACCTGTTATTTTAAACTTGTTTACGATAAATTTATGAGGTGAGGCGGGGAATAAATTAAATAAGATTAAGAATATGTTAAATGAAGGAAATAATTTCAATAAATAAACATAACTTACAGTCTCTTCACAGTAATTAACTATCCCAAGGTTATTAGAAGAAAACCTGGCTATTTGCCAAGAACACCACAGTTTTATTTCCTGACACTGTACACTGGACATAACATGCTCTGCCAGGAATATGTGCAGTGGACTTTGTCTATATCAGCATAGTCTCCGGCAATAACATATTATTTGGCCAAGAGTATTATGAACCAACAGCTTTCACGAAAGCCATTACAGCTGTGCTGTCATTTAATCAGTTGTTAGATGACCAGCCTTACCATCCACTCTGCAAGCACCTATTCTTAACTATGGATACATGCAAGGGATTAAGGTTTGTTACATATACAGTGGTGCCCCGCAAGACAAATGCCTCGCAAGATGAAAAACCCGCTAGACGAAAGGGTTTTCCGTTTTTCAATGCGCTTCGCAAGACGAATTTCCCTATGGGCTTGCTTTGCAAGACGAAAATGTCTTGCGAGTCTTGCGATTTTTTTCGCTCCCCCCCTTTTTCTAAGCCGCTAAGCCGCTAATAGCCTTTTAGCCGCTAATCCGCTAAGCCTTTAATAGCCGCTAAACCGCTAATAGCGCTAAGCCGCTAAGCCGCTAATAGGGTTGCTTCGCAAGACGAAAAAACCGCTAGACGAAGAGAATCACGGAACGGATTATTTTCGTCTTGCGAGGCACCACTGTACATAATACCAACTCTCTGGCACTCCTCCTTTTCGTTTTGTTTGGAGCCATATTGCAATTGGAAAGTGTCTCACCACAAATCAAACACGTAGACTGAGGGATGTTTTCATCTCCAGTCCATGTGAAACCGAGACTAAGTGCCGAGGGCCTTCTGGCGGGTCCCTCATTGCGAGAAGTGAGGTTACAGGGAACCAGGCAGAGGGCCTCCTCGGTAGTGGCGCTCGCCCTGGGGAACGCCCTCCCATCAGATGTCAAGGAACTAAGCAGCTATCCTATTTTTAAAAGACATCTGAAGGCATCCCTGTTTAGGGAAGTTTTTAATATTTAATGCTGTATTGTTTTTAACTCGATTGGGAGCCACCCAGAATGGCTGGGGAAACTCAGCCAGATGGGCGGGGTATAAATAAATTATTATTATTATTATTATTATTATTATTATTATTATTATTATTATTATTATAGCTGTCCACATATTGTTGACAAACTTTATTTTTGGAGGTTTGCTTGGGTCTACTGCTGGTGTTGAATTAAACAAGTCTTCTCCAGCACTCTGTTTGTTCAAACTAGTTGGATCACAGCTAGGATTGTCCTCAGTATCACTTGATGCTCTTGCTATCCTTTTCAAAAGATATCTATATATTTTGCAAATAATAAATATATTTTTCCTATACTATACTATATGATACTACACTAAACTGAAATGCTTAAATGTTTCTTTGATTGTCCTTGAATCTTCCTGCCACCCTTGCCATCTTCTCCTTGCCACTGCCCTAAATGCCCTCCGTAAGACCAGCTCAGCCCTTCAGTTTTCTCTCCTTCACAAAGGGACCCTCAAGACTCCCTCCTTACCTGCCCAGATCTGTTACCCCTGCTCTCCAGAGGCTATTTCTGATCAGCGTGAACCAGCATCAGCACTCTTACCTGGGAGGACAGGAAGCCTGTCACAGGAGTTATAGTTTAAGCAGGTTTCCCCCCCTACTCTCCACCCCATAGCATCTTGAAATAGGACAGGAACTGTTACCTGGTTCATACTGATGAGGTACGGAGGATTCTTGATGCAGCTATCCATCGTATCCCTTTTGTAGCCTAGCATAAGTGTATGAAATTTAGATAACCTCTTTCCAGTGTTGAATAGTTTGTTTAAAATATTAGGGTTCATTATTGTTTCACAGGATGTGTACCACTTTAAAAGCTAGGGTGCATATCCTGATCTAGTTTTTACAGCTGTGTAGCAGGTGCTGATAACTCACTGTAATTAGCTGTGTCAGCAATTGTGAATGATATATAATGTCCAGTATGCACCTTACTCTGCCCTGGTGGATGGATGGGTGATGATTATAGACACTATGTAAGATGGAGTTTTGTTATTAAACCATGCAAAGATATTTTTGCGTCTCTTCAGTGTTTCCATCTGTGTGGTCTACTCTGCACGCACTCTGTGGCATGTTTCAATGCCCAATATCCAGTAGAACAATGTTTACAGACAGTACCTACAGTACCAATATTACAGCATAGTAAAGGAATGCTAGTGTTGCAGGTATTCCCAGTCAATAAAGACAGACAAGGGTTCTTTCTGAGGAAGGTCAAATTTATTCACCTGCACAGGGGCTACAGCAAGAATATTTCTCAAAGGCTGTGCCCCAAGTCAGTTTCAGGGGCTCTTCTTATAGTGAGCAACAAACAGCTTTCGCAATATTACTCAAACAGGCTATAGTGAGAAGAATTATCCACCCCCCTGACCATTCCTCCTAGACACCGACAGGACTTGGTCAGGAAGGGGGAGAGATCGC
The DNA here is from genome assembly GCF_964188305.1 of Podarcis bocagei. Classification (NCBI taxonomy): domain Eukaryota; kingdom Metazoa; phylum Chordata; class Lepidosauria; order Squamata; family Lacertidae; genus Podarcis; species Podarcis bocagei. Next base: position 22,670,150 of record NC_138135.1, read on the forward strand.
ACGTGCCCAAGGATTAAGGCTTTCTGGGAGATGATATATAATGAATTGAAAAAGGTATTTAAATATACCTTCTTGAAGAAACCAGAGGCCTTTCTCCTAGGCATAGTCGGCCAATTGGTGCCAAAGAAGAACAGAACTTTTTTTATGTATGCCACAACAGCAGCAATACTCATTGCAAAGTATTGGAAGACACAAGATCTACCCACCCTGGAAGAATGGCAGATGAAGGTGATGGACTACATGGAACTGGCGGAAATGACTGGCAGAATCCGAGACCAGGGAGAAGAGTCGGCGGAAGAAGATTGGAAGAAATTTAAAGACTATCTACAGAAATACTGTAAAATTAATGAATGTTAGAATGATGTTGGATAGAAATTAAGTGGTTTTCAGCTGTAATACTATAAGGGAATATGAAAAATGGATTATTAATAGGTAAAAATTTAACGTTGCAATATTTTAAGATTAAAGACTAGGACAAACAAAGAGGGTAAGGGATTTGCTGAACCAACAAACTGAACTGGAATACAAAAAAGGGAGGCGTGAGGAGGTCCGGGAAATAAGCTAATGAAAAATAAGTAATGGAAAGAATGAGTTGTTTTTAACCATTTTTATTTGGTATTTTCTTATTTTTTTTATTTATTTTGTAATACTTTGAAAATCTTAATAAATATCTTATAAAAAAAAAAGGAAGGGGGAGAGATCGCTAATTGTTGCAAATCACAAGCCAAACGGTAAAGCTGCCACCACCTCCTTTCCTGGACCACCCTCAAATGGGGTTCAAGGAGGAGAACCCCCCTTCGATATTTACCTGGTTTGCCCAATCCTGAATCACTTTATTGTGACGCAGACAGAAATTCAACAGGTAGGCGCCCAAACAGTAAGGCACCAGTTTAGCTTCCCTGAGCAAAGGCACAGAGTACAAAAAACAAACAGTCCTCTTCCAAGTTTATTGAACAAGCCACTCAAAATTTGCACGTTTCTTAGAAGGTTAAAAAAAAACAAAACAAAAAACATTGTAAAATATAACTAGCTAAAACCATACTCACACAGCAACAATAGTTCAAAACACAGTGAATAGTCAAGAATCCTTTCACGGGTCAAACGCTCCCAGGCGAAGTACCAGGGCAAGTTAATAACAGTAACAAAACAATAACAATAACAATATATTACACTGGTCAACAACGAATTTGTTGTCTGCGTTTTTTCAGTTGATTTAGGACGAATCTGATGCGCTGAATCCAAAAATCACATTGGTTTTGCTCAATCAGGTCAAGTTTTTGAGCTATGGCCACATGTCATTTTTTTACGTTTTTGTTCACATGTACGCTTGTGTGGAGCATTTTAGAAGAAGTTGGTAGGGGTAAAAAACCATGTCGAATTGTTTTGATTGGAAATGATTCTTTTAATGACAAGAAGTATTCAGGTCCGATAGTTCTGGGTGATTATGTCGAAAAGGGATCAGTTTGAAGTCATAAAACCTCGAAATCTTCCATAAATTGATGTGGCAAAGCATAAAGTTGGGGGATCAAAACTAAGTTAATGGGGCAGCCGCCCCACAAAGAATTGTCAAAGGACTCTGCCAAACTGTTGGCATCCAGAATGAAGGGAAAAACCTCCTCTCTGACAGTGCTCGCACCAGCTTCTTCCGCAACAGGCATCAAGAGTACCTCCATTTTTTCTCGGAAGAGAAGGACTTGGTGTACTGTGCAGATATTGCGCAGCTTCTGCTCAAGCTTGGAGTGCCACAGTACGAACCCAAAGATTGGAGACTGTTCATTGACAGCAGCAAGCGATCACTGAAATGTGTTCTGCTACACAACGGCAACCAATTTGCCTCTATACCCCTGGCTCACTCGAGTAGAAGGAGAACTATTAAGCAGTGAAGTATGTGCTGGAGAAAATTGGTTATGATCAGCATAAGTGGTTTATTTGTGTTGACCTGAAGATGGTGAACTTTTTGTTGGGACAGCAGTCTGGCTTCACCAAGTACCCATGTGGGATAGTAGGGACCGTGCATGTGGGATAGTAGGGACCGTGCTCAGCATTACACGAAGAAGGACTGGCCTGTGTGGGAGGAACTGGTGCCTTGCAAAGAAAGGAACATCATCAATGATCCTCTGGACAGAGACAGAATACTCTTCCCACCACTGCACATCAAGCTCGGCTTAATCAAGCAGTTCACCAAGGCTCTGGACAAGGATGGTGACTGCTTCACTTACTTGTGCCAGGCTTTTCCAGGATTGACCATGGAGAAGTTGAAAGCTGGCATCTTTGACAGTCCTCAGATCCGTCAGCCCATCAGAGATCCAGAGTTCAGAAACTCAATGAACGAAGTGGAACTGGAAGCGTGGAAGGTATTTGTTCTGGTAGTGAAGAACTTTCTTGGCAACAATAAGGCCAGAAACTACGCAGAACTTGTCAACAACATGCTGACTGCTTTCAGAAACCTGGGCTGCAACATGAGCGTCAAGATGCACTACCTATTTTCACATATGGACCAGTTTCCTGAGAACCTGGGTTCAACGAGTGACGAGCAGGGGGAGAGATTCCATCAGGACATGAAAGAGATGGAGACCAGGTATCAGGGTCGCTGGGACACAGTCATGATGGCTGACTACTGTTGGACTCTCTGAAGAGAGACCTCCCTGCCGCTGAGCATTCCAGGAGTTTCAAGAAATGGAAGTTCAAGCCCTGAAGTTTGAAAAATGGTGAAGCAGCATGCAATTTACGTGTACTTACCTTTATCAATGCCCACCATTCAGTTTACAGTAATTGATGTTTCTATCAGGTAATCAATATATGTTGTTGGAAAAAGATTTTTTTCTCTTAAAAACATATTTAGGATGATATGTGTTGACAAAAAAACAGTTGATAATGCCACAAAAATGTAATCAATTTTGTCACAAGATCTGATTTTTTTCAAATCAACATAGCACAAAAACCTGACCTGATGGAGAGAAACGGATGCCGTTTCCTGATTCAGCAGTACAAAAATACCCTAAATCAGTTGTAGAAATCTAGACAACATTCAAAAAGCAAAAAATTGTTGCCCAGTGTTATTTATACCCCGTTCATCTGGCTGGGCTTCCCCAGCCACTCTGGGCGGCGTCCAACAAAATATTAAAATGCCATGATACATCAAACATCAAAAGCTTATTCTGCCCTTTGCATCTGAATTTCCAAATCCTTTATCCTTTAAAACCCATGTGGAGGACAGGTTAGGGACCAATCATTTCTTTAGGTTAATTACTAATTTACCAATGGCTGTATGATGAGAATATATCTCTTGATTGTCAGGAGACCAGCACAGCTGAATTTTGTTTAGACTCAGAGACCTTAAGATCAAAAGGCCCTTCCTTCCCAGGCCTCTCTTATAGGTACCAGGCTCCTAAATTGTAAATTACTTGATAGCCTCCTGTGCCTTTTTACAATCCAATCCACTCTCAGGCCCCCAGCTGTGCCAGGGTCTGCAAATCAGATAACATCTCATCCTGCCTAGAGTCAAGATGTAATTGACTCACACTTCTAAAGACAGGGAGTTTTACGTTTAAAGAGACCAAACACCCATTCCCCAAAAGGCCACAATTTTATCTCTCCCACAATGCCTCAATCCTGCATGAACCAGCGTTTGGCATACCAAGATTTCCCAACCTCACTACACAGGCAGAAAAGCGGAACTTTACTCTAGCAGGCAAAGAAACAGAACTTTATTTAGCCTCCTTGCTTCATCTTGTCTGCCTCAAACTGCGAGCATGTGCAGATTTCTTGCTGAAACTGCAATCGTGCAAGTTTAAACACCCTTTAGCTTATTTTCTTGTGACTGACTTTCTGGCATAGACTGGATTACACAGCACTATCGGCTCATCTCCACAGTGGGGGCTGTTGGGGGAGATAGTTTCCATTCGGACCCTCCCTCACAGGGAATCAGCAGTGGGAAGCAATTGTATGTAATCATGTTGTGGCAAGAATTTGCCCAGGTGAGGGAATAAACACTCAGAGAAAGACACAATAAAGAGAAATAAATTTTAAAAAAATTGCCAGTAGCACCTTAAAGACCAACTAAGTTTGTTCTGGGTATAAGCTTTCGTCTGCATGCACAAACTTAGTTGGTCTCTAAGGTGCTACTGGACAATTTTTATTTATTTATTTTGACTGCGTCAGACCAACATGGCTACCTACCTGAATCTACAACCAAGAGAGATATTTAAGTTGAGCTTCTGGTAGGGACCCAGTTTATTCAAAGAAGTTATAGCAATAGCCACAGTTGCTCTAGAGAACTGCCCAAAAGGCACATTTAAACAAAGCTTTTATAGGGTTTTCAAATACTGTGCAAGCATCAACTCATAGAATGCATACATAAAGGGAAGTCACAGGTGAAGGAGTTAAAAACTGTCTTGCTCTACTCTGTTAGATTCTTTCTTCCATTATCTCACATGTCTCGATATTCTGGAGCCTCAGGACTTTCATTTCACCCTGGTTTGTCTTCTTGACAACCAAACCATCAAAAACAATCCATAACACAAAATTCCTATTGTTGGGTTGAAGTAACGACAGACGAGTAGCAGGTGTCATGTGAGAGGCATCTCTGGTGCAAGCCCCGAGAAGAACTCTTTTATTGAATATTACAACATTGCCACAGCAACTTGTTGCTGATTGGTTAACACAAGTACAAGGCAAGGGTTACATATAGGCATTAATCATCAATAGATTAAAGGCTGGGAAAGGGAGCACAGAACTAGACAGGCATGAAACCTCCTAATTAAATTATAACTAATGATTGATATAGCATGACTAAAACAATTACTAATGATTGATCATAACATGAAAGAATATAATAATCGTGTTCCATAGATGTGGTCAACTATGCATTAAGAACAGGTCAGTCAGAGTATAATGTTTTCATGAACTAAAGATGAACTGAACATCCTAGGGAAATGAGGGAATGTATTGGTATTTAGAACGGGTTGTGCAGTATGTACAGAAGCAGAGAAAAGCTTAGAAGCAAGACTTCCCATAATGCCAGAGAAAAACTTAGAAGCAGGACTTCCCATCATGCCACAGTCATGTGCAGAGACAGAACTTCCCTTCATCCTATAGCTTCCTACTCCTGGGAAGACTCAAGGTAAGAACAGCCTTTCACATAAACACTTGGCTCCTAAACTATGCAAACAACACTTAGAAATACAAGAAAGGGGTTGAGAAGTTCACACAGTACTGTATAGGAATCATGATATTATAGAAATCAAAGCATACATTTACATAATTCATTATACAGAGGATATGTGTAAGGACTACCGTATTTTTCGCCCCTATAGGACGCACTTTTTCCCCTCCAAAAATGAAGGGGAAATCTGGGTGCGTCCTATGGGGCGAATGCAGGCTTTTGCTGAAGCTTGGAGAGCGAGAGGGGTCGGTGCGCACCAACCCCTCTCGCTCTCCAGGCTTCAGGAACACATTCGCAGCCTAGGCAGCCCTACGGGAGGTCCGGCAAGGATGTCTAGGCTGCGGATAGCAGTCTGCCGTTCGGCGGGCGGGGCGCCCTGAAGCAGAGCACCCCCGCGCCGGGCAGACATCCGAAGCGTGGGGAGCCTTGCAGGAGTTCCCCACAAGGCTCCTCACGCTGCGGATAGCAGCCTGCTGCCCAGCGTGAGGGGCGCCCTGAAGCAGAGCGCCCCCCACGCCAGGCAGACATCCGCAGCGTGGGGAGCCTTGCAGGAGTTCCCCACAAGGCTCCTCACGCTGCGGATAGCAGCCTGCCGCCCGGCGGGCGGGGCACCCTGAAGCAGAGCGCCCCCCGCGCCAGGCAGACATCCACAGCGTGGGGAGCCTTGCAGGAGCACCGACCCCTCTCGCTCTCCAGGCTTCAGGAAGCTATCCGCAAGTCTTGCAAGCCCAGCGGGATGTCCCGCGGGCTCGCAAGGCTTGCGGGTAGCAGCCTGCAGCCCAAAAGCTGGGGGACAGCGGGGAGGCGCAGCACCGCCACCCCGCTATTCCCCGACCTGATCTGGAGGCTGGCGGGGGGGGAGAAGCAAGCTTGCTTCTCCCCCCCTGCCAGCCCCACAAGCTCGCGGGATAGCGGGGAGGCGGAGCGCCGCCACACCCCGCTATTCCCCGACCTGATCTGGAGGCTGGGGGGGGGGGGAGAGAAGCAAGCTTGCTTCTCCCTCCGCCAGCCCCACAAACTTGGGGGACAGCGGGGCAAGCTGTCCCTGAAGGCAGAAGAGGGAGACGGAGCGCTCCGTCTCCCTCTTCTAGCTTGGGGATAGTTGAGCAAAGCCTCTGCAGGGCAGCGCAGTGCGCTGCCCCACAGGGGCTAGGGAGGCTGTCCCTGAAGGCAGAAGAGGGAGACGGAGCGCTCCGTCTCCCTCTTCTAATTTGGGGATGGCTGCGCAAACCTGGGGGGAAATAAAAAATTTTCCCTTGATTTCCCCCCAAAAAAACTAGGTTCGTCCTATGGGCCGGTGCGTCCTATAGGGCGAAAAATACGGTAAGCTCTGACCTTGAACTATGCTGGCAGGGGCTGATGTGAGTTGGGAGACCAGTGATAAATGGAGAGCCAGGAGTTCCCTATCTTTTCGCCTAGAATGTGCCTAAGCCATGATATCACTGGAGACAAAAGGATGCTTTAGGTTTGAAATGCTGCTAACCTTCCCTACAAGTAGAATTTGATGAGAACCTACTGTTTTGAATGGAATGGAGCTCCACTGGGGCTTTCTAGATTCCTAGGCCTTCTTGAGAAGACCTCACAAGAATGTAAAAGTGCAGCCTTAACAGCGAGAACATTATTCATATTATCACATGCCATCCCAGTCTCCAAGGGCTGAGAAATTATAGGGGTTCCACATGCTTACTCAGGGTTGAGTTTCCTTGGAATGAGGGTCAGCTGAGACTGTGGTGTCTTTAGGATATATACAGTAGTTTATTTACACACACATATATAGCCTGAGCTTAAGATGGAGAGGCTCACAGCATTAACACTCCCATAAGATCTTGCTTCTCCATCAGGCACAGCTTTTTCCAGTACAAATCAAATAGGTTTCTGTTTCTCAGCTTCTTAACCTACCACCTAATTTGAATTCACACACAACTACTCTGGCTATTGTTCATGGCTCCTCCCAATGTACTGTAGCTGTGTTATTCCTAAACAAGGAAGACTCCTGTGTATTAGAAATCCAGGCTTAGCAACATGGGCGCAGCTGCTCCCCTCTAAATCAAGTAAAAAAATAAAAATACTTAACCGACCAATTGTGTCGCAGATAACATAAAACTTGGCCACGCCCATGATTAGCAAGCATAAAACTCATCATGATTCAGCAATAATGTTAACCACTGTTAGGCTTAGAAGAGCAGTGAAAGTCTGCTTCTTTGACAGCCCTCATATAGCGGAGCCTCCTTTAAATACAGCAGGTTACCACTGCAAATTCAAAATGCTTGTGTAACATTCCAAATATAGACATGATGAACATAGAATTTCAACAGTAAATATGCTTACATTACAGATTTCAGCACTAGCTGTAAAATTGATTTTAAAATTATTTTAAAAGAAAATTAAAGAAAAGAAGGCAAATACCGTAATTTTCACTCCAAAACACGCACTTTTTTGCTCCTAGAAAGTAAGGGAAAATGCCTGTGCGTGTTACGGAGCGAATGCACGGATCGGAGCCATGGCTCCCGTCAGTCAAGAAAAGCGGGAGCCGCTTACACGCTCTACGAGGCTCTCGCTTTGCTTGCTTTAAAGCGACCTGGAGCCGGGGAGGAGGGAGGGAAGGAGAGCCATGGCAGCAAAGCAGGCAGCAGCCGCTTACACGGGAGGAGGGACAGACTCTAGCAAAGGTCCGCGCGCTCTCTAAACAGAGGAATGAGGCTGCAGAGGAATGGCAGGAAAGATAAAATTTAAGCAACCAGCGGCAAAATAAAACCAACCTCGAGCCCTGAGCCAGCGCAGTGAAAACCAGGAAGTAAAAAAAAAAGGCTGGGGAGGGCATGAGGGAGAGGGGAAAACTTCGCAAATCCCCCTGGGACAGAGCAGCTTGTTTTCAGGCAGGATAGATTTGAGCATTGTCTGGGTCCTAGTGCCCCTACCGCTTTTTTGTGCTCCATTCTATTGCTGCTGGTGGCTGCTTATCATTCAGGCTGCAAGGAGGAGCGCTTTTACACAGCTAATGGCAAATTCCCTGCAATCCAAGTCCTCCTCACTTGCTCAAATCTATTCTGCCTCAAAACAAGGAGCGGAAGGAAAAGGCTGCAAACTGTTAAATGGGGAAAAAAACCCAGGCACAGGGCAAATACCTTAAGTATACCTTTAAAGCAACAGTGCTCTTTCCCTCCCTCCTCCCCGCTCAGCTCACCAAAAAGCTCCTTCTCCACACACACCCCACGCATGCTCCTTGTCCCTTGAGTTCCTTTCCTTCCTTCCCCACTTAAAACGTGGTTACAAAGCACGGATCCACATGGATCCTCGGGATTTTTGCACTGGGTCACCCCAAATTCACCATCAGATCACATAGCAGGTCCATGGCTATAGCCTGCACCAAAAAACACACACGCACCCACTGTTTCATGGGGCCACAATGGCGCAAAAACATGGTTACAAAGCATGGATCCACATGGATCCTCAGGATTTTTGCATTGGGCTACCCCAAACTCACTGTCAGATCACATGTCTGTGGCCACAGCATGAACCATAAAAATCATACATCCACTGTTTCGTTTAGAATATTTTTTCCTTGTTTTCCTCCTCTAAAAACTACGTGCGTGTTATGGTGAGATGCGTGTTATAGAGCGAAAAATACGGTAGCTATTTCTTATCTTATTTTCTAAAGCAGCTAACAATTTGTCTGCCCTAAATGGCACAATTACATTCACAACAAGTTCCCAAGCATCAGATAAAACCAGGAAGGAATAAAAGTTTCATTACAAAAATGAGTCATTTGACCAGTTTGCATTTCAAAGGAGTGAATGTTCAATGAAATGTCTCCAGCAGTCTTGGCACTGCCTCATCCTATTTACTGTTGTTGTTGTTTAGCTGTGTCCAACTCTTCGTGACCCCATGGACCAGGGCACGCCAGGCACTCCTGTCTTTCACTGCCTCCCGCAGTTTGGTCAAACTCATGTTCGTAGCTTCGAGAACAACCATCGAACATGTCCAACCATCTCATCCTCTGTCATCCCCTTCTCCTTGTGCCCTCCATCTTTCCCAAAATCAGGGTCTTTTCCAGGGAGTCTTCTCTTCTCATGAGGTGGCCAAAGTATTGGAGTCTCAGCTTCACGATCTGTCCTTCCAGTGAGCACTCAGGGCTGATTTCCTTAAGAATGGATATGTTCGATCTTCTTGCAGTCCATGGGACTCTCAAGAGTCTCCTCCAGCACCATAATTCAAAAGCATCAATTCTTCGGCGATCAGCCTTCTTTATGGTCCAGCTCTCACTTCCATATATCACTACTGGGAAATCCATCCTATTTACTAGTGCCAGCTAATAACTTCTTGCCTGGCAAGGACCTGGACCCCAAGCTTCCCCGGAATAAAACACACGAACGCAAGTATATTGGGTTAATGGGATAAATAAGGCCACAACTTTATTGGTTACAGATGTGAGCGCATTGGCTTAGGCAATTGGTGAAGCAAGACTATAACCTGACTCCTGCACACTTGCAGGAAGTCTCTTTGAAGGGTTCACTACCGGAAGGGGGGAGCCCTCTGATGTACATCAAATGAGGCCCCCCTCAAGGGTCACCGTTGGGGATGTGTCTTGGACCTAGCCCACGCCCAGGCTTCGGACAGGAACCACACCCCAGGATCCCTTTAACGGGATACCCTTACTGTGGAGGGGCAGGCGGAGGCAACAATCTCCTCTCCCATAAAAGGCTTACCCAATGCCGAACCACACAAAGTTGTGACGATTGCTACTAGGTAGGTGAAAATCAAGTGGCTAGAGCCAAGTATGCCAAGTGGGAAAAATTCCTACCCGGTCCCAACAACCAGGCGACCGACATAAGTCACAGCAAGGTCATAGTTGAACCATGTAAAAGAGGGCGGGCGGGCAGGGAGATCCAACAACTGGAAGCAAAAGAGGCAGCATCCCCTGGCCCCAACATTTAACAGGGTACCCATGCCCCCAGGCAAGCTTCAATTGGACAGGCTGAAGGTGACATGGCCGGGGAACCTGCTGACATGGGCAGCTTATCTCCGCCCACTCTAGGGTCACTATGGAGACCTGGTTCCTGCCCGCAAAGCAGCCCCTCCCTAATGGGGAGCTGACCTAACAAGCTATTGGGGAAGGACTGTAGCTCATTGGCAGAGCATCTGCTTTGTATGCAGAAGATCTGAGGTTCAATTCCTGGCATCTTCAGATCAGGCTGGGATTGTTTCCTATCTGAACTCATGGGAAGCTACTGCCACTTAGTGCAGACAATTCTGAGCTAGATGGACTAATGGTCTGTCTTTTAAAAAGGCAGTATCCTTTCAACTTGGCATATAAAGGTTGATGTCGCTAGCACCACCTTCACACTCTACTTTGCTCTGGAGGAGAAGCAGTTTGTATCATAATAAAACAGAATCAGTGCAGATCAGTATTGTGAGATCTAAACACTGGTCCCCAGGACTTAGGTCCTGGACCTCTTTGAAGTAATCAAGTCTGGGCAAAGTTGATGATGCAGCAATATTTTATTGAAATTAAACACTTGCAAGTGGGTGTCCTGAAAAAACAGGCACACACTTCCTTATCAAAAACATGACTATATAAACCCTTTTCCAGAGCACAAGTCCCTATGTGATGGCCTGGGACTCGGGCTCGGAACCAGAGGAGACTCAGTCTGCACTGGATCCTTTGCCTCAGGCATCACCTGAACCAAGTCTGGGGCCTGATCCTGAAGAGTCCCAGTCTGCACAGGTTCCCCTGCAACAAACCCCAGCTAGGCTGAATCAGGGGCCTGAGCCTGCCCTGGCCTCTGCCCTGGATTACCTCGTTGCCTTCAGCTGGGCCATCATTTACAGCTGCTCCACTACCGGTTTGGTCAGGGGAGGCTGAGGCGGCCCCTGGGTCTAGTAACCCACCGATGCAGAGACTAAGGTCTGAGAGAAGGAGAGACCTAAGTACTCGCAAGAGGAGTGCTCACCTTCGGGCAAAACAGGGAGGTGAGTTGCCGGGGAATCAGGACCGGCCGCTACCTTGACAAAGATATAAGGCTGTCGGACCCCGCCCCAGGTTGTGGGAGCAACATTGCTGTATGCCAGATCCTGCACCTGTCCTTGCCTGGTTTCCTGCCTCGTGTCCTGCCTTGGCCCTTTCAGACTGACTCCTAGCGGAACCTCCGGATTCTGGACCAGTCCTGGACTGTGTTTCATGGGTTACCCCTGGGCCCAGCACACCCTCCTTCGCCGCCCACTAGGAAGGGGCGTTCAAAATTCACACCTATTGCGTCCGCCTATTGCAATGTAAAATCCAACTCCCAATCCCTCTTTCATCCCCCAAAGCCCCTTATTTGGTTAATTTTCCCGTCCCCTAAAGCCCTTATTTGATCAAGCCTCTGTGCCCTTACATACTGTTTTAGCAATAAAGCTATGTTCCTTTATATCACCGAAGCATGTAACACTCTTTGGGTTGGGTCAGTGTGAGAAGAAAAAAGTGTGTCCTAAAACCCTTAATCCTGCTCCTTAAAATACAATCTGAGAAAACTGGTGAAGCAGCAAAGAATTTATTGAATAAATAGATTATTTGCAAGAGCAGGTGTCCAAAGTAGGCACATCCAAAAACTGGCAAAACATAAGCTTATATTCACTATACCTGAAGGTTCCCTCCCTCGTCTCCTCATTGGCTGGGTACTGCAAGGGTTACAGCCTATCACAACCGCCTGATTAGCCTACTAAAATTCCCCTATTTGGTCTATGCAATTACTCGCTAAGTCAAGCCAAGATACTGCCTTCTGATCTACCACCCCCAGTTAACAAGTGTGAGTCGTTCTGGACCGCTGATGCTTGTCTATTTATTACAACCACATCCGGACCCCTAGCAGGTGCAAGCGAGTTCTATACTTGCTGAGGCGTACAAATAAACGATTTCTCATCTGCAAGCTGCCTCACTTACGAGAATCCTAACCACAAGCCGTTCTAAATATAAATATAAGCAAGTCTGTGCTGCCTGCAGTTATATAACCGTTGCAGCATTTTGGTGAAAACGCCAACTCCTCAATCATTCAGCTAATAAGGTAAAGGTAAATGGACCCCTGACCATTAGGTCCAGTCGTGACTGACTCTGGGGTTGCAGTGCTCATCTCACTTTATTGGCCGAGGGAGCTGGCGTACAGCTTCCGAGGCATGTGGCCAGCATGACTATGCCGCATCTGGAGAACCAAAGCAGCACACGGAAACACCGTTTACGTTCCCGCCAGAGCGGTACCTATTTATCTACTTGCACTTTGACGTGCTTTCGAACTGCTAGGTTGGCAGGAGCAGGGACCGAGCAACGGGAGCTCACCCCATCGCAGGGATTCGAACTGCCAACCTTCTGATTGGCAAGTCCTAGGCTCTGTGGTTTAACCCACAACGCCACCCGCGTCCAAATCATTCAGCTAGCCTGGTACAAATTCACCTAACCGTTACCTCGTTCAACCCACAATTTACCAGAATATCCTGGCTGCTTATCTCCTTTTTTGCCCAGTCCATACACTGGCTCAATAGTTCTTTATCTGTGATTCAATAATTTCTTTATCTTTTGTCTTCAGAGTCACGTAGCATCTGGTTCTGCTCACACTTCAGACATATCTGCATTCATACCGTACTGAAATTATCTTCAATTATACCATGAGATCTCTTTTTAGTCCTCACATACTAAACATATACAGTGGTTACATACGCTTCAGGTTACAGACTCCGCTAACCCAGAAATAGTGCTTCAGGTTAAGAACTTTGCTTCAGGATGAGAACATCCTGATGCTTGGCAGGGGGTTGGACTCGATGGCCCTTGTGGTCTCTTCCAACTCTATGATTCTAACAGAAATCGTGCTCCGCCGGCGCGGCAGCAGCAGGAGGCCCCATTAGCTAAAGTGGTGCTTCAGGTTAAGAACAGTTTCAGGTTAAGTACGAACCTCCAGAACGAATTAAATATTTAACCCGAGGTACCACTGTATTCAATTATACCATGAGGTCGTTTTTAGGTCTCACAACCGCAGGGAGCGCGGCGGTTGCAGTTCCTCGCCTACAGAGGTCGACGCCGACCCAAGAACCGCCTGCAAACTCCAGGAATCTTTTGCCTCCTCAGCGAAGGCGACTTGATCCTGCCCCCCCCCCGCACCATCGTGGGCGGGGCCAGGTGGATTTGGGGAGGGGAGAGAAGCGGCTGGTCGATCTTCCTCATTCAGAGCTGAGGTAAATGTGTCAGCGGCTTTTCAGAAAGGGAGCGGCTAGAGAGCGCTGCTCAGACTCTCCTCTTCTCCAACTCCCGACTCGGTTTTGCCCGGCGGCGAGGCTTATTCGGCTTTTAAAAGCTGGCACTTTGGGGAGTCTTCTTCTCGCCTCCTGCTTCGAGAGCGAGGGGCGGACAGCGCTTCTGGAGAGTCGCTTCCGCTGCTTCCCGGAGAGTTGTCGCCTGAGGCCCATCGGGGCGTCGCCTGCCTCTCTCTCTCTCTTCCTCTTTGGCCACGGCGGAGGATCGCTATCTCGCGGGCGGCGTAGAGACAAAACGGGTACGGGGGGGGGGGGAAGGCTTGGGAGGGAAAGGACGTGAGTGGGTTCAAAATGGCGAGCGGGAAGAGGGGGGGGGGAATAAAAAACGCCGCCCCAATTAACGCAGCTAATTGCAGAGGGGGTTGGCGGCTGCGTCTGCGGCGCTGAGGTATCCTCCTCTTCTCTCGCGCCGCTGTGGATTATTTCCCAAGCCTCCCGGCGTCTGAGGCGAGAATTGCGCGCGCGCGCTGGTCGGGCGAAGGCGAGCGCTCACTTAGCTTTCGGTTTCCCCTCCGCGTTTCTCTCCTCACCGAATCCTAATGGCTTTCTCCCTTTCTCTTTTCCTGCTCCCCACTACGACCGCCTCCCTCGAACAGCAGAGAGAGAGAGAGAGAGAGAGACTCGATTCCGGGCATCGCAAACCTGGCCGAGGAGGTGCTGCTTTGCGAGGCGTGAATATCCGTTTCGCGCGAAGATCCCGAGGGCTGCTGCCGCCCCGTGGAAGGGAAACGATGTCGAAACGGCTCCACACTTGGCGAGGATAAATGGGCCCGCCGTAAGTGTCACGTTTATTTTGTCATTAGATGCATTTTTATATTCCGTTGTCCCGTCCCGACGCGCCCCCACCCACCGCACCATCTACTTTTTCCATTTAAAGAGTCCATAAAGTGTGGAGAGAGGACTTGTTTCCCGCCTGGTCAGAGGTAAGTTGTTGATCTCTGAGCGGGGGGGGGGGGGAAGAGAGAGATTGTTTCATATTTTGTTATAGTGATGGGGGGAGATAAGCAGAGTTAGTTTCTCTCCGACCCCCTTATCTCCTTTTTAGGGTTCTGTAACCGTGTGACTGCACTGCTAGGGCTCTGATATCCCTTCTTCTCAAAGCCCCCACATAAAAGAAACTCTGAAATTTCCTAGCTTGTGTTGAGTTGGTAGTGCTGTTACTCTGGAGACTTGATTTTATTCCTCCCTCACAGATGTGACTGGGTGATCTTCACAAGGTGCTATTTCCCAATGGTAAAATATTATCTGAATCCAAAGCAAAGTCCGTTACTACACTTTTTTTTGGTAAAAAGCTAAATATGTATTTTTAAAAATCAGGCCAGGATTGAATCTTGCTGTTTTTCAAAGATTATCTTTAGCTGACTTTTGCTGTACCAGAACAAATTCCCCTTGAGTAATTATTTATATGTATATATGTATATATGTATTCTGTTTTAAGAATACATATTCTTAAAACAGTACAGTACTGGGAAATTCAGTGGATAAAAGTGAAAAACTCTGAATTGACTTTGAAATAAATATAATCTATTTTCTACTTGTGTATCTTCAGCTCAGTCCTAGTCATGTTTGTTTTTTTGCGACACAGGAACACCCGCTTGTGACCAAGTGGCGATTTTCAGTTGCAAGATTTATAAAAACTAATCTGGCTCTGGTGGATTCTGAATATAAATATTTTAAAGGGTCCTTACCTGTTTTGATACATGAAGATGATGCTTTTACATCTTGCGTGATAGGCAGTGATCTCGCCTTTAGACAATATTTGGTTTAGCAGCAAAAAGAGCTGTGTTCTGACCCTGAAGAGTTAACTTTCTGTAAATAACCTAGTCAGTTAATGGTCTTTCAGTAGAAATGTAAATCAACCTGATGAAGTTTGTGAATTGGTAGGATATTTGTTTGTTTGTTTAGTCCTGTGAAAACAGTCTGTTTCCTCTGGGATATTATTGGCTTAATGCCACAAGTTAAATCTGGTGTTGGCTAGATAGTGAAGAAACTCCAAAGCTTTTAAGGTGGAGCCTTACACTCCAGGATTTTGATTTTGATAACAGTTGCTTAAGTTATTTAATGTTTTATTCCTGTGTGATGTATGTTCCCTATTCTCTAACTTGATGCTGATAGGTTCTAGATGAACAATGTGGATCATGAGGATTAGAGCTATTTTAATCTCTGTTTTATTTGGTATTGTGATTTTATAACTTCTTTATGCTGTTACTATTTCTGTGTAGAACTGGTTTTAGTATTGAGATACGGGCATGTTATAGTAAATATACTGTATTTGTGGCCTACTTAAGATGAAATTCTAGCATCTAGAAATTTCATCTAAGAAAAAAAGGGATATCATGAATTGATTGTTCAGCAGAGCAGCTGTTTTTAATTGAGCCGTGTTGAACATGAACACGTCACTTGGTTGGCTGGTTTGCCAGATTTCCCCCCACCCCCCAGTTGCTATGAGTATTTTGCTGGCTTGGCCTCCCTGAGGGAACACAAACTCCTGGGCCTGCTGTTTGACTCTTTGGTATGCTATCTGTTTGGAGAATAAAGTCTGCAAAACAGTTTGTGCCATCTCCTGGTGATGACAATCAGATATACAGAAAATAAAATTGGGGAATGTCCATCACCCTTAGGACCCAATATTGGCTCTTTGTTGGGTGCTGTAGCCTTTTGTGTGTGTAGGGAAACAGTGTTTCCCCCGCTGAAGTTGTACTTCCAAAACAAGTATTTTCTTTTTGTTTGCAGCACCTTGCCATTTTACAGCTCTTTTAAAAGGCAACTAAATAAACTAAAACTAAAGCCCTGACTAGTTTTCACTGCAAAGCAACACTAGGACTGTGCTATAAATCGATATATCGTTTGATACTGGGTTTTACATCAAATCGTGATAAATGTTGACATTGCAATTTATCGCAAATGTGTGTGTGGTATACAAAAAGCACAATATTGGAAAAACAGGGAAGCCAACTTCCTTCTGTGTGTGCAGCTCTTGCCAACTCCACCTCAGTTCCCTGCCTCCCACAACGGCAAGAAATCGCTTTGGCTACTAGCTTTGCTATCCCAGTTTCTAAAACTGTCCCCAGCCTCTCCTCTCTGTTAACTTTCCATTCCAGTTCTAAGTTGCTTCCTTCCTTGCTCTGGTGATCCAGCCCCTATTCTCCTCCCCTGCTTCTCTCTCTCTCTCTCTCTCTCTCTCTCTCTCTCTCTCTCTCTCTCCCTCCCTCTCCCTCTCTCCCCCTCCCTCCTCCCGTGTGTATGTGTGATATTCTATCTCTCCCCTCCCTTGTTGGTGTGCTTGGTTTTGTGAAGCCAGAGAGGAGCTCCTCTGTGGCACTACCCTGCTGCAAGTTGGAAGGAACTCTTCCTCCCCCCCCCCCCCAGTACCATGCTTGGCTTGTAAGTTGCTTCAGAATAAAAGGGGGAGGGAAAGTGTGTTCAGCATAGCTGGCAATGTTCTTCAAATACAAAAGGCATCTCTATTGCCAGAGATTGCCAAAATGCAAATTACCCTTGAAAAAAACAGAAATTTAATTTAATAATTTTTGTTCTGTAAAATTTTATCTGTTCTTTCTGATTTGGCTTGGTTTATAAAAGAAATGCAAATTTTTCTGGCAATAAAAATATAATTTTTGTTTATATTTTCTGTTAAAATGTATCTGTACCATTCTTTTTTGGCTTGGTTTAGAAAAGAAAATTAACAATCAGATTCAATAGTGATTTATATTTGCATATCTTAAAGTGTTACACTGACTTTAATTTTTTAGGGGACATTCTCTTACCTTTTGATATCTACCGTATTTTTCGCCCCATAGGACGCACCGGCCCATAGGACGCACCTAGTTTTTTTGGGGGGAAATAAAGGGGAAAATTTTTTATTTCCCCCCCAGGTGCACTGTGCTAAGCCCGAAGCTTGGGGCGTGCGGAGCTCAGCGCGCCCCAAGCTTCTGAGTGCTGGCAAGGTCTCCGCTAGCCGTGGGAGAGCCGCACGACTTCGCACGGCTCTCCCACAGCTAGCGGACCGCTGTGCTAATCCTGAAGTTTGGGGCGTGCGGAGCTCAGCGCGCCCCAAGCTTTTGGGTGCCGGCAAGGTCTCTGCTAGCCGTGGGAGAGCCCTGCGGCTCTCCCAGGGCTAGCGGAGTACTGCGCTAATCCCGAAGCTTGGGGTGTGCGGAGCTCAGTGCGCCCCAAGCTTCTGGGTGCCGGCAAGGTCTCCGCTAGCCCTGGGAGAGCTGGGTCTCCCACGGCTAGCGGATAGCTTCCTGAAGCCTGGAGAACAAGAGAGGTCGGTGCATTCGCCCCATAGGACGCACACACATTTCCCCTTCATTTTTGGAGGGGAAAAAGTGCGTCTTATAGGGCGAAAAATACGGTATGCTACTGATTAATTTTAGAGAAATTGTGCTAATTTAAACATTATTGGTACAATAGTACTATAACCGTTGTAACAATATGTTAACTGTAAGTAAAAAATTATCAGTTTTACAGAGTTAGACTCATACGTAGTAGCTGTTGCCAGGATATTGCCTTGTTTGCCTCTACATAGCTTCAGCCTTATTTCAGATACTGTGATATATCGAAATCTCAATGTTTAGCTCGTTCAGTGTTGAACAACCAGATATTGCCCAGCCCTAATCAACACTGAAATATTAAGGTTGCAGTTATCAGTGGAAATATAATTTAATGGAGAATGTAATGCAACAGTTTGTTTAATTATCTGTATTCTATCTAAAGTTTTGGCCAAATAGCTAGACAAAGGAAGCACAGCTTGCTTAGGTTGATATGCAGTGGCTTTCCTTCATTTGAAAGTAGTGAATGAGCATGAGTTTTTAAAGAGCCAATCAGGTGTCATCTTGTTATGGCAATGATCCAATCAGGTCACAGTAGGATTCAGCTATCGATGTTATGTACTGGAGCTGAGAGGAGGATGTTTGTCAGCATGTTATATGATTGCTATCTAGTTGGTTGAGGTTTTTTCCCCTTTCATTTAGTAAGCTTGTAATAAATGCCCTCCCACCAGATGTCAAAAAAATAAACAAACAGCTGCCTGACTTTTAGAAGACACCTGAAGCAGCCATTTTAAGGAAGTTTTTAATGTTTGGTCTCTTACTGTGTTTTTATTCTGTTGGAGGCCGCCCAGAGTGGCTGGGGAAAGCCAGCCAGATGGGCGGGGTATAAAAAAAAATATTATAAAATTAAAGAAATGGTGCAAAGAGGACTGGTGACCCAGAAAGCAATGTAAAATAGTACTATTAAGTGAACAAGGCTACAATTATGAAGAAATTAGAAGAAAAATTGGTGGAAACTAAACCAAAGGTGGCATTTCTAAATTTTGAAGAGGTGTAAGGAGACTCGGACACAGGTGGTGCTGTGGGTTAAACCACAGAGCCTAGGACTTGTCGATGAGAAGATCGGCGGTTCGAATCCCATGACGGGGTGAGCTCCCGTTGCTCGGTCCCTGCTTCTGCCAACCTAGCAGTTCAAAAGCACGTCAAAGTTCAAGTAGATAAATAGGTACCGCTCCAGCGGGAAGGTAAACAGCGTTTCCGTGTGCTGCTCTGGTTCGCCAGAAGTGGCTTAGTCATGCTGGCCACATGACCTGGAAGCTATACGCCGGCTCCCTCGGCCAATAAAGTGAGATGAGCGCCTCAACCCCAGAGTCAGTCACGACTGGACCTAATGGTCAGGGGTCCTTTTACCTTTACCTAAGGAGACTGTTACTAGAAAATCAGACTCATAAAGGCAAGAAGAGGTGCACAACAGCAAGTGATGATAGAAGAATTAAGAGACTGCCTACGTAACAGAAGAAAATCATCTGGATGTATTCAAGATGACATGGCGCAGTGTAATGTGAAGTTGACTGCAAGGACTATTTGGCGCAGACTGCAGGAATATGGTCTAAATTCCAAGGAAAAAGCCATTGATACCTCTGTTTGAAAAGATTAAACTGGGCTAAAACCCATGTTAATTGAACAGCGGAACAATGGGACAGTTACTTTGAGTGATGAGACCCAAATCTCCTTGCTTGGTAGTGATGGCATGAAATATGTGAGGAGAAGAATCGGAGATTTACATCCTACTTGTACTACACCTAACATGAAACACCTAGTTAGTGTTATGATCTGGAGTTGTATGACAACAAAATGTGTGGGCAGAATTGCATCATTAATGGGAATGTAAATGCCCAAATATACATAGCCCAGACCCTAACCCAATTAAAAATCTATGGAATGGATCCAACTAAAAAAACTGGTTATGTCAGAAGCTATGCAGCAATAAAACCAAATTAATAGAGACAATAATTCAATCTTGGTTTCACAATATTACAGCTGCAGAACTAAAAAAATTGGTTCATTCCATGGGAAGGTGTTGTTAGGTCGTAATTAAAGCTAAAGGTTACCCAACTAAGTATTAACTGACACTCTGAGAATCTTAGTATACATCATTTTTTCTGTGTTTCACATTTCTTCTTTGACTGGTATTGTAATAAATAATCCTTCATAAATGTTATTGCATTACATTCTTCATAAAATTATCTTTCTATTGATGTAATTTTATAGTATTACCCCAAAAAAGTGGTGTTATGAACCATCAAGCCTCTGAAATACTTTTTCCAAAGGGTTTACACAATTTTGGCCACTAGTGTATATATAATAACCAGTAACTAATCAGCAACCAATCTTATAAGTCATTTAAAAAAAAAATGCAATCCTTTCCCCTCAGTTTCTTAGCACAATTAAATAGATATCCTTTCAGTTTTGTAGAGATTTTAATTATTTTATTGTCTCATGTTGTACTAGAGCTAATGTTTGCTGCTAGAGCAAAAGTGGCTAACTTTACATTTCCTTATTTTGGGCACTGTGACCTAAGCTAATTTTAAACCTTTGTTTTCTCCCCCCCACCCCCGTCCCTTAAGATATTTTCGTGCATCTTTTTGTGAAGGATACTTGTGTATTGAGGGATGTTATGCTTTTAAGTCGCAGGTCAATCTTAACCAAAATTTGTCACTTCTCTTTGAATATCGTCTGTATTATCTTTCTGTGTAGCAATTCCGTATGTATTGAAAAAGTATAGATGTATGGGAACCATGCATTATTTTTGTTTGTTTTTCAGAAACCTTATGAGAATACTGATACTACTGAAGATTAAATAAACTTGGATAAATTCAGAAATAACCAGTCGTAAGTATTGATTTGTTACTTAATTCAGTTGCTGTTCATTTTTTGCAGATCATAGAAACTAGGGGATATGTATATTTTAATGTGCTGCATTACAGTGGCCTGTCATGGCTAATCACAGCTTCCATGAGTTTATGAAGCAGAAACATACACAACCTGTTTTTAATGCAGCTGTCATCATTGCCCCCCCCCCCACTTATGCTGGACTTATGTTTCCAGATCCTGTGTGTATACTTGAAATCGGGTAAAGTGGGAAGGGTGCGGTTGAGAGGGGCTGGGAAGCAGCTCTCTCGGCAGACCATGTCTGTCCCACCCACCTGCCTTTAGTGACCAGAAAGTTGAGCTGGGGGGTTGGTGGTAAGCTTGGGCAATGTATCAACACATCTACCAGGACCAGTTTGAGGGCCAGAGTACGATGACACCTTCACCTGGCGGCGGAGGGACTTGGGAGCAGCGCTGATTTCACTTGCGGCATACCATTAGGTGAAGCTGCTATTGTTCTCTGGCCCTCAAACGGTGGTAGGGGGCTTCTTTAAATTGTTCTACGCTGCTCTACACTGAGGGGTGCGTGGCCGCCTGCGCCTCAGCAGAGCACTTTAATGAAGCTCTACCTCTGACTCACTAACTCGGCTAGCAGTGGGAGGCTCCTTCCCAGCTGAGCGGAGTGGTTCAACAAAGCCCGCACACTCCTCTTACTTGTATGTGAGACTGAGAGACACCAGGGCTTGCTCACCATTTAGGGCTGGTCAGTGTATCTTGATTGCTTCTTCCTTCCCTGAGGTGGGAAGAAGCAGCTGAGATAAATCCCATGCATTGTGATACATTAGCATGTTGTGGCATTTAGCTACTAATATGTTGAAAACCAGGTATTGCCCAGCCTTAGTTGAATAGTCACACCAGTTACCCCTTGCCTAGTTAACCTGATCTTGACTGAGACCATGGTGTATGGGGGGGAGGACTTTAACCCCTAGCCCTGCTGCATTCCCAACTGGAATTGTCCCCAAGCCAGCTGTTTACAGAACAGCCAGTTCCACATATTAAAGGCATGATAGTGCTGTGCTGTTGTCTTGTTGTCCCTAGCTTTGCATTATCTCCTTGCACTGAATTATTATTATTGGCAGCCTGTTCCTGTGCTGGTTTATTTGGAAGTAAATTTGTTACTTGCTCCCACATACATGTGCATAGGATTGCTATATGTCTGAGAATTCACAAAACTACCTTTATGTATTTCCTCCCTGAACTTAACAGTGAACTTTTTTTATTGGTGTGTTGTCAGCCCAACCCACAGGGAATTATTCTGCAGTTCCTACTTTTTAAATATTACTGCATACATGAAAGTATATTTGTTTAAAATCTTTTATTTTCTCCCTCACTTGTCAGATTCCTGAAAAGAAAAGAACTATCAGCACAATGGATTGGAGCACAAGATCTACCCTGACCTCCAACTTTCAGACAAACAGTGTTCAAATTCAGGAACAACATCAGTCACAACAATTTACTGCAGTAGCTTTTCAAGCAAATGCATCTGTTCAAAATTCTGGAACTTACTCTGGAAATGATCAAACCATAAAAATACTCTCTAATAGAATGAATACCCTTGCAAATAACTTGCCTTTTCAAAATCCTGGAGGCTCCAATACTTTACGTCCTATTCTGCCTAAAACATCTGTACATAATGACGTTCAGCCAGCCCACCTTGTTCTTACGCTACATCCCAATTCACTTGGACATGTTTCCTCTGAGAATGTCCAGATGGCTGCTGGCATGACTCAGAATTCAAGTTTGACAAAGAATGTGCATATTTCCTCCCCTGTAGGCGTACAAGGTAGTACTGAAAATCCTATGCAAAATATACCTCAGAAAACAGTTAATGTGCCTATTGCCTTGGATAGCTACAATAATCGACCATTACAGAATCATTCTACTTCTATGACTACTTCAGTATATTGGCAAAAGAGCCAAAGTAATACAGGACTGCCAACGCCGATGCGCTACTATCATGTTAATGGACCTGCTACCTCCCAAATAGATACTACAGTGCCTTTTAACCAGGCATCAAGTCAGTACTCAAATTCTCAGCAGAACCTTTCATGCCTTGTTTTCCCATTACAGCAAAATACTCAAAACCAAATCAATGGCCCAAGTTCAAGCCTGAAAGCAGCTTTGCATTCACAATACTATGCCCCTAATACTGTAAGTCCTATACAGTATGTAGTACCAGCTCATCATAATTCTAAGAATGCAGCACAGACCTTCCCTCAAGATCGAAATCTACCACCATACCCAGTTCCTCCTGCACAAAAAAACTATGGACAGTTTGTACTTCGACAGGCAGTTGCAAATATATCCCATGAAAATGTACAGAACTATCACAGTCCTAGGTTGGATCAAAGTAGTAATCTGTATTCAGCTCAGCTTAGTGAAAAACATCAATCTGTACCATTCACCCAAGAAACCAATGCAGTAGGCAACACTCCATATAGTGTAAGTGGATATAGGACTGCAAATCAGCTTCCTAATGAACTGGCCAAGTCATCAGTTGAAGTTGGAGCAAGCCTTTGTAACAGTGTGCGAGTTGTTGGAACAGTTCCTTCTGATGCCGCTTTAACACCACAAACGGGTAGGACTTTGGAACAAGAAAAGAATCTAGCTAATGGCTCAAGACATTTTCCTGAGAACTTGAAGGATAAAATAACAAGAGAGAGACTAGCACTGGATGGGAAAAAACTGCATGAATTGAAGAAGGCAGTGTCAATAATAGATAAGGACTTGAAAATGAGATATAAAATGTACCTATCTTCAGTACAGAATGGCCAGGCTGCTGACACTTCTGTTCACAATCAAAATGCTGTTCAGAGTCAAAATGCTGCCACCTCACTTCCTTCTTATAATACCAATCTCAATCCGTCTTTACCGCTGCCAAAGGATTCCAATCAAGCAATTCAGCTTCTTCCACATGATACCACTCAATCACTTCCTCCTATGTCCTACAGTTCTGGTGAAGTCAAATATGCTCCTTTATCACTGAAAACCAATAATCACTTAGAGCCAATTCTAAGGCATATGCTTAAAGGTACTACTGATGAAAATATGTTATTTAATGATTATGTTGGAAAAGGAGGGTCCCATCATTTGGCCATCAAAGATCATTCATCTAGTGCTCCTATGCCTTCTAGCAGTGATGTATCTGAAACTCGTGTGAATAATATTGATGATGCTTCTAGACTGAGATCAAATATTACAATGGATTCTACCCAAGTGCCTTTGACATGCACAAAAAATGGTAATGGTTATGAACTGACTACAAGATCTGCCATCGATCACTTGGGGAGTTGGTGTAAGAGTAAAATGGAAATCCCTGGCCAGTACTTTACTGACAATGTTCCGAGTTCAAATCAGAACCCACCTGGCTCAAATGGATTATCCTTATCAAAAAAAGAAGAAAGAGAGTGCATTGAGCAGAGTAACACTTGTCTGCAAAAAATTGAAAGAAAAACTGTAGCTGGGAGCAATGAAAATATTTGTGATACATATAATTCAGCTTCTCTTCAGGAAGCAACTGTTCAAGAAGCAGGCATAATGCAGAAGTCCTCAGTTACTGGAAATCCTTCTATAATGACAGACGTTAGTTGGGAGGTAGTAAAAAAAGGTCTTGCTTTATGGACCAAAAATTTGCGAGAAACTTTGAAACACTTAGGTAAAAATAAAGATTCAACTGTGTCTTTGTCCTTATCAGAAGTTGGATTAGATGGGGGAAAAACACAGCAGATTTTGGAAAATCTTCCCAGTGCATTAACTCAGAAAGACCAAACTAAAGTTCCAGTTGGATCAAATGAAACAACTGCGTCTTCTGCATCTTCCTCTCTTGGAAAAAAACTTGATGCCGTAAATTCCAATTTACTGAAGGGTTCTGAACTTCAAGTTGCCATTGTCACTCCATTGATAATGTCAAAAGAGAGTATTCAACATGAAGTGCAGAAAAAAACTCATTCATCTCTGTTGGAAGAAATGTATCCAATTATTGAAGAAAACAGTGTATGTAGTTTACAAGAGCTTAGTTCCTTAGTACCAGCTGCTGATGAAGGTGCAGGAGGAACTCTTCGTTCATCTTCAAACACAGGTATTACTATTAAGAAAGAAGATATAGATATGCATGAAAAAACCACCAAATCCAGTGAAGAAAACTTGATAGTGAAAGCTGAAAAGAACAAGGATTGCTTAATTCATCAAGTTCCTCAGAAAGATGTAAAATCTTACAAAAGTAGTTCAGATTTGCAAGAACCAGGAGATGCTGTTGAAGTGCTGAATGACACTGTGTTCGAGATATCCAGTGTGTGTACTCTTGTACAAGGTGATGAGTTTTACAATTCACAAATAGCATGTATTTTTAATAGTAGCCCTTTGAAGTCTAGTAAGGAAAATGACACTTCAGAAAAATATATGCCGTATTTCCATCATAGTGAGCAGCATTCTGGCCTTTTGAAAAGTGAATCTGAAATTATCACGAGTGCCTCAGAAGGAGATACCTTTTTGCCATCCCAAGACCGCTTATCAGATGCCACTACAGAAAAGCTGTTAGACGAATTGTCGAATTTAGAGATTCCTCAAAGTGGGAAAGCTTCAAATGAGGGGAATGTCATTGATTCTGAGGAAGGAAAAAGCAGTTCCATGCCCCAAAGTACAACTCTTTCAGGAGAGAAACTTAAGCAGGATACACTCTATGATTGTATTCATAGTGCAGACTTCAGCAGTGATAATGAGGTTTTACCTGTAAATAAGGGAAACATATTCAGCAGTAGTATTGCAGATGGAACGAACGCTACTGCAAAAGAGGATGCCACAAAAAATGCGCTGTGTGAAGAAAATCAACCAGATTCTGGAATCGACACTGAAGATCCTAAAATAGTACTAAACGATCAGCTGACTGAACTCTTGAAAGAATTTCCTTATGGAATCAGTTTTCCAAAGGCTTTAAAACCCCCAGAGAATAACGATTTTGTGACTAAACTAAGTGAGAAAGAAGATGAAGAAAAGCCTCAAAGTTCTGTGGAAACTCCCTCACAAATACAAATAACAATATTAACTTCTGAACAGATGAAAGAAATGTTTCCTGAACGTAGTCAATCTTCCTCTAACATACCCAAAAACTGTGAAGTTGACCAGTTTTCAACAGAATTTAAAGATGACTTGATGGAAGAGAATAAAAGGCATAGTCAAACTGATCAAGCTGTACCTTATGACAGCCAAAATATCTCAGCAGAAACAACAGCTGCAAAACCCAGTAAGCATAAATATTGCTGCCTCCAGGGTTGGCTAGCTTTAACAATGGGAGTGGAGCCGTGTAAGTGCATACTGCCTGAAAAAGTTGCCTCAAAGCAGAAGGTGGACATTTGTCCACAGTCTAAAACTATATCTAAAGTCAAACCAGAAGCTGATGCAAAAACTGGTATTCAAGAAAATGAATCAAAAATAGATCCTGAAATTCCACTTTCATCTCTAGAAAAACTAGGCTCTCAAGAACTTAATATACCTGTCAAGCAGGAAATGGAAGAATTGCCACTCCATACATCTTCTCCTACTTTGATAACTGAAACAGTTGAAATTAAAATACAGAACCACACACGTGAAAGAGATAATGTCTCTGCAGATAAAACACAGTGTCCTTCAAGCACAAAAGATTTAAAAGTGGTTGCTGCTAGAACTCTCTCCAAGATTGAAACCTCAGTTAAACAGAGAACATCAAAAGAAAAACTTGTTGTAAGATCAAAGACAGATCATCGAAGGAGAATAGAAATAAAGCGCAACACATACCAAGAAAGATATAAAATTAAACGGGACTCCAATGAAACACGCATTATTAAGGGACCAACTTTGAGTAAGGGTTTGAAGAGAAAAATGGCAATAGGAAAAAAGCATAAGGCTTTGGTAAACCAGCAAAATGATGCCATAAAGTCCCCAAATATAAACAGTATTAAAATTAAGAGCCCTCAACATAAATCTACCATGCTTTCACCAGAACATTTAAATATAAGGAAGAAATTAGATTTTGAGAAAAACTACGGATACAAAAAAAATTTGGGGCACATGAGGATAAACAATGAACCAAGTAGGACTGAGCATATTGAACACAATGAAGAAAATATTCAAAGGAAAAGTCTGAAGATAAATTTGGAAAAATTTGCGTATTCGAAAGAGAAGAAAAATGTAGGCAATTACAGAAGTCATTTAGATGCATCACCAAAACACATGAGCCACGCTTCCAATATACTTAAAGCTCCCTTCTCGGTTAAAGAGGGTGTGCTAGATACTCGTAATAGAGACAAGCGACTTGAGAGATCTCTTTCTGATAAAAAAACATGTTTCAGTAGAAGAACTGGTATACTGCCAATTTCTCTTCAAAGAGAACAAAAGAAAAAATATTTGAACCAAGTTGCATTCAAAAGGATTGCACAGAAAACAATTTGTTTGACAAACTTAGATTCACATTCCAAACCAGTATGGCATGTGAAATCCAGTAGTGTTTCATCATTGTGTGAGGATCAAAAGAACAGCAGCGCATCCTCTCAGCAGCCAGAAGTGGAGAAACCGAAAATGCTTGAGTTCAAAATGTGCCCAGAGATATTGTTTGGAAAATCAGTCTCAGAAGAACAACTTTTAGATAGAAAGAATCTTCCTGAAAAAGACAAAACCCCTATCACAGGTACAGTATGATATGATCAAGCCAATCTATAATAAACTCCTGTTAAATAGGAAGTTGTAAATGCAGACTGGTATTAGTTTTAGTATTTCCCCTGCTTAAGTTTACATTTTAAAATGTGTTTTGTGTGTGCGTGTTGGTGTCAAGGAGCTGTCAGTCAAGCACAGCTCATCCACAAGGCAGGAAAGAACTTGAGACACAAAATGCTTTTAACTTTTATTAACAGAAAGTAACAGCATAGCAGAGTTCCTCACTGCTTCACAAAGACTGTCTTAGCAGTTACCAGTGAAGTAATCTTAGAGGTACTTAGCTAACTTAGATAATTAAAATGCATATACGTAACAGTGGTGAGCTTGAGTACATTTCTTTTTAGGGTTAACATGAATGATATGATTAATTAACATTTAAGCATCCAGAAATCTGCTAAAGGACAAGAAACTACGAGAAGGAAGCAGCTGGAGGGAATGAATCATGGTTTATGTTGTCTCTATACTAATGCACGGAGTAAGGGATTCAAGCAAGATGAATTTGAGCTCATAATACAGGATGGCAAATATGACCTGGTGGGCATTGCTGAAACCTGGTGGGATGAGACTCATGATTGGAATGTAGGAATTGGAGGGTATAGCCTGCTCAAAATGAATAGAACAAACAGGAAGGGAGGAGGAGTAGAATTATATGTAAAGGATGTGTTCACTGGTGAAGAGATCCAGCATCTGAAGCATAGAAGACAGAGAAACAACAGTGACCTTACTGTGGATGTCTGCTATAGACTGCTAAGCTAGACTGAATAGTTGGATTTTGCCTTCCTAGAGCAAGTAGTAGGTAGTCTGCGTGGAGAAGATGGGAGAACGCCTGGCTTTCCAATACTACATGTGAAAAGGATCTAGGGGGCTTTTTAAAGATCTGCCTTAGGTTTTTCATCTAAAGGTTTTTATTGGCTTCTAACATTGGGAGAAACCTATTGTGTGTGGATGGTGCCATTCTGGTTACATAGGATAAATAAAAATGGAAGGAGGAGGAGGAGGGGAAATAAAGAAAGAACATCCCATTCTTCATCTGCTAGCTATATAGATAATTATTCAACACATCCACTCCAAGGTAACACTGAACAATCCACCTTCTATAGACCAATATTCTCTTCAGTACTCACACCCAGATGTCATATGTTCATTTTTTTATTCAAAAAGTCTATAAGAAGTTTCCAATCTTTAGTAAATGTTGACACTGATTTTTCTCTGATTAAACACTCGATTCACCATCTCATCTAAGTCCAGTAATTTCAACATGCCGTATTTTTCGCTCTATAGGATGCACTTTTCCCCCTCCAAAAATTAAGGGAACCGTGTGTGCGTCTTATGGAGCGAATGCAGGCTCCTTGGCTTCAGCGATATCAACGCGTAGCCTCCAAAGCGCAGAGGGAGCGCTCCCTCCACGCTCTGGAGGCTATGCGTTGCTTTCGCTGAAGCCTGGAGAGCGAGAGGAGTTGCTCTCCAGGCTTCAGGGATAGCCGCCTGAAGCCTTTGGAGCACAGCGGGACCTCGCACTGCGCTCTAAAGGCTTTGGGTTCCTTTTGCTGAAGCCGGGAGAGCAAGACACTCCTGGCTTCAGCAAAAGGAACCCAAAGCCTTTGGAGCACAGCGTGAGTTCCCGCTGTGCTCCAGAGGCTTCAGGCGGCTATCCCTGAAGCCTCTGGAGCGCAGCGGGAACTCAGTCTGTGCTCCAAAGGCTTCGCAACCTTACCGCTGCTCCCGTACCTGTTCTGGGGTCCGGGGAAGCTCCGGCTTCCCCCGCCGCAGCCCCGCAGCGAAAAACGAAGCCAAGACAGCCAGCAGGATGGATCCCGCTCACTGTCTTGGCTTCTTTGCTCTTTGAGCCTGGGGGGGGGGAATAATTTTTTTTCTTGACCCCCCCCCAAAAAAAAACACCTAGGTGCGCCTTATGGAGCGAAAAATACAGTACATTGGAAGAGTTTTGGTTTCAGTTGAAAATTGACCTTCAAAACCCTCAGTATCAGTTTATGTACTTGCATGTAATATTTTGAAACTTTTTTACACATCATTCAAGCATGATAAAATGTCACTTTATTTTCTTGAACATTCTGAAAACCCTGCTGAAACAGACCAAAGTTTCATGTAGCTCAGGCTTTTAGGTGCAACAGCCTCCAGGTAAATTCCCTTGAGTATTGACAAGGCGGGCATTTTTTGCAGTGTGTTTCACCAGTGCTTGGCTCTAGAGGGTTTCCAAATAAAGGAAGTTAATAGTTGAGAAATAGCCTGTGAGAGAACAACTTTGTATATTTTGTGATCTATGAATGCATGGGTTGCTTCAGATCATTCTACTACATTGACTGTGGGGTGATTGTGGTTGTCCCTGACCCAAGTATATTAGCCTGCATTTCACAGACAACTGACTGTTTACTCATAACTTGCAATTATCACTTGCAGCTGTCAAAAGTAAAAGAGAAGACTGGTTAAATTACAACCCTGTTAAGAGAAGAAAAACTGAAGAATATGAAACTCAAGGTAACTTCTAAAATCCATATAAGGATAATGCCAAAATTAGGGTCAACCAGAATATCGCAAAATAGTGCAGAAGTTCTGCAGAATTCCTCATCAGAAAATTTGCAAATGAAATAAATGGGAGGCAGCAAAAAGTAAGGTAACTTTTTGATTTTCTGTTCTAAATCAATAAACTTGATTTTGTGAGGTTGAATGCTAGCTTGAAACTGACTTGGCACTTAGTGAGGCACTTGATGGAGGGAGGACCCTTCATTCTCAGAAGAGTAGTTGGTGTCAAAAGCTTCCCTATGTGCCAAAGTCCAGACTTCAACCAACTCTCCACATTAATATTGTCCAAGGTGGTCTAGTTATGGACAACATATATGTCTATTGCAGAGAACAGATGTAACTACTGACTTGGGAATACCACTCTGCCCTGGCAGCTCCAAGATAGTGGTGGAACTAGCCACAGCACAGTATACAATGGCATACCTATATTGCCTCAATAACATGCCTGTTAAGGTTGTGACTTGTCTAGTATTTTGAAGCTTGAGTGAACTTGGAAAGCCTTAACACAGCATAGCGTGTTAAACCAAACTTATTTGCGAGCTGAATATCATGGTTGAATAGTAATGATGCACTTCTATACTTGCCTGCTCAAAACTAAGTTTTAGCAGATTCAATGGGACTTACTCCCAGTATTGTTTTTTATATATAGCTTTGGAGTTTTGGCAGGAAAAGCTGAATTTCGCAAGTCTGTCTATCTCTATAAATCCTCCAAATTAACAGTGCAATTGTTTGTCACTATTCTGCAGTTAATGATGGCATTCCTCTTGATACTGCGATAAAATTATTGGATGGAATGCCTGTGAAGGATTCTAAAGCTACATTTCAGACCTACAAGAAAATGCATCTGGAAAAAAGAAGCCAAAGCCTAGATAGCACTCCCTTAAACTAAATGTCATAAATGTGAGTAATATCATGGGCATGTCTTTATGGTGTATGTATTTGATGGAATTGGGCCATAAAGTAAAAGTGACTGACAGGGGTGGGCACTGTAAAAATGATTATTGCACACACTGGGATGTTTTGTGTTCAAGAAAAGATTCAAAAATTGTTTACCGATATAATTTACAAATAATTTTAACAATTGAATGTATCACATTTTGCAATTAATATATTCCCCTGACTGTTTAATTCCATCATTTTGTCTAAAAAACGAGGATGATAGCACTGTAATTGCAGAAAGAAGCCAGTGGATTTTATCCTTCTTTTTAAAAAGACATGTAATGAAAATATAGTTTATTGGTTTATCGGTTTCCTATAAAAACTAAGAAAACAATAACAATATTTTCAACTCGCCCCCCTCTCTGAAGAGCAGAGATAGTGTTAAAGAATAATACATTAGAATCAAGACGTAATGAGAATAGACCAAAGTGTCATTCCACAGTGTCCCATGAGCAGTTGATGGACAGAAGCAATGTTCAATAGATTCTGCGTAATCAATAAAATTGTAACATGCCATATAAATACTTGTTTCTTTTTCCAGTTTGATGGTCCTCATTGTGATGATGTTAACTTATATTGTTATATTGTTGTTAACTGTCCTGTATCTGTAACAATCATAGCATTTTTAAGAGAGAGCAATTTTGTTTTGTCTGAACTTTGGAGAGATAGTTAAAAACATGAACAAAAGCAGATAAGCCTTGGGTATGCACCAGGGAGCACTGGAAACTGTGTGCTGCTATCCAGTTTTGCTGAACTTTACAAACTTTTCAGAAAGTTACTTTTTACTTTATTTATAATTTTCTGTTATTTGAGGCTTGTTGGTTTTCAGATGTGTTTTTTTAAAAGGAAAAGTTGCAAATACCTCTGTTGAATATCTCTACTTCGATTGAAATGTAATTGTATTTGAAAACCCAGTTTGCATTCATTTTGACCAAAACTTTGTGAGTCAAAATATTATCAGGATTCACCAGCCAGTTATTTAAACAAATCCTCTGTAAGCTATATTAGCTAAGGGTTGTACTTAACTGTATTACTCAGCTGACTTTAAGGCTTCTTTCAGCCGAAGGGAAACAAAAATGATTTCCCCCTCCTCCAGCAGCTCTTATGCCCCACTGAATCTACTCTGGAAGATCCCCAACCATCCGGAGCAAATGTCAGGGTGGGTGCATCAGGGGGTAGATCACCCACTCTGAAATTGTTTCCTTCCCCGTTCCACTGCTAAAAGCCTTATTGTCAGTTGAACAACACTCTGGGATACAACCAAGTATGCTTCCAAATATATGCCCTAGAAACTATTCTGATGTTTAATATTCATTTTTAAGTGCCTTTTGTATTATTTGGTATATTTGATGATACTTTATAACATTGTCATTTATTGATTGTGGTTTTTTATTAAAAAAGTTACATGAACTCAGTGCTTCTGTTTCTTAATGCAATTAAAAGCATACTTATTTTGGCAATGGTTGTTTTTTGTGTATTTGAAAGAATACTTGCTTGAATTTTAATCTGAGTGGTTGAAGTAATCTTTCCAAACATACAACAATATCCCTAGGTACGTCCAAGGCCTTTGTTTGGGGTCCACCTATTCTGTAAGCTCGTATAATGTCAATGGAGGTGAGTGGGTGGGGCGTCTAGATTCAAACTGCCAAAGCAATTTAAAACAAAAGCTCTCATGTATGACTATCATCGAGCACTTCATGTACTGTTTGCGTTACATCAGCTATGTGATCAGATAACATCTCAATTTTAGCTTCATGTAGCTGCAGAGCAGCATTTCAGCCACTTGCTAGAGCCTGACTTACATTCCTTTCCCACAGGGGCCTTTATAGTTTTACATCCCCATTTGCCTAGAAGTACCAGACTGTTGCAGATATTAATATTGTGCAGTTTGAAGCGACTGGACGCATAAGAAAAGACTCCTTTTGGAATAAATCATTGTCCAGACCCATAAAAATATTATTAAAACTTATGGCAGAAATCTTTAATAAAAGAAAACAGAATACATCAAATGATATGTCCAGACCATTGGTCAGCAAACCTTTTTGGGAGGGGGCTGGTTGACCGCCCCCAGACCTAGTGGCAGGTGCACATGCAGCGGAGGGGGCTTCTCGCTCTCCCCATCTCTCCTGCAGCCCTTCCCCTCCCCCTGCCTACCTCCTCCACTGCTCTGCCTGGGGTTGGGAATCGGCGGCGGTGGCAGCGCCTCTCCTTTTTGGGTCAACTTTCCTGGGCGCCAGGCCACGGGGCCAGCAGGCACACCAAGCTCCAGCCCACAGCACAGCCATGGGGAGAGGCGAGCGGCGAGGCTTCCTATCAAAGCCCAGCCCCCTTCCTCTGCAGGGTGGGGAGAAGCCAGGAAGAAGGAGGGAGGGAAAAATCACAAAAAAATGGAGCCAGGAAAGAAAAAGGGGGAAAAAATGGCGACCACACCGATCCAAGCGGCGATTGCAGAACTGTTTGAGGGCCAGATCCAGAGGGTAAGTGGGCCGGATCTGGCCCGCAGGCTGTAATTTGCTGACCCCTTGGCCAGACTATCCATGCAATGTTTTGCGCTGTTCGGCACCGGCTCAGCATCTTCCAAAATATGAAATAATTCAAACAGACCTAAAAGCAAAGGTCTCTCTCCACAGTCTACATTCCAGCCTGCAGACTATTTACTCTTTCCTTCAGGAGAGTTTATTTTATATCCATCACTGAGTTTTGGAGAAAGACTCAAAGGCAACTCCCTTCAAAATGGAAATTTTCCAACCTAATACCTCTCACATGGTCTAAGGCAGAGGTCAGCAACCTTAGGCCCATGGGCCGGAAGTGGCCTGCGGAGGTTGTTTGGCCGGCCCCCAATCCACCCCCAAACTGAGCCACCTGCTCTCATGTTGCACTAAACCAGCACAGTGCGGCGCAGGGACTTGCTTCCGCGGCGCTGAAAATCTTGTATGCGCAGACGCAGGCACCAAAAAGCACGGGGTTGTGGCCTCATCTCGCTTTACAGGCTGAGGGAGCCGGCGTTTGTCCACTCTGCAGACAGTTTTCCCGGGTCATGTGGCCAGCATGAGTAAGCCACTTCTGGTGCAGCGGAACACAGACACGCCGTTTACCTTCACACCGGAGCGGTACCAATTAATCTACTTGCACTTTTTGGCGTGCTTTCAAACTGCTAGGTTGGCAGGAGCTGGGACCGAGCAACGGGAGCTCACCCCGTCGCAGGGATTCAAATCTCCAACCTTTTGATCAGCTAGCCCAAGGCTCAGTGGTTTAGACCACAGCACCACCCGCGTCCCTAGTGATGACATAGCAGCATACAATAGATGGCTACTGCCACACCCTCCCCCCCCAAGTTTGCCAGGGATTAAACAAAAGTTTTTAAGATCAAGTTAGCGACTGATAGACTCCATTGGTTCTGTGCAATTTTGTCATAAGAGACCTAATCATAGCCTTTTGGAAACCATTTGCCTTCAAATCTCTTAACTTGGAGGTCTAACTGCTACAATGTCAAGGGTTTTCCCTTGGTAAATTAGACTTGTGTGCTGTACAAACCCTTTTTCTCCCATCCGTTATAGTGCCCATATATATCTGGGTCTATGAAATGTGACTAATTTAGAGAAGGAATTGAGGGTAGTGCCCTCCACCCACCAGCTCCATGTATTCAACTCTTGTTTGGTCTGTTTGGATTGAGCAGGTTATGTCCCTCAATTCCTACATTCCAGTCATGAGTCTCATCCCACCAGGTTTCAGTAATACCTACCAGGTCATATTTTCTACCCTGTAATAAAAGCTCCAATTCATCTTGCTTATTTCCCATATTCTGCATTTGTGTAGAGACAACTAAAACCATAAGTCGTTCCCTCCAGCCGCTTCCTTCTTGTACTTTCTTGTACTTTAGCAGGTTTCTGGAGCACTATCTCAGTTTCTTGTGCACCAATGAAGCGATTTATCTCCAGTGCCAGGTGTTGTTCTGTCGTATAAAGCGAATGAAATAGTTTCATCCCAAACATAAAAACAAATAGTTCAATATATAAAACAAATATTTAAAATTCCATATATAAAACAGTCAAAAATAACCACAACAGAGATGCAGACTGGGAGAAAGGTCTCCAGTTAAAAGACTGGTTGAAAGAAGAGTCTTCAATAGGCACCGAAAAGGCACCTGTCTAATATTTAATGGGAGAGAAATACAATAGGTAGGTGCCACCACACTAAAGTCTCAATTCCTATATTGCATGGAATAGATCTCCTGATAGGATGGTAAAAGTACAGGCTCTGGAGGGCAGTGTAAACCTAACCTATTTTTTCTGTAATATTCAAACCATACAATGAGATCCCTTGAGGGACTGCAATCTTTCTTGACTGTCCAAGCACCCACTGTAGCCCTTGCTAGATCATCTGATATTTGTCCAAATCCATTAACCAGTTCACTACAAAAGCCACTGTATCCTTTCCTTCCTTTTTGAATATGTTGGTGGCTATAATGATCCTGAGAATCTTCTAGTGGAAATTGCAGTGCCCTGACCACTTCCTTTCCTTTCCTTTTTGTTTGGTTTTGTTTCACTTACAGTTTAATTCATTTCTAACCTCCTGGACCAAATTTCAAGCAGTGATGATTTTAAAGAACTAGGTGCTTATACAGACTTGTGCATTATTGATATGCAATTGTTCTTTGGAACCAAATATCACAGTAAAGTCCGGAG
This sequence comes from Podarcis bocagei, assembly GCF_964188305.1. Taxonomy (NCBI): domain Eukaryota; kingdom Metazoa; phylum Chordata; class Lepidosauria; order Squamata; family Lacertidae; genus Podarcis; species Podarcis bocagei. The sequence goes on from NC_138135.1 coordinate 22,705,645, forward strand.
TCCTTATAAATCAACAGCTTGTTGATCATATACCAATAAATAGGATTTACAATAACAGAAGCAAATAATTGTTTTGTCGCTAATTTCTTTCCTGCAAAATTGTGCTTCTCACTGTTTTAGCAATCCTTTACTGAAGATAACAAGTTGGTTATGTTCACTGTATTGTATGAAACATCACAATATATTGGGAAGGTACTATCAGTACAGGATTGGACCAGAGCAGAGAGTCTGAACAGTAAATCATTTTGCATTCTTCATTCCCTAGCTTTTAAATAACTCCCCCCCCAAAAAAAAAAATCACTAGGGACAAATACTTGTTAACATCGTCATTTAGAATACTTTAACTTACAAGGCTAAAATCTAATGAATAAATAAAATATATTGTGCAATAATCTAGCCCCTCCCCACCGCCACCCTCCCCCCAAAATCAGATACACGAAGAACCAAATGATCGGGAAAGCTGGCTATAGGCACCAGGTTACAAGAGTGTACATGGATCTACACTCAAGTGTGCTACAGAAAAACACCAGCTGATGACTGTCGTTGGCTTAAGGGCAACTACATCCTCATTGAAACATAGTTTTAAACAAGCAGGAAAATGTTTACAAGGCATCCACAGCATGTAAATCATGTACAAATGGATGCATTCAATGTTTCCCTTCCCCAATAGCTTTTATTTATTTATTTTTTAGATAAATACTTTTTTCTACTTTCAGCATTAACTGGACTCAATACATGCACAACTCAAAAGAATTAAGGGGGGAGAATAAGGCTATTGGAAAAATAGAATTAAACTAAGAATCTTCAAGTACCTTACACGACGACCACTCTGTACCAATGCCATTGCTTATGAAATGAAAGGTCACAGAACCCATGAAAACATCTCTAATATTTTATTGGATTTAAAATAGATCATTTTAGCTGTATTTATAGTAATCTCAAAGTGACAATTTGAACTTTGTAAATAATGCAAACAATTAAAAATTATACCCATATTACTCAACCTGTTTGAAGCCGATAGAAATCGGGGGGGGGGGGCTATAGAAAGCCACATTTAGAACAAAATCACAATTTACATTATAATAAAGGCAAATATTCAGCATTAAAAAAACCCACAGCAATGAGTCAGATGTCAAAGCAAATTACAACTAAGCATAAATTACCTGTAATTGGTTTGGTTTAAAAATATTCTAGCAAGTTTATGGATGTGTTATACCCATGCGCAAAAAACTTATTGGTTTTAGATGCCTGAAATCTCTCTTTTTACCCAAGACTTAAGTGTTTCAGGCTGAGATCCAAAGCCTCATTATCTGCCTCTGCTGTGTCAGATATCTCACTATTTCATAAGGGTTTCAAGTAGCTTCAGGGCATTCACCCAATCATTGGTTAAATCTTATATTAATGGTTTAATTTGTTGAAAAAGAGCCATTATGTGCCCTTTCCCAATATAAGGTGTTGATCTATTGATAAATGTGGGAGAGGGGTTCAAAGTGAAGATAATCATTTATTTTCAATTTAAATTAAGATCAACCAGATTGAACCAAATACTGTTTGAGGTGGGGGATTGTTCAGTTTCTGGAATACTGGCATATGTTATGAAATTAAACCAAAATTAAAGCCATATTTCTTGTGGACTATATATTGGACTATATTGTATTTTGATTGATTAGTTTGCAGCAAAATTTCATATTTTGAAGATTTGATAACAATGGCTAGTCGCTGCATCAGTGTTGAAGTAAAATGTCATAAAATATCTGCATCAGTAATGGTATTTTTACGAGACCTTGCAACTGAAACATTAATGATGAAATAATGAACTCATGCAGAGTGGTTTGTAATGCATAGACACTTAAGGGAATTCTTACATTTCAGCAAAGTTTAGCGGATAAAACTTAAGCTTTTGCTTATGTATCATTATTAGTTTACAAACAATTTTAAAAAGCACAAAGGAATGTGGGAGTGAGGAGCCCAGTGCAGCTATCTCCAGCTCCCCATGCCTCCCAGAAGTAAAAGTGAGCAGGCTGTAAACAGGTTGTGTAGTGGCAGCTGGCGGTGTAATGCTCTCCTGCTCTCCTCGTGGTTGTATAAACAGCAGGAGCAGACAGCAGCAGAAGAAAGCAACAGGGATCATCAGAGTGGCAAAGATGGCAGCTATGAGAAGTACGTATATCAATCATAAGTGGAAGGCAGAGATTTATGTATTTGTTTCATATTGTTGCACACTGCCCCAGTCTCCAAGCATTGCGAGATTCCAGGGGTTCATGGCATGAAGGACTGTGGAGACCGTGGTGTCTTTATGACGTATAGTTTATTTAGTTGGCAGGAGCTGGGACAGAGCAATGGGAGCTCACCCCGTCGCATGGATTCGAACCGCCGACTTTCTGATCCTGCCAACCTAGCAGTTCGAAACACGACAGTGCAAGTACCGGTAAATAAATAGGTGCTGCTGCGGTGGGATGGTAAATGGCTTTTCTGTGCACTCTGGTTTCCGTCACGGTGTTTCCGTTGCACCAGAAGCAGTTTAGTCACGCTGGCCACATGACCTGGAAAGCTGTCTGTGGACAAATCCGGCTCCCTCAGTCTGAAAGCAAGATGAGCACTGCAACCCCATAGTCAGCGTTGACTGGACTTAATGGTCCAGGGGTCCTTTACCTTTTACCTTTACATTTATGGTTTATTTACACATATATACAACCTTGGTCTACTATGGAGAGGCTCACAGCATCAACAACCCAGATGGTCTTGTCTCTCCCACAGTCACAGCGTTGGAATCAAGCAGAAATCAAGTATGGCTCTCACCCTCCAGCTTCTGCCTGCTCCTGGCCCACCTCTCAGCTCACACACATTTTAGCTTTTGTCTTCTTCACTTACCAGCCAGGTGAGGGACAGGAGCCCACCCTCAGGCACAGAGCAGCTTTCTTTGTTATACCAATGACCATGCTTAGGTGGTAACTAGGTGCTTGAGGCTAATTCAACAATGGAATCCCCCATTAGATGTTAACCCTTGATGGATTGTGTAACCTAGGAATCAGAAGGTACTCCTGCATCATGCAGACTAGCCTACCAAACTCACAACAATATATTTATATACCTCAAGACAATCTGTAAGCAGTTGACAAAAACAACACATGATACATACATATGTTTTTTCACATGTACTGTATATATTCCTGGAGACAGGTTGTATATCTACAGCAATGACCAGAAGAAGAATGGCTTCTGGGAGGAGCGCAGAAAGAAGCAGCACCGTGGTACACCTGCACCGCACAACCAGACACCTTCATCTCTTCTGCATCTGTCTCTACAGCCACAGCAGGCACTGTAATTCTTCGATGGTTTGACTTCACCCTCAAAGGCGTAAGACAGAGGGGTGCCAGCACACAATATACACATACAAACTGCAGTAAGCCTGGTTGCCTTACTGTTCTTTCTGATTTGTTCTCAAGCAATCTAAATGGCTTTTCTGCAGCAACAAAGGGAATCCTTAAGAAATGGAGGTGGTGGTGGATGTCAAAAGGTGAGCAAGTTGACCACAATATATGGTTAGAGGCCAGCAGCTGCCTCTACCTGCAAAGCAAAAAGGGTTATTCACCTTTGCTCACCAATCCTGATGTAAGGCTTTGCTTTTCAATCCTTTCTGCTGACTCCTGGGTCTTGCCCTCAGCTCTGATTTTCAGCTTGCCCTTTGGTTCCAATTCCTTTTTCTTCCTCAACTCTGACACCTGATTTTTCTCAGCTCTGATTGCCCATGTTGCTGCTTGAATACAGTCTCCTAGCTCCTGGATGATCCAGATGCCTATAGCTTAGACTTAACACTAGGGGTGAGGGGCATGAAGCTTCATTCTATCCCAGTGCAGTCAGCCTGGAATGGATGCAAACTGGCAATACTGTGAAGGAGGGGATGCAGTAAATCTTTAAAATACTGGTAATATCCAGCTAGAAGTACACAATTGCATTCCACTGAAAGAATGCCTACAAAAATATAGTCATTTTGATAGGGTATCAGAGACGAATGCCACTGGTTTCTTGAGGCCCCTTTGGGGGCTGCTTGAAGAGCTGGATTTTTTCATCTAGCCTGGTGTATGCCAGGGAAACCCTGAGAAAACAGGAAATAGGAAAGTATGATGTCATTTTGCCATTTGCCCAAATGGGATACAAGAAAAAGCCAAGGGCCTTTCAGAAACAAACAAATGGCTCTTTTGTACTGTGAATAAGAGGTCAAAGTGGCTTGAGAACAGATGTCTAAGTGTTTTTATATAAAAAAACCCACCCCACATTCAACAAATAAAAAACCAATGGGGGCTCTGAGATGCTCTTCTTCAAATTACTACTGAGTAACATTTAAAAAAAAAGTATTAAAATTGGTAACTGATATTAAGCTAGTGAAATAAAAATAATTGAGGTCTTATGTATATAATAAAGGTTCATAAATGTACCAAGCAAACACGTACATAAATATATAAACCACATGTCTGAAGCTGCACAGGAGAGCAGCCATGGAGCCATTTTGACTCCCAAACTGACCAGGTGTTTTCTTTGCAAAGTCAAATGGAAAAGCCTCCCCATTGTCTTTTCCTTCACAAATCCTGTCTTAAGGGTATGTCTGTGTTTGAATAGGGTGAGCCTGTGACCTGGCTCAGGAACTAAGTACTTATCATTACAAAAGTAAACATTAACAGGTAACTTGCCAGTAAACATTAACAGGTAACTTGCCAGACAGGAGGTAAACAACCCACTCAGATTATGAGGTAAACAACCCACTCAGATTTCAGCTTTAGCCCGCCCTTTCTGTGATGTAGGTATGATGTGTCTGGGGGGGTGGTCTTAAGCTACGCCCCTTCTGTGATGTATGTATGATATTTCTGGGGGTGGTCTTGGACTCCACTTTAAATTGGTGGGCAATTTAAAATGTCTATATAAGGGCGGACACACTTTGGTTCGGGGTCCCTCCTGCCACCTGCGTGTGGCTGTGAGCACCCTGTTGCAACAGTTAATAAGGGTCAGGCTTACTAGCTGCTTTGCTTCTCAATATTCTCTAGTTGGCCTCTGTTCTTTCCTCCGACCGATGGAGAACCTACAAAGGACTCTATAAGGGCTCTTGTGTCCCCCATAAGGGAATAAGGGCAGATTTTCGTTTATTACACTAGTGTTGGGAAAGATTGAGGGCACAAGGAGAAGGGGAGGACAGAGGACAAGATGGTTGGACAGTGTTCTTGAAGCTACCAGCATGAGTTTGACCAAAGTGCGGGAGGCAGTGGAAGACAGAAGTGCCTGGCGTGCTTTGGTCCATGGGGTCACAAAGAGTCGGACACAATTAAATGACTAAACAACAACTAAAAACTTTTTTATACAGTCCTTCCTTCCTTCCTTCCTTCCTTCCTTCCTTCCTTCCTTCCTTCCTTCCTTCCTTCTGATATAAGAATTAGAGATCCAGGGTGTATCTTTTTTATTTTAAAAATGTTCCAATATTAATTGTATTGAACCTTTGGCTAGAATGTATTAGGCTTGCATTTGTGTGGCTGGATTTTACGACTCTTACGCAGTATTGCTTTCCTATCTGACCCTGAAAGTGGCATAAATGGTCATTCAGGATAGTTTGCTATGTCTGTTTTGAGTTGGCACCAGAGTGAAATCTATCATCTCCAGAGGTTCCAAGGAACAGATAGGGACATCTGGAATGTCAACAACCGTGTCAAAGGCCTGGTTGCTAAGGAAACAGTGATAAAAAAGACATTTGAGACCCAAATGGCCTGAGGCAGTTAGGGGCATCCCAAGGTAATTGTGGGGGTAGAGTTACCAGTATGGAGCCATGCATGTTTTGCTTCTCATGACCTGTAACCTTTATTGATGTATGTAGAAGAAAGTTTGATGTTTTATGACTCTGTGTGTGCTGTATTTGAAATTAAAAGCCCTTGTAAGCTTTGTTACAGATTTGCTCTGGACAGTCTTTTCTAACTAGGTCTGCTGAGCAACTGGACGGCAAGACCATCCTGTTGCAACAGTTAATAAACTGGGTCCCAAACTGGATCTGCTGATGCTTCTAATTCTATTGGTTCCATATTTTATTGAAAAGCTGTTCCCTCACCTGGGTAACAAACAGGTGCTATAGAAATAAATTCTTTCCTTCCTTCCTGTGACAGATTTCATATTGCTATAAATTTAAGGAGGGGGCCTCTAAACTCTAGAAATGAATAAATACCAGGATTTTGATTAATTGAGATATGGGTTAAAGTACAAACTGCATAGCTGTGCCATATGGAATTCCTGGGCCATCTTATGCAAACCAACCTGGTTGGCTTAGTAAAGAGCAAACCTGTTAACATGACAAAAACAGTATGTATATTTGTGCCAACCCCTGCAGTGCTTCTCCTCTTGTATCAAAAGAATTAAGTACAGGCCCAGTATTGAAGATTGTCTTTGCTGGGGACCTGCTAAATGCCTATAGCTGCTGAGGTTCCATCTCTTCTTCTCTACCACCTTGACCACCAGCTCCTTCTTTGGTTGGTTGGTTGGTTGGTTGGTTGGTTGGCTGGCTGGCTGGCTAGTTGCTTCCTCTTTACCTGGGCCCAACAAACTGGCAAACAAGAGCAGCAGTCATTGCTGCTACCACTTCTGATCTCACCATTCACCCATGCACTCTCTCCCTTCACTCTGAATTGTGCTGCGTGGTCCTTTTACATAGCATGTGCCTTTTATAGTGGGTGCAACCTAATGTACACTTAAGTGACATGTGGCACAATTCTAAGCATGTTTAACTCAGAAGGAACATTATACCGAGTTAGACCATTTGTCCATATGGCTTAATATCATTGACACGGGCAACATCTTTCCAGGATTTCAGACGGCCATTCCTTCCCAGCCCTATCTAGACACTCCAGGAGTGAACCTGGGACCTTTTGCATGCTAGCATCTGCTCTACCACTGAGCTTCAGCCCTTGCCCTGAATCAATCATACTTCAGTGGGCTCCCATCTTTAATAAACATCCATAAGAACTTCTGGAATCAGAGGGATCCTTTTTTATATAAAAAATTATACTTTTCAGGTTTATAGGTAAAGGTACCCCTGCCCATACGGGCCAGTCGTGTCCGACTCTAGGGTTGTGCGCCCATCTCACTTAAGAGGCCGGGGGCCAGCACTGTCCGGAGACACTTCCAGGTCACGTGGCCAGTGTGACAAAGCTGCATCTGGCGAGCCAGCACAGCACACGGAAACGCCGTTTACCTTCCCGCCAGTAAGCGGTCCCTATTTATCTACTTGCACCCGGGGGTGCTTTCAAACTGCTAGGTTGGCAGGCACTGGTACCAAGCAACGGGAGCGCACCCCACTGCGGGAATTTGAACCGCCGACCTTTCGATCGGCAAGTCCTAGGCACTGAGGCTTTTACCCACAGCGCCACCTGCGTCCTTTCAGGTTTATACATTTCACTGATTTTACAATCCTTTTGACATTTCAAAACTTGACTTCCTCCCCCCCCCTTTCTATGGTTCCTTAAATTTATTTTTAATACCTTATGCATATCCAAATTAACTTAATTTGCTTATTTACTTATCAAATATATACTCTTATGAAACTGCAAGCTATTACAATAATCCTGCCAATGTTCTTATCTGTTTACAATTTATCTGTAAATATTCAATAAACCATTTCCATTCTTTTATAAAAAGTTTGTTATTTTGATTTCTTATTTTTCCTTTAAGTTTTGCCATTTCTGCATATTCCCTAAGTTTTTGTATCCATTCTTCCTTTGCTGGGACTTCTGCTTCTTTCTATTTTGGGGCAAGTAACACTTTTGCCGCTGTAGTAGTATACATGAATAAGTTTCTATACAGTTTTGGTAGTTGTGTCCCTATAATTCCCAAAAGAAAAGCTTCAGGTTTTGGTTTTTTTAAAATGTTATTTTAAACATCCTTTTCATTTCATTATATATCGTTTCGGAATAAGAGGAATCCTTGAGGCAAGTGTCAGGGGATGGCTAGGTTAACCTGTTCAGCTAAAACCCACCAAGAGAATTCTGGCACTTGGATGACCGACTGTTTTATTGTGGCATAAGCTATTAAGGACCAGATCTCTTCTCCTCCCGTGCATGAATCCATAGTCCCTTCCAGAAGTAACTTTGCATGATCTCACTAGTCATGTTTGCCCTTTCTATTTACGCCCTTTATCTAGTATGGTTGTTTTGAAATACAGAGCTGTATTTCCATTTCAGTCGGTCTCACTATTTGCTCTGGATAAGGCCTCCCAACTTTTAATTTTCTTTCCTTATGGGGGTGTTGCAGCCCAGTTTTATATGTAGTTAGATTTTTGATGGACATCATTATCACTATTATTAAAAAAAAAATACTGCCCTTCACCTGAAGATCACAAGGTGGTTCACAAAAAAATATAAATAAATAAATCTACTTAGATTTTCCAAATCCATGGAGGGTTTCTTGAGGTGTGATTTTAGCAGTGCTTCCTTCAAGCAGGCAGGGAACACCCCCTCTTGCAAGGAGGCATTAATCACCTCCTTGGTCCAGCCAGCTGTACCCTCCCTACTAGTTTTATCAGTCCAGAGAGGCAGAAGTCCAAAGTGCAAGTCATCTTCCTGACATAATCCTGTTTTGTTACCCACGAGACAGCAGAACAGGGCTGAATACAAATTCTAGTATATACATATATAGATCACAAATCTTTCCTACTGTTGAGTACCTCATGTTCCATCTTGCTGGGTGCTGACCTCAAAGAATAGCAAAACAGCTGCCATGCAAGATCAGCAATCTGACATGCCTTCTTCTCTGTTCCCAATTCTGAATAATTCCCATGTCGAAATCATTCAGTTTCAAGACATGTACCTGCTTTGACAGGCTTCTTAATGTGGCTGTGTGACATGCTTGCAAATTAGCCCAACCTCAGACTCTGGCCGTGCGTTGGTAAGTAAGCTAATATCTAGATATAGCATCTTGCCTTTCCCTTTTGCTTTCTGAGATCTTGAGCCAGAAGTGGTAAGAATTCTATATTTATGCACCCTGGTTTGTTCTTGATGTACATATTCCATGCGTTAAGCTACAGGGAATAAGATGGTGTTTTCTGTATGTGTTCTGTCTGGAAAGAAACGTTAAGTACAGACCATGATTGGCCTCAGAGAATTCAAATGAAGCAGCTCTTCCCCATCTGTTTCAAGAACTATTTAAAAACCTGCATGTACTGAGAAGAAAAGAGAGAAGCCCAAACCATTGAACTTGCACCATGACCTCCTGAAGAGACCTCCAACAACAGCTAAGAGAGCTCTGTTCAAAATAGATTTTGTTTGGTTGGTTTTGGTATTTTAAACTGTCATTGAACAATCTTAATTTTTATTAAACTATTTATATTGGCTCTTAGAAAAGCAACACTCTGCAGACTATGCGAGTAGACTTAACTGAGCTGTATTGGGTAAGCCACCAGGATGAGAGCTCTAACAGTGTCATAGCCTCCCTACCTGAGTCCTACCCTTGAAGTGATCTCACCCTGGAGCCACACAGCTCCATGTCCAGCCTCAGAGGTGCACACTGAGCACTAGCACCCTTTCCAGCTGCATGTAACGTTCACCACCAGCAGCTTTGTGCTGGCTGCAGTAAAGGCTTTTTAGATGCGTTTGGTGTGTCAATCTGCATGGATTTTTGGCCTGGTCTACAAAGGCAAACTTCACATTTATCTGGACAAAGAAAATAAGTTAGTGGTATAAATAGAAGGTGACAGAACAGTTAATGGCACAAGAAACTTTGAAGGCTCAGAGAATCCCCTCCCAAAGTCCTTGTAAAAGTCCTTGCCTTTCCCAACCAATCAAGATTTGTTGGAGCAGAACAAAAACATAAATCAACTAATAAAGGGAAAAACTTTGTTTGTGCATACCAAACTTTTGAACTGGAAAAGCGAGTTAAGACCATAAATTAGGACCCTAGAAAAAGGAGTTGGAAGGATAATATCCTACTTGTTTATGGCTTGGATCAAGCTACCTGAGTGTGCACTCATGTGCTTCCATGTGTGCACTGAGTATGTCCAGCTTCCTGTTATAGCTTGATTGTAAGAAAACCCTGAAGGCTGCACGCCAGAGAGGTGGCTGGGGTGTCTTCACCCAAGACATAGGGCCAGTTTTATCCTGTGCTTGCAACTGCCCTGAACTCCTGTTCAATGAAGTTGCTGTCTGTGCATGCACTGTCATCTGCACATGTTCAAAGGCTGTCTGAACTATACACACCTCAGTTTAACTGAAACTTGTGTTTTCAAATCAGTTGGAAGGTGGTTTGAGGGGAAATGCCTGCCCCCTCAATAAACTCTAGGATACATATGGATTGTGCCTAATGTTATGTGTACTCAGCTTGAAACACCATTGGTGGAAGTACAAGTGGAGCTGTGCATTGCCAGGCTGTGCAATGAATGCCTCTTTATGGGAACTAATTGTTAGAACTGATTTATTGATAAAGATACCATTTTGGAATTTTTGGAATGACAAGTGCAGACTGTTTTTTACATAAACAGTTTGGGGACAATACCAACAAAGTCACCTTAGTTTTTAAGATCTTAAACTACCACAAATCTTTAAGCTTTTATTGTAGCTTAAGGTCTTATCATGCCCTTCTGAAGGCCAAATGTAACTCTACTTTCCTTTAAGGAGCCATTTACTGTCCTCATCCACTGGACAAAATCTCATTTGGCTGCAAAGACCTATTTCTTTCTGAGCCCTGTGCTATTTACCTTTGCAGACAAGGTTTGAAGAACTTGAAATATAAAGTGTTGTGTCAATGCCAAAACTGTATGTTATTTCAACTGAGTGATATTTCTTACTTTCCCAGCCTGACTTTATGGAAATAATATATTCTAAAATGTTTCCTCTGTGATTGGACCAGGCAATTATTCCATAGCAACCAGCATGTGGAATAGCAAGTGAACTCTATAGGCTGTGTTCTTCTCAAAGCCACTGAGCCAAATGATGGAATGAATTTCAGCTTCCGATTTAGAATAGCACAGTCGGTATTGTACCCACTGCTATTATTACATGAACAGGGGGGGAAACCCCCAAAAGGTTTAAGGCACCATAGTAATTTATCAGCTTTACTTCACTGTCAAAAGAATAAGTATGTGCTAGAGACATGATTTAGGTTTTGTTGTTTAATTTACAAAACCAAGTTAAGACATACACATAATTTATCAGTGGACATAATGAAGAATGGCTTCTGGGTAGCATCCCTCGGAAAGAAATATTAGATGTGATGTAGAATCTTATGAAGAGGTTGCCATGGTATTTTCGGAGCCCAGATGGAAGTAATCAAAGGCTGAAGACAGATTGTCAATGGTTTTGTTTGTTTGTTCCCCACCCCCTGCATAATTGAAGGCAGTTTGAAAAAGGTATCGCTGCTTATTGATCACTTACGCACTGGGTAATCTGTTTTGCAGGTTTCATATTGTTTTATGACCTGGGACTGCTCCTTGTCTGAAAATTAGGAAAGCTTGTGGCTGGCCCAATACATTTAGTCACCTGAAGCGAACCACACAATGGCGTCTCTCCCCTGCTGCTGGCAGATGGAGGTGATCGTGTGGAATATATTTTACTTTATCTGGAAAAAGTACAAAATCAGACTTCTGAACACAACTCCAACACATACCACTCTGTAGTCCCCACACAATGAAGCACACAAAAATCAATTTGTAGTGTTTTCTACTCTCTGGAACTTTCCAGGTTATATACTTCTAGCATTCCAGTTTTGATACCAAGGATTATTGTGTGAGCTCTGTGTTGTCCCCACCCTGCCTACCCAATGCACATAGTAACACACTCAGATATCAGGTTTAAATCTCAACTTCCCCATAAAGCTCACATGGCCACCTTGAGCCAATTCTAACCTCTCAACCTAATCTAATAGGATTGTTGTGAGCAGAAAAGGTGCGGGGGAAGGGACCATGTACCTTTATTTCCAACTGATAAATGGAATGAAATAAAATTTAAAATAGATATAGTTGGAAAGAACATCTTTGTCTTACAGTACACAGTTCAGCACAAGCCATTCTGTGCAAAATGACCACCTGTCAAGAACTGGCAGGACAATGGGGAGGAGGAAGGAGGATCCTGGTGAGGGGTGTAGCTGGAACTGGGGCAAGCTGGGGAAGGGGAAGAAGAGGTTGGTGTAGAAAGTACTCACGGGGTAACAGAGGGTGACGAGGGGACAGGGATCAGTGCACAAGAACCAGAGCAGTAGAACCCTTCACCAGAGTCAGAGGGGCCCCTGTCTCCACAAACATGGCAGGCTCTGAGGCAAAGGGAGCAGCACTCTAGGAGGCTGAGGCAGACAGCCCAGCTCCCTAGATGGCCAGGTGGGGCTTGCTAGCTCTGGCAGAAGGTGTGTGATTCCTCAGCTGGAGTAAGCTCAGGTTAGGGTCGCAAGCCTCATCCAGCCCAGATGCTTCAATCAGCAGGCATAGTATAAAAGAGCGGCAGAGCTGAGGTGCTGTGTCTGCTCAGATGCCCATGGTGAAGGACCTTAACTTGAATGCTCGAGGATCTCTGCAGGACTGTGCTTTGATTTGGACTCTGGACTGACCCTAGACTAGGGGCTTGCCATACTGACTTGCTGTCAGGTAGGCCAGGGTTACAGGACATCACCTTTGCAATGCATGGTGTATTATTGTAGTGTGCACATATCAACATATGTACACCCAGAGATAAGATGCATCAATACCAATCATTAGATCAATTTTAGAGACCCTAGGAAGGCGGCTAAGTCTGCAACCCTATGCACACTCACCTGTAAGGCCAACCAAACTTAGTGAAACTGACATCTGAGTAACCATGCATAAGTTTCTGCTGTGAATCCTAAATATTGACTGACAAGCAGCAACTGAGCAGAGCAACCACAGAAAGAAAAAAATATAAATTAGTACCCAGCAGGTAGAAAGGTGTGTGTGTGTGTGTATAATTTATTAAATTTCTATACTGCCCTTCATCTGAGGATTACGAGGCAGTTTACAATATAAAAACAAAAATACTGTACACAACATGGTAAAAAAATGAAAACAATAACTCTCTCCCCGGTTTAAAAAAGTCATAGATTGTTTAGTTAGCCAAAGGCCTGGGAAAAGAGGAATGTTTTCGCCTGGTACCTAAAGATAGGAAACAAAATGAAATTGAAATGCTTGTGCCACAGGCACCCCACCATGATTTATTATCTTGAAATATTTGTGCCATCGCCAGATCCCCAACATCAGGCACGAGACTGAAAAAATGAAATACTGTACATTCATGGAGCTTTCACATTATCTCATAAATCCTTACAACAGCCCTGCATAGGTCAGTATGGTATTTATTATTCCCTTATATATTGGTGGACTGATTGAGGTGAAATGTGGGGCATCTCGTGAGTTAATAGCTGAGGTGAGATATGATGCAGGGCATTTGGGGCTCAACTCACAGCAGACCACTTCCACACCACCATTGTATTCAAATAATAATAGTGATGGTTACAGTTGACACTAATTATGGTGGCAACAACATTTGTCAGCATGGGGCAATTAAATATATGAATCTCTGTGGACCCACGTGTGAAGGGGGACAACAAAAGCCTTTCCATGGGCACCCGACTGGCCACTGGGAGAGCAGGATGATGGACTCGATGGGCCAGACCTGATTCAGCTGGATGATCCTTGTGTTCTCACGGGACACCGATGATGCTCCATAAGGCTGTCCCAAGACATTTTGTTCCCTGAGGCAAAGCACTATAGGGTCCCACTTCTCATCATGTACAGGTGGTATCCGGACTGACAACTCAATCTTACACTAGGGATGGGAGATAGAGTCCTCCACTGCTCCTGAGGCAGCAGATTTGTGAGGAGCGGGGTCCAGGAGAGGTGGCACAGCAACCAAGTGGAACATCTGGAGGCTTAGAAAAGACTCTTGCCTCCCAGACCCCCTCAGCTGCTGCCCCAGCACCTGCCACCTGGAGAGGGGTTTCCTCACTCTGTCTCATAGGAGCCAACCAATGAAACATTTGAGAGGGCCAGGCTCCCCCAAAGTTGATGGGAATTGCATGGTGTGCACAGTGGCGTAGCGTGGGGGGTGCAGGGGGGCCGGCCGCACCGGGCGCAACATCTGGGGGTTAGGGTTGGGGGGCGCAAATCCACGGGTTAGGGGGCGCAAATTACTTGCCTTGCCCCGGGTGCTGACAACCCACGCTACGCCACTGGGTGTGCATGTACCACATCTTGTGATATATTATGTTGGGTGGGGCTTACCTGCCCGCCCAATATCTCATTCAAGCCGGCACCCCTGCCTTGCCCAAGGGTAGGGCCGGCCCTGAACATTGTTCAAAGGCAATGGGGTGGTCTAGAGAATGCCTCTAGAAACTTCAGTAGCAAACCTGAGGGAAATATATGGCAAAGCTCAGAAGTGTGTGCACAAGCACCACCTCAGCCTTGGCAGTGAAGAGGGGAGTGTGTGTCACTTGTGTGTTTCGAGGAGAGCTGTGGGAAGCGTGAAGGGGGGGGGGACGACTGTGCGGTAGACACGCAGCCTCCGCCCCGCCGTCGTCCAAGAGCGCGGGAAGAGAGACGCCGCCGCCGTGAGGAGGAGAAGGAAGAGGCGGCGGCGGCGGCGGAGGCGGCGCTGTCATCTCCCCATCTGTCCCTTTTTCCCGGCGGCTGGGAGGGGAGTGGAGGGAGGAGAGGCGGTTAAGCGGGAGAGAGAGAGAGAGGCAGGCGAGGCGAGGCGGCCTCAGGACGTGTCTGTCGGTAGCCTTTCTGGCTGCTCTGCTATGGTAATAAATTCACCCGCCCCGCTTCCCATTATTTATTTCCCGGGGGGGGGGGGCAGGTGACCGATACGGCCAGGTCTGTTTTAATTGATATATTTATTTTCTCCAAACCCCTTCTCCCCCCACAGGCTGCAGCAGTGACGGCGGCGGCGGCGGCGGCGGCGGCCGGGAGAGGGGGAGCAGGTGGAGAGTTGAGAGACTGCAGTGAAGCTACCCTGGAGACATGGCGGACCAATGCCTCTGAATAAGCAAAAAAAAAAGGAAGGGAAAAAGGGGGGGGGTTAAAATAAACAAATAAATCCCCCTCTGCCTCCCTCTCCCTTCTCCTCCTCGGTCTCCAGGGCCAGTTATGATGCCGGGTTGAGGACAAATGGTGCAGCAGCCTCGGGGGGGCTTTGAATTCCTCCTTTCCGCTCCTTCATGGTGCGCCGCATCCCCTCCCTTGAGCCGATGTAGCTGGCTGCTTCTCAGGAGGAGCCTCCCGGGGAGAATCGCCGGCTGCCCTGTGCCTCCTGCATCTTCCCATCCCTCCTCCATCTGCCCGCCCGTCCCTCCTCCTCCTCCCTTTCCCCTTTCATCTCACTCTCGCCATCCACCCTTCTCTTTGCCTCCCCCACCCTTCCGACCTCCAAGGCTATGGCTGCGGAAGAGGTGTTGGAGACGGTGGATCACTACAAGTCCGAGATCGAGAGGCTGACCAAAGAGCTCACGGAAACAACCCATGAGAAGATCCAGGCTGCGGAATATGGGCTGGTGGTCTTGGAAGAAAAACTCACCCTCAAGCAGCAATATGATGAGCTGGAAGCGGAATATGATGTCCTTAAGCAGGAGCTCGAGCAGCTGAGAGAGGTGAGTTGGCTTTGAAGATTTGTGGTGTGTTTCCCTACCCCCCACCCCAGTGTGCTGGTTCCCCCCCCCATCCTCCACTTTTTCACTCCATCCCTCACTACATTTTTTAAAAAAAGGATGGAAAAGCAGCTCAGTATCTCTTCTGCTTAGAATTGTCCTCTGAACTGCTGCGTCTGATAAGGCTTTGTATTGTAGGCCAGATGATTATAGTTATCCTGGAGCTATGTTTGCTGGAGACTGACATTGCAAGGTGTGATTTATCACAGGACTCAAGGATCAGCCCTGATCATAGAAGATGCTTAAGAATGGATTATGGATGTGATATTTTAAACCTACTACTGACTAAAATCCCAGCATTGCTTAAACTTGCATAGAAAAAACTTCCGGCTTTCAGATATTTTTATGCAAGCATTTTGATTTATTGCCGTAAGTGGGTGGCTTGGCTCCTATTCAGAAAAATGGTATGAACATTTAACCTTTTAAAAAAACCCCACATATTTTTATAACAATATAAGCTACAGCAAACTGTGTGTGCTGACTTTATGTGTTGACAGACTTTGAGGTTATTGATATGTTTGCTGTAGTTTCACCTGTCAGTGGCATCCACCATCTTTCCTTCAAAATCTGTTTCTGTACCAGCACAGAAAGATTTGCTTGATCTTAAGCAACCAAGCTTGTCTAACAAAGGTAGACAATCACATACAACTCATATGTGTAGCTAATCTTTGTGTTTCATTGGGTTCTTTATATTTTTCCCATTTGTGTGTTTTGAGAAGAGATGCAACAAAGGTTTATATTTAGTGCATTTAACTATTTCCAGAGGGTTCTGAATTCTGTTAAGTTCAATTAAGTTGATCAAGTTCAGAATTCTGATATATGTTCATTTTTTGTGTCCAGGAATCATGATATTTCACTTACACATGATAATAGGTATCAAGGGGTGAAGGAGTAAGGGGTATAGGAGTAAGCCTGATTGCATACAATATGACCTGTTTCCACATAAATATTCATAGGATCACATGGCACATAGACAACATCTTTATATAAAAGGTAAAGTATAATGGGCAGGATCTAATAAGATTCAGCCCTTAATGCTTTAAATCTTCCACTGAAATCAGTGTAACTTAAAAGTGTTTCTATTATGCTGGATTATATTTGAGATGAATTCTGTAGACATGAGGAATCACTGTTTTATTTATTTTATAAAGCTATATTGCTACATATGTCATACTATAAATTAAACTTTATGTTGCTTTTTGCTTTTTTCAAAAGTTCCTGAGACATCTCACTCTGTTTAGTAAGATTTTGTAAATGCAGTTTGCATTTGCTTGGGACACCTGAGTATATAAACTATTACTTTTTTGTTTATGTTTGTAAATATATGTGCCACAATATGATCAAAATCTCCACAGTAAATTTCAACTTTCTTGGTACAAAAAATTCCCAGAGACTTTCCTGAACCACAACAACTGGTATTCTGTGTCAACTATAATGAAAGCTTGACTTGGTCTTGTTCCCCAAAACTTTCTGAATCTCAATATGTGAGAAAAATTGATTGAGACAGGTATTACTTTTAAAAAAAAGATTTTTATTTTTATATAACAAATAAAAATCAACATAACCCCTCTGCCCTAAGCATATAAGGGAGGTACAAGTTATTGCTTAGAGACTTAGAGTAATGCCTTAAGCAATAGTATTTATTTGTAATAATTTTTAATTAAATTTTCAAAAGTTTGACATACAAATTTCAATGCATAATAAATTTAACTTTTCTCAATTTAAGCAATAGTCACTTGAAGTAATAGTCTTAATATTTGAGGTAGAGCTATTGCTGATGAAAGTAAATGTTCAAGTAATATATTTGGGATACAGTCATAACAAGTTCAACAGGAGAGACGACTAGACAGGATTGTCATGAAGATGGCTGATACTTTCCATCAAGCAGGAAACTGAGCGAGGAACTATTTAAGATCTTGCCCAGTTACAAGTAGCAAGTGTTTTGAAGATTTGTGTGTTTATAGCTTGATGCACCAGTAATAAGATATCATAAAGAAGCTGCTAAATATATTGGGCCCTGACAGAAATATTCTGCCTGAATTACCGGTATATTCTTATCTAAAGTGTAATTGCTTCCCTCCAAAGGATTCTCCAGTAGATTGGTTTGGTTCATGATCAATTTAAAACAGTACTGAATTAAGTCTTGAAAAGCCTCATCAGAATTGGAAAATTATCTTGTAGTTCTGTCTACACTGGAAGGACATTGTTTAAACCCCCTTAAGAAAATGAAATTAATGCTATATAGAAATCTTGCATAGCTTTTATTTTGAGATGATTTTGATAGAATCCCATGACTCTATGTTGACTTCCAATATTAGATTTGTCAACTTTTTAGTGTCACTTAAAAAGAGCCATGTGACAGCTAGAAATTCAAGAGCAGCAGTTTTTGCAAGCATGAAAATATAGTGACGTGTAAACCTTTACATATTGAATTTCTGCCTGATATGCAGCTATTAATAGCAAAGACGCCTTGTGAGAAAAAGGTGGTAATGGATAGTGAAACAATTTAAAAGTGGTGGTTCATTTTTGGAGTTCTTAACATATCTACAGTGGAGAGAATACGTATTATATACAAGTTCCAGGTATTGTTATTTCTTTTTGGTTCCCCAGTGTGAATCATTTTTGTAATATAACACATATATATAATTTAATATAATTTACAGTATTCTATTCCAGGTATCTCATACATTTTTTGAAACCTTTGCCAAGCCACAGTTTCAAACTAGTTTTCAGCTCATCTTCTAAGTAGTGGATAGAAATCCATTTTCAGCATCTGTTCCCTATACAGTAGTACCTCGGGTTACATATGCTTCAGGTTTCATACGCTTCAGGTTACAGACTCCGCTAACCCAGAAATAGTACCTCGGGTTAAGAACTTTGCTTCAGGATGCAAACAGAAATCGTGCTCCGGCGGTGCAGCAGAAGCAGGAGGCCCCATTAGCTAAAGTGGTGCTTCAGGTTAAGAACAGTTTCAGGTTAGGAACGGACCTCCGGAACAAATTAAGTACTTAACCTGAGGTACCACTATATGTAAAATGAAGGTGGAGATACAGTGGTACATCGGGTTACAAGCACCTCGGGTTGCAAACACTTTGGGTTACAGACTCCACTAACCCGGAAGTAGTACCTCAGGTTAAGAACTTTGCCCCAGGATGAGAACAGAAATTGCACGGTGGCAGCGGGAGGCCCCAGTAGCTAAAGTGATACCTTAGGTTAAGAACGGTTTCAGGTTAAGAACGGACCTCTGGAATGAATTAAGTTCGTAACCAGAGGTACCACTGTACAGATAAATGTACAGCATATAACTGTCATACTGATGAGCAATGAATCTTTTTTCTTTTTTGTAAAACCAGTTTGCAAAAAAATGCAAATACCAGTACATTACTGCAGCTCTAAGTGTCTCTAAATAGATAATGACATTGCCTGGGCAGCTCCCCTCTTCTGCAATGGAACCTCATGTAGACCTTGTGTTTACAGTAGATGAGATACAACCAGCAAGTCGTCTTAGGTAGTTCTTATAGTACTTACAGTCTGGGATAGTATTTACAGGATTATGGTGCAAACCAGTCAAAATTAATGAATGAGGATTACTTCATATGCTACAGTGGATATTAGGTAAAGGTACCCCTGACCGTTAGGTCCAGTCGCAGACGACTCTGGGGTTGCGGCGCTCATCTCACTCTATAGGCCGAGGAAACCAGTGTTTGTCCACAGACAGCTTCCGAGTCATGTGGCCAGCATGACTAAGCCACTTCTGGCGAACCAGAGCAGCACACGGAAACACTGTTTACCTTCCCACCATAGCGGTACCTATTTATCTACTTGCACTTTGACATGCTTTCGAACTGCTAAGTTGGCAGGAGCTGGGACCGAACAACTGGAGCTCACCCTGTTGCGGGGATTCGAACCGCTGACCTTCCAATCAGCAAGCCCTAGGCTCTGTGGTTTAGACCACAGCACCACCCCCATCCCAACAGTGGACATTACTCCATATTTATTAAAGGATACATATAATTGTGTTCATCCAGCTTATTGTAACTTATTTACAATACTAGACAATATCATTACTGTCCTGTCAGCTTATAAGTGCTGTACATCCTTTCAGAAGAGCAAGGTTCATGCTGTGTTAATTCCAGCTATTTTTTATTTAACAGTATTGATAGACCACTTTTATTTCCTCTTCCAGTCTTTGGTCTTCCTTTCCCCTTATTACTCTGGACTACTTCCTTAATTTTCTTTTCCCAGACACCCTTTCTTTCTTTGGCCTGCAATCTCAGGCTCCTGCTTTTTTCCTTTTGGGTCCATCTCCCTATGACATACTCCTGATTTCTTGAGGCTATAATCCTATACCTGGGTTATATCCTATACCTGGAAGCAGCCCCTATTGAACTCAGAGGGACTTCCTTTTGAATAGCCACAAGGTTCTTTCCCTTGCACTGAATCTCCCTAGGGTCAAAGGAGCACTGTCAATGGCAACCAGGGGCCAGAGTAGTACACCCAATGACAATCCACAAATCCTTCATCTTGTTCCCTGGTTCGGTATTACTGTCACCACCACAAGCCACAGTGCATTAAAATATACATAATACTGAGATAGGAAAGTAAAAATGTAATGCAATTTAGGACATGATTACCCTAAATATTTATTTCCATACTAATCATTTTAGACCATGCTCTGCTTGATGCAGATTGTGCATACCAATACGTTATGTTGGTATATTGGTATATTAGTTTGGGTTGTTTGTGTTAGTATTAGTTTTGTGTTTTGTGGACCTGATGTGATATGTGGTAGAGAAAAAGGAATATGGTAATCAATGATCTAATAAGGAATATGAATTCCAGTAAGCTAGGCAGGCATTATGTCTGCTACCTTGATCTAAGAGCATTCTTTGAAGAGTGAGGAATCATTCTATTGCATTTAGGTTTTCAAAGAACTGGACCAATTAGTAAGAGGGTGAAAAGACAAATACTGTTTTGCTGACTATACAGCTTTCAAGGTTGCAATGTGGATGCAGTAAGGCAGTTTTACAGCTTTAGGGAAGACTGAATGAAATGTTAAAAGGAATGCAAGTCTTTAGAAGCTGATAATAGTATGTGAGGAATGATGTCCTTAAAGAGGAATGTTATTGTCCCTTATCTTTCAAGTCTGTCCATTTGCCCTGTCCCTTTGGAGCACTTTGCTGGAATGAGTGGGATGTGTATTACTAGTGGTGCAGCAATAAAACTGTTAGCACATTTGCAAACCTATGCAGGCTCCAGTATGGTTTCAAATTGTATGAGAGACCATGTGTTGAAATTCCTACATTGCGGGGACTTGGACCAGATGACCCTTGGGATCCCTTCCAACTCTACAATTCTATGAAACTATGATTCTGTCTGAAAGCTGAGAAGGATTGGGCTATAATGTGATATGTTTGGGTCACCTGCAACCTTTGCTCTGGAAGGGAACACCCTTTTCCATCTCAGGACTGTCTGAGCCATGACTCTATTGGGATACCAATGGACCTTTAGATGTTGCTGGAATCAAACTCCCATAACCCCCAGCTAGTATGGCCAATGCTTAGAAACAATGTAAATTGTAGTTCCATGACTAGCAACCAATACACTTTCTTTTACATACTAAGGAAAGGCAAAAACATTGTTATACTAACAGCCTCAAAAACAACAGCTATTGTCTGAACCAAACTTGAATGACAATGCAAGAGTCTGGAAAGCTGTGACGTGCTCTCAAATATGGGGCTAAGCATGCTGACTAACCTTTCAGGTTGTTATAATGGTAGTTCAGATTCTACTCAAAAAGTGCTCAGTACTGTGTAAAATTTCTGTTCTTGTTCATAAGGTAGTTTAGAGATTATGTTTTAGAGGATGACATACAAACTTAGTGGCAATCCTGTGATCAAGAGACAAAAATCCTGTTTGAGAAGACAACCCAGCCAGATGGGCAAGGTGGTAGTAATAGTAGCAGCAGCAGCAGTAGTAGTAGTAGTAGTAGTAGTAGTAGTAGTAATAATAATAATAATAATAATAATAATAATAATAATATGCCAAGTAGTTCAAAACTGTTGTGTGTGGGGGAGAGTCCATATTCAGATATTCACCATATTGCATTTGAAAGGAAAATTATTCAAGGTCATTCTAATCATGACTGGTGTGAGGTTGTATGTCAGAATAAAGTTTTCATGAACTGGGTACAAACATGTTGCTTATTGAAACATATTTAAAACTAAACTATTTTATTTGTCATGCAGCTAAAGTGTGATTTCTGAATTCATTGTTTATTGTGTTGCATACAAATTGAATGCTTAACTGCAAGATTCAAGTTCAAAAATTATCTGTTGCTACCAGTGAAGTTTATTTATATTTCTTTTGATAACATGTAAACTGCTAAACGTTACAAAATTACATAGAGGAATAGAACAATAACACAAACATACAAGTAAAAGTAAGCAAAACAGTTGTAAAAGAGAGAGAAGGTGAAAGAAATCTGATCCTGCCCACAAGCCAACTCATACGTCTGTGAAAGCTGCAAAAATAAAAATGTTTTTAGCACCTGACAAACTGTATACAGTGTTGGAGCCTAACTTCAGTGCTCAGTATATTCCATGCTGGATTCTGCTGTACTGAAAGTCCTAGTCCAAAACCCCGTGGAATGAACCTCCAGCTCTTGTGGCATCACAAAGAGGACCCCACCCCCCAGATGGCTGCAGCAAATGGGCAGTTATACAGGGGGAAATTCACCTTTCTGTGGTCCTTGAATTGAGATTGCCTCTGCCAGGGAGGTTATTGGGTAGCAAGACAGGTAGTACACCAACAGTATCCCAAAACTGTCTCTGGCCTAGCATCAGATGCAGGCCCTTTAGCTCCACCCTAAGTTGAATAAGTCTTCTGGTAAATTCTTACGAACCATGGTGATTTCCCTCCTGGCTCCCCAGCATGTGCTGGTGCTGTACTGAGAGAACCTGGGTGAAGAAATCTGGGTCAAATAAACTCCGCCCAGTTCAGTACTACATCAACTCCCTCATCCACAATTAAGGATTCAGCTATACAGCTGCAAATAAAACGTTTAAAGTGTGTTTTAAGTGTGATATACAATGTGACACTAGATGGCAATGGTGAGCCTTATGGAAAATTCAATGTATTTTTAAAAACGCTTTTAAAAAAGCATTTTCAAAATGGTTTTTATATGTTTGTTGATTCCACCTAAGTCCTGTATCTATGAGGTCTTATTATGAAGCAGTCTGAAGTTTAGAAACAGCACCACCAGGCTAGAGGCAAGGGGAAAGAGAATCCAGGTATCTGCAATTTGGAAAGGGATGGAGAGCATGACAGTGTATAATGATCATCCCCTCCATCCTTAACCTACTTCCCTCTGCCTGATAGCACTGAAATGGGGACCCCTCCCACTTGTTGCCCAAAACTAACCTTGCACACATACATTCTATGAGACCCACTAAGCAGTCAAATACATTATCATTCACAGGCAGGCAGTAACTCCAAAAAGCAGACATCAGAGCAGCTGGTATCCTATCAGTCATACCCAGATTAAAATTTGCACCGGTTCTACTCCATTTTTTGAGCAACTTTTATATCCTTCCACCTCACACTATTTACCACTGTTCAACAAAGAATTCAGGGTTTTAACCTTTGCTTGAGTAGCAACCTTGAAGGGGCAACTCAATTGTCACCCTGTCAGGGTGGCTTCTCTAGCATCAGTGTCTCCCCTACTCCAGTTACAGGTAGGTAGCTGTGTTGGTCTGCCGTCAGGGACGCGGACTTATAAAAAATATGGGGGGCCCCCCCGGGAAAGCTCATGAATAATAAATAAGCTCATGAATATGCAAATAAAGTGGCGCCGCCTCCTCGTGAGCGAATAGGGGAGAGCGTGCTGCGCCTATTAATCAGCTCCGAAGGAAATTGGGTGGAGCTTTTGCTTGGGAGGGAGGGCAGGAGGCATGCAGCCCGACCCTGTGCATTTTGGGCTGGGGGAGGGGCTGCGATGGCGCTCTGCTGGAGGGGCGCCGGAGATTATTGGGGGGCAGAGCCCCCCCAAACGAATTTTTGAGGGGGCTCGGGTCCCCTCAAGCCCCATGGAGTCGGCGCCTATGTCTGCCGTAGTCAAAACAAAATAATCCCCCCCCCTTCCAGTAGCCCCTTAGAGACCAACTAAGTTTGTTATTGGTATGAGCCAATAACATTTCGTGTGCATGCACGCTTCTTCAGATACACTGAAACAGAAGTCACCAGACCTTTATATATAGAGGGGAATTACTCAGAAAGGTGGTGGGAATGGGTGATTGGCTGATAGGTGTGGTAAACCTGTTGACAACTGTTAACAACTTCAGTTGGTCTTACAGGAAAAAGCAAGGGGTGAGATGGCTAAAATTAGCTTTATCATATATAATGAGATAAGAATCCAATGTCTTTATTCAGACCAGGTCTCTCCATGGTTTTAAGTTTGGTAATAAGTTGCAATTCAGCAACTTCTCTTTCCAGTCTATTTCTGAAATTCTTTTGTAATAAGATAGCTACTTTGAGATCTTGTATAGAATGTCCTGGGAGATTGAAATGTTCTCCTACTGGTTTCTCACAAGACCAGTCTTATTACAAGCTGTCTTACTACAAAAGAATTTGTTTTAATGTATTTGTAATATTTTGTTGGAAGCCACCCAGAGTGGCTGGGGAAACCCAGCCAGATGGGCGGGGAATGAATGAATGAATGAATAAATAAATAAATAAATATTTCCTAGGCAGGTTCAAGAGTATACAAGTAGAAAAATCTACATTTCCCTGAATTCTATTGGAAGCCATGTTGGTTTCAGTGGAAATGTACTGTACCCTTGAGCTTTTAAAAATGCAATATTGGATTAATTGTCTTCTATGCATCACTGTTCCCCTCTCTTCCTCATTCATTTTCTTGTTAACCACAGGGCTATAGCCTCATCATTGTGATTCCAGTAAGATGCTGCTCCAGCAGCAAAATTATGTGAATTCTATGGGAATCCCATAGTAATTTCCATTGGCTCCATTGTAGATCAGTCAACAGAAGAACTGCTTTTAAAGATCTGCAGTTTATGGGTTTGTGGCAGGCAGTCATGCATGTTTTCGTAATCCTTCTGATTCACAGTTGTAGGTATGGGTATCATCCTCTATTAAATGAATTGGGAAAATGTAAATTGCGCATGTGTTGGGGTGGAGCAAGCATTTTAAAAGAAAACAGATGTTTCTACTTTTTATTTTTTTTAAAAAAACACCTCTTAAAATAATGATAATTAGGAAAAACTGATTGTAGATGGATTAGAGAGACATGATTGTATTTTTCTAGGTTTGTATGTACTATCTACTGTCATAATGGCAAGTGGCTGTGAACCATAATTGTTTTCCTAACCCGAATGTATTTTGACACCGATCAGTTTTTGTACATTTGCTTCCAAAAGAATCATGTAGCATTGTTCTGACAGTAAAAACTGCAGCATGGCAAGGTTAAAAGGTTAAGAGCAACCCAGAGAAAAGGGAAGCCCAGTCTCAGTGTTTCGTCTCCAGTGTAACCATATCTGCATGCTGTATGGAAGAGCATTGTGCAGCGTAGGGTTACAGTGAACTGGAGCTATATGGGAGACCAAAATGGAGTTTATATAATTACAAAAATGAAATATGCAGATTACAGTGACAAAGATAAGTAATTCCTTTTACTGTTCTATTTATTTCTATCCTATATATAGACATCCAATATATAAAAAATTAATACATTAACACAATAAATTGGACACATGTAATTAACACTTCTCAAAATTACTGGCAATTTTTAAAAAACCTGACATCACTAACACCAGCATTATTTGAAACTGCAGAGCATTTAAGTAACAGAAGTCAAATACTAAAAGGTTTCCAAAGATTATCTAAAGGTTAGAAGTGAGGAAGCTTCTTCAAATTCACTGAGGAGGGGATCCATAACTGGGGAGCTACCACTGAGAATGTCATATTGCTGGTACCCACCAGCTGATCATCCACTAGGGATGGACCAGAGAACCAGTCTCCTGAGGATTCAGACAGGTTCATCTATGCAAAGGTGTGCACTATCTTACTGTTTTCTAATGGAGGCAGACTTAACTCAATAGAAGAAAGATCCTGGATTTTGTTACCTTTATACCAACATATTTAGTTGTGTCAGTGTTCACATGTCATTTCACTTCCACTGGCCTGTGTTCAATGTCTTGAGTGTTTTATTGCACTGATTTAACATCACATCTTGTGGCATTGCAGTGGTGTAAGGGTGGGGCAATTAACATGCACATTTTAAAATAAAATGTAAATAGTAGTTACAGGAATAAATAGCAGCAATTGAGGCTTGTCTCCAAAAAACCATCTTCAGGGATGAGAATTTTACTCAGACCATGGCACGGCAGGGAAGCTTTAAACTCTACTTCTCCACCACTTCAGTCCAATTGCTGCTTGTGCACCTGCGATTTACATGTTTATATTTTAAAAATTACATTAACTGTGTGAATGCAATTAATGTGATTTATGCATTGTGTCTTATAATGGCATTAATTGCATTCACACAATTAATGTCAAGTTCAGTTTGGCCCTATAATCCTTTTAAAACCCATAATTCCATCAACGATAGATCTGACCCTTTCCCTTTATATCTCATATTATATTTAGAAAATGAGTTGCTATGTCTTCCACAATCTGGTGTATAATTACTCCTTCATATTTCTGCTGTGTTCTCACTTCCCCATTTCCATCTTCCCAAATGGGAGAAATGTAATTAAAAACACACACAGACCTGGAAAATATTATTACTTGCAATCAGATCTGGTTGTGAGGCCAAGGAATAAATACCTAGCTATGTATATGCAGCAAATAGCTCAATCTTGGGACTATCACAGTTGAATTTGTGTGCACACAAATATCTTTCATAGCAACTTCAAAAGCAGTTTTTCCACATTTATTCCTAACTATAGAAGCAGTTCAGCAGTATAACAAACTGCCCAGAGAACAGAATTGTTTTTGCCATTGAAGTGAATGGAGAGAACCTGGCATGTAAAGGAATTCAATATATGTGAACCAAAGCCTTTGAACTGGTAGCCACAGTATTTAAACAATTTTAAAAAAATGCAACTCTTTTAGCTTTCTTTGTAGTAAAGCCTTCTGTACTTTTGGGGTGATACAGTTGGTATTTTGAGGCAGATATCTGTAACTCTTAAGAGTTAATAACTTTTTTGTTTTAGCAAAAAAGGCTGAGATTCATAGCTTTTTAGGAGCAAAACTTCAGTAGGCACACAAAAAAGCAGGAGACTTATGAGTGAGAGCAAAATAATGCAGTTATACTGCCAATTTCAGTCAGATAAAATGGCCCCATTGTTAACCGCCTCTGTGTGATATTTTCAAAGCTATGTTTGCAAGTTGGGTTGCATAGAAGGAAGGCAAGGGGGAAATTATTTTTGAAAAGTTACACAAAAATCGGTATAGGGCACTTTTATATATGATACTAAATGCAATTGTAAACCTTTCTCATGGTACTGTATTTATGCCTTGTATGAATGCAAGAGAGAAAGTGAGAGGATACCATTTTAATTTTATTTATTTCCAAATATATTAATGACATTGGCATCCTTGGAGAGATCACCTTATTAGAATGGGAGAAAGAGTATTTAAATAGGTCTTTGACAACCAATTCAGATGGAAATTGCCTTAATGGGAGATAACATCTATGTGATTTGAATGGGATTCAAGAATCTAAAAAACTGCTAGAGAAGACATTGGGGAATTAAAAGCTTCAACTGACTTGGCTTAATTGGGGTATAACAGTTTGTGACAGATAATGTGTTCTATTCTCTTACTTTTTGTGTGGCTAGGGATGAAATCATTTCTTAGTGTGCATCAGTTTCCAGAAGCTGTCATAACTAGAAAGTGAGTTTCCTTTATTCCACAATTCCGCAAAAGGGGCACAATTTTTAAATTCCTTGAATCAGTCAGACTTCAGATTTTTATCCTGGTCAATAGCTGTGGCTTCTCCATGTTGCCTTTATTTCTGTTAAATAAATCATGACATGGTGTAATATGAAGTTATATTTACTTAATTTTAAGACCACCTAAGGAACAGATGACTCTTTTCCCCATGACTGTAGCTGCACAAACTTGATCTATTCATTTTTTGCTGTGATTGTCTAGGTACGTGCTTACCCCATTTTTCCAGAAATGCAGAGACTTTTCAAATGCAGCAGAAAATATGTGGTCAACCCATGGTAAAACCCCACCCCCCATGTGAAGCTACCAGAGATTTCTGGTAAAGGTAAAGGGACCCCTGACCATTAGATCCAGTCGTGGCCGACCCTGGGGTCACGGCGCTTATCTCACTTTATTAGCCGAGGGAGCCGACGTACATCTTCCGGGTCATGTGGGCAGCATGACTAAACCACTTCTGGCAAACCAGAGCAGCGCACGGAAACGCCGTTTACCTTCCCGCCAGAGCGGTACCTATTTATCTACTTGCACTTTGATGTGCTTTTGAACTGCTAGGTGGGCAGGAGCAGGGACCGAGCAACAGGAGCTCATCTGATCGGCAAGTCCTAGGCTCTGTGGTTTAACCCACAGCGCCACCCGTGTCCTGTAGATTTCTGATAATTAACCCAAATGTTAAGTGTCCTAATCCCATGTTCCAGGGATGTTCCTGGAATTTCAGGGATACAGTGACTACATTGAAGGCTGGTTATTCTGCCTTTGATGTTTAGGTTCCTCAGGATAAATAGCACACTTAAATAGCAGTGTGCTGTTCATCTGCAATGCATGCAGGAATCAGAAACGAGATAGTGTGAAATGCTTTAAATAACTGCAATTGATTCTGCCCTCCACCTCATGTCATTTGTAAAGAGAGGTAGTGCAGCTTTGCAAGTGACAGGAAGATTATGAATTTGAGAACATCTTGGGGAATGAGGATGGGGAGCTGCAGCAGAGGAGGCTGGGAGAGAGCCAGGGAAGTGAGTCAGCATCACCTTGGCTCTTGCCAAAGCAGTGGCTAATGCATGCAGCCTGAACAGTGGATGACATCAGTAGGGATCTCAGACAGGAAAGGCATATAATGGTATAAAACTTTTCCTATTTAAAACACTCAATCGCACAGGCAGTAATAGACATGGCAGAATAGTCAACTTAGTAGATTTTGGAGTGGGAAGCAAATGGGATTCAATTTATGGTTAAAATAATTCCCTCTGGTAACAATGGAGCTCTCCTTCCCCTATCAACTACCCTGGTGTTACAGCATTATGACAAGTTTAGAGATGTTATTTTAGCTTTCAACAGACACTTCTCTGCAGCATTTTTTTTTGATATTTTGATTGTAGAGATGCCATGAAATACATCAGGGGCCCTTTTACAGATAAGTAACAGTATGTGTGGTGTGGTGGAATTGCCCTCCTGACACTGGAACCAATACTTCATATCTGCATATGAGGTTGTGGCAAGGGCGGGGTTATATGGGTGAATACCCACATGGCCCCAACCTCGCAGTCACCTGTCCAGGTAAATAGCAGAGATGCTAGTGTTGGGAAGGCAGCTTTGCCCCTCCCTACTCTGCTACTGGTGCAGATTACCCTTTACCAATGATAATAAAAAATTTCCCTCAAGGAATCCATCTTTGCCTCAGGGTTTGGGTCTTGTCTATATTCAGGCAACTCCCCATTTATGCAGGGGTTGTGTTCTGAGGCACCATGCGTGTTGGCAGGATGTGCATAAGTCCACCATGTTCTGCTGTAGCACCCTGCTTGTGGTTAACGCTTAGCTGGAATGAAATATTCAACGCAGCAATAGAGAAATTAAAATAATAATTTATTTGTCAGACAAATAAATGATAGGCACAGTGGTATATGGTAACCAAAGCTCTGCCCACTCCAGCCCTGATGGCCAGCACTTATATTTCCTCAGCCCAGCCCCCTTGCTCCTCCTTTGGCTGCCTCTGTCCAATCAGCCTGGTTGAAATTCCTATTGGCTGTTTGCTAGAACCAAGCATAAAAGATACACCCATTTCCTATTACCTTTTATGGGAGACAAAGAGCTATATTTCCTTCTATCCATAAATGGCAGACAAGTAGCCATATATCTTACATTTGCCTCAACAAGGCACCTTAATTACCAGATCACCTTTTGCCCTGTTGCCCCTGCACTCCAAAACAAATGGCTAAAACAGATGGCTCATGGTTTTAAATTCTATCTAAACAGAGATCTTGGGTTCACATTCTCACACACCATCAATGAAATAAGAATCTAACATAAGAATCTAACATTTCTTACTTTCTAAATCCTTTGCATAATTACATTAAGCCAATAAATTTCATACATAACATAGATAGCTTTTTAGAAGAAAAGGAACTCAGTAAAAACAGCTTCAAAAGCAGCCTCTTCAATTTACACCCCCCTTTCCCAGCCAGCTGCTTTTCCCATTAGCTCTTGCCCTTTAACCTTAGGAAAATATGGCTCGAGTCTGATGGGTGGCACATGGTATTATTTTCTGTTAAACAATAAATCTTACTATTTACCAACTCTTAATTAGTTTTTTTGCAGCTTGATTGTATTCTGTAATTTGTAGGGTCAATGTAACATTTGCTCCCAGCCTGTATTTCCCTTTTACAACTTTGAGAAACTTGTCTCCTGGTACTGCTATAAATCAGGGGGGCCTTTTCAGGAGAGCAGGAAGATAAACAACTGCCAAAGTACTTAGCCAGCTGCTTTATGCCTGACATGAAACATACAAACATTTGCAAATATATCTTTAAGCTCATTTTAAAATACAGGCCTTGATCAGATGCCTCACTGCCTCTTTTTGCCCCCTTGCAGTGCTGAAAACAGTGCATGTGTCAGAGGTCGCATGCAAATGGGGAGTTGCCCACGCTGCAATCCTATATATATCCTATACCTTGGAGTGAGCCAGATGAACCCTATTAAACTTGCTTCTGAATAGACATGCTTATGATTCTGCTGTAAAAATCTAAAATTATTGATAATCATTTGGCACTTGTAGCGCAAAAACAGGTCCTTTGCTGGTGTACATTATCATTGTCTAATTTCCCTCCTGCATTAATTTTCATCAACAACACAAGCAGATGTGCACTGCTTAAAAATACTTCACTAAAGTTCAAATGACCTGTAATATGTTATAGCATCAATAGACTGCTTGATTTTTGTAGTCAGGAAAAGAGCTATTAAATTTCTGCAGCATCAACAAGAGAAGTTCTGTTTAAATATTATTTTCTGCTTAGTGTGGTCAGGATAATTTTGTCCTGGTACGATTAATTATCTTAGTTTAAGGAAGTCACAGAGTATTTCATAAATTATTACTGCCGTAGTCTAAATATTGAAACACCTTTCCTTTCTCCTTCCAACTGCAAATCAGGAATTTCCTTTTAAATGTATGCATATTCACTGAAATGACCATTACAGAGAGAGCTTTAGAAAAATTAAGGAAACAGCTCTTAGCTGTAGATTGTGGGGACATGGCCTGTGAGGACATTCTTAAGAAACTATGATCATGAAATGTAGTACACAGCTTTTCCATATTTTTTATTATTACATTTGCACCCCACCAGCAAGCCTAAGACATTATACATGGGATTATCCTATGTTAACCTTACAACAGCTCTGCAAGGTAGGTTGAGAAACCACAGGAGGGTAGACTGCTGTTCTGCTCAGATCCTACTTATGAATTTCCCACAGGCATCTGGTTGGCCACAGTGAGAACAGGATGCTGGGCTAGATTGGTCAGTCATCTGATCTAGCAGGCTCTTTTCATTTTAAATAACTTTTATTCAATTCTAACAACACAACAGTATAACTATTTGACAATGTGTGGCAGTTACATAATTTCTCTATGGAATATGCCTAGCAAATAAGAAAAATGTCTGATTTAGATATTATAGTGATCATCAGCAACAACAGCAAAAACAGAAAAGAGAAAACAAAACGGGAGGAAAGGGGGGAAGGGAGAAAAAGAAATAAGCATAAAAAATTATGAATGAGTTTTTAAAAAACCATACAACATTTGTCAACATTAGTTGAGGAGCAGTTATCATGTAATAAAAACTTGAAGAGTCCAGTAAGTTTGGAGCAGGGATGGTTATACAGATGTGAATATGAAAATAATTATGAATATAATTATGACTGTGATGAAATAAAGAGAACCTGGGGTCTCAAAACCGTTTCCTTTTATAGGATTGTTCTAGCCATATTGAGCTATATGTTTTTGGTGAGGGGTTGATTATTATCTGGGAGATTTGTATGCATAATAAAATTACACCAAATCGTTGTTAAGCTGTCTTTTTGCGGCTGTTCCTTCAGTTATCATAGTTTATTTGTTAGTTCACTGGAAAAGCAGACTCTTCATGTGTGCTTATTGTGAACTCATGGCCACATTGCATGTAATGCGAAACCATGGTTTACTGCTACATGAAGGAGCCTAGCTGTCTTCTACACATGCATATTTCCCGCTCCCCTTCCCTCCTCCCATGCAGCCAGGAAGAGGAATTTAGAAGCTTTCACTTCCACTTAAACACAGCTTGTTCTTTTCACCTGAATGGGGGATTGTGGCTTTTACACTATCTGTGGTTAGTTTCTACAAGTTAGCTTCATAACCCATGATTTGAAAATGACTTGTTTTTAAACTAACCATAGGTAGTGTTATACCACAACCCCTCCATTCAGATGAAATGAAAAGCTGTGGTTAGGGGAAAGTAAAAGCTTTCACGCTACTGTTCCTAGTTCCATGAGAGGGGAGGGGGGCAGTGCACAAGTCTGGGAGGACACTATGTTTGGTGATGTAACACTAAACCATGGTCTTGCATTGCATCAGATGCTGCCAGTGACTTGTCCCATGCCTTCTAGTGAACTGAAAGCCTGAATGGGAATTGACCCCCTATGGAACTCACTCCTACAGGAGGCAGTTGTGGCCACCAACCTAGATAACTGTATAAGAGGATTAGATAAATTCATGGAGGAGAAGAATATTAACTAATACTAGCCATGGTGACTATATTCTGCCTCTACAGTTGTGACCAGCAATGCTTCAAATACCAGTTGCTGGAAAATAAAGAATGGGAGAGTGCTCTTGTGCTCAAATCCTGGTTCACCACTGTATAAACAGGATGTTGGACTAGATGGGCCATTGACCTGATCCAGCAGGCGCTTCTTATTTTCTTATGAACCAATCCAAGTCTAACCTTTTCACACAATATGCCATACTAGCTCTTAAAGCAGGGTTGAGCATTTGACTCATTAAAAAAAGAGTCAATTGACAAATGTGTTTTTAAAATATACAGTGGTGCCCCGCAAGACGGAAAACTCGCTAGACGAAAGAGTTTTCCGTTTTGGAGGTGCTTCGCAAAACGAATTTCCTATGGGCTTGCTTCGCAAGACGACAATGTCTTGCGAGTTCCTGCTGGTTTTTCCCCCTCCCCCCCTTTTTCTAAGCCGTTAAGCCGCTTATCAGCTGATCCGATCAGCAGATAAGCCGCTAAAAGCCGCTAATAGCGCTAATCCGCTAATCCTTCAATGGGCTTGCTTCGCAAGACGAAAAAACCGCTAGACGAAGAGAATCACAGAACGGATTCTTTTCGTCTTGTGAGGCACCACTGTATATATATACTGTACCCGTGAAAATCTACGAAAGCATATATATATATATATATATATATATATATATATATATATATATATATATTAGAACAGCAAAAACAATATTTTTCTAATCAACTGCTTTTATACTTATGCTAATTTTGAAAGCGTGATTTGTCTCATTTGCAGCAGCGTATGATGTCCTTTACGTCAACTTGAACTTTCCAAGTGCTGTTATTTTTGCGGCTGTTGCAGAAAACAAAATAGTGTCATTGGCGGTCCTAGGCCTTTGTTGCTGATGACAGTTTGAAGTGATGACTGGTGGCCAGTATAAGAACCTTTATTAGGCTGCTAGGTTAGCTCCTGAGTTTGTAGCTGTAAAAGAAGCCTGATTCCAAGCTAGAGTTTATTCAAGTCTGATATTTCTTGAACAGATATGAATTTTTGTCATGCAGAAACTTGGGAAACCTCCCTCTTATTCAAGGGAGTTTCTTAGTCTGTGAGTCCTTAAAGTGGTTACCAGTGGTTCATTTGCATCTATTTTATTCTGTGTTACACCTTGTAGTGGGATATTACAGTGGTACCTCGGTTTAAGAACAGCCCTGTTTACGAAGTATTCGGTTTACGAACTCCGCAAAACAGGAAGTAGTGTCCCTGTTTGCGAATTTTACCGTGGTGTAAGAATGGTGGAAGGGCACCGGTGGCGGGAGACCTCATCAGGGAAAGCGTGCCTCAGTTTAAGAACGGTTTCGGTTTAAGAACAGACTTCTGGAACGGATTAAGTTCGTAAACCGAGGTTGAACTATTGCTAGGCTGGTTTAGTTGTTACTGTTTTCTGTGTTCTTTTTGCTGCTGTATGTTATCCATAGACTATTTTTTAAATTAGGTAACTTATATATGGAAATACTAAGCAAACAAACCAGTTTCTTTTTTTGTGACACTATTAGTGTATAATTGAAGTCTTCACAGCGGAGCCTGGTAACTGAGGAGGGGAAAGAAAGATGAACAGATATTTTGCACATGTATGTAAACTATCCAACATGGAGTTTATTCCAATTAATCATAAATATCAGTGGAGCTATACAGAGTAATAAAAACAGGTCCCTACCCCAAGGTGGGGAAATGTGGGGGCAGCAGAGGGAGGACAGGAAGCTGGAGGGGAGGGTAAATGGGAAGAAATCCCATTGTTCTCTGGCTTGCAGACAAAATTAATGTGTTTGGGAAGAGAGCGCATTAGGGAGCATGGCCAGGGGGCTTTGAGCTGTGCCCATGCTTGCAACTTATATTTTCCTCAAGGTACCCTTCCCTTTCACATATTGCTGTGAACTGAGCATCAAGGCCTCTCTGTCACGGCTGACTGAACACAGAGCAATCAATACCAAGCAGTGTGATGAAAACATATGACTGAGAAGTGTGAAAAAGACAAAGGACCATCTGGGGGAAATAAAGGAAGGAAAGGATGCATATAAAACAAGTGTTATTATGTTGACTGTTCATTTTGTGGATTACTGTGAGCCATAATGTTAGTATTTAAAGAGGCCTTTTTCTTTGGTGGCCTTTACCTCCTGATAAATGTTAGCTACATTCACATAACTTAATTTGCTCACATAACTTAATTTACATATGTTGAATAGCGCAGGAGGAAACAGGATTGTTTCCTTACACAACTGCAATGTGCTTGTATACCTACAGCTGCAAAAACAAGATCCCTGCATTTATGCAAGAGGGACTTGCCACTTTCATTCTGCTTTTTCACCTTGTGTCTAAAATGTGTGTCTTATTTTCTCCATTCTTTAGTCACAAACTATTATTCTAGCATTTGCCATATATGTAGTCTTCCTGGCTATGGACTGTGGATCCAGGTTATGCGCTTATTTTTAAAGATAACACAGTACAGTCGTACCTTGTTTTGCAACCGGGATCCGTTCCAGAGCCCTGGCCGCTAGCCGAAAAGGACGCAGGGCAAAGCGCCACGTCTGTGCACGCAGGTTTGCCGCGGATACTCTCGGGAACAGACGCTAGATGAGGCGGACGTTCATGGAGGTATTACTGTATATGCTCACAGACAACTACAGTGGTACCTCAGGTTAAGTACTTACTTTGTTCCAGAGGTCCGTTCTTAACCTGAAACTGTTCTTAACCTGAAGCACCACTTTAGCTAATGGGGCCTCCTGCTGTTGCCGCGCCGCCAGAGCACGATTTCTGTTCTCATCCTGAAGCAAAGTTCTTAACCTGAAGCACTATTTCTGGGTTAGCGGACTCTGTAACCTGAAGCATATGTAACCCGAGGTACCACTGTACTTTCTCCTTTGTGCAGTCATCAAACATTGCTGTGCTAGGTAGGGGTGGGAAAAGAGGAAAGAAAAAGGACCCTAGGGCTTCCCATATGTCCGGGAAAACCTGGACATGTCCTCTTTTGGGGGACCAACTTGCCCACCTGGGCAGATTTTTACATTTTAAAGGAAATTTCCAGGTTTTTTTGGGATTCAGCTTGGGCTTGGCCTGCACTGCATACACACTGCAGCTGCTGCCAGCCCGAGCCAGGGAAAGAGGTGTCTTTCCCCAGCTCGGACTGGCAGCATCTTGGGCTGTCCTCTTTTTGCTTTTCAAGATATGGCAACCCTACCTTAGACACACCTGAATTTCAAAGTATACAAACTTGGCAAGGTCAGTAATTATCTCATCCCCCAGACCAAGAGAGATGAACAAAAATATCTCTTGCAAAGTGGTTGGACATCACATTTTTTAGAAAAGGAGAAAGAAAGAGGAAAGAGGAAAGTGGTATAATGGCTGGGATGAGAAGCATTGCAAATCAATATTTGTTTAAACATATTCCACCATGGAATCCTATGGAAGAAATAGTGGATATAAATATAATGAATTAATAATAATACATAAATATGTGGCAAGCGGCATGCTGCATTTGCTTCAAGACTGTGAAAAATCTGTCTGATAAATTCCTTAATTGCTCTGGTCTTGCTGCATTTCAGAAAGGATGCAAAACTATCTTTTCCGAAAGTGTGGGCATTGCATCCCTGTCTTTTGCATACTGTGGATTATATTTTATTTATCGCTTACTAACAGCCTCGTACCCAGCATTGCTTGGGAATTCTGAGAAACCAAAAAA
Source organism: Podarcis bocagei (assembly GCF_964188305.1). Classification (NCBI taxonomy): domain Eukaryota; kingdom Metazoa; phylum Chordata; class Lepidosauria; order Squamata; family Lacertidae; genus Podarcis; species Podarcis bocagei. Next base: position 22,742,039 of record NC_138135.1, read on the forward strand.
TCAGTGCAGTTTCGAAAGGTTCAGTCTGGCTTCTTGAATGGTGTCCAGTTGTATCCAAACATTGACGAAAACCTGCTCCTTGATCTCAGGAGCTATCATGCAAAATCTGGTCATGATATCTTAAGAGGTGTTCAAATGCATAGCAAACAGACAAACAACTTTCCCAAAATACATAGTAGAATGTAATTTGTTTTTCTGACCATTTTAATTGTTTTAATTGTTTGTTTTCTTTTGGAAGCCACCTCAAACCTTGAAGAGGCAGGATATAAATGTTTTAAATAATGCATTGTCTAGAACCGACTCAAGCATTGCTTATTCAAATTGCTGCCACCCTGTGGATTTTTAATGGAATTAGTCTGGTGTAATTGAAATAGGATTTTTTCATCCCACGCATAAATCTGTTATGGCAGCGTAATCAAAAGTTCAGATTTTATAAGTGAGGTTTCTATTTTATATTGCTGTCTTGCAAAACATATAAGAGTGCCATACAGAAGGTAAGAAGACTGGTGCAACTTAAGAATATTATACAGTTGTGGGATAAGGAATTAAAATTAAGTTTTTATTTTATTTATTTATTTATTTATTTTTTACAATAATATTTATTAGTTTTCAATAAACATAACAAACAAACAAAAAAGAATTTACAATAACACAACACCATAACAACAATATAGAAATAAAGAAAGAAAAAAGAATAACAGACTTAACATACCTAAACAGAAAAAAATCAATTAATTATTTAAGATCCGTTTTCATAAACATTTTAGTTGACTTACTCTAATCTCCTCCATCTGAATTTCCTCTTAAATTGAATGTAGCAATTTCCAATATCATTGTTTCATAAAACAATATTTCAGTTATATTCCACTTTCTTTACCTTTCTCATAGTTCATTTTCTTAATTATACATATAAATCTAATTTTGTCCTAGGCCTAGTTGGTTCTTTCAAGTGGTTACATATCTTTAATATTAGAATATTTATTCAAATAGTCTTTAAATTTCCTCCAATCTTCTTGGTAGTCCTCTTCTTTCTTGTCGCGGATTCTCCCGGTGAAGTCCGCCAGCTCCATATATTCCATCATCTTCATCTGCCATTCTTCTACCATTGGTAATTCTTGTGTTTTCCATTTACTGGCTAGTAAAATCCTAGCAGCTGTTGTGGCATACAAAAATACTTTCACCTCTTTTTTTGGGCAGTTCAGCACCAACTATCCTAAGGAGAAAGGACCCTGGTTTCTTAATAAATGTATATTTCATCATTTTTTTTAATTCATTATAATTTTCCCCCCAGAAGTCCTTTACCTTGGGACAAGTCCACCACATATGATAGAAGGTACCTTCTTTTTCTTTACATTTCCAACATACATTGTCACAGTTATGGTACATCTTTGCCAATTTAACAGGAGTTAAATTGCCAAGTTATCAGGAGTTAGGTACCATCTATACATCATTTTCATAATATTTTCCTTTAACAAACTACATGCGGTAAACTTAACCCCTTTCTTCCAAAGTCTCTCCCAATCCTCCATCATTATGTTGTGCCCAACATCTTGTGCCCAATCAATCATAACCGACTTGTTCATCTTTCATGTGCCACTCCAATAGCAAGCTATACATCCTAGACATATTCTTAACATTAGTATCTAACAACTCCGTTTCCAATTTGTTTTTTCTGTTGCAAAACCTTTTTTTTGTCAATCTTAAATAGCTCATTAATTTGATAATATTGAAGCCAGTTTATTTTATCTTTAATTCAAATGGTTTTAATTTAAATCTCTCAGCATCCTCTATCAAGAAATCAGAGTATCTCAACCACTTATTCTCCATATTTAACTTTTTTTGTGCCTGGGCTTCCATCGGTGAAATCCATTTGGGTGTTTTTCTTACCATGAGATCCTGATATCTAATCCACACATTATAAAGTGCCTTCCTGATTATATGATTCTTGAAACCACTATGGGCCTTTACTTTATCATACCAAAGATATGCATGCCATCCAAACCTATTATCCAGACCCTCCAAGTCCAAAATATCCTCATTTTCTAATTTAATCCAGTCTTTAATCCAGTAGAAGGCCGCTGCTTCAAAATATATCTTCAAATTTGGTAGGGAAAAACCTCTTTCTTTTATATCCGTAAGCAATTTATACTTACCGTATTTTTCGCCCTATAAGACGCACTTTTTCCCCTCCAAAAATGAAGGGGAAATGTGGGTGCGTCTTATGGGGCGAATGCAGGCTTTCGCTGAAGCCTGGAGAGCGAGAGCGGTAGGTGCGCACCGACCCCTCTCGCTCTCCAGGCTTCGCGGACCTCTCCTCAAGCAGCGGGAACGTTCCCGCTGCTTGGGGAGAGTTGCCGGCATCCCGAAGCCTGCGCGCGCTGATCTCAGCGCGTCCAGGCTTCGCGGACCTCTCCTCAAGCAGCGGGAACGTTCCCGCTGCTTGGGGAGAGTTGCCGGCATCCCGAAGCCTGCACGCGCTGATCTCAGCGCGTCCAGGCTTCGCGGACCTCTCCTCAAGCAGCGGGAACGTTCCCGCTGCTTGGGGAGAGTTGCCGGCATCCCGAAGCCTGCGCGCGCTGATCTCAGCGCGTCCAGGCTTCGCGGACCTCTCCTCAAGCAGCGGGAACGTTCCCGCTGCTTGGGGAGAGTTGCCGGCATCCCGAAGCCTGCGCGCGCTGATCTCAGCGCGTCCAGGCTTCGCGGATCTCTCCCCAAGCAGCGGGAACGCTCCCGCTGCTTGGGGAGAGTTGCTGGCATCCCGAAGCCTGCGCGCGCTGATCTCAGCGTGTCCAGGCTTCGCGGATCTCTCCCCAAGCAGCGGGAACGCTCCCGCTGCTTGGGGAGAGTTGCCGGCATCCCGAAGCCTGCGCGCGCTGATCTCAGCGCGTCCAGGCTTCGCGGATCTCTCCCCAAGCAGCGGGAACGTTCCCGCTGCTTGGGGAGAGTTGCCGGCATCCCGAAGCCTGCGCGCGCTGATCTCAGCGCGTCCAGGCTTCGCGGATCTCTCCCCAAGCAGTGGGAGCCACCGCTGGGCTCCCACGGCTTGCAGAGAGCTGCCTGTTTGGGGGCTGGGGTTGGGGGAAGCTCGGGCTGCCTGGGGGGAAAATTTTTCCCCCCTTTATTTCCCCCCCAAAAAACTAGGTGCGTCTTATGGGACGGTGCGTCCTATAGGGCGAAAAATATGGTAATTCTCGGTTTTTCCCCCTGCCATATTAATTTAGACAGGGTCTTCTGCCATTCTTTAAAGCATTTAACATTGCCAATAATAGGCAAAGTTTGAAACAAAAACAACATTTTCAGCAATACATTCATCTTCACCACCGATATTTGACCCATAAGTGAGAATTTTAAATTTGACCATATCTCCAAATCTCTTTTTACTTCATTCCATACCTTCTCATAGTTATCTTTATATAAATTCAGATTTTTTGCTGTTAAGTTCACCCCCAAATATTTAACCTTCTTCGTAAATGCCAAGCCTGTTTTTTCAGTAATGGTATTCCTTTCATCTTTATCTAAATTCTTTTCTATTACTTTAGTTTTACTCTTATTCAATTTAAAACCTGCCAGCTGCCCATGCTCCTGTATGATCTCCAGTGCTTTCACTACACTGGACTCCGGATCCTGTAGAGTTAACACTAAATCATCAGCAAAGGCTTTTAATTTATTATTTTTAGTTATTATTTAATTTATTATTTTTAGTTATTTTTAGTATCTTAAATAAACATGGGAGATTTTCAGAAAAGCTTTATTGTAACTGTATAGTAATATATCAACTATCATTTTTAATATGTGTTAAATCATTTTTTTTAAAAAATAATTACTGACACTGAAAAGGCAAAAACATAAGAAATGGAGAAATCACATTCATCAAAAGTAATTAATAATAGAGAAATCAAAGTGCGAGCTGTTTGGTTATCACCAAATACTATTACTACTAATGAGGCATCTGATCAAGATCTGTATTATGAGGCATCTGATCAAGATCTGCATTTTAAAATGAGCTTAAAAAATATATTTGTAAATGTTTGTATCTCTCATGCCAGGCAGAAACCATACTCTGGCAGCTGTTTATCTTCCTGGACAAAGGCCGCCCTGGTTTATTTATAGCAGGAGCCAACATTCTCAAAGTTGTAAAAAAGGGAATTACAGGCTGGGAGCAAAGGTTACTAGGTTACTGACCCTACAGAATACAACCAAGCTGCAAAAGCACTAATTAAGAGTTGGTAAATAGTAGGATTCATTGTTTAACAAAATATAATACCATGTGTCTCCCATTAGAGATTTGAGCCACATTTCCTAAGGTTAAAAGGGCAAATAGAAACAGCAGCTGGACTAGGGAAAGAGGCTTCTCTCTGAAGCTGCTTTGAAGCTTCAGAGAACTTAGAGAACTTAGCTTTTACTAAAGTTCCTTTTCTTCTAAAAATCTATATATGTTATGTATGAAATATATTGGCTTAAATGTAAATATGCAAAGGATTTAGAAAGTAAGAAATGTTAGATTCTTATGTTAGATTCTTATTTCATTGATGGTGTGTGAGAATGTGAACCCAAGATCTCTGACCTCTGTTTAAGACAGAATGAGCATCTGTTTTAGCCATCTGTTTTGCAGTGAATAGGGCAAGAGGGCAAAAGGTGAAATGTTAATTAAGGTGCCTTGTCGAGGTAAATGTAAGATATACAGCTACTTGTTTGCCATTTATAGATAGAAGGAAATATAGCTCTTTGTCTCCCATAAAAGGTAATAGGAAATGGGTGTATCTTTTATGATTGGTTCTAGCAAACAGCCAATAGGAATTTCAACCAGGCTGATTGGACAGAGGCAGCCAAAGGAGGAGCAAGGGGGCTGGGCTGAGGGAATATAAGTGCTGGCCATCAGGGCTGGAAGGGCAGAGCTTTGGTATACCACTGTGTCTCTCATTTATTTGTCTGACAAATAAATTATTATTTTAATTTCTCTATCGCTGCGTTGAATATTTCATTCCAGCTAAGCATTAACCACAAGCAGGGTGCTACACTACTACTACTTCCATTGCAGTAGATTGCTGGCAATTGCCAGCTAGATTGGCCTAAGCTTAAATATTATTACTTATATTTGTGGGAAAGTTAGTGTTTAGATATGCAGACCACCTATATTTCTTTTATGACCTGCTGTTCCTTTCTTTGAAGACCATAGACTATCAAATGATATTGCTACACATTTATCCTAAGGAATCTAATCTTCATATGAAAGAATAAATTCAAGGTTTGTAATACTTCAGAGTGAATTGGTGCCTCTTCTGGAATCTGTCAAACTCTCCTCCCTCCTCCACACTCATTCCTTGCTTTCATTTTAGATGCATATATTTCTTTGTTTAGTTTGAGCTTCCTTTGGTAAGTGCCTTGAAACTGTCACTGCCAACCGATCTTCTATCTTGTGGACAAAAATTAAAAAGGATTTGTGTAAGACTCCAGTGGCTTCATACATCACAGAGTGAAGTCCAATTCTGACTTATGTTTTTATGCACTTTGGTATTCCATGACTCCAGTGTCTGCAAAGCATGGTGCCTAAAGTCAACTTCTGCTGCTTCATGAAAGATTGAACACACATTTCCCAGGCTTGCTGGTAACTTTTCACTGTAATATGTATGAGTGTGTTCATGTTGTCACAATAGCACAAGCAAATGACGATCATCTGTCCTTGGAGGGCATGCTTTTAGGAAGGCTGTTCATCAGCTGGTAGTGATAAAACATTCTCTTTTAGCTACCTATGATTTCCTATCACTGAGGTATGTGTCAGCTTTAGGCGATGAGAAGTGCAGTCAACAAATACTCTCCCCAGAGTGTAACACATCACTACTAAATATGTTTGATTGGTTGCTGGCGTTGGTGACTCAGCTACTGTACATTAGCACAGTGGCTGAAAGGAAAGAGTAATCAGATTAACTCAGCATTACATACATCTACTGTAGTTGGCTCTGGACCACATTAAGGCAGACTTCTCTGCCTTCTCACCTAGCCATGCCATAGAATTTGGCTGGCCTCATGCCAGCACCAGTAACTCCTTGCATGCTGGAAAGCGGCAGGGGATGTGTTGAAGGTGAGATGTTTAGGAGAAAGTGGTAAGAGAGGTAGTGAAGGAAACAAGAAAATAAGATGATGAAAATAAGATGATGAGGAAGAGGATGAGAGTTGCTTTGGAAGTGACTGACAGAATTTGGTAGGAGGAAAGAAAGAAACTGGCTGTTGGGAATAGGCACAGTTGAATGTGAAAGGAGAATGGGAGAAGGAATTACTTAGCATTAAAAAGAGGGTAGGCATCCAGGCAAAAAATACTTGGACAATCTCACCCACCATTGCACCCAGTGTGTTTTGACTATACATGCTTTTGGTGTTAGGTTTTATCTCTGGAACGTAACCCTGATGTAAAAATTGGGGTTTGGCTTTTGCTGCCCAATTCCCCATGGAACTCTTGGGTCCCCTAAGTCTATGATCGGTCACAGAAGAATGGATGGAGGCAGGATCCAGTGGAAAGCAAGGCAGATACTTATTTTTCTGTTGCAACAGAGTTCCCTCTCCTCCTTCCAAGGAGGGAGAGACCCTGAACAAAAGTGGGCAAGAACCTTTAAAGACTTTTGACTAAGTGAGCCTTTGACTTGATCCAGCCGCAGCACTCTCCAGATGTCCTCAGCCTCCTACGCTTTTGCCCTAAGCTAGTTTCCAACCATTGTTCTACCTAGCTCAGTATTGCCTACACTGACCGGCAGCAGTTTCAGATTGCGATCTTTTTGTGCACTACAAATAAAATATGTGCAGTGTGCATAGGAATTCGTTCATATGTTTTTCAAACTATTTTCCGGCCCCCAGCAGTGTGTGAGGGACAGTGAACTGGTCCCCTCTTTTAAAAGTTTGAGGGCCCTGTATTAGAAAGATTGAAAATAAATTATTAGGTAAGTTCTCCTAACTACAATTTGCTTATAAAACTTCTAATTTATATTATCTTAATTCAGTTTTTTTAACATCCCCAAATATGGTTGCTATTGAATTTTGCAGATTGATGTGGGGAGAACCTTTATGTATACCTCTGAGGAGACCCGCAAGTGTCGGGGGCGGCTGCCAAGGTAGGGGCACTGTGACACGGCCGGATCAGATGAACGCCCGCCTTGTTTGTTCATGAGCAAGCCCCTCGGAGGGTACCCTGGTTGCAAGCGCGTTTCAGAGCTTGTAATAGGGAAATCTAGCAGCGGTGATCCTGCGCCTCGTTCCCTTGGGAATAACGCCTTGGTGCTGGCTCTGCCCAGGTGGACCGGGTTCAGGACCCTGGCAGGCCGGATCTGGCCCATGGACTAGTTTGAGGACCCCTGTTCTAATATATACCATTGCTCGCATTCATTTTGTTTAGGATTGCAACTGTATTGATGTGGGGAATTGGATGATTATGTCAGGACTTGAATTTAGAAATCAATCTTAGCTCTGCTAAGAAAAAAGATTATAGAAAACCTAATGCTCTTTCAAATGGGCTTAGTGATAATCCATCAATTAAGTTGCTTCATTGTTGGATGTTACTTTTCGTTCAAATGAAGGGGGACCACTAATTTGATAATCATTTTCAAATAAATGCTGAAAAATTCATGCAATTGAGATGCAATGTTTTCTTTTGCTAATTAAAAAATATGTAATACATGATGGTATAATACATGGGATTCAGTAGGTTCTCAGTGGTATTTATTTAATGACAGAATCTTTCATTTGACAGCTATAATTATAATTGATTTATCCTGTCAGTAAGAACTCAAAATGGTAAACATTCTGTGCATGCTCACACAAATTATAGCAATGATCTTACAGCATTGCATTCTAATGATGGATGTACTACTTCTTGCTATAACAGGAAATGAGTGAACTCCTTGGGGACTGACCCAGACTTTACCTGATTTGCTATTAACAGCAGCACCTAAAGCAGTGGTTCTCAACCTATGGGTCCCCAGATGCTGTTGGACTACAACTCCTATCATCCCAGAGCTCTGGCCTTGCTAGCTGGGAGTGATGGGAGTTGTAGTCCAACAACATCTGGGGACCCACAGGTTAAGAAAAGCTGATCTAAAGGGTCAGCCAGACCCTGAAGGGTTGGACAATGGCAGGCAGGAAGGAATAAACTATGGTAGAGCAAGGGAAATAAATAGAGGGAGGGGTGACAGAAAGAGTTGGGATCCTTTACCCCAGTATATAAGGGGGAAAAGATTATGTGAAAGGGGTGGAAGAAAAATAGGAAGGTGTTGGTGAGGTAGCAAGAGGGAGAGGAAGGTTGAGTAAGAAAAGAAAGATATTTTCCTCACACCATGGAATGGGACTTTTTGAGGAGTACCATGAGTGATGTTAGCTGGGTCCAAGCGAGGAGTAGACACTCGTGAGAGAAATAAAGGCATGTGCAAGACTCTGGATGGATAAAAAGTTGATGCAAAATGAAACAAAGCAGAGGCTGAATGTCAACAAAATGGAGACCTTGTGGGTGGGTAGTTGCCAAACCTGCGAAATGAACAGAAATTGTTCTACAGGGGGTCACATGCCCTTTGGAAGAGCAGGTTTGTGGCTTTGGGGTGCTAACAGATCCATCACTGTCACTAGAGGCACAAGTTGTCTTGATGAGCTGGACTGTTTTTCATCTGCTTTAGCTCATTCACCAGCTATAGCTTTTGGACAGAAAAAGCCTAGGCACTGTGCCCTTGTACTCTAGATTGGCTGCTTTTGAAGACTGTCTAGAAGTTGCAGCTCATATAAAATATGGACACTTCGTTGTTGAGTGGATCTGCATATTTGGACCACATAACACTAGTCCCGAAAGTATTGCACCACCTGCTTTTATTCTGCAGGACAAGATTCCAGGTGTTTTTAATGGTTTTTAAAGCCCTAAATAACTTGGAAACTAAATACATGGAAGAGTGCCTTCTCCTATATCACCCTGCCCAGAAATTACAATCTGCAGGGGAAGCGCTTTTGCTTGTTCCGCAGCAGATTGAAATCACTTATGCTGTTATCAGTCAAAGGGCCTTCTTTGCTGTGGCACCTCAACTGTGGAATGCCCTCTTCTCCAAGGAACATCTAGTTTTGACTCTACTGTGTTGTTGGGTTTTTTTGCCACCAACTGAAAAACATATGTTTTCTCAGGAACATGGTGATGGTTAGTTTTGGTGGGTTAGTTATATTCCTGTATTATTTCTGTCCTGGTGTTTCATATGCCTTTGTATTTATATGGTTGGATTGTTTTATATTCTACTCTGTTTTAATGTACTCTGCTCTGAGCTCATTGTCAAGGAAGGGCAGACTAAAGCATGCCTAAATAAGTAACTAGAAGCAGAAAAAGTATTTACGCTCTATCCAGCATGCCACTGCATTTGTTTGACTAGACTAGCCATGATCTCCTACTGTGTGGAGCTGGTGCAGCCAACCCTAATATGGTAAAGGTAAAGGGACCCCTGACCATTAGGTCCAGTCATGAGCGACTCTGGGATTGCGGTGCTCATCTCTCTTTATTGGCCGAGGGAGCCAGTGTACAGCTTCCAAGTCATGTGGCCAGCATGACTAAGCCGCTTCTGGCAAACCAGAGCAGCGCACGGAAACGCCGTTTACCTTCCCGCTGGAGCGGTATTTTTTTATCTACTTGCACTTTGACGTGCTTTCGAACTGCTAGGTTGGCAGGAGCAGGGACCGAACAATGGGAGCTCTCCCCGTCACGGGGATTCAAACCGCCGACCTTCTGATCGGCAAGTCCTAGGCTCTGTGGTTTAACCCACAGCACCACCCACGTCCCAATACCTACCTAAATGTTGAGAAGATTCTTTTTTAGGGTGTGGGGCTATAACATTAGAGAAATAGCATTTACTTATATGTTGCATAAGAAAATAAATTAATTATGCACCATTTACACAACAGCAATATTCAAGATGGAAATATGCATTACCATTGTGTGCAGAGTGTGGGGCCCAATCCTACATTCTATGCCTCAGTTAATATATATTCTGATAGAGAAATAAGTAATTCCTAATCTAGTTCCATAATGCAAAATAGGAATAATAGCGGACGAATTGTTTCACAGGTTTGTTTTGAGGACAAGCAGGAAGAATACAGTACTAGGCATACTAGATGTGAAATATAATTTTTTAATAAACTTAGTTGTTTTGAGTGCTAAATACTGCTTGAAGCCTTATTTCACCAGGGAATCGTTTGCCCGCTTGCCCAGGATCGAGGAGAGTACAAAAAAGTACCAGGAAAGCAACTGCTTCTTTGGAGAAAAGAGTTTATTGCAATCTGCGCACAGAGACAACCAGCAGAATAGCTTCTGAAATCTGGCTGCAACTTTACTGTGTCCAGCAAGCATTCTTATACCTGAAAGCACTCACCCACCTCCCAAATCCCCCCAATCAGCTGGCAAGTTTTCAACTCATTCCCTTTTATGGCATATCTATATTGCTAGCTAAGCACCCCTTCTAAGCACCCCTTCCTCTTTCCCCTGTACGTGTGTCTTTCTGCTGGCTAAGCACCCCTTCCCCTTTTTCCTTGTACGTGTCTTTTCTTATCTTGCATTACTGAAGCAGAAGCGGAAGGCAGGAAATGGCCTCTTGACCTGTCTGATTAGATTTAGCAAGCAACTGCAGTCTTTGCTAGCTGCTTAACCACAATTGCAGAAGTAAGCTTAGTGCAGAAACTCACTATGTGCAGATAATATTAATGATTAACCCTTCCCCTCTCCCTTCATGCTGACAAATTGTTCATAGATGACACCTTCCAGCCAGCTAAGTTTTGCCATCTAAAAAAGGGCTGTGAATCCAACATGAAAGAAGACTGTAAATCCTGCATGGGAAACTAACATGTCCAAGGGCAAAAGTAGATTCTTTCTTTGTAACTTCAGTTGTCCTATTAACTTTTTCATATCATGCTTTTGATCTGAATCCAGAACTTTTTCTCAGTCCCTTGTAGAGAATCAAAGAACAAATCTGTTGTGTACAAATCTGTTGTGTACCTGCCTCTAAACATGCTATTAGATAATAGTAGTTGTGGTGCAGGAGCTATTTTTATTCATAAGCACTGAATGGAATGTGAGGAAGGAAGGGATCACTTAAAGTCTTATACAAACTGATCTGTTGGTAGAAGCACACAGTAGCAAGGAATTGTGGCACAGCTTCTAGTCCTTCAACAGGAGGATTGGGCCCTGTCCATTGTCCATGCCACAGTGTTTCACAAAGGATTGTGGGAATGGAGGAGCAGAATCTAGGCAGCTCCCTCCTTAGTAAGGACAGTGCTTTTTTCTGGGAGTACTCAAAGATACGCAGTACTAGCATCTTCTCCCCACCCCCCAAATGTTAAAAGTGTGGCACCTACTATAACAACTTCATGCTGAGTACAGGCACCTTTTTTCTTAAAAAGACAACAAACCCACTAAGGATATGCATGTTCCTCATAAATTCTACCTCTATTGCCCGTATTTATACCATTATACTCTGCCAGCTTCACTTGTAGTGTTGCTGGGATCCTGATAAAGCTTTAACTCCATCCCTCCGGAAAATGAATCCTGTGTAAAAAAAAACCCTAACCATCTTGGTAACCTACCAACACTTCTTAATTAGCTGGTGTGATGATTGTGCTGCATGAGGTAATTCCGTTCTCTGGGGGTTGCCCTTTGTCATTTCAGTTCCTGATGAGCAATGGGTGCGTTTAATGTTGCTTCTCCATGGCAACGGTTCCCTGTGCGAGGGCTTTTATGGTGTTATTTTTATAGCAAACACCTTTCTTTATCAGTATGGAAAATAACAGTTTGAGAGCTGGTGTAGTTCACAACACAGTTTTGGACTAAGATCTGAGAACTTTGATTCTGTAGCCCTTCCTGTTTCTGTGCAAGTCTTCTGCTCTCTCAGCAAGAAATAGTATTCTGGCTAATGGAGCTGTTGTGGGGATGAATGAAATAAGAAGCTATATAGAAACTTGCACAATATGCAGCACAGCCCCATTCATTTCAAAGAAGCTCATTTCCAATCCAATTAGGTAATTGGGAAATGTTAGATTATTCCTGAAGTAATTTTGATGTGTGTATACTTGTGAGAGAGAGACCCACAAAATTTACTAATGAGGCAATACATTTGTGAACAGAAGATGGCTGATGCTTATAGGATTTTCTGGAAGCAGGATATGTGTACAGAGTATTTCACTGAAAACTCAACATGTCCATGCAGTATTTAGAGGCAGTGACCTCAGAATTTAAGCCATGAATGCAAAGTAATCTAATGAGGTTATGAATTAACTGGAGCTTTATTTGAAAGATACATGCTCATAGCTTCACACAAGCATATAATGAAGAAAAATAATAGAAACCTCTTAGATTCCAAGGATAGTAGGATTTTTAAAAAATGTATTTGTCATTCTGTCTTGCCAAATGCAAGATGGTTCTTTCAAAATTAGATTCAGAAGCAACACAAACACAAGTGAGTGAGAAGGTTACAGATTTTATTCCAAACAGCAAGCAATATACAGTGGTACTGAGGCATAATAATAATAATAATAATAATAATAATAATAATAATAATAATAATTTATTTGTACCCCGCCCATCTGGCTGGGTTTCCCAGCCACTCTGGGCGGCTTCCACAGAAACCAAAAAGCACTAAAATATCATACATTAAAAACTTCCCTGAATAGGGCCGCCTTAAGATGTCTTCTGAATGTCAGGTAGTTGTCCATCACCTTGACATCCGATGGGAGGGCATTCCACAGGGCGGGCGCCACTACCGAAAAGGCCCTCTGCCTGGTTCCTTGTAGCTTTGCTTCTCGCAATGAGGGAACCGCCAGAAGGCCCTCGGCACTGGACCTCAGTGTCCGGGCAGAACGATGGGGGTGGAGACGCTCCTTCAGGTATACTGGGCCGAAGCCGTTTAGGGCTTTAAAGGTCAACACCAGCACTTTGAATTGTGCTCGGAAACGTACTGGGAGCCAGTGTAGGTCTTTCAAGACCGGTGTTATGTGGTCTCGGCGGTCACCAGTCTAGCTGCCGCATTCTGGATTAGCTGTAGTTTCCGAGTCACCTTCAAAGGTAGCCCCACGTAGAGCGCATTGCAGTAGTCCAAGTGGGAGATAACTAGAGCATGCACCACTCTGGCCAGACAGTCCGCAGGCAGGTAGGGTCTCAGCCTGCGTACACGGTGGAGTTGGTAGACAGCTGCCCTGGATACAGAATTGACCTGTGCCTCCATGGACAGCTGTGAGTCCAAAATGACTCCCAGGCTACGCACCTGGTCCTTCAGGGGCACAGTTACCCTATTCAGGACCAGGGAGTCCTCCACACCAGCCCGCCCCCTGTCCCCCAAAAACAGTACTTCTGTCTTGTCAGGATTCAACCTCAATCCATTAGCCGCCATCCATCCTCCAACCGCCTCCAGGCACTCACACAGGACCTTCACCGCCTTCACTTGATCAGGAGCTTCTCCCTGCTTCTAAATTAGGCATCTGAGAGGATGAAAGCATGGGATGAAGAATCAGGAATGGATTTGTGTGACATGACTGTGAGCTCCATTCTGGCATTGAGAACATAATTCTATGAGTACAGCCGTACCTTGGCTCCCAAATGCCTTGGGAGTTGGAACGTTTCAGCTCCCAAATGATCAAAAACTGGAAGTGAGTGTTCCGGTTTTCAAACGTTCTTTTGGAAGCTGGGACTTCCTGCTGCCAATCAGAAGCTGCGCTTTGGAAGTCAAACGTTTTGGAAGTCGAACGGATTTCCAGAATGGATTCTGTTCGATTTCTGAGGTACAACTGTACTTTGTGCTTCTTCTCTGCCACTATTTTCCAGCTGGCTCTGGTTGGTATATATAGCAAGTTTGAAGTCTGCCCACCCCTACCTTTAATCTTGTCCACTCTAATATCCAGCACAAACTTATTGTTCTTATTACTGATCTTTACCACCTTATCTGTTTCTGTCAAATTCCAGTTTATCCAAGCTTTTGCTCTTGCAGACCTACCACCCTAAACTGTCCAAAGAGTTCCTCCAATAGAGAACTCAGGCCATCCTCTTTTTTTGCCTCTTATACCTAATATGCCTGCTAGAAGACCTGTGCTGGGTTGTCAAGCCTGTTGGCCTTCAAATGTTGTTAGACTCCAGCTCCCATCAGTCCCAGTCAGCATAGTCAGCATAGTTAGGGGTAATGGGAATTGTATTTTAGTAACACCTGAATGTTAGCCACATCTGACCAATTGGCCTCCTTCTCATCCTTCTGATGCCTCCTACCTCTTCCACAAAGTCCTTGGTTCAGCCCCTTATCCCTCATTTCCAGCTGAAATTAAGCCTTAGTCTCTGCAACTGCATTTCCACATATCATTCCCTCGTTATTCTGGCATTCCCTCCTCTCTCCCTGTTATATCCTTCTCTGTTGAACTTTGGGGCAGCTGCTTAAGGCAGGGCCTGGATATCTTTTATGGTACTCTATGCAGTGTCATGTGCATTGATGGTACATTAATAAAAATTAACAGTAACAAAATAATAATGTCCTTTCCAGCATTGAGCAGCTGTTAAGAGTAGATATGGATTGCTTTTCCCTTCTGGGATATATGCCTTTCACAATATTAGTAAGTACTTCTGAATACAAAACTGAGAACAAATTTTCTTACTGAATTACAGCGAACAGTTACGTTGAGTGTTACCTTGTGTGAACTGAAGTACTGCATAACAAACAAGGATATTATACTCTCAGATGACAGGATGAAAGGACATTAGTGAAATCAATATTCCATTAGAGATGCAGAGTCCATTAACAGTATGTCAATATGACAGATTATTTTCCATCAATGCTGACATCACAGTCCTATATACATTTTCCTGGATCTCCATGAGATAACTGTTCCCTTCACTTAGACCTGTTATTATGGTGTCTCTTGGAGAGGTGCACTATGCATTCCATGAATAGTTAATCTTTTTCAGTCTGAGGGCTGCACTGAAAGTCAACCACCTTCCAAGGGTTAAATTCCAGAGGTGGGAATGGCCAATACACCTCCAATGCAAACAAACCCACACATGCCGTCTACACACTCACCACACATGCAGAAATAGTTCTTTCACTCACTTACATACACATGCCACTCTCATTTTAGCTTTCCCTCTCTCTCTGAAGAGCCATGGGAGGAAGATGAAATGCTTGGTAGTTTATTGTTTAACTCTTATGAATAAACCATGACCTTTGATTTGAACAACACACTAAGCCAAACCATAAGTTAGTGCAGTGCAGTGCAGCAACAAAACTCGCTACAATATGCTCACAAACAAAGTGGCTGAAATACGTTCACATGCTCACTCTATCCCATGGTTTGGCATAGTGTGATATGTGAACCAGACCGTAGTCTGACCTGGAATAAGACAGAGACCTATCTTCTCTTTACTGAAAGAAACAGAAGCTTTCTTACATGATCACACTGCTGCTCCCCCCCCCCACTGTCATCAGGCCCCCACTCACCACAACCAGACAACGCTGCCATGACCAGTCAATGCCCTGTGCTAAATGTGCTACTCAACACTCAGCTCACATCCATGTTGCCGTTCTTGATTCCACACAATACAATGTTGTCTGCTCTGGATGGGAGCCAAGTAGCACATAGACTACTGTGCAAAAGTGCTGCTTGATGCAGCACTTTTATTTATCTACTGTGCAAAAGTGCTGCTTGATGAGGCACTTTTACTGATCTGTGCACACAAATATTTAGCTTATTTCTGCACACAAAGAGGAATGCACTGCAAATTATACCACACCATACTCTGAAGGAGCAGAGGAAGTACAGTTACAGATTCACATACACAGAAAGATTTAAAACAACCAATCATGGCTTTCCATGGTATACACGGCCTTTTATGGCACATTACATTACCCAACTTCTTGGGCATGTGTATTGTCTTCAGCCTAATCTTTGTGGGGTAAGCATGGACAACTGTTTGTATATTAATCCTTATGTCAAGAGAATCCAGTCAAGCAGTTTGTTTCTCTGGTAGGGATCCTGAATAAAAACAATACTAAGAAATACAAAGCAAAGCTCTTCCTTTAGCAATCAGACAGTTTTACCACAAACCACGGCCTTTTCCTGTTACTTTCTTCATACATACTGTCCCAGCGAAAACAAGCTAAAGAGCAATTCACAATAAAATGGATTCTTCTTCAACTTAAAAATTGTCACTAGCAGGAAGTACCTGGTGCTGCCTGGGAATAAAAAAGGGGGGGTAATTTTTATATGAATTTTATATGGCTGTTGTAATGTGTTAGTTTTAGGGCTCTGCATGTACACACATGCACACACACACAAACTGAGGGCTCCAACCTGACCTGTGGGACACCTGATCTTGTTCTGAATCAATTTGGGAGGGAGGCTGTTAAAGTTAAATTATGGTTTATTTGGTCCACCATCTTGATTCAACATAGTGTCTGACATCCAAACATGCACAAAAACTGCTTCGTACACCTCAGGAACCTTCATTCTGAGTTGGTTGACAATATCTTCAGAGCATCTAAATTGGCATTGATTGGAAACGTTTCCCCAATTTTGGCGCAGCTATGTCAAACTGGGTGATGATATCTGCAGATGTATCCTAATCAGTGCTGTTTGGATGCTTAACACCAATTTGGATGAAGTCACACTGAAGTCATGTTTCAGTCCACCATCTTGATTCAAAATGGCACCTGGTATCCAAATGTAGATGAAGATTGCCACATCACCTTTGGGAGCCCTTGTGCTGGCACAGGTTGGAACCATCATGCCAGATTGGGATGGTTCTTTAGAGCCATACAAATTGGTACAATTTGGTTCCGGCACAACAAATTTGGCCCACTCCCACCAAATGAGGTGATGATATCTTCAGAGGCATCCAAGTTGGACCCACCATGTCAAAAATTGGGCAAAGTCATGCCAAAGTCACATTTTGAACTGCCATCTATATTCAGAATGGCAGCCGGCATCACAACATTGATGAAACTACTGCCTCCACCTCAGGAACTTTCATGCCAAGTTTAGTGATGATAAGAGAGGGATCTGAATGCAAAGACAGCAGACAGAAAGACAGGCAAACCATTTGCCAAAATATAAAGATTAGAAAAATGAACATATATGTTAACGTGATGCATAATGTCAACCCATGATGTACTTGCAGATGCACAACCCATTATTATTATTTTTTGCCATTTGGTCTCAAGCTGTTCCATTTTATCTGTTTGCTTACATATAGACAGATGGCTTTTCTAACCTTCTCACTGGGATTCAGCTCATTAATTCATCCCATTTCTGTTGATTTGCTTTGTTAATAAAACAAGCAATAAGCACTAAGTTCAGACTCCTTGGTTCTGCCATGATTCTCATCAAATAACTCCCTTAGGACTGCTCTGTCTACTGCCCGGATACTGCATTTCCATAGAGAGCAATTGCCCTTGCCTGTATATCCCAGTGCAGTACAGTGTCACCAGTTTTAGCAATTCAGCAGAACAATCTTAACCCTTTCCCAACTGAAATTAACCTTGTTTTCAAGATTGTTTTGAGGCATCTGATCAAGACCTGCATTTTTAAAATGAGCTTAAATATATATATATTTGTAAATGTTTTGTATCTCTCATGCCAGGCAGAAACCAGCTGGGTGCTTTGGCAGATGTTTATCTTCCTAAACAGGGCCCCACTGATCTATAAGCAGTGCCTCAGGGTTGTAAAAGGAAATTACAGGCTAGGAGCAAAAGGTCACACTGACCATACAAATTACAGAATACAATCAAGCTGCAAAGACACAATTAAGAATTGGTAAATAGTGAAATTTATTGTTTAACAGATAATATACCATGTGCCTCCCATCAGAGAGCCACATCTTCATAAGGTTAAAGGGCAAATGGGAACAGCAGCTGGCTGGGAAGACCAAGAGGCTTCTCTCTGAAGTTGCTTCTGGAAACTGTTTTTATTAAAGTTCCTTTTTTACTTTGAAAAGACCTTTCCTTCTAAAAATCTATCTATGTTATGTATGAAATATATTGGCTTAAATGTAATTATGCAAAGGATTTAGAAAGTAAGAAATGTTAGATTCTTATGTTAGATTCTTATTTCATTGATGGTGTGTGAGAAGGTGAACCCAAGATCTCTGTTTAAGATAAAATTAGAACAATTAGCCATCTGTTTTGGAGTGAATAGGGCAGCAGGGGCCAAAGGTGATCTTGTAATTAAGGTGCCTTGTTGAGGCAAATGTAAGATATATGGCTACTTGTTTGCCATTTATAGATAGAAGGAAATATAGCTCTTTGTCTCCCATAAAAGGTAATAGGAAATGGGTGTATCTTTTATGATTGGTTCTAGCAAACAGCCAATAGGAATTTCAACCAGGCTGATTGGACAGAGGCAGCCAAAGGAGGAGCAAGGGGGCTGGGCTGAGGGAATATAAGTGCTGGCCATCAGGGCTGGAGTGGGCAGAGCTTTGGTAACTATATACCACTGTGTCTCTCATTTATTTGTCTGACAAATAAATTATTATTTTAATTTCTCTATTGCTGCATTGAATATTTCATTCCAGCTAAGCGTTAACCACAAGCAGGGTGCTACAGTTTCCTATATAAGAAGTCTAAAGTTGCATTTCTAGCTGAGGTTTGGCCTTTATCTGGCTTGCTTTGGAGATTTATTTTGTTTTCAAAACTATGATGTAAGTTAACAAAACGTTTACATATGCTATTTACCAAAATTTAACAAAACGGGGAAAAACCCAAAATGTTTACATATGTAACATGTATTTCTGTATAAAAGTCATCGCTCCCTGCATATTATATGACCTTTAAAAATGGTAATTGCTATGTGGCAATACACATGTTATGATTCATGTGGAGCAATTTCCCACATCAGTCTTGATATTTCTCTGTCTTTCAAGCACAGGACATACAGCAATAATTCAGCTATATGAACAATCTATCCAGTAATATTCAACCTTTGTAGAAGCAGGATGCACTTCCAATTACAGCATGTAACATGGAACTACTTTTACTGTTTTAAACTTACATGTATATATTAGAGCCTAGAGACAAAAAGGGCTCCTGTCGTGGGTGGAGCAGAGGGGGGCAGCTGACTCCCCAGAACAAGTAAAACAATAGAAATACTTAACTAACTGACCAATCACGTTGGTTCTGTCCCCCTAACAAAAGTCCTGGTTAAGCCCACCTCTCCTGTATATTTTAGAAGTTACATAGAAGAAACATCTTGGCATTTCTCCTTGAAGTGAAAAGTGGTATATTAATTTCTTTAAGAATAAAAACAAGAATAATAATCTGTTGTACAGGGCCAGGGGCAGTGCATCCTGTTTTGCCATTTTCTTAAAAGAAGAAACTTCATTAATTTTTGAAATAAGGACAAAATATGAACAACATGAAAGATGCTGTTACAAGGGGGGGGGGATAGAATGGATAAGAGGGAAGGGAAGAAAAGGGAAAATAACATCCTAAATTCATGTAATACATCTTTTATAATCACAATCTAAGGCATCAAGAAATCAGTTTACCGTAATCTTCTAAAATACATCCTCTCCAAGCTTTCCCCCTCACTCCCCTTCCCCAATGCTGCAGTGGCTGTCTGTCTCCTGAGTTGCCCTAAGAAGGGGCTCCTGCCTTTGCCATGGCTGTCGGCACCACAAGCCTGCCTTCTTTTTTGCTTTACACCTAGTGATGCAGGGATACATTTTTTATTTATACATACATTTACATATTCTTTTTGTGCATATATATAGGGAGAAAGAGAGATCAAGAACGAGAGCTAGAGGGACAGCATCTTTATTTAAATGTTCTACTTTTTTACGTCATCTCTCGCTATATTTGGAGTAGATTCTATTTTTAAGTATATGCGGTTGGAACCCATCCCTTACTTCTGCGAGGAAACACTTCAGATCAGAAATCTTTTGAACGCACAGTAGAAGTGTTCTGCCAAAAGTAGGGTTTCTTTTCCAGATCCGTACACAATTAACACTGATGTGGTGAAGGATAAAGATTTTATGCAACAGCTAAGAGAAACTATAGAGCAAGATTAATTATGCTTATGTCCCTTCTGTTTTTTTTGAGAACCCCTCAGAGAATGACAACAGACAGACCCTTAAAGATGGAGCTCACTGATACGCAACAGCTTTGGTCTGTGATAAGGTTCTGTCTTATATACTATTATGTTCACATTGATCACACCTGCTATATGGATTATACTTCAGTGACCCTGACATACCACATTCAAACATTCTTGCAAGTGTGAAGGATTGCTTTATACAGTGGTGCCTCGCAAGACGAAATTAATTCGTTCCGCAAGTCTCTTCGTCTTGCGGTTTTTTCGTCTTGCGATGCACGGTTTCCCATAGGAATGCATTGAAAATCAATTAATGCGTTCCTAGGGAAACCGACTTCAGACCAGGTCCGGGGACAGTCTGTCCCCGGACCTCTTCTGAAGGCTGGGGACTTCTCCGCTGTCCGGGGCGATTTAAAAGCCCCTGGGAAGGCAGGCAGGGGGGACAAAGACTTTTGCCCCCCGCCAGCCTTCAGAAGAGGTCCTGGACCTCTTCTGAAGGCGGACGGGGGGCGAAAGTCTTTGCTCCCCCCCTGCCTGCCTTCAAAAGGTGTCCCCGCGGCGGCGGGAGGTGTCCCCTGCCCCCCGCCCGGCTTCGGAGCACCGGGAGAAGCGATCTCCCTGCAGCCCCTTGCTGCAAAAGACGTCCGGGGGAAGCGGGGAAGCGAAGCGCTTCGCTTCCCGCTGCCCCCGACCTCTTCTGAAGCAAGGGGCTAGGGGGAGATCGCTATCTCCCCCCAGCCCCTTGCTTCAGAAGAGGTCGGGGGCAGCGGGAAGCGAAGCGCTTCGCTTCCCGCTTCCCCCGGACGTCTTTTGCAGCAAGGGGCTGCAGGGAGATCACTATCTCCCCCCAGCCCCTTGCTTCAGAAGAGGTCGGGGGCAGCGGGAAGCGAAGCGCTTCGCTTCCCCGCTTCCCCCGGACGTCTTTTGCAGCAAGGGGCTGCAGGGAGATCGCTATCTCCCCCCAGCCCCTTGCTTCAGAAGAGGTCGGGGGCAGCGGGAAGCGAAGCGCTTCGCTTCCCCGCTTCCCCCGGACGTCTTTTGCAGCAAGGGGCTGCAGGGAGATCGCTATCTCCCCCCAGCCCCTTGCTTCAGAAGAGGTCGGGGGCAGCGGGAAGCGAAGCGCTTCGCTTCCCCGCTTCCCCCGGACGTCTTTTGCAGCAAGGGGCTGCAGGGAGATCGCTATCTCCCCGCAGCTCCTTGCTTCAAAAGAGAAGACCCGCTGTCCCCGGGGCAAGCTTCGTTTTGCGAAGCAAGCCCATAGGGAAATTCGTCTAGCGAGGCAACTCGAAAACGAAAAAACCTTTCGTTTTGCGAGTTTTTCATCTCGCGAGGCGTTCGTCTTGCGGGGTACCACTGTATATGGCAAGTGGCCAACACAGATAACTTCTAAAACTATCCAGATATCCTCTACCAGGTGAAACCATGAGACACAAGCTGTACCATTTCAGCATGTAGCTAGCTAACTTTTAGAGAATAATATGTGATAAAAACATAATTAACTACTATTAATAAATAAGATACAATATTCATAAGTTGAATAGCTCGTTCACTGCTAGCACTCTTTCATCAGGTACTGATGAGATGGCGGCAGGGGGAGAATTTCCTTTGAGGTCCAAACTCCCTTACTTGAGTACTGTTACTTTTAGGAGCCCAACAGTATCTGTTGCAGGAGGCTGTTAGCTAGTTTTAACTTACTTTTTTTTAATTGATCACACTTACTTATTGATTAAAACTTGTGGTCATGATAGCATTTTCTCCCAAGATACTTGTTAAAGAAGTTATAGTGTAAATCATTTACAAGAAAATCCAGCTCCTAAAAAGTCAGAGTTGTTTTCAGCATAGCACTACGTTGAGCAGTCCATCAGAACATGGATTTCTCACAGCAGAACATTCTTCTCATCTCCCTCTGTGCCTTCCTGGTCTGTTCTGGGCTTTCTCCAGAAGTATGCAAGGCTCACTTGGGGGGAGGAGGTGGGGATGAATCCCCTTGTGCTACCACAAAAAATAATTAAATACTGCCCTCAGTTTTTCATTGACAAACAAAAAGCTGCTTTGGTGTGATGTGCTTTGTTAGTCAGTGTACAGTGGCAGGTAGTTTTGCTGGTTACAGTCCCATGCCTAGAAAGCATGGGTCTGAGCAGTTTTCCCCTTGACCTGCACTTTCTAGGCTTGATCCATGCGGTTTTGCCCTTGCTCTGCTCCTTTCTAAGGGAAAACCCGCTCTTTAGCTCTAAATTGGAACAAATCACAGTCCACAGAAAAGCTGAATCCTCCTTCCATCGAACACTGGTGGGCGGTAAGGAAATTTTACCATCAAGAAATATGCATTAGTGGGTGCTAGGTATAAAAAGGTTGACTACCCCTGGTCTACAGTATATTCTTGGTTCTATGATTAAGGCTAAAATGAGACTGAAAATTAATTTGTTCAGGAATATTAGAGGATCACATCTGACCTGTTTACAAGGCTTCGGGACGTGGTAAAGGGCATTGTAAAGCAATGAAGATTATCTTTGCCCATGGAATTAAAACATAATAATTCATTTCTATGCCCCAAGAAGCTGAGATAGATAAATCCTAAGCATCACTACATAAAGGATGCTGGTTGTCTGTTCTTAGACTAATCCTGACAAATGTCTGTTGGCTGAAGTAGTGAGGGAAAGCTTTTTATTTGCGCAGTAGATTAAAACAGAAGCCCCTTTGTCAAGAACCAAATTGTTTTGAGTGTCTTGAAATACAACAAATACCTCCCCCTGAACTGAGGGAGCTGATGTGTCTTCAAGTGTTCCCTTGAGCTGGGACAAGTCCACATTCTTTTAATGCTTTGCTGCTGGTACTTCCTCTCTCCTCATCCCTGTCTGGCGCATCTGATGCCACAGAATGGCTGTTGAAAGCTCTGTTGAGAATGGGAAGGTGTCTCTTGCTTCTTTGAGTAAAATAATCGGAAGCTTTCATGCTGGTATCTTGTGTTTCTGGTAAGTCAGAGTTGCACTGACATTAGTAGGTGGCAGGGAGGATTCAGTATATGCTGTTGTGATAGGAATTTTATGGTCTTAGATATATGGTAATGTTCATAACTGCACATACATAGATCAACACAGGAAGACCAACCTGGAACCATTTTGATTCCTAAACTGACCAAATCCTTTCTCTGCAAGGTTAAACTGGAAAAGCCTCCCCATTGTCTCTTTCCTCACAAATCCTGTCTCAAGGATATGTCTGTTTGAATAAGGTGTGAGCCTGTGACCTGGCCCAGGAAATAAGTATTTTACCACTACAAAAGAATGGCCAGGCTCCCCAGGAAATCCAATCAAGTAACCTGCTAGACAGGAGATAAACAACAGGAGAAAAACAATATTAAAATTTCTGTGATGTAGGTGGGATGTATCTGAGGGGTGGTCTTAGGTTACACCCCTTCTGTGATGTATGCATAATGTTTCTGTGGGTGGTCTTGATCTAGAGAATGGGAATTTCAAAAGTCTTTATAAGCCCTTGCACGGCATTTTAAGGGGGTCCTCTTCCTCTCCTGCGTGTGAGGGGAGCACCCTGTTGCAACAGATCAATAAAGATCAGGCTTACTAGCTGCTTTGCTTCTCAATATTCTCTGGTTGGCCTCTGTTATTTTCTCCTACCAATAGGGAACCTATGTAAGGACTCTATATGGGCTCTTGGATACCCCACAAGGGAAAAGGGCATATTTTTATTTACAACACTGTCATACAAATATCAGGGAAGGGCTGTAGCTCAGTGAGTGGTAGAGCATCTGCCTTGCAAGCAGAAGGTCTCGGATTCATTCCTTGCCATCTCCAGGTAAGGCTGGTAAAGACTCCTATATGAAATCCTGGGAAGATGGTGGCAGTCAGCGTAGGCAATACTGAGCTACACAATCCAATAGTCTGGCTTGATATAAGACTGCTTTTTATGTACACTGGGGTAGCTTTGTGCAAGTTGTTTATTCTAGTTATTGTGCAGTTCAGAGTGAGCGATGGGGTCCCAGATAATGGACATGCTTAGCCTAGATCAGGAATTTCCAAACTGTATGTGGGGCACACTAGTGCACTATGGGAAGACTGATACTGTACAAGAAGAAATAAGTTTAATTATTGATAGTCAACATTCATCAGAGATGTTCCTGTTGGCTCTTTCTAAAAAAAAAAAAAAATTCTATCAGCAAATTGTCCTGCCACATCTCTGTATCAGCTGCGATTGGATCATTCATTCACTTCTGATATGAATTTGCAGTAGAATTATCTGCCTCAGAGGTAGAGAAAGTAGTGAAATTGTGCTTCTCTTGTCAGCTGTTTGGCCTTGCCCATCATGTTGTCAACTCTAGCTGTTCATAAATGATAGGTTAATAATGATGTTGTCATACATTAAAGTGTCACTTATAAAGAATGTGATCTGTATAGGCAGTAAGGGCATGTAGTGAATGCCGATCTCTGCCATGTTTGCCTGTGGAAACGTACCAAAGAATCTGCATAGACTCCAGTTCATTAAGCAATTTAGCAGAGGAAGCACTTAAGATTGAGGCTACTAGTTGGGTGCTTTAATTCTCACCCGAAGATAACTGAAATACAAAGCCTTTGTATCAGCTTTTTATTTCTAGTAGTGACTGCAAAAGTAGAACAATCAAGATTATAAAAAAGCTTCACAGAGGTGTCAGTAAATGTGCACTGGCTGCCTTGAGTAAGATAAAATAAAGGTAAATGATCCCTGGACAGTTGAGTCCAGTCAAAGGCAACTGGGGTGCGGTGTTCATCTCGCTTCAGGCCGAGGGAGCCGGCATTTCTCCACAGACAGCTTTCTGTGTCATGTGGCCAGTAGGGAGGTATGACCCAACACAGATCCTTTGTAGTTGCATCTGGTGATATATGGGGCCAGCAGTGAACATTTGTAATGCACACAATGAACAGGTATTTGAATTAATGTGTAAAGCATATAATATGTGAAGAACCTATTGTTTTATAGCACATTTAGTTACGTTAAATAACTGTTGTTTACAGGTCTAGTTTACAGCTGATGGGTATCAAACCGTCCTTGAGTTAGGAACTTCACCTGCATGCGAAGCCCACAGTAGCTTGGATTTGTTTTTCTTTTCTCCTTTTGTTTTCTATAATGCATGCTCTTATTAAAAGACCCCAGGATTAAGGAACTCACAAATAACCTTCTGGCCAGGTTTCTGGAAACTGGTAATGAAAGACTGCTGGCATATGTAATTCTGTAGCACCCTGCTTGTGGTTAACGCTTAGCTGGAATGAAATATTCAACGCAGCAATAGAGAAATTAAAATAATTATTTATTTGTCAGACAAATAAATGAGAGACACAGTGGTATATGGTTACCAATGCTCTGCCCTTCTAGCCCTGATGACCAGCACTTATATTCCCTCAGCCCAGCCCCCTTGCTCCTCCTTTGGCTGCCTCTGTCCAATCAGCCTGGTTGAAATTCCTATTGGCTGTTTGCTAGAACCAATCATAAAAGATACACCCATTTCCTATTACCTTTTATGGGAGACAAAGAGCTTTATTTCCTTCTATCTATAAATGGCAAACAAGTACCGTATTTTTCGTCCTATAGGGCGCACCGGCCCATAGGACGCACCTCGTTTTTTGGGGGGGAAATGAACTAAAAAAAATTATTTTCCCCCCCTCCGCCCTGGCTGCCGCCCCAAGCCTTGCGCTCACCTGCCCGAAGCACGGGGCACCCTCCGGAGGGCTCCCCGTGCTTCGGGTGACAGGCTGCCGCCCAAAGCCTCGCGCGCTTGGCGGGACCTCCTGCTGGGCGGGCAAGGCTTGCGGACACTCGCGGGGGCTGCAGGCTGCTGCCCGCAAGCCTTGTGAGCCCGCGGGAACTCCCACCGGGCTTGCAAGGCTTGCGGATAGCTTCCTGTTGCCTGGAGAGCGAGAGGGGTCGGTGCGCACGGATGCCTCTCGCTCTCCAGGCTTCAGTGAAAGCCTGCATTCGCCCCATAGGACGCACACACATTTCCCCTTCTTTTTTGGAGGGGAAAAAGTGCGTCCTATGGGGCGAAAAATGCGGTAGTCATATATCTTACATTTGCCTCAACCAGGCACCTTAATTACCAGCTCACCTCTTGCCCTCCTTGCCCTATTGCCCTCCCAAACAGATGGCTAATGGTTTTAAATTTTTATCTTAAACAGAGGTCAGAGATCTTGGGTTCACATTCTCACGCATCATCAATGAAAGATCTCCTTCTTTGGAGGTCTTTAAGCAGAGGCCTGACAACCATATGTCAGGAGTGTTCTAATGGTGTTTCCTGCCCGGCAGGGGGTTGGACTCAATGGCCCTTGTGGTCTCTTCCAACTCCATGATTCTATGATTCTATGAAATAAGAATCTAACATAAGAATCTAACATTTCTTACTTTCTAAATCTTTTGCATAATTACATTTAAGCCAATATACCGTATTTTTTGCACCATAACACTCACTTTTTTCCTCCTAGAAAGTAAGGGGAAATGTCTGTGCGTGTTATGGAGCGAATGCCTGTGGGTGGCGGGGGGGATCTGCTGCAGTCGTGAGCAGAGGATCCATGGTTCCCCTTCCTTCCCTCCTCCGTGGTTACAAAGCATGGATCCACATGGATCCTCAGGATTTTTGCATTGAGCTACTCCAAACTCACTGTCAGATCACATGTCTGTGGCCACAGCATGAACCACAAAAATCATATATCCACTATTTCGTTTAGAATATTTTTTTTCTTGTTTTCCTCCTCTAAAAACTACGTGCGTGTTATGGTCTGGTGCGTGTTATAGAGCGAAAAATACAGTATTTCATACATTAACATATATAGATTTTTAGAAGGAAAGGAAAGGTCTTTTCATTATTTTTTTTAAAATCATATTTATTAAAGTTTCCAATATAACAGAAGAGAAAAGAAAGAAAAGAAAGAAATATATTTAAAACCTTACTTTCATTACCTTCTTTCTAGGACTCCCTTCTCCCCCTCCCGACTATATTCCCCTTTCATTAATTTGGTTCCACAAGCTCTCACTCCCAGTTTGAAACTTAATATGTTTAACCCATTAGCCAATTTAAATTATACAATTTTACCATCACCCCTCATCTTTAACAGAAAAAGAAAAAAGATTTTTCCCCAAGATCTGCCCCAATTTCCTTCCACGAATTCCCTTTTTTTAAAAAACATGTCAGATCAAAATACCATAATATAGAAAAGTTATATAAAGAAATAGAAAATAAGAAATATAAGTAAATTCAAAAAGTTGGTTATATAGCCTTTGGATTCCAAAGCTCCCCCCTCCCTTCCCCGGTTTGGATTCCCATGTCCATCAGTCTATATGTTGTCAGCCTGGAGGTCTCAAGTCCATAGCCAAATTTTTCCCCTTCCGCCTTGCCGGTTTTCTTTTAATTTGTTTATTTTAATGATATTTAGCTTCCAAAAAATCCAGTCTAATAGAGGCCTTTAATTTCCTTGGTCTTTGTTGCTCCTCCCATTGTTCTTTCCGTGTCGTAGTTAGTCCTTTGTTCTTTTTATTTCTTACTTTCTCAGGTTTCTTGTCTTGTTCAGCTGCTAAAACGTTCTTATTCCGAGATCTGGTATCTCTACAGAGGTTTGTTATTCAGGAACAAAAACTTACGTCCAGTCCCTTCCTTTCTTCAATAGAAAATTCTATTGTCTCCTTTTAATGTAAACACCCCTGTAGACAAAATACTATTTCAGTTTTGCAGCTTTCCCAGAAGATTAGTCCTGTGCCAGTCCCAGAGTAATTTTCCACGTACGACCGCTTGTAACGTCCCGAAACCCCTCTAGGGGGATTGCAGTAACTTTGTATCCTCTAATCCAAAAGTCAACTTGTTGTTCATTATTTTCCGACAGTTTATATCCATATTATGTCAAATTGTAACAGAATTAGCCAGCAAAATCCTTGTAACAAAGTCCTCTTTATATTCTCCAACTTTGACAGTTACTTTGACAGCTGTCAAAGTCTCCATCTCTCTTCGCCAGGTTCTACGAATCACCCCGGTTCCCAGGGGGGGTTGCATTTTCCCTCTCACCCTCCACTCTTCTCCTCCAGCACAATTCTTGTAATTTCACATCGTGGAATTAATGATTTTTATCAGCAATAAACTTCTCTTTCGATCTTGGTTACCCAGTCCTTGTTTTAGAATGTTTACAATCAGGGGGGGACTGACTTCCTTTTTAGATCACCCCCGCTCGTGCCGAATCCGAAAAAAAATTTCTTTTTTTCTCCTTTTGTACCCGGTTTCCCAATTACTCACGGGTTGTTGTTGATAGCCCGAATTTCAAATGGAAGAAGCCAGCGCTCTCCGTCGAATGGCATGCGGCTGCGCTCGGCAGGGGAAGCGATAGACCCAAAGCACCACGCCACTCCCTGGCACCCGATCCAAAGCCTTTAAAAAGGCTCCTTCACGAGTTGGGAGGGCGCTAGCGGTGCCAGCTGGGTCCCCATGTCCACGGGCTCCGTGCCCGTGGTTTTTAAGGGTCCCCGCGTCGCCGGCGCGGTAGGACCCAGCCCCTGCCGAGCAGACTCCCTCCGGAGCTCGGAGGGAGTCCGCCATTCAGCGATGGCGCCAACCCGGAAGTCAAAGGAAAGGTCTTTTCAAAGAGAAGGACTCAGTAAAACATCTTCGAAAGCAGCCTTTTAGTTTACAACTCTTTCCTGGCCAGCTGCTTTTTCTATTTGCCCTTTTAACCTTTGGCTCAAGTCTCTAATGGGAGACACATGGTATATTATCTGTTAAACAATAAATTTCACTATTTACCAATTCTTAATTGTGTCTTTGCAGCTTAATTGTATTCTGTAATTTGTATGGTCAGTGTGACCTTTTGCTCCTAGCCTGTAATTTCCTTTTACAACCCTGAGGCGCTCGTCTCCTGCTTATAGATCAGTGGGGCCTTTGTTCAGGATGAGCATCTGCTAAAGCACCCAGCTGCCTGGCATGAGAGATTGAGAGATACAAACATTTATAAATATATTTTTAAGCTCATTTTAAAATGCAGATCTTCATCGGATGCCTCAATGCTAGATATGACATATGAGACTATTAAATTTTATAAATAATTAAACACAAAGCTTGTTACATGCAGTAATAAATAAAAAATGAAACATGAAGGTAGGATGTGTTATGACAAGGAAAGTGAGGAAGGAAGAAGATCTGTTTTTTGTCTTTCTTTTAATTGCCACATCACTATTCTTTAAATAGCATGTGCCTTAGCTTGATACCATTTAGCTTGATTTTATTTATCAATCAGGAATGAGTATTACATTAGGAAAAATAAGTAATAAAAATAGTTTTGATACATACTGATGATAGAAAAGCATGCACAGAGCGAGAAGCACAAAATTAGTGCTTCCATTTCTAAAATTGTCTGGAACATAGACAATTTAGTAGTGGAGATTCTAAATTAATTGCACAGTTCTTACAGAAGCAGAAAACCAATGGTAAGCAGAAAAACGTGTTTTTTAGGTGCTCAGCATATGTTGCTATGTTAGCATTTTAGTTTTTAATAAAAGAGCATTGCTTGGTGGGCTGTTTTCAAAATAAAGCCTATTTAGCAAATTTGCACGAGCTTCAGATGGATTCCAAAATGTACATGGACTGGATTTTGCATGTACCATGTCTTCCATTTTACTTGCTGGTCATCTGAGGGATAATGGGCAGGGATTCACTCCCAGAATTTTTTGGGGGGATTGGGGCGAATCAAAAATATTTCAAAAATAATTTGAAAGCTTGAATACTTTTACCAGGAGAGTAAAGCCCAATAAGTGCTGCATTTATACATATCAGTGGTATACAGCTAACATTGGGCAAATGTCCCAGAAGTGGGGAAAAGGAAGACCCAGGTAACTACTGACCGATGAACTTAATATCGTTATCACAGAAGGTCCTAGAACAGATAATTCAACAGTTGGTCTGTGAGCATGTAAGAAAGGATGCTATAATTACTAAGACCCAGCATGGGTTTCTCAAAAATAAGTCATGTCAGAATAATCTGATTTCTTTTTTTGATGGAATGACAAACTTGGTGGATCAGGGAAATGATGTGGACATAGTGTATCCCCCATGATACTCTTATGCACATTAAGTGATGTGTGAACATGGCCAGTGTCTACTACCATTTCAACTTTCCAGTTCAATTATTTTCTAAAATAAATTTTCTTGCTATATTTTCTTGCTATATCAAGAAAACAGTGTTTTATGCATCATTTTTTCCAAAGTAAAAAAAAAGGTTATAATGAAAATGCAGCTAATCAACATATGCAGCTAATCAGTAAGTGTGAGAGAGTGTGCTTCATGTTTGTAGTGGTGCCAGTTTCAAATAAGCTTTTTTGAAGATAAGGAATATTTTAAGTAGCATTTTTCCATTACTAATTTTATGCACTTGAAAATAGTATTTAGAATTCCGCTCCACCGACCCAATATCCCACAGCTGCTTTGAATAAATGGACTGCTGCCATGGGCAGGAGACATCCAAGATTGTGTAGTTATGTGGCAACTATTACAAATAAGCTTGTTAAAGTTAAATTTGTATTCAGAGCTGCTGATTTTTATATGCAAAATGCTCGTCAGATTGACAGGTGGGGAGAGGACCCATATAACACCTGGCATAAATCTCTTTTTCCCCTGCCCAGCACAGGAGGAAAGTGAGCAAGCTGCGCAGGGAGAAAGTAGTCTCTATGCCTATGGTCTGGCATCTGTCTGTATTGCTGTACTGAAACAGAAGAAAGAAAACCCATTTCCCCCCTAATTTATAGAATAGTCACGATGGTTTCAGTGTTTGTTTGGTTTGGTTTTTTTAAATAGGAATTATATAGATTCCTAAAGGGGTAACCATGTTAGAATTTTTCAGGAAAAGACTCCCTCTTCCCTAAAATATACACTTGTACATGAGAATATTTAATGTATGCATTTAATGATGAGGAGCAGATGGGGTTCATCAAGCTGGGAAGGCAGCCCATCTAGGAGAAGAAAAACTCTGATCTGAAACCTCCACTACCTTGCAGAGTATTTTTGGGAAAAGAAAAGACTAAGGAGTAAACCCTACACAAATCCAGAGTGGAGTCCCTAAGATGGTTGAATGGCGCCTTGTAGGTCTCCTTCCAGCAACTCCTGCAGCCAAGCTGTTTTGCTCTGCTTTCCTTTGGACCACATCAGTGAGGCCAAGGGCATCTGGGCAACTCAGGATACACCGGGCTTGTACCCAGGGAGCTCACTTTGGTGCTGCTAATGCAGCAGTTTGACTTCATCCTCAGAGGCACACTGCATTGTCTATAAAGACAAACAGATGCCAACAACAACAAGAAGCAACTGATGAAGTGGACTGTCCCATTCGCAAAAGCCTATGCCATAATAAATCATAGAATCATAGAATCATTGAGTTGGAATAGACCACAAGGGCCATCGAGTCCAACCCCCTACCAAGCAGGAAACACCATCAGAGCACTCCTGACATATGGTTGTCAAGCCTCTGCTTAAAGACCTCCAAAGAAGGAGAAAGTAGGCTCATGGCTTGCCTACTACTTTTTGCTAAGTTATAGAACAAAGCTTGGCTAGAGCTTGCAGTTTGTCTGAAGGAAGACAAGCCAGGAGCCAGGGTTTGACAACAAGTGGCACTTAAAAGCAGCACAAGGGGCTCTTGCAAGCTGCGTGTGATGCTTTGAGGTCCTGACATCACTGTGTCAGATTTGACACCACTGTGTCAGATTTGACATCATTGTGTCAAAGCCCCACTTCCTGTCAAATTTGGTTCATGGGAGGCTAGATCATATTTCCTACTTCTGCAATAAGCCATGATTTGACCTATTGTTGCATACAAACCAGGTCATTGAGAAGCTCATTGTTGGATATGAGCATTATCTGGTGAGCAGCTTGAATGGCTTTTCTGTGCTTTGTTAAAGTTTGCATTTATCATGTTATGCTGTATTTGTAGTCCAACCATCTATTTCTCTTACATACTAGGAGGATATTTTGCTATGAAAAGAAAATCTATAACTCATCTTGGACTAATAGATTTGTTCCCAGCAGAATATAAGAATTTCTGTTTGTCACAAAGGTAGATACTTTCTTTCCCTTAATAACAGCCATTCTGGGAAGCCAGATATGTCATTCAAATGCTTCCCATGCCTTTTAGAATATATTGGCATGAATCCCAGATAGAGTTATCTGTTATAGTTTTGGTAACCTGCGTTGGTAAGCTCAAGACTGGAATACTGCTATGCTCTCTATGTGACACTTGCCTTGGGGCTGCTCTGGGCATTCCAGATTGTGCTGAATTCAGAGAGTAGACTTCTGATGGGGGGGGCAGATGACTGACAGCTTGTGACACCTTTGCTGCCCATATGCTGCTGGACCAAGTTTAAAGCTCTTGTGTTGATATGAAAAGCCCCAAACAATTTGGATCCAGTATACTTTAAGGATTGCCTGAGTCCTAGTATCCCAACTCAGGCACCGAGGTCATCCAGAGCACTAGTGCTAGTTTCCCCCCATGTTAGAGGCCAACTGTGTCAATGGTCCCATACTGTGGTGTACTCTTCCATCAGACATGCTCACTTTTGACATTCACATGTCCTTTGAATTAATTTTTATGCCAAAAGGCCTAGCCAGTTCTTGATTGTCCATTTATTTTAAAGATTATTTTGTACTGTGTTTTAATAGCGTATTATGTTTTATTGCATGCTTATTGTTCTGTACTGCCTTGCTGTTTTATGATATGGTGGTATACACTTTGGATAAACAAACCATGGTCTAGCATGTTGTGTGATCCATGGCAATGTGACATTTTGAACAGAGGTCTGCTTTCAGACAATATTGAAATGTGAACAGTGAAGATAAATATGTTGGACTTTCAAATAAAGAACAATTTTACTTTATTCATAATATTTAGAAACATTAATGTTATTTTTGTAGCCTTCTTTCCTCTGCCAATTCTCTTTTCTAACTTTCACATAAAACTTCCTTTAGCGATTTGATCATAAATGTAAGGACATGTTTCCCCATTAAACCTTTGCATGCTAATAGTTAATGGTTTAACTGTTTGGCAAAAATCCAGCTCTTTTGCATGAATATTGTTATGCTCTCAGAATATGGATATTTCTTATACCCTTGATATGTGTGCATGCATAATCTCTAGCATTATTGAGAGGTATTTGGCAGACACAAAGAAAAAGCCACTCTAGCAGTTCAGTGGTACTCTAGTAGTTACATATTCAAAAGGCAATATGCATTAAAACTAGTGTTTAAAGGAAAAATGATATATTCACTTTCATTTCTCTTTAACTCATCCTTGGTACAGTTTTCATTATGCTATATATCAAGCAGCAGTAAAAAGTACAGGGATATTTTTTTAAGCACGTGTAACAGGAACTCACTAAGTTGTGACTTGAATGTATATTTTTTTGTGAAACAGTAAAATCATTTATTATTCATAGCTGTCAACCAGTTAAATCCATCCGGTTACTCAGTTGTTGTACTTAGGCTAGAAAGCTGGTGACTATGGTACCAGCACATTGCTGGAGAACATGCTGCAACAGCACCATTGCAGGGACAACCCAGCAGCCTGGGAGGTAGATATAGTAGCTTAATTATATTGATAAAAATTAAGAGAATTATTATTCAGAGAGCTGCTTTGTCTAGTTCAGCTGCTGTTCCTATTTGCCCTTTTAACCTTTGGCTCAAGTCTCTAATGGGAGACACATGGTATATTATCTGTTAAACAATAAATTTCACTATTTACCAATTCTTAATTGTATCTTTGCAGCTTAATTGTATTCTGTAGGGTCAGTAACCTAGTAACCTTTGCTCTCAGCCTGTAATTCCCTTTTTACAACTTTGAGAATTTTGGCTCCTTCTATAAATAAATCAGAGGGGCCCTGTTTAGGAAAACATCTGCCAGCACCCAGGCAGCCTGGCATGAGAGATTGAGAGATACAAACATTTATAAATATATTTTTTAAGCTCATTTTAAAATGCAGATCTTCATCAGATGCCTCAGCTGTAGAGACCAATATGGGAGATACTGTTGTAGCTGGGGCAGATGAAGGTATTCTCCCAGGGATCATTCTGTCCTGTCTGTTCAATAATTACCTAGGAGCAACCTGGTCAGGAGCAACCACTAAGCATCAGGTTCTTTCGATTCTCAGTAAATGGAGGACAGGTAAAGCTAAAGGTACCCCTGCCCGTACGGGCCAGTCTTGCCAGACTCTAGGGTTGTGCGCTGATCTCACTCTAGAGGCCGGGAGCCAGCGCTGTCCGCAGACACTTCCGGGTCATGTGGCCAGCGTGACAAGCTGCATCTGGCGAGGCAGCGCAGCACACGGAAACGCCGTTTACCTTCCCGCTAGTGAGCGGTCCCTATTTATCTACTTGCACCCGGGGGTGCTTTTGAACTGCTAGGTTGGCAGGCGCTGGGACCGAGCAACGGGAGTGCACCCCGTCGCAGGGATTTGAACCGCCGACCTGACGATCGGCAAGTCCTAGGCGCTGAGGTTTTACCCACAGCGCCACCCGCGTCCCTAAATGGAGGACAACAAACTTTTAAATAGCAGAAGAAAACTTTATTAATTACTAAAATAATAAGCACAGAAACAGAAACAGGTGCTGATATACAAAGTAAAGATAATTAAAGGATATAACGGAATACTTAAAGATAAAGTTGCAAAGCTAGCTCAGCCATGTGTCATTCCTGCCATGGGGGACCCTAACTACAACGGCTGATGGCACCCCTTATCAGGCCAGTGTGAGGTGCCAGACGCTCCTGGAAAGCCCATGGCCGAAGTACCATTGAATTGCTGGAGCTGGGGCCTTATACAGTGGTGCCCCGCAAGACGAACGCCTCGCAAGACGGAAAACCCGCTAGACGAAATGGTTTTCCGTTTTGGAGGCGCTTCGCAAAACAAATTTCCCTATGGGCTTCCTTCGCAAGACAAAAGCCCATAGGGAAATCTCCGGGACAGCGGGGAAGCGCAGCGCGTCTTCCCCACTGTCCTCGGACCTCCTCCGAAGGCTGGCGGTGGGGCAGAGAGACCTCCTCCCGCCACCAGGCTTCGGAAGGCTGCTCCGAAGGCTGGCGGCGGGAGGAGGTCTCTCCGCCCCACCGCCAGGCTTCGGAAGGCTGCTCCGAAGGCTGGCGGCGGGAGGAGGTCTCTCCGCCCCACCGCCAGCCTTCGGAAGGCTGCTCCGAAGCCTGGCGGCGGGAGGAGGTCTCTCCGCCCCACTGCCAGGCTTCGGAAGGCTGCTCTGAAGCCTGGCGGTGGGGCGGAGAGACCTCCTCCCGCCGCCAGGCTTCGGAAGGCTCCTCCGAAGGCTGGCGGTGGGGCGGAGAGACCTTCTCCCCGCGCCAGCCTTCGGATGGCTGTCCTGAAGACTTGCGGTGGGAGGAGGGTTTTCCTTCCCACCGCCAACATTCAGAATGCTGTTCTGAATGTTGGCGGTGGGGAGGAAAAACCCTCCTCCCACCGCAAGCCCCGGGAACAGAGGAGAAGCGCTGCGCCCCTTCCCCTCTGTTCCCGTACCTGTCCTGAAGGCTTGCGGTGGGGAGAAAAGCCCTTCTCCGCACCGCCAGCCTGGCAAGCGGTTTCCATAGGAACGCATTAATTGATTTTCAATGCATTCCTATGGGAAACGATGCTTCGCAAGACGAAAAACTCGCATGAAGAAAAAACTTGCGGAACGAATTAATTTCGTCTTGCGAGGCACCACTGTATAGTGTCTGCAGAGGCCCTCTGGCAAGATTACATAGTCTTTGATACAGATGTTAGTGATGTCATTCAGAGTTCAGCCAAAGGCTGTCTTTGAAGTGAGCTAGTTCCTTTGTTATCATGCTTCTTATCTCTGCCGCTGGCTAAGCCATTACTTTATGCTGGCTATGCGTAGATCATAGCACATAAGATTAATGCCTAAGAATAACAGTTAAGTTTAAACAGGAGCACCACCATCTGGTGCCTCTTCCCTGGCACTACACATTCCTCCTCTGGTCACTGCTATGGATGAACAACTTGGGAGTATTGAAATCAACATTAAAAGTCCCAGTTGTGTTGAAATTTAACAATCTTAGTAAGTTAGTTTTAACACTCAAGTGTCTTCTGGAAATACCAACAGCAAACCCACCAAGTGTCCCTATTTTCCAGGGACACCCCTAATTTAGAGAAGCAGTCGCAATTTCTGATTTGATCCCAGAACATCCCGCTTTTCCTTAGGATGTTCCTATTTTCATTGGAGAAATGTTGGAGATTATGGAGTTATCCAACCCTTGAGCTGTCTGAAAGCAATCCTGTATAGGGAGGTTTTTTAAATGTTTAATGTTTACTACTACTATTACAACATTGCTTTCCACCCATCACATATGTAGGTGAAAAACATATTTATGAATGTGTGTGTGTGTGTGTGTGTGTGTGTGTGTGTGTGTGTGTTCAAACCATATGACGTTTGTCTAAGTGTTGTAGAAGGGCATGTTTCAAAGAGAATTGACCTGATTTTTGTAAGATATCCAGAACTTAGTTTCCAGCTTGGTGTAATCTAGTTCTGCAACTGTGATATATTTTAATTGTTTTCATTGTTATTATTGTTTATGAAAAATCTGTTTTGCAGTTATTCAGTTAATAGTGTTTGCTTGGGGAATCTCTTACACCTGTTTAAGAAACATACATATTTTCAATCTGTAATTAATTGATCACACTGATTTGTATGGGATATCTTTTGCTTAGCTTCTGCTATTGATCATTTATGTGGTTTATGTCTTACCCTTCCTTACAAGGTGCTCAAGGTGGGAGATAGGCTAGGCTAAGAGATAGGGAGTAGGCCAGTGTTATCAAGTGAGCTTCATAGCTGAGTGCAGATTTGAACCTGAGTCTGACCAGCACTAATCCAGCATTCTAACTTCTATGAATATTCAGATTTTTTTCTTATTTCTAATGACAGTAGCATTTTATATAGTGACAGTTAGTCTCTCAAATTATACAGCACATCCCTAAGGACATTTATATTTTTTCATTTCAATAGTCCTTTTTTTTACTCTTGCAGGCATTTGGACAGTCATTCTCCGTACACCGCAAAGTAGCTGAAGATGGTGAGACACGTGAGGAGACACTCCTCCAGGAGTCTGCATCCAAGGAAGCCTATTACCTAGGGAAGATTTTGGAAATGCAGAATGAATTGAAACAAAGTAGGGCTGTTGTTACCAACGTTCAGGCAGAGAATGAACGACTGACGGCGATTGTGCACGACTTAAAAGAGGTAAATCCGGTTAAAAAGTGGTGTGAGATGTAGACTGGATTCTAATTACAGTTTGTTTAAAATGTAGCATTGTATTTCCATTTTTAGGCCAATTAAAAGTAGTCACAGGTTTGTTTAGATTCCATCTGAATGAAGACAATGCTATGCCAAACTAGAACAATTCATGACTTAATCTCTTTAAGCAGAATACCACAACATTTTAGCAATAAGCAGATAGGTAAAGGTAAAGGACCCTTGGATGGTTAAGTCCAGTCAAAGGCGACTATGGGGTGCAGCGCTCATCTCACTTTTCAGGCCGAGAGGGCCGGCATTTGTCCACAGACAGCTTTCCGGGTCATGTGGCCAGCATGACTAAACTGTTTCTGGCACAACGGGACACTGTGACAAGTGGCTGAGCGCACAGAAACATCGTTTTACCTTTCCACCGCAGCAATACCTATTTATCTACTTGCACTGGAGTGCTTTCAAACTGCTGGGTTGGCAGAAGCTGGGACAGAGCAATGGACCACCATTGAGCGGATTCAAAATACCAACCTTCTGATCAGCAAGCCCAAGAGGCTCAGTGGTTTGGACCACAGTGCCACCTGTGTCCCTGTTAATAAGCAGATAATAAAAGCACACACAAAGGATTTCCCCTCTCCCCTACATTGCTGTCCCTCTGGTTTAGACAGGTGGTCAGTCCCTTTACCCTAGTGGAAGAGAACAAAGATGAATCAAGTCTCCAGACAATCAAGGCCATGTCTGCTGTTTGGTTTTGCAGAGAGCAGAGTCAAATACTCATGGTGGTACTTGCAGGTTTTCTTTATGCTTTCTGTGTGTGCTTGTCCACTTCCTTGGTGCTCTGATCTGGCTCCAGTCCAGGCTCATTTTTATAGGCAATCCATCACACACATTGACCAGTATAAGGGTGTATAAAGATCAGCAGCAATTTCCTCTAGCAGCAGTTCTCACAAGTGTCTTTGTACATGAAGTGGCTGTGTAGGTGTGGCCAACCTGGATGCCCGAGACATGACAATAGACACACTTTTTCATTTTCCATGTTGCAACAAGCATACAAATTATTTGCACAATAGCTAAATCATCCAATCTGTGGCTAGTTCCCTCTTTTCCAAGATGTATTAGACTTCTGCTTCATCATAGCTTTAATCTAAATCCCAGCCTTGCAGGTGTTTTTTGAGAAATAAATAGATGCTGGAAATTCCAGTCATGAAACATCTAGTTTGGTCCTCAAAAAATGGTTGAGATCAAGTCCATTTTTATGTTATGCTAGCCCTTGCATTGAGAGCAAAATCAGAACCTGTGGCCTATCACTCGAGTCACCGCTTATGCTCCCACAATTGGAAGCATTTCAGACAATCAAGCGCAGAATCCTAGATGTTGAATTCCAAACCCTTTGCAGTGCAGCCAACAAAACCTGTTCCCTATTGGGGTTGGGAATTCCACCCTCATTTGGCCAGGACACTCCATATTTACACCAGCTTTATGATCCCCACCTACACAGAGCTCTTTCCCTCGCAATATTTAATGTTTTACCATCTGCAGTTTTGCAAGGTAGATTCTTGAAAATCCCATAATCTGAAAGATACTGCCGTTGTGGCTGGCACAAAACAGATCAAAACCATCACACACGTTTTGTTTTGTTTTATTTTATTGTCCATTTTATGCAAAAATATATTTTTGGCCCTCTTATTGAAGGATGGGATTTATTGCACTGATTCTTCCAGAGTGTCTCATCTGCTGAACAATTATAGTAATGACATTGTGGAGAATGTGACATGATTTTTGAGCGATGCTATGAAATTTCCTCATGATGTCTGGCCAATTTTATCCTAAAGTATCTCCTACTATGTTTTGTTAACTGTGCTGTGTTCTGATCCATGTATATGATGCACTTTTTTATACCAATAAAGGAGGTTGGTTGGTTGGTTATGCTAGCCCCTGTTCTTTCTCAGATCAGAATTCTTCTATAGTCAAATGTTTATTTTCTTCAGAAATATTTTTTTCACCAGAAAATTCAGTGCCTCATCTGCATTGAGTGTTTTTCACTGTTTCTCAAAGTGCCTTAAGCAGTTAGTTCTTTAACATATTGGTTGCATCATTTCTTGCAGTTTAGGAAGCTGCATTTTCTCCCTCAAAGGTCAATTAACTTAGCTGGAAGCCTTCCTGCCTACTTGCTTTTAATGAATGATCCTTTGTTTATTGGCTCTTTATTGCCAGAAGTAATCCTTGGGATTTTCTGTAGATTGGTGAGTTGAGATTGCCTATGTATGCTAAGCAAAGAGGGTGCAGATTTTTATCATGGCACACACAGGGGGCTCTGTATCTCAAGAGCTTACACTGTTTTCACATGTTTAATATTTAAGCCACCCAGAGAGGCTGGGGCAACCCAGTCAGATGGGCAAGGTACAAATAAAATAATCATCATCACCATCCTCTAATCCTTAGAGTTTGCCGTAATCATATTAGTCGGCAAGTAAATTAATTTAGTGTTTTTGTGATATAGTAATTGCAGGATAATTTTTGTTGCAAAGTTGCAGTAGTAGGAGACCTGCAGCAAATGCTGGTAAATCATGGGTTGTAAATCAGAGCCAAGCCTGCCCTGCTGTTTATCAAGAACCTACATCAGGCTGCAAAGTTTGCAAAAAGTGTCTCTTCAGCTGTTAATAGCAAGTACAAAAGCTGCCAGTAATTGACTTATCCACCTCAGTGTTTGAGCAGTCTGGAATTGACATAAGTTATTTTTAACCAGCAAATCAATACACAAAAAGGCGGATCAGCACTCATGTTTCTCAGTAGTGCTCTCTCATCTGTATAAATCTAGATGGTTCAGTCATTAGTTATTACATTGGGTGAATTCTAGTAACTTTAAGATGAAAGTTTGTGAGTCGGAGTGTGCTGTGAAGTTAGGTAAATTATTTTGTATTCAAAGCAACATTGGAAGCACAAGCAAGACATAAATTGTAAAGGATTTCTCTCAGTTGACTGAATCTCCACCCATAAAGCTATTTTTGATTGAACAACTTGCCACACCAGTCACATACTAAGAGCATATAGTATAAACCATAAGTGGGGTAGAGCACCTACCGTATTTTTCGCCCTATAGGACGCACTTCTTCCCCTCCAAAAATGAAGGGGAAATGTGGGTGCGTCCTATGGGGCGAATGCAGGCTTTCACTGAAGCCTGGAGAGCGAGAGGGGTTGGTGCGCACCGACCCCTCTCGCTCTCCAGGCTTCAGGAGAGCCCCAGCGCCAGCCCCACAAGGTCGGGGGACAGAGGGAGGCGGAACGCCGCCATCCCGCTGTCTCCCGAAGTGGTTTGGAGGCTGACGGCGGGGAGAAGAGCGCTTCTCCCCACTGCCTGCCCCACCACTCCGGGGACAGCAGGGAGACGCAGCATGTCTCCAGGCTGTCCCCGGACCTGATCTCAAGGCGGGCGGCGGGGAGAAGAGCGCTTCTCCCCACTGCCTGCCCCACCACTCTGGGGACAGCAGGGAGACGCAGCGCGTCTCCAGGCTGTCCCCGGACCTGATCTGAAGGCGGGCGGCGGGGAGAAGAGCGCTTCTCCCCACTGCCTGCCCCACCACTCTGGGGACAGCAGGGAGACGCAGCGCGTCTCCAGGCTGTCCCCGGACCTGATCTGAAGGCGGGCGGCGGGGAGAAGAGCGCTTCTCCCCACTGCCTGCCCCACCACTCTGGGGACAGCAGGGAGACGCAGCGCGTCTCCAGGCTGTCCCCGGACCTGATCTGAAGGCGGGTGGCGGGGAGAAGAGCGCTTCTCCCCACTGCCTGCCCCACCACTCTGGGGACAGCAGGGAGACGCAGCGCGTCTCCCTGCTGTCCCCGGACCTGATCTGAAGGTGGGAGACGGGGAGAAGAGCGCTTCTCCCCGCTGCCTGCCCCACAAGCGCCTGGGGGGGAAATAATTTTTTTTTCTTTATTTCCCCCCCCAAAAAACTTGATGCGTCCTATGGGCCGGTGCGTCCTATGGGGCGAAAAATACGGTAATTTTAAGTTATGACATTATTATATCTTGGTTTTTTTCATTTATTCGTTGAATTGGTCCATTGTTTTTTCCTTGTGTTAACTGTACTTCTTGACATGCATCTTTAATAAATCTGTCTTCTTATTTTTTTAAAAAAATATTGTGACTGTCTTAAGAAAAAACTGCTCCTTTTTCCTTTATGGAGTATCCAAGAGCCCATATAGAGTTCCTATGTAGGTTCTCTATCAGGAGAAAATAACAGAGGCCAACCAGAGAGTATTGAGAAGCAAAGCAGCTAGTAAGCATGATTTTTATTAAACTATTGCAGCAGGGTCCTGCCACGCAGGGAGGGAGGAGAGGAACCCAGAACATCGGTGTGCAAGCTCTTATATAGACTTTTGAAATTGCCTACCCTGTAGTTCACGACCACCCCCAAAAACATCATACATACATCACAGAAATAAGTGGTCCCCAGCAGAAATTTGAGTGTGTTGCTTCCCTGTCTGCCAGGATACCTGATAATGCTGTATCTGATTGCCTTTTCTGGGTAGCCTGGCCATTCCTTTGAGATGGTAAATACTTAGTTCCTGAATCTATTACGCATATTGATAGTGTGCTCAGTGTTAAGTTGTGGGTGAACATATCAGACGACGCAGCAATTTCTGCAAAGCAGCTCTTTATTTGTAAGCTGGAACTGAACTGAACTGAACTGAACAGCAAACAGCTCAGCCGGCCTGCTTTTATAGGCAGCCGGCTGTCAACATTGTAACAACAACAACCCAGGGTTTCCCGCCTAGATTAACTGACATGCACCTGAGTGAAAACTATATACACGATAATCCTGGTGGCCAGGGTGAGAACTTTAATACATAACACTCAGCTTAACAGATACTTGCCAGACTGTATTTACAGGGAGGTGTAAACCCCTACAGTCCAAAGACAAATTGAAAGCTTTCCCCATTTCCTTCCTCCTCTCAGATAAATATTTGAGATCAATTTGGGAGAGTCAAAATGGCTTCAGGATTGTTCTTCTGTACTATTTCAGACACGTTTGTATGCTTATGTATGTGTTTGCCTTGTACATTTATGAACATTTATTTTATATATATAAGGCCTTAGAATTCCCATAACAATGACAATATAAAACATGTCCAATTGTCTGTATTCCTTGGTATTTTAGAAAGCTGTTTTGAGCTTGTGATATAGTACCGTATTTTTTGCTCCATAACACTCACTTTTTCCCTCCTAGAAAGTAAGGGGAAATGTCAGTGTGTGTTATGGAGCAAATGCCTGCGGATGGCGGGGGGATCTGCTGCAGTCGTGAGCAGAGGATCCATGGTTCCCCTTCCTTCCCTCCTCTGTGGCTTGCTTTGAAACAGCAAAGCGGGAGAAGAGCTGCTGAGTGGGGAGGAGAGAGGGACAGAGAGCATGCTTGCTTTAAAGGAGCAAAGCGGGAGAGGAGAGGAGCCGCTTACACGAGTGTAAGCGGCTCCTGTCCGGTTGGCTTCTTTAAAGCAAGCAGGCTCTCTCTCCCTCTCTCCTCCCCACTCAGCTGGCTAAATAGCAGCAAAGTTTTTCAGCTTGCTAAGCCGGGGATGAGCGGGGAGGTGGGAGAGAAGCAGAGCCTGCTTGCTTTAAAGGAGCAAAGCGGGAGAGGAGAGGAGCCTTCTCCTCTTATACCCCTTGCCTGCATTATTAGCAGCATCCTTCTCCATCCACCCCATGCGTGTTCCTTCTCCCCTTAAACCCCTCTTCTGCATTATTAGCAGCATCCTTCTCCACCCACCCCACGCGTGTTCCTTCTTCCCTTAAACCCCTCTTCTGCATTATTAGCAGCATCCTTCTCCACACACCCCACGCGTGCTCCTTGTCCCTTGAGTGCTTTTCCTTCCCTCCCCACTTAAAACGTGGTTACAAAGCACGGATCCACATGGATCCTCATGATTTTTGCACTGGGTCACCCCAAATTCACCATCAGATAACATAGCATGTCCATGGCTACAGCTTGCACCAAAAAAATCACGTACCCACTGTTGCCTGGGGCCGCAGTGGTGCAAAAACGTGCTTACAAAGCATGGATCCACATGGATCCTCAGGATTTTTGCATTGGGCTACCCCAAACTCACCGTCAGATCACGTCTGTGGCCACAGCACAAACCACAAAAATCATACATCCACTGTTTCATTTAGAATATTTTTTTTCTTGTTTTCCTCCTCTAAAAACTATGTGTGTGTTATGGTCGCGTGCGTGTTATAGAGCGAAAAATACGGTATATAGTGCTAAGACTCTTGTTCCTTTTTCTTCACTCCCTTGTTTGATTTCATTTGTTTTGGTGTAAAGCAAATATCCTGTTGGATTGCAGACCTCAGAACTATAACTTGTCTCAGAGAAGCTAATTGGACTGTTTGATCCCTAGAGGTTCTTTTGAATCCTTTATTTCTTGATTAGTTGGTCCCCCATTTCTGGCTTGTGATAGAAGCGAGGAACATATTAATGAGTAATTTAGATGTTGCTGTTTTGTTAAGATTTAGAGCTTGAGGAGGTAATGCATTCATTGAAATATGAAAAGGATGGAAGATGAACAGCTGCCTGTTGTTAATCTGAAATGTTGATTTGCAAACATCCAGATGTCATTGTGTCCATGTTTTGGGAATAATTACAATTTGAGGCAAACTACTGAAGGGACAGGTTATGTATACGTAAGTTTACATCCTTGAGCATGAACAGATATTCCTGTTTCTGCACTCTTATCTTGGGGTAGAAAGGTCACCCCACTATAGGAGTACTCCTGGTGCCATCTCTGGGCACGTGGGCTGACAGCCTGTCTTGCAAGGTCTTTGCGTCAGCGGGGTCAGGATATTTACAGTCTATAAGATCTG
Organism: Podarcis bocagei; assembly: GCF_964188305.1. Classification (NCBI taxonomy): domain Eukaryota; kingdom Metazoa; phylum Chordata; class Lepidosauria; order Squamata; family Lacertidae; genus Podarcis; species Podarcis bocagei. Next base: position 22,786,186 of record NC_138135.1, read on the forward strand.
CCATGAATCCTTGAAGAAAGAATTTGGGAAGTTTGGGCCCCTGCTCGGGTGGCTGCACTTTAGGTTTGGGTAACCTGTCCCTTCATTACCCAATGCTTTTAAATCTAATGTGATGGGGGGGGGGGAATGCTAGATTTTTTTTTTACCAGGCCAGAATAATAATTATGTTACAGTACTGTTTTAATAAAATGTTCCAAATGAAGGAGTGAAATGTTGCCTAACATTTGGGAGCCAAACTAGATGTGGGACAGGAGATCTATGAATAGAATCACTCGCTTTTTAAAAAAAATAACAACAAAAAATGGTAACTAAAGGAGGGAGTAGTTTGGAATCACGCTACACTACTGGGGGAAGTAGGATAACTCTTTCGCCCTGCACCAGTTTTCCAACTGAACTTTGCCTCAAAGTTGCACTTGAGTGGTCTTGACTACTCCAGATTAAGACTAAAAGCTGTACCCTGGTAACTATGAATAATTTACACCAAATTAAGAGGAAAGTATGTTAATCTTCTAATTCAGTTGCTGGTTTCCCCTGAGATTCTGAGGGTCTTGCTGATTTTCCCTGAGATTCTGGGTTGATTTTTGGTGCTCGAGGTCATTGGGGTTGGGGGAATTGGTCATCAAGGCGTTCTCAGCTAGGTCCAGTTCCTGAGCCCAGCTCATTGAATAATTTGGTCTTTCAAACTCAGTTTGTAAGTCTTTGTGTTGTAATGACCAATCCAGCACAGTAGGGGCAATTTCTTTTGGAGTGCTGTGGATTCTTACTCCCTTCTTTATGGGAGAAGTAATTGGTGGATTTACTTTGCTTCCTTCGGGGCTCCCACTCCCCCTGAGGTGATATTGGTGCAATTCCCAGATCCATATAGTTCTTTCTTGTAAGGACCATGTTGAGCGTGGAAAAAGGTAATTGGGAGCAGTTTGCTGGAGTCTCTTAGTCCTGGGTTTTTTGGCTTCACTTGTCTCAATCACAAGATGGATTATGTTTATCTTCCAGTTTCCCACCTTCGAATGGTGGTGTTTTACAAGCAAGGTTTTATGCTTGCCCCTTATCTCGGTGGGCCTCTAGGGTTTCTGCTCCTTATTCCATCTCTAGTTCTCAGGTTTAAAGCTTTCAAGGCTCACCGCGGAAATATTTTTGGGAAGGGGAATAATTTACCTCAGCCTTGACGATACAACGGGTTCATGCCTCCCTTCAATGGATGAAAGCTGTGCGTTAGTTGCAAAGACTGCAATCTATCTTCTTTAGCGTTCCTTGTTACGCTAAATCGAGTTGAGCCATAAAACAGTAGATAATAAAATACAGTGGTGCCCCGCAAGACGAATGCCTCGCAAGACGGAAAACTCGCTAGACGAAAGAGTTTTCCGTTTTGGAGGTGCTTCGCAAAACGAATCTCCTATGGGCTTGCTTCGCAAGACGACAATGTCTTGCGAGTTCCTGCTGGTTTTTTTCATTTCCCCCCTTTTTCTAAGCCGCTAAGCCGCTTATCAGCTGATCCGATCAGCAGATAAGCCGCTAAAAGCTGCTAATAGCGCTAATAGCGCTAAGCCGCTTATCAGCTGATCCAATCAGCAGATAAGCCGCTAAAAGCTGCTAATAGCGCTAATAGCGCTAAGCCGCTTATCAGCTGATCCAATCAGCAGATAAGCCGCTAAAAGCCTCTAAAAGCCTCTAATAGCGCTAATCCTTCAATGGGCTTGCTTCTCAAGACAAAAAAAAACCGCTAGACGAAGAGAATCACAGAACGGATTCTTTTCGTCTTGCGAGGCACCACAATAAACCATTAGGCTAAAAGCAAAGGAAACAAAATGACAACTAAAAATATAAACATAGGGTCAGAAGATGGCTAAAACCTAATTAAAAGCTTAATTGAAGATGGGAGGTTCTGGCTAGGCTGCTACCTCCGTCGCCATTGGGGGGGGGGAATGGTATCTATATTTGTAGTGTATTTTTGTCGGTGTTTGTCCTTCGATGCTATGGCCTGTCGGCTACGCAAATAAAGTCTATTGATTGATTGATTGCTAGCTTATTTTGATTTAACCTTTAATTGCTATAACATTGGTAGGAATATTTTAACCACAGAATTATTAATTTAGGTTTGGATGACTGGTAGCCTTTGGAGGGTTATGTTCATTTCCTTCCTTGTAATATCATTATAGCTTTCTTTATTGAACAGTAGTAGAGAAAAATAACTTTATAACTATGATTTTTAAACTATTGTTTATGTAATCAATTATCTTTCTTTAGTTTATCTTTGATTTGTTACTTGCGTGCTTTGAAGTTTCAGTAAAGCTGTTAAATGGCTAAATTGGACTTATTTCTGGGAAATGGGCACAGATTCCATTCTAAAAGCAGAAGATTATTGGTGGCCCATTGTGCCCATACAACAGATCAGTTCAGATGGCCAAAATTAGCTGTGAAAGAGCAAAGAAGATTTTGAACTATGCAAAGAGATATCCTTTCTACTTGGAATCTCTTTCCTCATGTGAAATACCCATTCTTTCACTTCCTGTTTGGAGCTGCAGTAAGCCCAGTTGCTCAACTATCCTATACAGTGGTACCTCGCAAGACGAACGCCTCGCAAGACGGAAAACCCGCTAGACGAAAGGGTTTTCCGTTTTGGAGGCGCTTCACAAGACGAATTTCCCTATGGGCTTGCTTCGCAAGACGACAGCCCATAGGGAAATATCCGGGACAGCGGGGAAGCGCAGCGCGTCTTCCCCACTGTCCTCGGACCTCCTCCGAAGCCGGGCGGCGGGGCGGGAACGCCTCCTCCCGCCGACGCCGGGCTTCGGAACGGTGCTCCGAAGCCGGGCGGTGGGGCGGGAACGCCTGCCCCCGCCGCCCGGCTTCGGAGCATCGTTCCGAAGCCGGGCGGCGGGGAGGGAACACCTTCTGAAGGCGGGCGGGGGGCGAAAGTCTTTGCTCCCCCCTGCCTGCCTGTCCCGGAGGGCTTTTGAAGGCAGGCGGGGGGAGCAAAGACTTTCGCCCCCCGCCCGCCTTCAGAAGAGGTCCAGGACCTCTTCTGAAGGCGGGCGGGGGGCAAAAGTCTTTGTCCCCCCTGCCTGCCTTCCCAGGGGCTTTTAAATCGCCCCGGACAGCGGAGAAGTCCTCCGCTGTCCGGGGCGATTTTAAAATGCCGCCCGCCAGCATTTTAAGATCGCCCGGACAGCGGAGAAGTCCTCCGCTGTCCCGTGGTTTTTTAAAATGCTGGGGGTGGGAAGAAAAGCCCTTGTCCCCCCCCCAGCCTTCAGAAGAGGTCCGGGGACAGACTGTCCCCGGACCTGGTCTGAAGGCGGTTTCCCTAGGAACGCATTAATTGATTTTCAATGCATTCCTATGGGAAACCGTGCATCGCAAGACGAAAAACTCGCAAGACGAAGAGACTTGCGGAACGAATTAATTTCGTCTTGCGAGGCACCATTGTAATTGTTGCTGAATAAGGTCTTATAGAAGGGCAAAACACATACTGTGTAGAAGACAGATCCTCTGACCTCCTTCCCCTTCAATCTTATATCTTGAAAACCAGGTGTATAGTGTTAGTTGAACTAATTAACATTCCTATCATGGAAGATTTTCTGTTCATTAATTCTGTCTTCTAACCTGCAGGCACACCAGAATCTCCAGTGGCTGCTCTTTTTTTATTTTTTGCAAGCCCAGCAGCTGTTGTACAGTTATCTGCCCAGATCAGATAAGTTTTAACGCATTGTCTACCGTGCTTCACAAATCTGGATGGCTTCTAAAGTCCCCACTGTTCCTGTGTTTTGCTGGGGGTTTTATCCCTCTTTTGTTTGTTATGTATTTGACACAGAGCACCCCCTGCACCAACCCCCTCCCATAGCAACTTCAGTGTACAGCAGCGGCGGAAAAGCTTTGCCCATGTTGTGAGCTGGCTTTATGCATCTGCTGAAAAAGTTACATTTGTATAGATGAGACAAAATTCACATGCTGTGCATGACTGCAAGAACGCATAACTGACTCGCTACGAGGTGACCTTACTCAGACAAAGTGTTTTCCTGTGTGGCTAACAGACACTGTGAGAACAAGCTTTCATTCTTACTTTATCATAATGCAATTTTCTTTATCATAATGCAGTTTCTTACTTTATCTTATTTGGTACATTAGAGTGAAAACAGGTTTTTACCAATTACCAACAAAGCAAGTGAAGCATTCATTGCTGCAACCTCTGCAAAACTATGTACAACAAGAATAGAGTATGGTGAAAAGCAGTGTTTTACTTCAGCACTTTACAGCTCTTACAGCAGCTCTTACATAGTTTCCTTATAGTGTCCACTAAAATGAGACCTTCTTCGTAAACAATTTCTGTGAATGGCATCCATGAAAAACATCCTTTGTGTTGGTTCCCACTGAACAAACACCACTTTGGCTTCTAGTTTGTTACTATTATACAACTCGCATAGTTTTTCATGAAACAGAAATAAAAATAAAGACTTTGCCTGTTTTTCTGGGACAGTTATGACAATATACCAAAGAGAAAATGATGTCCTAATGATAAAGGCAAAAGAGACAATGCTATGCATTACAATGTGTGCTTGGATTCCATTCTCCATGAAGATTATGCTTTATGCCTTAATTCTCTCTTTGACTCAAACCCTAAAACTCTTTATCAATTTGGCACTTTCTTGATACTGCAAATAGGTTCTTGGCTCTCATCATCCAATCTAATAGTTTGTTCTGTGATTTCTCTCAGAACCCCTAAGTGAAAAATGGCAGTGATGAAAATGGCAGGAAGGTGGATAGTGAGAAACCCATGCACTCCACTTTAATGACTTTTTAAATGTATGATTCTGTGCCAGGCAAGCTGTTTACTTTTAGCCATTCTCAACAGCCAAATCCAGTCAGCATCCAGGAAGAGGACACAGGGTCATTCGGAGGTCAGACAGTGGTCTCACTCTTTCATTGTAATGGTCAAATCCACTGCTAAGCTTCAGGATTCAATGAGGTATTGGGTGACAAATGCTTCAGATATATATAGCTGCCTTTTGCAGCTTCCCTATTTGCTGGGTTGTTTTTTATAGAAAAACCAAGGTGACAATATTGTCATTGACATTGTTAAATTATTGTTTATCATATTTTAGTATGGTGCACCAACTTCTTATATAGATGGATGGCATCCAATATTAGCTAGAATAGACTCTTTGAAATAATTGATTTAAATGGGTGTATTCTGACTAATGTTGAATATCACCTACTTTCTGTTAGGCAATATCTTCCCAATCTTCTGACCCAAATAGATTAATTCCTGTTTCCACTAAAACACCAAAAGGGGTTCTCTTGTAGCACCCTGCTTGTGGTTAACGCTTAGCTGGAATGAAATATTCAACGCAGCAATAGAGAAATTAAAATAATAATTTATTTGTCAGACAAATAAATGAGAAACACAGTGGTATATGGTTACCAAAGCTCCAGTGTTGGCCAGCACTTATATTTCCTCAGCCCAGCCCCCTTGCTCCTCCTTTGGCTGCCTCTGTCCAATCAGCCTGGTTGAAATTCCTATTGGCTGTTTGCTAGAACCAATCATAAAAGATATACCCATTTCCTATTACCTTTTATGGGAGACAAAGAGCTATATTTCCTTCTATCCATAAATGGCAGACAAGTAGCCATATATCTTACATTTGCCTCGACCAGGCACCTTAATTAACATTTCACCTTTTGCCCTATTGCCCTATTCACTGCAAAACAGATGGCTAAAACAGATGGTGCATGGTTTTTAATTTTTATCTTAAACAGAGATCTTGGGTTCACCTTCTCACACACCATCAATGAAATAAGAATCTAACATAAGAATCTAACATTTCTTACTTTCTAAATCCTTTGCATACTTACATTTAAGCCAATATATTTCATACATAACATAGATAGATTTTTAGAAGGAAAGGTCTTTTCAAAGTAAAAAAGAACTTAAAACAGTTTCCAGAAGCAACTTCTTCAATTTACAACTCCCCTTTCAAGCCAGCTGCTGTTTCTATTAGCTCTTGCCCTTTAACCTTAGGAAGATGTGGCTCAAATCTAATGGGAGGCACATGGTATTACAATAAATTTTACTATTTACCAACTCTTAATTAGTGTTTTTGCAGCTTGATTGTATTCTGTAATTTGTAATTTGAAAATTTATCCTGATTTTTAACTGGATAGTGTCTAACAAGTTGGTGTCTAACAAGTTCAATACTTTGGGTCCATTTGCTACTTTTGCCCCAAAAGTGATAATGAAGCCTCGTTTCCACAGTTGACCAGTAGCCTGCCAAATTCTGAAGACATATTTGCTATCTGTGTAGATGTTAATGTCTTTGCAGCTAGGTGGCATGCCTTTGTTAGGGCGTTCAGTTCAGCTATCTGTGCACTACACCCAAGGTCCTGTGGTTCGGCTTTTAGAACTTTAAATTGGCCACAGTATATCAAGATTTTCTCATTCCATTTATAATTCTGGAGGACCCATTGACAAAAGGATTAGTTTTGGGTTATGTAGGACCGCATCAGTAGATCTTGTCTGGGTTTGTCCTGTAATTGTTCTATCTGGATCACCGCCCCCCCGCCCTTCCATCCTAAGTAGAGGGAAACAAAGCTGCGGGATTAAGGCTTGTGCATCATTAAATAGATAAATTTTAGGCAGCTAACAAAATGGATCCACATTTTTTCAGTCTTTTTGCTGAAAAACCATGAGTGTGGTTTTGTAACAAGAAGACTATTACAATGTGGGACACTTTAAATGGGTGGCCCAAAACTTTGTTTGCCATTTCCACCAACTAGGCAGTGGCCTCTACAGCTCGCAGGCAGCCCCCTGCTCCTTTTGCTTCTGGGTCCATTTGGGCAGGAAAATATGCTATATAGGGTATTTTGAAGGATCCAGGGATTGAGTTAATATATCAGACCCTACTCTCCTGTCTTTCAAGGACAAAAAGAGTGAATATTTTAGGAAAAAATGGTAGGCTCCAACCAGGGGCTGTGGAAAGAGCAAATTTAAGAGCCTTGAAAGCTGTTTCATCCTCTTTGTTTCATGAAACAGGTTCAGGAGAATCCTTTACAGCGAGTGTCACTCATGGCTTGGCTAATTCACCATATGTTGGCCTTGTTATAGGAAAATCCTTGGGCTCACTTGGATTGCCAAACAAAGACACCAGCCAGGAGTATAGGAGCAAAACAGCAGCCTGTAGGCCTGATCTTTGTTCAAAGACTGTTGCAACAGGTCTTCCATCCACCCCACAGAAAAAGCACCCCTGAACAAAGGGGTGCTCCCTCTTTTATTGTTGTTGTTTAGTCGTTTAGTAGTGTCCGACTCTTCGTGACCCCATGGACCAGAGCACACCAGGCACTCCTGTCTTCCACTGCCTCCCACAGTTTGGTCAAACACATGCTGGTAGCTTCGAAAACACTGTCCAACCATCTCGTCCTCTGTCGTCCCCTTCTCCTTGTGCCCTCCATCTTTCCCAACATCAGGGTCTTTTCAAGGGAGTCTTCTCTTCTCATGAGGTGGCCAAAGTATTGGAGCCTCAGCTTCACGATCTGTCCTTCCAGTGAGCACTCAGGCTGATTTCCTTAAGAATGGATAGGTTTGATCTTCTTGCAGTCCATGGGACTCTCAAGAGTCTCCTCCAGCACCATAATTCAAAAGCATCCATTATTTGGCGATCAGCCTTCTTTATGGTCCAGCTGTCCTTCACATATGCAGTCCATCATTTGATGCTACAGCCAATCAGTTATGAACATGCATGGCTGAACCAGTATTCAGTCTGAGCAATGAAAAGCAAGGGGCAACAAATGCAAAGCACTTGTATTTGGAATATAAGAAAAGCTAATTTGTAGTAGTCTGAATAGCTACATACCATAGATGCACACTCTAAATATTTTGATAATAGCAATTTAACTTGAGCATTTCTTCAGCACTGGAGATTGATGTGCACATTTTATGATTAAATGCAAAATCCAGCAGAAACAAAACAAACCTTCCAACCCTTTCAAAAAAACCACCCCCTCTTTCTCAATGCCAATATTTAATTGGTTTAATTATAACCATTCCAACTTTCTCTCCTGGTGATTGGAATTGCAAAATTCTCAAGGCATCAAAATAAATACTTGTATAATTTTAGCTCCACCTAATGGGTTATGTTGGTGTTGACAGACACAGACAATCTCCACTATAATATCTAAAAAATGTTTTCCCAATGTATTTTGAAAAATGTCTGGCTGTTGGATATGAGAAATTAAGCTCACTAACACTCTGGAAATGCAGTTCCTCTTGGATTAAAAACAAATGACTGGTCAACTGAATCTAGTCCTTTCCATTTTCCCTTCCTGTACTATGGTCAACAACGCTCCATCCCTGCTTCTATTATTCTTGTGGCACTTTTTCTTTAGCTGCAGCAATCCCTGAAATGCAGGTATATGCAAGACAGTCTTTGTCCTTCATCTTGGCAGTGAGATTCTAACATGTACACCTCCACGCTCCCTAATGATATCTTGCCTAGCAGCCAGAAGCCATATTCCCTGTTTTCATTTTTAAGACACTTGTGATTGGACGTTCATAGCCTGATTCTGTGTATGTTTTTTTGGAAGGAAGGCTCAGTGAATCCAGTGGGACTTACTCCCAAGTAAGTCTGCATAGGAGCTCAACATACAATATTGTTACTACTAGTGCTACAAGAGAATATGACATTTTCAGGACACTAGTCTGGTCAAAACATTTAAACATTTAAAGGGCTAAATAGCAAAATCGAATTCCTCAAGGCTGTCACAGTTGCTTGTGTTTGGGGAATGTAAGTTGCTTTCACATGAGGATATCGAATGTCAGCATGTTCTTTAGAAAACTTGAAAGAATCTGTACACATTATGTTTGTTGCTAGTGTGCCAGCTGCACCCGTTCCTTGAGATGTCTGATTTGGCCACAGCAGCACACACCTTAGTTACATCCTGTTTGCATTACTGTAACCTCCTCTAAGTGGGGGCCGCCTTTGAAAACTGCTCAGAAACTTCAACAGGCTCAGAGAGTTGCAGCCAGTTTGCTGACCAGGGCTGGTTATAGGCTTCACTGGCTACTGGTCTGTTTCCAGGCACAATTCAATGTTGGTTATGACCTATGAAGCCCTACATGACTCAGGTCCAAGGTATCTGAAAGACCTCATACAAACCTGCCCAGACTCTGAGATCTTCAGAGGAGGCCCTTCTCTCGGTCCTACCGCCTTCAGAGACAAGCTTGGTGGGGACCTTCTCAGTGGCCGCTTCCAGACTCTGTACCTCCCTCCTTGAAGAATTAGACTGGCTCCCTTCTTGTTGTCCTTCTGCTGGCAGGTGAAGACCTTGTTCCAACAGGTTTTGGGGAATTGACTGCTTTTAATGAAAGAGTTGGTGCTGTGCTGGTATTATTGTAATTATTTAAAACATATTTTATAAATGTATATAGTTTTAATTCTATTAATGTTTAATTGTTCTTTAATGATTGTTCTTTCCATGTTTTTAGAGATTCTTGTTTTTATCTATAAGCTGTATTGAGTCCTGTAAGGGGAAAATACTGTGTGTGTTCGTGTGTATGTATATATTGTTCCAGAAACGAAAATTACATACAGTTACCCTATGAGTTGTAGCCAACTAAGTTCTACTGGAAATAGACTTATTGAAATTAAGGTACTGTGAGAGATAATAAAAAAAACCTGGTTCCTTAAGACTTAAAGTCCCAGGATCCTTTAAATAAAATGATCTGGGCAAAATTAAGTGGGGTGACCGAATAGCAGGCATGCCTGGATCAGGAAAAACACAGTTTATAAAGTCCTTAGTCTGGACGAAAGTCCCTCCTCGACACAGCCATGGGAAAAGGCATGCAGAGTTTATAGCATATCGCTTCTGCCTTATTAACATACAGTATTAACATCCCACTTCCTATGTTAATCATTCTACAAATATGGTCAAAAGCCCCCTTATATAAATTTATTGATGTATAATCAGTATATTTTTATTGCAAGATTGTCCTAATTACATACGAAGGGACGGGGGTGGCACTGTGGTCTCTTGGGCTTGCTGATCAGAAGGTCAGAGGTTTGAATCCCAGTGATGGGCTTAGCTCCCGCTGCTCTGTCCCAGCTCTTGCCAACCTAGCATTTTGAAAGCATGCCAGTGCAAGTAGATAAATAGGTACCACTGTGGTGGGAAGGTAAATGGCATTTCAGTGCCCTCTGTTTTCCGTCACAGTGTCCCATTGCGCCAGTAGTGCTTTAGTCATGCTGGCCACATGACCCGGAAAGCTGTCTGTGGACAAACGCCGGCTCTCTCGGCCTGAAAGTGAGATGAGCGCCACAACCCTTTGACTGGACTTAACCGTCCGGGGGTCCTTTGCCTTTACCTTTTTACCTTTAATTCCGTATGTGTTGACTGCAGGTTTCCTAGTCAGAGGCGGAGCTAGCTGCTCTGGCACCCAGAGCGGCGTACATTCTATGCACCTGGGGGTGGGGTGAGCCATCCACAGGGCGCTGCTGCCTGCGACGAGTGTCCCAGGGGGCGGTGTGGCAATAGTACCCCCCTCAGTGATGACACCTGGGGCAGACTGCACCCCCCCCCCGCAACCCCTTCCTCTGCCAGTGGTCCTAGTTACAAAGTGTTAACCATTATTTGTTCCCAATGCAAGCATAAGCTAGTTTCTTATCTGATAAAGTTAAAAAGACAAACCCCAGTTCAACCACCAAATGCCCTAGTTACAGGTGTGAGCTGTTTTCATGTCTATATAAGGTTCGTGTTTATACCTTATCAGCTATAAACTATCAAATTCTATGCTCAATGATATCCTAGCAGGCCGCTGCTCTTTTAGACGTTTATGAAAAAGCAAATAAAAGCTTCATTTAAATGAAGAAGCAATGGAAAGGCAAAGAGAAGCAATTTCTAGTTCTATCAGATAATTGCTCAGAAACATAAAAATTGCCAAGCAATACATTGAAGTAAGCATGTCTTAATAAAAAGCATTACTAAAGGTATCCTTAATCTTTACGGAGACAAGGGAGATAATGAAAAGGCAACATATCTCCCACAGGGAACTGACTGATAGATGCATTGGAGCAGAATGTATGCATCTGGGGTCTGCAACATTTGAGCCTGTTTGGATCTTAAGGCCTTATCTCCCTTGAAGTGTAAAAAAGCAGAGTCAGCATGAAGGGGGTGAGAAGTTGAAAAGGTGAAAGGAATATAGAAAAATGATTGAGGGTTTTGACCAGCAATGTTGATTTCCTGTGTTTTTCTTTGAAAGCTAAGTGATAACACTGCCATCCCTATAAAAGTTGTTAACCTCTGTAAGTAAGTTAATGGGGTCTTCTTCAATGCAATTGCCTTGTCTTAATAAACAGAGTCTTGAACAGTCTTTTACCCTATTCCTAATGTGAAAGCTTGGTTTTTCTTTCACAAAGGTCTAGTAGTTACACTGGGTCTATTCTGAGTAGAACTTAATTGGCCATAACCTTATATGCCTTGATCTTGCCTGGTGGCTGCATACTTGTGTGCATCAATAAAACCGAACCCATCACATGCCTTGAGACACAAGAAGCATCTTATCTGATACATGCAAACTAGTTGATTTTTTAAAATTATGATAATGATGACAACTGGAATGTTGTGGAGCTGGTGTTGAATTCCATGCAGCACAATGCAGGTATTCTCTGTGGCCAGAATATAGCCAGCAAGCACTGACCAGTTTCTCAGACAAGATTTATACATTTTTTGTAGAAATGTTTTTGCACAGAGTATTTTTGTTTCTATGTCATATTAATATTTAAAGTGAACCAAACCTCTGGCAGCAGTCACAGCAGATTTATGTTGCATGGTTTAGAACTGTGAAAACAGCATAGATGCAGACCAATGATTGGATTAATCTTTTTTTTTTAAAAGAAATAAAGGGAAATTTTACTTGTTCCCAACTGTACCCTGAAAGCATGACATGGGTGAAATTAAAAATCCATGTAAAGTGTTTAATACTATTGTAATAAACGAAAATCTGCCCTTATTCCCTTATGGGGGACAAAAGAGCCCTTATGTAGGTTCTCCATAAGTTGGAGAAAAAAACAGAAGCCAACCAGAGAATATTGAGAAGCAAAGCAGCTTGTAAGCCTGATCTTTATTGAACTGTTGCAAAAGGGTGCTCCCCTCACAGGCAAGAGAGCAGAGGAGGACCCAGAACAAAGGTGTACCTCCCCTTATATTGTTGTTGTTGTTTAGCCGTTTAGTCGTGTCCGACTCTTCGTGACCCCATGGACCAGAGCACGCCAGGAACTTCTGTCTTCCACTGTCTCCCACAGTTTGGTCAGACTCATGTTTGTAGCTTCGAGAACATCGTCCAACCATCTCATCCTCTGTCGTCCCCTTCTCCTTGTGCCCTCAATCTTTCCCAACATCAGGGTCTTTTCCGGGGAGACTTCTCTTCTCATGAGGTGGCCAAAGTACTGGAGCCTCAGCTTCACAATCTGTCCTTCCAGTGAGCACTCAGGGCTAATTTCCTTAAGAATGGATGCGTTTGATCTTCTTGCAGTCCATGGGACTCTCAAGAGTCTCCTCCAGCACCATAATTCAAAAGCATCAATTCTTTGGCGATCGGCCTTTATGGTCCAGCTCTCACTTCCATACATCACTACTGGGAAAACCATGGCTTTAACTATACGGACCTTTGTTGGCAAGGTGATGTCTCTGCTTTTTAAGATGCTGTCTAGGTTTGCCATCGCCTTTCTCCCAAGGAGCAGGCGTCTTTTAATTTCATGACTGCTGTCACCATCTGCAGTGATCATGGAGCCCAAGAAAGTAAAATCTCTCACTGCCTCCATTTCTTCCCCTTCTATTTGCCAGGAGGTGATGGGCCCAGTGGCCATGATCTTCATTTTTTTTTTTATGTTGAGCTTCAGACCATATTTTGCGCTCTCCTCTTTCATCCTTATTAAAAGGTTATTTAATTCCACCTCATTTTCTGCCATCAAGGTTGTGTCATCTGCATATCTGAGGTTGTTGATATTTCTTCCGGCAATCTTAATTCCGGTTTGAGATTCATCCAGCCCAGCCTTTCGCATGATGAATTCTGCATATAAGTTAAATAAGCAGGGAAACAATATACAGCCTTGCCGTACTCCTTTCCCAATTTTGAACCAATCAGTTGTTCCATATCCAGTTCTAACTGTAGCTTCTTGTCCCACATAGAGATTTCTCAGGAGACAGATGAGGTGATCAGGCACTCCCATTTCTTTAAGAACTTGCCATAGTTTGCTGTGGTCGACACAGTCAAAGGCTTTTGCATAGTCAGTGAAGCAAAAGTAGATGTCTTTCTGGAACTCTCTAGCTTTCTCCATAATCCAGCGCATGTTTGCAATTTGGTCTCTGGTTCCTCTGCCTCTTCTAAATCCAGCTTGCACTTCTGGGAGTTCTCAGTCCACTTGCCAGTTGTTCCTCTTATCTCTTGACTCCCTACTTTAGCATTCCAATCCCCTATAATGAGAAGAACATCCTTCTTTGGTGTCAATTCTATAAGGTGTTGTAAGTCTTCATAGAATTGGACAATTTCAGTTTCTTCAGCACCAGTGGTTGGTGCATAAACTTGGATTACTGTGATGTTAAAAGGTCTGCCTTGGATTCGTATCGAGATCATTCTATCATTTTTGAGATTGCATCCCAATACAGCTTTTGCCACTCTTTTGTTGACTATGAGGGCCACTCCATTTCTTTTACAGGATTCTTGCCCACAGTAGTATAGACATTTTAAATTGCCTACCTTGGAGTCCAAGAGCACCCCCAGATACATCATATCTACATCACAGAAAGGGCGGGCTAAAGCAGAAATCTGAGTGGGTTCTTTACCTCATAATCTGAGTGGGTTGTTTACCTCCTGTCTGGCAAGTTACCTGTTAATGTTTACTGGATTGACACCCTGGGGAGCCTGGCCAGTCTTTTGTAATGATAAGTACTTAGTTCCTGAGCCAGGTCACAGGCTCACCCTATTCATACACAGACATACCCTTAAGACAGGATTTGTGAAGGAAAAGACAATGGGGAGGCTCCTCCATTTGACCTTGCAGAGAAAACACCTGGTCAGCCTGGGAGTCAAAATGGCTCCATGGCTGCTCTCCTGTGCAGCTTCAGACATGTGGCCTATATATCTATGTACGCGTTTGCTTGGTACATTTATGAACCTTTATTATATACATAAGACCTTAATTTATTTATTTCACTATTATTTTGTATCATTTTTTCTTTTCATAATAATAATTGCATAAATCAAAACAAGAGAATAGACTCTGTCCTCAGGGATGAGACATGCAAGGGTGCTGGGAAGTTTTTGCCTCTGCACATGAGTCTGAGAATGTTCTGATCAGTTCCCATTGAGTTCATGAAACAGTATACCCTGACCTGTTCTTAATGCATTGCTGACCACATCTACGGAACGTGATTGTTGTATTCTTTCATGTTATGATCAATCATTAGTAATTGTTTTAGTCTTGCCATATCAATCATTAGTTAAGGAGGTTTTCATGCCTGTCCAATTCCGTGTTCCCTGTGTTCCCTTTCCCAGCCTTTCTTCTATTGGTAATTAATGCCTATATCAAAATAAAAAAATTCCTTCCAGTAGCACCTTAAAGACCAACTAAGTTAGTTCTTGGTATGAGCTTTCGTGTGCATGCACACTTCTTCAGATACACAGATAATGCCTATATGTAATCTTTGCTTTGTACTTGTGTTAACCAATCAGCAACAAGCACACCTGTGGCAATGGTTGTAATATTCAATAAAAGAGAGTTCCCGGGGCTCGCCCCGGCAGACGCCTCTCTCACATGGCAGCTGCTACTCGTCTGTCGTTATTCCAACCCAACACAAGGGAAGGGAGTAGAGAGGGGAAAATGTAAATTGTTTTAATATCATATTTTAAATTGCTCTAAAGTGCCCTGAGACCTTATGGTGAAGGGTGGTTAATAAATCATATTATTATGAATATATGAATAAGAGATGAGAGTTTTAGAATGGCAAACTGGCAGCATCTTTTGGTGTCCGCCTGCTGTCTAATTTTAGTTTGTAAACTCATTGGGGCAGGGACCTTTCTGCTACACTCTAAGAGCCTCCATGTGTATTGACTTCACACATGACACTTAAAACATGTTGCTATTTATATGAGTCATCTGTGAACTGCCTTGATGATGTATCTAAGTTACTTTGAGCCCAGAAATCCACATCCATAATAATTCAGTCTGAAACAATAACATAATTACTGCAGGGTAGAGGAAACATTCAGATTTAAAGCAATTAATGTGATAATGATTTATCAGCATGAAACCATGAACATGCTTAATCCTAATACCCTAATAAGTAGTTCCCAATGGGTGGTCTGCAGACCACAAGGCTCTGTGGCACCAGTCACGTAACAAAAACTACTATAGAGATTTTTAAAAGTAGGGGGTCCATGGCTTGGCATTTGAAAAATAGTGTCCACAGTGTTTAGCTAATTGAGAACCACTTCCCTAATTCATTCACATCCTTTAAAGACTAAAAATATTGGGGTCTTCTAAAAGGGTGTAAGTTTCACAAAGCTAAAAAGATTTAAAGATATATTTATTGTTTTAAAAGCTTAAACATTCAATCAGGATGGACCATCAGATTACCATTCTTTTTACAAGGTGTGCTTGACGTTACCTTTCTTATTTATCCGGAAACCTGGGGTAAACAGGTTAGAAGAGTCATAAATCCCTAGCTTAATTTACACCACAATAACATCTCTGTCTGACAGGAGGAAATCTGCTCCTTTAGGGCAAGTTAAGTTTTAATGGAAGGGTTTTCACAAGGTCAACCTCTGTAATGCCAATCACTATCAATTATTGCAGCCCAGGAGTCAGGAAGTCTGATATTTAAATTCATGTCACAAAGAAGAGTAAGCCAAAGAGAGCTACACTGTGCTACACTCCCAAATCCAGTTGTGAACAAAAGAAAAGGGTGCAATGTCCTGTCATGCTTACATCACTCTGGACAGCATTGGTGTTACTTTGGAGCAGCAATATTTTGGCCTTTGAAAAATAGTTTATGCCCTTGCTGTCTTTGGAGTCTTCTTGTAGTCTTCCCTGGACAGTGTCCTACTTGCTGTTGTTGGCTGTTTGCATGAAGCGAGAATGCATTTTTCTGTTGAGAAATAGGCCCACATATATCATTAGAAAAGAAGTAAGTTTTCTTCCAGTGTTTGTGCTTGATATTTTGCAAGAGGCTTTTACTTTTACACTGGGACACAAATTGCTGGGCTCTGGAACTTGCATTCCTTTGTCAAGGTTGTTAGTAGTTATCTCTGCAGGACAGACTTCATTGCTCATTGTTCTGCTTTAAACCCTTAGAGGAGTGAAAGAACACTTAGTAATTGTATTTGATTCCATCCTTTATTCAGTAAATGAAAGTAATGAGATTCTAAAAACTGTGAGAAGGGGGAGGAGGTGATTTTTTCATCTCAAAAGAAAAGTTTAATCAGGGCTATATTGCTTGTTTTTCCTTCCACCTTTACTTATTTGTGGAGTTTGAGTGGCATTATAAATAGCAGGCATGTCTGGTTGAACAGATTTTTATGTATATGTTAAGTTTACCATTACTGTTTTGCTGGTGTTGTAAGAAAACAACTTTTCCCTTTTCCCTTATCGGTTGCTCAAGAGCCCATATAGAGTCTTTTTGTAATGAGGCATCTGATCAAGGCCTGTATTTTAAAATGAGCTTAAAGATATATTTGCAAATGTTTGTATGTTTCATGCCAGGCATAAAGCAGCTGGCTAAGTACTTTGGCAGTTGTTTATCTTCCTGCTCAAGGCCCCCCCCCCCCGATTTATAGCAGTACCTCAAAGTTGTAAAAGGGAATTACAGGCTGGGAGCAAAGGTCATACCCCCCAATACATCATACATACATCACAGAAGGGGCGGTCTACAGCAGAAATCTGAATGTGTTGTTTTTCTCCTGTCTGTCAAGCTACCTGATAATGCATCACTGATTGCATTACCTGGGCCATTTGGCCACTTTTTTGTGATGATAACTACTTAATTACTGAATCCAGATCACAGACTCACCCTATTCATACACAAACACACCCTTAAGACAGGATTTGTGAACAAAGATACAATGGGGAAGCTTTTCCATTTCCTTCCTCGCAGAGAAATATTTGAGGTGGCTGAAAGAGTCAAAAAAGCCTTAGGACTGTTTTCCTGTACTGTTTCCAGACATGTGGTTTATATATTTATGTATGTGTTATAAACATTTATTTTATATATATAAGACATTAAAATTCCTATAACACTGGAAATGAAACAATGACAATATATTTCATTTCTTTCTCCTTTTCAGAGCAATGAAATGGCAGAGCTGCAGAGAATTCGGATGAAAGATGAGATAAGAGAATACAAGTTCAGAGAGGCAAGACTCCTTCAGGACTATACAGAACTTGAAGAAGAAAACATTACATTGCAAAAGTTGGTTTCCACGCTGAAACAGAACCAGGTGAGCACTAACTAGATTTTCAGAAACAGGTTGCAAAAGGAACAACACCAAGATCTGAATTACATGCCATTTTTGAATACAGTGTACATTCATTACCAGATAATGGGAGCAAGCAACAGAAGACACTGTTGAAGGAGGTTTGCCAGAAAACATGCTTTGCATGCAGAGGGTTCCAAGTTCAGTGCCTGGCATCTCTTGGTTTAAAAGGGCATTTATATTGTGGCATCTGAATATAGACTGCATTTTTAATCAAGGCATATATTGGCTTATATCTTGATCAGGTTCCTAAATTAAATGGGCTTAGATTTTCAAAAGTTTCATGCCAGGCAGGCCAGCTGTTTTTAGAGAACCTTGACAGTGTTTTCCTCCTAGACAAGGAGACGCCATCCAGATATATTAGTTGTCAGACATTTGTTTAGAAACCTTCAAATGAAGGAGATCTTTCAATGTTGATGTGAACCCAAGGTCTCTGACATATGTTTAAGATAAAAATTATTAACCATCTGTTTTGGAGGGCAAGGAGGGCAAGAGGTGAGCTGGTAATTAAGATTCTTTGTTGAGACACATGTAAGATATATTACTACTTATTTGTCATTTATAGATGTAACAATATATAGCTCTTTGTCTGCCATATAAGGACAGAAGGATATGGGTGTATCTTAAAAATTGGTTATAGCAATCAGCCAATAGGAAATTCAAGCAGGCTGATTGAACAGAGGCAGCCACAGGAGGAGCAAAGGGGGGTGGATTAAGGAAATATAAGGGCTGGCCATAATGGCAGGAGGCAGGCCAGAGCTTGGTAACCATATACCACTGTGCCTCTCATTTATTTGTCTGACAAATAAATTATTATTTTAATTTCTCTGTTGCTGCGTTGAATATTTCATTCCAGCTAAGCGTTAACCACAAGCAGGGTGCTACAATATAGTTGGGCTGGAAGCAACTTTATTTCTTCATTTTATTACCATACATTTGTATGGTCATAGTGTTGCTGGAAACCCACATTTGGCCAGCCTGCAACTCAGCGGTAAGTTCTGACCCACCAGCTGAAGACCAGTAACTTAGTTGACCAGTGCCACAAAATCATGTTCATGGTTTAAAATATGGAATAAAATGTACTGTAAGTGGTGGATGCTGAACCCACAGAAAAGAGTAATCTGATTACTCCACATGATTAGATTGCAGTCTATCATGTGACAGCTCTGCTCCGTTAAGAGATTTTAAAATGCCATGAGTTGTGAGCTGGGTGTATAGTGGTGCATTTCGCTAAATGTTTTGATGTCAGTTTAGCAGTTGCTAGCTCCAGCCCACCACAACCCCTTTGTGAAGCATTATTAAGCCTTAGGGTCAGGCTCTGAAGATGGGTGGGGAGTTGGCTGCCAAGCCAATTGGGCCAGAAGCTTATGCAGGGTCCAAAGAAGGAAGCAGTTGTTTGTGAGAGAACATTTCCAAAACTGAAGGGAGTCTCAGAAGCAATCTGTGATATTGCATCCTTGTGGGTCTGATGTTCAAAGCAATAAAGTCAAAATCCCATTGGGGACTCGCAAGCACTTACACTTGCCTAAAATAGCTCTTTGGAACCCAGACTATATTTAGAAGTAATTGCTATCCAACATTATTCTACCCTATAAACACAAATAGCAGATTGTAAGCAGAGGCTGTGTTTCATTTTCTTTCTTTTTGTAAAAATGGACAATTTCTAATCACTTTTGTTTTTTTGTTATGCAGAAAATTGCTCCCATTTTCAGCAAAAAAATTTCACTGCTAATTATACCATAGATAAAGAGCTGATTAACTTCTGAGATTGCTCATTATATAGTAATTGTGTTACTTGAATAGTATATAAATATATGTTGTATCTTTAACAAAGGAGTTAATTTATGTTTCTGCTGCTTGCAAAGAGCCAACTGTCTCTCATTATAAATGAATATTGATCAGCTTGACTAGTGATTTTGGACTGTAGTTTCCAGGGAACATTTATATATTTCTATGCCATCTTTCAAACCTTTACCTTCTCACAATTTTATTTTGCTGTGTCTGCTTTTATTCATAACATTTTATTTTTTTATTTAATCATTCTTAACATACACAAAAAGATGATTGACAAAATAAGTCATATGTATGTCTCAATTAGTATTTTCATTAAAACCTTTTGCTCAGTTGCTTTTGTTACACCATTTTCCTTCAAAAAACAACAATTTACCTGATCTGTTTTTGAGCAACTTTCTCTCCCAGTGTTCCCTGAATTCATGTTTTTATGTAGTGAACATATATTTTTCATTTGTGTCTTTAAAGTTTTTTTAAAAAATGGTTATAGAGTCATAGTATCATACAATTGTAGAGATGGAAGGGACTATGACGGTCGTCCAGTCCAACCCCCAGCAATGCAGGAATCGTTTTGCCCAACGTTGGGCTGAAACCCACAAATCTGAGATTAAGAGTCTCATGCTCTACAAATTTGAGTTAATACATTTTTCCATATATGTCTATAAGCCTTGGGCTAAGCAATATGTATAAGCACCTGAAACATCTTGGATTTTCTGTTAAATTACAAAAAAATACTTTGTCACATTTGATGGTACAAAATCAATACATTTTAGTTAAGAGGTAAATTTCATGAAATATGCCTGATAATATTTATTCTGAAAAACTGTTAACCTCCCCCTGACTTGGTTTGCACTACATAATCATCATTATGAAAGATGTAACATATAACAAACTAACAATAGAATTACAGTGGTTTCAGGGCATCTTTCTACTGACCAATTTATATAGTCAGTAGAATCTGAGTCCTTTCTCCATCCAACAATTTTAAGTACGTATGTTCAGTCTTTCTTCTCTCTCTCTCTCTCTCTCTCTCTCTCTTTTTGGTACCTTGTTTAACAGATGCAGCAAATGGCAGGTTGTTTGTAAATCCAACTTTTAGTATTTTGAATGTTCTTTATCTTACCTAATTCAGGTTGAATATGAAGGCCTGAAACACGAGATAAAACGATTTGAGGAAGAAACTGTATTGCTTAATAGCCAGCTAGAAGATGCCATCCGGTTAAAGGAGATTGCGGAGCATCAGCTAGAGGAAGCCCTGGAGACGTTAAAGAATGAGAGAGAGCAAAAGAACAATCTGAGGAAGGAACTCTCCCAGTATATCAATCTAAATGATAGCATGTATAATAACCATATTAATATCTCGGTAGATGGATTAAAGTTTGGAGAGGATGGGAACGAACCTAATAATGATGACAAAATGAATGGACACATTCATGGACCCCACATGAAAATGAATGGTGACTTTCGGACTCCCACAGTTAGGAAAGCAGAATCACTGCACCCAGTCTCAGATCTCTTCAGTGAGCTCAACATCTCTGAAATGCAAAAACTGAAACAGCAGCTCATGCAGGTAACATTTGACATGGACCATTAAAAAGGGAGTTTCATATAATGTACCAGATATTGGGCCCAACTACATTTTGCATCCACACGGTGGGAGGGTGCTTTGTAGTTCTGGTAACCGCATAGGAGAAAGAATTCCACCAGATGTGCTTTTTCCCATTATAGTGACAGAAAAAATGTCAGATGCAGAATTTTATGTTCTGTGCTGCTTTGACAAGCCTATGCCTCCCTGTTTTATCTTGCCTTCCTTTTTATTCTCCTCTCCTGTGCCCTGTGCCTAAGTTTTCTTCAACTATATATACTATATATACCTCTGCATCTACAGTTTCCTCCTATGCTGCATCTACTGTTTCCTCCTAAAGGTAAAGGTACCCCTGCCCGTACGGGCCAGTCTTGACAGACTCTAGGGTTGTGCGCTCATCTCACTCTAGAGGCCGGGAGCCAGTGCTGCCCGCAGACACTTCCGGGTCACGTGGCCAGCGTGACGAAGCTGCTCCGGTGAACCGGCACCAGAGCAGCACACGGAACGCCGTTTACCTTCCCGCTAGAAAGCGGTACCTATTTATCTACTTGCACTTAATTGTGCTTTCGAACTGCTAGGTGGGCAGGAGCTGGGACCGAACGACGGCAGCTCACCCCGCCGTGGGGATTCGAACCTCCAACCATGCGATCGGCAAGTCCTAGGTGCTGAGGTTTTACCCACAGCGCCACCCGCGTCCCTCACTGTTTCCTCCTATGTGCATACAATTCCTTACTTCCTTTAACTATCCTGATCCTCAGGCAGTCTCCCTGGATTCTTCTCCTGTGCAATCCTGTCCCTCCATTCCAACTACTTATAGCCCAACATTGCAGATACATATATTTATAGAGTTAGGATAAAGTTTGCTTTTTTACATACAGTTTAAATTATTTTTCCATAGAAGCAGATGAGTTTCAAGTTATAAGTTTATGGGTGCTAGACACTCTTAAATTTCCAGTGTTACAACTGGGAAATAGCTAGACCAGCCAGACCAGTGTGTATTAGAGTTACTGGTATTTGTATTAGGACACACCTGTGTGTATTAAGCTGTGTGTTGGACACCTAATTTCTGTAATAGCTAATTAAGCTAGACTTAATTCCTCTGGAATTAGCTAATTAAGCAAGGCTAACTTCCTCAAGGGACGCGGGTGGTGCTATGGTCTAAACCACAGAGCCTAGGGCTTGCCGACCAGAAGGTCGGTGGTTCGAATCCCTGTGGCGGGGTTAGCTCCCTAGCAGTTCGAAAGCATGTTAAAGTGCAAGTAGATAAAATTGGTACCGCTCCAGCGGGAAGGTAAATGGCGTTTCCGTGCGCTGCTCTGGTTTGCCAGAAGCTGCTTAGTCATGCTGGCCACATGACCCGGAAGCTGTCTGCGGACAAACGCCAGCTCCCTCATCCTATAGAGCGAGATGTGCGCCACAACCCCAGAGTCGTCCGCGGCTGAACCTAATGGTCAGGGGTACCTTACCTTTACCTTTAACTTCCTCATAAGGTGATAGCCAACAGAGCATCCAAATAACTTTGAGACTGGGGGTGGCATGGAACAAGATAGATTACTATTTTATAGTAGATTGTTTGTCAGTACAAGGCCTATATAGCTTGTGTATGACAACAGTAATACAGATGTATTACCTATCAAGATTATTGCCTAGAGCCAGGAACACTGTTCCTAATTATCTCTCTTCCTAATTATATATTCACCTAACATTTCCATAAATTACTATCCTTTATGTGTCATGGGGTTTGAAATAATAATGGCCACCATCTACTAAACTAATTAGGTTTGGTTTTATTACATCTCATCAAACAAGTTGCACCACTCACACTTGATAGAGCTCATTTGCTGCTGTTCTTTTCTTTTAAAAAAATAATAATACACTGCTAGTCTAATGGCATTTCCCCCTCAAATTGCTATTAAAATATATCTAAAGTATTTGGAATGGTGTGCATATCTCAACTAAAATTATCCAGGTTTGGTGGAAAATATTGTTGCCTATGACTGGTGACACAAATATTGGCTTATTTGCATGCCCCATTAAACCATAATTGGAAACAAACTATGGTTTCACATGAACGAGCAGCATGCAAATGCACACTGCCCAGAAAGGGTCTCATGCTGCTCCCTTTCTGGTGGACAAAGCCAGCTGCAGGCCAACATGTTGTCTCATCCGAATCTGGGCTCAAGAAACTGGAAGCAGTTAATAAGGAGGATATAAACCACAAGCCTGGATTCAGACAACATAAGCCAGATTCTTGCTTATTTTGTCCATGGTGCAACTGCAGCAAGAGTGAGAGAGGAGCATTGTGGCAGCTTTTGAGTAGTGTGCGCCAGCAGTGCTGCTTGCTCACGTAGCTATAGTTTAATATGATGCCTTAACTGGGCCCATGAACACAGAACATGAGAAGAAATTGTTTATTTACTTTTGCTAGCACAATACCAATTGCTTTATAAATAACAGGAACGAGAAAAACCACCATCACCACCATAATAACCAGCAAAGGTACAGGTTAAGACATTGTTTCTCTGGCATTTTAAATGACATTATTTTTTAGGTCTGATTGACAAGGAAGCTATATTTTAAGCACTGAAGCGAAGTCATCGATTTTGCTGTCTTAATTGACTTTGAAGTTGTGATGTATGTGGAAGGTGCTTTTCTTGTTTTTTAACTTGTGCTTTTTTGTTGTGCTATTATTTTAGTGTACTTTTTTATTGTGAACTGACCTAGGATGTATTTTTATGAAGGGCATCATACAAATGCCTTAAATAAATAAATTGCAACTTTCTTGCAAAATTTAAGATACTGTGTGATTTCTTAGGAGGAGGAACTTTCTGACCTCAGCAGTAGCTGAGGTGCCATTTCTTAGGCTCAGTCTTTTTAAGATACCGATGGGTACTGAGCAGTTATTTTTGCACCCAGGTTCTTTTTTGAGACATTAATATTTTTCTCGCTGGGTTATTGCAGGTGGAGCGCGAGAAAGCTATTCTCCTGGCTAATCTTCAGGAGTCACAGACCCAGCTGGAACACACAAAGGGGGCGCTTACTGAGCAACATGAACGGGTCCACAGGCTCACTGAGCATGTCAACGCTATGAGGGGTTTACAAAGCAACAAAGAATTGAAGGAGCTAGATTTTGAGAAAGGCCGGGATTCTGGGGAAGAAACCCATGACTATGAAGTGGACATCAATGGCTTGGAGATTCTAGAGTGCAAATACAAAGTAGCTGTCACGGAGGTGATTGACCTCAAAGCTGAAATAAAGGCCTTGAAGGAGAAATACAATAAATGTGTTGAAAACTACACCGAAGAAAAGGCGAAGTATGAGAGCAGGATCCAGATATATGATGAGCAGGTGACAAACCTGGAAAAGTCAACTAAGGATAGCCACGAGAAAATGATGCAGATGGAAAAAGACTTGCAAAGAATTACAGGTGTTGCAAATGAGAACCACAATACACTCAACACGGCCCAGGATGAGCTGGTGACTTTCAGCGAGGAGCTGGCTCAGCTCTATCACCACGTGTGTTTGTGTAACAACGAAACTCCTAATAGGGTTATGCTAGATTATTACAGGCAAAGCAGAGTTACTAGAAGTGGGAGCCTCAAGGGACCTGATGATCCAAGGGGGCTTCTGTCCCCACGGCTGGCTAGGAGAGGGATGGCATCTCCAATAGAAGTGAGGACACCGACTGAGCAGATTTCAAGGGAGAGTGCAGAAGCCAACAAAGAGCAAAGTCCAACAAAGACACCCACAATTTCTCCAGTCATCACAGCCCCCCCTTCCTCCCCAGTTTCCGACACTAGTGACATTCGCAAAGAACCGATGAATATTTACAACCTGAATGCCATAATAAGGGACCAAATCAAGCACTTGCAGAAGGCTGTAGATCGGTCGCTGCAGCTGTCCCGGCAGCGTGCAGCAGCCCGTGAACTAGTACCTATGATTGATAAGGACAAGGAGGCCTTAATGGAAGAAATACTGAAATTGAAGTCCCTGCTGAGTACGAAACGAGAGCAGATAGCGACCCTAAGGGCTGTGTTGAAAGCCAACAAGCAGGTAAGCTGTTAACTGCCCATCTGCCATTAGAAAGGTTGTTGTTGTTGTTGTTTAGTCGTTTAGTTGTGTCCGACTCTTCATGACCCCATGGACCAGAGCATGCCAGGCACTCTTGTCTTCCACTGCCTCCCGCAGTTTGGTCAAACGCATACTGGCAGCTTTGAGAACACTGTCCAACCATCTCGTCCTCTGTCGTCCCCTTCTCCTTGTGCCCTCAATCTTTCCCAACATCAGGGTCTTTTCTAGGGAGTCTTCTCTTCTCATGAGGTGGCCAGAGTATTGGAGTCTCAGCTTCACGATCTGTTCTTCCAGTGAGCACTCAGGGCTGATTTCCTTAAGAATGGAATGCCTTCCACTTCCTTTCACAGTTGTTCAAACTCATGCTCTCTCACATAATTTATTTTATTTTAGGTACTCTTAACCCAAAATTACTTTAAAAGAACAGTTTAATTAATTTATTGCAACAGTGAACTTATTTCACTTAGTTTTTATTGAACAAATTTGAGCATTCTACATAATAATAAATGTGGCATACACTCAAGATTGCATTGAATCCCAGAGGCCTAGGGAACCAATCATATTTTGCTTTTACATGGGGTCAGCTCAGACCTTCTCAAACCTTCAAACAAGCTCCTTTTTCTCTGTCCCTCATCTTTCATGTAATCCCAATTCCTTTCCTCCTTGTCTTGTTCAAGCAAACAATAGTTTGACATTATATGCAAGTTTGGGATTGGAAGTTGCTTCAAACAAACTATAGTGAGGCTTGAATGTAATAGCAAACTATAAACGAGGAGACAAAGGAAGGAACTGGAGCTTATGAGTGGAGGAGGCTGCTTGAACCTGTGGCATACTCCTGTTCAGAGCATTAAATCCGAACCAACTCATAGTGTCCAAAAATTGATAACTAACGCACTTTACAAGAATGTGTATCATGGAATCATAGAAATAGTTAATTATTCAGAGTTCGTAAAGACCTGAGTGGATACACAAACATGTTAAAAAAGACTAGTGTGGATTTGACTTGAGCTACTTTTTTGCTGCAGTAGAACATGGGTAGAGCAGTCCTATGGGAAGGGAGAAATCTAGGTAGATGTATTTTCCATTGCCCAGGAGGCTTGAGCTGGGAGGACAGAAGATGAGGGCAGTTAAACACAAATGTATAATACATATCAGAAAAAAAACAACCAGTTGAAAGTCTGTTTTGGCTAATCAGTTTCTTTCAGTTCCATCCATTTGTATATGAAATGCACATGAAGTAATGCATGTGAACGTTGTGGATATGTTTCTTCAGGAGTGTGGTATTATCAAACTTCCCCTGGATGCTAGATTAAATAGATGGGATTGAAAAAGACTGATTACACATATACCAACCTTTTGGTCTGCTGATAGTAAAATACTAAAATACGAGGTGCAAACCAGCTAATTACGCTACCATAAAGCAATAAAAGCAAACAAACCATAAACCAGCTAGGAAGGAATGTTTCTTCTCATCTTTTAATTGTGCTAGCTAGCAATTAACTTAGCTTAAAAAAATTGTATAGACAGCCTACCCAGAAAGTTGAGGTAATTTTAATCTATTTTAGTATTTTAACTTTGGTACTGTATATTTTAAAATAGGGGTGTAATTCTTCTTGATTTTCTTGTTTTATCTTTTTTATAAACTGCTTTGACTTTTTTACAATCAAGTGGTATATACTTTTTATGAAATGAACAAACGTTAATAAGGGTGTGTGTAATAAGAAATTCCGATACATATCAAAATGTGCAAAATGCATAAAAAACACCACTTTTTGAACCAGTCAGGAGCTCTCTG
The DNA here is from genome assembly GCF_964188305.1 of Podarcis bocagei. Lineage (NCBI taxonomy): Eukaryota > Metazoa > Chordata > Lepidosauria > Squamata > Lacertidae > Podarcis > Podarcis bocagei. The sequence continues at coordinate 22,812,940 of NC_138135.1, forward strand.
CCCGAGTTGCTCCCACACCTTGCTTACGCGAAGATAGATAAGCGGCTCTGAAGATCATGCCTCAGCTCTGCACAACCTTGTTTTGGTAGTGTTGTTTATATGCTATAATGTCATGTGCTACCAGCTTCATGTTATTCTATATTCTGTACCTCTGAATTATTCTTGCTAGTGTTGCAAGGAGATCAGGAATACCTGTTACCCGTTCAAGATATGCTCAAGAATCAATAGACACAGTAATGGAGAAAAAGAAAGTAAAAATTTATTGCTGAGCAATAGAGACCCAGAGGAATGATTTCCAGAGCCTGGGCCCTGAGCCCTGGGGGCTTTGGGTTTATATACAGTGGTACCTCGGGTTACATACGCTTCAGGTTACAGACTCTGCTAACCCAGAAATAGTACCTTGGGTTAAGAACTCTGCTTCAGGATGAGAACAGAAATCATGCTCCGGCGGTGCGGCGGCAGCAGGAGGCCCCATTAGCTAAAGTGATGCTTCAGGTTAAGAACAGTTTTAGGTTAAGAACGGACCTCCAGAACGAATTAATTACCGGTACTTAACCCGAGGTACCACTGTACCTTATTCCAAACAGCATTAAACATTACATATTCATATATTTCAGCAAAATCAAACCAATGAACAGGGGCAAAGCCCTTCCTATGTCCATGTAAAGATTGCTTCTGCTTTTCAATGTAAGTTCATAAGAAATCACCAACAGCCTTTACCCTATTTTCAGCAAATAAAGCATAAAGAGGAAAAAGAAACCCCTTTGCCAGTTGAAGCCAAAATCCCCCTTTTCTGTTACCAGGCAGATACATTACGTTATGTGGCAAACATCCAATTTCCTGTTTCTCAGGTCAGCATGTCCGTCTCATGCTTTTTTCGTGAGCCTGAGAAACAGTCTGAGGAATGTTCCTTACAGAAAGAATGCAGATGTAGCTAAATATATATTTGCTTTCTGCAAGCACAGCAACAGGGCAGAGAGAGACTTTGGGTCTTAAGATTTTAGGCATGTTTAGCGTTAACAATTAAGCATTATTAGGATACATGGTTATGCATAAGGCATAAGGTTATACATAAGGTAAAACTCTTCCAAAAACATGATCAATCCTAAATACAGCTACAACAAACGCAAATGGTCTAATTGCCAAAACTTTAGTCATTGATCCAACTCTGTCACCCCCCCCCCCGTTTTTCCTGTAAAGGGATGTGGGTGACGCTGTGGTCTAAACCAGTGTTTTTCCACCACTGTTCCGCGGCACACTAGTGTACCGCGAGATGTTGCCTGGTGTGCCGTGGGAAAAATTGAAAAATTCGAAAGATTTTTTTTTTAAAAAAAAGTCAAATTTTTGCCCACTAGGCGGGCACCGGACTGTGTCCACCCTATTTTCCATCCGTCCTGGGTGGGGATCAGATCGGATGGGATCGGATGAGAGCGGACAGGGGGTCCGCTCTCATCCGATTCCCCATAGAGAGCAGCGGGGCTCTGACATCTCCCTCTCCGCACACAGTGGTGGTGTGCCTCGTGATTTTTTTCATGAAACAAGTGCGCCTTTGCCCAAAAAAGGTTGAAAAACACTGGTCTAAACCACTGAGCCCCTTGGGCTTTCCAATCAGAAGGTTCGTGGTTCAAATCCTTGTGATGGATTGAGCTCCCATTGCTCTGTCCCAGCATCTGCCAACCTAGCAGTTCGGAAGCACTCCAGTGCAAGTAGATAAATAGGTACCACTGCAGCAGGAAGGTAAACGGTGTTTCCATACACTCTGGTTTCCATCGTGGTGTTCTGTTTCTCCAGAAGCGGTTTAGTCATGCTGGTCACATGACCCAGAAAGCTGTCTGTGAACATACACCGGCTTTCTCAGCCTGAAGCAAGATGAGTGCCGCAACCCACAGTCGCCTTTGACCGGACTTAATTGTCCTAGGGTCATTTACCTTAACTTTTTACCTTTCCTATACTATATGTAACAACACTAGACAGCGCAGTGCAGTCAGTATATTTACTGACAGGTAGTTCACTAAAAAAGTACAACAGAGTTTCTACCTCTGACTGCCTCTTGTTCTAGGCAGACAGCTTACAAATAGAAGGTGTGCCAGCAAATGTTCTCCCAGCAGAAATTCAACACAGTTGATTTCCAGCCAGCCACACTACCAACACCTTGTTACAAATTCAGGGCTACTTATACTCTACTTTGTGCTGAATCATTGGCATCTGGTTCTGACTCATGCCTTACATGTTGTTAAAGTTTGTGGGTCGTAATCCCTTTGACCCACTGAGTCTGCTGCAATGGCCATGCAATAAATTTGACTTATTGCCACTCCGTCAAACTCCAATGGCGCCCACACGCTTCCATTCCGCACACTGCCACTCTTCTCAGTTGCCGGATAATAGCAGAGTTCACACGCAGCATAAAATGGCTTGTCTGTGTCGATGTGGTGTCTTCAATAACTCAGCTCAACACCAGTGCTTCTAATCTATAACTCGTTATTTAGAAGCATAACAAACAGAAAAGAAAAACCTACAGAATTTACTGCACGCTTGCAGCTTTCTGCCTCTAACAAAAACGAAACTACCTTGCTCACATTCTCAGACAGACTGCTCTCCAGAGAGAGCTCAGCCCCACAGAGCACAGATCAAAGGAAAATGCCTGGGTCATGTGGGCAGTGTACCCAGTTAATAAGAACACTTCTGGAGTGTTAACTCTTAACTATCCAGAACCACAACCCATGTTCCTTGATTCACACCTAACAAGCTGCAGGTACAAGAACAGTGTAACCCTGTCTTGACTTTTATCTGCAAGCATAACTTATTCCAACAGGATCGTTTAATTTTGCTGTTGCAAGCTGCCATGTTCAGCGACAGTTACAGGGAATGCACATACAGCAGGTTAAAATCTAGCTTTTCCAGGTGATAGGGCTGGAATTTTGTGCTAGGATTAAAGATGTTCAAAAGAGGCCCAGGTCCTTTATCTGTTGTGATAGCTGCCTTAGCTCCAGTTTTTAGAAGGCTGTGGGGGACGTGTTTTAGTTATTGAAGGCCCTCTTACCTTTTCTTTTACAACTGAGGCACTGGAACAATCACCCTGTGTATTTGCTACTACGGTGGCACATGGAATCAAGCAATGAGACATTAGTTGGACACCAATAAAGGATGCTGTAATAGTGTTATTTCTACTACAAGGTATTGGCTTGTAGTTGACATTGGAGGCCCCTTCCAACTCTACGATTCAAACTGTTTTGATAGCATTCTTCTAAAGAGTTGAGATTGGATGTAGGCACTAGTATTTCAGAGATTTGAAGGCAGTTTGAAAGAGTGTCATGTGTACACTCATCCTGAAGCATGTGAAAGTTAGTGGTGCTTGCTAGGTGCAAAATAAGGATCAGGCAGACTCAGCAATGGAGAATAAGAAGGTGAGGTTTATTGCCAGGCAATAAGGACCCAGTTTGGAATCTCTGCCAAAAGGAACTGGGACCCCGATTGACAGAAATCCAGAGGTCTTTATACCTGAGCAAATCACAGCAAATCATAGATCATGAGACAACCAAGAGGGATTCACAATATTGTCAGCGAGAATCAGCCAATCAGCAAGCTGTTGTCACGCTACCAGCTCCTGGTCAAGCACTGGTCAAGCACAGGGTTCTAGTTCTGCTTTCCGATGCTTGCAGTGACGCTTAGTCTAACCTTTCCCCTAGTTATGACAGGACAGGGAGTTTGGAGATTTTGTGGTTTTGCTCTTCCTGTTCTGTGGATTGATTTAGCCTCTATCTGAGGGGATTTTGTACCAGAATCTCTGATTCACGTCTTCCCCTTGTCCAGGGTACACGGATGTTTGTAGGGGAAAGGTCGGTTCCTAACTTTGCTGTTCCAAGCAGTTTGCAGTTAGCTAAGGCACAGTTTCCCTTTGATTCAAAATGGATTATAAAATACTGTAATCCTTGATTATGTGTAAGCATATATGAATATATATTGAATATATTGATTACTGATAACTGATTATGTGGATAGCATCATTGCCTCAATCCCACTTGGCTTCCAGTAAATGGGGTTTGCAGATATTTGTATTGTTTCAAAACACTTGACTGGAGTTGACAGTGGGGCAAAAGAACATTATACAGTGGTACCTTGGGTTACAAACACTGCAGGTTACAGACCCTGCTAACCCGGGAGTAGTATATTGGGTTAAGAACTTTGCCCCAGGATGAGAACAGAAATCGCACAGGAGGCCCCATTAGCTAAAGTGGTACTTCAGGTTAAGAACAGTTTTAGGTTAAGAACAGACATCTGGAAAGAATTAAGTTCGTAACCAGAGGTACCACTGCACCATCGGGATGAAGTATCCCTCAGACTGCTTTCACCTTTTTTCAGCCAAAGAAAACTTTTGCCTCATATGTTTGAAATGCAGTGTGTTCCAGTTGTATTGTATAAGCCAGACAGAAATAAATTTGCACTAATGACATGCTGTGTAAATGTGAGTATATTGTCTCAGCTGGTTAAATATTACAGTTGTTGAGCTAAACATAGCATCTTCGCTTCTGTTGCTTGTAGTTTCTGTTCCATCCGGCCTCCCTTTACTGTCACAATCCGTATGCTTCTCAATCTCGTTTGCTGGAAACCACAGGAGGGGACAGTGCGGATGTCCTCAGGTCCTGCTTACTGGTTTTCCCCAGGCATCTGGTTGGCCACTGTGAGAAAAGGGTGCTGGACTGGGTGGGCCACGGGCCTGATTCAGCAGACTCTTCTTATTTTGTGTTCTTAAATATACATACATATATAATGGCTGTGTCTTTGCTTCAGACAGCTGAAGTGGCTCTGGCTAATCTGAAGAATAAGTATGAGAATGAGAAGGCCATGGTGACAGAAACCATGACTAAACTACGTAATGAGTTAAAGGCTTTGAAAGAAGATGCAGCAACCTTCTCATCCTTGAGAGCCATGTTCGCAACCAGGTACCGAAATACTTTTATAAATAAATAAATAAATAAATTTAATTTCGTTATCATATATACCTTGACATAAAGCAATCTAAATAATAAAGAAAGATAGTACATTGGGATAATGCAAGTGATTTTAAAGAATACAGTGGAACCTTGTTTCCCGAACACCTCTGTTATTGTACATTTCGGCTCCCAAACGCCAAAAACCCAGAAGTACTGTACTTTTCTGCATATAAGACGAGCTCTGTTTACTTTATAATAATGTTTTAAAACTGGGGGCGTCTTATACACGGGTAGTGGGTATGGGTGATGGGTGTTTGGTTCCATCCCCCCCCCCCAGAGCTCAACAACTCTGTGCAATCCTCCCCCCAAAAAGCCCAACAACGTATACACAGGGGCGTGTTATATGGTAAATGCTTCAATTTTCGAACATTTTGCAGAACCCGAACATGCTCTTGCAACCAATGGGAAGCCGCGCCTCGGTTTTCAAACATTTTGGAAGCCGAACAAACTTCCAGAACGGATTCCTTTCAAGAACTGAAGTACCACTGTAGTCCATTTATTTCTTTTTCTCATTAAGAGTTCTCAAAGTTCATTCTTGCTTAGCAGGCAGATAGTTACTGCTTACTATCTTATAGTGCAGTGCAGCCCAGCTGACTTAAATAGGGCTTACTGGTACTTTCAGGTAAGTGTGGTTGGGATTGCAGCCCAAGTCAAACACCCCAACTTCACAAGTCCATTCCCCCGTCAGTCTTTACAGCAATCTCTATTATCAACTGTGATAAAATGCAGATCCCTGTTATGACGTCTTGTGCTTCCAGCAATCACACTCTTTCAGAAATATGGCCTTCTTTCCCAAGAGAAAATAAGACAAACACATATTTATGTCATAAGGGCACAGGTTCATTTCAGTTGGGATATGAGGTTATCAGTTATTACAAGCTGAATATGGCCAAGATTCTTTTTATAATGTATTCAAATTACTTTTAAAGGAAACAACAAAAAAATAAAGGCACAAAATTCAAACTTATAATCTTAAAAAGGGGGGAGAAACAGGCTTATGAAGCAGTAATATCAAGAGATTTGGGTATACTTAACAGTACTTTGAATTAAATTAAGAGGAAAAATTGATACTTTAGTATGGAGAGGTATTAGGCATATAAATAATAAAAGTTTTCAAATTCCCTAAATCTTTCCTATTTTTACTGCAGAATTTCTGATGAGCTTATACTTTAGTAAAATTTGGGAGTTACTTAATTTGATCGTTCTTTCTTTCTGAGCTTCACTGGAGAGTTTCAATTCTTTTCAAATGCCATCCATGTAGCAGTTAATATATAAAGCAGTGGTTCTTTTATATTAACAAATTTGCCATTAATAAAGCATTTAGACAGTTGGGAACAAAAAACAAATCAGTTATTGATAAGCATCAAAGTCCACTTAAGTGCAGAACATTGTGACTTTTTGAGTGCTTGGCTTGTATACTGAAAGAGAGTTCCTGTAAGCAAAGAAGCTCTGCTTTCAGTATAATTAAATATGCTTCCCTCCAGCTGATTACTAATACTATGACATAATGTCTTGGCTCTGTTAGGAATATTTCTACCTAAAACGTCCTGGGGTCATGTCCATTTTTAATTTACATTGCAATATAGATTACATTAATTTAATTTAATTTCCTTAAGCAAGTCCCGCCACACCTTCCACCTTTCCAGCAGATCAGATAAATGTTAGTAGCACCATATATAAGTTTCAGAGCAAGTAAGAGATGGGAAACTGAGGAAATAGTCTTCTTCAATGTCTTAGGCCTATCTACACTTGTGCTTGTTGCATGATTTCAAGTCACGGGACTGAGAGGGTTTTTCACTCAAATTGGTTTTGTTCAGTGGGTTTCTTGGAGCCTTTTGCTTGGCTGACCATTTTTGATTGCATATTGTTTTGTTTTTCTCTCTCATTGAATTGAGAATAATTCAGGGCAGGTCCATGTTAGAAATGTCTTATGGCCCATTGACTCAGGCAAATTTAGTACCTTTTTCTGTCATGGAAAAGCATTAAATTTGCCCAGACTGCACATAAATATAGCCAGCAGGCAGCAACATCGGTTACTTTAGGCATAGCTTTTTCCAGCTGCCATGATAACAGGTGATGGGTACTTTCTTTATATGTAGCTGGTTCTTGCTGACATTTCTCCATGAGGGACATTCACATAATCTGAAAGACACTTCTCTCTCCCTCTGTCTCTCTCCCCAGGTGTGATGAATACGTAACACAGTTGGATGAGATGCAGAGGCAATTGGCGGCTGCAGAGGATGAGAAGAAGACCTTAAACTCTTTGCTGCGGATGGCTATCCAGCAAAAGCTCGCCCTCACCCAGCGTCTGGAAGACTTAGAGTTTGATCACGAGCAGTCCCGGCGGAGCAAAGGCAAACTTGGAAAGAGCAAGATCGGCAGCCCTAAAGTAAGTGAGGAGGCATCAGCCACCGTGCCAACCATAGACACTTTCCTCCTGCATAGTCAGGGCCCACAGCAACCAAACATACTGGTCAGCAGTGGCACTCAGAGGAAAAGGTATGCATGCAGTCGTCTTTATAGTACAGTGCAGTGGCCTGACTTGAATTAAGGTCATTCACTGAATTGCAAATAATGAATATATTTTGGCTGGGGTCGTTGAGAGATGGGGCTGTGTGAAGAAGCGACTTTTCAAAATGTGAAGCCTGGCTAGTAATTCCATCTGCCCATAATATTTTTTTCTTCCTTTTGATATAGTCATAGATCATATTCTGTTAGCATTTCAGCATATTCTGTATGTTTTGAATGTATCTGCTTAATACATAGCAAAAATAAACCTCTTGATGGGGCGGGGTGAAGTGGAGGGGCATGTCTAAGAGGCATATCCACATCCAGAGGGAAATGATCCTCTGATAAACTAAGGTGCTTATAAACTTTCCTTTTTCTCTTTATTATTGAAATGTGGGCAAGGAATGTGATTACCCTGATGTGCTTCTCAACACCTGTGTTAAAATGAATAAATGTTCAATAGCAGATGACTTTTATTCAAACCCAGAAACAAATGCTAGTGGTTTGCAGAGTTGCATATAGTTCTGTGGCAGTCCCACCAACAGGGGGAGGAAGGTCAAGGAGAAGATGGTGGACAAAAGATCCCCCCACTTTGTGGGAACAACTTCCACAAACAGTATCTAAACAAGATTCCCCCTGTTCAGAGACTTTTAGGGCAAACTTTCATTGTCTGTGTACTACATGTTCAGCATAAATGTTAAATACAGATATTATAAATGAAATGGAAAATATGCATGATGCCTAAATAATAATTAAAAACCTATATTGGGGGATGAGAATTGGATGTGGGGGCCTGCACAAGATGTAACCCACCAAGCCACACCACCACCATGTATTATGGCCTCAAATTCGTGACAACACTGAAGAAGAGCCCCAAGCAAGCAGCAAAAAACAGATTTTATTGACCCTATGGTGGGCCATTGTACATGGCAGGTGATCTATACTCAGCTTGATGGGTCATGTTGAGCAGCTTGTATTTTCTCTTTCTAAATTTTATAAGCAAAGCTTCCCTTTATAGGAAATACGTTTTCCTGTGGGTTGGCAGCAATGATAGGGGTGGTGACAACATGCTGGTTTGCTTTGTGGAGGGTGGTGGTGGGGAAAGGAATGTGCTAATGTCATTCAAGGAGCCATTGCTCAGTAATTAAAGTAAAAACTCTTTTGTTTTCGTATGTATTTTTTCTTGGATCTCCTGCAAGACTATTCTCACCTTCCCCTTGTGATCAGAGCCATCCCAGGACTTCAGGGACCCACCTACTGCCTTTATTAAGAACCCCCCCTGATCACACCTCCACAGAATCATTTCTTCTGAGGGGCCCCCCTTCCATGGCCTCCATGAATGAATTCTTCTATGGGCACCGTCTCAGCAAGGAAAAAAGGTTAACCGTGGCCATCCCAGGTAAACATTTTTTCCTTGGGTGCATGTAGTGCAAAATGATTAGCTGAGTATAGTGGGAATCCCCGCCAAACACTGCACATACAATTTTTAATTAGGGCACATTCTTCCGTCTTTTATAGATTTGCATCTTTAGACTGCCCCAGACTACTCCTACATGATAATCAGCGAAACTGTTCTGGAGTATGTGATTGGAAGATTTCATCCGAAGTGCCCTCTGCTCATTTCAAGCAAAATTCTCAATGTGTCACATTTCCCTCTGGCCCAGGTCAGATAGTCAATCAAGGCTTCAGAAGCAGTGCTTTATGAAGCCAGGAAGGCAATACTGTGTAAAATACTCTTCCCTTGCCCCCTCCCCATTGTGCACTGACTTGGGCGCAAAGATCCTGGCTTGTATTAAGCCAGAGCTCCTCTTATACCTGAGCCAGGAAATTCTGGTATGTTAACTAACTAACCATTCCTGTTTGTTAAGCCAGAATTCCCATGGTTGGATGTAGCAGGGAACTCAGACTTACTATAAGGCAGGAGAAGAGAAGCAAGGGGAGCAGTGCTGGGACCCAGTGGTCGTTTAGAGCTTCATAATGCATAGATTATGAAGCCTTGAATGATTGCCTGAACTGGGTCATGTTACTGTAGTCAAGATGATAATTTCAAGTGGAGTTCTGTTAGTGCCTTGGTTGAGCTTGATCCAGTGTTTCATTTGAAGCCATTTGATGAAATAATAAACTGGTGAAATGAAACAGCTATGATGACTTGGTTGAACAGTATATAATAATGTATCTCTCAACAGATAAATGCATATATTCAGAGCTAACATATTGCCTTTTCTTACCATGTGCCAGTTGTGTTTACCCTGCAAGGTACTGATAGCATAATTCAAAGAAACCTTCCAAGTGCAGGGGAACTTTTGAATGGTGTGAAATTTTAGGAAAAGTTAGAAGAACGAAAAAACCTTATTGAGTTTTGACACAATGTGCACAACCTAACAGAGGTAATTTCAGTGGTTTAACTGCTTAACTATGTTGGGTTGAGGCCAGGACTTGAACATTTACCCTGGATTTACCACTAGTGTTCCTTTCATGCCCTTGTATCTTGCTTACTGACAGTTTGGCCAACTGGAAACAACATGGAAACATTAAGCCATTAACATTACAGTGCTGTGTAATGAGAGACACTTACAGGTTAAAAGCTCTCGGTGGTCTCCAACAAAGTAGTTCTGTTAGTGCAAGGATTTCTTCTTGCAATATGGAACTTCCCTTCTTTCTTTTCTCCCCATATGCCTCTTGCCCCCTCTCCAGATCTGCTCAAAAGGTCTGGGGGAATAAGTTCCATTGCACAGCCAAAAGTCCTTGCAGTAGCAGAAATACATAGCTGGATAGTGCCCTTCATCTGCAACTTTGTGCTACAGTTGTAGATGGAACAGCTTGTTTATATATACTGTAGGAAATGGCATTTTTCACAAAGAAAGTATTTGAAATAGTATCCTGTGGAATTGAAGTCTGTTTCCTGGAGAACCATAATGATTACTTAGAATCATTATGTAAAAGTTGAGGGGGGAAATACATAAAGCAGTGCCATGCCTCCTCTTAGTAAAAGGGGAGTATCTTTGTTTTTCAGTCTGAAACCAGCTATAGTGGGGAGAAGCCCTTTGGCCTGTTGATATACATTCTGGGGTGCAAAACTCTTCTTATAATGTGGCTTCTGATCACCCTTGTCTGCTTCTGCAAAATCATCTCTAAGCTCAGAAGCATGGAAGAATAGATAGCCTCCAAAGCTTCAGAAAAGCAAAGGCTTTATTTTTAGAGGAGGAGTACAGTAGTTTCCACTGTAACAAAATCACAGACTTAAATAAAGCAAATGTATTTGTCAGAAATTTCAAAAACATTCTAGGTCAGCTCCCTGACCCAGTGCTTGTGATTTATGTGGTAATAATGTGTAAAGGACAGCAAGATGTTTGTAAATCTTGAAGCAATTTTTTTCTATAAGCCAAACCAAATTTTCACCAGAAAGATTTAGGAAGCATATGATTAACTATAAAAGCAAAGCATATTGATAACCAGTGTAGGTAAAGTGTGGCTGAGGACAGTGGCATTCACCCAAGACCTGCCCCTAACACCCTCGCTCCCCCCTCTAGTCTAAATGGAGCTTCTACTCAATTTTAGTTAAATGCAAGTAGAACCCTCTGTGTGGCTGGGGACTCTGATGAAGCAGGGACCTGAACTGCACAGAGTTATTCTGTTTGCGTTCAAACATACACAGATAAAAGTCCCATGTAGGTGGGAGACCAAGCAGTGGGGGTGGGGTGATGTGCATATGGATACTGGGGGTGGGGCTTTTGTGCACACCCAGCCCCTGTTCCCATGTTGCCTGAACACACCTTCAAATAGCATACAATAGATTGAGCAGAGACCTCCTTTTTAGAGTGCAGCTCAACATCTAAATTCTGCTAGAAAACTAGTTGTTGGTTCCGGTTGCCTAGGGCAGTGTTATATATGGCAAATTATGTCAGATTGATTAGTTCAGCTATACACTGGATTTCGGCATGTCGCAAAAATGTCAGGCCAGGATATCACCATAATGAATTGTGAGAGGCAATCAGAATAAAGTCATTTCCATTCTTGCCTTCATGTCTCCCCTGTACCCTGCTTATTACTTATAACCACCTCTTTTCTACCTCTCAAAAGTTCTGGCACCAGTGGAACGTTGCAAAAGGCAGGACATCCCTCATGAGGAGCACTTGAGAGGAATTTTCATGGATTTTGCATCTAGGCCCAGTACATGTTACCATATACAAGGTGGGGGTACTTTTGGTCATTATGCATAGTTCCTCCACCACTGATAATTACGCTGTTGGAATGTGCTAAAGTTGATCCAAATCTGACATGCTTTTGGTGGAAATGATCTGATGTATTTTTAATTCTTTTAAATGGAAGAGTTCTTTTAAATGAAAAAGTTCCTCTTTCCAGCCCCATTGCCCTTCCAATAATACGAACTTGCACTCTGCCTTTTGACTTAGATACTTCATTATCATCTATTATAAGAAATGCTTATCTTTTTTTATTTGTCTTTTAACTGCAACTCCAAAAAAGCCCTACTTAGAGTAGGCTCATTTACATTAATGGTCATGACTAACTTAGATCTATTAATTTCAATGGGTCTACTGTGAGGAAAAATTACTTGAATACAACCCATTGCAAAAACAGAAATATAAATTTTCCAATAAAACCAGTAGACACTTAACTAAAAATAAAGACAACATGCCCAGACTTTTTGTTATCACCAAACAAAAATAAGTTTGCTTCTAAAATGTAGGCTCAGACAGGCTTCTGGGGGGCTCTTGCGAGAGCTCCCACTGAAAATACCTTCTTAAGCTCTTTATGTTGTGAATTAGAAATATACAAGGTAACTTCCGATACCGGCAGATTTTTCCTGCTCTTTTCCTAGTTACACGTAAGAGCAGTCAAGAGGGGATAGAAAAGTGAATGAAAGCAGCAGGAGTGACATCCTTGTTCCTTCATGCCGTAAAAGGTGCTTGTAAGCAACAGCAGTTCTCTCATTGTATAGAGTGCAGAGCAGTATGAGACTGAGAGGTGTGCAGTCACATGTGCTTCTAGTATCTGTTGGAGCCAACAGTTATTCAGAGAGTTTTAAACATGTGAAGTGCAATTCAGAAAGCTTTTCTTATTGAGATTATTAATATTGTGCATGTGGAAGCCGCTGGATGAACAAAAACTGATTCTTGTATTGAAATAAAAATTCTCCAGTCTAAAAATATGGTTCAAAAGCTTTACACACAGGACTTAATTTCAAAATAACTTTAAACAATAAAAATTACATTCAGTTAGTTCTGTATTTCTTATACTGGTCCCAGCATAAGGCATAATTGTTGGGATGATGAATCAAGACAGACAAGGAGATGGTGTTCAGAGAGCGTCTTCTGAGTCTGTCTAAAAAACCCACGCGTCTCTCTTTTATTCAATATTAAAAAGCATTGCCACCGGTGTGCTAGTGGCTGATTGGTCAATACACAGACAAAGAGACTCACTCCTGATTGGGTAACATAAGTATAAGGCGGGCTTACATAAATTCATTAATCTCTGATACATCAAAGGGTAAGAGAGAGCTGGACCTTAGACAGGTATGAAAGCTCCTAATCCACTTACAACTAAAGATTGATTATAATATGACTAAAGCAATTACTAATGTTATGATCATAATATAAAATCACATAATTAATTATACATTGAAGAATAACAGAACATTGTGAACTTAAGGTGATCTGAGTAAAAAAGAATGGAATGTAAGGAATGGAATTTAGGGATTTGGGTGCCTGGGACGGCTTTACACACTGTGCATGAAGGAGAGAAGCAGAGAAAGATTATAAGCAAGACTTTAGTCTCTTCAGAAGCCAAGGAAAGGAAGCTAGAAAAGTTCCCAGAATGCAAGAGAAAGAGAACCAGTGTTTTACTATACTGGCACATAAAGAGAACATCTCTTCACATAATAGATTACAAATAACTTGTATTCTGTGCTAAAATCAAAGCTCTGTCTCTTCTCCAATGCAGCCTCAGGCTGTTTGCTGGAGAGAAAACACCTGTTTTCTTCAGTATCTTAAACAAAAAGACACCGAACCCAACATGGATGCCTACCAGATTAGCATATGCATAGATCTGAAATACTATCTCTTTCATGTGACTGTAAGTTAAACACCTTGTGACTGAGCCACAAATATAGTCCCATGATATAGCTCCATTACAGCTCCTAACCTGGTAGGCCGTTCTTCAACTTGGAAATTTTCTGCCATGTTTCACAGTATACAGTACATGCAGCTGCTGCTACTACTAATTTTATTAGTTATACCCCACTGAGTGGCTTGCCCCAGCCACTCTGGGTGGCTTCCAACTTAGCTATAAAAAATAAATTAACACGCTATAGAGATATCAGTTCGTGGGATGTGTCTCTGTACAGTGCCAGTCACATGTATTAGGGCCAAACTACATGTTACGTTCTTTCAGGTCAGCTCCTGCCCCCTGGTTCAAAAAAAAATACTAATCCAATCTTCTCCCATCCCAGCTGCCATTTGACCCTAAAGGTGCTGTATGCTGACCTGTGCAGCACAATCCTATAATATGTACTTAGAAGGACTTCCTACTGTGTTTGTAGCACCCTGCTTGTGGTTAACGCTTAGCTGGAATGAAATATTCAACGCAGCAATAGAGAAATTAAAATAATTATTTATTTGTCAGACAAATAAATGAGAGGCACAGTGGTATATGGTTACCAAGCTCTGGCCTGGCCTCCTGCCATTATGGCCAGCACTTATATTCCCTTAATCCAGCCCCCTTTGCTCCTCCTGTGGCTGCCTCTGTCCAATCAGCCTGGTTGGATTTCCTATTGGCTGATTGCTATAACCAATCCTAAAAGATACACCCATATCCTCCTGTCCTTATATGGAACACAAAGAGCTATATATTGTTACATCTATAAATGACAAATAAGTAGTAATATATCTTACATGTGTCTCAACAAGGAATCTTAATTACCAGCTCACCTCTTGCCCTCCTTGCCCTATTGCCTTCTAAAACAAATGGTTAAACAAATGCCTGACAGCTATATATCAGGACTGCTTGGATGGCGTCTTCCTGTCTGGCAGGGGGGCTAGACTGGTGGCTGACTTAATTTCAGGATAAATACAACTCTTACAATTATATGAAATAAGAATTTAGCATTTCTTAAATCCTTTGCATAATTACATTTAAGCAAATATATTTAATACATAACATAGGTAGCCTTTTAAAAGGAATAAGGCCTTTGTAAAGTAGAAAAGGAACTCAGTAAAAAGGAACACAGTAAAAAACCGCTTTAAAAGAAGCCTCTTCAGTTTACACACACCCCCCTTCAGCCAGCTGCTTTTCCCAACATTTATTGCCCTCTAACTCTCTCAGTTTAAGAAAGAAACAGCTTTTAAAAAGGACTTCCCAAAAATGCTCTCTTTCTGCCAGCTAAATGCTTCTCCATTTGGTCTTTAACCTTAGAAAGAAGATCTGGCTCATTTTACTGGGAGGCACATTGGTATTATTTTACTATTTACCAACTATTAATTATATTTATCTCTGCCTTTTTTATCTTCTGTAACATGTAGGGTCAGTGTCCTCACTCAGTCTGTAATTCCAGCTTTTACGACTTTGAGAATTGTTTTCTGCTATAAATCAAGGGGCCCCTTGTCTAGGAGGAAAACATTGCCTGTGTTCTTTAAACAGCTGGCCTTCTGCCTGGCATGAAACATTTGAAAATCTAAGCCCATTTAATTTAGGAACCTGATCAAGATATAAGCCAATATAAGCCTTGATTAAAAATGCAGTCTATATTCAGATGCCACATGTTCTGTGAGGCTTACCCAGCCAGCTGCTTTTCCCATTAGCTCTTCCCAAAATTTATTGCCCTTTAACTCTCTCAGTATATAAATGCTATAAATCAGGGGGGGGGGGCCTTGTTCAGGAGAGCAGGAAGATAAACAACTGCCAAAGTACTTAGCCAGCTGGTTTCTGCCTGGCATGAAACATACAAACATTTGCAAATATATCTTTAAGCTCATTTTAAAATACAGGCCTTGATCAGATGCCTCAAAAGGTCTTTTTAAAAAATTGAAAGTCCTTTTTAAACTATGTGCAGTTTCTTAAATAAAAATGCTGCATCTTTTAGCTCTGGTGCATCAGATACAGTTGGGGGAACCCATCTGATGCATATTCTTTATAATATATTCTTAGGCAGCAGGTGCTGACTTGCTTGGTGCTACATTTTTAAATACCATTTCACATTTTAAAAGAACATTTAAAATGTTTTGGTACTGCATGGAATTAGATTTTTGTTTTATTTCAAGTGTTAGAGGTGCAGTGGCAATCCTATATGCTTGCTATGCCAGGGAAGAGGATATGCTGCTGCTGCATTGGTGGAACAGCTGCCATATCCTAAGCATGCTAACTCTGGGAGGGGAGGGGAAAACACACAAAATACAAAAATGGTACAAAAATAACAGACATATCCCCAGTGCTCCTAGAAACATGGCCAGTGTCGACCAGGAAGAGGTGGGCCAGCAACAATGGCAATATGTTTTCCATGCATGAAGGGAACAAAGCCATGTTGTCATGGCCCCAACATGGAAGAAGCACAGAGAATAAGGTAGTGTCCACAGATACAACCAGAGAAATTCTGTGCTGTGGTCCTCAAAGCAGACAGAAACACACCCAGGAGTTCACTGGTTTAATTCCACACAAAGAGCAAATCATTAACTTCACCCCATCCTCATCCCTAGTGGAGGAAAGAAATAAAACTACCAGACTCCAGATCCTTGAAATGAAATATGTTGTAGGTGTGACACATATTGAAATAAATTATTTCTCAGGAGCAGGATTTGCTATAGCATTTCATGAACTTGGTAATAATTGCTGCCAAAATAGAATAAAAAGTGTAAGGCTTGGACTAAATTTAATTTCAAGCCCTTGGTTTCCTCTTTGTTTTGTTTTGCCTTTGCCTGCCAGTGGTGCTTACCTGTTTTTGTGCTTGGTATTCTGCAAAGTTGGAACAAGCATGCTCTAATTCAAATCCACACAGATTCTCCCCCCCCCCTTGTTCCTGGTGGTCATCATTTAGTGAAAATGTGATGGCCAGTACAATTGCGTAGACACACCAACAAAGGTTCACCTGCTTCCTGGGGCAGTAGCTCAATACCCCAATGAAAATACATTTTATAGACAGCTTACACACACCACATTGGTGGGAAGGTCCAGGATAGCATAGGGGGAGGCAGGTGGGCAAGTGGGCAACGAGCATTCAGCTCACGAGCATCAAGCATTTTGCTAAGGAAATGCTCTGCCTAAGCTAGGAACCGCACAGGAGCATGCTTCCTTTCCCTTCCACCAATGGGTTTCAGGGGAGTGAAGCATAGGATGTGAAGCCAAATGTACACATTGCTGCATAAGAGCAGGTGGTTACAGCACACTTACCTTTGGCACACAGAAAGACATATGTCCTGATCCATTGTGAGGCCCGTGCTCAAGAGAGGGCAACTGCCCAAGCAAGATGGAGTTCCATAAGCTTGGGTTTTGGAATAGACAGGAAACTCCAGTGCTAACAGACCCACATATGTATCGGGGGGGGGGGGGTTCCATCGGTGTACTTTTCCATGGCAGAGGCACATTGTGTGTTCTATTAGCATAGTAGGGTTTTGCTAAATCATAAAGCTTCTTAGCCAGAGGGTGTTGAGTACCAGATTGCACCCTTGAAGCTTCATCGGAAAATACCATAGTCCTGGTTGTTTTGAACTTTGGGGAATTGTATAATATTGTCTGCTGCATTCTTCGGCCTCCCTGTGTTTTCACTGAACTTGATTACATCTCTTCTTTCAGTTGAAAAATCAGCTTTAGAGGGATCAGATTTAAATCATGTGATATTTTAAAAGCTTAAAAAAAATACTTAAGAGGACATTTGAAAATAAAATGTTTTTTTGAAAGTACTCCAGATCTGAGAGCTTACTTAATATAAGCTAATATCCTTCTCTATGGATGTTTATGCTGGAGTTCAGTTGTCACTGGAAGAGATGTTCCAAAGAAGATGACACTAAATAAGCGTTGATCGTTCCTAGCACACTATGAAGTGCTGTGTTTGTACTTAACAAATATTTCATATTTATCTGCTGGGACTGACTTAGTAATACTTGTGTGTGGGATGCCCCAAAAGTTCTAAAGGCATCATGGGGAAAGAAGGTGAAAACCTATTGTTCCTTCCTTTCATTTAACAATAAATTTGGGAAGTGTTCCAAAACAAGATGGAGTAGGTTTCTTTTTCTCTCCATCCTTACACCCAGTGATGGTAATCTGGGGTGCAATTGTATGCTTTAAAGATCTGTTTCATCTGTGACATTTTTGTATGTGGAAAACAGCTCCATTTTAGAACCTTTCTAGCCACATAGTTACTTGAGAGTTTGACAGTTTGTGCTGATGTTTTCAAAACCAGAGGCTGCACAGCTAGGGCTTCTGCTAGTCAGAGATAAACCTTTTTTTCTATCAGGACAGGTCTTCGGTTTCTTAGCCTTATGTTCTTAAAAAGTATCCCCATCCCTACTTATTTATGAGTTATTTATGAGTTTCATTTCCAAAGAAATAAATGAAAAGCACATAATTCCTGTGCATAATTCCAAATTACTCATTTTTTTAAAGTGAGGAGGATACAACAAACAAAGCATGGAAGTAATTTTATGTTCCCACCTAATATCACAATCCATCTGATAGTTAACTTGCACAAACCCCACTGGAATGAATGAAACCTGTACAAAAACACAGCATTTCTTCCAATAGAGCTCATGCAGGAGAAGTTCCCAGTGGGGTTATGTTCTTGTTTAGTCATCTAAAATCAAGGGCTTTATTCACAGCACATGCAGAATTCTGTGCTGCTGCTTTCCTCTCTGGTCCAACTTAGCCCCCCTGAGAACCCCAAGCATATCTAGGGCTCAAAAACCATACAGCACAACTGCTGTGCTACAATAGTTGGTAGAATACTGGATGGAATTCAGTGTTGCGCTCTTATGAACATTCCATCTGCACAAGCATTGCAGCTTGCCAGGTGGAATGATTGCCCGTCTCCTTCCCCTGCATGTTGCTCTGGGGTTCTCCTGAATCTCCCCCCCCCCAGCCTGTTTCAGGGGGTAGGAGAACAGAGGTGTAGGAGGGTAAAGCCCCATTAATAATAAAAATAATAATTTTATTATTTATATACCACCCATCTGACTGAGTTTCCCCAGCAACTCTGGGTGGCTTACAGCTGAAGGCCTTGCACCAAAATTACACGGTGGGGTGCGTTAGGTGAATTCCACCCCATATTTCTTATTGCAGCTGATCTAGCTGTTATCAATTCAGATTGGAATCTGTTCCAGTTCAGGGGAGGGGGGAGAGATTCAGACGGTTATTGTATATAGCTCAGGTTTAGTTCCTGAGATTATTTAAATGATTATTCTTAAAATGTTGTTTTGAATGCATTTCCGTTGTTTATCAATAATCTATGCAAAGATGAAAGGGTTAAATCCTATACTTTAAATTTATGGGCAAGTGTCGACCACTGTTTCAGCTCAGCGCAGTCACTTCTTCCCTGAAATACCGTAGTGGGGCTGATCTGGAGCAGCTATATATTTTGGCACCTGCTGCTGATGTCAGATGTGGAGGCCAAGGACTTAGAGACCAACCTGAAGACTGGCGAAGAGATGAGGAACAACAGACTGGTGTGAACGGGGAGACAGATTCACCAAGAAGCAGCCATTTGAAAAGGCCACAATCCAGAGAGGGAACAGGGGAAGAGAGGCTGTCCGGACAGGATAGAGCTAAAGACACATCACGAAGGAGAGAGAGTTGCACCGAAAAGGGAGAGACTGCAGAAGCTTTGGAAAGAGCCAGGCAAGGTCAGAGAGGACAGCTCCAGGAAGGAGGTAGGGTCAAAGGAACTGGGAGAAAAAAAGACTGAGGGAGGGGAGAGATGTGAGCCTACTGAAAAGGGGAGAGGGCATACTAGAGGAAGAGAAAAGCCCCGGGGGGAGTATAAAGTCAATGGCCAGTGAGAAAAATATACAGGCCTCCCAAGAATCTATGATTAGAAGCCAGCTGAAATTGACATAGGACTTGCACCATATGGAGGGTCACGTTCCTCAACCCTTAAACAAGGATTAGTACCATAGTCAAAGGGAGCAGCAGGCTTTGGGCGCAGCTGGGTTGGTGGAGCATCAGAAAAGAGGCATCACATAGAGCATGCAAAGCTCAGGCTCACAGCAGCGAGATCTTGTCACTCACACTAAATCATAGTTCAGTGCAGGAATGGGGAACCTTTTTCAGCCTCAGGTCTACGCTCACTTTTGGGCAACGTTGCAGGGGACAAGTACCTGCATCTGATGGGCCAGGTACAAAAGTGGGAGGAGAAATGCATGCAAATTTACTTTTGTGCAGTAGGGTAGTTTCTACCCAAACACTTATCTGTCTTCCATTTATGCAAGAAAGAGACATTATCGGAGGCAGAAACACTTGGTTTGAAGCAGAGGCAGTAGAGGTGTGTGGCTTAGGAGGCGGAACAGGCTGCAGAGAATCCGAGGGCCAAAGAGATAAGCTTGGTGGACCACATTCACATAGAGTTCTGAGATTCCCAACTGTTGGGTTGAAATAAACGACAGACGAGTGACAAGTGTCATATGGGAGGCATCTCCCGAGCATGTCTCGGGGAGTCCCTTTTATTGAATATTACAGCATTGCCACATATGTGCTTGTTGCTGATTGGTTAACACAAATACAATGCAAGGGTTGCATATAGGCATTAATCATCAATACATTAAAGGTTGGGAAAGGGAACACAGAATTGGACAGCCGTGAAAACCTCCTTATTAAACAATTACTAGTGATTGATATAGCAAGACGTAAAAGAACATAACTATCACATTCCGTAGATGTGGTCAACCATGCATTAAGAACAGGTCAGGGTACGATGTTCCATGAACTCAATGTGAGCTAAACATTCTAGGGTGGGTGAGGAAAGAATGTGCAGAAGGAAAACTTCCCATCACCCAACCCTTGGTTTAGTGCAAACTCTCCCAGTGGAACAAGTGGAAGTATAATGTCTTCTGCAGAAGTATGATCTATGTGCTTGGTTCTTAATTTACGGAACGTTGCAAGATTGTGGTGGGACATTTTCAGTTATCCAATTGGCTTGTTGGCCTTTCATAAGGGACCAGCTACATGGACTGCTCCATGTAACTTACAGTGTCCAGAATCCAAAGAACTGCACAATAACTTCCACATGCCCAACTGTGAAACAATAGTCCCATGCTACATAATTGCTGTTTTAATATTTTTCTGATTATTCAAAAGAGTACATTGACTCATATAAAAATGACTCGTGTTTTATAGAGTGTGTTGGCATAGGCAGTTTGCTGAACCATTGCTCAGGATCCATTGGTTCTCTGACCTACAAACTTGGATTAGCATATCTAATCCCTTCTTGTACAAATCAAAGGAAGCTTTTATTGCAGTTCCCTCTATGGAGATTTGTCATAACAATAGCTAACCACTGCTGAGGAAATCAAGGAAATGTTTCACAGTTGTTTGTGACATGGCATGGGTGTGTGTAAGTCAAAAAAGAAAAAGTTCAATAGTCCCTCTAGGTGCTATATATTCAAATCCTCTTGGATTCTGGTCAATAAATGAAGGGTGATTGTGGTGACAGACCACAGATCCCATTTTTAAATATATATATTTTTAAAAATTCAGTAACTCTTCTGAAAGCAATAATGGCCTCTTTAATATGCAAATAGTAACTTGATTCTTGTAGTCTGATGTTTCCTAGGTATGATCCCATCTCTCTCACACATCATTTTGAAATGAATTGCAAGCAATTCTGTTTGAATATTGGAGCAACCAAATGTGTACCAATGCAGGTGGATCAAAATTATTATCAGGCAGATTGCAACCCTTTTGTATTCTACATCCAACCAATTCATTCTATGCTGCTCTGAAATGAAAACAGATGCTTCTTATAGAGCAGGGATGGGGGAAACTGTTGCCCTGCAGATGACTCTGGACTACAGTGACCACTGGCTGTGTTGACCAGGGCTCATCCAAGATGGAATCTAACAACATCTGCAGGGTACAGGCTCCGCAGCCCTGTTATAGCCCCTAGTATCATAGTAACTTTTAATTTTTCTCTGCAGTTTTCACATATCATGTCTTATCCTGTGTTTGTCTCATTATTATTTTAGCTCTACCATATTTGATATGCTCATTGAATCAAACCAATAAGCATTACATGTGCATATATATTCATTCCAGCTGTGGTACAAGTCCTTGTGAAAGCTAATTCCAAATGGTGGGGGGAAAGTTTGCTAAGGGCCTTTCTTGGTTTTAACTTCTTATCAACCCAGCAAAACATACTTTTACCTCTTGGTGCCACTGCTTTGTGCTTTTTCCTCTGGTCTGGTTATGTTTCCAAGCACTACAGACAAGACTGAAGCATACATTTCATGCTGAGCAATATGATTTAATAGTTGTGATGACACAAATTCACTGCTGTGCTTTGCTTATTACTTTCTCTTCCAAATTTTCATCTTGAGTTTTATACAACAGGACCACCTTATTAAAATCATATATTTTACTGGCAAGCAAGCCATGTGTACCTTCAGCCAAAACTTGCTAAATAAAACAGCTGGAAAGTATTGAAGCAGAATACATGCATAAACATCAGATATATCATAATTTGCTACTAGCAATTGTGAGCACACTAACAGATAGAGTAGAACATAGCTAAAATAAATTTAAAAATGCATTCTTCTCGAAGTTGGTCTTTACAGGTTCCAAGCTTAGCCTGGTTTATCAGTAATGTGGTTGCCTCTTAAAAATGAACCCACATGGATATAGCAGCAAGCTGAGTACAGTGGGTATAGTTGCAAGCTGTGTCAATCAGCTCTCCACAAGGAGGCACCAGTTTCAGCCATACTACAGCAATCTTTGGCATGTTGTACTGTAACCTCAATCATTTGTTGTTTACAACACTTGTTGGCATATTTTAGGAATTCTTAGCACAAACCCTTGATATATTTAGGTTCCTGCTGCCCCCAGAATGGTTTAATGAGATTTTTGTGTGTGTAACCTACTTTTTCCATTCCATATGAGCACACTGCATTGTGCTGGACATTGGAGAAGGCAGGCGTATCAATCAGTAATGATGGCTGATTCACACAAGTTGACTTGGTGAATGGCTGCCCCCTTTTCTTTTGCATCCCAGATTGCAGAGTGCATGTTGCAAGCTCGTTGTGCAAGCCGATTGTATTGAAATTTCATGCGAGCCTTTCCACCCAGGAGTATGTCTGCCTGCATTTTGCAGAGGATTTTGGGGTGCATTTGGGGGGAACTAGTGTGGTTTGTGGAGCTTACTGATAGCCCTGCATGAATTTAATGTGCACCACGGAATTCAGCTTAACTGTTTCCCAATCCCAACTATTCCCCGTGCTGATGGGGCTTTGAGGAGCAACAGGGCCACTTCTGCATCTGCAGCTCTACTGCTCACATTGAGCATTTTGGAAGGTTGGGGAGGATCTGGATCTGATGGGTCTGATGCTGCCAAGCAATGGCAGTGAAAGCAGCTTGGGATCCAATGGGTTTATTAGCTGTGGCATAATATTATTTACAACATAACTGCCTCTCCTAATACGACCAGCTAATAATAACATCAAGATTAATGGAATTTATGTTCGGTTATGCAGTATGTAATATACCGTATTTTTTGCACCATAGCACTCCCTTTTTTCCTCCTAAAAAGTAAGGGGAAATGTCTGTGCGTGTTATGGAGGGAATGCCTACGGGTGGCATGCCTACGGATTTTCCTCCTCTAAAAACTATGTGCGTGTTATGGTCGGGTGCGTGTTATAGAGCGAAAAATACGGTATTCCAGGAATGCCTTTTGGTTGTGCCTTTAAACTCTTGATCCAGTGCCCATTGATATTTTAAATTGAATGTGCCCAGCAGATTATGTTTCACTTCAGACTGATGCCATGTGGAATGATATCAAAATCAAGGTGCTTACAAGATCTTTTCCTACTGTAGTATGGAAATTACATGCCACATTTTTAATATGAGCATGTGCACTCCTAGTGCTAAATGTTTTTTGCTGTGTACTGTATAAGGCAATGAAAAAATCATTTTAAAAAATAATCTTCTCTGTCTGTTACTTCACTAACCTGTTGACCTGCTGGCTAGACTCTCAGTAGATTTAGTGAGGAATGATTAAAACACTATATTTTTTTTCAAATTCTTAAAAATATATCACGATTATATTTTAATTACAGGGTTTCACAATTATTCTTTGTATACATGTATTTGTTACATTTTGTAGAAGTGTAATAGAAATGCACAAATACACTACAGATGGACTACTTTTAACTGTCACTTGCTTTTGAGCAAGGCGTTCTGTCAGTTCTGTAAGTGAGCTATAAATCTCTAATAGAAGGCTTATCTGTTGTAAAGAGTAGAAATTGAGGAGATATTTGATTTTGTTTTGTAATTTAATGAGAAACTAATTCACACTTCTCAAACCATTCCCCAAACCAAAATTACATTTGCACACACCCAAATTCTACAGTGAAGTTCTCCAACCAATATAAATGTATTGGGGAAAATCTGCATACAATTTGCATATATTAGGAGGAAGAATATCCCAAAACGCTTTATATATGGGGAAATTGCTTGTAAAAATGTGTATATTAGTCAACAATGCATACAAACGTGTTTAGTAGAATAAATTTACACAAAAAGGCAGATTTCCCCCCATGAGAATAAGAGGAAAAAAACCTGTGTGGAAATGTGCAGCAGTATATTTAAGACTGGAAAAATGAGAAACTTAGAGAAATGAAATTGACAATTTAATTCATCCCTAGCAGAGGCATATGAAATCTATAGCCCTCCAGATGTTGTTTGACTCCAATTTCCATCCAACATGGCCAGATGTCAGGGATGTTTAGAGATGGAGGACATCATCTTGAGGGCCACAGCTTTCCCATTCCTGAAGTAGAACTCTGTATCTCAATCTTCATATCTTGCGGCAGAAAATTTCATAAGTTAAATATGCACGACAGAGCCAGTACCAGACTATGTGAGCATAATCTGGCTGTTGCTCCCTTGCTCCTCTTAGCTGTGGACAGCAGCACCCTCTTCTTGACCCATTATTAAATAACATAAACCATAAAAACATCAGGCACTGCAAATATGATAAACCACAGTTGTGTCTCCTAGAAATTATTTGTTGCATACGATTGAGTAGCAGGGGGTTCTCAGGTAGAATGTGCCAGCTTAAATGTCCGAATCACCTTTGCAATTGACCGCTATTTTATCTAGTTCTTTTCTCCTGATCTTCTTAGCTGCAAATGCATATAGTGCTACTTTATAAGTTACGAAGTCATCAGTATCAGTCAGCAGCCATTTCCCCCTTTCCACCTTGTTCGAGTGTATTCCATTCATAAACGGGTTTTATAAATTGGTCTCTTGGTTCTATATATAGCGGGCATTGCAATAAATAGTGGTACAGATCCTGAAACCGAGGCTCCAATACTTTGGCCACCTCTTGAGAAGAGAAGATTCCCTGGAAAAGACCCTGATGCTGGGAAAGATTGAGGGCACAAGGAGAAGGGGACGACAGAAGACAAGATGGTTGGACAGTGTTCTCGAAGCTACCAACATGAGTTTGACCAAACTACAGGAGCCAGTGGAAGACAGGAGTGCCTGGCGTGCTCTGGTCCATGAGGTCACGAAGAGTCGGACATGACTAAACGACTCAACAACAACAACAACAGGTCCTCTACACAAGGTTGCCCACACAGACAAAGTCTCTCCTTGTATTGTACTTTGCGTACCGACCATCCACCATCAGTTGGAATCGTAATTCTGTAAAAGCGATTCTTAGTGCAGCAGGTGGGAGCTTTGTCAGATATCTAGCTTGGATGTGCTCCATTTTGATAAGTGGGAACCATGGTGAACTTTTGGTAGCAGCAATTGTGGTTAAATCTCTTTCATTATTAGATAGATAGATAGATAGATAGATAGATAGATAGATAGATAGATAGATAGATTTATATACAGCCGTTCATCTGAAGAGCACAGCGTGGAAGCCATGGTGATGATTCTCTGGTACCTTGGCTCTGAGAAAGGACCACAGGCCCTTCATCAAAGCTAGACATTTGATCTTAGGGAGGCAGTTAAAAGGCTGAACTGCTGCTTCATAGCTGTGATGGGCTGGAGGGGCAGAACAAGTTGAAACTTAAACCTGGCAAAACAGAAGTACTGCTAGTGAGTAGACAATATGTCTTATACAGCCTGATTGGAAGGGAGTTGGATTCCCTATGATTAGGCATGTAGTTTGGGGATGCTCCTTGATCCACCGCTCTTGCCAGATGTGCAGGTGGTTTGTTAGTTTGGGCCCAGTGCTGCAATCTGTTAAGGTCATCTTGAATCCTGCTTCTGCCTTCTGTGACATTAGCTACCTTTCCTAGCTTGATGTTGTGAGGAGAATGAGCAGAGAAAGGCCTGACATATGGAATGTTCAAGTATGCCTGATATTTTATGTAGACTGACAATTGTGTAAGCTGATAACCATAGCAGAGTGGAGCTTGTCACGTAGCCATAGTGGTAGCTGCTGAAATGGTACATTGGTAATGCAACAGCTGATAAGAAAGAATGAATGAAAACTGCAGGCGCGATTCTGCAGCAGAATGTAACCAATCACAGCGTGCTGCGCCATAAGTTATATCTCAATGCCCACCATTTTTTGGTGGACTGGGGATCCTGCTGCAGCAGTAATAAATATCACCCTCCTGGGTGCTCTTCCTTTACGGATTGGTCTCAGTCAATTTGTAACAGTTGCATCTGAAAACGAACTTGGCAGTGTGGAGTTTTCCCACAACAGTGTCATGTGCAAGTTTGATGAGCATCTCCTCAATTCCTATATGCAAATCACTTATAAAGATGTTGAACAACAATGGGCCCAGGACAAAACCCTGCGGCACCCCACTTGCCACTTTCCCCATAATTATCAGGAACCATTAGTAAGCACTCTTTAGGCATAGTCAACATATGACCTCAAACAACCATTAAATAGTTGCTTTTTAAAAAGAAGTTCTTGAAGCTAACCCAGAAACTCCATCGGGTGCAGAATGCTGCGGCAAGGCTCCTTACGGGGTCCTTGCCGCGGGATCACATTCATCCAGTTCTTTACCAGCTGAACTGGCTCCCAGTGGAGTACAGGGTAAGGTTTAAAGTGCTGGTTTTGACCTTTAAAGCCCTATGCGGCCTAGGACCCTCATACCTATGGGACTGCCTCTCCCGGTATGCCCCAAGGAGGACCTTAAGGTCCATAAATAACAACACTTTGGAGGTCCCGAGCTTCAAGGAGGTTAGATTGGTCTCAACTAGGGCCAGGGCCTTTTCAGCACTGGCCCCGACTTGGTGGAACGCTCTGTCACAAGAGACTAGGGCCCTATGGGATTTGACATTTTTCCGCAGGGCCTGCAAGATGGAGCTGTTCCACCTGGCCTTCGGCTTGGACTCACTCTGACCCCTTATATGGGATTTGGTATATAAATTTTCCCTTGGCTTTTTTGCTAGCCCATGTAGGACCAGCGTGGATAGCTGGCACGGGTGAATACTAAAATGAGGCTGCATTTTAAGCTGTATTTTAAACCGTATTTTAATTAACTGGTTCCCCCCCATTACTTTTTATTGTAATTTAGATTTGGTGTTAGCTGCTCTGAGCCCGGCCCTGGCCGGGAAGGGCGGGGTATAAATAAAAAATTATTATTATTATTATTATTATTATTATTATTATTATTATTATTATTATTATTATTATTATAACTTAAAAACAATATAGAGTTCTAATTCTGTTGTCTGGGTATGAGAGACCTGATACAGTGTGGTTAGTGTGTGGGATACTTTGCTAACATCCCTTTCCTAGATTCAGGTAGGTAGCTGTGTTGGTCTGACGCAGTAGAAATATATAAAAAATAAAAAATAAAACAATTGTCCAGTAGCACCTTAGAGACCAACTAAGTTTGCTCTTGGCATGATCTTTCATGTACATGGACACTTCTTCAGATACCATCTGAAGAATGCATCTTCAGATATTTCAAACAAATCAATCATTGTCCCATGCAGAACATTGAAATTGAAAAACTACATAAAACTACATAAAAACTACATAAAACTACATAAAAACTACACAAAACATTCAACCCCCCCTAAAAACTCTGAAACCCCATTTTAAAATATACTATACTATAGAGACCCCTTATGCTGCGTTTAGAACCAGAATTGCATTTGCGTAGAAACTGTTTCTCAGGAGGCTAGTCCTGGCCTTTATAACCCTATACCTTCTTCCAGAAGGCAGAAGCTCAGACTGCTTCAGTATATACATGATGTTATGATTGTTATACAAATTAGGGAGGGGCACTCTTACAGGCTTCCCTCCCTCAAAGGATCATCTTGTAGGTCAGAGAAATAGGAAACAGAGGCAAGGCCAGGTAGTAGAAAGCAAGGCGGACTTTTTCTTTATGGGTCTATTTGCAAAGTCCTTCCTGCCCCCACCATGCAAGGAAAGTGAGGGACCTCGGAACAAAAATAGGGAACAACTTCTAAAACCTTTAGAAATGGTCCAGCCCCTTACCCAAAGAACACCCAAAATGTAATACATGGAAATGGGTTGTACATGTAAATGCTCCATTATGTTTCTGTAACATATTTACAAGTCTGTCACTCATATTTGAATAACGCATGTTAATTGCTTTCCCAGGCTTGCTGGAGCCTTCTGTTGAATTGGTGAACACCTTGGGGTCAGAGCTAATTGACAAAGATTGGCCCTTATTCAAATACATTATTCACTTTTGACAGGTCTTCCTGAGTGATTTGCAAGTGTAAAGCTTTGTTGTGGAGGAATGATGTTATCAAGAACTTCCTGCTACCTGTTCGGAGGGGTCTCAGAATTAAACTGGAGGCTCACTCTTGCTCTGTGCATTTGCCTGGTTCATGTTTTATCTGTACAACTATTTCAAGGCACATTTATCTACATGCACCCCAATTTTGTATAACAGGATCTTTTACTCCCAAAATGCATTACTTTTCTTATGCAACTTATTTTGAGCAGCAACATGGTAAGTGAAGTTCATTCTCTTAGTTGGAGATGCTTCTAGAGTCTGCAGGATCCTTGTCTCTCTGGTTATTATGGAACCCAAGGTAAACCGGTTTAGATGAGAATATAGTTACGCAAGCTTTACGCCAGAGGTTTTCCTCTTCCTATCACTTAATTTGGGCAAGATTTCTCTTATTAATGGGAACTTTCTTATCTTTAATAGCTTCCTTTATCCTGTTAGCCCACACACAGACATCCTATTAGAACTGTTCGCATCTTTCACAATTTGTGGTTCATATTTTATCTGAGCATTTGTCATAGTGGTTTTCAATAACCATCATCCTGACTTCCTGAAATGAAGCCATGTTTTGCTTTGAATCTCATTTATGATTATAGTGCAATTGTGTAGCACCCTGCTTGTGGTTAACGCTTAGCTGGAATGAAATATTCAACGCAGCAATAGAGAAATTAAAATAATAATTTATTTGTCAGACAAATAAATGATAGGCACAGTGGTATATGGTTACCAAAAGCTCTGCCCCCTCCAGCCCTGATGGCCAGCACTTATATTTCCTCAGCCCAGCCCCCTTGCTCCTCCTTTGGCTGCCTCTGTCCAATCAGCCTGGTTGAAATTCCTATTGGCTGTTTGCTAGAATCAATCATAAAAGATACACCCACTTCCTATTACCTTTTATGGGAGACAAAGAGCTATATTTCCTTCTATCCATAAATGGCAGACAAGTAGCCATATATCTTACATTTGCCTCGACAAGGCACCTTAATTCACCTTTTGCCCTTTTACCCCTACACTCCAAAACAAATGGCTAAAACAGATGGCTCATGGTTTTCAGCCAGCTGCTTTTCCCATTAGCTCTTGCCCTTTAACCTTAGGAAAATATGAAATATGTATGGTCAGTATGACCTTTGCTCCCAGCCTGTAATTCCCTTTTACAACTTTGAGGTACTGCTATAAATCAGGGGGGCCCTTTCCAGGAGAGCAGGAAGATAAACAACTGCCAAAGTACTTAGCCAGCTGCTTTATGCCTGGCATGAAACATACAAACATTTGCAAATATATCTTTAAGCTCATTTTAAAATACAGGTCTTGATCAGATGCCTCAATTGTAGACTAAGATACATTTGATAGTTTAAGAGAGATTTTCTGCACCACTTTTGATTTTCAGGCTACTCATATTTTGTTAAATCTATTCACATGATCAATCACCAGAGTTCAAAGAAACATTGTCCAGTTTTGAAATCACATTCTCTTGCGTTGTCTTGAGTGCAGGTAGAAGAAATGGGAACCATTTGCTTCTGGATTTAAAGTGACTGATTTGTTATTACACCCCAACAAGGAAAATTGTGGTTAGTCTGAACTATGGTTTATTGAAATAAACCTATATCAAAGTATGATTTCTGAACTTGGCTTGTTCCAATAAACTAAAGTTTAAACTAGCTGAGAAATCATGAAATGTTAGCAACTAGTTCTGAAATAACTTCAGAACTTCTTTATTAACAATTGGTTTTCTGAACTGCTGAGGAAACAGTGAAGCCCTTCTGTTCTTTATTACCTTCTGTCAACAACGACAACAACTTACTTATACCCTACTCATCTGACTGGGTTGACCCAGGCACTCTGGGTGGCTTCCAACATAATAAAAACACAGCAAAACCTCAAACGTTAAAAAATTCCCAATATAGGACTGCCTTCAGATGTCTTTGGAAGGTTGTGTAGTTGTTTATTTGTTTGACGTCCGGTGGGAGGTTGTTCCACAGGGCAGGTGCCACTACAGAGAAGACCCTCTGCCTGGTTCCCCGTAACTTCACTTTCCACAGTGAGGGAACCTCCAGAAGGGATTGGAACTGAACCTCAGTGTCTGGGCTGAATAATGGGAGTAGAGACTCTCCTTCAGGTATACATTATGTATATTATTGAAACATCTATTTCTGGCAAGAAAAAAAAGAGGAAAAACCTGAAATCTGGGGAGGAAAAAATGCAGTAGTGGATTATCTGAGCCTTAAATTTTTACTTAATTTTATGTGAAAATACATCCTGAGTCTTGAACAAAGGGCATTATAAACTCATCGGGGAAGAAAGATTTTACATCCATGGAGCAGAAGCAGGGCAGAAGCAAATATAATTTTAGTGCTGCCAGCCTCAATCAGCCATAAGCAGAGGTCTAGTCTAGTGTCTAGAAAGACAGATAATTTAAGGAGCCTATGAAACAGATAATTAAAGCAAGGAGACCAATATACCCTACAGGGAGTGCCACATATCCCCCCCACCCAGCATAATTGGAAATTCTGACCTGGGGGAAATATTCCTTCCATTTTACAATGAACAAATTGCTTTTATAGAATTGTCCAATGGCTTCTGCTTCTTTTGAGCTTTAAAAACAAGGCAGTAATTCTAGCACCTGCAAATACCTTGCTGAATGAGTGGTGCACATGGCTTGCTCCTCCTAGATTCACTTATAAAGGACAGAACTCTGAAGATCATAGGTCAGTTTGGGAGTCAACACATTAAGACTGACCCAAGAGTGACACATAAGCACTTTCTCATGTCTTTGAAGTGTAACATGAGAAATGCTTTTCACTAACCGGAGGCTTGCGTTCATCGTCTGATGTTACATTAAAGAATACACCCTCAGTCTTAATACAGTACAACTATGCAGTGACAGCCTGGTTCTCCAGCACCATTTCTGCTGAGTGTTGGCTTTGTTGCCACAGTTTTGTATTAATATATTCCCTCCCCCTTCCAAGTAATATTCTATACAGATTTTAATACAATCATCATGGTTCAAATCAATACAGTTTGCACTATGAGAGAAGAGTGAAACTAATTTACAAGAGGACTCCAGCTTCCTACAGGAAGATTGAAAAAGGCATTTTCTGTTCCTGCATACTGTAATTTATTCTGGGGGAGCAAGAACAGTTTAATTCATGCTAGTAGCAAATACTGCTACATTAACATAGTGTTATCAGCAGTATAACAAACAATGCCTGAGCAATGAGGTCAGCTTCTGAGGCACTCAGTATGTCACTGTACTTCTCTGCTTACGGAATGCCCTTCCAGAGAAGTTCTGTGTGGCCCCAGCTATATTTGCTTTTGGGTAGATAGCAAAAACACATATCTCTAGGAGGCTTTATGTGCTACATTTTAATAACAGTCTGCTGGAGGCTATTTTTTATTTTTTGAATTCCTGACTTATTGCTGATGGCTCCTAAATTGTTTGTTTTAATATTTGTAATTGTTCTATTGTTGATGAGGTTTATATTGTTATGTGCTTTGAGTATTTTTTTTTTTAAAACGAGTAAGTGTGACAAGTGGTCAGGCATATATCCAAACAACAGAGATTTGTCCAGATGAACAAGCTTGCACTCACATCTGCAAGATGTGTTGATGGTTACAAGGTTGGGTCTTGGGAGAAAAGATGAAACAGCTATGAGATGTGATTTGTCAATAGAACCTCAATGTATGGAGACTGTGTGTGTGTGTAAGTGTAAGAATGTAAGAACGTAAGATGCAGGGGACAAACAAGGGATGAAGGATATACCTTTCATGACCTCCTTGTAGCGCCCAGAGATATTGTCCAGAATGCTAGACCAGATGGACCTTTGATTGAGCACCACCCTCTCTAATAACAAACATAGGTGGTTGAGTGCTGACGGGATTTTAGCCAAAATAGGGCCACTGAGAAACAAATGGGAGGTCTCTGGATGCTGTAGTGTAGTGGACTCTGAAAGTACGC
This sequence comes from Podarcis bocagei, assembly GCF_964188305.1. Classification (NCBI taxonomy): domain Eukaryota; kingdom Metazoa; phylum Chordata; class Lepidosauria; order Squamata; family Lacertidae; genus Podarcis; species Podarcis bocagei. The sequence goes on from NC_138135.1 coordinate 22,845,279, forward strand.
AGAAATACAAAATGTTTGTTAAACCTCACAAAGGGAATGCTCCTCCCAGAACAGCCCAGTGCAGTCTGAGCATGCTTAGTAGCCTCTAGGAGAGGCTTCCTCAACCTCGGCCCTCCAGATGTTTTTGGCCTACAACTCCCATGATCCCTAGCTAGCAGGACCAGTGGTCAGGGATGATGGGAATTGTAGTCTCAAAACATCTTGAGAGAACCCGAGTAGAGACTTAATATCACAAAACACACAGCAAAGATAATCCTGGAAATATAGGCTGTAAACCCTTTAAAATGTGCCCGTCCAGTGAGTCCCAAAATATCCATTTTAAAAGCTCTTTCCAAGCTATGCTACATACTAGTTTCAGAATCCATTCTGGTCTTAAACAAAATAAGGCTTTTTAAAACCTTGCTCAGAACTCCTCTCATAGTGAAATCCACATTTTTTTTGGGGGGGGGGAGAGAGAGAGAGAGAACAAGGGTTTGGTAATCCAATTCTTCTCAAGCTGAAGGGTGATGACATAGGCTAAGCCTGGCAGGACAGTTTATGTTTTTAACCCCTTCATGCATTAATTAGATTAATACATGCTAGAGCTATATGAGGCTTGTACCCTACGAAACCAACACTATAATATGGCTCCATATGGGGTAGATAGAAAAGCATATAGCATTTTAAAGTTTAATATTTTGCTGACAGCAAAATGAAAGCCTATCCATTTGTAAGATAATACACATTATTTGTATAGGCGGCTTTAATGCTTTTGTGTCTTATGGTCATAAGGGCAGAGAACACCTTGTGATAACCAGGAAATAAACGGTTACATTGCTAGAGCCAGAAATAAAAAGAAGGAAAACATTCTGAAGCCATTAATAGGTGACAGGGTTAAATTAAGACCTAATGTTAACAGATGCATCTTTGCTGAGTTTTATTTTCCTATACTAGACACAAATCCATTTAACATAGGACAGAATATTTGAAAGGGCAAGGAGGTTTGAAATGATTTGAGCTCTATTTAAACGATTGAAATGAGAGGATGATAATATACGTAGAACTAAATAATATTAGGGGTGGTGTCTGCTAACTTGGTATAATGCATGAACCCCAACTTCTCTTACTTTTGCTCTCATTTAATATAGCTAAGGTGTATAAAATAATTTCTTCTCACATGGAACAGGATTTTTTAAAAAAACATTTCTTATATAATAGTTATTATTAACGTTCATCATTTATCCAGAATATTAAATTTGTAAAGTTCCCAAATTCATAACTTTTTCTAAAAATACTGGAGCTTGCATAGGATTTCAACCTTGATTTTTTCCCCCTAGCAATAAAGTACACTGACCAATTCTCCTTTGTTTGGTCAAAAAACACTGTAAAGCTCCGTATGAAAAATCCAGCGGGTATATAACTTTTTGGAATCATGATCATGACTAGAATAGTTTCCCTATAAAGTCACCCCAAAAAAATAAATCTTGTTTTTGGAAACATGCTTTCTCCCCATTGTGACTTCATCAGTTCAACACTGAGTTCACTTGATAAAAAAAATCTTAATCTCTATTTTTTTCTACCCTACCTTTCTGCACAGTATTTCAAGGTGGCTAATAATTCTATAATAATACATCTTCTTAATTATATATTACATTACTCAAAGAATAACTCCCAAGCTCTGCCCAGCATTTCAGAGCATTTTGCAATTCAACTGTGTCGGTAAAATATCTTCACACATTGTGGCATGTAATAACCCTCCTGCGGAAGGTAATTTTTCTCAAGGTCATAAATATACTGCCATTCTCTGGTCCAAATACAAAATTTGCTTATTTCTGTGTGCCACTGGAGGGCAGTGTGGATCTCTAGGAAGAGTAAGGAATTGGAGGCAGCCTGGGTATGAAATAAGATGGGAAGGAAAGAAAAGAAAAAAAGAAAAGAAAAACACACTCTGAGTCACCAGAACCTACGTATAGTTAACCCTGGCCCATTAGGTATGCAGCAGGCGTATCTTTGCTGACATTCTGATTTCAAGTTACAGTTGTGTGAAATAGATGTAATGAGTGCTTTGCCACAAGCTGGGATTTTTGCATGCAGTCAACCCTGAAATGAGCTGAGGAATGACATGCTGAATAGCATCTTACGGTTTTGTCACATTTGAAATCTCATCTGAGAGAAGAAAACAGTCAGCCATGCACTTTAAGGCTGACATGAATCAGCGCCCAGTAACTTGACCAGGGGATGGAAAAAGAGTTTCACTATCTTCTGTGCCTTAGTAGTGTTTTAATCACATCCAAAACAAATATATCTGTGACAATGCTTCCATGTTTATTGTGGGATCAGTGCTCCTCAGGCATGGAAGTTTCACGCACCATTGTTGTTGGCATCAAAAAATCCATTTTAAAAATCCACATTTCATATGTATTTACCCTTTCTACAGAAAACCCCATTGCTGCTGTTGTTTTTAATCTGTTGCCAATAACTCACCAGAATTATTACGTCTCTGTCTGGAATACGAGTGGGGAACCTTTCGCCTTCCCAGTGTTGCTTAATGGCAACTCCCATCAGCCCCAGCAAGCCTGCCAGTAGCCAGGGATGGAGTTGGTAGTTCAGCAACATATGAATGGCCATAGGTTCACCACACATGGTAGTCTAGAAGCACCTTCTATTTTGAAGGGATCTCCTAGGGGCATATTGAGAATGTTACTATTTTTTTTGTTTGGGTAGGTTCTCAAGGATTTTTAGCCTCTTTATAGCACCTAGTGAGAATAAAGGGAGATAATCTATAATTCATAGGCTACATGACTCTTGCGTTTAATTTTTGTACAGTACTTGGAAATTCATATTTGAATATTTTAAAAGACGTAATTATGGCCATGTGCATACACTTTCCTGATAAAAAAATAGACATGCACAACACATTCTCATGTTGTTTTTATGTGTATGTCCGTAATAGGAACATAATACAACAGTATTAACAAAATATTTAATTATAATGGATTCAGACTTATCCCCTGCTCCCCTCAGCAATATGAAGAACTGCTATTGTTCATCATATTATCAACAGGCAGCAGTGTTCCTGCCAGATTTTGCAAGGATACAAGTAACCTTTTACCAAGTGGTAAATTGGCATTTGTGAAAGAACCCATAATGATCTTCACCGTTTATTCCGACCAGCTCTTAAACAGAGCACAAATTCCTCACTAAATCTCTTCCACCACCTGCCTTGTCTGTTTATAGCTTACTAACCCCTTGTGTCATCTCTTTGTATATATGTCTAATTTATCAGTTTCTTGTAGATTGTCAGCAGCCTGCTGCCTCCATACCGCCACACGGCTCACAACTAGCCAGGAGGCAAGACTGCCAGACTGTCAGGTAATACTTGGCTAACTCTTCTCTCTTCTCCTCTTGCTCTTCACTGCATGCTGTGGTCAGTCTGCCACGGACAACAGCCAAGCTTCCCACCCCACTTCTTTTCTATGCAGCTGTCACTCCTCACCCCACCTCCATTCCATCCTTCCATTTCTGAGTTTCTACATGGCTTGTGTTTTTTTTAAAAAAGAAAAGTCAAATATATATTTGATTTTTTGCATTAGTATGTGTGAATACCAACTGAGAGTCTAGCTAAAGCCTAGCAGAGGAAAGCAAGAAGACTGCTGTTGTGGTCTGCAGCAAGGACAATGTGTTTTAGGACAAATTATCAGCATCCTTGAAATGTCCCTCAAAGCAGAACAATTCAGGGATGTCTCATGCACTCAGTTACACTGAAAGCTCTTGATTAACATCACCATTCATTTCATAAGCAACCTTGCAGAGAGAGTCTGGGCTTGTTACTGAGTAACAGTTAATGACAAAAACATGGAAGGAGAAGTTCCTGAGACAGCCTGACTTAATTTTATTAAATGACAACCCGGCCATGAGGCATTTTTTGGCCACTCAGCAAAGTTCTGTTTCTTTGCTGAGAAAAGGGTGTTACAATCTAAAATCTTTGAGAAATAGATTATTTTTGATTTTGTTAACACAGTCCATGAGTAATGTGCTGCTGCCTTGCTATGATGGGATAGGGTTAGGATTTCTTAAGAATTGCAAAATAATTAAAGCTGGGTGTGTATGTTTGCTCATTGGGAGCTATTTCAGTCACAATGGGAGATTACTGGCCAAATTATAGGTGCTGTTTTGCAGTTCCCTGCCTCTCACAAGACCTCTTTTCAGCGGTTACAATTTAAGACCCATAACTTCTGAAATGTTCAGAAAATAATGTAACTTGATTTCACCTTTCTCATCAAGTAAAATTGTGTAACCTGCAAGGACAGCCTTGTGCCCTTCTCTGGAACCACCAACGAAAAACCAACAGCACAGGCTTCAGTCAGTTGGGAAATGGATGTAGTGAAATTAAGAAAAATGGATGCACTCTTAGAACTGCCACTAGAAAGCTTAGCTAATTCATTTTTTTAGTATTAATTGGTCCATTGAATCTACAATCCGTAGTTGGTCGGCTCAGAGTAAGATCTCCTTCATCCATGAGCTGATTGTGGAGGCCAATTTGGTCTGTTTCACTGAAACCTGGATGGATGAGCAGGTGGGAGTTGGTCTCACCCAACTGTGCCCACCTAGGCACTCAGTGCAGCATCAAGGCAGACCTAAGGATCAGGGAGGGGGAGTTGCTGTGGTCTATAGAAATTCTCTTTCTCTCTAGCCTCACTGCCAGCCTCACTGCCCAGCAGTCTCGCTGACAGAGCTGGTCTCGGAGGCAGTGTTGAGGACTCCCAGACTGCTGTTTTGGGGGGACTCCAACATCCATGCTGAGGCAACTGGCTCTGGGGTGGCTCAGGACTTCATGACTGCTATGATGACCATGGGGCTGTCCCAGCATGTCATCGGCCCAACACACATGGCAGGCCACACTCTGAACCTTGTTTTCACAACTGGACAGGAAGAGGGTGATCAGAAAGTAGAGAATATTTACATCAATCTCTTGTCATAATCAGATCACTTGCTGTTGAGATTTATGATTTTAGCACCTTCTTCCCACTGCTGAAGCGGGGGACCTATAAGGATGGTCTGCCGCTGGAGGCTGATGGGCTTCCAGATGGCTCTAGGGAGTTTTCTGGCTGCTATGACTGTCACTCCTGTTGAAGCCCTGACCGACCTCTGGGACATCCAAATGGCTAGGGCCATTGATACGATCGCCCCTGAATGACCTCTCCCACTTTGCTGAGCCTGCTTGGCTCCTTGGTATACTCCAGAGCTTAGCGCGAGGAAACAAGCTGGGAGATGGTCTGAACATATGAGTGGAGAAAAACTCCAGTCAAATGCAATGCTGAGGGCTCATCATTAAGCCATCCTCGTGGCAGTAAAAGCAGCATAGAAGTTCATGCATTGCATCTTTGTGTTGTCCAGCAGAGCTTTTTTGTGGGGGGTTATGGGGTTTGCTACATTCTGGCCCCAAAGAGGTGACAGAATGAACAGTAACTTGCTGTGACTTGTTTGTAAAGCATTTAGAGGATAAAATTGCTTGTTCCTACTAGGACATTAACTCCACCTCTTTAGAGGTGTCCAGAGCCCTGTCTAGTCCTGTTACGTTGCAGGAGTTTCAGTTGGGAAGGCTCCCTGTTTGTGAAATACTCTCCCCAGGGAGGCTTGCCTGACACCTTTGTTACATACCTTTAGGTGCCCGGAAAAAAACATTTTTCTTCCCGGCCTTTGGCTAATTAAACAATCTATGGCTTTTTAAACTGCGTGAAGCGGGGGGCGGTTACTGTTTTTGTTTGGTACTATGTTATGTATTTTTGTGTTTTTATATTGTAAGCTATCCTGTGAGCCTTGCATGAAGAGCGGTATATAAATGTAATAATAATAGTAATACTCTGACTTTTAAAACTTAAGATAATGTGTTTTCAGGATCCATCCTGTGGCTGCAATTTATCTTAACTGCTTTTAATGTTGAATTTTAAATTGTTGTAACCCACCTGGCACCTGCTGGTAACAGATGATGATGTTGATGATAATCGGCATAGCAAGAGTGCACAGAGACTTGGTGATATATTAATCATTCCCCCCCCTTTTATTTTCAGTCCTGATGTAGCTCTTCCAGAAGAACAGCCACATTCCAGCTCTCAGTGTGCTCCCATCAGCTGTCTACCTAAGCCTCCTCCTTAAGCCTAATCTTCATATGCAACCTAAGAGTCGGGGGGCGGGGAAGCCCCCACAAAGAAACTGAGTCGGGGTTCTCACAGCAAAGGTACAGTTTGCGCCGAAGGAACCATTAGGCATTGCTGCCTTTTTGCTGCATTGATGAGTCCGGACACATATCTATGGTCTTAAAACAACTGAGGATGTATGGAAGAGCACAAAGTACAGTGCCCGAACTGTTCAAGAAGATCATTTAAGGTTCCTCTGGTTACATCCAGATAATCACGGCTACAGTTTGGATGTCAAAACATGTTTGTCCCAGCCATTTGGCTTGTACTGCTAATATGCTGGGAAGTTAAAACTACTGAAACAAAACAAAGAAAATGTGTTACAAAACCTGATTTTGACAGTTGAGCCACAGCCACAACTCTAGTTTTTCTTTATGTGGATTAAAGGGTGTTAAATATCTTTGTTTTCATTTTATCATATTTGCACCATGAGTTTATTAGAAATACAGTCCATGCCGTGTGAATGTTTTTCTTCTGGGTTGTTTTTGTTTTTTTTAAGTGACGCAGAAATAGTTTACCTAGGGTTTTTGTTTTGTAACTGAGGATTGTTCACTTGGCCAAAGTGTGTGGCCTGGTGTTCTCTTTTTCTTAATTGCACAAAAAATGTTGAAAGTGTGTTGAATTGGAATGTGAACTTTGGGGGCATTGCAGAAAAAGCTGGATGTGCCTAAATCCCGTTGAAATAAATAGGCACACGGTGAAGCACTTGAAACCCACCAACATCAACAGAATTCAGGCACGTCTAACTTTTCCTGTATTGTGCCCATTGACTTGTACTTTTCTGCTGCACTGGTATTGTTTACGCACTTATTTTATAACTAATATGATATTAGCTGCTGGTTGTTGTTTTAATATTTCACTAGGATCTGATTAAGCTGAAAATGGGTTTTAGTGAACAGTGCATTTAATAATTGTTTCCCTGTGGTTAACCTTTGTGTTTTGGGGAGGAGCTTGTTTTGTTTTAGGGACTTCCCTCCCTCCTTTTTTGCATTTCAGATAAGCTGATGACTTGGTGCTGCTCATTTTTCTGTTTGGTATCTGGACAAAAAAAAAAAAGGAAATGAACTTGAAGTAAACATGCTGTGTTATATTATAACTGAAATGTTCAGGATGTTCTTCACTTGCTGCTCCCAAGTTCAGTGTTAACCAGGTTAAAGCCTTCCCTTGGCAAAAGAAAGTCAAGGAAAAAAGAAGAGGTAACTAAATGTAACAAAAAATAGTACATTTCCAGCTGCATTGGGTGGTGAATTTAGCTGTGCAGGTGGGATTGATGTCTTGGACTGAAGATAATTGTTTTAAATTATTGCTCTAGTGCATTTTTTTCCTTGCCAAACCCCCCAGCTACTATAAAGATCTATCTCATTGTCAGTTTGATGACAAATACTCAGGTGACACACAGGAAGCAGATTCTGTTCCTGCACTGCACAGCGTTCCCACTCTTAAGAATCTCTCCTTTAACAAATGTTTTGAGGAGCAGTGAGTATAGAAGAAAACCAAGAATATTCAGATTTATTTTGCACATTGCCTGGCAGCGAGTCAGACTGCTGACTAGGCTTAGAGTCATCACTTTTATCCATCTGTTGCATTCCCCAGATACAATTCTACCCATCCGTGCTAATTAGCAGAATTCTTGCTCTCAAACAGGTAGCCTTAATACATTTAAAATAAGGCCTGGACAGATTCACGTCTCTTTGTCTTTCCTACTTGTGCAGTGTTCATATGATCCACAAGGCAGAAATGTGAAGATGTCCTGAACCATGCAGCAGCCTTGACATAAATCAAAGGCAGCTGGGATAATTTGGCCTAAGCCATCTGAATTTGAGAGAAAGAAGATGATGCATTCATTACCAAAAAGAAAAATAAAGGGAGGACTTTAAGACAAGGATAGTCTAGATGGCCAATCATTGTGCCTAACAATCATTACAAAACCAGTAACCAAGGTGCTAAAAAACAGAATAGTCCTAAACAGCAATTCCTGTAATAGAATCACAACAGAACAGCTGAGCTTTTGTAATGGATTAGAGTTTCAGAGGTAAAAAGTAATTTAGCAGTGGAATCTACAAGCCACTTGAAAGCAACATATTTTGATCCTTAAGGGCAAATATGTGGTACTTTGGGGACTTAATTAAACAGCAATGCATTGGCTTTAAATGGCTTGTGACTGATAGTCAAACTTGTATGTAAGTCTGCTGTTAGAAACCTAACAGTGCTTTGTACTCATTTATCCTTTTTGTTTCCATGTTCCTTATCTTGTGATATGTTTAACATTTTAATACTGTATCTTATCCTCATATTCTTATGTAACAAGTGAATGTCTTCAATTCTTTCATGTAAACAGCATCTAGGGCTGCCACCTCTAGCTTTAGATGGGGTTCTTTCATCAAATAAAATTTCTAAAAACCTAATAAGTGGGGTGAAGGGAAACAAGGAGCCTTGTGACAACTTAAGAGACCCAACACATTTATTTTGGTGAAAGCTTACACCAAATGTTGCACCACAATGAACGTGCTTGCCTTTAAGGTTCTATGCGACTTTCTGTTGTTTTGCTGCAACATGGACTTAACACAGCTAACCTTCTTAAAGCTATTGCACAGGGGTCTGTGATTAAACTAAGTACCTACTAGTCTACTGACACGGGAATCCCATTGAGGGGTAGAGGTGGCAACCTTGTTGGCATAATTTTGGCAAACACTGAAATGAGCCCTTACATGGAGTTTGTTTTGTTTTTCAGTTGGGTACGATCTACTCTAAATTATGCATGATGATTTCAGACAGAAAGAGAGAGCTAAGCACATGCTTAAATCTCATTCACTGAAATCGATATGCCTTAAAAATGCTTAAAATTGGTTGGAACATGCTCTTTATATCTAATTGATTTTATTAAGGATATGTTTCAGCTAGGCCAATGTACCCCTCAGAATACTGGGTCTTGTTCAGATATGAAAACATGAGCGTTGCTGCTTAAGCAGCACTACTGCAACTGCCTCTTATTCTTACCAAACATCTTTTAGAACTACGAAGATATTATTATTAAAATTATTCCAATGAAGTACATTAATGGCTGCAATCCTATGCATACTTACCAGGAAATAAACCCTACTGAACAAAGTGAGACTTGAAAGTAAAAAATGCATAGGATAGCACTGTTAAGCTTCTGCCCTAAGCACATTTGCTCTGACCTAAGTTCCACTGAACTCCAGGGAACATACTTCCAAGTAATTGTGTTGAGAATTTCAGTTTTTCTTTCTAATATATATTGCAGTTGGGGGTAGGGAGGTTATTCTTTTGAAATGTTTATTTCCAGAGCATTCAAAGTACTGAAAATTATAATTTTGGGTCGCATCGAAAGAATAAAAAATTGAATGCAAACATAATAGAGCTCCAATGCAGAGATGGTCATGAGTACCCCGCAAAGCGATGAAGTTACACGTTCCTATCTATATCAGAAGATGAGAATGCACTTGTTCACCCACACTGTGCAGATGCAAATGAGAGGTGGGGGATTTGCTATGGATTTGCACCCACCTCCATACATGTACCCTGTTTTATCTGGACGTGAAAATATCCAGTGCTGACCTTCATTCATGGAAGGCAAATATATAGACCTGCACTTTCTTCCCTGTGTGCTGTGCAGGTTAGTATGCACCACACGTTTCTGGATGTAGGAAGGCTGCTGCATTATGCCTGCAGTAATGGCTGGGTCATAATTATGTCAAGATTAATTACTAGAAACTCAAGGTCTGAGTGCAAAAATGGTAGAATACCTACCAATAGTTCTCAGAAGGCCCCCTCAAAGCTATATATAACCCAAAGGGTAAGGTTTAGTCATGAGAACCTACAAGTCTACGAGTGGAGTGGTTTCAAAACAAGTCAACACTTTGCTAACAAAACTTGCTTATCTGGATATTACTGGTATTAGTAACATTGGACCTTAAACTTAACTATGGCAGAGGAGTGGGACAAAAAATAACTATTGAGTAATCCTGTACTACTGAAGCCAGAAAGGGTTCAACCTGGTATCTAATTCAACGAGATTACAAATGATCTCTTTCTTGGTTGGTTCTTTTCATCTGGTGACTGTTTGACTTTAAATTATGTTATTTCCTTTGTTTATAAAGGTGTCCTTTATTTCAAAATTCCAGGTACTAAGGTACATTAGAATCCAGGTACATTAGAAGCACAGCCATTTCCTTATTTATTTCTTGCTTTAAAAATAGACTTTTTTCTTCCTTCAAGGTTTCTTTCAGTTGTTCATTTCTATACCTAAAAGGGACATATAGTAATCAGATTTTTTATTCCATATATTTAATTTTTTTGGTTCATATTCTGCATAAAAGAAAAAAAGAAAAGCAATTAATTGCATTCAGCCTTAAGGCAGAAATGCATCTAAATATGCAATATATTTAAAAGCTTGCATGATGTGATTTCATGTACCCTTTCCCATAACCCTGATGATGAAGCTGAATAATTCTTATTTCATGAGATAGTCTTTCCCGCTTACTGCATATTGGAAATGCACGTCCAATATAACTTTCATCAAGAGACGCACGGCTTAAATCCTCATTGCATTTTAATCTCTCTCCCGCAGAGCTCTTGATAATCCCCTCTATTAAATCTGAAGGTAACAAAGTGATAAATTGACAAGACACAAAGGAAAAAATATGTTGCTGCGAGTGGAGATAATTTGCTGTCAGACTCTGGAGGGATGGGGGCCTTGTGTTTCAATTAGTGTCTTGATATGAAGGTACATGTGCTGCTCATTATTATTATTATGCACTGATTGTTTTGATTTTTTGCAGCATAAACAGATTTTGTTTTTATTGCAACTTTGACTTTATTATTATATCTGTTTTGGAGATTTGTCAGAAGTGTTTGGTACAAATGTTAGGTAAACAATCTTGCTAACCAGCTCTGGAGGGTGGGGGTGGGGAGAGAAAGAAGAGTAATCTAGCTTTGAAAACTAATTTCTTCAGGGGTATGGCTTTGTGCACCATATCTTTGAATTAGACCTAAGTACACCTCACTAGTTATAGACCTAGTGCTTCAAACCCTGTGGTTTGACTGTTAAAGGGTTGATTAAATCAATCCTTTATATGTAAAGAGAGAGAGAGAACCTTAAAATCCTGATGTTTTGTGATTTTGTAATCTATGAATGTTCCCCTTTGCATGAAAATCCTTATCTAATTAACCACACGAAAGGACATACTGTGTTATACTGTATTCCAAATGGTTTTAAATAATGGTGCAGTTTGCATTAAAATACAATTTGTATACTGCTGTAAAAGTCGGCTGTTCCTAAACTAAACTGAAATTCTGTTGTAAAGCCTTTTTGAGGTTGAATGGAGTATTTCTAGATGGTGGAGGATACAGACAGATGTGCTAATTGACTTAAAGGTTGAATGTCAGAAACTTTTATTGTGTTGCAATTCTGATTTTAAGACAAGAGTATTGACCAATTCTGGATTCCAAAACAACTCGTTTTGAAGGCTTTGAATTATTGCCATGTCAAACTCTCTCCCATCCCAGTCTTGAAACTGTAGACAATCCTAGAAACATTGCTTTGTGAGGGAATCATGTGCTTTTACATGTGTGGTATTATCATGCGGGTTGAATGGTTGGGAAAATAAGACGCTCCAGAACTGAAGAAACTAAATTAGAAGCTAATATACTGATTCTTATATCATTATGTTCCGATTAAAATTATGGTGTAATGCATAACTATCCCAGTAAATAAACTGGCCATTTTTTGTTCCTTGAACTTTGTGCTGTATCTGTATTCTTTAGTATGTCACTGTGTGTTGCTGTGGTCTGTGTGTGCCCACACCTCCGATTCTCTGAAGAAAGGAAGGAAACAGGACTCTGCAAAATCATCAGATGGCAGAATTATCCAGAATATCAAATTTTGCCTCACCCTGGTGAGAGAGCAGCAAACCTTTTTAGATTTCTCTCTTGTGTGACAGTTATTAAAGTTTCAGGCAATAAAACCACACAGCACACTGAATTATTGTATGCATCTTAGAATGCCTGGTTTTTTAAAAAAGTATTGATTTGGTGCCTGAAATTTGTAAAGTAGGCAAAAGGCACACCTCTTTATTGGTGGTGCCAGGACACTACCAGTGAAAAAGCACTTGGAAGGCTTTGGAAGAGGACCTTGACATAAGATCTTGACCACAGAGAAGAGGCACTCCTTCTGACATTTGGATCCCAAGCCATTTAGATATTTTAAGGTAAGTACCAGCACCTTGAAATCGCTCTGGAAATGAATACATAGCAATTTTTGTGTGTAATATGAATAAACCTGGCTGTTGTAGTTGAATTGTGGCAGATAAATTCTTCAATAATTGGAGTTTCTCAGTTGTATTCAAGGGCAGCCTCATGTACAACGCCTGACAGTAATTCAGCTGGGAGGTTACTGGAGCATAGATTCATCCCCTTGAGATAACTTAAGCATCTTAAAGGACATAAACCCTGGCCTGAAAATAGGCACTCCTACTCTGTTCCATTGCTGCCTGCACCCATGGACTGGTGATGTGCAATGGAAGACCTTCAGCTCTTCAGGCTCAGGAGAAGGTGCCCTGAGGGTTTGGCCCTATAGGCCAGGGGTCAGCAAGGTTTATCTTGCCTGGGCCAGATTGGTCCCGTGAAGATCTCTCTGTGGGCCAGATCATGTGTGTCCCCGCAATTTTCGGCATCTGCGCATGCGCAGACATGATTTTTGGCACCGCGGAAGCGAGTCCCTGCACCGTGCCGGTTTAGCACCGCACGCAATGCGGCTTGTGGGCCACAAACTCTGTGGGCCACTTCTGGCCCATGGGCCTTAGGTTGCTGACTCCTGCTATTGGCCCTGGTGATCTGGGAAGTTCATCAGGGGACTTCTGTCTAACAGCCTCAGGTGCAATGGTATTCCTGTATTCAGATTCAGGGCATGGAGCTGGCTGCTGAATATAGGGATACCAACAGGTGCCCCTGCAGCCTCCAACTCAGTGCCCCTCTGACTGCTAGATTCAGGGGTCCCAATAATTCCTGTGATGGGGATCAGAGCTATGCATGCCACTGGCCTGTCATGCAGTCTCAGGTACACTGGGAAACACTATCATGCTGCCAATGTTCAAGTAAATGTTCAGTCAGCTTCTGTACTTTAAATTGAAGATGGGGAGTAAGATCTTGTCCTTTGCCTCAGGAAGCAAGGGCTGCCTGTTCAAAACATTTTCAAAAAATAATCAAAATTCAGCATCAAGGTAACTAAAATTGTGTATAATTCTTCCCCCCCCCATGTACAACAATCTGACTTGTGAAATATGTATAAATTATGCATATTAAGCACTTTCCTTAAATTGCAGTCCTGCTCTGCTAGGCACAGGAGATCTAAGCAGCAGGAGAACGCTGAAACATAACCCTCTGGAAATCCTGCTTAGTCACCATTCTGGCTTCTGAAATGTCACCTGTCAGAGTGTAGAGGCTAGGGCATACTCTCTGAACAGCTACCAACCCTAGGATGGTGAAATCAGTAAGAACTGTTCTCTTCATTGCTTAGATCACCTTGAGGAAGCCTGGCCCAGTCTTTATAACAGGGGTGAGGGAGTGTCAGCTGACCTGCTGTGGTCCTCTGTTGGTTATCTACTGTGCCTGACTTCTCTGTAGCTTCCTCACTTCGGGCAGGGACAGGTGGTGTTGCACGTAATCTGTGGCTCATGTCCTGTGACCCTGACACCAGCACTCAAAGTGCTGTCTTCTAGCCAATTTTGCAACAGAGACCTAGGCAGGATGGTCACAGCTTTGCAAATAGTTTCTGGAATTGTTTTGGAGCTAGATACCTGCTTATATCCCAGTTGGCCATTGTGAGACCAGGAGGCTGGACTAGAGGGGCCCGAAAAATAGAAACCACCTATTATTTATTTCACATTTCTAACCAGCCCTTCATACCCAAAGGGGGAGCCAAGGGCAGTCACAAGAATAGAACAAGCAATTAAAAACGGCAGAAGAGACCTTCTGGGTCAGACCAAAGGCCTATCTAGTCCAGCATCTTGTTCTCACAGTGGCCAAATAGATGCCTGCAGGGAGAACTTGAGCATAGCTGTCAACTTTCAGATTTGAAAATAAGGGATCAGCAGCCTCACCTGTCCCACAGACAGTCTCTGGGATATCTAACAATCCGGGATAGCAGCGGGAAATGGCACTGGAATAAGGGAATTTCCCGCCAAAAAAAGGGAAGGTTGACAGCTATGAACTTGAGTGCAACAGCAACTGTCCCCACCTGCAGTTCTCAGCAACTCTTATTCAGAGGCATATTTGCCTAGACAGTGGAGGAATAGGTATTGCAGACAGCAGTAAAAACAGCAGTATAAGGACCACAAACCTGAAGAATAATAATAAACAGAAGACTGGAAACGGCTTCATTATTTCCACCATTGCCTTGGACCAAAAAGTGGGCCGAAATGGGAACGAAAGGACAGAGAAGCACGGTGCAATGTCTGGCTGTTAATCAGACGGTAAGGTGGTTAGTTGTGGGCCGGAGTCCTGCGCTGCAGTGCGTTGGACTAGATGCCCCTTAGGCATCTATATTATCGATTCTATAATATCAAGTGGAAAGCATCTTATTAAGTAGGCGCCCCCGTCCTAGGCACTCGCGGGAGTCAATCCAACGGAGCTCAGCCGGGATTTACCGCAGAGTAAACCGAGTCGAGCTGTAACAACCCTGGCATAAGAGCCCGCTTAAAAAAGCCCGCGTGAAATCCGCCCGCGGCCGACAGGCTCTCAGGGGCTGCAACTCGAGCAGAACTTTCGTAACAGCAGCGCGCGGCTGCCTCGCCTGAGGAGGAAGGGCGGGCTCTCCTCCCCTGTCTCACCTGGCAGGTGAAGGAGCTCAGAGCCGAGAGTGCGCGCGCCTGCGGCGGAGGCAAGGCAACGCCGGCCAGGCGCGCGCTTCTGGCGCCCGGCCAGATTTGAGCGGGAACTTCAAGGCGGCCAAAAATCTCTGCGCGCCTCTCTTTCCTCCTCCTCGCGGGCGGCGTCTGGCGCTCGGGCAGAGTTGCGACACCAGGCGGGGCAAAGAGGCAGGCGGTGGTTTTCTCCGCCTCCCTATCTCCCGACGCCCCTTCCCGCTTTGCAAAGCGCCCCACAGAGCAGCCGGAGGAGCAAGTGGCAGCAGCCGCCGACCTCTCTCAGCCTGTAGGGGGCGTGGGAAATGGCCGTGGCCATTCCTGTCAGGGGCTGAGGAAGGGCGGCTTTCTGCCCGCTGCCTGGCGTCTGGTCTCTCTCTGCCCCCTTTCCTCACTTGCGCAGCCGGCGGCGAGAGGGGAAGATGGAGGGGCCCGAGAGCATGGGCTTCAGGCGGGTGGCTATCCGGAGGAAATCCAGCCCCAGCCTCAGCAGCAGCGCCTTGGTCTTCTCCCAGGCCGCCGCCGCCGCTTCGCCTCTTTCCCACCCGGAGAGGAGGAGAGACGTTGCCAGGGAAGCGGCGCCAACAGCGGCAGCAGCAGGTACAACTCGGGCTTCACCTTTGGGCTCTGAGCCGGGACCTCCCTTCCCTTCCCTCTCCTTTCCTTCCTGCGGTTTGTTGGCTGTCCTGGCGTGGCCCGTCGCGCCCAGCAGCTTCGGGTCTAAGGTCGCGCCGAGGGAAAAGTAAAGTGCAGCAGGAGTTGGAAAGGCGTACTCTGCAAAACTGCAGCTGGGCTGTCTCCCCACACACACCGGGGGAGACCCTGCGGCCAAACTTCCAGAAGTTGCTGTGGGGTAGCCCTCTCGCAGCAAAATAGACGATAGTATTGTACTATTGCAAATATACATGCACTCATAGATCAACATAAAGTTTAGACTTCAATATGTTGTAAGGTGTGGTGTCCCTGGCCAGAGGCAGAAATGCTTCTGAGTAATAGTCGTTGGAAAATGCAAGAGGGAAGAGATCTCTCTTGCAGGCTTCCCACAGGCATCTGGTCTGCCACTGTGAGAACAGGATGCTAGAGTAGATAAGACTATTGGCCTGATCCAGCAGGCTCTTGCTATATATATATATATATATATATATATATATATATATATATGTATATGTATGTATATATATATATATATATATATATATATATATATATATATATATATATATTTGAAGGGCCAGCTGCATTTTACTGCAGAATCCCTTGCCGATACAGTGTTCCCAAACACACCCTCTCTCTTTGTATAAACTTGGCTGAATTCTTAAGTAAACTTGTTTACGATCAAGTTCTGTGTCCTCCCCACTTTAGGTATGGAAAAAGAGGAGGGAGCTCCATGTTTTGTTTTTGTCCGATATTGGTGCCATTGCATGTTTGGGATGAAGTTTTGTGCAAGTATACTTTTAAAATTCTAAGGTGGTTTTAACTCTCGCCCACTGAAAGATGAAAGAAGTCTCTTATGCCAATTGCAAGTTTTTAATTTAAAGTGCTTACTTTTTCTAATTTGTGTGGAACACTTTTTTCTATCAAAATAGTGTGAAAATGTGTTGTTGTCTATATGATTCTGTTTTGCAGTGTTAGTCCTATGCATGTAAACTTTAAAGTTCTGTTTTCTTTCCTGGTAAAGAGGACTTCTTTGAAATAAAAATTCTCCATCCCTCTCACACCTTAGCAAACCTGCTTGTTTTCAGTGAGCAAACCATCTAGAACCAACAAAGATATCAGTGGAAGATACTTTCTGCACTCTAGGTAAATGAACATAATGGATGCAGAGATCCTCTGAGCAATCATAGGTTTCTATGCCAGGGTAGCCAACATGCTGACCTCCAGATGCTATGGACTACAACTCCCATCTTCTTCCACCATTGACCATGCTGGCTGACACTGATGGGAGCTAGAATCCAACAATATTTGGAGGGCCACCGGTGAGCCACGTTCACTGTACAGTGGTACCTCGGGTTACATATGCTTCAGGTTACGTACGCTTCAGGTTACAGACTCCGCCAGCCCAGAAATAGTACCTCGGGTTAAGAACTTTGTTTCAGGATGAGAACAGAAATTGTGCTCCGGCAGCGTGGCAGCAGCAGGAGGCCCCATTAGCTAAAGTGGTGCTTCAGGTTAAGAACAGTTTCAGGTTAAGAACAGACCTCCAGAACGAATTAAGTACTTAACCCGCGGTACCACTGTACAGTGAAAAGGTATTGCTCTACAGAAAGCTTTCCTTTGGGGAGGTGCTAATCTTGTAGAGTGCTGGCAAAAGCTTTGGTGAACAGTTGCTGGAAGTGGTTTTTGTGTATGCATGTTAAAGGAAGAAGCACTGTGCCCATTAAGGATAAGATACTTGCTGAGTAGACTGTAGCTTCTTTTTATCTACTTGTGAAAGGTAAACTAGACCTTTTAAAAAATCACTCAATTTAACTGCATGACATCAGTTCCATGTTGGATGAAAATAAACAAAATGGGCATGAGTGCAAATATTTGTTTCATGTAAGGCGTTTGGAAATATGTCAACTATTTAGGTTATTGCTAGGGGGCAGAGAATTTTCACGAAAGCAACAGTACTGCATCCAGAGTGCTGGATAGCTTAGAGCGTGGGGAACTATTCTGTTTGTGTATTTCCTGTTTAAACAGATGGTAATGCTGATTTATAGATTTTTATTTACAGCATCCCCTTTGTGGGTTGCTGCTTTGTTTTTGCCTAGTAAAGAGCTGTAAAAATTGGAATGACAAATATGTATACATTGAGAGAAAGGGAGTGTAACACGTACATCTGTAACACAAAGAATCCCCACCATGGGGTGAGCTCCCGTTGCTCTGTCCTAGCTCCTGCCAACATACCAATTTGAAAGCATACTGGTGCAAATAGATAAATAGGTACTGCTTGGCCTGAAAAGTGAGATGAGCGCCACACCCCATAGTTGCCTTTGACTGGACTTAACCATCCAAGGGTCCTTTACCAACTTTACCAACACAAAGAAAGTTGCTCAAGTTTGAGAGAAACATTAAATTGGGAATGGAGATCACAGTGAACAAAAATCAGAATTGGTTGCACATTGATGGATAAGTGGTCCTGGAAATTGCTATGTTAGGTTAACCTCATGTAAATGGTTGCCATGATGTGTGAGAATCCATAGGTTTCCAGGTAATCTACTTAGCTTTTGGTCAGTGCACAAACTGGTTCAGTATTTGAGGTAGAAGGTAAATGGATGGAGGCAGTTGTGAGCCAGCATGAGTAGCAGCAAAGCCATATCACACTGGCCAGTCCTTTTTGCCTGCCCACTAGTTGCCTAGTACCAAAGCAAGATACAAGGAGAAGGAAGTTCGTTCTGATTTCTCATGGTAAAAAGGTATTCTCTTAAGGAAGTGAGTGCAAATTAGATTAAATGCACTTTTGTATCATGGGTCAAGGTACATTTGGGATGTATGTAGGGGGATAAGATACTGCATTTATTTGAGTTCAGATTATATAAAACTGCATATCTTCAAGATGCTGCTTACCTTCAATGTGATACTTCCACTATCAGGCCCTCCAGTCAGACAGCCACATGATGTTTAAATTAATAGTCATCTCAGAAGAAAACAACTTATTTTCCAAAACGTAGCCTTTGTGGTTATGGAGAATCCTTCCTCACTTCACAAACATGGGTAACTTCTGGTAATATCTATGAAACCTTGTCTCCTACATGCTTAGTAGTGATTTCCTTATTTGCTGGGGTGCTGAGCAACAGAAAAAAGATTCTATAACCCTAGGGTTCGTGGACATCCAGTGAAGCTGAATGTTGGAAGAGTCAGGACAGGTAAAAGAAAGTACTTATGTAGTGCATAGTTAAACTGGGAAACTTTGATGGCTTTAAAAGAGGACTGGGCAAATTCCTGGAGGACAGGGCTGGTGATACAGTGGTGCCTCGCAAGACGAAAATAATTCGTTCCGCGAGTCTTTTCGTCTTGAGATGTTTTTCGTCTTGCGAAGCACGGTCCGTCACAACTGCGCCTCTTCAAGCGGCTTTAAGAAAAAAGCGCAAGACGTTTTCGTCTTGCGAAGCAAGCCCATAGGGAAATTCGTCTAGCGAAGCAACGCAAAACCGAAAAACCCTTTCGTCTAGCGAGTTTTTCGTCTTGCGAGGCATTCGTCTTGCGGGGCACCACTGTAGTTACTAGCCATGATGGCTGCTCTCTGCTAAGAACTTGCAAGTATTGGAGGTGTGGAACATGAGGAAACATACTGCAAATGCAGTAGGGTAGAGCACTTTGGTTAATCACTACCATTAATGGGCTGCGCACAGAAAACCAGTTTCAAAGTACAAAAGTAGCAATACCAATTCCTGTTATAAACAAAATTGCTAGTACTGTAGGACTTTTTAACAATGGGGGCCATAGCTCAGTGGAGCAGATTTGCCTGAAATGCTGTTTCCCCTGTCTGCAGTGGATTCTCTCTATTGCCTATAAGCATCAGCTACTGCAGTGATACCCAGAAGGGAACCAGAAGACTATCTGTATTCAGTTCAGTGCTTCCTGCAGCATGGGAAAAAGCTGCAAGAAAAGCTGCATTTGTTCTTCATTTGTTGCTGTGTTTATCTAATGTTTCTTATTATTGTTGCTATCTATTTGTGAAAGCTTTCAGTAGACTAATTTGTTACTTTAGTAATGCAGTGCTGAGCTTGTTAATGTTTTATGATATGAAAGTTGGAAGCTCTAAACTAAGTACATAAACTGGTGTGAATTAACCTCCCCCTCCATCCCTCTCCGCCACTGCAGTGCCGAGAATAAATACCTTTGGGCACAAGCTGTCCTGCTGGGAATGATTTGCTACTCACTGCTGTGCTCTTGACTGAAACACATTGATGAGTAATTTTGTTCTTGTATTGTTTAATGCAAAGAATGACTGAGCTGAATGTGGTGTATGTGTAAAATACATGGGAGTCCTTGATAATATTTTATAATAAAAAGCATCATGCAACAGAAAGAAATACATATATTCTATAGTCACATGCAATATATCATTGTATTGTAGAGTTGGAAGGGGGCCACGAGGGTCAACCCCCTGCAATGCAACGTGGGACTTGGACACACAACCCTAGATTAACAGTCTCGTGCTCTGCCAGTTGAGTTACCCAAGCAGGATAAGTTATAAGAAAAATACTGTATCCTCCTTTGCACAGTTCTTCAGTTGGGTGCCTGAAGAGAAACAGAACATTGCAGCATGGACTTAATATATCTCATAAGGAAGTTCTGCATCATAAACAACTATGAAAAAGACTCTCTTCAAAGG
Organism: Podarcis bocagei; assembly: GCF_964188305.1. Taxonomy (NCBI): domain Eukaryota; kingdom Metazoa; phylum Chordata; class Lepidosauria; order Squamata; family Lacertidae; genus Podarcis; species Podarcis bocagei. Next base: position 22,865,654 of record NC_138135.1, read on the forward strand.
TTGCAGCTTCTCCATGTTTTCTAGAGTCTATTTCCGCTCATACAGCTAAAAGTTCTACGTAGTTTCTTACTTCCGACTTTGTGTTTTTGGAGAAGTTTTAATTTTCTGCTTTTATAATTTGAGCTATCAGCATTTACCCAAACAACTACTAAATTGACAAGTTCATATAATACCTACCAGGAAGAGTTGACCATTCAATAGTCCTATAACATACTGAGTGGTGCTTTTGCACTGGTCAGAAGATCAATCAATCAATCAATCAATCAATGTTGTGGGGTCTAGTAAGATCCGTAAAAATATTTTGTGGAGCTGAAAGTAAATTACTGTCCAAATAGAGACTGAAAAGTCATTTAAAGCAAATTTCTGTAGATTTGGATTATCAGGTTCATAGGACACAATTCTGCCAATGTATATTGTATTGATTTTGGTGTGGGATCATGCACTTATCTCTTTAAATGAACAGGGCTTATGGTTAATATTGGCAGAATTGTGACATATGGCTTGAGTCCAGACCTCTTGTAACCCTTGGCTTTAAAGGAATTTGCCTTATTTCAGAAAGGGAGATTGTTGTACAGAAGCTTCCTGCATATTTATCTGATCATCTCCATCTTTTTACTATTCGCCCAACCACATTGAATTGGATGCATCTTTTTGTTGTTCATAGGGATAAGCATCCTTATTTGGAAGGGACTCTGAGGGTCATGTAGTCCAACTCCCTGCAATGCAGGAATCTCAGTGAGAACATATATGACAGCTGGCCATCCAAACTCTGCTTAGAAACCTCCAAGGAAGGAGAGTCCACCACCTCTTGTGGCAGTCTGTTCCACTGAACAGCAATCACTGGCATTTGCAGTTGCAGAAGGAATGGCCATTCCAGAGTGGGTATAGACACCAATACTTCACTACTATACTACTACAGTATAATCAAATTGCTTCATGAATTCCTGCTACCATGATTTTTAGAAAGCAGTGACAAGTATTTGAGAACTGTGGTCACAACTGTCTAGGAAGGTGTTGACTTCCAGCGACCCATTGCAGCTCCAGCAAGGCAGCTGATGGCATCAGCTACCATATTACTGATTAAAATCAATTGGCTTCATCCCATTTTGGGGTAGCAGACCACGTAAATTGGCACACATTTCTGCATGGACCAGAAGCCACCAGAATATTGAATGTTACCCAGTTAATGTTCTTTCTAGCAGTGGAGCTTTAAACTCCTCCACTGCTCACCAGTCCTGGGGAAGAAACGCCACATCTAATGCATGGCCTGTCCATGTATGGGTCCTTTGCTATGTTGGGGCAGCCTCTTCAGTTATCTTGGTGACTCTGAAACACTGAGCTGCTGCAACCAGAGGGGCCACAGCATGAATGTTGATCTCCCAGCAGCCTGGGGCTCTACAGTGGTACCTCTGGTTACGTACTTAATTTTTTCCGGAGGTCTGTTCTTAACCTGAAACTGTTCTTAACCTGAAGCACCACTTTAGCTAATGGGGCCTCCCACTGCTGCCGCGCTGCCGGAGCACGATTTCTGTTCTCATCCTGAAGCAAAGTTCTTAACCCGAGGTACTATTTCTGGGTCAGCAGAGTTTGTAACCTGAAGCGTATGTAACCTGAAGCGTATGTAACCCGAGGTGTCACTGTACTCCAAATCAGGGGCTTCAGTCTTCTTGGTACGGGTGCACTCTAGGCAGTGGGATAGGTATATTTGTCAGAATTGTCAACTTTCGGTAACAAGTGTGTGATTCTCATGCCTCTGTGCCTTGCAAAACATGCTGAAGTCTTCTGACAGGAATAAACTGTGTCTCTACTGAACAAATGCAAAGCGTTGATGCACAGCAGCTAGGCAAGCTCACCTCTGATTCAGAAGCTTTTCCCCAGCATTGCAGAAACAGGCCTCTGTCAGTACTGAGAACAATGGAACAGTGATTCACTAGATTTGTTAGTGCTCCCAGCAGCTCCTTTATATTCAGTGCAGTGCATTCCTGGTTTATCTGTCCTTAGCTGCCTGGAGAGGCAGAGCTGTGAACATCCTGACCAGTTAAAGATCTGGATCCTACTTCTATCTGAGATGGAAAGCTGTCTCTGAGCTACACCAGTTTACGCTTCAGATGGAAATTTGCATAAGTGAATGCTTCTCTACACACAAGTTTTTGCATGTATAAAATTAGCATGTTGGGCAGAACTTGGCTCACTGAATCAATAGTAGAGTTGGAAGGGAACACAAGGGTCATCTAGCCCAGCCCCCTGCAATGAAGGAATCTTTTGCCCAGTGTGGGGCTCAAACCCACAACCCTGAGATTAAGAGTCTTATGCTCTACCAACTGAGCTATCACAGACTCCTGGGGAGAGACAGCACACTGCTTGGAGTTTTTCCGTGTTGTGGGCAGTTTTTCTTTTAAGTTGTGAGCCATGGCAAATTGCTTTTGAGGTTGTTGCTGCTTTTACAATCAGTTGGAATCTGAATTTTATTAACTAAATAAACACAGTACCTTCTGCAGCAGGGGTTCTAGTGTGCATTTAATCAGGGTAAAGTGCCCTCCCTCTCCGGTTTCCCCCTCCTTTCTTTTTTAAGGATGGAAAAGTACAACAAAGATGGGTAGGTTGTGGGGGGTTTGTTTTGGTAACTGCGCTTCAGGGGCTTTGTCTGTTGCTCCAAGAATTATGGCAAGAGTTTCATAACACAGGGCAATTTCAATTAGTATAGGTTGGGAAATTGCCCAGTATTTTTGCATATGTTAGGAATGTTGCCCCATTAAACTTGGTAGATGGTGCACCAATGGTAGTGGAGGTTGATAAAGCTGGTCCTTGAGCATGAGTTTTTTTATGGGGGGATTGCAGCTTTTTGGTTTAAGAAAGATTCCTTCTGGAATTAAGTGGGACAGAAGGAACCTGTGTGGTGTAGACCTTGTTCCAGTCTTGTTCTCTCAGCCTGGGGTGTGTGTGTGTGTGTGTGTGTGTGTGTGTGTGGTGTTGGAAATGGGGAAACCATGCCCTTCAGAGAAGGGTGGTTGATAACATTGTTTTCTTTCATTTTTAAGATAAATTGAGAGAGGGTGAGATGGGGATTCCAGGAAGGCGGAAAAGCATGAGAGCGTTGTGAGAAGTTACATGCCACAAGTAAAAAGGGGAAAGCTGGGACTAAGAGAGAGAGGGATACACCAAAGAGGCATTTAAAAGAATTGTTTCAGGCTTTGTGGTCTGGTGCTACAAACAGCACAAAGGCTGAGAGAAATAGAGCATTAAGTGGATTACAGCTGAAAGCAAGTAGAGAAAAGGGCACAGAAATAAAACTATCAAACAAGAGCAATGGAAAAGGCAAGAAAGGTTGAGCGGAGATTGGAAATCTTACCACTCCAATGGAACAAAGAACTAAATGTTGCTGTAATTGGCTGCTAAGCTGTATGAAACCATCCGCTGTTCTGGTCTTCTAAATTTACTGTTTTTTTTTAGTACCTGAACCAACTCATTCCATGAGAGAGAAATACATTCCAGATAGAGTAAAACCAACAGAGATATAATAGAATACCCCTTATTGCCAGAAGTATGACAGCACACTTCTAGAAGAGTAAAGGAGGTTTTCCCTCCACATTGTTGTGTTTTAACAGGATCTGGGCAAACAGGTCTTCTGAGAAATTAACATAGCAAGTGGATTGGACAGGGGAGAAACTATAAACAGTACAAATGTCTAGTCACTTGGTTCCCTTGAATAACATGTGCTAATTAAAATCAAGAAAATGTTCAACCCTGCTTCTTGCAGGTGTCATTTTGAGAGAGCCTCATCCAAGTATTTTCTCCTGAATTTAGTACAATTAACCTCAATTATCAAATGAGTCTTGTATGTGTATTGCATGAGAGATAGTAAGATATAATTATGTTAGTATTAACTTTTTAAAATGCATATCTTTTTAAAAAACACTATACAGTTTATGCTTGTGGAGTAAAAATGTATGGTATTTTCGGTTTCGCTGAAGTGAACAAGGTGGTGGCATTCTGTGGTACAGTGGTGCCTCGCAAGACGAAATTAATTCGTTCCGCAAGTTTTTTCTTCTTGCGAGTTTTTCGTCTTGCGATGCACGGTTTCCCATAGGAATGCATTGAAAATCAATTAATGCGTTCCTAGGGAAACCGCCTTCAGACCAGGTCCGGGGACAGTCTGTCCCCCGACCTCTTCTGAAGGCTGAGGGGGGGGGGGAACAAGGGCTTTTCTTCCCACCCCCAGCCTTCAGAAAGCTGTTCTGAAGGCTGGTGGTGGGAAGAAAAGCCCTTCTTCCCACCTCCCGCCCCGCAAGCTCCGGGGACAGGAGGGCTTTGCTGCCGACTTCCAGCATTTTAAAAGCCCCTGCTGTCCCGGGGCGATTTTAAAATGCTGGCGGGCGGGAGCAGAGAAGCAGCCCCCTGCGACCCTCTCCCGGCTGGAGAGGTGAGGTGCGCCTATGGCAGGAGCCTCCATAGGCGCGCGTCACCTCTTCAGCTGGGAGAGCGCGCGGGGGGCTAAAGCAGCCCCCTGCGACCCTCCCCCGGCTGGAGAGGTGACACGCGCCTATGGCAGGAGCCTCCATAGGCGCGGGTCACCTCTCCAGCTGGGAGAGCGCGCGGGGGGCTAAAGCAGCCCCCTGCGACCCTCCCCCGGCTGGAGAGGTGACACGCGCCTATGGCAGGAGCCTCCATAGGCGCGCGTCACCTCTCCAGCTGGGAGAGCGCGCGCGGGGCTAAAGCAGCCCCCTGCGACCCTCCCCCGGCTGGAGAGGTGACGCGCGCCTATGGCAGGAGCCTCCATAGGCGCGCGTCACCTCTCCAGCTGGGAGAGCGCGCGGGGGGCTAAAGCAGCCCCCTGCGACCCTCCCCCGGCTGGAGAGGTGACACGCGCCTATGGAGGCAACTGCCATAGGCGCGCGTCACCTCTCCAGCCGGGGGAGGGTCGCAGGGGGCTGCTTTAGCCCCCCCCCGCGCGCTCTCCCAGCTGGAGAGGTGACCCGCGCCTATGGAGGCTCCTGCCATAGGCGCGCGTCACCTCTCCAACCGGGAGAGGGTCGCAGGGGGCTGCTTTAGCCCCGCGCGCCCTCTCCCAGCTGGAGAGGTGACGCGCGCCTATGGAGGCTCCTGCCCTGCTCGGGATGGCAGTCCCGGGACGGCAGACAGCTCTGCGCCGGCATCCAGAGCGGGGCGGGACTTAGCGCCCCGCTCGGGATGGCGGCACACATCTGCCTGCAGTCCCGGGACGGCAGACAGCTCTGCGCTGGCATCCAGAGCGGGGCGGGACTTAGCGCCCCGCTTGGGATGGCGGCGCAGATGTGCCTGCAGTCCCGGCAGGGCAGACAGCTCTGCGCCGCCATCCCGAGCGGGGCGGGACTTAGCGCCCCGCTCGGGATGGTGGCGCAGATCTGCCTGCAGTCCCCGCAGGCAGCTTTGCGCGGCCATCTGGAGCGGGGCGGGCTTCGCCCCCGGCTCCCGATGGACGCGCAGAGCTGCGCTGAACCCGGGACGGCAGACAGCTCTGCGCCGCCATCCCGAGCGGGGCGGGACTTAGCGCCCCGCTCGGGATGGAGGCACAGATGTGCCTGCAGTCCCCGGACGGCAGACAGCTCTGCGCCGGCATCCAGAGCGGGGCGGGACTTAGCGCCCCACTCGGGATGGCGGCGCAGATGTGCCTGCAGTCCCCGGACGGCAGACAGCTCTGCGCCGGCATCCAGAGCGGGGCGGGACTTAGCGCCCCGCTCGGGATGGTGGCGCAGATGTGCCTGCAGTCCCGGCAGGGCAGACAGCTCTGCGCCGGCATCCCGAGCGGGGCGGGACTTAGCGCCCCGCTCGGGATGGCGGCACAGATGTGCCTGCAGTCCCCGGACGGCAGACAGCTCTGCGCCGGCATCCAGAGCGGGGCGGGACTTAGCGCCCCGCTCGGGATGGCGGCGCAGATGTGCCTGCAGTCCCCGGATGGCAGACAGCTCTGCGCCGGCATCCAGAGTGGGGCGGGACTTAGCGCCCCGCTCCGGATGGTGGCGCAGATGTGCCTGCAGTCCCGGCAGGGCAGACAGCTCTGCGCCGCCATCCCGAGCGGGGCGGGACTTAGCGCCCCGCTCGGGATGGTGGCGCAGATCCGCCTGCAGTCCCTGGACTGCAGGCAGCTTTGCGCGGCCATCTGGAGCGGGGCGGGCTTTGCCCCCGGCTCCCGATGGCCGTTCAGAGCCCGCGCTGATCCCGGCACGGCAGACAGCTCTGCGCCGCCATCCCGAGCGGGGCGGGACTTCTCTGCTGTCCCGGGGAGATTTTAAAATGCTGGGGGTCGGCAGCGAACGCTTCGCTCCCGCCCGCCAGCATTTTAAGATCGCCCGGGGCAGCGGAGAAGTCTCCACTGTCCCGGGAAGGCAGGCGGGGGGGAGGAAAGACTTTTGCCCCCCGCCGGCCTTCAGAAGAGGTCCAGGACCTCTTCTGAAGGCCGGCTGTGGGCGAAAGTCTTTGCTCCCGACCGCCAGCAATTTAAAACAGGTCCCCGGAGATTTCCCTATGGGCTTTCGTCTTGCGAAGCAAGCCCATAGGGAAATTCGTCTTGCGAAGCGCCTCCGAAACAGAAAACCCTTTCGTCTTGCGGGTTTTCCGTCTTGCGAGGCATTCGTCTTGCGGGGTACCACTGTATATAAATCAGGCTTCAAGCTCAATCATGCTTGTATTTAGGCTCCATATTAACAGAGATTCATTAGCATTTCTGTGATGAGGATAACCTGTCTAACTTGTCTGAATGCTTAAAAAACCACATAATTATTTATGCTGCAGCATGTGGCATTTTTAAAGGTCTGAAGTAAATGGACCTTGTGATGCAGTACTTTACGGATTTTGTCAATATGAAGTAACGTGAGAAAGATCTTAGCAGATAATTAGATCAAGATTTGACCGATGATATTTGGCTGCCCATCTGTGGGTACAAGTCAGACATTTCAAGAGAAATCTAATAGAAACAATTTATCTTCAGATTTATTGACCTTTGGTGTGCAGGGCATGACTTGTGAAACGGCTGAAGAGTGGTCATTACCTGTTGCAAACACATGCAGAGATTTTGGTAGCAAAAATAACAAAGTTTTGATTTGTAAGAAATACAAAACTTGGATAGAAAAGCCATATAAAACTGTAGCTTATCACTCTCACCACTACAACTTCCCTGCAAATGTAGGAACATCTATCATTGATAGAGCTCCCATTCCATTTAAGACTGTCCACTTGCAGACACACCACTTGATAAAAGAGGGAATGATTTTAAAAGTGATAGTTCCAAGTAATAGGTAACAGAGAGCTCAGAAGTTCCCCATAGATTCTAAAGTCACTTCCTGCTTTCTCCATCATCAGTCTTTGTTAAACAGCCCTTTGTCAGACTTTTTATTGCTTGTTTGTAATAAATTAAGTTCGTTACACCCCCTCCATCTGCTACGTAATCCAAGTACTATTTAGATTAGTTATCTCAGGAACATGTGATTTGTGTGTTCCGGGTGTGCATTTCCCCTTTGTTGAATGTAACAGTAAAGGGCAGGCAGTTAGCCTTCACCTTGGAGCAAAGGACCAGTATCTGCCTGCTACATGCAGCAAAGAGGTGTGCAAATGAAAAACCTACTTCTACAGCTGAGCCTATGAAAGGTATGATTTCCTTAACTTGTGCCACTAAGCTAGGGTGCCCCCAAGTAGCATGCACAGTTGTGATTTAGGACTGTGGGGAGTGCTATTTGCCTTTCTAGCTTGATGTAAGGCATGGGTAGGCAAACTAAGGCCAGGGGCCAGATCCTTCTAAATCCCATGGATGGTCCGGCAATCAGCGTGTTTTTACATGAGTAGAATGTGTGCTTTTATTTAAAATGCATCTCTGGGTTATTTGTGGGGCATAGGAATTCATTCATCCCCCCCCAAGAAAATATAGTCAGGCCCCCCACAAGGTCTGAGGGACAGTGGACCGGCCCCCTGCTGAAAAAGTTTGCTGGCCCCTGATATAAGGAATAGTCTCTGAACTCCTGAGCATTTCAGCATTGCTTATTTTTCATGAGATGGCAGATTCTAGCCCTTGAGACCATGGAGAAGTTTCTGATGGCTGCTGATTTAGGTAGCTTTAAAAGAGGCCTGGACAAATTAATGGATGAAAGGACTATTGATGGCTACTAACTATGATGAAAACGTTATGGAAAAATTTGTTTTGATATCGCAAAACATTTCTGATCCATATTATGCGTTTGAGTTTTGTGTTTGAATGTTTATTGTCACTGAGCACGGTATTATGGTAGCCTCTAGCCCTGAGTAACTGCAAACAGACCGAGAACAGAAACACACAGTAAAAACAAATCCAAGGGTGTTGCAAAGATAAGCAAGGTCAGAGAGAGAGATTAAGAACAGGTCCATACAGTTCACATCCCTGAAAATCACTTTTTTAGTACACAGGTTGTTAGAAATGAAACAGCAGTCTCCCAAAGCATTAATGTATACTTTTCCTCTTAGGGTTGTATACAGATTTGTTTGAGAGATTACAGATTTCTAGGAATCAAGCAAATTGCTCCAATAGTGTTATACAGATACAACTGGCTGCCAAAACAAATTATGTTCTTCCTGTTAGCCTGTGAAGTGCTACTTTTGTGCTAATGCTAAGAAGCTGCTTTTCTTGGCATCTCTAGTTTCTGAAAGGGTAAACTAAATTGGATAGAAATAATGTGCTCTTGTTTACTTTTTAAAAGTTCTGTATTTTCTAGATTTATTTTAGAAATTGATGGTGTTAAAACATACTTTCAGTGCATTCTTTCTGCTTTGGTAGAAGGACAGAACTTCAACTCTAGTCTCCGGGGTTATTCTGCACACATGTAAGTGGATAATATATTCAGGTTTATGTAAATTTATTCCATGTAGAATGCTCCAGCTACCGCACAATTGCGCTCATTTCACATGATAGCAAGGTTATGCTTAAAATTCTACAAGGCAGGCTTAAACAGTATGTGGACTGAGAACTCCCAGAAGTGCAAGCTGGATTTCGAAGGGGCAGAGGAGCCAGAGACCAAATTGCAAACATGTGCTAGATTATGGAGAAAGCTAGAGAGTTCCAGAAAAACATCTACTTCTGCTTCATTGACTATGCAAAAGCCTTTGACTGTGTCGACCACAGCAAACTATGGCAAGCTCTTAAAGAAATGGGAGTGTCTGATCACCTCATTTGTCTCCTGATAAATCTCTATGTGGGACAAGAAGCTACAGTTAGAACTGGATATGGAACAACTGATTGGTTCAAAATTGGGAAAGGAGTACGACAAGGCTGTATATTGTCTCCCTGCTTATTTAACTTATACACAGAATTCATCATGCGAAAGGCTAGACTGGTTGAATCCCAAGACGGAATTAAGATTACTGGAAGAAATATCAACAACCTCAGATATGCAGATGACACAACCTTGATGGCAGAAAATGAGGTGGAATTAAATAACCTTTTAATAAGGGTGAAAGAGGAGAGCGCAAAATATGGTCTAAAGCTCAATATCAAAAAAACTAAGATCATGGCCACTGGTCCCATAACCTGACAAATCGAAGGAGAAGAAATGGAGGCAGTGAGAGATTTTACTTTCTTGGGCTCCATGATCACTGCAGATGGTGACAGCAGTCACGAAATTAAAAGATGCCTGCTTCTTGGGAGAAAAGCAATGACAAACCTAGACAGCATCTTAAAAAGCAGAGACATCACCTTGCCAACAAAGGTCCGTATAGTAAAAACTATGGTTTTCCCAGTAGTGATGTATGGAAGTGAGAGCTGGACCATAAAGAAGGCTGATCGCCGAAGAATTGATGCTTTTGAATTATGGTGCTGGAGGAGACTCTTGAGAGACCCATGGACTGCAAGATGATCACCTATCCATTCTTAAGGAAATCAGCCCGACAGATCCTGAAGCTGAGGCTCCAATACTTTGGCCACCTCATGAGAAGAGAAGACTCTCTGGGAAAGACCCTGATGTTGGGAAAGACTGAGGAGAAGGGGATGACAGAGGACGAGATGGTTGGGCAGTGTTCTCGAAGCTACCAGCATGTGTTTGACCAAACTGCGGGAGGCAGTGGAAGACAGGAGTGCCTGGCGTGCTCTTGTCCATGGGGTCACAAAGAGTTGGACATGACTAAACAACAACAAATTCCTGCTTAGTAATAAATGTATTTAATAGGGGTATATTATACTGAAAGCTGATGGCATTTGTTTTTGTACCTGAGTACTATAAGTAATTCTGTGCTGTGTGGAGCCACCCACTACCAATATTATATATTGGTATTATATATTTATAATATTAAATACTATATATTTATAATATTACCCCACTCACTACAAGCTCACCTTACTTGTCCACCAGTTTTCACAAACCATTGCTGCATTTGTAAAACTACTCCTGGTGGATGATATCTTGGGAAGTGCCAGATTAAAAAATTAGTCAGAGTGAAGATTTTACCTGTTTTAACTAAATTCTAGGATTCAATATTTACATGTTTGATTCTTGCCTTAAAGTACAAAGCTGTGCTGTTGCTTTTAAGTGTGAGTAATAATCTGCAGTGCAGAAAAGTCTAAAATCCACATGAATGTGAAATAATGGAATTCTGTGTCTAGATTCGGATATGGAATTTAGTAGTTAAGTGCCTGTGAAATCTCATAGTGAATTATGGGTTATTTCTTACTGCTTTTCCCTGACTCAAGCTCTCTCCCATCTTACCTGTTGCCTCCCTCTGACCTTGAGGAGGCTTCATGGCTGCAGTAGGTGCCCAGAGCAGCTTCAGAGGAGAGTCTCTGAATACCTGGTTGCTTCATATCTTGCAGTGCAGGCAAGTGCACATTTAAAAATAAATTCACTTTCAACTAAAAATTACCTAAGCAGCAGAAAGAAAATTAAATTCCACCAGAAATAGGAAAGTAGGACTAATATACCATATATCTCCTGTTGAGCAGATGCTTTATCATTTATTACCTCACCTTCCTGTTTAAACCTTATCAAAGATACTTAAGGGGATATCTTTGTTATCATTATCTTTGTGCGAGTAACCTTGTGGAAACTTGAGGTCTTTCTCCAGGCATTGCCCTAACGTAATTAATAGCTGAATTCTATGCATGTTGGCTTTGGAAGTTCTACTCTGTTTCAGTGGAGCTCAACTCCCACGCTAAGTGTGCATGCGACTGCATAATAGCTCTCCCACATGCTATTGCAAACTGCAGAGTAATATTTTGTCATTGTGCCCTGAATCATCATCTTGATTCCCTCTCTCTTCTATGCCCTATGAATAATTATAATGAATTTGAATGTCGGCTCACTCAAGCTCTTTTTTTTTTAGTTGATCCTAATGTGTCTGCCGCGAGAATGTTTTTCATTTCTCCCCTAATAAGCCAACATAGGTACTTGCAGTTTACATCTCTTTGTAAAGTGAAAGTTGGCATTACTTGTTTAGGTATAGCTTGTAAAAGTTTCACTGCATATCAGATAGCTGGTAGTTACTACAAAACTTGCAAAGCTGCTTCTGTTTTTCTGAAGATATCCTGATAGGCTTATGGAAAAGGCTCAGGTAGAAGGTGGGGATTTTTCCCCTTCTAAATTATTGGCTTTAAAAAATATTTATTTCTCAGTGTATGATAGATGCCTGTAAATGAACTGCTCTGGTGACTTGTAATTGTGTGTCGTTAGTGACCATACTTTTCCATGTATAACACGCCCCCATGTATAAGACACCCCCTATTTTGGGGGACTAAAAATAAATGGGGGGAGATTGCCCAGAGTTCTTGAGCTTTTTTTGCGGAGGATTGCACAGTTATTGAGCTGCAGTACTTGTGTTGCTTCTGAGTAGCCATACACATAATTGTTCTCTAACTCTTGAAGATACTCCCATTTCTCTGTTGTTGTTGTTGCTGCTGCTGCTGCTGCTGCTGCTGCTCTTCTTCTTCTTCTTCTTCTTCTTCTTCTTCTTCTTCTTCTTCTTCTTCTTCTTCCTCTTCTTCTTCTTCTTCTTGCTGTTTGAGTGAATAAAATTTGCTTGGATTAGAGAGAACCCCCTCTATCAGTTATTCTGGTAGTTTTATTTCCATGGGAAGGGAAGAAGTTTAGCATGAAATAAAAGGACATGACTACCCTTCTGCAAGTGTGTTCTCACCCCTCACCCTTCTTTTCTTAAGATTCTGAAAGGCAAGAAAAAAGGCCTATGTACCAAATCTAACTCCTGGGGCACAAATCTACATTCTTGATCTGAACAAGAACATAGAATCATAGAATTGTAGAGTTGGATGGAATAAACCAGGGGTTGGCAAGGTTTACCTTGCCTGGACTGGTTCACTTCAGCAGATATCCCTCCGTGGGTGGCATCGTGCATGCGGGATTTCCGGCATCTGCATCTGCAGAGAGGCGATTTCCCCAGTTTATTGGGGGCTGAGCCAATAGTGACATTCCATATATATTGCTCTGCTAAATTATCACATTGGGATGAATTTTCATTCGTCTTTCTTGCCTATAAGCCTTAGAAGGAGATATTAAATTCCATTAGTGATTCAGCGTCTTTTCTTCTGTCCCTCAAATCACCTGGAAACTGACCAAAAGATAAATACAGTGGTACCTCGGGTTACAGACGCTTCAGGTTACAGACACCGCTAACCCAAAAATAGTACCTCGGGTTAAGAACTTTGTTTCAGGATGAGAACAGAAACCGTGCGGCGGTGGTGGCAGCGGCAGCAGCAGCAGTAGCAGCAGCAGCAGCAGGTAAAGTGGTACCTCAGGTTAAGAACGGACCTCCGGAACAAATTAAGTTCTTAACCTGAGGTACCACTGTAGTCATGTTGGTCTCCTGCTGTTAAAACAGTAGGAGTCTAGCATCTGATGAACTGAACTCTAGTCTACAAAAGCACATACAGTGGTACCCCGCAAGACGAATGCCTCGCAAGACGGAAAACCCGCAAGACGAAAGGGTTTTCTGTTTTGGAGGCGCTTCGCAAGACGAATTTCCCTATGGGCTTGCATCGCAAGACGAAAGCCCATAGGGAAATGCTGGCGGTCGGGAGCAAAGACTTTCGCCCACAGCCGGCCTTCAGAAGAGGACCTCTTCTGAAGGCCGGCGGGGGGCAAAAGTCTTTGCTCCCCCCCGCCTGCCTTCCCCCCCCCCGCCTGCCCCGGGCGATCTTAAAATGCTGGCGGGCGGGAGCGAAGCGTTCGCTGCCGACCCCCAGCATTTTAAAATCTCCAAGGGACAGCAGAGAAGTCTCTGTCCCGGGGAGATTTTAAAATGCTGGGGGTCGGGAGCGAAGCGTTAGGTGCCGACCCCCAGCATTTTAAAATCTCCCCCTGTCCCGGGGAGATTTTAAAATGCTGGGGGTCGGGAGCGAAGCGCTGCCGACCCCCAGCATTTTAAAATCTCCCCGTGTCCCGGGAAGGTTTTAAAATGCTGGGGGTCGGGAGCGAAGCGTTAGCTGCCGACCCCCAGCATTTTAAAATCTCCCCCTGTCCCGGGGAGATTTTAAAATGCTGGGGGTCGGGAGCGAAGCGCTGCCGACCCCCAGCATTTTAAAATCTCCCCGTGTCCCGGGAAGGTTTTAAAATGCTGGGGGTCGGGAGCAAAGAACTGCCTTGTCTAGTGCATGTTCTCAGTGATTGTATTTGTCACAAATTATGTAGGACGGTGGCAATACTCAGTAATGTCATCCTATGGTTCTATCCATGTTATTGATCAAAAATTCTATCAGTATTATCAAGCAATGTTTGTTGAGTGCTGTTAGCTAATGCAGCCTGTAGTCACAGAACTAACAATTTCCAATACATGTTGTGACAGCAGGAAAATGTTATATTTTGCTACTACCAAAAAAGAAAGAAAGAAAAGGAAACACCATAGTTTTCAGCAAAATGTGTTTTGTTTTTAAATTAACAATTCCAAAGGTCTATTAACATTCAATTATTATCAGCAAAAAAACTCCTCTTTTAATTCTCATTAGTTGTTTTTGGTTATGGTTTTGTTAACTGCATAGAAACTGCTCTAGTGTTTAAGTGGTATGCAGATATATGCAAAACAAATGATTTAATTGCATGCCACAATAGATGATTCATTAAGACTTCAAGTAGGATGGCTAACACAGAAAATGGGTATTATTGTCACTTCTGTGCTGCTGCTGCTTCTACTGCTGTTGTACTGGATAGTTTTATATGAAAGATGCAAAGACCAGTAGTGGAACACAGAATTATGAAGCATGGTAAATAACTTAGTGTGTTGTGAAATCTTTTCAACATGCTTCATGGGAAGCGATTCATAAATGATATGCTTATACTGTATAGCTTTCTTGAAAAAGTATAGGAAAGAAGAGAGCACCTAGTCAGGAGGTTTAGAACAACTGAAGAAACATGTTATTCTGTGTCTTACTGTGTTGTACAGTGGTGCCTCGCAAGACGAAAATAATCCGTTCCGCGAGTCTCTTCGTCTAGCGGTTTTTCGTCTTCTGAAGCAACACTATTAGCGGATTAACGCTATTAGCGGTTTAGCGGCTGTTAAAGGCTTAGCGGCTTAGCGGCTAAAAGGCTATTAGCGGCTTAGCGGCTTAGAAAAAGGTGGGGGGGAGCGAAAAAAATCGCAAGACTCGCAAGATGTTTTCGTCTTGCGAAGCAAGCCCATAGGGAAATTCGTCTTGCGAAGCGCATCAAAAAACGGAAAACCCTTTCGTCTAGCGGGTTTTTCGTCTTGCGAGGCATTCGTCTTGCGGGGCACCACTGTATTATTTACTGAAACAATGTAGGAATATGCTCCTCTTTAACTTGCACTAAATCTTTTCAACCAATAGAGGTCAGTGGAGGAAATCTGTAGGAGGGTCATTACTGACTGTTCTACATCTCCACTGCATGAAATGACTGTAGTCAAAAGCTTTCATTTCCTTCAGTTTTCTAGTATCCAGTGTTAGAATTGGCTGTATCTAACTGGAAAAAGTAATACATAATAAAAATCGTCTTTGCCTGGTCTAACAACACCAAGAGAAATGGAGACTATGATAGAAGTCTAGTGCTTGAGCTATGAGATAAGTATTCATGCTCTGCAAAGTAGTCATTACCTATTGCTTGTTAGGTCTGCCTGCCTTTCCCAGTCCTTGAAAATAGCCTTTCATTTTGTGTGTGTGTGTGGGGAACCCCTCCCTAAACATCTTCCTGCCACTGCTGACTGGCAATATGAAGGCTCTCACGGTGCCAGTCTACTACTGTTTGGGCATGGAAGAGGGAATGGCTGAATTTAATTAATATTTCACTATCCTGGTTGTAGTACACAGATCTTAAACTTTGTTTGCCCCTAAGGTTAGGGATGCGGGTGGTGCTGTGGTCTAAACCACAGAGCCTAGGGCTTGCCGATCAGTTGCTTGGCAGTTCGAATCCCTGCAAGAGGGAAAGTTCCCGTTGCTTGGTCCCTGCTCTTGCCAACCTAGCAGTTCGAAAACACGTCAAAGTGCAAGTAGATAAATAGGAACCACTCCGGCGGGAAAGTAAATGGCGTTTCTGTGCGCTGCTCCCTGAGCCAGTAAAGCGAGATGAGCGCCACAACCCCAGAGTTGTCTGTGACTGGACCTAACGGTCAGGGGTCCCTTTACCTTTAAGATTAGGTTTAAGCAGTTCTATAAATAACACTTGAAGTTTCAAAGGAATATTTTTTTGATAGACAATACTGCTACTCATTTCTTTTAGCCTTAAAAGCCACAAAGGAAGTGAGACATTGCTAGGTCTTTAATTTTTAAACTTTTCATCCCCTGCACTAGATAGATGTGTTAGCATTTAAGATACGAACAGGAAGTTGGCTAAGGGGAAAGAACTGAGGTTAAACATGGTACGACCAAATTAACACATTCTTTTCTGAGCAGATTTTCTGAGATGATGGCTTCTCTGGTGAGTTTAATCTATTCCAATGACTAGACTTTATCATTGCTTTCCAAATGTTAATCTTTTTCTTTTTTTATATGCTTGGGTTCTGCAAATGTTCCTTGTTAGTAAAACTCTTGACAAAAAAAGAAAAGAAAAATGCAAGTTGTGTAATGTATAACTCCAATGTGCTGCTAAGATTATTGTACTGGATGCTGTGACAGCCTCTGAGTAGGAAATCTATATCTGGGTACTTCATTAACTCTCCAGTGCAAATGCATTACAGTGGTGCCTCACAAGACAAAAAGAATCCGTTCTGTGATTCTCTTCGTCTAGCGGTTTTTTTTCGTCTTGCAAAGCAAGCCCATTGAAGGATTAGCGGATTAGCGCTATTAGCGCTATTAGAGGCTTTTAGAGGCTTATCTGCTGATTGGATCAGCTGATAAGCGGCTTAGCGGCTTAGAAAAAGGGGGGGAAGGGGAAAAAACAGCAGGAACTCGCAAGACATTGTTGTCTTGCGAAGCAAGCCCATAGGAGATTCGTTTTGCGAAGCACCTCCAAAACGGAAAACTCTTTCGTCTAGCGAGTTTTCCGTCTTGCGAAGCATTCGTCTTGCGGGGCACCACTGTACTTGAAAGTAAATTCCATGTAGTTTGCTGAATTGATTTCTTTTGTAACATATTTGCTTAGTAGTCTATATAGACCACATTATACATAGGAATCTGATACACAGAAATATATCCTTCAAGTGTAACATAATACGTTTCTTCTGCTAAAGTATTCATGTTGTATAACCTATGCAGTGGATTCCTGACCAGTATTCTTGTGACAAAATAAATAATGGTGCCATGTTTCAAAAGCAACTCTCTTCTTCCACAAAGGTCATCTCCTTTCATAATTTACAAAGGTAAAATCTACACAGGAGCATTCAGCAGTAAGCTTTGACCATTGGGAATTCCCTGTGGAAAATGCATTGGGGTGCAGCAGCAGATATCTTACTGTGTGCAACTAAAGGGTAAATTCTATTAAGGCCAACTAACCAAGAAGGGGACAACTGGAGGTGTAAGTTAGCAACCAGGCAGAGTGGTGGGATGTTTGCTGAAGTAGCACGGTACTCTGATTGGCTGTATAGCCCTGAGGGCTTTTTTCCTCTGTATGTTTGGTTGAATGTCTTCCTGCTATGTACTAAGCCTGAAGTAAGAGAGAGAGAACCTACCTGTTTGTTTCTCCTCAAATTATATGCTGGCTTTGTTAAGCTAAACCTAACACATAAATCAGACCAAATAATTTATTTTCTAGTGTACTATACATTATTTCCCTTGAAATATTGCTCAGTATTGTTAAGCATGTATGTGACTGCCTTGCTCTGGAATGAGTTCACAGGGCGAAGAGAGCCAACGTGGTACCTTCCAGATGTGTTGGGAACTACAACTGCCACAGCCAGTTAAACCATTGTTCAGGGATGATGATACTACAGCAGCATCTGGAGGGCACTGTGTTAGCTACTTCTGAAAGAACAAAAAATCCTTCCAGCTTTGTAGCAAAGGAAACAGTCACAAGCGCTTACAAATCCCCCGCTTCCCTTATCTAAAGGAGGAATATGAAGAAGGGAGTGCTGGTGTTTGCTTGAAAAGCAGCCATATGGAGGCAGCTGTGTTCATTCATGTGCAGCAGCTAACCACAAAGATCCAGTGACTCTTTCTTTGTGCCACCTGAGGAACATGTGGCCGTGTGTGAGATTTTGTGGTGGCCGGTTGTTGCACACAAAAGCTGAAATGTGGAGCAGCCACCATATGGTTGCATTTGAAGTGTCCACTGTACAGATGTTTGTCTGTGGATTTTTGCTTATTCTTTATTTCAGGAAGCAAAATTATCTCTCAGGCAAGTTGATTGGTATGCTTGCGGTGCAGAGTTCAGTTGCAGACAAGAAATTAAAAAGGGATAAACTGGGCAGATATTTGTGATACTTCCCCTGCCCTTTAAAGCAAAACAAAGAAAAGCTGTGTTTACTATAGTACCCTGCTTGTTGACATGTTTCACTACCAGCTGTCCAGTAGCATAGCTCAGCTGAAGATTTACTGGCGACCTTATTACTGCAGTAAATAATCTTGCTTTCCAAGAGAACTGGAAATTATCCGAGACACATTGGAGGTCTTTTGAGCATGCAGTTAGGCTTTTTCCCACTCTTGGTGTTTCAGGCATCCAAATAATCAGAATAAAATCCTGCTTTGAAGGAGGACTCCACTAGGCTTATTTTTGTCATCAAATTCTTTGTACATTACATTCATGAATTAACATCGCAAATGAATTTGGCTCCACGCAGGAGAATCTGAAGAATGTGTGACAGAGGCAAATAATCTTCAGGCCATGTTTGCGAGATTGAGACAATTTTGTAGTAAGGTTTGCAGTTTATTTGTCAAACCCAAACATATGTATGGGCATTCCTTAGTTAAAGCTGACCAAAACCAAATCAGTCACCCCTCAAAAACGTAGTGAAGAGATGCTTGCAGATGGTGCAGAAAATCATACAATGATGGAATTCCATAGCCAGGTGCCACTACAGAGAAGACCCTACCCTGACTCAATGAGCTGTATCTTGTGGCAATACCTTCAGAATGGCTTCTCCTGCAGCTCTAACGACCCAGGAAGGCTGCTTATAGGGAGAAGTGACCTTTAAAAACATAGGTCCTACATCATTTAGGGCTTTATAGGTATTAGTTAGCATACCTTGAATGGGTTTCTGATGGTGGCCAGGGCTGCTCTTGGGTACAGAAAATGTACTGAGTGAACTAAAACTCATTTAGTAGGAACCCCTAGTTTGCTCATCTTCACAAGGTCAATATTTTTGTTGGCTGCACTGATCTTACTCAAATATCCTGGAAGCTCTCCAAACCCAATGTTTGCACTTCTCTTTTGTTCTCGCAATCTTCACAGGCGTGCACGGCTTTTAGTGCTATTCCCTCCCCTTTTCTAAAAGAAGCCCCATGTTTTAAGAAGTGGCTTTGATGTGCGCTGTTGTATTTCATTGGCTGAGTGCTGTGCCTCTTTACATCCTCTTTTCCTCTTCCCCTCCCCCTCCATTGTTCCTCCTCATATCGATTTCCCCCCTGCTTGCCCACTTGGGAAACACCTGCCCTGCTGGAGCAATGTACTGAAATGCGTTTACTTTTTTTTTATAGTTTCAATCCAGAAAGTTGGCTGCTTCCCTCTTTCCCCTCCCCTTCCCCTTCCCCTTTCTCCCATGCCCCTTGCCGCAGCAGCAGTTACTTGTCCTTTGACCCTGGTGCCTGCCTGTGCCCTTCGGCTACTTCTTTTGTTTCTGCCCCAGCCATATGGGAGGAGAGGATGAGGGGCCTTGCTGAAACAAAGTTCATTGAGGGAATCATGGTATAGCATGGAATCACAGAATAGTAGAGTTGGAAGGGACCATGAGGGTCATCTAGTCCAACCCCCCTGCAATGCAGGAAGGCGTTGCATTCCCTGAAAGCAGTTGTAGTCCCCAACCTGATGGAAGGCTCCTATTTCCTCTTGGGTGCTAAGAAAGCTCCCTCATCTGACTTGATTTCTTATTTGCATAATAAATAAAATTTCATGAAACATAGGATTTTCAAAGAAACATTATATTAATATACCACCTTTCCACCAAAGAGCTAAGAAGGCATATGTGGTTCTCTCTCGCCACATTTTATCCTCACAAGAACCTTGTGAGATGGGTTAGGCTGAGAGACAGTGAATGACCCAGTGAACTTCCTGATGGGAGTGGGTCTGGGACCCCAGTCTACCAGGTCTTAGTCCAGCACTCTGACCACTACACCACACAGGCTCCCAAGAAAGGCAGGCAAACATTTCTTAGGAAATGAGTGCCAACCTGGAACCACAACTGGAGGCAGCCACAACATGCCCATTTTTCACTTGCATTTTTAGCAACATTTAGGTAGGAGCTATATTGATGGCGTTGGGACGCGGGTGGCACTGTGGGTTAAACCACAGAGCCTAGGACTTGCCAATCAGAAGGTCGGCGGTTCGAATCCCCGCGACAGAAGAAGAAGAAGAAGAAGAAGAAGAAGAAGAGTTTGGATTTGATATCCCGCCTTTCACTCCCTTTAAGGAGTCTCAAAGCGGCTACCATTCTCCTTTCCCTTCCTCCCCCACAACAAACACTCTGTGAGGTGAGTGGGGCTGAGAGACTTCAAAGAAGTGTGACTGGCCCAAGGTCACCCAGCAGCTGCATGTGGAGGAGCGGAGACGCGAACCCGGTTTCCCAGATTACGAGACTACCGCTCTTAACCACTACACCACACTGGCTCTCGACAGGGTGAGCTCCTGTTGCTCGGTCCCTGCTCCTGCCAACCTAGCAGTTCGAAAGCACATCAAAGGGCAAGTAGATAAATAGATACCGCTCCGGCAGGAAGGTAAATGGTGTTTCTGTGCGCTGCTCTGGTTCGCCAGAAGCGGCTTAGTCATGCTGGCCACATGACTCGGAAGCTGTACGCCGGCTCCCTCGGCCAATAAAGCGAGATGAGTGCCGCAACCCCAGAGTCGGTCACGACTGGATCTAATGGTCAGGGGTCCCTTTACCTTTATATTGATGGCAAAACAGCCAGGGGTGATGAGGGGTGAAAGTGAAAGTATGCACAAGTCACTGTGCAGGGGGTGGGTGAGGATATAGAAAAAAAGAAACTAGGTAGAGAAAGATAATGGTGGGTGATCTCCCATAAATCCCCAAATCTCATCAGTGGAAACAAAAGCAAAGCCCTCACCTTCTGTTTCCCTTAGAGGTGGCACAAAAGAGGAGGGTTACATATCAGGAGGCAAAGCGGATTTTGAAAAAGGAAAGTGGAGTGAACCTCAGGAAATTATTAGTTAAGGTGCCACTTTACAAAGAGATCTTTACTGGCAACATAGGAATTGGAAACTGCCTGCCCACTGAAGATCATTTGGTTTTCAACCAGTGTGCTGTGGCATCCTGGGGTCCCTTGAATAATGGTCAGAGGTGCTACAGGCAACACCAGATTCTGTCCCTCTTTCCTTCCGTCTCTCTATAAGAGAGACATTTGCTTTTCCTACCATACCTGGTATAGGAATAACAACCATTGCATAGCACAGAGGGCCATCTGGAGGCACTCTTGGTGTCTCTGAACAGAAGAGGTGCTGCTGGTTGTTTCACTGGGTTTATACGTACTTGTGCATTTTAGTGTTTAAAACTGAATTACCAGAGCAATTTGTCGTAAGAAGAAATGTGTGTAAACACATTTGAATTGTAAAAAGAAATGCTGCTGGCATGTTAGCACATGGGGCTTTTCTCCCCACCGCCCTCCTTTTTTCCCTTTATGCTAAAACCAGTGACATTCAGTGACCCACAGACTGAAGCTTGTAAATTTTTAAATATGGGCTGTAATATAGACTTTTACTCCAGGTAAAAGGTAAAGATGTTTACTCTAGTCACCTGTTGAGAATGAAAACGGCTAGTGGGTGAGTCTTGTGTACTGCTGGACTAGGGTTGCACGACATTTACATTCTCATTGAATTTGAAATGCTATTGACTCTTTTAAGATGAGAAAGGAATGGGAGAACCCAGCACACACAGCTTCAGTAGCAAATCCGTTTTTTTATTTAAAAAAAACAAACCATAATGGGCACTTCCTCTTCCTTGCACTTTCAGAACCCTGTTTCTAGAAGTGAATCTATCCACACTGAATCTCTCCAGGTTCTGTACAAGGGATGTGCTCTGTCCAACGCTGCCTCTGTGTTATACAAACTTAACAGTAGGAAGGAAACCATTGACAGAAATGTGGTCTGCTTCACTTTGGCCATGGAATGGATTCTTGACTCATTTTGCAATCTCTGAGCCACTAACTTGGGCCAAAATCACACATGCATTTTAAAAGCACTTTATCGTTGGGTTCCCTTGCAGGCAAGCTTACTGTCATTTGTAAATCAAGCTTTCTCCGTACATCTCCCCACCTTTGGCTGACTGCATCTTTAGCACCTGTTCTTGTTCTTCTTTTAAGGAAAATAGTTAGCAGTTCCAATTATGTAATTTGGCCCTTACTCACCATGAGCTGTAGAAGCAGAGGGTAGGTGGTGTGTGAAAAGAGGAAGGGGGAGCAGAGCATGTAAGGGGAAGAGAGCGCAGGCAGTTGAAGAAGAAGATGAGCAAACCATCCCTATTAGAAGTGAGTTCTGGATTTTGCAACACTGATGTTGCATTTAAAAGACAAGGATGGGGGGAGGGGTGTACTCTCAAAAATGGGATTGAAAAATGTAATGAACTTTAACAACATTTTTATTTATTGAATTTATATACAGTAAACATTTCAATGCATTTTGGTGGAAAAGAATTATGCACACTGGATTATTCTGGTAAGGTAGCATCTCTCAAGAACACTAAAGATTGGCTCTAATGTTGATCCTTCTAGAGTTCTAGCTAAAGTCAAAACTAAACAAGATGGGAGCAGGTACACTCTGTCACTCATGTATCCACCCCACATATAAAATGTTGGTAGACGGATTCAATTCTATCCAGGAGCCCTTGGGAACAAGCCACCTGGGAAAATGAACCTTGGCCACCTCATAAGCCATCTCAAAAGAGGTATTCAGTTCTGTGTGAGTGTGTGAGTGTGTGAGAGTGTGTGTGTGTGTGTGTGTGTGTGTGAGAGAGAGAGAGAGAGAGAGAGAGAGAGAGAGAGAAAGAGAAAGAGAGAGAGGAGAGAAGAAAAGCATCTTCTGCGTTGTATGTGGTGTGCATCTTTCTAAAACAATTTCCAGTGTGATCTCCCCAAACTGGAATGGGACCTTGGGGGTGAGAGAGAATTGTAGCCCTTTGGCTTTTCTACAGCCCCCATCTGGATCAGGGCCCCACACCAGTTATTTGCATGGGTGGTGAAAAAGCTCCCCTGCAGAAACATATCTGGGGGTATTTCTGTTAGATCAGGGTCCTCCTCTGTGATGGATGTGTATGTGTATTTAAGCGAACTGGCTAGAGTAAAAGATCATTAGTCATTGGGGAGAAGTAGGCATGTATGAACTTAATTTTAGTTGCATTTATTTATTTATGTATTTATTTATTTAATTTGTATGCCGCCCTTCATCCGTTGGCCTCAGGGCAGTTCACAACATAAAAATACAATATAAAAACACAAAATTCATGATTAAAACAAGGGGTGAGGAAAAACCACAAACCAATAACCCCTCCTCCGCTCTGCTGATTTTAATCAGCCAAAGGCTTGGTTGAAGAGGGATGTTTTCACTTGGTGCCTGAAGGTGTAGAATCAAGATGCCAGCTGAATCTCCCTCTGGAGAGCATTCCACAAATGAGGAGCCACTGCAGAAAAGGCCTGTTCTCGTGTTGTCATCCTCTGGACCTCTTGTGTTAGAGGCACATGAAGAAGGATCTCAGAGGATGATCTCAAGGTCTGGGTTGATTGTAATTCTTTTACTGATGTTTTGCTAATTACATTATATGATTTGTGCTGTACTCGTGATGCTCTTATGTTATTTGTTGTTTGTAAACAGCTTTGGCATTCATGGAAAGTGGCACAGAAAGACAATACAGTGGTACCTCGGGTTACATATGCTTCAGGTTACATATGCTTCAGGTTACAGACTCCGCTAACCCAGAAATAGTACCTCGGGTTCAGAACTTTGCTTCAGGATGAGAACAGAAATTGCGCTCCGGCGGCGCGGCAGCAGCAGGAGGCCCCATTAGCTAAAGTGGTGCTTCAGGTTAAGAACAGTTTCAGGTTAAGAATGGACCTCCAGAACGAATTAAGTACTTAACCTGAGGTACCACTGTAAATCAATGTACAGCAACTCATCAAGGGTTGTGAAGCTTCCTGCTTTTGCTATCTGCCCAGCTTTGCAAGAGTGTCATTTGAATGGCACACTGCGAAGTTTCCTTGTGTAACCTTCTTTCTTTTCTGAGGTTGTTGTTGATTCCTTGTTGTTTGATCTTGTGGTATTTAGTGTCACTGGCCTCGGCCGTAATAAAACTTGAAACTTGAAACTTGCAAGAGTGTCAAATATCTATTGGCAACGTATGCTATGTGTCTCTTGGGCTGTCTGTGGCTTGCTGGATCACAAATTCTGCAGACTTGACTTATGCAGCACTTCCTCCAGAATCTCTTTGCAAGGCAAGCGTTCCTGAAATCATTCTTGGATTCCCATATGAGGGTGTTTTAGTGTAATACAGTGCAAGAAAGAAACGTGTCATGGGAAGAACACACTGATTTCACTGCAGAGTTGCAAGTTTAAGCACATGTTGTATTTTGTCCTCCTGTCACTGAATTGCAAAGAATGCATTGCTGAAGTGGATTGTAATTATTTTATGCTAAATTTTAAGTGGAACAACAGTTCAAAAACAAAGGAAGTTCTTTCAGTTGCCATGGATACAACATATCGCCTTTATGAGCTGTCATTTTTGTCTGGTCTCCAATAATCACTATTTCTTAATCTTTGCAAATTCACACATGCTAAAATCTCATTTAAGTTCTAAATTTGTATGGTGGAATGTGAGTCTTCGATCTCTAAAACATGGATGCAAAAAGCTTCTGGGGGACTTTCCCCATTATCCTGCATTTGATACCTTCCTGTTTTAAAACAAAACCTATTCCACAGGTTAGAAGAAGTTAGGTGCAAAAGGATGCCAGCACGGCTGAATAGCAAAGTCATGGATTTTTAAATGCCAGAAGATCGCTTCTGAAAGAGCAATAAATTCTATTCCAAAATAACAGTATAAAGCAGTGAAGGAAATTGAAGAGTAATTTGGTAAAAAATAATAATATTTACAAACTACAAATATTTCTAGAAGCATATCAGCTAAGAGGCAGAAGGATCTTAACCATAGATGACAATGTCAAAATGATAGTGAAGAAATTTCAGAGAAGGTAAATGAATTCTTCACATCTTTATTGTGCTCCTTGGAGGAAAGATGGGATAATAAATCACATAAATAAAAATAATTTTTCACTGCCAGAGGTGTTACAGTACATCTGAGCCATTGTTTTTTTGGTTAATGAGTCTCAAGAAGTATATTATAAGGAGTATAGTATGGTATTCAGTTGGGAGTTCCTAATGAATTCAAATGAGACATTATTGATCTGGAAGACTTTTAAACTGATCAAAGCATTGAAGAAAAACTAAGTAGCTGGGGTGTTTTTGCTTAGAAAAAAAAAGCAATAGGGGGGAAAGCAGCACAAGACCTTGGATTTCTTTTTCATTTTAATAATGAGGAGGGAATCAATAGAGGAACTGTGTTAAGAGTACCAACCATAAAAGTAGCTTTAATGGGGAAAGCTAGTATTTTGATAGTCTAATGAGGCTTCTGCTTCAGAGAGTGGAAGTAATTATTTTATGATAAGATAACGCTCCCTGGTTATAGGAAGTATATGAAACAGTTCTAATGTTAGCAAATGCCATGCATTCAGCAGTCGAGAAACCTTTGTTCTCAGTAATGTCAACGTGCGGAATGTTTGATTAGCTTGTCTGCATTTCAGCCCATGTGACAGGCGCAAGATAATGTCAAGTTCTGACTTTTAAATTCCAAAGTACTTCTAAATCAGTTTACATGGCTTAGGGTGCTTCAGTTAAAAATATATGCTTTCTCCCGCCTATGTTAGCAAAAGCCATAAGGCTGTCAAAAACCCGGCAAGTCATAGTACTTGACTTGATAGATACCAAGTGGTACAAGCCCTGTCTTACTGGAAGATCATACCTTGGGAACTATCCTCTATCATAGCTAGGTAAGGAGGGATATAAAAAAGCTACTCCTTGAACATTAGGGATAACGATTTATGGAAAAAACAGAAAGCAAGTCTTGGAATTCTGGGTTGCCCAGAGTTGTCTGGCGAATACCTAAGTGGGAGATGATCTGGGAAAAGCTATTTGAAGACAGTGCAGAATTCAAATGTCAGCAATCACATCGCTCATAGGAAGGAGATAGTGATGCAAGTGAAAACGTCAGAAATTGGAAAGGGCACGTGGCTGAAATCTTAGTAAAAGTCAGTATTGCTTAAAAAGCATTTGTGTAGGCAAACCTACCCAGACATGTAAAGATTGCTTGTGTTTTATTTCCTTTTTAATAATCCTTTGGTTGTTCTTAAAAACTTGTTTCTCTTTTTTATTGATAATTTTAATGTGTTGTTTTCTATTTTTGTAAACTGCTGCTGAAGATTTTCTTACAATCAAGCAGTGTGTAAGTTTTGTTGAATAAAGTAAATAAAATAAACAACTTTGCAGGACTGTCCTAATTCTGTAAGCATATTTTATGTGAGTACAAGTAGTGCTGTAACCAATCAGCAACAATGTTGGTCTTCAGGTAATTGTTGAAAGACAGTGTACAGTTCTTTGAAAAGTTATGCCGGGACCTCATGTTACTAACAATGCAGGGATGCCACTAAAAATTGCATCCCAACATCCAGGCTGTGTACACACCCTTCTGTAGGATTGTAGTTTTTCTCAGTCCAGAATAATTCATGCTCATCTTCAGCATGCTGCTTTCATTCAAGATTGATTCTAGATCCTGCCACCCACAAGGCTGAGTGTGGTTAACTGATATACATCTGAAAACCCTCCCCTTGATTAGGTTATTCCTCCCTGCTTGTGCCCCGAGTGAAAGGAGGAGGAAGTGCTGACTGCAATCTTGGTACCTCCCCACCCAATTGCTGGGACTGTCTACATCAGTTTCCATTGGTGTCCAGCAGGATAATGCTCAATCAATCAATCAATCAATCAATCAATCCATGCAATGATTTTTTATTTTTGGAATGAAACCAGTTTATAAATAAGCACTTTTCAAGGGCAGTAGTGTTTGTGTGTACAGTGGTGCCTCGCAAGACGAAAATAATTCGTTCTGCGAGTCTTTTTGTCTTGCGAAGCACGGTCCGTCGCAACTGCGCCTCTTCAAGCGGCTTTAAGAAAAAAGCGCAAGACGTTTTCGTCTTGCGAAGCAAGCCCATAGGGAAATTCGTCTAGCGAAGCAACACAAAACCAAAAAACCCTTTCGTCTAGCGAGTTTTTCGTCTTGCGAGGCATTTGTCTTGCGGGGCACCACTGTATGTGTGTAGACTATATACAGAAAACAAATACCCCACCCTCCATTGATTCTAGAGTAAAATGTGTGTATGCAACCTAAGTTGTCCCTCCTCAGATAGGAAAGCTTACCCTTCATTGTGCTTTTCCCCACCCGCATTCCCCATAACTGTCTGCTGCTGGTGGGGAGGGAAGGAAACCCATAGCATGGGTTAAGTGGTTTTACACATGAGGGTGAAAATAATTGGGGTGCCCTTTTCTGGAGCAGCCCCTTGTTGCCTGTAATATGGAGCACCACTTTGAGAAATGATACCTAATATTTGTTAAATCATTGTGATGCAGTGGTTAGTGTTAGACAAGGATTGAAGGGTAACACAGGTTCAAATCTCCACACAGCCATGAAGCTGTGACCTTGGGCCAGTCACTAACTCGAAGCCTAGCAGGGTTATGAGGACAAAGTCTTTGTGTATTCAGGCATGGCCAAACTTGGCCCTCCAGATGTTTTGGGACTACAACTCCCATCATCCCTAGCTAACAGGGCCAGTGGTCAGGGATGATGGGAATTGTAGTCCCAAAACATCTGGAGGGCCAAGTTTGGCCATGCCTGTATGTAGAAGAACCATGTATTTAGAAACTGGTTTCATTCCTCAAGCTCTTTGGATCAAAGGTGGGATATCAATGTAATAAATAATTCCAACATTTTTTGGTAGGATCTTACACCTTTATGTGGCTGTAAGCAGCAGCTGCAAGAGAACATCTTCCCCGCCCCAGTAGAACATAATAAAAGAAGAAGAATCATAATTAATCCACAATTTGAAACACCTCTCCTTGTGTGTGGGATGTATTCTCTCTTTGATGTTGCTGCATAGCACTTCTCTTTTCTAATCAAAAGAATGTTTATTCCTCCAGCTGAAGTAGCAGAACAGCCTTAAGTAAAATGGGATGCAGTAAGTAAACACAAATTTCACCTGTGCAATAGGGCAGGGGGAGTGGGGATAAAGCAGCCAAGAGTTTAACCTAACACAGTTTTTTGATTTCCCTGGAAGAGTGAAGCATGTGTTTAAACCTAGTGGAATCAATAGGACCCAGAAGTGCTTAGATTTGTGCCTAATACATTAACAGTTTGTTTTAAAACTTTGAAAAACTCTTTGAAAATTGATTTTTAGCATTTTTCTCTGCAAACGGCTGTTGCTCTATTTTAAATCATTATTGCGTGTTTCCTGGCACACATCACAGGGGGGAACTGTGATGAAATTCAGTACTTCCTTTTTTGAAATATTCTGAGCTTCCCAGTACATTAAGCTCCTTGAAGGAAACGTTTACAACTAAGAAGTGTAGTTGACACCTTGCTTGATGTATATGTTCATGGGGATCTGTAAGTAAATCTACTTGCCAATTACTGCTTCAGATATTTGTCTGATCTTCCTAGTCTTGTTGGAGTAGGTGTTTAGTATGTCTTCTTTGCTTAGTTACTTCTAAACTGAAGTTTTGATGCCTAACTACTGAGGGATCTACTAATGTGCTTTATACTCCCTAATGAAAAGTGTCTGGGGTCTAAATGCATCAGTGCTTGGAGTTTTCTATTACAATAATTTTGATACTTCGCCTTGGTGAACTTCTTTTGTCTTTGTATATGTGAGTTTATTATTACAACTCATCCAAACTATTCAGTCTGTTTTTTCATGTGACCCTTCCCTTCAGAAGTCCTTTGGAGATCCCACTATAGCACAGATTTTCCAGCAGTTTTAAGTAGCCAGTTTTCTCCAATGTTTCCTCCCAAGTCCACAGATTAGTTTGGGAGAAGAAAATGCTTGTTGAGAGACATGCCTCTGTCAAAAGACTGGTCATGTGCAGTCTGGAGATGATTAAAAAAACCAAAGAAAAAACCCAATGCTTTATGTTTTGCTATTACTCACAAAATATTCTCTTATACTATGAATAAGGAAGCTCAGTTCTGCAGATCAACCAACTGTGGCGTATATAGTGGCTCATGCAGTTACAGCTAGAATCCAATCCTTTTCATTTCTTGATTGCAAAGAGATTGCTGGTGGTGGTACTCATGTTGGATCAGGATGTATTTGAGATGGCTGGCTTTGGTGAGGCAAAAATGCCCACAAGAGGCTATACAGGGATAACCAAAGGTATTGTCCTATCAGTCAAGTGTCAAAAGGGTTCTTGTTCCCAAGATGAGCTTTTCTCCATGTGCAAAGCACTCCCCTGATAATGTCATTGATAACCTTGACCCATTTCAAATGAATGAGTAGTTCAGTGTTTTAAAGTTTCAAGCTATGTTATTCTCTCATTTCGCTTCCTAGTCTACAAATATCTAGTTTGTTATCTTGTTCCTCCTTCATTATGATTAGCTGGCGAAGTCTTATTTGTTGATGGAATGCTTCTCTTTTATCTGCTTTCCTTTCCTCTTTATCTCCTTTCCTCCCCCCCTTTCTCCTATCCTGTGCATGATAGCACAGGCCATAGATGAGCTAGATATAGGAAATTAATGACCAGATCCCAAGTTCTGGCATAGTAGTAAGAAATTTCTGCAGAAAGCTAATTGGTCAAAATCTAACAAATGCTGTTAGTTTTGAAAATAAATATCTTGTTGAGGTCTGTTATGTGTCTTGGTGCACTTTTAGTTTTGTGAAGCTGTGGGCTTTTGTTTTTTTTAATATAGGAACTTTTTTTGTTCCTCTTTTCATTAGAGAATTGATGACAGTTGAGGTAGGAGGAAGAGACTTCAACATATACCAAAGTTTCTGGCTTGAAACTCAGAAGCAAAAGTTATTTTAATTGTTGACTAACATTACTGTTAATTAAAGGAAAACCTGTTAACCATGCAGACTGACTCATTATTTATGTACCAGATATTGAGGATAGTGCTGTTTTCCTTCGCTCTTCTGCTTGATTCTCCTGGACTGACGCTAAGGCACACAGCTGTGGTCACGGATGGATTAGATGCTGTGATTTCATGATCAAATGCCAAGACCTGGCATGTTAGCGAGCTGAGCTGCTGCCTTAACCTAAGACCTGCCTCAGGCCACTAGATTTGAGCTTTAACTGCTTATAAAATGGAGCCTCATGCCAGCTTCTCAGAAAATTAATATGCGAGGCCTAATTTCTCAGTAGTATTTGGAGAAAGATATGCAGTAACCTAGGAGAGGAATTCTCATTCTTCACAGCGGATGGCAAGGTTTAATTCCATTAAATTCCAGCTACAGAAGAGAGAGTAGGAGTGATGCAGCATGAATTGCTGACAAAATATCGTGTACTCTGAAATGTCACTTATTATGGATAATTGTTAGGCATGCTGCAAGCACTGCAATTGGATATCAGACACTCAGATATGTTCATCAGCTTCCTTCTCTCATATTGTAATAACTTTGCAACTGAGCTTATCATGTTCCATGCACACTCAGCACAATAGGTTCATAATTGCTGACCTCTGGACACTACCATTCCATAAATATTTAATAGCAATGTTCTTGGTATAGGCCTTAGAATTTAGAGCTCCCTTATAGAAAGGGGGTGAAGTATCTCCAGTATCTTAATAGCCTGATAGTGTGGAATATCATAGGATGGAGGTGCAAGATGTTATGAAACCTCCAAGAGGCAATCAGAACAGCTAGTGAGAGTCTTAAGGGTGGAGAGATGGAGAGGAGCACATGAACTGGAGAACAGTTGTTCCATACATTTAAGAAGTTAAGAAATGCTATAAATTCACCAAAATGCGATGTCGGGAAGCTAGGTAGCAGCATCTGAACTTGATAAAGTCATCAAAAAGAAGAAGAAGAAGAAGAAGAAGAAGAAGAAGAAGAAGAAGAAGAAGAAGAAGAAGAAGAAAGAAAGAAAGAAAGAAAGAAAGAAAGAAAGAAAGAAAGAAAAAAGAACAGGCCATCAAAATCTCAGTAGAAGAAGCCCCAGACTTGAAACTCAGTAACGTCCATCATATTATATCTTTAGGCACCAGACAAAAAGATTTCTTTTCTCCCATGCCTTCGGCTGATTAAACAATCTATAGTCTTTTAAACTGTGAGTGGGGTGGGTGGATTATTGTTTTATTTGTTACTATGCTATACATTTTTTGTGTTTTTGTATTGTAAACTACCTGGTGATTCTTGGATGAAGGGCGCTATAGAAATGTAGCTTATTATTGTTATTACTGAGCAGTATGAGCCCTCCAGGTAACCTACTTGCTTGCTAAGACTCTGCCTTTGTTGATCCTTACCAAAAGCATGACAAATGTTTCTTAGGGGCTCTGCTTTGTATCTTTTAATATTTGTTCGCTCTATCTAGACCTACAGGACAAGGACAACCAGGAGTTACTCCTAGATCAGAGGTGGATCACCAGCCCAGTGAAAAGGAGGGGGGATGGAGAGATGCACGGGTAGGAGAAGAAGAAATGTATGGTGTGTGGAGGGGAAACAGGTGGGGAACTTTGTATGTGTGGTCTGTTTTGTATGTGCAATCTGTGAGAAGGTGGGAGAGTGTGACAGAGAGAGAACAGGTGAGAAAGCAATGTGAGTGTGTAAAAGATTGAGTGTGGTGCGTACCCAACTGCCCCAGAAAAACTGGGACATCCCGTTCTTTCCTGCGAGACAATGGCAGCCATTTTGGGCACCTTGCTCTTATGTGATTTGGGGCCAACATCTAACCCCTCAAAAAGTGTTTTCTTCAGGTCTGTGATCTCACGCGGCATGTCAAAACATGCTTTTTCGGGTCCACTATCTCGTGTAGGTCATGCGACTCTCACACAGGTGGAGACCCGGAAGATAGCGTTTCATATTTCGGCCACGTTGTGTTGGAGGGTATGGTGGTGTGGCCATCGTGTGGGGGGGGGGCACTGGGGAGTGTTATCAATATTGCAAGATTGTGCCCCATATGGCAGCTGTTTTATGGCTGGCACCCACAGCACTTGTCTCTGCTGGTCCAAAAAGGTTAGTGGCCCCCTGGTGTAGCTTGTAAGAGTCTTTGAAGGTTTGTCCTTCATCTGGGAGATCCAATATTGTCTTTGATTTAAGACTCTCTCTTATCTGCCCTCTTCCTTCATACTGGCCCCTAGTATGATGCTTCTGCTCTTACTGCTTTCTGTCATCAGCCCATGCATGTTGAGACAGACCTCAGAGGTTTCCTATTAGCTAGAGGCCTCAAGGAGCAAAACTGTATTCTCTAAAATCTCCATGTTGTTAATTCTTGAAGAACATGAGGTCCCTTCCTTTCTGGTGTGTGACTCTTCATCCACACCACCTATGCTATGAAGAATGAACATTTCCTTCTCAGCAGGTGGTTAGCGTGCATGGAAATTAATTCTGCAGATATTAAAATCTTGTTTTTAAAAGGATACCTCTAATTAAAGTTGAAGACAACTGTGGGTAGCTGTAGCTGTCAAAAAGGTAGCTGTAGCTGTCAAAAGTAGCTTGGCTTCAGTACACATGTGTCAGATTGAGATGTATTTCATGCAAAAGTCTATAAATATTTCCTTTGCTATCCATTCCTAGTAGGGGCCTATCAATGCTGTTTGTTTGAGGATTTGTATAACTTGCATCTAGAACAGTAATAAACATAGTGCTTGTTCAAGATAAATATATGTGAGTCCTATTAACTTCCTGGAACAGAGATCTCTTGCTTCCTATGGCAAATATATTCTTCAGCAGGAAAGGAGCAGTGCTTGAAAGCGGTGTTTTCTGATCAGTCTGACAAGCTTGGTGTCTTAATGGGGCTTATTAATAACAGAAGGCTCTTAGTGGCCAATTAATTCAGTGTTGCTGGAGTACTCTGTGCAGTTCACTAGTTAGTATTAAGTAGCTTAGGTCTAGAAAGGGTTTGTAGCTTTTCATTTCATCTGGGGAGAATTAAAGGAGTAAGGGCCTTTTCAGTATTTTAAGATCGACACTAAAAACCAGTAGAATTCGTTCCATTTTTGTTTGTTAAAAACAACTTACAATAACAGAAGCAAGGTGGGTCCTAAAAATGTGCATTTCAGTTGTTAAAAGCCAGAGTCAAGAGGTGTATCTTCAGCTTTCATCAAAAGCTGAAGGTGCCTGGTGTATAATGAAGGTGCCTGGTGCATCTGTGCATCTCTGTGGGGAGGAAGTTCCACAACTTAGGGGCTGCCACAGTGAATGCCCTCTCCCAGGCTGAGTCTCTAATATTTCTTTCCTGGGCAAAGTGGTTGACAGGGCAGTGGCCAGCCAGCTGCAGGTTTGCCTGGAGAAAGCATTCTAGATCCATTCCAGTCTGGTTTCAGACCTGATTTTGACATTGAAACAGCCTTGGTTTCCCTGATTGATGACCTCTATTGGGAGAGAGACAGGGAGGATGGAACCCTGTTGGTTCTCCTTGACCTCTCATCAGTTTTTGACACCATGGACCATGCACCAACTACCTTAAAGAGTGTGTTCCCTAGTATGAACCATCTCAGAAGCTATGATCAGCAGCTGAGGCCTTGTAAGTGGTGCCACCACCAGGGTTTGCTTGGTTGGCACTGACTCATGGTAGGGCCTTTTCAGTGATGGTTCCCTGGTTATGGAATGCCCTCCTAGTGAGGTGTGCCTGTGTCTATCATTATTCACTTTTAGGAGGAATTTGAAAACAATCGGGGGGAAGCAAAGCAATGCAGGCTTTCTGCTATCTCCACTTTTCGTGAGTGTGGGTACTGTCTGAGCTCCCTTTCTTATGCTGTGCTTTGCTGTATAGGAGATATGACAAGGCCCAGCCCATGTGGAGGAATCCATGTTGCAACTCATGGCAATCATTGGCAACCATTGCTGCAAATAAGGAGTAGTGCAAATTTGCCCGGATAGCTTCCACTAGGGAAGGGGCTGCAACCAGCTGGCCTGTGCGCCAGTTCTAGGTTGTGTAGACTTGTTCTTGACTGCCCATCAGCAGAGGCGTTCTTTCCCATAGGGCTTAGTGGCTTGTTGCGCCAGGGCGCCGGCCTCTCAGGGGTGCCCCAGTGAGTGGGGGAGCTGCACGGCTTTGCTGGCGGCCTCCCCAGCTGCGCCCCGCCAACCATCTTTCCTTCCTACCCTCCTCGGGCCGCCCCCCTCTGCGGGCAGGTGAATTGGTGCTGCTGCTGCTTGTTCTGCTCCCACAAGCGCTCTGTGGCAACAGCGTGGGCTGCAACAGATGAGGAGCCACTCCTTGACTCTGAGGCGTTGGCCGAGGATGGGCCGCTGCCTTCTCTCCCTTGGCCGCATGAATCCCCTCAGCCGCCGCCCACCTAGCTACTGTCATCTGAGGGAGCGGCTCCCGAGGGGTCTGTTAAGTTGTGGGTGAACATATCAGACGACACAGCGATTCTTCAAACAGCTATTGTTTATTCACAGGCCAGAACAGAACTGAAGGGTTCAGCCAGCCTGCTTATATAGAGCTCCAGTACAACGTAACTTAACAACTTTCTGTAACTATCCAATCACTGAACGTCACTTTCGACTATCTACAGTATCCCCCTGCTGGTCCAGGGTGAAAACTTCAGTACATAACAGAGTCTCCTCTGCGTCACTGGTGCCCGCCGCCCCACCACCACCACGCGGCACAGGTGGCGGTGTGGCAATCGCCTCATGCTCCTTGGGCCGCTGGGCAGCAGCGAGAGCGCCGGCAGCAGGTTGTCGTTGTCAGGCAGTGGAGAAGGGGTAGGTGCCCTGGAACCTCGCAAGCGAGGTGGTCCGCAAGTTGGACCTTGAGTTCTAAATTCTGGGAAAGGGAGGGGGCGCCGGAGGGATCTTTGCACCATGGCGCCAGAAGTGCTTAAGACGGCCCTGCCCATCACTTGATGTATTTGCCAGCCACAGCAGTATTGTGTCTATGGAACAGAAGGAGCAAGAGGCTATATTTATGCACAGTCAAAAAGGAATGTATGGTCAACCTGCTCTTTTTGATATGTAGCAGCAACCATTATTAGCATCTCTGGATGTGTTACCATTAGAAAGCTTCATTTTTTCCTCTTCAGGCAAGATTGTAAAAATAATGTTTTCCCATCTGCTATCCCTCAAGGTAATGACATTGGGGATTTTGCTAAGCATGCTTCAGTGAGCTATTATGCTGCATTATTATAAGATATACTTGTGGTATAAGATGAGTTGCTGCAGGCATAGCAGTGATCCACAGTGGCTTTTCAGAACATCCCCTCTTGCCCAAAGTCTAAATATATGCAACAGAGATAACTTTTGGCTGCTCAGTCAGCTCTAGGCTTGGTGGATACTGAGGCAGATGAATCCAGCAGAAGCACTAAGGCCAAATGCAATATCATTGCTTAATAAATTCATATATTAGAATATCGCAGCATTCCTTGGTAAGGCCACTTGAAAATACAGAAAACAACAGCATGCAACAAAGGCTGCCAAGTAGTATAAACCACTTTTTCTAGCAAATCAATA
This sequence comes from Podarcis bocagei, assembly GCF_964188305.1. Lineage (NCBI taxonomy): Eukaryota > Metazoa > Chordata > Lepidosauria > Squamata > Lacertidae > Podarcis > Podarcis bocagei. The sequence goes on from NC_138135.1 coordinate 22,900,893, forward strand.
TGGAAGCAATCTTTGTTGTACATCTTTTCATTAACACACTTGAGGAGTCAGTGTTTTGTTTATTCCTATATTTGTTGCTACAGGACACTAATAGATATTTTAACGCTACATTAGGAACCTGTTTTTTTTGTTTTCCTGTGGTGATCAATCATAGCCTTTTTTGCTTTGGCTTATGACGTATAAATTGCATGCATTGCAATAACATTAATTAATTGAAAAGTAAGGTTGAATGAGCACACTTCCACACCATCTGGAAACCTCTAACCTAAATAATAAATCCTGGAGTAAGATAGTAAATACATGTAAGCAGTTGGAAGCTCACTTTTAGATAGGCTTTGGTATGTACTTTGCATTATTTTAATTCTAATCTGATTTTAATTGGACTTCTGTATATGCTTGCCCTTTGTTGTTAACTGCCTCAAGCCCTTGCGGTGGGGTAGGCAAGCAATTTAAAATAAATGAAATGATTGCTCTGTTGGAACACGAAGTCTGCCCGGGGTGAACATATCATCAAGGTTAAACCCGGTTTTGTTTATGCTGCAGTGTTGTTTGACATGGCAAAGCACCTGCTAGCCTTGCCCAATATGTGCTAAACGCTGTATGGTCCCATCGTTGGGGATTTGCAAAGCTGAAGCACAAAGAGTGATTGTTACCAAATAAGCTGTAGTCACACAGTTCTACCAATAGCCTTAGGAGGGTTGGTTACCATGGAATCCACCATCTGTTCGCTCCCCACTGGAATGTGATTATCCTTGCTGTGTTGGGAACTGGGAAAAGCAGGGGAGTGTGTGCTGCCTGCAATTATCTGCAATGGAGTGTGTTAATGGAAGGCTTGGATTAGTGTGCCGGAGAACGACACAAGAAGAGATGCTTAAAAAAAAATCGAAAGCATAAGCGATTTCTCACCAAGAGAAGCGAATTCAGTTCATAAAAGGTAAGCACTAAATGCACGGTGCTATTGTTTCATTGATGCCAATGTGGCTTATGATATTGATATTTATCAATGAGCTCTTATTGTCAGCCATTCTTTCTATAGATGCTGATCAGCAAGAGGGTGTGTGTGTGTGTGTGTGTGTGTGTGTGTGTGTGTTTGTTTCTGTATGGCGGAGCAAGAAAATGGGGGAGGGGGCAAGGCTCTATTGTCTTATTTTTCAGTGGCTTTATTTTATGGCTTTATTTTTTTTAAAGGAGAAAGTCTTAACAGACCTCGCTTGAATTTGCTTTTAGATACTGTTACCCCATGTACATTACATTGCATTTCTGCAATAGCATTCTGAGGGACACGGTAGATAGGCATGCTGCGTTTCACTGAATAATGATATCAACATGATTGCTATTTAAAGATCTATGTCTTTTAGGTGTCTGCTAATTTCTATGGTACTGTTATGGAACAGAATAGATAATGTGGTTTTGGTGTGAGGTATTTGTGCAGATGATGCAGGAAATAGCAATGACTGGACAGGAGGGAGGCTCATTTCTCTTCAAACATCATGGACTCGCCCCATTAGACATTATTGTCTAGAGACTTTTTTGAACAAGTTTTCAGGGGGTGTGTGCATGTAGGAAACAATGCGCTGTGTTTTAGTAAAAGCAAAAACTGGGGCAACACGGGAAGGTGTCATTCATTTCCTAATGCCTTTTTAAGAAAAATGATATGGTTGGTGATGGTTTTTATTACAATTATTTTTGGGTGTGTGGTTTATGTCAAATGCATGGTTAATGTTTTTGTGTACAAATAAGATATAGTCTTTGATTGAACAATGGTACAAGCATTATTGTAACAAAAAAATACTAAGAGCAGCGTTGCCTGTGTTAGGGTACCTGAACCCCTCTATCACTTTGGAGCTCATATGCTACAAATATCCATGGACTACAATATTTATTTTATATGTGAAGATGTAACCTTTTAATTAAGCTCTGCCTGTCTTTTAATTCAACCAATACATCTGTCTGTTCGTGTGCTTCACATGTTAGTAGGTCAGTGTCTGGGAGGAACAAGAAAATGGTTCATGAATCACCAGGCTGGGAAGCAGAAATGGGGGAGGTATCAGATGTTTCATCGTTAGATTTTTGTTTCATTTGCTAAAAAAGAGTATCTGCATTTCACAGTGGCAGCAAATCCTAGTCTTGTATGAAAGTGATGTGAGCCTGACTTACTTTAGAGACAATCTGAGACAAACCCCTTTCAATCTGTGGGTAGTCAAGGGTGGCCTTTTTCATAAAGCTCTCTGAGTAACAGCCACAGAAATCCTTCCCCAGAGAGGCTCAGCAGAGCCCAAGCTCAGGGGCAACACACAACATCTTCTAAGGCAGTGAATACGTATGAGCAGGAGTTCTGAGTTTAGTTCTCATGGGATACGTTGGTTTTTAAGGTGCATTGCATTATATTTCACATTTTTATATGCAGCATTTTCTACTGAAATTGGGCCTCCCTCATTGCTGTGACCTCATGATGCGCTTCCTTAAATTTCTGTCTGTTCCCAAATGCAGCAGGAGCTTTCCTGATATGACTTGTGATCTTTGCTTCTCCCATCCAAACACCCATCACCATCTAATGGTCTATTGCTTTCTCAAAAGACTCTCACCTTCCTCCCTTGTCCATTCTATGCTTGAAACTGCCTCCAAGAACACCTGTGTGGCACCACTTCTTTCAGATTCTTAGCCCAGCTCACTTTTTCCATGAAACCTTTGCCACCAGCTCCTATATTCCCATATAACTTGACCTATAATTAATCTGAAGCACTGAACTGAAACAATCACATACTGCTTTCATGTTACTTTATCACCTCTGCTGTTTCTCCTGTGTTGAGTTTTTGACAGTAACCTCCTTAGGCCTGGGACCTGGCCTGTGGTTTTCTACAGAGCAACTGTGCACGTTGATAGGGCTATATTAAACAAATAATTCAATATGCTAGAAGTTATGGGTTTATGTAGTGGTATATGACACACAAATGCATGTTGACTCAGAAGTAAATCCCTCAGTTACTCAGAAGTAAGCTGGAGAAGAGTTGTGGCTCAGTGGCAGAGTATCTGCTTTGCACACGGAAGACCCCAGGTTCAGTCCCTGTTATCTTCTGGTAGTGCTGGGCCCTGGGAAAGACTCTCTGGCCTGAAACCCTGAAGATGTTCTGTTCTGTGATAGCGTGTTGATTTCACATGTGATTGGTACCTAGCTAATTTGATTCTGGCATTTGTTTTTATGAAACTCTACCTGTACTGCCACATCTGCGGGGTTGTACACAAGGCAGCTGTAATTTGTACACTTGTGGTAGTCCCTTTTCTTGGTACCACTGTTACACAGATTGTAGTGATTGTGGTACAGAACCCATATGGAGATGCCCGTGCCCATTTAATGTAGGCTTTTCCTAGCTGATAACTTGGATGAATGATCTGCTTGCTCCAAATATTCTCATGCTGAGCATCCAGCAAGAAACATGAGCCTAGGATGAGCAGGAATTAATGCTATGCCATCACTTTAAAAATCCACTTGTTAAAAAGAAAAAGTCCTGGAGGTCTAACCTGTGTAGCTCAAAAGTCTGTATGCTGCATTCTGAAATGCAGTTGGTCCTAAGTTTTGTATTTTTCTAGCTTGATGAACTTTGTTCTAATGGAACTTATTTTCCAAGTGGTAATGTTTATACTTGTGTGATAGGTGGCCCAGCTGGTTGCTGTTTACCCTGATCATAGCCTTTACATGTGCCATTCAGGCGACTCACTTTAGGAAATTCATCTTTCCCTCTGGCGATTCGGAACAAGAGTCTTTATTAATGCTGTTCTACAAGGTTACAAAAGACGTCAAAAATGAATCCTGATTTTCTTTCTATAGAAGCAGAAGCACTGTCCTATTTCTTTTGTCATATCAGACATGTGGATACACAACATAACATGCTTAATGTGTGTTTCTGCTCTCATATGGAAGGAGTAGTTGGTTGAAAGGAAGTCTGACATCGAGTAATTGAGTTTGACTAAATTCATAGAGTCAAAATGAATGGCAAATAAAACTGACCCAATTGTTTCCCAGAAACAGAGAAGGCTTTCTGCTTTTCCCTTTGACACATTATTCTGGAATGCTGTTGGGCATGACTTAGATTCATCTACTGCATTCAGGCTCTTGCCCTGCAGAATTTAATTTTTTTGTTACATTTTCAAGGTTTTAATTTAAAACATATTGCTAAAAGCTTGTGGGATTTTGTTTTCAAAGGAGTCTCTCTGACTCAAGGTTAAAGCTATTAGTCAGTTTGAAAAGGCATGACTTGAAGAAAGAAAGAAAGAAAGAAAGAAAGAAAGAAAGAAAGAAAGAAAGAAAGAAAGAAGACATGGGCCCTGCTTACAAACCATGCCTTCAACTTCTGAGCAGTGAGGGAGTGAGAACAGCATTCCATGTTGGAGGGGAAATGAGCTGACATGGTTTTTGCCATTTCTGGGCAAATCACTGAGATATAATATGATCTGTACTTTTGCAAGCTAAGGTAAAATTCTGATGTTTCTCCCCTTTTCTTCAATTCCTCGCAAATTGGGAATTGTGGTGACTTAGCACTAGTAGAAAGTGCTTACATTCAAGTTGGGGCAATGTGTTTTGCCTGCCCAAAACTTGTTCTCGTTCATGTACTTTCCACCTACTGCAGTGCCACCATTAGATGCATCCTATTTTCTTTTAGAAGTGTGAAAATGGTAAGATGATATTTTGCACAATCAGTGGCTAAACCAGGAAAAACCCCAATAAAATTGCCTGCAAAATGGTGAAGGAATCAGTTTTTCAGGGAGGTGTAATTTCCTATTTCTGTGTGTAGTTTTAAGGTGCCTCTCAAGCAGAGGGACCAATGGTTTGACTCTGTATAAGGCAGCCTCCAATGTTCTGTAAAAGACTGCTTGTCTACTGCAGAGCTTCCTCTGTAATGCACAATTGAGGTAGGGACTACAGTATTCACACACTTGACCCAGAACATGATCCAAAATATTCAGGGAATTCATGCCACATGCAAAAAAGTTCCTTGGCACACAAGCTAATGTGGAAAAGGTTCCTAAAGGCAGAAATCTAGTGCTCCGCAGTTCTGTGTACAGTCATACCTTGGATCCCAAACACCTTGTGAGTTGAATGTTTTGGCTCCCGAATGCCGCAAACTCAGCATTGAGTGTTCCGGTTTGCAAGCTTTCTTTGGAATCTGACGTGGCTTCCATGGCTTCCGATTGGCTGCAGGAATTTCCTGCAGCCAATCAGAAGCCGCACCTTGGTTTCTGAACGCTTTGGAAGTTGACTGGACCTCTGGAACGGATTCCGTTCAACTTCTGAGGTACCACTGTACCTTGATATTGTATACACTTGAGTTTTCTTTGTTAGCTTAAGTTTTCTAGAGCTGCTTTGTTCCTGGGCAAATCAGTTCACACCCAGCTTTAGAAATAAGCACTGCATATTTCTGTTTGTGGGGAAATTCAACCAATCCAGCAAAGTGATATATTAGTTGCTTCTGATTTCTTCACAGCTAGTTGTTTCAGTTATATTCTGCTGTTAGCCAGGATTTTGCTTTTTTGATCAACATTTGATCAACATTCTTCACGCTTTTTATGATGGAGGACCGCTGTAGCCACCCCAACGACGTTCTCAAGATGGAGGGGGAGGGAACAGCTGCAGTCGCCTGCGGTTCCTGCGCAATGTTTGCCATCTTGCCAAAGGTTGCAGGCAGCTTTACCTGCAGCAATTGCATGTTGATTGCCCTCTTAAAAGACAAAGTCCAGCAACTGGAGGAACGTGTAGCTACGCTCCAAAGAATTAGAGATCTGGAGCTCTTCTTGGAAGCAACAGAGCACACCGTCTCCACCAAGGAGGAGACAGGGGACTCCCCTGAGAAGGAGGCTAGTTCATCAACACAGGAGCCAGATATATGGAGAAAAGTGACTCAAAGAAGTAGGAGGCCCAGGGTTCGTTCTGATAGTTTAGAAATACACAAATCGCTTTGAGGTCCTCTCCCCTAGCATGGAAGACGAAGAGCAGACTCCATTTGAGGATCTCTCCCTCATTTCAGTCGATCAGGTATATGAAGACGAGCAGCAAAGTCAGTCCTCAGGGAATGTGCAGGCGACCTTGTAACGGACAGCTCATGGAAGAACCCCGACCAAACCTAAGAGGAGGCGTGTAGTGGTGATAGGGGATTCCCTACTGAGGGGATCTGTGGGCCTGACAAGATGTCTCGGGAAGTGTGCTGTCTCCCCGGGGCTAAGATCCAAGATGTAACTGAACGAGTGCAAGGAATCATAAAACCCACTGACAAATACCCCTTCCTCTTGGTTCATGTGGGAACCAATGACACTGCAAGCAATAGCCTCCAGAAGATCAAAAGAGACTACAAGGCTCTGGGCAGGAAATTGAAGCAATTAAATGCACAAATTGCCATCTCATCTGTCCTCCCAGTTGAACGACGTGGCCCAGGGAGAGAGGGAAAAATAGTGGAAGTGAACAGCTGGCTTCGCAAATGGTGTAAACAGGAACGGTTTGGATTCTTAGATCATGGACTGCAGTTTCTTGAAGATGGACTTCTGGCAAGCGATGGGCTGCACCTCACAACGGTTGGGAGAAATGTTTTTGCGAAAAATCTCAGAAACCTCATCAGGAGGGCTTTAAACTGACTAATGTGGGGGAGGGAGACAGTGCTCCTGAAGGTAGGAGTCTATCAATTGATGAAGATGATCATCCAAATGTCATAGACCAAATGGAGCAAACAGCACGCAGACCTAGTGGTGGGAGGAAAAAATCCTTAAATAAGAGACATGGGGGAATGATTAATGGACTTCAATGTCTGTACACTAATGCGCAAAGCATGGGAAATAAACAAGATGAGCTTGAGCTCTTGGTACAGCAAACTAAATATGACATAATAGGCATCACTGAAACCTGGTGGGATAAGTCCCACGATTGGAATGTAATAATGGGGGGATACAATCTATTTCGGAGAAACAGACCAGACAAGAAAGGAGGAGGAGTGGCGTTATATGTCAGGGATGTGTATACCTGTGAAGAGATCCAAGATTTAGAACCTCAAAGCCAAAGTGAGAGCATTTGGGTCAAAATTAAGGGAGAGAAGAATAACAGAGCCCTCATTGTGGGAGTTTACTATAGATCCCAAAGCCAAACGGAGGACATAGATGATGCCTTCCTGGAACAGATGGCCAAGCATGCAAAAGGAAGGGAGATAGTAGTAATGGGGGACTTCAATTACCCGGATATTTGTTGGATGTCAAACTCAGCCAAGAGCATAAGGTCAAACAGATTCCTCACTGGCCTTGCAGACAACTTCATTGTCCAGAAAGTGGGAGAAGCAACAAGAGGAACAGCCATTTTAGATCTGGTCCTAACCAATATTGATGAGCTGGTTAGTGGGGTAGAAGTGGAAGGATCATTAGGCGCGAGTGATCATGCTCTTCTGAAGTTTACTATACAGCGGAAAGGAGCAGCCAAGCATACTAGGACTCAATTTCTTGACTTTAAGAAAGCCGACTTCATAAAACTTAGGGAAGTGCTGGGTGAGATCCCATGGACTGTAATACTAAAAGGAAAGGGAGTTCATGATGGCTGGGAGTTTGTTAAGAGGGAGATAGTAAAAGCACAACGTCAGGCAATACCAATGAGACGGAAACATGGAAGGTGCCTAAAGATGCCAGGGTGGCTATCTAAAGAACTTTTAACTGAGTTAAGATTAAAAAAGAATGTGTACAAAAAATGGAAAAGGGGGGAAACCACCAAAGAGGAATTCAAACAAATAGCCAGCACGTGTAGACATAAAGTCAGAAAAGTTAAAGCACAGAATGAACTCAGGCTTGCTAGAGAGGTTAAAAGCAACAAAAAAGGCTTTTATGGGTATGTTCGTAGCAAAAGGAAGAACAAAGAAACAGTGGGGTCACTCAGAGGAGAAGATGGTGAAATGCAAACAGGGGACACAGAAAGGGCTGAACTCCTCAATGCCTTCTTTGCCTCAGTCTTCTCCGATAAAGAAAACAATGCCCAACCTGAAGAATTTGGAGCAAATGATTCAGCAAAGGAAACACAGCCCAGAATAACTAAGGAGATAGTACAAGAATATTTGGCTAGTTTAGATGTATTCAAGTCTCCAGGGCCAGATGAACTGCATCCAAGAGTATTAAAAGAACTGGCAGATGTGCTCTCAGAACCACTGGCAGTCATCTTTGAGAATTCCTGGAGAACAGGCGAAGTCCCGGCAGACTGGAGGAGGGCAAATGTTGTCCCTATTTTCAAAAAGGGGAAAAGAGAGGACCCAAATAATTACCGCCCAGTCAGTCTGACATCAATAGCAGGGAAGATTCTGGAGCAGATCATTAAGCAAACAGTTTGTGAGCACCTAGAAAGGAATGCTGTGATACCAATAGTCAGCATGGATTTCTGAAAAATAAGTCATGTCAGACTAACCTGATCTCGTTTTTTGACAGAATTACAAGCCTGGTAGATGAAGGGAACTCAGTGGATATAGCCTACCTTGATTTCAGTAAGGCATTTGACAAGGTGCCCCATGATATTCTTGTAAAGAAGCTGGTAAAATGCGGTCTTGACTATGCTACCACTCAGTGGATTTGTAACTGGCTGACTGACCGAACCCAAAGGGTGCTCATCAATGGTTCCTCTTCATCCTGGAGAAGAGTGACTAGTGGGGTGCCACAGGGTTCTGTCTTGGGCCCAGTCTTATTCAACATCTTTATCAACGACTTGGATGATGGACTCAAGGGCATCCTGATCAAATTTGCAGATGACACCAAACTGGGAGGGGTGGCTAACACCCCAGAGGACAGGATCACACTTCAAAACGACCTTGACAGATTAGAAAACTGGGCCAAAACAAACAAGATGAATTTTAACAGGGAGAAATGTAAAGTATTTCACTTGGGCAAAAAAAATGAGAGGCACAAATACAAGATGGGTGACACCTGGCTTGAGAGCAGTACATGTGAAAAGGATCTAGGAGTCTTGGTTGACCACAAACTTGACATGAGCCAACAGTGTGACGCGGCAGCTAAAAAAGCCAATGCAATTCTGGGCCTCATCAATAGGAGTATAGCATCTAGATCAAGGGAAGTAATAGTGCCACTGTATTCTGCTCTGGTCAGACCTCACCTGGAGTACTGTGTCCAGTTCTGGGCACCACAATTCAAGAAGGACACTGACAAACTGGAACGTGTCCAGAGGAGGGCAACCAAAATGGTCAAAGGCCTGGAAACGATGCCTTATGAGGAACGGCTAAGGGAGCTGGGCATGTTTAGCCTGGAGAAGAGGAGGTTAAGGGGTGATATGATAGCCATGTTCAAATATATAAAAGGATGTCACATAGATGAGGGAGAAAGGTTGTTTTCTGCTGCTCCAGAGAAGCGGACACGGAGCAATGGAGTCAAACTACAAGAAAGAAGATTCCACCTAAACATTAGGAAGAACTTCCTGACAGTAAGAGCTGTTCGACAGTGGAATTTGCTGCCAAGGAGTGTGGTGGAGTCTCCTACTTTGGAGGTCTTTAAGCAGAGGCTTGACAACTTGAGAGCCAGTGTGGTGTAGTGGTTAAGAGCGGTAGTCTCGTAATCTGGTGAACCAGGTTCGATTCCCCGCTCCTCCACATGCAGCTGCTGGGTGACCTTGGGCCAGTCACATTTCTCTGAAGTCTCTCAGCCCCACTCACCTCACAGAGTGTTTGTTGTGGGGGAGGAAGGGAAAGGAGAATGTTAGCCGCTTTGAGACTCCTGAAGGGGAGTGAAAGGCGGGATATCAAATCCAAACCATATGTCAGGAGTGCTCTGATGGTGTTTCCTGCTTGGCAGGGGGTTGGACTCGATGGCCCTTGTGGTCTCTTCCAACTCTATGATTCTATGATTCTATAATCACACATGACAGGATGAAGCTGCTGTTCACTCTGTGTTCCTTTTAAAAATAAATATGGTCAGATTGTAAAAACTGAATTTCTTTCTTCTTCCTTTTGTCTTTGGCAATAAAATGTAACTATGCAACTAAGAATGAATTCGGCTTGGACCAGCTCCAGGTTTATGTGGACCCCGAATCAAGGCACAACAATCCTGAACTGGCCGTGTCCACATTCCCTTCCTGGTTTCAGTGGACCATTCAGCTATATTCACTCAAAAAGCCTTTGCTTCCACAAAGTCAAAGCACAGACAATCAAAGCAAGTTGTGCAGCATTCAGTGAAATAGGAGTAAGCAGGAAAGTGGTATTTCTCATCCTCCCTGTAATGAAAGTGGGGTGAGGAAGTCTGATATGGATGCAGGCTTCTTATCCCCCTCAGAATGACTACCTCAATTAAGATGGGAATATATGGGGGGGGGGGAATCCTTCCATTGGTCATTATTAAAGCCACAGTTTAATAGCCTGGATTAAATAAATAATCATTGGTCATATTTTCTTTACCAATTAATACCTGCGTTTTCAGTTTAGGTTTAGATTTTTAAAAGGATCCTCCCCCATGTTGGAAGCTGCTAATCTTGTCTGCCTGGATGCAGCTGGCTGTTACTAACAAAAAAATCAATGTTCTGTCCTCTAGAGTGCATCAAGTGACCTCTTCTGCTTGTTTCCTGTGCTGTGTCTTTAGTTTTTGTGTGTGCAATAAGAGTCTGTTTCATATTTCACAAAACAGGCCATGCTTCCACATGGTGCTAACAGAAAATATAATGTAATGACCTTAGAATCCTAGCTGGAAGGGCTGTGTGAGCCTCGTTTGCCATGCTAAGATAGGAATGTATTGTATCTGAAGGATGCTTCATATATTATGCCTCATATGGAGATCCATCCCACCCCCCAAGAAGGAAATTCTGCAGCACTTTTAGGAAGTGTTTCATTACTGAATTCTATAGGCTTTTCTTCCTATTGAATCTAAACATATATTGCATATTATCCCGTCCATGGATTTTCAGCGTTTCCAGGGAGTTGGGCAAAAAAAATGCACTCTCAACATTGGTTTAACTTTTGGGATGGGTGAAATCAAAGCTTTGAGTTGGGTAGGCTAACTATGAGGTGGCTTGGTTAACATCTGGTCAGCATCCCAGTGGCATTCCCTTTGAAAGTTGAGACAGGGGAACAGTGCTACATCATGACGTAGAATTCTTAGGACTATCCTTGTTAGCCATCTGTCCCTCACTTCGCAGCACATGCAGAAACCACCTTCTTGATCATTGGACCTACTATTGGTCTTGTCTGCTCAATCCGCCAGAGCCTGCCTTCTCATGAAGGGGAAGTCCCTATTTCACTGAGGGTTTAAGACTCATCGGCTACCCTCAACTGGTTTTGCCAGCTAGTCGAAGCCATTTTGCAGGTTGTGGCTGCTGTCGCAAGCTGACAGCTTCTAGGAGCCACAGGTGAGAGCTGAGTGGGGACCAAAGCCATTACCAACCTAGCAGATACTACATTGGTGAAGGTTGTACTACATCAGGATATAGCCATGGTTCCTATGGGGCATTCTGTCCCAAATGAACACAGGTAGGCTGCTGAGGGCAGCTAACCTACCACCTGAAGCAGTGACAATTTGTTCCCTTTGGTAAAATGCCTTTGCCACCTCCTCCTTAAAATGTTAAGGCTACCTGCATCTGCAAACTCTTCTGTTTCCCTTCCCACTTTATGGGGGACAGAAAGGTCCCACAAATGGATACGTGTGTGTGTGTAATATTCAACATGGCTTGACTTTAAACCTGTAGCTTATTCTAACCTTTTATGTGAAAGCTATTATCTGCATATTGATCTGTTTTTCATGTCACTTGTCCAGATGATTTAATTCTATAATATGTGAGAACATGTTCACAGCAGTCAGATGCCAGTTTTTTGTTGTTGCTGGGGAAATGCAATGCTGCATCAGAATCTAACATTTCATTTGAACACGTTGGCCCAGGGCATGATGAAGGTGACCTCTCCCTACTTGTTGTCTCCAACAACTGGAAATGATATTTTTACCTCTATCTATTTCAAGTTATATTTTATTTATTATAGCTAACAAGTGGTTAGTGGAACAAAATATTGCAATCTGGACGGCTCTTGTTCAGTGTTCCAGCCCAACCGTGTTATCTTTAAGGATATTGCATTCCTTCCACTTAGCATTCTCAATCCTCATTAGGCTATGTTGGAGTTTCTCCTCGCCCTTAGGATTTTTAACTTACGGAATCATTTTGTCTATGTACAGATATACACAAGGAGAACTGAGTTCACATTCACTGTTACAAACTATAGGATAGCTCATTACCAATACATTCTGAATTTGTCTAGTCATCATATTTTGTATCAATTGCATACATTACTTACATGTAGCGTGAAGCAATATTTCCTTTTGTTTGACCTGAACCTAATCACAGTGTTTCTCTTTCTGTTGTTCATAATATAAACCCAGCCTCCATCAAAATTGGCTGAAAAACAGGAAAGGAATCAACAGACAGTTTTCATAATGGAGGGAAGTAAATAGTGGGGTCCCTCAAGCTATCTGCATGTGGACCATTGCCGTACAACTTGTTCATAAATTTACTAGTGTCAGGGGCAAGGTAACCCAGGTTGCAGATGACCTGAAAATAGTGTGCCGTCCCATACAGATTGTGAAGAGTTCCAAAATTATATTGCCAAAGTACATGATTAGGTGATGGGGTTTATGGATGAGGCTGTTTGTCCACTTGCCATTTGAAAAGCAGCCAGACTCAAATGGTTTGGAAATGTAAAAGCTCTTTAATGACAGTCAAGGAAAGATGGGGTACAAGTGGTATTGTCTTGGGGTTGCCCTGAGAGGGAGTGATGTCCACTGAGAGGGATGATGTCTACTGGTGGGATGTTTCATTTTAGTATCTAGTGTTCTTGCTCAGCTGTTCTCCTTTAACAGAATTGGGGAGAACAAAGGGAAGAAATATCAAGTTATGGCTTTACCTTATCTTATGACTTCAAATGCAAGCTCTTTCAGCTTTACTTGTCTTTTAGGAGGGACCTAGGAGTGCTAAGACCTCCTAGCAATAATGGTACGAGAGGTGCCACTGATTTTTCTGATGGTGGGCCTGAACGGGCCTGTCAGCTGTGGGTTCACCATTTAGAAGTGCTAAGGATGGGGGGGGGGTTTCATCTCTGGCCCTGCAGATGTCATTGGATGCCAACTCCCATCAGCCCCAGCCAGCATGACCAGTTGCTGCAAATTATGTGAGTTGTATTCCAGAAACACCTGGTGTGCCACAGGATAACCACCTGTTTTTCATATATGACCTTTGATGGCCATTGAGCCACCATGAATTGCCTTTGAATTGTTTCACTGTCAGATTATTTTCTGTTTAATCTTGAAGACAATATCCTCTGCTTTTATCCAAAGGTTTTTTGCTTTGCCTCTGTCACAACCCTTGATCATATATTTTGATTGTGACCCTGAGGGGCATCGATAACTTGTAAGCTGCTTTGGGATCCTTGTTCGGCTGAAGAGTAGGACAGAAATGTTTTAAATAAATAACAAATTTTGAGATTGATGGGAATTCAAGGAACTCTTTTGAGATAGACTTTTTATGCGAGGGGCATTTCATACAGTACAGAGACTTTTCTTGGCAAGCTGCCGATACGTTCCATGACAGGCTGGTGTTCCTCTTTCAGACGCATTGTGGCGGGAAGTTGGTATCTAGTTTGGACAGAGGCTTCTTTATCTTGGAAACTACTACAACATACATACAACATAAAAGTTTGAAAATTGTGGTCACAATGAGGCCTTCCCTATTCCTAGTGGGAGCCAGAAGATTTATCCAGGCCATCTGATAATAGAAGCCACTATTCCTACATGGCCCTTGCGAACAATGCTTTGCTGCTACTTACAGAAAGCCCTTTTTGTTTTGATCCGGAATAGAGCCGTTGCATATCTCACAAGTCTGTTTTCCCTACAGACTGACCGCTTGTATGAAATAAGCATTGCTTTGCCCTCATTTGGTCTGAAAATGCTGGAGCCTTGCCATAAAACCCTCCATCTGCCTATATACAAATGCTTTTGTAAATGGAACATGCTTTCTGCTGTACAGGCGACAGCCATTTTGCACGGTGTTTTTGTTCCCGATCCCCAAGTGCGTAGGCTGAGCACATATAAGTACACCCCACCCTGTTCCATCCCTGTTTTGTCTTCTTCCAGGTCCAAAAGGACCCACACATCAATTGGATGTGCCTAAAATGGTTGCCGCCTGTATGCTACAACTGTTTGCTAGTTTCCCATCTTTGGAAGAACTGTACGGTTCCCGTTGTCTTAGGAAAGCAAATAACATCCTGCAGGATTCATCTCACCCGGGACACGGTCTGTTTGCACTACTGCCTTCTGGCAGGAGATATAGAAACATCAAGTCAAAGACAAATAGACTGAAAAACAGTTTCTATCCAAGAGCTGTGGCCTTTTTGAATGCTGTAACTCGATAGTGTGACCTGGGAGTTTGATGGGTGTGGTGTGGGTGTGGCTGGAATGTGGTTTGTTTGGTTGTTGTTGTTGTCTTGCTTTTGATGTTTTAAGGGATGGCATCCAATTTCGTTGCACTTTGTACAATGTTGCACTTGTGTAATGACAATAAAGAATCTATTCTATTCTATTCTATTCTAGTTAGGTTCTCTGTATTTCTTGACAACTCTTCTCTTCTGGACAAGTGTTCATATTTTTTGAGATTGGGTAGGGAGTCTGTACTGTACCTTACCCAGTGATAAAGGAAAAACTTACCCCCATTTATCTATATAGTGATGAACTGGAAGAAAAGTCCCAAGCACCTCTGACTTAAACTCGCCTAAACTTGCTAACCTTTGGTGAGTCAATAAATTCTATTAATCACAAGCTTTATCTAACCACTTCTGCTGAGAAGGAACTTCATTACACACCGTTTATTGACTAGTATAGTGTTTGCTGCCAATAACTAATAGTGAAAATATCAGAAACCATTATTCAGTTCTATGTGTGTATGTTTTCGTTTCCGAGGTGAGTTCTAAAGAAAAATTGCAAGACATTCCAGGGGCCACCCGGGCTCTGAGGGATTGAATCTGGAACCTGCTGCATGCAATGTTCTTCTGCTTCTTTTAATT
Source organism: Podarcis bocagei (assembly GCF_964188305.1). Taxonomy (NCBI): domain Eukaryota; kingdom Metazoa; phylum Chordata; class Lepidosauria; order Squamata; family Lacertidae; genus Podarcis; species Podarcis bocagei. The sequence continues at coordinate 22,915,934 of NC_138135.1, forward strand.
AAAACTGGTGTTGCATCAGAGAAACCTAAAGAAATGTTAATGTGGAGAGCAATTTAAATGGAACACATAACCTTTAAAATGGAGAACTATTAAGCTCTTTGTTTCAGATTGTTTAAAAGATCTGTAGGATACCTTCCTCTTAAAAATAGGAGCTACACACACACACACACACACACGTGTGTGTGTGTGTGTGTGTGTGTGTGTGTGTATAATGCCCTTTAGATTGAGGCCTCAGTGATTCAGTGTTATTTTATCAAGTAAAATGGGATGCGGGTGGCGCTGTGGTGTAAACCACTGAACCTTGGGCTTGCTGATCGGAAGGTCGGCGGTTCGAATCCCCTCGACGGGGTGAGCTCCCATTGTTTGGTCCCAGCTCCTGCCAACCTAGCAGTTCGAAAGCATGTCAAATTGCAAATAGATAAATAGGTACTGCTCCAGCGGGAAGGTAAATGGCGTTTCTGTGTGCTGCTCTGGTTTCGCCAGAAGTGGCTTAGTCATGCTGGCCACATGACCCGGAAAAACTGTTGTTCACGACTGGACTTAACTGTCGGGGTCCTTTACCTTTAGGTAAAGGGACCCCCGACAATTAGGTCCAGTCATGGCTGACTCTGGGGTTGCGGCGCTCATCTCGCTTTATTGGCTGAGGGAGCTGGTGTACAGCTTCCGGGTCATTTGGCCAGCATGATTGAGAAGGCGATTGGGCCGCATCTGGCCCCTGGGCCTTAGGTTGCCTACCCCTGATGTAGTCGTTGAAAATTCCTCATAATGGAGGGTGATACTTTGTTGTTGTAAATGGGAATTTGGCTTTGGGTTCTGCCACATTGAGCAGCCTTGGAAGCAGTTTGTAAACAAGGGCTCCGTGGTGGGGGTGGGGACACATGGGAAGAACTGAATCTGCATCCCACATACTCCATACTGTCTTCTCTACAAAGAAGCAAATACATTGATTCTTGAGCTTTTAAAATTCTGTTAATAGAAAGGAGTGTAGGAGTAACCACTGCACCAACACACCACTGGGCACAACAAAAATTATTGTAGTTTGATCTCTGATCACCATATTGACATCTTTACAATAGGAATGTGTGAATTTACTATTACCATTTCAAAGTGGAGGGATCTGAGCTTTGCTTGCTAGGCGCTTGAACAGCTTTATTTCATTGACCTTGGTTAGTCTAAGCACTGCTAAGTACAAAATCAGTTGTAGACTTTTTGGATTAGATTAATGAGATGGTCAGCACTGTATCTCCCTTAATCTCTCATGTATCCCCTTATCTTTTTAATCATCCACGGATAAAGCGGTTGATCTCTTAACTTTCCTTTTAGAAAACTGAGGTTTCTAGGAATGATAGACCAAGCTTTTAATTGAGAGTGAAATGGTTTTCACATAAGCCTGTGCCATCTTTTATACTGAAGACTTTTATTTTCCCTAACTATGGCATGGGTTTGTAATAGCATACCTGAAATGTGTTTCATATGGTATGGCTGTGCCCCTTAATTTCACCTTGTTGCTTCAACCTAAAAATGCCAATATGTAGACTTTATTTTTATTTGAAAAAGTTGGTCTTTGATTTCAAAATTACCCCATTGTTAGGCCCAGCCCACATCTAGTGTTGACAAGTTTCAGGGATGTGTTTGCTTACCTGGGTTTAGTTTCCTTTGAAAGGACGTTTCTGGTAGCTTATGGTATTTTACAATATTTATTTGTAAATATAAAGTTTGAGTGCAAGGAAAAGGCATAGCTTAAACCAGAGGTCAACAACCTAAGGCCCATGGGCCGGAAGCGGCCCGTGGAGGTCGTCTGACCGGCCCAAGAGCCACCCCTTAACGGAGCTGCCCGTTTGTGCACTGCGCTAAACCAGCGCAGTGTGGCGCGGGAATTCGCTTCTGCAGCGCCAGAAATCGCGTCTGCGCATGCGCAGATGTTGGAAATCGCAGGCACGTGCGCTCACACGCATGCGCAATCCGGCCCACGGAAGGATCTCTGCGGGACCAATCCGGCCTAGGCAAGATAAACCTTACTGACCCCTGGCCATAAGCAGACGTCTTGAGTTCAGCATTTGTACATTAGCCTAGAAGAGACAGCAAGCTGATTTGGGACTATGGTAGTTTACAGAGCCCCCAATCAACTTTCTATGCCTCTCAGTCGCTCCTTTTCTCTCTCTTTTTTTAAAAAAACACAGTTTTTGTTGTCTCACACATAAACCATAGTTTTTAGTTGTTGCAGGTATACCATGTGGTGGAAAGTTTGAAGACCCCTTTTAATGTAATTCAAATGCTCAGAACACTTGAAACACATTGGCATGGTTGCCCAGCACCCCTGTGTGAGAGAGGGAGGACCCCAGGTACACTGGAGGGGGAGGAGCCAGGGGCCTGTGGTTGCCTGCTTTGCAGTGGGCAGTGCCGGATTTATGTATAGGCTAAGTAGGCTGAAGCCGAGGGCCTTTAAATCTAGGGGGCCTCCCCAGCCCACCCTCCCCCCAGCGGGTAGTCTCCCCTCTCCCAAAATTGCAAACCCAAGACTTCATGCGATGGCAGGGCAACTCGGGCCCAGCAACTATGAGACCTGGGGCCAGCCAGTGGGTCCCAATTTGAAACTCTAGGGCCCAACTTGAATTTTTTTTGTGGGGCTCTATGGGGCAGAATCTTAGAGATATAAGTCCATGTGCTGGGTCATTATCACAAGGTCAGCAAAGTCCTTCAGAAATCAGACCTGTTATTGAGTTATTGTGCAAGTTTGTAAACAAATTTTGATGACGTTTTCTGATGTCCTTTAGAGGAGAAATTGTGAATTGCAGAATTTTAAATACCCATCATCATCCTTGGCGTCATTCAATTTTGTTTATAACACTCTTTCATTTTCTTCTAGTCGTGAGGGTGGGGGATTGGGAGGGGCCTCACAAGTGGAGTAGCCTAGGGCCTTTCTTCATCTAAATGCATACGTGCAGGAGCACCCACTACATTGCCCAGCAGTCTCCCTGCCTGAGCTGGTCTTGGAGGCAGTGTTGAGGGCTCCCAGACAGTTGATTTGATGGGAATTCAACATTCATGCCAAGGCGATCGGATCAGAACTTTATGGCTGCCATGATGGACCATGGTGATGTGCCTGGAAGTGAATGTGGCCCTCAGATTGAAAAAGGCACCTCACCTTTAGCTTAGTATTGCATCCCAAACCAGGCTTGTGGTTTGTTACATCCGAACCGAGGTCTGTGGTGTGTCTTGCTTCGAACAAACTATGACCTATAGCCAATATTTGTTCTGGAGAATGCAAACAGTAGGCTTGCACAGCAGAAATGGTGCTATATTCATACTCCTATAGTAGGCCTCTTGGTAAGAGGGTAGACTCCCTCTTCCTTTTTAAAAAAGTGAAACCAATTAAAGTGGAGCCTATATGGCTGCTTATCAGGGACCTGAGTTGCTATAACATGAGACTCTTAATCTCAGCGTCATGGGTTTGAGCCCCACCTTGGGCAAAAAAAAATTCCTGCTTTGCAGAGGGTTGGACTAGATGACCCCTGTGGCCTCTTCCGACTCTACAATTCTATGATTCCATGAGATTTCTTCCAACTCAGTTTCTATTATTTCTAGCAAGAAGTAGACAGCTATGAATATCCATGTTAAATCAAACAGCACAGGGCAATAATTTGGGCTTTGCAATATCACATTTGCTAGGTGTTGTTTTGGCAAAACTACGACTAGAAAATTTTCATTTTCATTTTTTTAAAAATGAAACTTGCTGAGCCTAGAGATGTTCCAAGACCAAAATTATTTGTGGGCCAGTGGTTTGGCCGTTTTGTGAGTAGTTTTATCTTTGCTAATGTGTGTCTAAATGCTACTCTGTTTTTATCTAAATGTAGTATGCAAGAGGGTGTTCCTTTCTGTTCACCACAATTTATACATCAGTGGATTTCTTAATAATTAGTATATAACCACAACTCTTAGTTTCCTTTTGATTTGGTTAAAAAAAAAAGTTCCCCCCAGTTCACCTCCAATAAGCAGCTGAAATGTTTGCTCATTCAGGGAAGTTGCTGAAGGCAAAATAACCACAAGTTTAGGAGGCAAAAAAGATACTGCTGGCCTGCTTGTGGAAAGAGCTGTTATTGCATTTAAACTGTGACAGAGTTCAGAGTTTTTAAGCAGCTGAGGCACTAGATGAAAACAGCCTTTGTAGTTTTACAGAATGCTTTTCTCCAGCAGTTTGAAAGTTACATAAGTTGAACTTCCCTGTTAACTCTTTTAGCTGGAATGAAACCTTGTGCTCCCCCCCCCCTTCTTGCTCGTTTGCATGTTTGCCGATACACACTCCACAGTGCAAAAACAGCTGTGCCTCAAGGGACAGTGGGTCCGGTCATGACTCTCGCTCACTGAAGTGTAAACTTCCAGTGTGTAATGATTTTAGAACTCCTCCTAGATGTGGTCAGCAAAGCTCGCAGCTAAGGAGTATGTGAACCTATCATATGATCCTTGCTCATTGCAAAACTGAGTCTCTGCACGCTTAACGGCACTAGATTGACGTGTGTGTATCTGCATACATGACTGCCATGTCATCTGATCCAGGTAAAGGGTTTCATTCTGGTTTTGTTGCTGCTGCTGTTATTTTTGTGTGTTTACCAAAGTTGCCCTAATCCACATTGTTCCTTCCTGTGTGCATGCACTTCTGATAGTTTTAAGCATACCCAGATTCAGGAAAAACGTAGCTGTATGTTTGAAAATCTAAACTTTCACAAATGTTGCTTGTGTGTAATACTTGTGGAATGCCTTTTCTCTCTCTCTCTCGCCCCCGCCCTTTCTTAGTTTCAGTTGGTATTATTAGTTAGGAAAACATAATGGCCAGTTAGTATAGCATGCATAAAAACTGTGTTTTGGCTCTCTTCTGTTGTTTTAGCGTGCTTGGAAGTTTTCTTGAGCAACTAAATGGATTGTTAAGTGATTTCTATTTCCAGTTGGGAATTCTCTGTTTACAGTCAAATCATTCCTAGTTCCTGTTCCTATAAATCATTAGTGATAGTACTGAGAGATCCATTACCTCTCTCATCTGTAAAATAGCTGTCCTTCCTGGAATATTAAGAAACAGCTTTTCCTTTAATATGTTTGACGCAGCAACAGTTATCTATGAGTTTTGTGGTGCTAGTGCGAATTAAAATGCATGTTTGGTTTGTTACAACTCCCCCAGAAATGCTCATTTCCTTTGAGCACAATATTATATCTTCACTTGTGTACATTTACACTTTTTAGGGGCAGATGGGTGTTGAAGGGATTAAAAGTCTGGACAATTTTAGGGGCTCTTGGTTCACTGTTTACCTTTTTTACGCAGTGTATAAATAGTTGCGTCGAAATTATTTTGGCTTTGTGGAAAGGAAGGGTCTGGAGAAATCAGTGCAAGAAGACACTTAAATATAATGTTGTTAAAAGTAATGATGTCATCAAGGTCTGGAAATAATAGATTGGTTGCCCGGATATATTTGGAGAAGATCTTCCTTGCCCTAAAATTCTTCTGGTGTTTACAATTAAACATGAAACTTTTTAAAGAAAACGTTATATCACATTATTATTCATGCAGATTCATCAAATTTGACACTGAAAACCAACTGCATTGTTGGCCATTTTCTGAAGTTACTTTAATCCCTTATTTATTTATTAAATTATTTGCATTTTCAAAAACAGGAACAGAGAGCATATTTAACCCCCCCCGTGTCCCCCTCATCCCACTTACAACTTCCTTGCCAATACAGCATGTATACATATACCATATGACTTTCCTTCCACACTTTTGCTTTCAGTTCCTTTTGCTTTTCTACTACTCCCTTATTCTTGACGAAATTGTCATGGCTGAAATTTACTAAAACCTTTAAAGGCAATTTGCAGAACATAAATTTGACTTCTGAGTCATGAATTGAATGGGCATTGAAAAAATGTCTCAGGAACATCATTGACATGCCAGCCAAGACTTGTAGATGCACCTAGCATTTCCAATCTTCTTGCAGAAATATCAGAAGATAGGGTTGTCTTTCTGCCCTCACAATCTGTGAAATCCCTGCTGTTGTGACTTGTTCAATTCTAGCTCACCTGCTCTGGGGGATCTATGAAATCCCTGCTGTTGTGACTTGTTCAATTCTAGCTCACCTGCTCTGGGGGATCAATATTCAGAACCAGTTCAGTAGACTCCCACCCCATTTGGTGATTCCTTGCTGGTCTGCTCTGGTTTCCAAAATGTGAACGGAAGGGGGGGGAGGAGCTTCTCACAGTTACCTTGGGGAAGCCCTTGCCTCACAATCCTCAGGTGGTTTGTAATGCATCCTGGAAAGGAATCACACATGTGCAAAGAATTTTTAAAAGAGAGAAAGTGCTGAAAGAATAAAAACAAAGTATCTTCAGAACCAGCACAAGGGCCTCCAGATAGCAATTAGATAGGGGGAGACTTGGTTTTTTAAAACCTAAAATTTGGAGGAACTTCATATCTAAAGGCAATGTACAATCTATTTTCGAAGGCCAAAAGTAATTTTTTGTTGTTGTGTTTTCTTTTACATAATTCTCTGCTGGGTTAACTTTAGTCAGAGCAAGGAGTTGGGTCCCTTCCAACTCCTGTTAAAAGAACGCACATTTTCTAAATAACTTGGGGATACCTGATCATGTATAGATTACAGAAAGAGATGTCTCTGGTGTTCATTGTACTTGCCCAACTTTCCTAAAACTAATGGTTACATTTGGGAGTCTTTGTGGTCACCGTTGTTTCCTAACTTCTTCAGCCATGTTGTGTTTTATTTATTTCAGTTGCAGACAAAAATAATCCAATTATTTTGATGCAACTAATACATAGCTAAGTTCAACTGCGCAGAGCACTGACCTGTAAGATTAGCTCAAGCTTTTCATTCAGTTAATGAATATAAATGAATGCTTTTAACATCAAATTTATATTGGAGAGCTTTCTGAGTTACTATAATACTGAGGCCTGTACTGGTGGGTTTAGTAGATATAAAGAAATGTTGCAGGTGACCAACTTCATAGAGCAGGACTTTCTTGGCTTGAACTTTGCCCATGAAGAGCAGCTGGAGGAGGAGAGGGGAGAGGGTGAAGAAAGAGCTGAGAGATGGAGGGCCCCCATCTTCCCATTCTTTGGACCCCCTGGGAAACTCAACACACCTGCTGTACCTGGAACTGTAGACAGCCTGAGGAAGTACTGTCTACTTTGGGCCTGCCCATAAAAACCAAGTCTAGAGTGATACTTTTGTGGGGGATAGGGAAGGTGTAACTGTGCATTTTTGTAATATTCTGTTTAAGTTGTTTGTTGTTGCTTCAGTTTTCTGCACACTGCTTAAAGATATTTTTAATATATTAAGAAGTATAGAAATCCATCCCATCCATCCATCCATCCATCCATCCATCCATCTCAGTCAAGGGAACTGGGAAACCCAGCCAGATGGACAGGGTATAAATAATAAAAAATATTATTATTTTCAAGGCAGAAACAGGAAGTGCAGGAGTGTTGATGAGACATCCAGGTAGATTCTTCATGTGAACACGCAAGAAGGACTGGCTGTTCATTTTCCTTCTGTATTGTATAAGCTAGTGGCTGTTAAGCTTGGCAAGTGTGCTGTGAAATAAGCAATACTGCATAAAGAGATTGTCACATAAGTACAGTGAAATTGCTGCTCTGTTATTAAAGCATTCCTGGACCTTGCTCTTTAACCAAACCAGAAAATGAATTTGCTATTCAGCTTTAGGGCTAACATTCATGTTTAAAATTAACTACCATGATTCTTCTGTAGAAAAACACCAGCCAAAAATAGTTATGTGACTGAGATTGAATTCCAGGCACTCCTCCTTCAGAAGAAATAGGAGCCATAGGATGGGGATCATAGTTCAGGGTTGTTAAATTCCATTGAATTATTACATAAATTTCCAGTACTACATACTAAAGATCATGCATTAAAGATTGTGCACATAGTCAACTAATTTATATATTTAACAAGCATATTTTTTAAAAAAAGCTCTTTATTGTGAGGAAATCGAGTAAAGCCACTAGGTCAGTATTTTTAGAAACAGGATGCCACAGAAAGCTCACACACATACTAGAAGTTTAAAGACTGACCCTTTTAATAGTAAATAGCACACTTCTTCAGATACACTGGGAAAACTTGTTCTTATTACTTAGTTCTAGTTACAGGTAGGCAGCCGTGTTGGTCTGCCATAGTTGAAACAAACAGACAAACAAAATTCCTTCTAGTGTGCACGAAAGCTCATACCAATAACAAACTTAGTTTTTCTCTAAGATGCTACTGGAAGGCATTTTTTGTTGTTGTTATTACTTAGTGTTTGGGATAAAAATTATACATTAGGAAACTAGTTCCTGCTGATTTGCATTCAGAGTTCCTCAGTATTAAACTTTAACTTCCCGCTGGAAATCCTTCAACTTTCTTTGCACTCCCTTGACCTGCCCCACATTCTCTCCTGAGCAACTTCACAAACTTTAGTTGAGGTGGCCTCAGTAAAGCTAAATGCCCAAAAGAAATCTCTTTCTGTCAAATTGTACTTTCTAACAAAAGCACTTTGCATTTTGAAGTGGTCCTCTGCAGATAGAGTGATTTACAAGCCTATACAGTACAGGAAGATCCATACGTGCAATTTAGCATTTTTGTGTTGGTTGCTTCAGCAGAAACCTGTTAAATTGCAAAATGTGTTTGAAGCACTGAAGGGAAGGGTTTATTGTTTACTGTTTTAGTTTGGGAAGTGGCACTTTTGCAGTATAAATCCTTATACTGCAAAATTGGCATTGTAAATACAAACCCTAAATAAGAGAGTGCATTCATACAGAGGATGTACACCACAGTTTTGTCACTGAAATTGATCCTTTCCTCTCTTCCTTTCCAAAAAGGAGCTATTAACAATGGTGTCTTACTTGTGACTACATCAGTGCAGGATTTCCATTCTCACAATGGTTTATTCAACATTTCGTTTTCCTTGCACATGTGTTTCTAATGTTGGTATAAGGGCTTTCTTTTTTAAATTGTGTCTTAAGTTATAAATGACACAATCCAGTCCATTAACTTTTAGTAGCTACTGCTGCCTAACATAGCTTAAGGTTCCAACCCATATCGTCCTCTATGTCACATTTGCTGATGTCACTATTAGGAAATTCATTCTACATATTGTGCTGGCCTCTTGTTGAGTACAGGTAGCCAAATTCTGCAGCTGTTCTCTCAGAGCATCACATGACAGTGCCCATCTATTGTTTTTACAGCTGCATTTGTGTCATATTTTTCCTAATATCTGACAGAATTTTGGAACACTTTTCTTTTAAATGAAGTTCTCCTTAATATTGTTCATCTAGCCAAAGATATTCCCTTAGCTGAACTGATGTAATTGTTTTCTGTCTTGCAGTGTAAAGCCTAAGCAAAATTGTCATGTGCAGCTCTGGGGTGGAACAGAGACAGTAGAAAGTTTTTGGCTAAAGTAGTCAAAATGGTGTGTCTTGGAAAATACACAAAGCTAAGGATGTGCAAAGGGTTTACAAAGGGGGTATTTAAATCTGTAAATTGTCCTCGTGAATTGACAGTGACTATTGATAGTGTAATAAGAAGTGTAATTCTTATTGGTGACTTCTAAATTATTTGGTAGCTGCAGTGCCATAAATTCTGCCTTGTCTATTAAATCTCAGCAAACAAATGCAGCCTTCTATGTACTAACCTTGAACATTTCTGCTCATTTTAGCATTTTAAGGCAGCACAGATTTAAAGAGATAGAAAATGCTGAGATACTTGAAATTGTGCGAACTTAGACCTGATGACTTTGTGGTTATGTAAAGTCACAAGGTGAAATCTCAAATGAATTTTCTGCATTTTGCCAAAATATTTTTCCCCAGTTTATACAACACAAGCTTCATTTTCTTATACATTTAAAATATATAAAGAAGCAATTATCATTTTTCAGTTCTGAAAATAAATTTTAATGTTTGGAATAAATGCAGTATTTTTCCTTCCTGTTTAGGGAAGCTTTTAACGTTTGAGGCCTTATTGTATTTTAATATTTGGTTGGAAGCTGCCCAGAGTGGCGTGTGTGTGTGTGTGTGTGTGTGTGTGTGTGTGTGTGTATAATAATAATAATTATTATTCCCCGTAGGAAAAATCCCTGTTGAAGTCTAATACTGCAAACACAGACAAAAACAGTTTTAAAACAAAAATTAAAATATGTAATGTGAATCAACTAAGCATAACAGAATATGCCCAGCACTGGCATATATCAAATATTAGTTATGAATCAAATACTGAAATATTAAAATAAGAAATTAATGAAAATGCATATAAAACTGGAAATGGTTCTGTCCAAATGGTCTTCCTCGACAGTACAACAAAATAACACAAAATTCTAGCCTGTCCTACTAGCATATTTGTTTGTTTGTTTGTTTTATAAAAGATGATTAAATATTTACACAGTATTCAAGAATAGCAGGACCAAAATCAAATTTGTATAATGCCTAAATGTAGTTAAAGTATACTGTTGAGATGACAAATCCATAGATAGAGCAGCAAAAGGTTGACCTAAAATGCTAACTCCATCTGAAGTCAAATGGCCCAGTCAAATGGAAAGAACAATAAACGATTCAAAAATCTGGAGCGACTCTGTAAAAGATATTCTATTCTTTTAGCAGTGGGCATCAAGAAATAAGTATTCAAGGGTAAAGGTAAAGGAAAGGACCCCTGGATGGTTAAGTCCAGTCAAACTTAGCTATGGGGTGCGGCGCTCATCTTGCTTTCAGGCCAAGGGAGCCGGCATTTGTCCGCAGACAACTTTCTGGGTCATGTGGCCAGCATGACTAAACAGCTTCTGGTGCAACGGGACACCATGACGAGTAGCAGAGTGCACATAAATGCCATTTACCTTCCCGCCACAGCGGTACCTATTTATCTATTCACGCTGGTATGCTTTCAAACTGCTAGGTTGGCAGAAGGTGGGAGGGAGTGATGGGAGCTCATCCCATCATGCGGACTCGAACTGCCAACCTTCCAATTGGCAAGCCCAAGAGGTTCACTGATTTAGACCACAGCGTCACCCGCCCCCTTATTCAAGAGTAAAAAGTCTAAATCAAAGCAAACAGCCTAATCTTTTCAAAAACTACTGCTGAAAAAGATAATGCTGAAAAATGTCTCTCATTACTGATACGGTGGTTAGTGAAGAAAGAAAAAAATACAATTTGTGAGTAAAGGGTAGCAGATACAAAATTCGCCCAAATGACCAATGGTAAAATGTTGAAGGACCAGTTAAGAGAAATTAATATAAAACAGGGTTTTATATTTAACTTGTTTACTGTGAATGATTCCCATGATTCCTCTATGGATGGCCAATTCTGATTAATTATTTTCATGGCTGTGGAGTATCATTCCTGAGCCACTTAATGCAGAGCTTTTACTATGAAAGTTGCCTTCAAGAAAAGGTTTCCAGAGTCAGTGGAAATTGATACTTGTCTGGCAATCATACTTATGGCCTGTAAAACCACTGGGCAATGTGACTATTAGGTAGTGGACAGAAGGATAAACTATCAGCCCAATTCCCAAGGCTGTCTTTTAACACACTTTTTTGATGTAGTAGAAGCTGAGATTAATTTGCTCTTGCATAATTATAACAAACACATTACAGCCACAACTGGAAATTTTGAACGTTTTCGCAGCTTGCTGTAAAAATGAGAAATCACCAGCCTCTTTGAGCATTGGGCTCTCCAATACCATGCATAGTTTCAAATTCCACTGAAATGCACTCTCCTAAAAGTGCATGCAGAAGTTAGGCCTATCCAGGTTTTCCAAGTTATTGCTCCATATTGTAAGAGGAGATAAACCACTCTGAACTCAGCTATTAACACGGAACAGAATTTCTTCCCATCTTCCTTATATGAGCTAGCAAGGAAGTCCATATGTTCAGTCATGCTCACAGTTGCCTTTTCTCCTTCCAGGTGGCAGCACATGTCCAAAGATCTTCATAACTCCACTGTGCACGACAAGCAGCACAACTAGACTGTATGAGCCAAACATTGGCAATGAGGTGGCTCAGAAAATAAATGGAATCGTACCAGAGAAGCCATCTCCACAGCCAGTTTCAATTCCAAAACCACAAGGTCAGTAGCAGCTCATATCTGTGACCAGCTGTTGACTCTCGGAGGCCACCAAGTCAAGTACCTTTACCAAATATGCAGTATTTTGTGACACAAATAAAATGGCTCACTCACACACACTAACTGATCAGGTTTTGTGAGATTGTGGATGCATTGTGGTGAAAATAGCAAGGGATGGATACAATTCTTGTCTTATTTGTTTATTTGTTTATTTATACTGCCCTATGCCCTATAAATACTGCCCTATACCCGGAAGTCTCAGGGCGGTTCACAGAATAAAATCAAAATATAAAACCACAAAATAAAAATAAAAACAACCCAATAACGCCCCCTCAAGCCCCCACCACATTTTAAAAGGGCATAGGATGTCAATCAAATCAACCAAAAGGCTGCTTAAAAAGGAACTTTTTTGTCTGGCGCCTAAAGGTGTATAATGAAGGCGCCAGGCGAACTTCCCTAGGGAGAGCATTCCACAGACAGGGAGCCACTTCAGAGAAGGCCTGTTCTCGTGTTGCCACCCTCTGGACCTCTTGAGGAGGAGGCACATGAAGAAGGGTCTCAGAAGATGATCTCGGGGTCCGGGTAGGTTCATATGCAAAGAGATGGTCAAAACCAGCACTTTAAATTGGGCCCAGAAACTAATTGGTAGCCAGTGCAGTCAGACCAGGATCGGTGTAATATGCTCACACCGTCTTGCTCTGGTGAGCAACCTGGCCTCTGAATTCCGCACCAGCTGAAGTTTCTGAACCATCTTCAGATGGCACTGCAGGCCTATTTGCCGTAAAGACAATTCCTCCAACTTGCTAATTGAGGAAAACTTAGGGCATTTTCTTTATTCCGTATGTTTGTTCAATCAAAGGTCTGCCCTGAATGGAGTGGGAAATATTCAAAGGGTGTCTTTGCTATTCCAGATCTGTTCTGCCAACAAACAACAGGCCCTGACCTGGTTTTGTAGAGTGTTAGTTGATACTTGGTTTCTTTCTGAAAAGCAGCTTTAAATCTCTGGAAACCAATTGTATCATTTTATATAACTATTGAGTCCCCACCCAGCATGGAAAAACAAATCCAGGGGAAAAAATGTGCGATGTTTAAACTTGCTTTAACTTTTTCTTTTTTAAACATTATATTGCTGCTATCTGAAGCAAACAACTACATAAATTTAGCCTGGAAAATGTTAGTTATTACGATCCAGGGGTGCAAATAGGGCATTAGAAAAGAGTAAGAGTTTTTGGAGCAAGTTTCCTAGTTCTTTACCAGAGTTAAGGCTTGGATCCATGGATCCATGAATGAAGTTCACAGAATGAAAGCTTCTTTTCTCTTCACTCTGTAGCCAATTGTGCCCCTTGATAATGCCTCACCATGGTTCCCTTCTGAACCATGTGGGATGGTATGGATGGGAAGCTGTCCACAGCTGCGTAGGCCTAATCATCCTATATCACATGTTATCTTATCTCCAGAGAGGTTTTTAGGGGTGGCGTAGGTGGCAATGGCCAACTTATTTCAGCATTTGTTTAGCCTTTAAAACAAGGCACAGTGTGTGTGTTTACAGTGTTTGCTAAGATGAAACAACATGTGCATACAGCTTAGCAAGACCTCAAAGTAATTGACACAGAGTAGTCTTTAAGGGTTTTTGGTCCTAAACTAAATGGTTAGTCTAACCAAATTCCTGGAACAGCTTGCACTTTCATAATAATGTAAACAGAGAAACATGAGGATAGGCAGTCTGCTGTATTTCTATTACTTTGAAGTTTTGTAATACAATGGCTCAAAATAATGGACTTGTGTAGATGCCAAAGCAATGGTCGTCCCAGTCCTGTACTATCTGTTCTAACAATTCTTGTAACAATGGGATGGGATATGTTTAATATTTAAGTGTTTAGTCAGAAATTTTGTTTAGACAAACAGTGAGTTAGGAGGGACATGAGAGAGGTGTATATGATGAAATAGATAGAAGTTTTCTAGTAAAATAATAGAACCTGAAGTCATCTAATGAAGCTGAATGGTACAATGTTCAGGACAGACAAAAGCAGTATTTGGTAGCAAATTCCATAGTTTAACAATGCAATATATATATATATATATATATATATATATATATATATATATATATATATTTAAACTATGGAATTTGCTACCAAATATATAATAATGATTGAGGGACGCAGGTGACGCTGTGGTCTAAACCATAGGGCCTAGGGCTTGCCGATCAGAAGGTCGGCAGTTCAAATCCCCGCAACGGGGTGAGCTCCCATTGTTTGGTCCCAGCTCCTGCCCACCTAGCAGTTTGAAAGCACGTCAAAGTGCAAGTAGATAAATAGGTACCACTCCGGCGGGAAGGTAAACGGCATTTCTGTGCACTGCTCTGGTTCGTCAGAAGCAGCTTAGTCATGCTGGCCACATGACCCGGAAAAATTGTGTGCGGACAAACACTGGCTCCCTCGGCCTATAGAGCGAGATGAGCGCGCAACCCCAGAGTCATCCACGACTGGACCACATGGTCAGGGGTACCTTTACCTTTACCTTTATATAGTGATGATCACTAGTGTGGACTGCTTTTAAAAGATCAGACAGTTTACTGGAGTATAAAGCTTTCTGTAGCTATTAGTCAAGGATGACTGTCTTCAGATACTTCAGTATCTCAGATGATATTCCTCAGAATACGAGTTGCTGGGAACTCTGTCTGTGGGCATTTCCTTCTTGAGGAGGTTTCCCCATGAGATGTGACTCATGAAATACTAATTGTGCATCTGTAGAAATGGTTTTATTGTTTTTAGTCTTTGTAGGAATGGAATAAGTTAGTTTTTGTTTCCTTTCATTTTATCTTGAACTTATCCAAAATTCCTGCTTTTGGGAAAAAACCAAAGCTCAGAAACTAGAAACTTCAAGGCCAAAATTTAGAATAAGCCTCAAACTATAAATATTTAGGAATGACGTTCCAGGCATCAGGATCCAACAAAATTCATATTAACTCAAATGGGTGTGCTGGAGAAAGATCTGCAAATGTTATCCTTAATTTTTTTAGAACTCAAGGGGGGTTTTATGTCCCACGACACTAAAATTATATAAAGCCAAAACGTTGGCACAGCTCCTTTACGGATCCTTTCTGGGCCCACATCCCTCCTCTTTCATTCCCCTTGAAAGAGTGCAATCCAAACTCCTCAGAGCCCTGCTACAAGTTCCCAAGATGCGTTTCAAATGCATGGGTCAGACTAGAAACAGGGATGATGAAAAGCTCATATTAGTTTAACATCAATATATAAGTGGCTAACTCTGAAACTGCTCCCCCCCGAAGAATAGCTCCATTGATTCTGAGCGACCAGTTTCAGTCTGGCTGGCAGACAGCAGTCTTAAACACTCTTCAGAAACTGGGCCTTGCTCCCCAAACCCTCATAAGTATGGGCCTAGGCCAAGCTAGATCCATGGTTAGGCAAAGAATCATGGACATAGAGAGACAACAGGACTGTACAAGGGTCCTTGATTATAAAATCATAGAAAACAGGAGATACATAGCTGCTCCAGCAGCATATCTCTACTTCCTCACATCCAGAAATGCAAGAAGGGCTTTCACTCTTGGTAGAAGTTTGGCCTTGCCCTCACCGGTTCTGTAAGGCTCCTACGGAAGAGTCCCATACGCACAGAGACTTTGCGCCTGCTCATTAGGGGAAACAGGAAGCCAGGAAACACATATTTTTGTAGATGTCCTTTTTATGTTGAGATTCATAGAGACACCATTGACCCTTTGCTGAAGAGGCTTGTTGACCTTCCCAGACAAGTCTAAACTTAATTCTCTCCTCTTAGGATCACAAGACAACTCAGCTATTAGCCCAGTGTTTCCCAACCGGTGTTCCGCGGCACACTAGTGTGCCGCGAGACGTTGCCTGGTGTGCCGTGGGAGGGAGGCGGGCGAGGCGGGTGGCGAGAGGCGGGGCGGCGGCGGCGAGCACACACGGGGCGGCGAGCGAGCTCCCTCCCACATCCCATCGTCGCTCGCTTCGGCCGGCCTACTGGGCTGTCGCAGGCGGAAGGCCTGCGCATGCGCGAGGTTTTCGCGCCTTCGGGATTCCCTTCACGCCTTCCTCCTCCCGGGTCCTTGAGAGCGCGGGAAGCGGCAGCGCGAGACCGGCGTTGAGCCTGGTAGGTATTGCGCTTGCCAAGGCCATAGGCGCCGACTCCATGGGGCCTGAGGGGGCCCGAGCCCCCTCAAAAATTTGTTTGGGGGGGCTCTGCCCCCCCAATAATCTCGGGCACCCCTCCAGCAGATCGCCGCCGCCGTTCGGATGTACCGTAAACCTCGCAGTATTCTGTAGGGTGTGTGCTTTCAAGAACTGTGTTTAGGATTGGAGCCTTGTTGAGCTAACACAACCTCCTCTTTACTTAAGGGAAATGTTTAAGCTTTTCTCCCCGCCCCTGTGTTGAGTTTTAAAAATAAATAATCCTACAATTGCAATAGGGGGAGACTATGTGTATGAACCGAAAGGGGAGGAGAAGCGGGGCGTGCGCGCAGGGGGGGGGTTCTCGAGCACAAATCAAGACAATGGATCTTCTGCACTGGAAGAGGCGGCAGATCTCAAACAAAAGCTTGATGAACGGAACAGACAAAAACGCAAAGTTCCATTCAGGGCTCCCCTTTTGCCACGTCGTCTCACAGTTTGGAAGATAGCAGCTCTCCAAATTAATAGTTCTCTTTGAATAGGCGGGGCCTGAGCGTTCCACCAATTTAGGCCTCCTGCCGGGATGTGATATGGCTCCACCTTCCTCAAGGTGGTTCTGCTTTTAAATATTTTCCACCCTGTCACCATGAGGACTAGCGACTTCTTTTCGTAAAATATAAAATCGCTATTCCTTGCTCTTGTGAGACTGTGTGTTTTAATTCGAAAAGGGTGTTCCGTGTATTTAATTCCTATTAAAGAGAGTTACTTTATATATAGTCAATATAGGCACAGAGTTAATTTTTTAAACATTTTCTAATGGTGGTGTGCCTCGAGACTTTTTTCATGAAACAAGTGTGCCTTTGCCCAAAAAAGGTTGGGAAACACTGTATTAGCCAGATTCTGCGCCCAAATTTATAGGCACAAGTCATCCTCTAGAATAAAATAGCTTACTAGGGAAAAGCTGAAGTCACCCTTGGGGTGCCTCAGGGTCAATTTTTATGGTAGCCCAAATCTCAGTTGTATATATCTCAATTTTAATTCATGAGCTGCTGCTGCAATCTGCTCCAATTGTATATTTTGCCTTTATGAACGCTGTCATTATTGTGTTAATACGAGCTGGTCTTTGACCGTAATATCTTATCTTGAACTTATCAATGGTTTCAGGCTGTGAAACAGTTTATTAAATAAAGTAAGTTGTTGGCCACCATGGGAACCGGATGCTAGACTAGATGGGTCCTTGGTATAATTCAACAGGGCTGCTCTTAGGTGCTTAATGGAAGGTTGCTTTTAACATTCTCCACCCTGCTCAAGATGCTTTCTGTATGATACAGCTTTGCTATCATTAACACCATCTAAGCTTCTGCTACTTCCATTCAGACTTATTTCCTAGTATTGTTCTGTGGCCTCCTTGTTTCTCAGCCATGTTGGTGGTTTTGAGTTCTCCTCCAACCCCCTTACTTTTTATCGTCTCTCTCTGTTAGCTAGCTGTTCGATTTCATGGCAATTAGCTGATGTTCACTGGCCTAGATCTGCCTGTCATTTCTAGAGAAAACACAGAGTAGCAAACAGCTCAGTCTCTAACAGCATGCAGGTGGATGTCAAAGCAGATTCGAAGAACACTGACAGATAAAACAGCTATAATGAGCAATTACAACAGTTCAAAGAAAAACAGGGTGGTGATGGCTGTCCCTCCATAATATTTTCTTAAGTTTTCAGAAGACTTCCATTAACATGGGGAGTAGGAGGAGTTGGTGGGTCAGTTACAGATGCTTCATTACAGAAAGAAACACTTGGTTTTGATCCTGCTGGGATGCTTGTAGGGATTGTGATTTTTGTTACAATTATTTTTTAGAATCCTGTTCATTTGCTCTCCATGCTGGACTGATTTTCTTAAGCTATTGTGAGTCCTGAGCATGTGTTTGTGTGTGCATACATAAACTTTTTCATGAGCTTACAGGTAACTTGGTCCTCAGAAAATACCCATTTCTCACAGGTTATAGTTGTACTTCGCAAAGGTTGCCACACAAGGCATGTGACCGACCACCTTTGGCTTGCCAAAGTTTTGAGGTTTTGTTTTTTTATTTTAACATTTTGACTCTTTGATTGGGTTTAGAATTCAGGGACCTGGTAGACCACGGTTCAAAACCCCACTGAGCCATGAAGCTTACTGAGTAACCTTGGGCGAATTGCTGCCTCTTAGCCTAACCACCTCACAGGTTTGCTGTTGGGATTAAATGAGGAGGAAGAAAACCATGTATGCCATCTTGCACTCCTTGAAGAAAAGGTGTGATGCAGTAAGTGCAATAAATAAACTGGAGAGAGACAGCGGCTTCAGCTGGGAAATTCCTTTCTTCTTCTTCTGGCAGCTGCGTATGTAGCCTACAAGCTGTATTCCATAACCCCTCATGTGTTGAGACGCACTATTGAGGCATCTGATCAAGGCCTGTATTTTAAAATGAGCTTAAAGATATATTTGCAAATGTTTGTATGTTTCATGCCAGGCATAAAGCAGCTGGCTAAGTACTTTGGCAGTTGTTTATCTTCCTGCTCTCCTGAAAAGCCCCCCCCCCCGATTTATAGCAGTACCAGGAGACAAGTTTCTCAAAGTTGTAAAAGGGAAATACAGGCTGGGAGCAAAGGTTACACTGACCATACATATTACAGAATACAATCAAGCTGCAAAAACACTAATTAAGAGTTGGTAAATAGTAAGATTTATTGTTTAACAGAAAATAATACCATGTGCCTCCCAGCAGACTCTAGCCATATTTTCCTAAGGTTAAAGGGCAAGAACTAATGGGAAAAGCAGCTGGCTACTTGTCTGCCATTTATGGATAGAAGGAAAATATAGCTCTTTGTCTCCCATAAAAGGTAATAGGAAGTGGGTGTATCTTTTATGATTGGTTCTAGCAAACAGCCAATAGGAGTTTCAACCAGGCTGATTGGACAGAGGCAGCCAAAGGAGGAGCAAGGGGGCTAGGCTGAGGAAATATAAGTGCTGGCCATCAGGGCTGGAGGGGGCAGAGCTTTGGTAACCATATACCACTGTGTTTCTCATTTATTTGTCTGACAAATAAATTATTATTTTAATTTTTCTATTGCTGCGTTGAATATTTCATTCCAGCTAAGCGTTAACCACAAGCAGGGTGCTACACTATCTCCCCCTGTGTGTGTGAAAGAGAGAGAGGGATAGCAGCAGCATTCAAAATTAGCTGGGCGCCAGTTGTGTTTTGCGACAGGCAGCCGGCCTTTTGTGATGAAGTAGAGATATCTGGTTGCCAGGTTTGGCCCTTAACTTCTCCATCTGGCTAGCTTGTGTGGCTGCAATGCCACACCACTCAGCTGGTCTGTTGGGCAGCACAGCACCATAAGATATGCCTCTTTTGGTGTTGCGCTGCCCCACAAATCAGCTAATTCATGTGGCAGCGCGGCACCAAGAGACGTGTGTCATTTGGTGCCGCACTTCCCCACAGACCATTTGCTTTGTAATCTTGCACACACACAAAATGCACCTAGGCATATCATTGTGGTGACTGTAGCCTAGATCAGTGTTTCCCAACCGGTGTTCCGCGGCACACTAGTGTGCCGTGGAAGGTTGCCTTGTGTTCCGTGGGAGGGAGGCGGGCGAGTCGGGCGGCGAGAGGCGGGGCGGCGGCGGCGAGGAGAGGCCGCCCAGCGCGGGGCTCTCGCCGTCTGCCTGCCTGGCTGCCTGCGAGCTCGGCGGGCAGCGCTTCCGTCCACAGCGCCCGCCTCGCGGCTCTCCCTCGTCGCGCGCCTTGGCTCCTGCGGCCGGCGAGGGGAGCCCGGGCCGCGCGCGGCTGCTGCTGCCGCCGCCGCCTCTCCGGGCGGGAACGCTGCGGGTGCGCGAGGGAGGAGGGCGGCCCCCGGGGGCTGGGAGAGCCGGGCTGCCGTGGCCGAGAGGGCTGCTCTGCCGGGCGCCGCTGACATAATTTAAGAAAATTGTCGCGCGCCTTGGCTCCCTCGTCGCGCGCCTTGGCTCCCGCGGCCGGCGAGGGGAGCCCGGGCCGCGCGCGGCTGCTGCTGCCGCCGCCGCCTCTCCGGGCGGGAACGCTGCGGGTGCGCGAGGGAGGAGGGCGGCCCCCGGGGGCTGGGAGAGCCGGGCTGCCGTGGCCGAGAGGGCTGCTCTGCCGGGTGCCGCTGACATAATTTGAGAAAATTATCGCGCACCTTGGCTCCCTCGTCGCGCGCCTTGGCTCCCGTGGCCGGCGAGGGGAGCCCGGGCCGCGCGCGGCTGCTGCCGCCGCCGTTTGTGGTCATGGCGGAGCTGCCGCCTAGGGAGGAGGGGAGAGGGGGCTGGCGGGGGGGCAGGCGGTGAAGGGGGCTTGGCTGCCCCTTGCAGGCTCAGGTGTGCACAGGTGGGTCCCTGGCCACCTGCATCTCTGTGTGTTGATCAATTGGAGGGGGGAAGGCAGGTAGAATTTGCAGCCTCTCAGGCCAGGAAGGGGGAAAGATTTGGGGTCTGGCGAATGTCTGGTGCGGTTCTTGTGACGCTCTGGCCATCCTGGGGTGTCCCCGGAGAAGAACTCTGAGCCCTAAACTGGCTTTTCTGGTTCCTGGAGGGAGGCGAGAGCTGAGCTGCCGGTTCTTAGGAATGTCCTCCTCTCTCTCTCTCTCCATCTCTCTCTCTCTCTCTCTCTCTCTCTCTCTCTGGCTCTTCCCACCCAGGGCTTGTGGGCATCTGCTCTGAGAGGAAGATGGAGGTGACTTCCCTTAAAGGTCATGGAATCATAGAGGTGGAAGGAACCCAAAGGTCATCCAGTCCAACCCCCAGCAATTCAGGACTCACAGCTAAAGCATCCCTGGCAGATGCCCCCCCCGACCTCTCCCTAAAAGCCCCTTCCCCTGTCTGACTGCTCTCACCACCAGAAAGGCCTTCCTAATGTTTTGTGGGAATCTCCTTTCTTGTTTCTTTATATTTTATTGAGAGTATTACAAGGAGTTAAATTGGCGGGGGGGGGAGGGGGAATAAAAAGGTTACATGCATTAAAAATAAATAGAAGCAGAGGAAAAGAGCAATAACAAAATAGCAATGGAATATAATTAAGCCTACAGAGCTATATATGCAAATGGATCTACTTATTCTTTCCCTTGAAGATACATTGATTCGTTTGTTACTGTGGTTTCGATCAATACTTTCCAAAGATCTTTACATTTGTCCATGCATGATCTTTGTCTGAAAGCTCATGGGTTGCAGGAGTTGTCATAGGAGGTTATATTTTTGACCTTCCAACTGTTATGGAAATTACAGGGGGGGGGGCACATCTTTAAAGTTGTTAAATGCTGCCGGTGTCG
Organism: Podarcis bocagei; assembly: GCF_964188305.1. Taxonomy (NCBI): domain Eukaryota; kingdom Metazoa; phylum Chordata; class Lepidosauria; order Squamata; family Lacertidae; genus Podarcis; species Podarcis bocagei. Next base: position 22,937,495 of record NC_138135.1, read on the forward strand.
ACGGGGAGGACACCGGCAGCAGCGCCCCCCCCCCAGAAACCCGCTCCGGGCAGGTAATTCACAGAGAGTGGACAGAAGGAAGCCTTAAAGGGCTTCAGCCTCCCAGAGTGGCGGGGAATAATAAATAATAATAATAATAATAATAATAATAATAATAATAATAATAATAAAATTGACAGGTGGTGTTTTTCTAGGTGAGGGGGTGGGGACTGTAATAACAAAAAAATCAGCTGTATATCAACCGCTGTTTTGCAATGAGGAATTGCAAATAAGGAAGATCAAAAGGAGAATGTTTTTTGGGGGGGGACTCTCTTCCTCTTCCTCCTCCTCCTCTCGTTCTTGCTCCTCTTCCTGGCAAAAGGGCTGCTGAGACCCCTTCTCTCTTGGGTGCCGGTGGGTGCTGTGACGTTGACGCTGCTGTGGCAAGTGCCTTTACTTAGCAGAGTGCATTCCCCTTTACACAGGAGGGGAGGGAAAATAATTGAAACTTACACTTTCGTGCGTCCCTCCCGGCGCGACGCTGCGCGCTGACGTCACGGGGCTGTAATGGTGGTGTGCCTCGAGATTTTTTTCATCAAACAAGTGTGCCTTTGCCCAAAAAAGGTTGGGAAACACTGGCCTAGATTTAAGGTGCTATTTGGCTCCTAGATTTTCTATCTCAGTTTCTAACACTGAGAGACAGACAAACAGAGACTTGTCCATGACTTACTTGGATTGTGGAATATGCTTTGCTTGTTCCTCTGCCTGATTCAGGTTTGAGCCTTGGTGCTTGGGTGTGCGTGTTTAACTTCAAATCCATGCCCCATCAATGTATCCATTGGTGGTATTTTATTCTGTAGTGACTATAGGTTTACATTTATATACCATTTGATTGTAATAAAACCTCAAAGTGGTTTAAAATAAAGGGAGTGGTCTGTTTTGAGTTATTGCTCAGCCTTGGAAAGAGCTTATTAGGCTAGAAATTACCTCTGAGCATATGCAGAGTGCTCTTCCTTGCTGTTGAATAAATACTTGGTACTGTATTCATAAAGCCATTATTGAATGTTTAGAGTGTTTTGCATATATTATCTCAGTTATCCTTGCAACAGTCCTGTAAGGCCATTATTATAATTCTCATATTGCAAATGTTTGAGAGAATGCAGAGGCTGAGAGGATGGCTTTCCTAAGGTCACCTAGTAAATTGGAAAAGGCTGTAGAGCATCTGCCTTGTATGCAGAAATTCCCAGGTTCAGTAACTGGCACCTGCAGCTAGGGCTGGATATGTCCTTTGCCCAAAATTCTGGAGTGCCACTGCCAGTCAGTGAGCTAGATAGACCAATGGCCTGGTTTTATGTATGACACCTTCCTATGTTCCCATTTCATAGCAGAGATGGGCTCTGAGGTGGGGTCTTTTTCATTCACATCGTCTTATGCAAGCCTGTGTACTATGTACAGAAGAAGTTGCTCTCTGGCGAATTTTGGATTGCAGGCCAGGGAGAGTTTTGTACATGGCATTGAGATAATTTTGAAAGAAATTGTTGGACAAGGCACATCTTAGTACAAAGGCAGAGAAGCCAAAGAGGAAAGAGTTGTGGCTCGCAAAAACCTGGAGCTGCTTCAGCTGTAGGAAGTTCCAGAACATTATTTTACAGTATCAAATCATCTGTGGGTTTGTGGGTTAGCCTTGCTGCTGTGCTCATTAGTTATACATCTCTTGATGGAGTTGTGGAGGTTGGACATGAGGCAGATCTTGCTTAAGTACCTAAGAAGATGTTTTTTGTGTGTGTGTGTGTGTGTGTGTGTGTGTGTGTGTGAGAGAGAGAGAGAGAGAGAGAGAGAATAGACAGAGTACAACATTTATTTACATTTACCCCAATTGTACGGGGGTTCTGTTCCTGGCCACCCCATGCATCACTGGGATCCCCCGTTCCACTCTGTCCCCTTTCGGTGCTGAAAACAGCATGTGTGTCAATGGGAGCGCACGTGCTGATCACGCACAAGTGGGGAGTTGCCTGTATTTATTTATTTTCATATAATTTATATATCACTTGATTATATAAAACAACAAAAACACCCACAAACCGGTTTACAGAAAGAACGAAACAATAAAATTACCAGCAAAAAGAGCTATTAAAAACATTTAAATAATAATTAAAATCAGTGATCAGCTAAAAATGTATTAAAACACATGTAAACCTTCTACATATCTGGGCAGGCACTGAAAAGAGTAGAGTTAAGGCAGGGTGTACAGAGTACAGTTTTTGTGTTTATAATAATAGCAGTGTTTATAATAATAGCAGAGCTTTCCTGAAAATAAAAAAACCGGGAAATCTGGTGGTTTTGGAAAGGGTTTTAAGAATCCCATAGGCCTTTCCGGGAGTCACAGTGTTGAACAGCTTTGATATATGAAATGCCTCCAAATGCAAAATACAGTATAGTATGTTCCTTTTTCTTCACAGTGCCTCCAAAGCCATTACATCTGCAGAATTCACAGTCATCCATTGCCCACCAAACCCCCAGGCATAAAGCTTTACATTCTACGAAGCCAAGAATGGAGGAAGTTACACCTACCTCTTCTTGCGTATCTAAAGAAAAAACTAGTAAAGTGTCTGATCTCATCAGTCATTTTGAAGGAGGCAGGTAAACAAGTTTGTTTCATTTTTATTCAAAAGGGTACAGATTAAAAGAAGCATAAGTGACAGTGAATGAGGAACTGGTGTGTGCTCCACTTTTATAGTATAGATGGATGGTTGTGTTCTAGTGAAATGCAAAATTGGGAAGCTGATACGTTTCTTAAGGCTATATATTATTCCTTTGTCTCTCCTTTATATTGGGCCAACTTGTTCATTCTGCACACCAGGTGTCTTCTTGCTAGTCAAATAAATGGGTCTATATATTGGTTATGGATGTCAAAGGCTTGCATTCCGTTCCTTTAGATAGGGCAGTCTAACTCTCTTACAGTCTTTCTCCACGCTATCCATCTGTCACTCACTCTGATTCCGTCGACCATGCCACCACACTTGGCTGCTATCACTCATGCTTCTGCTCCATTAAACACTCACACTCGAACAGTTATCCAGATTTGATTTCCCATGACAATGAGGATTGATTATTATATAAACAACACGGTTTCAGTTACGGCACCCATAACCATATTTAAAATACCAGAACAGTTACCAATATTTGTGAAGAGGGATTTCACAACTTAGATGTCGGTTATGTTCTGAGGATTGCGCCTAAAGCCAAAATTGTGTATAGTCAAAACACATTGGGTACAGTGGAAGGTGCAATTGCCAAAGTCTTTCCCCCTGGATGCCCGCCCCCTTTATATATAATTTTTTGTCAAGCTCGTAAAGCTGAATGCGCACAAGTTAAAAGTTAAATGTGCATCAGTTGTGTGTTTACTGTACTGTACTGTACGAACTCCGCAAAACCGGAGAAGTGTCCCAGTTTGTGAACTTTACCTCGGTCTAAAAATGTAAGCCGAACGGTGGAAGGGCACCGGCAGCGGGAGGCCTCATTAGGGCAAGTGCGCCTTGGCTTAAGAACAGTTTCGGTTTAAGAACGGACTTCTGGAACGGATTAAGTTCGTAAACCGAGGTACCACAGTATATTATTATAGAAAGATTCAGAAACAGGATGCAGTACGATTTGTATCAGATTGTAAATTTTAGTTTGTAAACTAGTGTAAAAAAAAGTATTCAAAAAGTAACTATAACAGAATTGCTTTTATAATATACTACTTCAATAACCCAGAATAGACTTTTAAATTTTACTGGGAATCCACTCCCAGGCACCAGTTCTTAAAGTTACAGTCCTTAAAACTAGTGTGAATATGAGTCATTCGGACCAGTATCCTCGCAACAGGACCAGTAGCCCTTTGGACCCTTAGCTTCTAAGCCATTTTATCCCCAACCAGCTTGCTTAGGCAGTTAGCTGGGGATAAAAAGGTGACATGCCTTGCCTGCAGCATCCAAGCTTCCCAGGTGGTCTCCCATCCAGGTACTGGCTTGCTTGGAGCAGAATGGCTGCAGGTACCAGCGACTGTGCCTTATGCATGCCACACACAAAAAAGCTGGTTGTGAGAAGAAGATGGTGTACCTGTGGAAGTGGGCTCTGTTCTGAAGTATGGAGTGTTGCTAGGTTATGCTAAAAAAAGAAGAGAGGTAGATTATGCACCTTGGTGGATAATCTTTGAGTGGATGCACCAGGTGCTAAAAATGAACCAAGGAAGAAAGCAAAGCATAGAAGTGTTCAGGGAGCTGCCAAAGTACACAGCAAAATCATTTCACTTTTTTAAAAAGTCCAGCTAAAGTGGTATGTTGAAGGAGGAAAAATGAGAGGTAAGCGTGGGCTTTTATGTGAGGTGGTAGGATTTCAAGAAAGAGAGATGCAGTGAGGGAGTGAGCCCAGGTGCAAGGAGAGGGAACATGGCTGGTGTGGGAAGAGATAACACTCAAAATACTTTGGTGGAAAGGGGAAAGGTGATCCTTTCACAAAGATCACCTCAAAATGATTTACATGTTCAAAAAAGTGGGGAATAGAACATCAGTAGTGCATACACTCTCACTCTGAACAATCGCAGTGGAATAAATAAAGTGGAGTTTGGAGGAATGGTGAAGGCACATGCCAAAAGAAAATAACAAAGCTTGGGCAAACATTAGGGCAAAGGTTGGGGCATTGCTACATTGGCAGTTTGTGTAATGTAGGGCTAGGAAACTTCAGTGCTCCAGGTGCCGTTGAACTCCAACTCCCATCAGTCCCAGCTATCACGGCCAGTGATCAGGGTTGATGTGAGTTGTAGTTGAGCAACATCTACTTCTCTAACCCTGAATTTGAAAAAGTAGATTTTATGATGTTTGTTCTGTAACTATCGTCTCCCTTCACCCCACTGCTCAAATTTCTGACCCTGATGAAAAAATACAGAATAACAATGTAAGGTAAACAAACACTTATATGGGGAGAGGCCAGTGCACAGTGGAAGAGCACACACTTTGTATGCAGAAGGTTCAAGGTTCAATCCTCGTCCTCTCCCATTAAAAGGGTTAGGTAACAGGTACTGGGAAAGACATCGGCTTGAGACTTTGGAGAGTCACTGCCTGACAGAGTAAACAATGCAAGGCTTTGTGTTCTTTTTCAATGTGTTCATAATAATCCATAGAGAAAAATCCAAGGAAAATAATTCAGTGCTTCAGCAAGATCTATTGATGTATGTTTAATGTAGGTAGCAAGGGAACATTGAAGTATACGGTGGGAAGAAGTGCAGTAAGGCTTCATTTCATGTCGAAGGATGTTGTGTTTTTAATAGCCATATCTTTGTGTGATGCAGCAAAGTAGAGGGTGGGATGGTGCTTGTCTTCATTCCCAATATCATTTTCTCCAACCTGAGCTCTGATATGGGGAATCAGTTAGCTGGGAGAAGAGCAGTGGACGCAGAAGTTCAGATTCTCTCACCTTTACCTTTATTAGTTGTAGAAATCCCTGCCACTTTGTGTTTGCTTTGGCTGCACCCAGTCTTAAAAAACGCATGTGATGTAAGCCTTAGTAAGCAGCAAACAGCACTGACTGTAGTATGTTGACTTCAATGGGGTTTAGCCACAAGTTTTACCAAGCAAGTCCTAAGTAAGCGTGAATAGGATTGCAGCCATTCTTGGCCTCTGAAACGATGCTCACCATTCTCTGTGCAAATTTTTGACTCAACTTTGTTTAACATTGCTCTACAGATACTGCTTTTTTGTTTTTTGCAAAGAGGATAGGAAGGGTGTTCTATTCCCATAAATTGTTAATGTAATATGAATTAGTTTTCGCTCTCTTTTATTCCCTTTAGCCCATCCATTCCTAGTGAGCTGAAGAAAGAATCCTCTGTTCTAAATGTTGCTAAATCTCAAGGAAAGCATGGGCCAGCGCCAGCACCTCAGCCAAAATTCCTCACCCAACACCCACTACAGAAGCAGGGCTATAGTACAGATCACTCTCAGGATGTACAGAATCGCACAGCCAATGGAGAAGTAGCACAGAACCAGTTGGACTGCAGGGACAGCACATTGCCGGTTCATAATGCGAGTAGGGCCATTCAAAATGCATCATTTGACAGCAGCTTGGTAAATGGAGAACGAGAGAACATTAGTACAGACGCATTGCAAACTACAGCAGCCTGCAAAGGGCAAACAATCAATAGCTGTTGCCAGACTCCAAGTGTGAACACGTTGTTTCCATCGGGAAAAGAAAGTGTAGAAATGATTACCAATACAAAGAACAAGCAGATTGAGGAGCACAATAAGCAAGACTCGCATGTGGAGACAAAGGTAAGGCAAGCAGTTTATAAAGAAATGCAGGCTATAAAAACAAAATGTACCTTCTGCATTATTGAAATATATAGGCCTCTGAAGGCCATACAGACCATTTGTATTTGCATTCAAATCTGATAGCTGTATCCCTAATGCTTTTTAGACCACTCTACAGCACGAACAGTATATCAAAGGAACGAAGAAATTCAACAATACATTTAACTAGACTTCCTTCAAACGACTGAAATTTTAAGTATCTTCCCCTTTTTAACATAGATACAATATACACACACCAACACAAAATCTATGTATCTTTTTTGTCAGTTTCTGTTGGAGACCACATTCTATTTATACAAGGCAAAAGCTGTGAAGGAATCAATATTTTAGATGTAGATCAGAGAGGCAATACCAGTGTTGTCTCTTGGATATGGAAGCTGTTGAGGGAGATTGCCTGGAGGGCTTTCCTGCAAAGGAAGGTTCTGGCTCTGAACACAGACTTCCTGATTGTGTGGACACTTCAGTCTACACAGTGTGGTCTCGGACACTGAAGGGCTTTTACATTCAGCAGAATAGCTGGAACAGTTCTTTTCCTCTTTATGAGTGTCCTCATTAGTAAAACGTGCCAAATGCCAACGATTGCAGGAAGGACATCCCAGTTATGAAAAGGGTGTTGACAGTAATTTACAGGAAAAGGCAGAGACAACAGGGTGGTAGTACAAGAACATACAGGAAGTAAATGGGCACACACCTGGAGAAGGTAACGGAAGGAAGCCGTTCAGTATGAGCCTTCTCACCTTCTGGATGATGAACTAATGTTATGACATGTGGCCTTTACATGTTGCAACACCCCAGTGGGAGCAGTTTTTCTGTGGGTTATTGCCATAGTTCAGCTGTAACATTTAGTTTAATAGACTGTGACCTTATGGACAGGGTCATTCCTATGGGTCCTTTTCCTGGAATTCTCAGCGCACTGGGAAATGACACACCCATGGTCTCCCTCAGAGGGGCTACAATGGGTAAAGGGCACCCAGCAGATGCAAGCAGCAAGGAGTGTTTGGACATTCTGTAATACAAAAAGAGTAAAGCAGAAGAATGGCAGCTGCTGTGATATTCCATGCTGTGATATCCTGCTGTGATTTGTACGGAGTACAGTGGTACTTCGGGTTAAGTACTTCCGGAGGTCCGTTCTTAACCTGAAACTGTTCTTAACCTGAAGCACCACTTTAGCTAATGGGGCCTCCTGCTGCCGCCACGCCGCCGGAGCACAATTTCTGTTCTTATCCTGAAGCAAAGTTCTTAACCTGAAGCACTCTTTCTGAGTTAGCGGAGTGTGTAACCTGAAGCGTATGTAACCCGAGGTACCACTGTATTAAAAAAAATCATAATAAGGTGGGCTTCTCCTTGGAGTTGAGCGTTCCCTAATCCTGGTCAGCACTCTTGAGTTCCTGGCCAGTTGCAGATCTATCAAATCCAGCTTTCAAAATGGACTAGAAACATAGGGAAGAAAAGGAAAGCTTTGGAAAGAACTAGAACCTCAGGATTTTTTTTGGGGGGGGGAGGCAGTCCTGCAGTATCTGGACGCTTCCTAGGCAGCAACTCTCACTGGCTGGCTTCACTCCCTTACTGTGTTTTTTCCTGCCTGAAATCTATCCCCGATGACCCCTCTTCCAGTGTTCTGCGTATAGAATCCATGCTCCCTGTTTTTTGTTTAGTGAAATGCCAGGACTAATTTTAGACTTAATGTTCTGCTTTCACTTGATTGTTCCCTTTTTAAGTTTCCTCACACAACAAGCCATTATTTTTAAGGCACTATTAGAATCAGGGAGAGTTCAGAGAATACTGTTTTTCCTATAGACCAGCAATTAAAGTATTACATAACTTGTGTAGAAAGAAAGAAAAAACAGAATTCATGACTTTTAGATATCCTACCCTTCTACCATGGGTAGAACAGGCTTATGCTGCTAAGTGCAGTGTTATTTAAACCTATGTGCTCTGGAATCTCATAATCTCATTCAACTGGCTAGTTTCCTTGCACAGCAGAGTCCATACATACATACATACATATATATGTACATAATTTTATTTGTATGCCATCTTTCCATAGTTAAAACCATGCTCAAGGCTGTTTACAACATGAAAAAAATACATAATTACAAACATAACAAAAGAAGTCATAAACAACAAATAAAACATAGAAAAAAATCACAACCGAATTAAACAATTTCCACATAACTAAATAAGATCTAAAATAAAGATACAAAAAGTTAATATCGGAAACAGAAGCAACCCCCCCCCCAAAAAAAAACCACACACACACCTAAACAATTCCCCAACCCAAGAATCTGTTCAGCAGCCTCAGTTAGTCAGGGCCCAACCCTCCCAGCCCAGGTGGGGAAAGGCCTGCAGGGCAGGAAGCAGGACTTCCTGGATTCACAGCCAAGGACCATGTGTGCCGAGCCCTTAAGGAAGAGCTGGACTAGAAGATGTTGTACCACAACTACATCAGCCAAAGCTAGGCTGGCCAGTGGATTGTGGGAGCTGTAGTCTAGCAACATCTGTAAGGCCATTGATTAGTCACTCCTGTCTTAATGCTTGAAAGCAGGATACAGCAGCACACCCAACATTGCATCTCATGTGCTTGAAAGAAAAACCATTCATAGAAAATGCAATAATTAGAAGAATTTTGAAGGCTTCTCATGCCTGGTTTATATCTAAGCCAATGCAGCCGTCTTTAGTTTACCAATCTGGAGGCAGAGGTTCTTAGTTTATCACACTTTGGCCCTCCCAATTTTCTACGACTTGAATTGGGTGAAGGGGGAGAAAACCCTTGTTTGATAAATGCAAAAGCTGCAATTGCAGGAAAAATTCAGTAATTATATTGCAATTTCTTCATTCTGAAAATTGTCTGCATTTCCAGGAGACAAATGAACAGAAATGTTACAATATTGCCAATGAGCTTTTGCACACAGAAAGAGCTTACGTCTGCCGACTTGCTCTCTTGGATCAGGTAAGAGTGGGATTTCTTTCTTTCTTTCTTTCTTTCTTTCTTTCTTTCTTTCTTTCTTTCTTTCTTTCTTTCTTTCTCTTTCTTTCTTTCTTTCTTTCTTTCTTTCTTTCTTTCTTTCTTTCTCTCTCTCTCTCTCTCTCTCTCTCTCTCTCTCTCTCTCTTTCTTTTCTTTCTTTCTGAAATGCTGTTTCTAGCTAATATAAGAGGAAACTCTTACATTAGCATGGGAAACCTGCTTTGACCACTAAATCAACTTATTAAATTAACCAGTGGATGGCTTCAAAATAATATTTGCATGTTTGCTTGCTTGTAGTTGTAGTTCCATCCTTTGTCTTTATGAATTTGCATGTATCTCCTACCGTCACACACACATTCTACACAATTTCTTTCTGTGTATCTTCTTCTCTTGCCCGCAGACCATGGTAACTGGGACTGCAGCAGTGATGTAGGAACATAGGAGTCAGATCACGAGTCCATCTCGTTCAGTATTGCCCCCAGTGACTGGTAGTGGCTCTCTAGCATTTCAGATAGGTAACATTTCCAGACCTCCCTGGAGATGAACATGGGATCATTGCATGCAGAACGAATGCTCCTCTATTGAGCTATGGCCCTTCTCCACCCCACTATCTTTTAGCAATCTCAGAAAGCACCACCAACACCTTTAGAAAATCCTGAACCTATTGCTATGTTTTAGATCTATTGCCATTAAGACATGCAAAATCAATTCTTTCCTTTGCTCAATAAAGGCTTGTTTCTTCGCCCACCCTGCAGTTTGGCCAGGAAAAGTATATGGCATTGGTCACTACTGACATTTACAAATTACAAATGGAAAAAAAATCCATTTAAATTATGACTAATGAATTAATTGAAATGACTAGGAATTACTCATACTTCTGTTGGAATTATGGACTCTGTGGAGGTGGCACAGAAAAATATTCTGTTTGCCATGTAAATGTCACACAACCCACGAGCTCTGATTCTGCTGTTCTGATTCAATGTACTGTACTGCCCCCCCCTCCAATATTGCAATAAAACACTTCTGTTCCCAATGCCTCCACATTTTTCATCATATATTGCCTGTCTGCTGAGAATGTTCCTCATCTTCACTCACTGCATGGTTAATTTACCTCCCTTTCATTGGATCATAGCTTCAGCTTTCTTCAAAGAGGCCCATTTTTCTTATTGGCTTATCCTGAATTTCCCATTTGAATATGAAACAGAGGAAGCTCTACATTGCTACCTTTCTTGGAGAAGAAGCTTGACACCTCTTATTAGCTTTAAATTGCTTGCTGCTCAGGTTCTGTTGACTGCTGACATCTTACTACATCTGTTGGCTGCACTAATGCATGCACAACTGCCTTCAGTTTTCTGAGAAACGACTTTGCTAACAAGTTAAGCAAATAATATGATTAAAAGGTGTAGGAAGCAAACAGACCTTTAATTAAAATTCATACTAGAACCCTACAGCCAAAGATTCAGCTGGCAGGTTCAAGTCCGCATAATGAGCCTTACCCCCTCAAGCCCTTTGCCCCTTGGCAGCAGAAAAGGAGAAACAAATGAAGTGCAGCAGACTGCCTAGAATCTTAACTAGTAAAATGTTGACTTGAGGATCATTCTGTTTGCTTCATTTTGCTGCTGCTTCTTTTTTTGCAAGGAAGTGTGATTAATGGCAAGATAGTTCTGGTGCTATTATGAAAGAGGAAGGAGGTCGTTATAATAAATGGACATTTTTAATTAGCTGCAAATTGGCTGCAAACTTTTGTTTGCCTTCTGCCTGCTTTATTTGCCCAGGAATGCGTGTTTTGTGGCTGACTCTCTTTCCCCTTCTTATCCATTGCAGGAGTTTTATTGTAAATTGATGGATGAAGCTAACAGGGGCTCATTTCCTGCTGAAGTTGTTAATAAAATATTTTCCAATATTTCATCCATTAATCAGTTTCACAGTCAATTCTTGCTGCCAGAGCTTGAGAAAAGAATGAAAGAATGGTAAGCAGTGCAGATTACTGGGAGATAGTACTCTGTGAAAGACCATGTGCATGTTATCTGTGCCTGTAGGAGGTTCTATGATTCTATTATAAATTGGCAAGTTGTTTTTGTAGTATTGGGAATCATAATAGTCTTGAAATGTCAGAGAACACAGAATGATTTCCTATGAGATGTCCAGAAATCTATAAGACAGGCATAAGCAAACTCAGCCCTCCAGTTGTTTTGGGACTACAATTCCCATTATCCCTGACCACTGGTCCTGTTAGCTAGGGATGATGGGATTTGTAGTGCCAAAACATCTGGAGGGCCAAGTTTGCCTATGCCCGGTATAAGATATATTTAACCTCTTCCTTAAAACAGGTATTTTAAATACACAACCACACTTAACATTTATTGAAAAATACTGGGTGTCACAAGGCAGAGGAGCATCAAGAGAGATGAACCATGCATGTATTTAGAAAACTGGCAGCTATACATGATCTAAGTATAGTGGTACCTCAGGTTAAGTACTTAATTCGTTCTTAACCTGAAACTGTTCTTAACCTGAAGCACCACTTAAGCTAATGGGGCCTCCTGCTGCCGCTGCGCTGCCGCTGTACGATTTCTGTTCTCATCCTGAAACAAATTCTTAACCCGAGGTACTATTTCTGGGTTAGCAGAGTCTGTAACCTGAAGCGTCTGTAACCTGAAGTGTCTGCAACCCAAGATACCACTGTAATACAGTTCCAGCTTTTGCAGCCTGCCTTGGGAGGGAAATAATATTTTCCTTTCTCATTGTTTGTCAACTCTGAAAATGAAAGTTCCAATACTGGAATGAATTACTGGAGGGGGATTTTATATTAATAGGTGAGCTGCAGTGTTTATTTGGTAGGGTTATTAGAGGTGCTTCACTCATGTTTTTTTCTTAGGGTTACTCGACCAAGCTGTGAGTTAGAGACATAATTTGTTTGTTTAGTTTATGGAATACTCTTATTTTTTAAAAAAAGTCAATCACAAGGTAGTTATCAAGCAGAATAAACCAAAAGATACATATTTGACAGAACTGAGGTGCCCATGGTACATATTGTCCGACCTCCCATGTTTATCTCTATAACTGCTTTCTTTTGTCTGTCCAGGGACACAAACCCCAGGATCAGTGACATCCTACAGAAGCTAGCTCCTTTCCTCAAAATGTATGGGGAGTATGTGAAGAATTTTGACAACGCAATGGAATTGGTGAAAACATGGACTGAGCGATCACCTGTCTTCAAATGTATTATTCAAGAAATTCAGGTAGTGTGGTGCGCGTTTGTATGTGTGACATGCTAAATTTCTTGGCAGTCAAGATTGTGACTGCGGCACTTTTGTCTCATTGCTTGATAATAGTGTGTTGGGTGAACAAAATGGGTGCTTTGAGGGCACATGGAGTTCCAGATGTGAGAGGCTTGCACTCTTACCCTTTTATTTATGTGAGTTATCCATGCATGTAACGGTGAACTTACGTACCCGAGTGGGAGCAACCTGTCAGTGGATAATGAGTATGTGCTTACCTGTGTGATATTCCATGTGTGAACTGGAACCCATCCCAGGCTAATTTAAGGAAATAGTATTATGCACCGTTTGGTTTACTCTGCTTGTCTCTTATACCTACATTGTGTACCAAATAAGTATTTATATTGTAATACTTATCATGTACCGTATTTTTCTCTCTATAGGACGCACTTTTCCCCCTCTAAAAATTAAGGGGAAATGTTTGTGCGTCCTATGGAGCGAATGCAGGCTCCTTGGCTTCAGTGAAAGCAACGCGAAGCCTCCAAAGCGCAGAGGGAGCGCTCCCTCCGCACTCCGGAGGCTACGCGTTGCTTTCGCTGAAGCCTGGAGAGCGAGAGGGATCGGTGCGCACTGACCCCTCTCGCTCCCAGGCTTCAGGGATAGCCGCCTGAAGCCTCTGGAGCACAGCAGGACCTCACGCTGCGCTCCAAAGGCTTTGGGATCCTTTCGCTGAAGCCGGGAGAGCAAGACTCTCTTGGCTTCAGCAGAGAGGGAGATTTGTGCAGCGCCCCTTCAGCAAAGCAGAAGGAGAAATGGAAGTGGCTCCGTTTCTCCTGCCGCCTCGCTGAAGGGGCGCTGAGCAGAGAGGGGGAGAATTTTTTTTTCTTGTTCTCCTCCTCTTAAACAAGGTGCATCCTATCGTCGGGTGCGTCCTATAGAGCGAAAAATGTGGTATTTGTCGTATAGAGCTTCGTAGTTGTATATGAAGTTGAGAGGAGGGAGAAGGAGCGTATCTCTGGCTTGTATCTGTGTGCGCTGATGGAGGTGTCCGAAATTCAGTACATATCTATTCAGCATTTTATCCTTTGAACTTTAGGAAACAAATGGGGAATGTCAGAAAGCTTTTTACATTTGTCTGGTAAACGACTGGCTTTCATTTTTCTGGTTAAAAGGGGACATTTACTATGCCTTGTTGGTAAAACAATCTGAAATAACGCCAACAAGTGTACCTTATGGTCAGTAAGCTAGTCTGGGGCAGCACAATGCAAGTTTGTACACACACACACACACACACACACACACACAAAACACGGACTGACTTCAGAAAGCATAGTATTCTTTTTCTCAAAGAATGAGAAAATTATATCTCACTTCCCTCAGCCTATCATACACATGGAGCTGGGAGTGGTGTGAAGGAGAAGAAAACCTGGAATTTCTGTTGCACAAGCAGAATGCTTCAATTGCATATCACCCAGTGTTTGAATTCTGTTATCAAAACAATATTTTAAAACTAGGTTTATATGACTATGTTTTCTTTTGATATTCCTTTGGGTTTAGAATAGATAACAAAGAGTGGGAAGTATAAAGTCTGTTTACAGATAGTATAAAGGGTTTAAATTATTTAATGAAAGCAACACATTTCGCTGAGGATTTCATTTAATAATCAGCTTTCTGAATTATTAAATAAAATCCCTGGATGAAATATATTGCTTTCATTTGCCAATATCACTAAGAGAGTGTTACTGAAATGAAGTATTTTTAACGGATGCAGAGTGCAAGAGATGCGTTTCTGGACCCTCCGTTTCAATACATGTATGTTGTCTTTTTAGAAGCAGAAAGTCTGTGGAAATCTCACCTTGCAACATCACATGCTAGAACCAGTGCAGCGCATTCCAAGATACGAGATGCTTCTGAAGGACTATCTAAGAAAGTTGCCTCAAGACTCTCTAGACTGGAAGGATGCTGAAAGTAAATACATTCGTGTGGGTTATATATTCAGCATCACACAGTAAATCTGTAAAAGGGGTGTGTGTGGACCATTAATATTTCAGAACTATCCCAGTAAAAGGAAACAAAGAACAGCACTTCACAAGAAGCAATTTGTTTAAATACTATATTATTTATTTATTTACTAAATTTATTACTAAATTTATTATATCCCCTTTGTTCAGACCTTCTGGACAAATGAAAATATGCTGTGTTTTCAGAATTTCCTTTCTGAAATGGAGTGCAGATTCCGAACACACAAATAATACAATTCAAAGCTGATTAGCAAGAGATTTGGGACAGACAAAAGGAATTAATCCTTGACACAGCACATAATTAATTTGTAGAATTTGGTGCCACAAGATGTGGTGGTGGTCTCTAGTTTAGAGGGCTTAAAATGAGATTAGGAAAATTGATGGAGTGCAAATCTCTCGCTGGCTATTGGTCTTCATGGCACCAGGTTCAGAGGCAGCATGCCACTCAATAGCCTTTACTGGGGAATGGCAACAGGAGAGGGTTGGCTTCCCAAAGGAATCTGGTTCTTTGCTGTAGAACAGTGGTGGCCAAACTTGGCCCTCCAGCTGTTTTGGGACTACAGTTCCCATCATCCCTGACCACTGGTCCTGTTAGCTAGGGATGATGGGAGTTGTAGTCCAACAACAGCTGGAGGGCCAAGTTTGGCCATCACTGCTGTAGAAAATAGGATGTTGAAGTAGATCAAGGGTCCCTGATCTGTTTGGGCCTAGGCGCACATTTGGAAATGCAATAAATGCAAAATACACATTTCATAGAAGGAAAGCTAGAGGTGCTCAGGACCCCACCACCACTACGCAAGCAATGGGAGCTGGGGGTGGGGGGGGTGGGAATACATACACCTTAAGCAAAGCCTTTTACTGGGTTCTAGTGATTTCTTTAGTTGTGGGAAGATGAGCAAATATGTCATTCTCATAAGGATTTTGTTTTGAGGTGGCTAGAGGGGCAGATAGCAATTTGAACTGATTGTTAGTTTGTAGTTTCTAGTCCTAAAGCACTGTTCCACCCAGAACTTATTTCATATGCTTCATTCCAACAAAAGATATAATACCAAACCTGTGTCTGTTTTATA
The DNA here is from genome assembly GCF_964188305.1 of Podarcis bocagei. Taxonomy (NCBI): domain Eukaryota; kingdom Metazoa; phylum Chordata; class Lepidosauria; order Squamata; family Lacertidae; genus Podarcis; species Podarcis bocagei. The sequence continues at coordinate 22,953,096 of NC_138135.1, forward strand.
CCTAGGGACTAAGGCACCTATATTAACTTCACAAAGTCTTTTTTTTTTACTTCTCCAAGTTTTGACTTTATCTACTTTAAGTTCACATAAGTCTAAGGAAACTTATTGGACTGAGGGCACAATCCTATACATGTCTACTCATAAGTAAGTCTCATTGAGTTCTGTGGGACTTGCTCCCAGTAAGTATGTAAAGGGTTACAGCCTGAATCTTGTAGTTCACTATAATTTGTTGGCAATAAAAAAGTGAAACATGCAAGTTAGCATTTGAAGCCACTATTTATGTATCATAGTACTAGTAATTAACTTTTGAGGGGTCATTTTTCTCTTATAGAATCCTTGGAAATAATATCTACGGCAGCAAGTCACTCTAATAGCGCCATCCGAAAAATGGTGAGTGACTTCTGTGAGATTTTTTTCCTTTGCATAATCCACATCAGAAGATAAAGCAGGCAATTTGGCGGGTATCTAAGTATGAAAGATTGCAATTAAGCCTTTTATATTAGCTTTTTCCAAAGTCTCATGCAACCATTTTAAGGTAACTTAAATGGAAAGGTAGGGCTGTCTCATGCTTGGAAAAAACCCTTATTCAATTATATGTATTAGATTCTCATTAAATCTGTATGAATAAATGCAGTTTTGGGGAAAGTACACTCCTCACCTTAAAGCAAGGAATGTGTATGTTTCACAGCAGGTATTATATCATAAGATGTAATTTACATTGGGGGATACTTCTAAGATGACAGTTGTCATATATAGCTTTTAAGGGCTTACCTTAGAATATATTTTAAAGCATTGCCAATTAATTGGAGTCACTGTTTTCGTCATTAGTTTTTAAAAATGCATTGTTCTAATAAATTAGTGGCTAAATGTTGCAGCTCTGTTATCAAACGGTTCAAGTGTTTTACTGGATGAAGCTTGTTACATTTATCTCCCACCTTTCATCCAAGGAGTTCAGAGCAGCATACATGGTCCTCCCCTTCCCATTTTATCCTCACAATATCCCTGTGAGATAAGTTAGACCAGAGTCAGCAAACTTTTTCAGCAGGGGGCCAGTCCACTGCCCCTCAGACCTTGTGAGGAGCAGGACTATATTTTTTTTGGGGGGGGGGATGAACGAATTCCTATGCGCCACAAATTACCAAGAGATGAATTTTAAATAAAAGGACACATTCTACTCATGTAAAAAAACTCTGATTCCCGGACCATCTGCGGGCCGGATTTAGAAGGCGATTGGGCTGGATCCGGCCCCAGGGCCTTAGTTTGCCTTCCCATGAGTTAGACTTAGAAAAAATGATTGAATGAAGGTCACCCATTGAGCTTGTATGGCTGAGTTGGTGAATTTGAACCTAGATTCTGCCCATCTTAGCTTGCTCCCAAGCTCCTTTCTTTTTCACTCATTGAATATAGTATCTTTTGAGGATGTTTATTGATGGGATTTTTCTCTTAGCAAGCATATATGTGCAAATATTTTATTGGGAAAGTCATTTTGTTGCAAGAGATGTTCATAATTGCAAGCCGTTTCCTAATTTTTATTGTAGCAATGCCACCAATCATTTTCATAGAGGACAGTTCTTGCTAAAACAGTTGCATGTTTTTTTTCTTAACGGTTTAACCTTTTTCATTAAATAAATTCACAAGTGGCGTGCACTAACGGTTGTCGCATTTTGTTTTGATGGAAAAGGAAAACTTAAAGAAGTTGTTGGAGGTTTATGAAATGTTAGGAGAAGAAGAAGACATTGTCAATCCTTCAAATGAACTCATAAAAGAAGGACAAATACTTAAACTTGCTGCTCGTAATACATCTGCCCAAGAAAGATACCTTTTCTTAGTGAGTATTTGTTTCTTACACCCCACTTAATTTTAGCCTGTGCATAACATTTCTAAATCTGATCTTTTGGTGGATCTTCTATTTTGTTGGTTTGGTGCAGACATAATACTGGCTCTCTGAAAAAAAAATATGCTTGCAAACTAGCATGCCTTCATCCTGTACAAATTCCCTTCTCTTATCCCTTTATTTGTCTTAACCATTGTTTAGTGTTGCATCTGAATTAATGTTAATGAGGTTCCCTCTTAACCACTTTTAGCAAACTTTGAAACTATGAGTAAGCATAACTGAAGGGAAGTTCTGTCTCTGCACATGACTGTGGCATGATGGGAAGTCCTGCTTCTAAGTTTTTCTCTGGCATTATGGGAAGTCTTGCTTCTAAGCTTTTCTCTGCTTCTGTACATACTGCACAACCCGTTCTAAATACCAATACATTCCCTCATTTCCCTAGGATGTTCAGTTCATCTTAAGTTCATGAAAACATTATACTCTGACTGACCTGTTCTTAATGCATAGTTGACCACATCTATGGAACACGATTATTATATTCTTTCATGTTATGATCAATCATTAGTAATTGTTTTAGTCATGCTGTATCAATCATTAGTTATAATTTAATTAGGAGGTTTCATGCCTGTCTAGTTCTGTGCTCCCTTTCCCAGCCTTTAATCTATTGGTGATTAATGCCTATATGTAACCCTTGCCTTGTACTTGTGTTAACCAATCAGCAACAAGTTGCTTTGTGTTTGTGTTAACCAATCAGCAACAAGTTGCTTTGTGTTTGTATCAACCAATCAGCAACGAGCGCACCTGTGGCAATGTTGTAATATTCAATAAAAGAGTCTTCTCTGGGCTTGTGTTGGTGCAATTGTAGCACTAAACCGTTATTAAGTCAGAAAACACAAGGATTGAATTCTTTTTGGGAAGGGAGCCTCCCAATTTGCAGACTGGATTGATGGGAGTATTCCTGCTGCCTCAGTGAATTTGGCTGAGGAGGCACAATACATCTATTATTTTTTACCTTGCTGGTGAAGCTCAAGCACCTTCTGTTACTGCTAGCAACACATTTCCACCCATTAAATGGGCAGGTTTTTTTTCTTTCCCTTGTAAACGAGGAGATGCATTTTTACATATTTTTTTTCTGGCCCGCCTCCTCCTAATGGGCATATTTATTAATTCCGCTTCAAGCAGGTGTGAAGGATATGCATGTTTAAAGCCTGCATGAGGAAAAAACTTCACTTATACTCCATTTAAGCTTTAGATGACACAGATGTGGATTAAACCATCAAAGTGATCCTGGAGAATCCTTATGTATACTTAATCTGCCCTCAGCCTAATCCATAATGAGTCCTTCCTTGCAAGCCATTTTATGGTATACTCAAGAGATAAAAAGAGAGAGCTTCAAGTCAGTGTAACTGAATCCCAGGCCCCTTACATACACCAACCCACTAAAGTCATTTATCTATGAAATGTCCTTTCAGTGAGCTGCTGGTTTGTTTGATCATTAATAACCGAATATGTTAATAGTTTTAATTCCAGCAAGCAAGCATAATTCTGAGGCCTGTTTTATATGTTAATCCATGCAACATGAAGAAAATCTGAAATGTGAGGAATAGCCCTCTCTTTCCCCCCAGTGTCAATGTAGTTGTCAAAAAGTCATCTGTTTTGGGAAGTAGAAGTCGGCACAGAATATTACCCTCTATTAAAATACATGCCAGCTACTTAATAAACTAGTGCTTGCAACTTGCATTCATTGCAGCATTGGTTTTAAGAAGCATGTAGAACGGTAGGGTACAAATAAACTGGCTTTTCTTTTGAATCCTTGGAAGTAGTTAGATTTCATTACCAGTGGTTTCAACAATACATATGAAGATTGCATTAATAATAATAATAATAATAATAATAATAATTTATTATTTATACCCCGCCCATCTGGCTGAGTTTCTCCAGCCACTCTGGGCAGCTTCCAATTGAGTGTTAAAAACAATACAGCATTAAATATTAAAAACTTCCCTAAAATTTATAACTGTAGATGGGCTTTGTTGTTGTTTAGTCGTTTAGTCGTGTCCGACTCTTCATGACCCCATGGACCAGAGCACGCCAGGCACTCCTGTCTTCCACTGCCTCCCGCAGTTTGGTCAGACTCATGTTTGTAGCTTCGAGAACACTGTCCAACCATCTCGTCCTCTGTCGTCCTCTTCTCCTTGTGCCCTCAATCTTTCCCAACATCAGGGTCTTTTCCAGGGAGTCTTTGCTTCTCATGAGGTGGCCAAAGTATTGGAGCCTCAGCTTCACGATCTGTCCTTCCAGGGAGCCCTCAGGGCTGATTTCCTTAAGAATGGATAGGTTTGATCTTCTTGCAGTCCATGGGACTCTCAAGTGTCTCCTCCAGCACCAGATGGACTAGGCTTCTAAAAAAAACTAAGTTGGTGATTCAATAAGCCTTTTGCGAAGTGCTGCATACAACAATTTAACCCTAGAATGTTTTGCCATCCTGGAAACATATGTTATCATGTTTGCTTTACTTTTTTTTATTGCTACCCAGCTGCTTCCTGCCTTAACTGCTGCTACTACTGTGTTCTCTTGCTCTGGTGGGGCAATTGCTGCCATGTCGTGAAACGTGAATGTGTGCAAATACATTGCTCATAAACACAGCTGACTGGATAAATTGCTGTGCATAGCAGGGAGTTGTGGCATTTTGTAGAACAGAGACAGCAATAATGGCAGCAGCAGCAGCAGCAGCAGCAGCAGCAGCAAACGCCATTTTGCTCTGCCTTTTGCTTTAGGAAGCCACCTACACTTACCCAGCTGTACAATAGCTCTTCCAAACACTTTTGCCCACTGCTGATTGATGTTGAGAGCATAATAACGATTTAAAAATGCAGTCCCAAACAATGAAGATTTCAAATTAATTGATGGAACAGTGATCAGCCAAGTGTGCATTTGGCTGTCCTTAATAGGTCAAAGTTACTGTGTGGCAGGCTTCTTTCTGCAATAAATACACATGGGTACCTCATCTATTTTGCACATTCCTCATGCCTTCCTTCGGGTTTGCCCATCTGTGTGAATGTGTGTTTACCTTCATTCTTGAGTGCTGACTACATGCTTCAAGCAAATCTGTGCCTTAGAGCCTCGGGACATTTCGTCCCACCAGTGAAGCAGCTTTGGGAGGGAGTGACTTGAGAGCAGAGAAGCAGCGCGGGGAGAGCACCACAGTTTCTGAACTCCAGATTAGCTTCCTACCCCCACATCTTTCCTCCCCACATCCCCAATTTTAAATGTAAGCAGCTTTTGAAATGCAAAAGACATGGCAGAAGGCGGCAGCTGTAATATGAGTGTTTGATGTAATTTGTAAAAAGTTCCTCTTATTTAGTAAATTGGAAAATTTAGCATTTCTTTCCGAAAGCATATTGAACGTTGTGCTTACTGTATGGAATAAGGTTGGGTGAACATTGTGAGATGTTTGACGTTATTATTGATAACTTGACCGAACTCCTCTATACCACACTTTTGAACATTCCTTTTTTGTTGTGTTTGCTGTTTAAGCTTCTCTACCTTTTTCAAGCCTTTTTCAAGAGAGGTTTGTCTTTGTGGCAGCTAACATCAGTTGGTGTGGCTTGTGCTTTTTGCAGTTCAACAACAGATTGCTATACTGTGTCCCCAAATTCAGCTTGGTGGGATCTAAGTTCACAGTTCGGACAAGAGTTGGCATTGATGGTATGAAAATCGTGGAAACGCACAATGAAGAATACCCCCACACATTCCAAGTCTCTGGGAAAGAGCGAACTTTGGAATTGCAGGCCAGGTAAAGCAAGATGAAAATTTGAGGTTATTATAGTGGTACTTAATCTTTGGCAATCACTCGTAAGCCGAGTAAGATTGTCTTCCATAAACACGGTTTTAACAATGAGTCTGTAAGTGACTGTGGAGGCCAATTCTGGATCCACACATCCTTCCACAGTGGGGACATTGGTTTCCGGGCGGGAGTTGATCATGGTGTGGATTTGCCAAGTGTGCCTTCCTCTTAGCACGTTTCTCCCTTACATCCTGAGTTCGAGTGTCTTCAAAGCCCATGACACCTTTGGTAAAGGCTGTTCTCCAACTGGAGCGCTCACAGGCCAGTGTTTCCCAGTTGTCAGTGTTTATGCTACATTTTACTTAATAGATACATGTTAAAGTGGTAGGGCCCACATGGAAAGGTATTTACAACTTGGGCTACAATCATTTTGCACCTGGAATGCATGGATTTTCTTCCAACTCCTCGATCAACCATATCCTTAACCTTGGTGAACCACAGGCTGAGAGGAAGATGCAATTTTATTAAGCTGCCTCCAGGGTAGTTCTGATTATGCTTGCATACTAGCTGAAGCACCTAAGGGAAGGCAAAACTGCCCCTCTCAGGTCACTGTCCAATCTATGGGGTGATGATAATCTCTGATGTCTCCAGTGCTGAGAATATCAAAGGGCCTCTAGGATATTCTCACTTTGGGAGATAGAAAAGCAGCTGTGAGAAAATGTTCTCTTGTAGACTGATGGAAATATTGAATCAAGCCATACTCAGAGTAGACCCATTAAGGGTCCATCCCATTGCATATCTCTTCCAGTTTTTAGAGATGCTTGAACGAAAATGTGATATTCTGTTCATCACATTAGCCTAGCTAGCTTTCCCTCCCTCCACATTCAGTATATTAATAAGTGATAATACTAATCTTCCTCATCCCATAAAATGTGCATTAGCTCTGATGCAAAGCTTAGCTTGCCCAGAGGATTTTCTTTACCAGAAAAGCCTGTGTGCATGCTTTCTGATTGCCACTATAATGCACAATTATGTTGGTGGTCAGTAAGGCTCACTTCATTATAGAACGTTGCTTCCTGTTACGCTCATGATGCAGATACTTCCTTTATTGTTCATTTAGTGTTTAGTAAGATCAGCCACATTTTTTCAGGCAGATGTGAGAAGGTGAACAGTAAATCAGTATTGTGGGTCTCAAAAGAAGCAGTAAAAGCTCCACTTAGATTTTCCCAACTTGCTGCATTTTACAAGGCTTAAAACAATATAATACAGTGGTACCTTGAGTTACAAACGCCTCAGGTTACAAACTCCACTAACCTTGGAAGAGTTACCTTGAGCTGAGAACTTTGCTTCAGGATGAGAACGGAAATCGGGTGCCAGTGGCGCAGCAGCAGCAAGAGACCCCGTTAGTGAAAGCACGCCTCTAGTTAAGAACAGTTTCAGGTTAAGAACGGACCTCCGGAATGAATTAAGTTCATAACTAGAGGTACCACTGTACAAGAAGAAAAACTGCAAAGACTGTGTTGCAGCTGTTCATCATAAACAGGTGTTTTGACCTGCTCTGCTATTACCCTATCTATATGAACAGAAAAAGTGGAAGCAGGCTTCACACCTGCCTTTATCCATCTTAAAAGGTCAAGGTACCCCTGCCCGTACGGGCCAGTCGTGACCGACTCTAGGGTTGTGCGCTCATCTCACTTAAGAGGCCGGGAGCCGGCGCTGTCCGGAGACACTTCCAGGTCACGTGGCCAGTGTGACGAAGCTGCACTGGTGAGCCAGCAGTACCTATTTATCTACTTGCACTTAGGGGTGCTTTCGAACTGCTAGGTGGGCAGGAGCTGGGACCAAACGACGGGAGCTCACCCCGCCGCGGGGATTCGAACTGCCGACCTTATGATCAGCAAGTCCTAGGCACTGAGGTTTTACCCACAGCGCCACCCGCGTCCCTTCTTATCCATCTTACTTTGCTTTAATATCAGACAGGAGATACCCATGATTATAAGAGTGCACAATCTGTCCTAATGCTGGAATTTGAAACCACTGGAGCAATAATTTTCAAATTGTGCAAGGGCGCATTAGAATGCCCCAAAAGAACTTCTAGTGCGTCACAAGAGATTTAAGTAAGTAGAAGGAATTGCATGACTCCAGTCTCCCCAAAGATACAGAGGAGTATTTTAACGGCAATTTTAATATGGGGGGAAGACCACCCTCCGTTGCCTGTTAGAACTCTCTATTCCTATACATCTTGTACACCTAGTGTGTACACTTTTGTGTTTAGATGTTATTTTTTTATTAAGTAATTTTATGTAGCTGCCCCGTGACATCAGTTCTTTGGGTGGCTTACAAAACTATTTTTAGATAGACTTCAAATTGGGCAGTAAAATATTTGTGTGGAGTCACAGATATGATTTATTTGAGAGGGTTTGCTATAAAAATGGATGGTTATAGTATTAAATATCTTTACCTTTTGGAGGGTGGAGGGAAGTTATGAAAGATGGGAGAAATCCACCTCTAATTATAATTGAATGATTTGTGAATGTTGGAAAGAGTTTCTGTTTGTGTGTTCTGGATGGAATCATTTGACATTTCCTTACCACTATGTATTGGGGGGTGGGGAGAGAGACAGGAGGCTACTGCTAAGAATGCCATCATGCTTCATAATTAAAATTTCATTTGAAATAATCCTGCACAACTGAAGCGCATCAGCGTTTGAGTACAGGATGCCAAGCTTTTTTTTCTTTTAATGGGGCATTTTCAGTACAGTATTCTCACTTAAGCCTTCTGTGTTCAGATTTACATCGTAGGCAAGTCAAAGTAATAGGTGCCTTGAATAAACAGAAATTGATTTGACTCTAGCTAATGAATGTTTCCTGAACTTGCTTTTAACTGTTATGTCCCAACTGTTTCCTGTAGTTCTGAACAAGATAAAGAAGAATGGATAAAGGTAAATGTGATTTTTAAAAAACCTATGCCACAATAAGTTTGCTAGTTGTTAGAAAGGATTTTGTATTTGCTGCAACAACCTAAGACTGCTGCTGCTTTGGAATCTGCCTTATTTCTGTGCTTCCTTTAATCTAAAACTTTCAATGCTTATTCCTTTTTAAAATTAACGAATATGCTAGCTGTAAATCAAGCGTGCTGTGTGACCTCCTTTGTTTTGTCATTAAATTGGTTAGATTTGAAGTTTTAGTAGTTCTGACCCATGCTATTCATTCCAGGCTCTCCAGAATACTATAGATGCTTTTCAGCAAAGGAATGAAACATTCAGAACTGCTATTGCAAAAGAATATGAGGACATACCTATTGAAGTTTCTGTAAGTGGGCACCCATAACGTTTTGATAGGGTATGTCTGAAGCTGCTGATGTGAAAATTGTACCTGAAAATGCTGGGAATGGCTTTTGAAAGTGAGGCCTCATACTTAGCCTTGTCCCAGTTAGGTTTCCACTTTGAGGCCTGCGTACACGCTGTACCTTTAAAGCACATTCAAAGCAACTTTCTTTCCCACAAAGAATTCTGGACATTGTAGTTTGTCCCTTACAGAGGTACAGTTTCCAACAACCCTTAACAAACTGCAGTGCCCAGAATTGTTTGAGTGTAAAAATGTGCTTCAAATACACTATAAACACATCATATGTATCCAGCCTTGGTTTCTTAGTATTAATTCACAAAACACATTTGCATCCATATGAGCATGTCCTTTACCCTTGTTAGATGCTCATGTGAGAATATGGTTTATTACTGCTGTTGTTGCTGCTGCTGCTTACCATAGTTTATTGTGCTATCAAGATGTACGGTGCTCTGTTTTATGCAGAAGATGCTGCTTTTCACTTATATGACAAATCACCAAAGTTATTTGCATATATAATGTAACATAGTATAATCAATAAAATGCATTTATGAAAACCAGATCAAAGAGCAGAAAAAATACAGTGTCAATACTTTATGGAGTACAGAAAACGAGAAACATGTATATTCCCAAACTGCTTGTGTTGTGCTGCTACTTTCCCACTGAAATAAAGTGATTTGTTTTCTTCGCTGCTGCGAATGACTTCATAATTTCTGCACACCTCCCTTCAGACTGCTGAGCTTGGGAAGAGAGCACCAAGATGGATTCGGGACAATGAAGTGACCATGTGCATGAAATGCAAGGAATCCTTCAATGCGCTGACGAGGAGGAGGCATCATTGCCGAGCATGTGGGCATGTAAGCACAAAGCCATGTCTACTAGTTGGTTAACAGATGCTGGATCAGCCCAAAACCTGCTCAGATCCGCCATCTGCTGGTGGCTTCTAAATGCTGCTTTGTTGCCGTTGAGCGAGCCATTGAGCAGTGGTCAAAATGTGGGCGGCGGCTTCACTGTATGAGCCAAACTGATTCCCTTTGCGGACAGCTCAGGAAATTTCCCATTAAATTGTTCTTTCAGCAGTTGGTGATTTTTAAGTCTTTTCCTGCCTCGATGATGATGCAGCTAAGATGAAGACAGTTTTTGCTTTGTTTTTATTCTCTAAGCTGTCACTAATATCTGATTTTTCAACTGATAATCTAATTCAACTAACCTGATTTTTCAACTGATAATCTAATTCAACTAACCTGATTTTTCAACTGATAATCTAATTCAACTAACCTAGTTCAACTAAGTCAACTAACCTTCAATTTGAAGCTTTGTCAGGGTGACTAGGGTTCCATTACTAGTTGAGAGAATTTTATTTCCTTTGAGCTATATCCACGAAGTCGTCCCATTTGTGCAAGGGCTTCTACTTGTTCCGTGGAACTGCTCCTTGCTCCCTCAGTTTGTTATGGGTTTTGCCTCAATCCTATGGAGGAGGTTTGGTGGTGGGGCATTGGGGGAGGAGAGCTAATTGAAGTTTTGTTGCTCAAGCAGAAGCCCTTGTGTCAATGGGATGTCTGTAGTGGATACAACCCGGCTTGGCCACACTTCCGCTCGTCCTGTGCCTAGGAAGCTCGGGTCTGTGTGGTTTCCTATTTGCCCCTGTTTTCTGTTTAGCGCTGAATCAGAGCAGACGTCAATCTACAGTAAACCTGATGGATGTTTGCTCCGATTCAGCAGTAAATATCAGATTTCCCTGGGGGAAAGTGGCGGGACAAGCAGAAGTCTGAATGAGCCCTTAGCTAGGTTGGGTCATTTGGGCCAGCCACCATCTCTTGGCCTCACCTACTTCATAGGGTTCTTGTGAGGATGAAATGGGAGAGGGGAACCATGTATTCCTTAGAAGGAAAAGGTGGTATATAAATGCAACAAAAAAATAAAAAATAAAATGAGAATCTCAGGTTTAATTCTATTGGGGAAGAAGAGGGAATCACAAAAGCATTGTAATCTCACAACCTAAGCCTGAATTAATTGTTTGTGGGTCTTGGATTGCATTGATTTGGGTGGCAGAGCTAATTCAGGGAGGTTTCTTCCTTGGAACAAGTATGGATGACTTTCATTTTTGGAACTGTCAGGAGGCACGTGTTTGGCAAAATCTCACCATATAGAATGAATGGGGAAGAGGGAAAATAATATTCCAGAATAATTCATTCCCCTCTTCCTCTTCTTAAGGTGGTTTGCTGGAAATGTTCTGATTACAAAGCTCATCTTGAGTATGATGGTGGTAAGCTGAACAAGGTTTGTAAGGACTGCTACCACATTATAACAGGATGCACAGATAGCGAAGAAAAGAAGAAGAAAGGAATTTTGGAGGTATGACATTTAAAGAGTTATTTATTTGTGTTGTGTGTAATATGCTCTTTGGCTTACCTTTCAGTGGAAGATGATGCATTTTTCTTGGATGGTTTGCATGGTACTAAGATACAGAGCTTTTGGATTGGACCTGAGACTAGGATTCATATCCTGTGTTTGTTTAGATACAGATAAAAGCCATCGTTTCACAGAACGGCCACCTTGATGTGGCTGCTTAGAGCTGCATCAGGATGGCAACTGCTGTGTGTGGCAAGCCATTCATGGAAAAAAAGACCAAGTCACATGCTTTTGCCTCTGTCATGTAGTGGATCTCTTTGCTTCTGCAAAGCCTTTTATGTCAATAGTTTATGGCAGCATCTGGAAAACTGTGTGGATCAGCCACCAAGCAAGTTTTGTGTCTGTCTATCTGTCTCTCACTATATGTATACCCATACATACATTTTAAAAATAGCCTGCATATGGAGACCATTTTGACTTAGGTGGATGGATTTGGCTCAAGTCATGATCCTTTGACCACACTTCCGGCCCCCCTTTTGAATATGACACATTTTATAGGGTTGCTGGATTCTTACAGACATTTACAGCTGGTGAAGTTTGGGCAGAGGGAGAAGAGAGAAGCGTGTCTGTACTCGAGTGAGATTTGCAGAGAGTGGGGGGCTATTGACTAAAAACCAACCAAGGTTGGCAGATGATCTTGAGACTTCTGTTTCAGCAGAAGCTTCCATTACTATTCTTTTCCCCCATTCAACTGTTCTTTAAACTCACCATTTTGTCCTTTATGAGGCACCCAGCGTCAGAATAGCTAGTTCCCATCTTTATCAGGAACTTATAGAAACATAACAGCACTCCATTCTCTCAGCATCAGTTCTGTGTCCTAACACTTCCTTGCTTCCATGCCATGTTATTTTTTCAAAGACCAAAATAGTGAATTCAGTGTCAGGGATTGAGATTTATCTTGTCTGGTTCCTTCTAATATTTGACTCAACTGACATTTGCTGTACTTTAACTCTCAGCAAATGGATAACATCTTATGTTCTAACTATAATAATCTGAGGAACTGTGCTATAGCTAGACTAAACTATTGGAATTCTCTGAAATAAAATATTTCTCTTCCACCCTTACAGATTGAATCAGCAGAAGTATCCGGGAACAGTGTGATATGTAGTTTTCTCCAATACTTGGAAAAATCTAAGACTTGGCAGAAGGCTTGGTGTGTGATTCCTAAGCAGGAAGCCCTTGTATTATATATGTACGGTGCTCCACAGGTACGTAGGGAGAATGTGTTGGACAAAAAAATCCTCTGATAGGGTGCATGAAAAGTGGGGTACAACTGTTCCCAGTAACAGCTTTGCAATTATCGACTGTGCACTCTGTCCCACTTCCTCTGATTTTTTTAATCTGTTCCCTTCAGCAGACAAACAAGGTGTTTTTCACAGAAATAAATTGTTGCGGAGACCATGGCATCATTCTGCTTCCCCAGTGCTCATCATGTGAATAATTGTGGGGTGGAGGGGTAGGTAATAAGAGGATAAGAAGGCACATCGTAGGATTAGGATTTCTCCACTTCTGGACTTTCTCCTGCAGGTGCATATGCCATCTCCATATTTCTATCTTGCTAAAGACCACCACAATAGAGCTTTTCCTTTCCTCCCAACACCTGTCTGCCCCTGCTGGTGTGAGAGGTTTGTGTGACGGGGGCTGAAGTCTTACACTCTGATTTCCTTTAGAACGTCTTGGGTTAAGTTGGGGAAAAAATGTTATGTAATCGGTTGGTCGATTACTCTCCTCTCCTCCTTACCAAACCCAGAGCTTTTTTAAAAGGTTATTATTTCTGTTTGCTTAGGATGTAAAAGCGCTAGCTACCATCCCTTTGCTGGGCTACACAGTAGATGACACTCCAAGAAGCGCTGACCTTCCACACAGTTTCAAATTGACTCAGTCCAAGTCAGTGCACAGCTTTGCCGCAGACAATGAGGAACTAAAACAGAAGTGGTTGAAGGTCATCCATTTGGCCGTCAAAGGCGAAACACCGGACTGCCCCGATGATTTGCGGATGAGTTTAGAGGACCAGCATGAAAGCTCTGCAAAACTGGAAGCTGAAACTTGACGTAGCAGATGGTCTGTAATGTATTTCTCTCTCTCTCCACTCAAAACTTTGGTTGACACTAATTCTGAAATCAGCAAGAAAGAAGCCAGCCTTCCTGGCTCAACCACGTTTCTTAGCACTTTATGTTGGAAAAGAAAAACAATGTTCATCCTTTTTTTTAGGGAACTTTTTCTTATATTTATGTTGTGTCAATAAAATTAATGTACCCTTCCACATTTCCTTTTTATTAAATGAATGTCTATCAAAGAGTGACCAATATAACCATACCACTCTTCTCAAGAAAATAGCATCATATGAAATGAATGCTATTCAGAAAGAAATGGCTTGTTTCATATTGATGTCAGTACTGGTATATCTTGGCTGCATTCTAGGACTCGTAGCTGTGTCTTAAGATATACCTCCACTTTTGCCAAAATAGATGTGTAGTGGAATGTAAAGACAGTTTGGTTTATTGTATCTAAATTCTAGCACTATTTACACTGACTTGTACATATATTCTATCAATTTGTGTTTGAGAAAAGAACAATACCCAGAGTATCTAAAATTTCTAAATTGTCTATTGAAAACCCTCATTCTTTTTTCCATTTTAAAAATTATTAAACAAGTACAATATATAAGATTTGCAGGGTATGCTATTAGAGAGAAAAATGTAATATACTTAATTTTGATTTGACTTCCTGATACTAGGTTCATGCTGTTTGCCTATGATTTATAAAGCATGCATCCTCCTGAAAATTTAAGCAGAGGATTCTAAATTAAAAACAACTAGTTACTTGTTTATATCTGATGGCATTGATATTTTTATACATAAACGTAGAGCTTAAAAAGCAGTAGTAAGTCAAATGGCATGTAATGGATGTGCAAGTCCTGGCTGTGTTTTGAAAAACATAATAATTCCTCTACTCAGTCCTGTGCCTGTTAACCTTTAGAAGGTGGTGCTACCTTTTTAAAATTACAGCAAGTGCTTCAGTAAATAACAGCCTGGTCTTAAATGATCACTTGTGATCATGTATTATGCCTTTATAGTTGGTCACTAACACCCGGACCTTAATATTATCATTAATCAATCTAGACATCACATCAAATCGTGATTAAGAAATATTAAATATACATAGCTTAGGAGGATGTCTGAATTGACAAGCCATGATTTAAGACAGCAAAAAACACCATTAAACCATGCCTTGTGCAAACTGTAGTTGACAAATCATAGTTAAAAGTCAGAGGCAACTGCATTGAGACAGTAGTGCTGAGCAGACAATATGGAAGTTTCCCTAACCCATGGTTTACTGTACATGCTTTGTGCAAACTGTAGTTGACAAATCATAGCTAAGTCAGAGGCAACCACATTGAGACGGCAGTGCTGAGCAGAAAATATGAAAGCCTGCAAGTTTCCCTAAACCATGGTTTCCTGTAGATTTGGAAACTCAAATTGTGCTTTGGATTCTAAATTACGGTTGACACAAACAATGATGTGGCATATTTGAATTTAGCTGTTATAACTCTCACTAACCATGCACATGTTGCAACAGTTATTACTACTGTATTAACTGTATTATATGACTCATACCCACTTATACAGTGGGTGGCAGATCTGCCATTGCAATATGTGATTGCACCCACTGTTTACATGGAACATTACACACTGGATTGTATAACATAATAGACATGAAATCTGATTTTGTAGGGGGTATGGCTTTTTTAAAAACAAACCTGAATACCTGGACCTTACTTAGTGCATAAAAGGATTCTTAGGGAATTATATCTTCATTACGTTTTGCAGTATTGAGCCAATAAGGACAGTAACAGTTTTGTTGTAACTTGCTAATTTTATCTTGCACCTCCGGATTGGTCTGTGTTCAGTTACTTAAGTTCAAATCTACCTGGCCAGGGGGAAGATACCAGTTTTTAATATTTCTCTGCTAAATAGCCACAATTTGAAGAGACTAAAGGCATAGTCAGACATTTACCTGAACACAAAGGCTTACCCATGGGCAAGAGGCAGGAGAATGCATGCAGGATCTGCGCCCACTAGTCCTTGGCTGTGATGGTTCTTCAGGCATTCATGCATTTAGCAGGAAGGTTTGAGGAGAATGCTAAGTACATTCTGTTGAAACTGCTTTGAAATCTCTGTATGATAGGTGACCCCAACAAGACAGGCTTCTGATTGCAGGGAAACTGTCTTCAAGCCTTCATGTTAAAAATACGGAGGTCTGAAGAGATGTTTTATATATCCCATTTTAAATACTTCTTTCATGCTTTACTCACTTTTGCTAAGTATTAAATATGCAAAGCACTCTTTCCAAAATACCAGTGGAATTGAAATATTAGTGCCCACCCAATGCCTTCCGGATGGGCTTGCTTCACCAATAACTAGATAAAGGAGCTAACAGAATTCTCAAGGTGACAGTTTGCTGTACTGCCAGTCTGAGCCAACAAACCAGACCCTGTTCTAGACTCATTCAGTAATATTCTGGTGAATGAATAGACCTGCACTGGTTGTGCATTCTGTCTTCTTCCTAATGTTTCTATGCAGACAATTTCTGTCTGCATTTCTGCATGTAGTACAAAAGTAAACATGCCTATGATGGAAAGAACCTTGTGGCTTTTAGAGAGAAAAGTAAAACTGGAAATCCAGAGGAAGCATAGGGCTCTTTATTAGAGCAATAGTAATCTTACTAGATTAGGGATGAGCCTTGATCCAATCCTATTCCTCTACTGTAGGCCTGAGATTCCTTTTGCAACTCCTGGGGTTTTTTAGCTGATGTTGCTGCTGAGGTGTCATTTAAAAATAGTTTTTAAAAAAACTTAATGCAAAAGAAAGAAAATGAATTATTTTCCAGTACTTTGCCTTGTCTTTATTGGAACTTTCCATATTGCTGCTGCTGGGAAATGCTTCCCATCCACAGAGATGTGCCAGATTCCTTTGCCAACTGATTGGGGAGATCTCTCCTTTCATTCACCCTAACACAGAATCTCTTGAGTAATGCAGCATCCGCCTTTGTTTAGGTTGGATTTAATTTCAGGGACAGTTTTGAGTGGACTCTTCCCTTTTCATAAATGCCGCTCTTTCTTCTTCATTTTAGACTTTGAACAGGCTATTTACTTTTCATCCTTGAGGGAAGGGTTGTTGTTGTTGTTACTACCACATAGTAAGTGCGGCCAGATGTCATCTGGTATACAGAATGTCCATTGCTTCTTACCATAAAATTGTGTTAATTACTCACAATCACGTTGTGCCAACAAGGAAAAAGAATGCATCAAGGCATAAGTTGCCCTATGTGGCGATTGCGCATGTGCATGAACAACAAAATGTGTGTTTTTTGTTTATCATGTGTGACACTCTACAATCAGGCTGTATCTTTATTCCTCAAACCCATTTGAAATATTTAATTGTACGAAAGGTGTAATATGGAAAGCAGGCCTAAAATAAGCATGTTGGAAACAAAATCTTCTAACTCATTGTATATTTCTGATGTGGCTCTCAGCGCAGAGTTAATCATTGACTGTTAACCTTTTTGTGTACATGCAGTTATCCTAAATGTTGGGGTTTTTTAAAAATGGAAAACCAACTATTACACTTCTACTACAATGAAATTATGGGCAGTTGATTTTTAGAAAGAGGCCTTATGTTCCTTCCCTGATGAATAGGAGGGGTGTCTATATGGTGGTTTTGGTTCTGGGAACCTTGTTTGAAAGCACACTTTTTGTACCAGGGCTAGTAACCATTTATAGTTGATCACATGGTATGCTATATGGGTTGGAAAGGAATGGAAATGGGCTGTAATTATCCCTATAATGTTTGGGATGAGGGGGCTGGAGGATGGAAAACAAGCACACAGGTAATGTCAGATTTCCTTCATCTTTCCCCTCCCAGTTTGCAGGTGTGTAGTGGAAACCTTGGGGGGAGGGAAAGCATCAATAATAATAATAATAATAATAATAATAATAATAATAATAATGGCCCCTATATAGCACTTAGAGAGCACTTCCTATTAAATATCCTAAGCACACTTGCATAGAAGCAACGTTCCATTGAAAGAAATGAGATTTACTTCGATGTTCAAGTGCTGGGGTCCTTAAGACTCCTGCGTAAAGCACAGCTAATGACTACTTTGTAATAAAGATGAGGTAAATAAGATATATAGTCTGATTTCCTTACCCTATTCTGGCTCCAAAACCTTTTAAGGTACATTCTTATTTCTGTAGGATTTCTAGGACAAAGAAGTGGCCCTTTTAATTTGTTTTCTCCCGAGGCCATCCCACATATGGGTAACAAAAGTTCTGGCTTCTTGGTTAACATTTTCAAGCTGTATCTCATTCTAAGCAGAACTTCTGTGTGTCGTTGGAAAATACTGGAATTTGTGTTCAGAAGTCTTAATTTTCATGTTGTATTGGCCTTTTAACTGTTACCCCATTTCTTCTTTTATTTAACTGTCTGTTTGACTGGTTCTGTATGGAGTTAGCATGCAGCAAGATGCAATAAGGAAGGAGTGTGTGTTTTTGTCTTTGTGTTTATGTACACACTTTGCAACCCAATTTAAGTAATTGCTTCAGTAGAGAGAGAGGGACAGCTTTTGTAACCCAATCTGCATGTCCTTGTGCTTTTACCAATTACTTCTGATGCTAGATGAAGGGAAACCATAACGGTCTGTGGTTAATGACAATGAGCTGCTCAACTATGCCGAAGAAGGAAAACTTGCTGCAGGTAGAAGTGACAGAGACCAAGCATGCATTGCTGAAGCTGGATCCCCGTTCGCTAAGTGTGGTTAGCAAGGACCT
Organism: Podarcis bocagei; assembly: GCF_964188305.1. Lineage (NCBI taxonomy): Eukaryota > Metazoa > Chordata > Lepidosauria > Squamata > Lacertidae > Podarcis > Podarcis bocagei. The sequence goes on from NC_138135.1 coordinate 22,971,302, forward strand.
GGTGCTCCTTCTGCACCGATCCATTGATGGTGTTTCATATGCTTCTCTTGCTTGACCACTTGAGCAGCACTTGGCTTAAAAATGCCTGCCAGTTCAAACCATAATGTTACCTTGGCAGTGGCATAGCGTGGGGGGGTGCAGGGGGGGCCGGCCGCACCGGGCGCAACATCTGGGGGTTAGGGTTAGGGGGCGCAAATCCACGGGTTAGGGGGCGCAAATTACTTGCCTTGCCCCGGGTGCTGACAACCCACGCTACGCCACTGTACCTTGGTGTTTGGTGGATGATCCTCATGGGGTTGGTAGTGATGAGAAACCCACCCACCCACTGCTGCGTCAGAGAATAAATTCCATGAACTGTAGTGCACAAAAGGACTGACCACTTGGAATATCCACATTGCCGACAATAAGCCACCCCAAAACAATGCTTGTGTGTCAAATGTTGTTTTTTTAACTGAACATTTTCTGCATTTTTCCTCCTTCAACTTTGCCAATATAAGCAAGGTAAACTTACAGTGTAGAAATACTATGTGCTAGTGTCTTTTCTGCCTTATTTAAACGTTCTTGCATTCTGATAAAAGTTGATTTTTAAATACAGTAATTTTGTAATTGCTCAGTTGAGAATGAATTTGGGACTTGCAAATTTATTGGCTTAAACCCCCTTTTTTTTTTCTTTGCTAGATTTGAATCTACAGCTGGCTGTAATTTGACATATTTGGGGTGTGTGGAATATTGGCCATAATCTTGCCAAAGTTAGTAAACGTAAGTCTCTCTGCTTTCAGTGGGACAGTGAAATTTGGTTGGGTCACTGGAAATGGCTTCAGTGATAGGAAAAACTAAAGTAGTTTGATAAAGCATGGGTATACCAAATGTAATTATCAGTTGTACTTTGACTAAGTGTACTATTGTTTTTATTGTTGCTGGATGTAAATATACTTGAATAATGAAAGAAGTCTGTAGCGCTGTGCCATCTTGATACCTTTAGCTCTATTGACTTCTTAGTCTTTAACTCAAAAGCATTTATCCATCTTCAGTGGCATTTTGTATGTGCAGGTGCAAATCAATTGTTGTGGAGTGGCTTTTCCCTTTTCTTGCAATCCTTCATTTTTCCCGACTAACTCAAGGCTCATCGTGCTAAGAGTGTCCCAGGGCAAGTAACTGGTGTATTGGTTCACAACCGTGAACTGCTTTTTTCCTGAAGGCATAAAAAAGGAACACTTTTCTTCATTGTATTTTTCAAATGATTATAGATTAGTGCACTCTTAAATCTAGGGCTATGTAAACATTGTTCATGAAAAGAGGAGTTAGCAGTGTGGAAGCACAATCGTTGCTTCCTTCTCAGAGCATGTTGAGCTGAGGGGAAATTTTATGCTGGTTTCAGCAAATGCCAGATGTGCACAGTGCTGACTGGCTGGTGCCTATGACGCCACCCTCTTCCCAAAAATATTTTGTTGCATTAAAAAATGTCATTAAGAGAAGAAGAAGAAAAACATGTGCAAAGGGGTGTGTACATGGAGCTGCCCTGTTGGTTAAACTGAGAGGGGAAGCTTGCACACACATGAGCTTTCTTGCCGCAATGCAAACATAAGGTAGAAAGCAGCTCTTTTTGCATGTGGGGCTATTACGATTGTCAAATAAATCATTGCCCATTGCCTCAGCCAGGGTTTACAGTAGGAACCGCATGTACACACAGGACAGTGGATCCTGTCATTTAGAAAGACTTGCATTAATTTTAGGGCATGCTGTGGGCAGTATAAGTTTGTACAGATATTTAGCATGCACTCACTTCTGTACATGAAATGCAGCTGTGTACATTTTTGCCACTTGTTTGTACAGTGTTCAAAAGCAGGTCAGTGAGCCAGGATCAATCAGAGCTCCTTGGAGCAAACATCCTCAAGAGTTCATGCTTTAGCACTTCACATATTCTTTCACACCTGAAATGAAAAGTCCCTTATTGGTGTAATCTTTGCATTGCTGAAAAATGATGTAACCATCCTCTGCCACAATGCTAACGTGTGATGGATAATAGGATTAAGGTTCTAGATGGTGTCTACAGTTTATGTCACTGAGGAGCCCAAACAAAATCCATGGTGACGATTGTCTTGCTTTCATTCATGTAAGCCAGTGCTACTCAGTGACGGTCCAGTTCATGAGCCATCGGCTGCTGGTCTGTGGTGACTCCACCACAGCCCAGGATGGGTGGGATGCTTCAGGTACCCAATATGGTACCAACTCCTAGCACATCAGAAGGGGTGGGATTTGCCAGTCCACCCCATGAGAAAGTTTGAGAAGCACTGATGTAAGCAACCATAGCAAAATTAAATGGGAAAGGAGATGATCAGTTTAAGCACAAGTCATGTAAATTATATCCCCCCCCCATTGGTTACTTATCTCCTCTTCCCTGGATTTAAGCACCATCTTTTAAGAAGAAATGTGTTTCTTTCTTGATAGAATTTTGCGGGGCAAACTAGAATGTTCTCATCCATGCAAAATAACTCTTGATGACAGTTCAGTCCCTACTCAAAGCTTTCTTCATCCAGTTTAACAAAAGGTAACCAATTTTATAATTTGCACATCTTATTTATGGGATGGCTTGGTTTCCACAATATTTTACACTCAAAGTACACTGTAAACAATTTAAAATCTAATTGGGAGATACCCATTGTGTAAATGCATTAAAGAGAAAAAATTAAATAATGTTCCAGTTTGGGGGCTACTTTGTTATTTCCCGTTTTCTCAAAGTGAATGTAGATATGATTTCCCCCAAGATTTTTCTACTGAAGTAGAAGAGTTCTGTTTTATATATAAAAAACACTCCCCCCCCCCCGGACATGTAATTCCAGTATTACTCAGTCTGGAGTTACTCCTTGCAAATGCATAAATATATTTTAAATTAAAAAATTAAAGAAAAGGAATAGATCTCATGAGAGATCTAAATCCTTTTTCTAGGAAGAAGGGGAAACTATTTCCCTTTCTGCGACAAATGCAACATACCAGCCAGTGTTCCACATAAAAATGAATAGAAGCTCACCTGCTCTTGGTCTCAAGAAGTTTAGAAGGTGGAAAATGTTACAAGCAGGCAGGGCATGGGGGGAAAAACAAAACAACCAACTGCACAACAGTCTTCAGAGTGTCACGCAGCTGAAATATATGGAATATGTCATGAATGATTCTTGTGTGGAAGCAGGGGTAAGTCTTAGTTGATAGTATCAGATGAACAAGCTGTAAAAATTGTAAAATCTCAAAGGGTATACGTCTTTGTTTTTTTGCTCTACCATAAATAAAATGCAAAAAGAAAAAGCAACATTTAAGATTGTGAGAGTGGTTATCGTTAAAATGTACATGAATGTAAAATACTTGCAGATATGTGTATATATTTCTGTAACATATGTATATTTGGTCCATAATGGTCAGAGCTGGAATACTGTAAAATTGCGCACTTTAATTCTTGTTGAAAACTTTAAAAATTTGTATCCTGTAAATTAAAAGCATCATTAAATCAGTAATTATTCTCTGTGATTTCAGTGCTCTTGTGCATTTCTCTGTGTAGTTATACTAGGCTTAAAATTATTTTGTCATCACCAGTGTGGTCAGTCTTGTTGGTAATGTTGAGGAATTAAATGCAGGTGATTTATAAAGCAAGGATAACACACTTAAGGAATAGATAGGGGAATAAAATGACACGTTCTACATAGTGTAGGTTAATATTGTTTATTTTATAGACTATATCATAGTAGAATTACAAATCTAGTGGGCTTCCAGGTTATAGATCAGCCCCTGCAAGATCCAATTAAAAAAAAACAACAAGCAGTGGTTGATAGAGTGACACTATACACCAGACTGCATGAGGGATGTGGAATATTTTACAGCAAGACACAGAAACACATCCTACAGACAGACACACTTCCTTCATAGAATCCAGCCCTCCCTAAAATATATATTTTAATTGCAAGTTTGACATCACTCATATAAGGCATTTTCCCTGACCAGCCTCTTGTTTTAGAGAACCAGACAGCCGTTTCAGGTAGATAAGACTTGTTAGTGGCCGTGAAGTTTCTCTTCCCACCCTAATCACCTGTTCTTTTTCATGAAATGTTCCTGAGAATTCCCCCAACTTTCATCTTCCAGCCTCTGGTGTTTTCCCAAAGGCATTATGCATTGATTTGACATTATGAGTATTGACATTATGTCCTATGGATGCAAAACACTGGGTATATTAGAGAGCACTAGTTCATTTTTCACTTTCCCCCCATGTCTTAGCTGTCCAGCAAGGCATTAGTAGAACAGTATTCAAAATAGTCAAACTCTTTGATGTCAAAGGTAACTTTGCTCCACTGCTTGTAGGTCCTTCGGCCGTCTGGAGTTTCCACCACAAAATGCTTGATGGCAAGCATGGGAAGTTTGACTTCCCGGTAGATCATTTCCATGCCCCATTCCTGTATGGAGAAAAAGCAGGTCGGTTAGGTTATTGGCAAGGCCCACCCAGGTTTCAAAAGGGTGCCACACACTTAGTTGGGGAAAGCATTAGCCCATGCCAAAAGTAGACAAAACACAAAACCATTTTCACTGAACTGTGACCTAGGAATTTTAAGACTAATCGATTAGGAAAGGAACCCTACAGTGTTTCATAATCAAGCCAATAATATCTAGGGAGAAATGGATGCATTTTGTTTTGTCTGATAGAATACTGAATTTATGAAGTGGCCTCGGTCTAGTATATCTGAAGGAGCGTCTCCAGGCCCATTGTTCTACCCCGACACTGAGGTCCAGAGGCGAGGGCCTTCTGGCGGTTCCCTCACTGCGAGATGCCAAGTTACAGGGAACCAGGCAGAGGGCCTTCTCAGTAGTGGCACCTGCCCTGTGGAACGCCCTCCCACCAGATGTCAAAGAGAACAACATCTACCAGACTTTTAGAAGACATCTGAAGGCAGCCCTGTTTAGGGAAGCTTTTAATGTTTGATGCATTACTGTATTTTAATATTTTGTTGGGGTATAAATATTATTATTACTATTATTACTATTATTATTATTATTATTATTATTATTATTATTATTAAACAGCCGTTCAGATATGTAGTTCAGCTCCTCAATCCAATGTAGTTAAACACCCTGAGGCTAATTTATTTCAGCAAGCTTGACTGTATGTAACTTTGTTCTACCTGGGTGGCCTAGAGGTGTAGAGTTTCAAAATACAGACCAGTTAGGGAGAAGAGGGAATTCCAGCAGGTGGTCATGCAACCTGTCCTCTTTTGCATCTTTCACCTTCAGCTGCGCCCAACTAATATTTGCAAAGGTTTAATTACTGGAGCTTGGCTGATTGGGTTCTTAGCACTTGCCTACTGGTCTGTAATGCATGTTCTGCCTTCTATTCTAGCTCCAAGGACCAGTTAGAAGACTCAGCTACACGACAGGTTTTCTCATGCCCAGTTGGACAGAAGTAATGTGAAGAGCAGGAGGCCGAGCAATTATGGGCTAGAACCCATAATTAATGGTGAAACATGTAGCCTACTGCCAGGCTTCATACACCCTCGCCCCTTGCTCCCAAGACCTCTTCTGTAGAGTAGCTACTCCCTAGACTGATTACAGATTCCCATGAAAGGGGGAGATACACAACATTTAAACCTTAGGGAGATCAAGGAAACTACATGGCTACATGTTCAAATATGGAATCTGGCATCTCTTACATGTCCAGGTTTCCAGACCTTGGAAGTTTTAAAAACTGGCTGAAGGTGGGTGTTGTCACAGGAATGAATCTAGTGGCTATGAGACTGGTTGTATCCTTTGTCTCAAATCTTACAATCCTTTACCTAGCCACCCATTCTCTCTCCTCAAATACAACAAAAAGTCCCAAAAGTAGGCGAATTAACAAAAATGCACCCTACGGCAGTAATGCCTAAGCCCTGGTTGCACTTACCTGCCCACAATTACTGCAGCTGATGGAGCTGCCTGGCTTCCAGTCCCTAAACTCGCGAGGAATCATCACATGGCTATGTGACGCTCTGTAGTACGGACTAAATAGGGAACAACAACAAACTGGTTACTTAATTTCTTGCTTGTGAGACTAGCTGAATACACAAATCTGTTGCAACCTAGATACCTATTTCAGTTGCTGAGTAGAAAGGTAAGGTGTTTGAGGGTCATTTTCAGAGAGCCTCCTTTTTGTTCTGTTGTAAATACTGCACCACATGCCATAAACATTACATATACAAAAGCTCTTCCATCCAGGTGTCCACCCCATGCACAACTACATAAAACTTTACATATCTAACAGGTTCAATTATTTTTTTGAAAAGGCATTCCTCACTTTATGGAGTTTGCTACAGGAAATGGCTTTTGACTACCTAGAAGGTGTTAAAAAAAGAAAAAGACTGTGCAACTACAAGGCAAATAGGTCTATGAATAGGTAGCAACCATAATAACAAAACTGAATTTACATGTTAGTAGCAGTATCCCTCTTAAAAATTAAATTCCAGGTGGAAACAAAAGGGAAGGCTCTAATCTATGCCCTGCTTGTGTCTGGCTGTGGTTTTTAAAAAAGTGCTGGATTGTTTGCTGTATTTAGACACCACTTTTTGTCACAAGTGACCTCAAAAGAGGTTTGCATCCCCAGAGCACTTCTCATTCTCTTACCGTTACAGTTTCATTGAAACAGTACAAAGCCCTTTGCAGGCTAAAACTTTACTGCTGCATTGCAACGCTCTTAACTGATCCTCAACTCCAGCAGCAGCAGTATTTATGGTTTCCCATCAGCATACATAGTGCCTTCCACCAGGATGGCCAATCTGTGGCACTCCAGATGTTCCTGGAGTCACAAGACCCAGCAAAGCCAATTGTCAGAGATGATGGAAGCTGTAGTCCAACAACATCTGGTGACAGATGGCCTTTTGGTATGATCTAGGGATATATTGTGCATAGTCTTAGAACTGTGCCCGGATCATCTGAGGCCCTTCTTTTTATTAAGAAATACTGAGGAGGAGGACCAAAGTCCCTTTCCCTTCCATTCTGTGAACAAGCATAAGTTGGTTGGGCCAGCTCTGACTTAGAAAAACATTGGGTCAACCTCAGCCAAAGTTGGCAGAGCAACAGCCACACTCTGGGTTGTCTCCCCTATTGCTTCCTGTTCGGATGAGGCAAGCAGAATGGAGATTCTAAAAGCTTCTGGTCTTCTTACCTTTACTCACCTGAAGTCGGGATTGATGTTTATGCGGTGCATATTCTCTATTAGGCGCAGGTCGCTGGCATAGCAGACTGCCACATTGCAGTTGATGCAGTAGAAGCACACAGAGTCTGGATCGTGCAGGCGGCGTTGTTGCTCGCGTTCAGCATCCCGCACCCTGCGGCCGACAACAGCGTCACGCTGAAGCTTTTCAATCTAGGAGGGACAAAGGGAGTTAGCTAATTGAGTCTGAGCCGGGAGAGCCTGCAGGTGAGAAGTAGCCAGAGAATCTTGTTCTTAAAAAATCATTCTAGAATCTCCTCCCACCACCCTCCATTTCTTCTGGTTTGCCAGCCTGAAGAGTATTCCTCTCCCAATGCACTACCATTGATGCTTCTTCTGTTCTACCCATTGAAAACGTAAAATAGCTGCACAGCAAATCATTGCTTAAGTCTTAGCTTACTTTCTTTCAGTGTTTCATAGCTTAATTATTCAGAGACAACATGGTCCAATTAATACCATTTCATGTTTCACATCTTCTTCAGCTTAACTGTTCCTGAAAGATCTGGAAAAAGTAATGCCTAGCCACTATTCCCCCTATACAAAACGGGAGCAATTTCCTCCCTTCCTAGGACTGTCACAAATGAAAATTGCAATAGCCCTCTGTGTGCCTTAAATGAGCAATAACATCTTTTCCCCACAGCAAAGCTACATATTCAGGATGTTGAAGGTCTTGCAGGGCTGTACCACTTCAGAATGCCCCCTAATTAAAAATGAAACAGCACAACTTCCTGTTCAAGGATAGCCCAGAGCTTTGGAGAGAAGGTTCCTAACCTAACTTTCTCCCTAATGGACTAGTTTTATATCCCTATCACCTCCAAAGAGTTTGGTTCCCTCCACCCTTTTATCCTCACAACCCTGTGAGGTAGGTTAGAGTAGCCCAAGGCTACCCAATGAGCTTCATGGGGGTGAGCGGATTAGAAACTGGGTCCCCTTAGACCTAGTTGGACACTCAGGCACAGGGGCCAAATACAGCCCTTGGGATTTTTCCAAGGCCACACCCTTTCCCAGACCTTACTTGAATGTTTTTGCAGGAACATGTCTGTGAGATGACTCACGGATTTCCTTTCAGTTATAAGGGTTTTGCTTAGGCTCATTGTGCCCTCAAGAGCTCTTTAACCATCTACCATTCACTGAGGGGGTCTGGTGAGTCCTGTATTCCCACAGGAGCAAACCCAGATCTCTTTTGATCAATTATTGTGATTGCAGAACCCTTACAATTCTGTTCCTCTATTCTAGGAGTTAATTTCTAAGTAAATTACTGACTTGCCTTGTTTATCCTACTGTTTTCAACCCTCAAGGCCAGCTGTTCTCAGTCATGTGTCGAGCTTCGCTCTCCCCCCCCCACTACACCCCCCCACACCCCATATGCTGGTGGGGGAAAGCAGAGCATGCGCCTGCCTCAACTGGCATCTCCCAAGTGTCCCTGAACTCTGGTAGTGTCTCTCGCTTGCCCAAACAGAAAGGGGTGTGAGTGTGAGCGAGCACGCATTGACCTCTGACTTTTGTATGCCAGGAATGGAATTACTATATACAGTCATACCTCATGTTACGTTTGCTTCATGATACATTTTTTCAGGTTGCGTCCCGCGGCAACCCAGAAGTACTGGAAAGTTTTGCCGCTTGTGCATGCGCTGATGCACAAAATGATACCATGCATGCGCAGAAGTGGCAAATCGCAATCTGTGCGTGTGCAGACGCGCCGGTGCGGGTTGTGTTCTATTCATGTTGTGAACGGGCCTCCGGAACGGATCCCGTTCACAACCAGAGGTACCACTGTATAGATAAATAAGAGTCATGTCTGCTCTGTTTTGCCCCCAGCCTCCCCATCCCCCTCACTGGCATATGGCCCTCCGAAGGTTCCCAATTAGGGAATGTGGGCCTTGAGTTGAAAAAGCAACAACCCCCTCTAGCTACACTGGTTTCTCCAGGCATTGTTTTTAATGTTTATACATGAGGGAGCATTCAGATGTGCATCTCTCCCCTCCACATTCTGAAGAGATAGTCCAGGAAGAGCTCAACCATGTGATTTTCCTGCATGTATTACTTGCCTCAAAGTGTGTTATTCTCTCCCCACCTCCAAAAAAGGCCACCCCCCAAAAAAATGCATGGTTTTACTCCTTTACCGATGGCTTCCTCCACCCTTGCTTCTATCGGCTCTGTGCATCCACCGGCTACCCCCTTTCCCAAAAACGTCCTTTTACCTTTAGGCGGTATTCTCGTTGAGGCTGTTGCAGCTGCAGCTGCTGCACCCACACAATCGCTTTCTCCATCAGGACCTCCAGGGTCTCATTGAGCTTCTCACGGGCGACTTCCTTGCTGTTGGCCTTGGCCAAAACACAGCAGGTGCTGTCCGGGGCACGGGCACGTCCCCTGGCCTGAAAAGGTGACGAGAAGAGTGCTTGCGTCCTTCCCTAGAAATCCAGCCCAGCTGCTCCTCTTTTGCCTGTCCCCTTAGGTAGGGCTGGGCGATACCTGGCTTTCAACATCACGATGTATCACCAGCTAAACATCGCAATATATCACTATATTGTGATGTCTGAAATAAGGATGGAACTATGTAGAGGCAAACAAGGTATAGCCACGTGGTCCACTCAGCCATCATTTCCCATTATAACCGCATTGTCCTCTGTGATGCTGGATAGCCATTATATTGGGGAATTGCTGGTTACTTAAAGGACTTGGGGCATAGTCCCCCGCCCCCATATAAATTTTCCCATACAAGAATTTATATGTATATGGAGAAATGAAGAGGGTGGATGACAGGAGTCTCATTGGCACTGCACTCTGCGGTGTGCCCAGCTGCCCTATAACAAAGGTTGATTTTTTTACGGTGATGAGGAGTATAAAAAAGCAACTAAAAGGAAGCAGGAGACCCAGGGCCTGGAATAAAAGAACCAGGGTTTGGGCCTCTGTAGCATGTCCTCCCAGGATATACTGAGCACTGTAAGGCTCCCCATGGCAGAGGTCAAGAGTGAATTCCAACAAGCTCCCCCCAAGAGTAGTGCTGACTGACCTGCATCATGGCAATCTCGTTCGTCATCAGTCCATAGCGGACGATGATATTACACTCTGGGATGTCCAGCCCCTCTTCAGCCACGCTGGTGGAGAAGAGCAGATTGAGGGTCCCTTTGCGGAACTGATAGATGACTTCTTTCTGCTGTTGCTGGAGGAAACAACCCAAGAGAGGGTGAAAAGATGTGGAGCTTGTTGAGGCATTGGGCTGAAGCTTCTCTTGCGTGCTCAACCCCAGAGCGCAAGCGGTTAACATCACATAAACGTTGGCCTTCGGAGCAACTGGGACTGGCCTCTTGAAATGTGTGTTTGCAGGACAATAAGGGCACAAAAGGATGCTCCTAACATTTTTAGAGCGCTTGGGTAGCTCTGAAAGCACCTTTGCATTCTATCTGAGCATATGATCCCTTTCCAGGTCTAAATTTGGAAAAAAATTATAGCTTTGATACAATAACTAGCTGCGCACATTGTTGAATGGCTGGTGCATGAGCAGAAAAAGAAAACTCTTGGGTTTTCTTTCCTTTCTGTAGCAGAGTTCTTTATACAGAAATATTTTCCTGCATCTTTTACTTCTTTACAGCAGCAGCAGCAGCATTCCAGCTATCTCTTAGTGAAATTCCCATTACAGGAATAAACACCATTTGGTTTTGTTTCTCAGGGTCTTTATTATGTACAAAACTTTACACTGGTCATTAATAATAAAATAAAAAACAAATGAAGAAACATAATCTTTTTCTCTTTTTAGCCATCTGGCCAGAGATCTAATGCTGGCTCATTCACATACTCATTTACTCTGGCCCAGACTTAGTGGATCACATGCCCTGACAAGGACACCTGTAGAGGGGGAAATTTCCATTGCCTAGCAACTTGTTCAAGGCCATTTACAAGTTTCTTCTAGAATATTCCAATAGATGTTGTCAATAAATCTGCTTCCCTGGCACCTCCCCCAATATCCCTGGACTAATTTTGGAATTAAAACTTTGTGTCTGTGTGAAGCATGGAGAAAAGCACAAATCTAATAGACCACCTACTGTTCTAATTCAATAATTGGTACACCAGCCAATTCAGCTTCAAAGCTAGGAGGAAGCCAGGCCCACCCTGCAGCTGATGGTGATCTGTGTGCTCCGTTTTTATGTTATACAGGATCTGTCCTCAGAGAAAATCTTGGTGGCTGCAAGACAGCTGTGGAACGTGACAAAGACTGGGCTTCTTTTGCATTTGGTAGCCTATTTTTCTTCTTAGTTTTAATGGGCTGCATTGCCCTCTCTCTTGAAGTCAGTTCACACAAGCGTATTCAGTCCTTGTCACCTCTTGTCACCTAGTGTTACCTCTAATGTAATGGCTTTCAATGGAGGCAGTTGACGTGTTCCTCTAGGATATATCAACTCAAGAGAAATCAAGTAATATGCATACAACTATGAATCTACCCTAAGGTCCCCGTACGGTCTCCAACATCCCTCACTTGATCTGTGGGAGAACTGTTGATGTTACCTGGGTCATGTGTTTTGTCTGACTGCTGAAGCCAGCCCCGGTCAACACAGCAGCCTTGATCCCGAGTTCACGCAAGTTCTGGTTCTCCTGTACCCACTGATGAAGGCAATGAGCGCACTGACGTGTCCGGGTGAACACAATGCCCCGCGAGCTCTCCAGTTCTTGGAATTGATTCTGGAGGACTTTCTGCAGCTCCTCAAGTTTGGGATTCTCAAAGCCCTTGTCTTGAGCAATGGCCAAGAGGCGTGCTTTGTAGCCTGCAAGGCAAGAGCACAGCACACGGATCTCAGATCTTGAGTCTGATGATTAGGAAGAATCTTGCTTTATCTTACAGATTAAAAACAGTTAGCACAACCAATCAACAATGTAACAGTAAGTGAAAAAACAAAACCCACAAAACTTCAAATGGCCCACTGTAGCTTACCACAATGTTGGTCACCATATGGCAACAGTGTCTGTTGGAGAGCAGTCAGTCTCATAAACAGTTTCTTTTCAATCGTTAGCTCCTCCTCTTTTTTCTTTCTTTCTTTTTCCAATTTGCTTAATTTATTCCCATTTCTTGTCTTTACCCCCCAAAAATCCCCAAAACTTTTTTAGGGCAGACTGAAAACAACTCTATGCAACCAGCTAGAGCAGGGGTCTGCAACCCGCGGCTCCGGAGCCGCATGTGGCTCTTTTACACCTTTGCCACGGCTCCGGGGCGGATACTAGCGAGGGGAGGAGGCGCATTGTGCGCCCCGACACTCCTTACTGTGGCGGGCACTGTACTGGCTGTGACGTCGCATGGGGGCGGTGCGTGCGTTAGTCACGCACCGTCCCGACGCCACCTTTCCGCCCACTGTCAGATATATTTGTTTTAAATGTCGCAATGGTTTTGCGGCTCCCAGATTTTTTTTCTTCGGAAGCGGGTCCAAGTGGCTCTTTTTGTCTTAAAGGTTGCAGACCCCTGAGCTAGAGGAAGCAACTCACGGCAGGTTCAGGCTGAGCAGTGTCTTCCTCTGTTTGCCAAAGCACACACAATTGTAGAATGTGTTAAAAAAATAAAATACAAGGAAAAGTATTTGTGTCCCAGTAATGGCTTTCTCAGAGTCTCTGTGATTTTGGGTGAGGGAGGCCAGGGGAGAAGAGTGGAACTGGTTTCAAAACAAGTTGCAGTGGAGAATGGTTTACCTCTCAAGGCCTTCCAGCATTTGAGAACACACAGGGTGTGGGGTGGGTGTTTGTGGGTGTGTAAAAAAACGCCCCTGTTCATTCTAAAAATGGCAACTTTTCATTTGTGAACTCCTCCACATGAAAGAGAAAACTATTCCAATTCAGAGAGATCATGGCTTCAATGCCTCTCATGAGACTGTCCCAGTCTTCTGCCCCCTTTCACCGCCCCTGAATCCCACCAGCACAAAGGCAGGAGAATGGCTCTTTTGCTTTCCCCAAAGGGTATGGATGCCAATCCACATGGTTCTAGCATGTAGCCACCCCCAGCTACTAACCAAATGTAAGGGGGCTCAGAGCTGCCCAACAGGAGGGTGGATGCCAAAGGACAGTTTGTATCTGGCCCAGCCTCTGCCCTCCACATTCCTTGAGGAAGAAGTGAATCTTGTCATCGATGTTCTTGCACTCGGGATTGAGGCGCTTCAGGATCTGGGCCAGCGCATTGGCCGTCTGCTCACTGCTCAGCCCCGTTTTCTTGGTCTGCAGTTTCTTCAGCAAATCCTTTGTGGTCATGGGCCCTCAGGTCAAGGAGTAGCACACGGCATCCTCCGTCAGCTGCACATCAACACTGCTGACTTGCCCGACTGTGGCTGGGGATTGATTTCCCAGAGATGATGAGGCCTGGGGCCCAGTGTCCAACTTCAGCCTCTTTGCTGCAGTGAGCTCACTAGACCCTGCCTGTTGCTTTCCTTGCTCCACTTTGTTAGCTGACGTGCCAGCATCCAAGGGCATCCCCTTGTGAGTTGCTAGCCAAGCCCTTGCGTTATTTCTTGGGAGGAGTTTTCTTTTTCATCATGAAAATTGTGAAAGATGCTTCACTGTCAATGTCGCTGTCCTCAGACATCTCAGACTCATCACTGGTGTCTTTCTTTTTCTTTTTATCCTGGGGAGTCGGGGCCTTCTTCTCTTCTCCTCCTCCACAGGCTTCTCCTCCTTGCTGTCTTCACTACTCCTGCTTGCTTCGTCTATACCTTTTGGGATGTCTTCCTCTTTGGTCACTTTGGGCTTGCCCACTGCTTCTTCCACAGAGCTGCTGGGTCCGCCAGACATGTAGTCAACCTCTTGGCCTTCAAAGTCCCCATCATCGCTGTCTTCAAAGGCTTCATCGTCAGATCCCTTCTTCTTTTTCTTCGTCAAAGGGGCTTTCTTCTTGGACTTGGTGTATTTATTCTCATCTACATTGCTGAACTCGCTGTCATCTGAGCTCATCTCCAGCTCATCTTCCAGGTCATGGATTTTTTTGGTAGCTCCCTTTTTTTTGTCTTTCTTCTCCTTCTGCTCTTCTTCATCGCCTTGGTCTTTCAGCCGCTGCTGCTGCATGATGCTAAAGTGGTTCAGAACCTTGTTCTGCCTCTCCCACTCCTCCTCAGCTTCCTCTGCAGTCAACGTGCGATGCTTGGCAATGGGTATGAAGTTATGCCAGCTGTTGACTGGGAAGGATTCAAAGGCACCACCTGGACACCGAGTGAAGATGTGGTAGGAGGTGTTTTCTATCACCCCACCCTTTTTCACACCTTTGAACTTGCGCCCAGTCTTGCCGTTGACTTTCAGGATCCAGGGCTGGTTTTCAAGCTTGAACTCCTTTAAGGTAATGCCATATTTTTTGTGCTGTGCCTCCTCACGCAGGTTGCAGTTGAACTCGCTGCCAGCTCCCGACTCCGGCATCTCTTCTTCCTGGTAGATCTTCTTACTGCTGAGATCTCGCTCCATCTTTGCTTGGTGCCAAGTGGCATAGTTCACTTTGTCAGAAGCACTGAATGCCATAATGTTATATTTTTTGGAGGTGTTTGGGGGGAAATGGACCACATATACAGTTGCGGTCTGACTACTGGTGCCCAAAGAAGTCATTCCTGGATGTGCTGCATCCAGCAGAGTCTCTCCAAAAGAATGTGTCTGCTGGGCAGCACCTCCTCCTCTTTTTTCTGAAGTTTCATCTTTCCACTTCCATGTAGTTCTTTTTCTTCCCCTTTCTTCAAGAGTCTCTCTTCAAGAGATAGTTTTAAGTGCTGACCTAGCTGATTACATGGAACTGGGAACTTGTTCCTGGCCTCTGTTTATATGGACTCTTCTCTTGGCCAACTCACCCACCTCATTTCAGAGAAGGAATGGACCAATCAGTCAGTTTTGGTTTCTCTCCATTTCTCATTTTTTCAGTCTTTGATTCAGTTTTCTTTAGTTCTGCAGCAATCTGCATTTTCCTTTAACAAGGTCTCATTCATAAACATTTTAGTGTGAATTTTTCCTAATAAACACATTTTGCATGCAGTTTTGACTAACATACATGTTTTTGCAAACAAAACAAACAAAACCCAAACCCCTAATATAATACATTATTGTACATAATTTTCACTAATATGTGCATTTTGGTACACACTTTCCTCAATATATTCATTTCTGTACACATTGGTTGGAGAACTGCATGGCAAAATTCAGAGAATGGCTTTAGCTTGTGTATTGGCTTGAGAAGTTCAAATTAGGTAGTTTCACATTAAAACGTAAGCAGAACAAAATGGTGGTGTTTCTGTTCAATTATTGTTCTGGATAGTGCAAATCAGGTAGGCTCACCTTTAAATGCAAACTGAATCAAATTTCTCAGTGTACCTCCTCTGAGAACACTTACTGTCAAAGAGCCGGACCAAGTACTGCTCAGCAGGGTTCTGCAACACCTTAGTAGCATTTTCCAGCAGGTAAAACTCATCCAGAATTTTGTAGGCGTCAATCATGCGCACAGTGTCATTGACCATCAGGGCATCATTGTATTTACGTAGGTGCAAGGCACACACTCGGGTCTTTTGGCAAAAGCGCTTTGCTCCTGACAATGTGAAAGAGACAAATAAGATAATGGTTATGATTAATCATATAGCTGCCCATCAACCAACTTTCCCTGAGTGGCTTAGAACAGAATTATCAACGAAAGCAACATGCAATGATAATTAAAAAAACAACAATAAAAGATGGCAAAAACCCTTTTTGCAAAAAAGCAGCATGAAATAGTTTACACCCCAGATTTATAATGCCGTTAAAAAGCCTGGGTGAATAAAAAGGCTTTCAGCTGTCAATGGAAAGACTATAAATAACACACCAGGTAAACCTTACTGTGAGAAGGGTGGGGTGGGATTTCTGCATTGCAGGGGGTTGGACTAGATGACACTTGGACTCTCTTCAACCTCTACAGTTCTATGGTTCTATCATTCTATGATAAGATCATTTGTAACAGACCCTATATTCAATCCCTGAAACTTTCAATAAAAAATATTTTAGGATGCAAGTGGAATAATAATAATAAAATATATATATATATATATACCCCGCCCATCTGGGTGGGTTTCCCCAGCTACTCTGGGCGGCTCCCAACTGAATGTTAAAAACACAATATAGCATTAAACATTAAAAACTTCCCGAAATGTCTTTTAAAAGTAAGATAGTTGCTTATTTCCTTGACATCTGATGAGAGGGTGTTCCACAGGGCAGGCGCCACTACTGAGAAGGCCCTCTGCCTGATTCCCTGTAACTTCACTTCTCGCAGTGAGGGAACCACCAGAAGGCCCTCGGTGCTCAACCTCAGTGTCCAGGCTGAACGATGGGGGTGGAGACGCTCCTTCAGGTATACAGGACTGAGAATATTTAGGGCCTTAAAGGTCAGCTTGGAAACATACTGGGAGCCATTTCCAGGAAGGAAGCCACTTAACTTGCCTGTGGACATGTTTCCTGTCCCTCCCGTCATATTCGTGTACTACAAAGCCGCTTATTGAGGACTCACCTTCCTTCTCAAGCACCACAATTTGCTGCTCAAAGATCTGGGTACCAAAATCCATAGTCAAGTCAGGCTCATTCAGGTAACTATATATCTGTGCCATTATCTCCATCAGTTGTTCTGCAAAGGGGTCCTGAAGATGACAGATCAGAGGAGCGTTCGTATTCAGACAAGGAAAACAAAATCCTATGGGCATGTTTTACTTTGCTCAGAGCTCCAGAGTCACCTTCTCATCATGGTGCCTCTGGTGCCTCTTCACAGTTGCCCTGTAGTTGCAAGAGGACCTTACCTCAGGCCTTTGTTGGGACAGGTTATATTGCTTCTTGGGTTGTGGGCCGTAAGTATCAACGTAGAACTTGTGTTTATCAGAAGACATGATTCTCTCAGTGTCCAGGTTGGCACAGATCTGGAAAGGGTTATATATATATATATATCTCATTTATTATTACATTTATATCCCACTTTTCTTCCAAGGAGCTCTTCATCCATGGCTTTCCCCCTCCCCATTTGATCCTGGCAGCTACTCTGTGAGGTAGATTATACTGAGATGAGAGACTATGACTGGCCAAACGTCACCCAGTGAGCTTCATGGCTGAGTGGGGTTTGAACCTTGGTCTCCCGGGTCCTAGCCCAACGCCCTAGCTACTAGGCTATACTGGCTCAAAGAACAAATTGTAGGGAGTGATTATGTCAATCACGCGAGCGTTTGAGACATCGGCTAAATCCACGATCAGACCTATAGCCCTTAAAACACCAGTAGGAGTTGACTTAAAAGTGATTAAAGTGGAAGAAAACGGGTGAGGAACCCAAGTATGCCTTTGTCACTTGCAGACATGTCAAGTACCGTATTTTTCGCTCTATAAGACGAACCAGACCATAAGACGCACCTAGTTTTTGGAGGAGGAAAACAAGAAAAAAAAAATTCTGAATCCCAGAAGCCAGAACAGCAAGAGGGATCACTGCGCAGTGAAAGCAGCGATTCCTCTTGCTGTTCTGGCTTCTGGGATAGCTGCGCAGCCTGCATTCGCTCCATAAGACGCACACACATTTCCCCTTACTTTTCAGGACGGAAAAAGTGAGTCTTATAGAGCAAAAAATACGGTATCTGCAAAAGGTTTTCTCCTTAATATGCTGTGGCTGTGTGTGTTTGTGGAGCATTCCCTCACTTGCAGTTGAAACAGTACTATATGTTACCACCTCATCTGGAGCATTGCAAGATACCTTATACCAGGTGAGATTATTTGTCAATCTCCCCAAGTAGTACCGCCTTCTCTGACTGGTAGAAAGTTTTAAGGGTCCAAGGCAGAGATGTCTTTCCCATTACCTGCTGTACAAGACTCTTGCAGCTGCAGATGCCAGGCATTTAGTACTCTAACATGAACTATGCTCCTTCTATGTATTTAGTGTTTGTGTGAAACGGGCCTGCAGCTGCAGACCAAAGCAGCCTCTGAATAGAAATAAAGTTAAAAAGGGGGAAAGCAACCATGACAATGCTTCCAATATTTGGGCCAAATGTCTTCCATCGGACTCACCTGCAGAATGTGTTCCCGAGCTCCCTCCAGGGAGCTGGCACCACCCGTACCTAGTGAGGCTGTAAGCCCCAGGATCTGTGGTAAATTCTTTTCGCCCTTCAGCTTTCGTTCGAGGTAGCCTTCCATGATCTTGTTGTAGGCGGTTCCTTTGTGGGTGTGATGGCACTCGTCAATCACCAACAAGGTGAAATCTGCACAGATGATGATGACGACGACATCACAAAATATACAGCCAAGTATGGAAATATAGGCTGTTAGATCTTTAATATCTCCTTAAAAAGTTCATTTCCAAATTTTGTCTCTTCCTCCAGCATAGGAAAAAAACCCCACACGTGACAAGTTAAAAAGGGTTTATTTATGAACACTTCAGAGGTCAGATTCATGTACTTCAGAAAATTGCGCAGGCAGTAAAATTTATCTTAGTTACAAAGTGGTGAAAGTTCCTGGCATAGGAACTCGAGAATGGCTGATGACCAGTTCAAACCTCTTCACATGCTGGAAGATAATAGGCTTGATTACCTATTTCCTCCCCAGGTAAAGCAAGTGTCATAGCTAAACCTGGCAGGACAGCGTACTCCATGGTATTAACCCCTTCACGCATTAATTAGACTTAAGCTTGTTGCCCCAGAATTATGACTCAGCAGTGGAGGAGCAACGTTTCCTTCCTGTCCTCCTTGTGGGCATTCCAGAAGCGACTGGCTGGCCACTGTGGAGAAAAGGGTGCTGGACTAGATAGGGCTTTAATCTGATCCAGCTGGGCTCTTATGTTCATCCCACAAGAGGAAGTTATGGCCATCAACTGGGATCACATTAAAATAGGATTAGACAAATTCATGTAGGACAAGGCTATCAATGGCTACTAACCATGATGGCTATGTTCTACCTCTACTGTCAGAATCAGTATCCTTCTGAATACCAAGTGCAGGATGGAAGAGAGCTCTTGTTCTCAGGACCTGCTTCCAGGCTTCCCATAGGCATCTGGTGGGCCATTGAGAGAAGAAGATGCTGCACTAGATGGGTCACTGGTTTGGCCCAGCAAGCTCTTATAACACCTCTTTCCCACCAGATGCTCACCTGTCAGGTCCACGTGCATCTCCTCCTCTTGGCTGATAAGGGCATTTTGAAGGATCTGTGCTGTGCAGATTATTAAGTCACTCATCTTCAACACTTCTGAGAAGAACAGCTTCTGGTTGCTGTCGCCACTGATGGCTGTAATGTTGAAGCAATTCTGCAAGACGCTAAACTCATTCTTCAGGTGTTGGTCTACTAGAGGCACCTGCCAGGGCAAGAATACAGCAGTGAAACATTTTCCGGGAAATGAGACTGAAACCTTGTCTTTTGGTAAGGGACTGTCTGTCTCCCAACCACCCACATCACCTGGTCCTTACCGTGTTGACTAACACAGCCACCTTGCTCTTCTGTACGCTCTCCATGTGCCTCTTACACACATACACAGCTGCCCGAGTCTTTCCGGAACCCGTTGGCAGCCAAATTATGATATTTTTGCCCTCCAAGGCAGGATCAATGACTTCCCACTGATAATCCCGAAGTTCCATGTGGCCACAGTTTTGAGGGCTGGTCTATGGAAAAACTTGGAAGACCAAGAGTCAAGTCAATTCAGCATAGCACTCAGACACAAGTTACTCCTTCCATAACTTGTTGACAAGACTTTTCTGGCTGGGAAACTCTTTGGTTATCAGGAGGACTCCACATTGTCAAGTTCACACAGCAAAGAGATTCAAACACAATCTCTGTTTACCCCTCCCAGCCTCATCGTTACACACCATACATTTAAAGCACACCCTCCACTGCAAAGAACCCTGGGAACTGAAGTTCACCCCATACAGTGCTACAATTCCAGCACCCTTAACAAACTACAGTTCCTAGTATTATTATTTTTTGAGGGGGGAGGGGTGCCTTAAATTTACGGTAGGTATGCAGATAATGAGACTGGAAAGTGTAAAGCTTGGAAACATTGAAGAGTATGTTGGAAAAGATGGGCAGAAAGAAAAGGGGAAGAAAGCCCTGTTTTTCTTGAACCGGATAGTTGAATCCAGCCCAGGGCATCTAGGAGGATGTAGCAGCCAGGAGATTTAAGTAGGTCTGGAGACAACAACTGAAGCACCCCCCCCCCCAAGATGTGGGCACCTCTAAGCTCACAGAACAAAACAGATGCCAAATAAAATTTTAATTTGGGTCTTCAGTGGGTTCCCTAAAAGCTGGACTTCTAGGTTCCCATTTACCATAGAAGGTATTTTAATACTGAATGCCATGTGTATGTATGTATGTATGTGTGTGTGTGTGTGTGTGTGTGTGTGTGTATATATATATATATATATATATATATATATATATATATATATGAACATTTATAACGCTGTGAAGCTGCCTGACTTTTCTATACAGTGGTACCCCGCAAGACGAACGCCTCGCAAGACGGAAAACCCGCTAGACGAAAGGGTTTTCCGTTTTGGAGGCGCTTCGCAAAACGAATTTCCCTATGGGCTTGCTTCGCAAGACGACAGCCCATAGGGAAGTCTCCGGGACAGCGGGGAAGCGCAGCGCGTCTTCCCCACTGTCCTCGGACCTCCTCCCGCCGCCGGACATCGGAACGAAGCTCCGATGCCCCGCGGGGGGGGGGGAACGTCTCCTCCCGCCGCCGGACATCGGAACGAAGCTCCGATGCCCCGCGGGGGGGGGGAGAACGTCTCCTCCCGCCGCCGGACATCGGAACGAAGCTCCGATGCCCGGCGGGGGGGAGAACGTCTCCTCCCGCCGCCGGACATCGGAACGAAGCTCCGATGCCCCGCGGGGGGGGGAACGTCTCCTCCTGCCGCCGGACATCGGAGCGAAGCTCCGATGCCCCGCGGGGGGGGGGAAGTCTCCTCCCGCCGCCGGACATCGGAACGAAGCTCCGATGCCCCGCGGGGGGCGGGGAACGTCTCCTCCCGCCGCCCGGCATCGGATGGCTTTCCTGAAGACTTGGGGTGGGAGGAGGGTTTTCCTTCCCACCGCCAACATTCAGAATGCTGTTCTGAATGTTGGCGGTGGGGAGGAAAAACCCTCCTCCCACGCAAGCCCCGGGAACAGAGGGAAAGCGCTGCACGCCTTCCCCTCTGTTCCCGTACCTGTCCTGAAGGCTTGCGGTGCGGAGAAAAGCCCTTCTCCGCACCGCCAACCTGGCAAGCGGTTTCCCTAGGAACGCATTAATTGATTTTCAATGCATTCCTATGGGAAACCGTGCTTCGCAAGACGAAAAACTCGCAAGAAGAAAAAACTTGCGGAACGAATTAATTTCGTCTTGCGAGGCACCACTGTACAACGTCATCATTAGTGGGAGACGAAACTTGTGCTCACAAAGAACTGAGCTAAACAGATTGCCGTAACTCTGCTTCTCCCCACACAGAATGCACTTGGGTCTCCCCGAAGCGAGACGCTTCTACCCCCCTCTATTTCCCCCTCATCATCACACACCATACCTGTCTCCGTTTAGTTCTTCTAGACAAGAACGCCACTGCCGTTGCCACTGTTCGGCTCCTTCTTCAACCCAGCTTGGTGAAAATCCCTGGTTCCACCAGTGTTTTCTTTAGTTTCCTTCCTGCCCAAAATCGAAACCTAAAAGCATTTTGCAAACAGTCTCTTTCGGAGCCCCAACCAAGGGGTATCTTGACAGCAACAAACCAGGCCTTTTCAGACTGCATATTATCGAGCAACCCTGCTTGTAGGGTTCCCTTAATTCCTTAACATACACAAACACACACACTTATTTACACACAACCAAACACTGTTCCGAAAGTTGGTTCCTTATACGTACATGCAACACTTATTTATTATTTATCTTATTTTTCCAGTATTGTTATTCATGTTTTTATACTGTTAAACATGTTTTATGCTGCTTTTATAATTAAGTGTTTTAAATTTGCTGTTAGCCGCCCTGAGCCTGGTTTTTGAACGGGGAAGGGTGGGGTATAAATAATTTATTATTGTTGTTGTTGTTGTTGTTGTTGTTGTTATTATTATTATTATTATTATTATTATTATTATTATTATTATTGTCAGTTCTCTACATCTCTAATTAGTCTGTGAATGTTCTTTTTTTAAAGTCCTCATGAAAGTTCAATAAATTCAATTCATCAGTATTATAGTGCAAATTTATCCCAATACACACTTGTTTGTCTCCAGTCTTCCTTAATGTAAAGCATTTGTGTATTATTATTTCATTATTATTAATAATAATTTTACAATATTATGCTATAATAATGTAATAATAAAAACATTTTTACTATTGTGTGCCTTTTCTACACTTCACTTGGCTAGAGAACTGCACTGCCAAATTCACAGAAGTATAAATTTTGAAGGACTGCATTTTGCTTTGAAAATTATTTTGGAAAGCACTATTAGGTAGGTTCAACTATCTGTGCAAATTTTATCAAAATTTCCCCTCTCCCCGGCCATGACACCAATCTGCATATGTTTTGCAGGTGCTAATTTATATGTAAAGATGCAAGTTTAGATAAATTTTTAGAAGGGGGAAAAAACAAACACTAGCTTTTGCTGTCAGGGTATTTAAGATTTTCCGTGTCCGCTGTATGTGGATTGCCCATTTTGTCCCACCCACAATCAATGGGCAAGAATGAATGCTGACGTACATATTTAAACTTTAAAAAGGCTTGTCCAACATCTAATGAGGCTCAGCCCCCTCACTCTCTTCTCCCACACTTATTCGCATGCACATCCATGCAGTCTTTCTCTCTTCCTCTACTTCCACTCACACAATCTCACTCCATCCACCCAACACTCACTCAGTCTCACTGGCATAGCGTGGGTTGCCTGGGTGCCCAGGGCCACCCAGAGGGAGGCAACCGGACAGAGTACACATGCGCAATCATGTCACCCAGCAGATTGCAGCTCAGGGACGCGGACTTAGAAAAAATATTGGGGGGGCCCGGGAAAGCTCATGAATAATAAATAAGCTCATGAATATGCAAATAAAGTGGCTCCGGCCCTAAATAGGGCAAGCCACGCCCCCCAGCCAGCCGATTGGCTGGCTGGGAGGTGTGGCCAGTCGGGATTCCCCTGTTCTCGCGGGATTTCCGGCAGTGCCTTGGCAGTGGAGGTGGTGCTGCGAAGCAGCGAGGCAGGAGCCCCCGCCCCCGGGGATTCCCTAATCTCGTGGGGGATGGCCAGGGCTCTCCGATTAGGGCGCGCGGCTGGCTGGCTGGCGAAGGAGTAGGTGGGGAGGAGGCGGGGGACGGCGGCGGCGCTCTGCTGGAAGGGCGCCCGCCCGAGATTATTGGGGGGGCTGAGCCCCCCCAAAAATTTTTTTGAGGGGGCTCGAGCCCCCTCAAGCCCCATGGAGTCGGCGCCTATGTTGCAGCTGCAGATTCAGGAAAAGAAGCGTTCCATTGTCTGGAGAGGTCACTTCCTGGTTTGCATGGAGAAGCCATTTCCAATGGAGCCCAGAGATAGAAACGCGCTGCTGCATGGAGGCAGCACTGGGTAATGAAATTCTGCACCCCTATCTATTTTGTACCTTGGGCAAGTGCCCCTGTGGTGCCCCCCAGGCTACACCACTGCTCACTCCCCCCCCCCTGTACTCTCCATCGGCATGAATTTAGAAATCTCCTTTCATTAGTCAATATCATCCATACATGAAACCCAGCAACCACAGCTCAAAGCCATTTCTGCTACAAATGGAAAGTAAAAGAGAGAAAAAACCATCACCATGTGCACACCAGTTCACTCAAGAAAGTTAGTCAAGTCACACGTTGTGTATTATATAACTGAGAAATTAGGCATGTGTAGAGAGGACTTTCCAGAAAGCATCTGCTTTAGGGATGGGACCAGAACAGTCAACCTTGGGGAATAAGAGAGAGTGAGAGATCTATTTTTAATAAGCTCTAAGTACGACTAAACAACAACAACAAAGCGGTTGTAACAGAAATGGGACTCTCTCTGAATTCCAGATGGTAGAGACAAACAATAGGGAAATGATCTGTTGTGAACAAAACCTGGTCTTGTTCCCTTATGGGGTACACAAGAGCCCTTATAGAGTCCTTTGTAGGTTCTCCATCGGTGGAGAAAATAACAGAGGCCAACCAGAGAATATTGAGAAGCAAAGCAGCTAGCAAGCCTGATCTTTATTAAACTGTTGCAACAGGGTGCTCCCCTCACACGCAGGACAGGAGGAGGACCCAGAACAAAGGTGTGCCTCCCCTTATATAGACATTTTGAAATTCCCTGCCCTGGAGCTCAAGACCACCCCCAGAAACATCATACATACAGAAGGGGTGTAGCCCAAGACCACCCCCCAGATACATCATCCCTACATCATAGAAAAGGTGGCCCACAACAGAAATCTGAGTGCTTTGTTTATCTCCTGTCTGCCAGGTTATTTGATAATGCCTTATCTGATTGCCTTTCCTGGTAGTCTGGCCATTCCTTTGAGATGGTAATCACTTAATTCCTGAGACAATAGGAAGGTTCCCTCACCCTCTCCCTCCTTGCAGAGGAACATCTGGTCAGTTTGGGAATCAAAATGGTTTCAGGACTGTATTCCTTTACTGCTCCAGACATGTTGTTTATATATTTATGTACGTGTTTGCTTGGTACATTTATGAACATGTATTATATATCTAAGACCTTAAAATTCTTATAACAGCACTTATGTATTTAAATTGCCCTCTAGAGATGGTTGCCTCACCTGGCCTCATTTTAAACAGCTACCTTCAAAATGTTGCATTTCTCCAAAGATATATCTGAGCAGCTTTGTCTTCCACAACGGGGGCACTGAGGGCGGGGAAAATGAACTGGGGAGGCATGGGGAGGGCATATCTATTTTATTTCCATTTCTTCCACCCCGCAATTCAGAAATATGCTCTAGCGGGCCAGCCAGCTGCGTAGGACAACGTCCTCACGTGCTCAAGTTCCGCTTGAGGGTGACACGTGCACCTCGAGAAAAGGGTTCTGCGGCAGGACGCGCCCCTCCCTGTTCCTCCAAGCACCCTCTAGAGGGCGCTGCGGGGCGTCCCGAGCACTACAACTCCCGCCGTGCCCTGCGGCGGCGGGCGCGCGCGCGCGCAGAGGCCTCTGGGAGAGAGCGGGCCGGCGCCAATGGTCGTCGTCGGCCGCGGCGGCGCGGGGGAAGGTGGCAACGCGGGCGCTCTTCCTCGCCGCCTCCCTCCTCCATTCATTGCCGTCGCCTGCCTCTCCCTGCGGCCGCCTCCGCCGCCATGGAGGCGCTGATCCCGGTCATCAACAAGCTGCAGGACGTCTTCAACACGGTGGGCGCCGATGTCATCCAGCTGCCGCAGATCGTGGTGGTCGGGACGCAGGTGAGGCGAGCAGGCGGGCGGGGCCTGCGCCAGGGTGACCTCCTCCGCGTCCGCCCAGCCCAGGGAGGGGTCGTCCTTCATGGCCCCTTGTGAGGGGGGCTGGGCGTGGAGGCGCCCAATGGGGCTGGCTTTCGTTTTGGGATTATTCTGAGGGGAGGTTGGGTTTGCCCTGCAGTGTCTGGGCGGGAATGGACGTCGCTGCTTCTTGCTGCTCATGTTATGACTCGCAGCAGTTCCACGTATTTCCCTCATGGTTTGCGGTGGGGTGGCGCGCAAAAGGCGCCTCGCGACCCCTCGGCGGGTCTCCCCCTCGCGCCCAGCCTCCAGGCGAAGGTCACTCCTTGGGCGTGAGACCCGGGGCTTGGAGAGCACGTGACGCTTCCAGAGCACCGGCTCGGTTCTCTTCTTTGCTAGTCGAGTGGCAAATGCAAAGAAGGGGGAAAGGTGGCCTGTGGCCCCTTAAGAGACTGGCCGGTTCATGGCAGCTTAAAGCTTTATTTTTGGTGCCGTAGCTCTGTGTGTGTGTGTGTGTGCGCGCGCGCGCGCGCGCGCACGCCCCCGCGCGCGCTCTTAGCTGGAACAGACTAGCCCCTTTGGAATTAGTCGAATGTGTAATACGGAAGAAATAAACAAGGAAACTGATAACGGGGCACTAGTGGAACAGGGTTGTGCCTTCGTTGTGAAGCTTCTTCCCAGGGTTATCTGGCTGGCTGCTGTGGGAACTGGTGTGATCCAAGAAAGCAATTTTGATGTCATCTTAATAATAATAATAATAGTAATAATAATTTTATTTATATCCTGCACATCTCTGGGTGGCCTACAACACATATAAAGATATAACAAAACATCAAACATTACAAACAAATCAGAAAAGTTCTTTATCATGTAGATTTGAGGAAATATTGAAACTCCCACTGTTTTCAGAATTGGTCTGGCCTCATGTATGCTGACCCTACATAAAGTGTGTTCTCCTCACAACAACCCAGAAAAGTAGGTCACCATGCTACTTTTTTACAAACCAGGGAACTACCTTGTCAGTTCAGTTGAGATTGATTGTGAACACAGACATATACACTATCCAAATCCTGTTGCACCGTCTACTACTGAATTGATTATTTGGGGTTGAATGGTGAGAGGTGATAATGCAAGCTAGAGGGTTTAAGAAACTATCCAGATAATGGTTTAGAGATATGATATGGTTCTGCTGCTAAAACTGAGCAGGGCCTTGTCCTTTCATCTGCCTGTCTTGGTGATGAGCTGAGAACCACACATGAGCCTCTCAGCTTTTCCAAGGAAGGGCGTGGTGTAAAAAAACAGTAATCAATACACAAAGGATGAGAACCTGGAAACAATGTATTTTAATTGATGTGAGGTATCAGGTGTGTGTGGGGGGGGATTAAGGCAAACTAAGATTTGAGAATAAGAAAAGTCAGAAGGTTTGTAGGCATGGGGTTATCAGGGTGATAATGTGAAGGGAATGGGAATCAGTGGCAGACTATTATCAGGGCTGTATGTACAACATACTTTTAAAAAACCTCCTTCCAGGTAATTGCATTGTCAAGAGAAGCTAAAATCTATGAACTGTATACATTGGCATGCTTTTTGGAGGGCAAAATATCAATCTGCATTTGGGGGCTATTTTGATGTAATTTACTCTAGATTTCATGGTCATGGCAGGAGCTAGGATATTGAAGTATCGTACCCCTTCCTCCAGTTCTCTGAAACTCAGCCATGTATCTGACTTCAGATATATATCAGCCCACAAGCTGTGAGATATTGGCTCATATACATATGCGAGTAGTAAAGGATCCTAACTCTGCTTTTACCTATAAAATATGGAATGTAATTTATACATTTATACACTTTTCATACATGTTGCCTTTTTTATTCAGGTCTAGGAGAACATCTGCTGGTAAATTCCATATCTTTTCTGCTGGGATGTAGGTCCCATTGAGCTCAGTGGAACTCTCTTCTGGATAAACATACTTTAGCTATATGGTTTCCAATATGGACTGTAAAATGTAAGCCTTTCTTGAGTTCTGTGACCTTACTGCCCAGGGATGGGAATCCTCAATAGCTCAACCTTCTAGTATCTGCTCCCCCATCTAGACAGGTTTAACTAGAGCCCGGGGGACACTCAGTTTTAACTTCCCTTATTTTTGTCCAGATTTATCTCTCCACACCCCACACCCCCAGAGGTCATTGTTCCTTGCCTCTCTTCCCTGTTATTTTTGGAATGCTCTTTTTAAAAGGACAATGTGGGAAATAGTGTAATAAGCTGTTCTATCTTTTATCCAAACTCTTTCCCCCATTCATTTATGATTTTTGTGCAATTGGTTTGGTTGACCTTCTTTGGTGAATAGGTGTGCCTTTCAAAAAATACCAACTCCCTTGCGCTCAAAATAGCTACACCGTGATCCAAGCTGCTGTCATGGGAATAATTTTGCAGGTACATTTGAAGCTTCTTATACTGACATTGTTTCATTGAGAGCAATGTAGTTAACAGAACTTGGGGTTATATCCAATGCTGCTTTTCCAGCAGCACAGCAGACTTTTGCAAAACAAATTTCCCTCATTCAGGAATTTAGTGTAGTGCTAATTGGGTATGTGTGCATGGAATGTGGTCCACTCCTGGCAAAACTTTCCCCCTCTCATTCCCACCCCCCAGAGCAGATTTAGGGGTTGGGTGAAGAGTCCTCTTGTGTGAGATCTCATTCCATGCATGTAGCAACTTGGTTGAATTCTGTCCATTGAGAACAATTCCTAGTTCCCCATTTTTAATATGTTTTCAATTTGTAGAACTAACAGTGCAATCCTATGCATGTTTACTCAGAAGTAAGCACATCTCTGCTGTCATCAAGATCATTATAGGATAAAAAGAGGAAAATGTGCCCTATGCTTGTTATTTATCATTATAATTTAATTTAGAGTTGGCTGTACTCCAGTCATCTAGAGCAGGCATCCCCAAACTCGGCCCTCCAGCTGTTTTGGGACTATTACTCCCATCATCCCTAGCTAACAGGACCAGTGGTCAGGGATAAAGGGAATTGTAGTCCCTAACATATGGAGGGCCGAGTTTGGGGATACCTGATCTAGAGGGAAGATAAAACATACTCACTCTATCAGGCATGTGAAGCAGGACTTGTGTTTTCCTAAGTCTGCTTCTGGATGCATTAAGTGGGCATTTATAGTTGTGTTCCTCTGCTTAGAGTTGCTCTGGTATCATTGAAGAATTAGTGGGAATTAGTGGGTAGGATGAGAGATGATCTGGCTTGTAAATAGGCACACTTCTAGTTGCCAATTGTAAGTCAGAAATTGTGTGCTGATGACTAGGAAGGAAAGCTCTCTCTCTCTGTCACACACTTACACTCACACACACTGTACTTTCTTTTACAGAGCTCATTGGGGTTTTCTTTTATTCTCTTTCTTCACCTTTACCCACTTAACAGTCCTGTTTGGTAGTTTGGGGCTTGGAGAGGGTGATAACCCGAGGTTATCACTCAGAGTGTGTCTTGGCCAAGGTGGGTTGTGTGTTGAAACACTACATTCCTAGACTTGGTCAAAGGGTTGAGACATGCAGAACTGCAGGTCCTAAAACAAGTTTATTGGAGTTCTAGTAGGATACACTAATGGGTAGTGCATTTTGCTTTCAAATCCAGATAATCTTTCAGTTTAAGATGAATCTCTTGTTTACGTCTTTATCTGAATATACTCCTTTTCTTGTACTTGTCCTTTTCTTGTACGTGTTGCATTTGCAACATGAAATCTTGTGTTAGCCTTGGATGTTGCTTCATTTTGCATTAAACATTTTTTGTTTCCCCCCTGCATGCCTTCCTTCCCCCATGCCTCTCCTTGCTTCATGCTTCACTGATACTACTTTTCTTTGGAAATATGCTCTGTTGAACTTAAGTGACCTAATTTTTATTCTCTGTAGGCATGGTTTAGTCCTACTTAGTGTTTCCCAGTTGGAATTGGAGCAGTATTACACAGAGGTCCTTGACTGACTTTTTTCTCTATATTCTATGCAGATAAAAAATTAATGTTACAACTCATTTTTTTAAGATTGGGTGAACTCTGTTTAGTCGTTGACAGATCTAGGACTCTTTCCAGTGTACGTTGGGGAAACGCAATGAAGCATCTGGCTGGCATAGTCTTCCCCCTCATGGTTGCTTTTGAGGAATTGTGCTTTGGATGTACACATGCAAGTGGAGGCTATCCCATTTTTTTTCAAGTGTTGGAGGAACACACATCAGGAAGAGAAGGGATGTAGCTCAGCGGTAGAGCATCTGTGTTGCATGCAGAACGTCCTAAGTTCAATCCCTGGCATTTCCCGGTTGGGCAGGACCCCATTTAAGCAGTATTATGCCGCCACTTTAAACAGTCATGGCTTCCTCCCAAAAATAATGGGAACTGTAGTTTAAGGATACTGATAGTTGTTAGGAGACCTCTATTCCTTTCACAGAGCTACTTCTTCCCAGGGAACTCTGGAAATCGGTTTCCAGCCAAGAGAGACTCCCTCTTCCTGAATGACGCTCTGTGGTTAGAAACTTATCATCAGCATTTCTGTCTACGCTGATAGGGAAAACCAGGCTTAATTTTTGATATTTATCTTCTAAATTGGAAGAGTTAAAGTTGGTAGGCCTCTAAGGTACCTCTTTACCTGGGTGAGGTATCTAATTCTTTTCATGCTTGCCAGATAGATGCTTGAAATGGCCTGAGGCTTAGGCCTGTGCGGTACCTGTCACAACACTTTTAAAAATGTCTTCAGGTGGGTCAAGAAGTAGAGGCACTAGGTGGGCTCTCTATGCATGTTTAGGAATAGAGGTAGAAAGTCAAAAAAATGCTAAAAAGCTGAAATGCAGAGCAGATGATAAATGATTCTAAAAAAATTGAATTGTGAGGATTTTTCACATTTCAGCTATAGTATGTCTTTTAAAAAATCTAAAAATCAAAATTCAATGCCAATATATTATAAACTTGACCAATTTCTATTGAACACGTTAAGCTAAAGGCCTGGTTCACACATAATGCTAATACATGGTTTATTTAGCCAAAGTGTGGTTTGTAGCCGAGCCGACTAGACTAACCATGATTTGTTTTTTGGCCCCAAACTATGGTGTAAAACAATGGCTCATTGGTTTATGAACCATGGCGTGCTTTAACTATCATTTGGCATCACGGTACAGGCAGTGACCATTTTAAACGAGTATAATGGACGTGTGTCTGCTGACTTGCGGATCCTTTTGGACCCCAAAGAGGGAGGAATGGGGGCAGGGCACGCTCTGCTGATGCAACCCTCGTGGAAATGGGGAATTGCCTGCATGTCAAAACCCAACAGCCTTTCTTAAACATCCTATGTTCAATTTGATTTGATTATTTAATTTCTGTACCTCTTAACAGTATACAGAAAACTGAAGCAGCAACAGACATCTTAAAATATTACAAAAATACAGTTCCATATTAGAATGTTACATTTATACAAATATATATATATATGGGTTCTCACACAGGGACCATGCTATGGCAGCATGAGGCAAGAACAGCTGTGGAAAACTAACCAAGATTCGGAGAAACAAGCCTGCCTTGTGACTTGTGGTTTGTTGAAGTAACCATGGTTAAAACAGATCATGACTTTGCATTATATGCAGACGTGACCACAGACTGCTTTTCTTTGTGTGAAAATAAAATCCTGGAAGGCAGTCAGTCTTCAAACAAAGGATTTTGTTTATATACAGTTCCTCATTTATACAGAAAGAGTCAAATTCATGAATTTCTAGAAAAATGTCATTAATTTCACACTCATCCTGAACACTAACCAAATGTAATTATGTTGTGCAAAATACATGTGAGTTGCATTTACAAAGGTTTTGAAATACGTTGCAAGTCAGTATGCATTAATTGTTAAAGCAACAAATTAAAATGTGTGTGTTTTAGAAAATGTGTTTATTCCAGAATAGATAACTTGGTTTGAATCAATGATTTAAGTAGGTATCTTTAATACTGTACGAATTTGAATCAGTACTTTATTACAGTGTAATTCTATGCATGTTCACTCAGAAGTAAGCCCCATTGAACAATGTGGGGCTCACTATGAGGAAAGAATCTTTCCCAACCTGGCACCCTTCAGATATTTTGGACTATGACTCCAGTCAGCCCCAGCCGCTCATCTGGCAATTCTCAGCCTGGCAGAATAAAATCTAATTGCTGATCTCAGTTTAACAGGCCTGGTAAATTTCCTTGAGAAGCTTGGGTTTCTTCTTTTTACATCCTTGCAAGATGATGCTTTTCCTGTTCTGGTCTATAAATCGAGGAAGTGCAGCAAAGTGAAACTGACACTAATTATCTGTTTATATTGTAAATTCTCCACAGCTTGAGTGTGTGTGGATCCAGTTGAGCTGTGTGCTACAGTGAGTTGACAGTGTGCTACAGATTCACACTGCTTCAGTTACTCTGTTGTAACTAGTTGGGCATAGACATGTTCTATTCTAGGGTGCATTAAGAAGGTGTGGCAGCTGTTTCCCACTTTCTTGCTGCCAAGGTTGCCCCCATTCAGTGTATGGAGGAGTGTTGCTGAAATCCAGATGAAGACTCTTGATGAAAATGTATAATCTTATTACAAAAGATTCTTCTGTTCTAGCAGACTTTTGTTGTATGAGGAAGATAATGGCTTTTAAACTTGATTTTTAACTGCTGATCTTGTTTACTTGGTTTGTTTGTTTTATGAAATTGTAATTTTAAATGTTGTACACCACTGCTTTGAATTGTGTTCTTGCACCAGAAAGGTTGGATGTAAATAGTTTAACTGATAAATAAAACCCCTTTTTTCCTGAAAATCTGTTTTGTCAGTAACCAAAGAAATGGCAGCTTGATGCATCCTCAATGTAACTACAGATGCTCAATTAAGCTGATAGTGGAATTGTAGAGTTGGAAGGGACCCCAAGACCTGCTCCTTAAGAACCCTCTAGGTGGTAAAGGAGTAGATTCCTCCTCCCCAACATACTGATCACTCTGCAGTGGAGGTGACTAACTTGTGCCCCTCAGTGGACTCTCAGTTCCAATCACCGCAGCCAGCATGGCTAATAGTTGGGGATGATGGGAGCTGTAGTCCAATAACATCTGGAGGGTCACAGCTTAGCCACTCCTGCCCAGCAATTTTATTTATTTATTGTTGAGGAATCTGATGACTTACTTAGAAGCTTTTAACCAGCCTCAGAAATAAGTCCTTGCAAAAAAATTATTAGCCGGCTAGGGGCTAGCAAAGGACAGAGGGAATGAGTCATTTTTGTGTCAGGCATGGAACTAAACCTGTTTTCTATGAAGTATTCCACATGGTTTCTGTCTTGGGTGCAGAGGAGGGTTGCAGCACCCCATCCATCCTGCCTGCTTGTCATTTGTGGTTGCTTACAGCTACCAGGCTAGTGCTGAAATACAAAACTGCCTTTAATGAATTGAAAGACAAGGTGCAAGTTACTGCAGACAAAATACCTTGCCTTTTAAGAAGTACCCCTTTAATAGCAAGTAGAAAAAATGCATACAGTGGAACCTTGGTTCTCGAACTCAGTCCGTTCTGGGAGTCCATTTGACTCCTTAAACTGTTCCAAAACCAAGGCGCGGCTTCCAATTGGCTGCAGGAGCTTCTTGCACTCAAGCAGAAGGAGCTTCAGACGTTCGGGTTCCAAAAGAAACATTCGAAAACCAGAACACTTACTTCTGGGTTTTCGGCGTTCGGGAGCCACAACATATGAGTACCAAGGCATTCGAAAACCAAGGTATGACTGTAGTTACTTAGAAGTCCCACTACTGCTTCATGAGCTGAGGAAGTGAGTGCAAGCAGTTGTCTATGTTTGTGTGTGTATATGTGCGCGCGCGCACACAGTCTTGGGGCTACCGCCCCTGTTTGCATTGCTCACCAAGCCCCACAGCTTCCTCCCCTTACACCTCAGTCAGATCTCCATCCCCTCACAACTCCTTCAAGTCCCCCATATCCTCAAGACTTCCCCTGTGTCCCTCCATCCCTGTTTGAGTCAGACCTCGGCTGCTGTTTAAAACCACCCCTTTAAAATCTCCCTCTTTTATTGCTCCGCTCCCCTGCCATGACTTCCTGAAATATTGCAATGAGATGCAAGAAGTCCTCCAATGGGGGTTGTGCAATGGCAGCCTTGCAGTTTTGTGTCTATAGGAGGTTTATGTAAAATTCATTCATTCATTATCTCTTTCTCTCTCTATATATATGTCGGAAGAGAGAGAGAGAAAATGTACAGTACAGCATTTGACGGAGACTGTTGAGGTTATGGATGTATGCAGAAGTGTTCACAGTAAAAAAAACAACAACAAACAACAATAAGCAGTAAGACCAGCAGCTAAAAAGAAAAAAAAATGACCCATTTATATTGAGACAAATGGAGATTTTGAAGCCAGGCCAGGCCCAAGTTGTCATTTAGGGCTTTAAAGGTTGAAATCAGTCTCTGGAATTGAGCCCAGAAACTAATTTGCAGTCAGTGTAATTTATGCTCAGTTTGAGGAAGGAGATTGATTAGAGTTTATTGGAAGTATATGTTAACACGTTTTGGAGTAATGAGGATCACTGTAAGGGTAGATTACGTCAGAGATGGGGAACCCTTGGTCCTTAAGATGTTGGACTCAAACTCCCATTTGCCCCTGCCAACGTGGTCAGGCGAGGGATAGTTTGAGTTGGGTTAGACTGTAACTAAATACGGTTAGCCTTGTAATATTTTTCAGTGACTTTTTATGCTTTTGTAAACTCTAAGCTCTTTGGCATATAACATTGTAAGTGCCTTTTAAAAATCATAGCTGAGCTTCTGATAGTTGAACACGTGCTTCAGAGCATTATGATCCGTAATTAGCTGCTTCTGATAGGTCGGCCTGTTAGTACTGCAGCAAAGGTTCATCAAAATTATTGATGAAATTATTTAATTATAGTTGCAGAAAGGATTAATAGCATGTAATGGTGTACTTGCATTAGTGCCCCATCTTTTAAATGTTGATTTCCCCCCTGCTTTTCTTGGGACTCTTTCTGAGGCTTTTTCTCCCTCACCAGTTGTACTCACTGTAGAATTGGGAACAGAGTCTGGTCTGGCGCACCTCCTCTCTCACTTTCCAACCCCATCCAACAGTGATCCATGCGACGGTCACCTCCAGGCTTAACTACTGTAATTCGCTCTACACGGGGCTGCCCTTGAAGCTGTCCCAGAAACTCCAGCGGGTGCAGAATGCAGCAGTGAGGCTCCTCACGGGGTCTCTGCCATGGGAGCATATTCACCCAGTGCTTTTCCAGCTGCACTGGCTCCCGGTGGAGTACAGGGTCAGATTTAAGGTGCTGGTTTTGACCTTTAAAGCCCTTCACGGCCTAGGACCTTCGTACCTACGGGACCGCCTCTCCCGGTATGCCCCACCTTAAGGTCCATAAATAGCAACACCCTAGTGGCCCCGGGCCCTAAGGAAGTTAGATTAGCTTCAACCAGAGCTAGGGCCTTTTCAACACTGGCTCTGGCCCGGTGGAACGCTCTGCCTCATGAGACCAGGGCCCTGCAGGATCTGATTTCTTTCCGCAGGACCTGTAAGACAGAGTTGTTCCGCCTGGCCTTTGGTTTGGAGCCAATTTGATTCCCTCCCCCTCTTTCTTTTTTCTTTTTCCTTTCTCCTCCTGTGATGAGGCTGCATTTTAATATTTTATTGTTTCGATATTTTAATGTTGTATTTTAATCTTGTTTTTAAGTTGTATTCATTCAACTTGTTTTTATTATTGCTTGTAAGCTGCCCTGAGCCCAGCCTTGGCTGGGGAGGGCGGGGTAAAAATTATTATTATTATTATTATTATTATTATTATTATTATTATTATTATTATTATTATTATCTGTTGTTTTACTTGATCTAGGGGGGCAGCTGCCCCCCTACACCCATGCCTGGGAGGCAGCTATAGTTTCCCTCCCTTTCATGCTAGATTTTCATGAAATGCTATGATGGGATAAAAGCAGAATTGCCAACAGAGGGCAGTCTAGATTTATTGCAACAGATAGATCCATCTTTTTCTCCAAAGCCTGATTTTTGGGGGGAAGGTTTGTATTGACACCTGTCCACAACCTATGAAATTCCCAACTCTGTCATTTGTTCAAGGCTATTGGAATAGTAGAATGCAATATGCAATTCCTTTGCTTCCTTTTCTGTTTTCAGAGCAGTGGGAAAAGTTCTGTGCTGGAAAGTCTGGTGGGGAGAGACCTGCTCCCACGAGGCACAGGGATTGTCACCCGGCGCCCCCTCATCCTGCAGCTGGTTAACGTTTCTGCCGAGGATCTTCGGAAAAAAACTGGAGACGAAAACGGTAAGGGCTGCTCATAATGGGATGTGATCCTTAAAAGGAAACTACTGCTCAGTTGCCGTTATACAGTCATGCCAAGTTAAGAAATAGCCAGCATTTTAATTTTAAAAGCCGCTGACGCCTTTCCACGGCCTGCGTGTGTTTCACATTTTTCTCTCTCTTTATATCCTGAGGGCAAGGCACAGCTGCTTTGGATTTGTACCACCTGCACAACAAGGAAAGCTTGCTTGTGCCTTTGCTATTCCTGTGGGTGGTATTACTGTTACTCGCTCATAGCATTCAGCAATTTTAGAACTGAAGTTGTGTGTCTTCTATTTACAGCTGCCTCATTTGGGGGGTAGTGGAGTACATCACAATTGCACTTAGAATTTTAATGGAATGCATAGGAAGTTGCCTTATACCGAGCCAGAACATTGGTCTGACTAGCTCAGTGTTGTCAACGCTGATTGGCTGAGGCTCTCCAAGGTTTCAGACAGGAGATGCTTTTAGTCCTACCTGGAGATGCTGGGGATCAAATTTAGGGCCTTAGCAGATGCTCTGTGACTGAGCTATACCCCTTTCCTTTGCTAAAAGCATTTGACAGAGATTGCTTCAGTTCTCAACGCTGGAAGGTAGGGCAGTATTATAATGATGTTGAGAGAATAGGGCCTACCTAAGGCCGCCTGGTGCAGAGGATGGCAGAAAGATGGTCCAAATTAGTTGGATGATTAGGAATAGATTTATACGTGTTTCTGATTGCCATAAAAAATAGGAACTGAGAATCATTGCATTCACATCCATCCATCATTATTGCAGGGGTTTTTTCCATTCATCTTGGCCAAAATAATCATTTTGACAGGAGACAATTATTCTTACAGTAACTGGATAATCTTCATTTGTTAGAGAGATTGCTTTGTTTTTGGCTTAGAATAACTGATGCCTGTTTCCTGTAATGGGTTGGAGAGCCCTCAGGTGTTTTTAGGGCGGGAGATGGTGGGAACAGAACTGTGTGCACTGCGCTGGGCTTCTTGGAGGAAAGGTAGGAGATAACTGTAATAAATAAATGGATTGCAGCTCTCACTTGTTGCTACTTTATTAATGTGTATCCTGCCCTTCCTTCCAAAGCAGTCTGGGGTGGGACACACACAAGAGTTAAATCAATCAAAATATCAAAAAACGTCTCCAAAATATATGCAGACTGTGAAAGTTCTCTACATAAAAGTCTTGGAGGAAGATGGAGGCCTTCAGTGGGCATTGTAAAGGCAACAGGAGGTGTTAAATAGAGGTCTGTCTAATATTTAAGGGGAGCAAATCCCAAAAGGTAGGTGCCACAACACTAAAGGCTTGATTCCTGTATTGTGCAAAATGGGATTTCCTGATAAGATGGTATCTGCAAGAGGCCCTCACCAGTAGGC
This sequence comes from Podarcis bocagei, assembly GCF_964188305.1. Lineage (NCBI taxonomy): Eukaryota > Metazoa > Chordata > Lepidosauria > Squamata > Lacertidae > Podarcis > Podarcis bocagei. Next base: position 23,008,580 of record NC_138135.1, read on the forward strand.
TGCAGTGAGCAACTGGGTATATAATGGGCAGGGTGATCTTCCTCTTCTAGATGCTACACCATACCGGCTCGTATGAAAACAAAAGAATTCTGAAGGAATAAAGAGACTTGGAGCCACTTGGGAGTTTTTGTCAACCAGTTTCTTAAGCTGCATCAGAAGCTATTTGACCTGGAAAGGAGTGGTAGTGTCTTGTCTTAACCAGTTCAAAGTTTTGTGATCTGGCGATGCCTCCTGTTTATTTAAGGATATTGTCCATTTGCCTTTGAGATCACCAAAGCTTTCATCTTCCCTTGAATATCCATAATTTTAATTGAGGGTGGGGAAGAGATTGTGTGGAACCTTTTCTAATTATAGGAACAACAACTATATGTTCTATATGTTCTTTTTAATATCCTGTGCAAGCTTTTTCAGCAGGAAAGTTGACACTTCTGTGCTGTTGCCTTTATCTAGGAAATATATGAAACAATGCTTGTGTTTCTTTATCCTAGTAGCATCAAACATCAGCTCATTTTCCGACTAGCTGCCCATTATACCTGTTGGTATAAAACTGTATTTCAGAGATGCCAGAAAGTCAAAAGGGAGGATTCCTGTTGAATCTCTACTGGAAGCATGTTTCACAGCATGGGACCAGTGACACTAAGTGCTCGATTTCCAGTTGTGGCCAGCCAGGCCTCTGTAACTTACAGCATTCCTCCAGATAACCTCCAGATGGTCCTTAAGGCATCCTAGACCCAAGTTGTTTAAGGCAGTGTTTCCCAACCTTTTTTGGGCAAGGGCACACTTGTTTCATGAAAAAAATCTCGAGGCACACCACCATTACAGCCCCGTGACGTCAGCGCGCAGCGTCACGCCGGGAGGGACATGAATTGCTAGCAAATTACATAATCACCTCCTTGAGGGCTGGCTCATCTTCTCCGAAGGCAGAACCCCATTAATTAACAGGACAGACTCACACCATAGCCAAGACGAGGGGGGAAAACCTCAGTCATGCACAGTCATGCACATGTGGGGGCTAAATGAGGACGAAGACCGGGCAGAGAGCAGGGTTCAAATCACCCCACCTGGCCAGGACAATCCCTGGGTGCTCCCTTGGGCCACTCGCCTGACCCACCTCACAGGGCTGTTGTTGTGAGGATAACTCGGGGAGAACCACGCGCGCGCCCGGGAGCTCCTTGGAGGAGAAAGCGGGCGATGAATGCAATGCACGAAATATATGAGAGGCGACCAGGTTTTGCAGGTGAGGGGCCCCCGCCAGCCTCCGCTTCCAACACCCGGCGCAACGACGCCGAAGTTTCCCCCCGGGCTCGGCTCGGGGAGCAGCGCTGCTCCCCCCAGCTCCCCTTCGCCCTCCCGGCTCTCTCTGCCGCCCACTGGGGACCCCCCTCACCTGCCAAGTCCGGAGCGCCGGTGGAAGTTGCATGCATGCATGCAGGGCGCCGCGTTGCCATTGCATTGCACTGCACTCCATGCAACGCCTGCACGCATGCATTGCCTTGCATGCCCGCCAAGGGGTCTCCCCGCGGTCCGATGCGTCCCCTCCGGCGCGTATGCAGCATTGCAAAAATAACACCCCCCCGACGCAGCCCTACCTCGGGGGCAGCCTCCGCCGCTCCGCCTCTGCGGGGATCCCCGGGCTCCATCCTGCCGCCCGATCTCCGTGGGGGCGCAGGCAGGCTGCGCGGGGTCTGCGCGGAAGAGCCCCTGCCCGCCCGGCCGCCGCCGCTGCGCTCATTCCATGGCCGGGAGAAGAGCGCTTCAAACAAAACGCCCGGCCCGCCAGGCCACGCTGGGAAACGTAGTTTGCGCACCCCGCGCGGGCGCGGAGCCCAAGGGCGAGGGGACTACGGATCCCGGCAGCCCCCGCGCCGGGGACGGAGGGGGAGAGGCCGGGTGCAGGGATGGAGGGACGGGTGGGCAAGCGAGTGAGTGAGTGGCAGCCGCCAAGCCTTGGCCAAGAGCCAGGAAGGGCCTCCCCGGAGGAGGAGGGAGGCGCAGAGCGGGAGGGAGGGAGGGAACCCCAGGGGTCATCTAGTGACGGCGCCCCAATCGAAAATTTGACTTTAAAAAAAAAAATCTTTCGAATTTTTTAATTTTTCCCGCGGCACACCAGGCAACATCTCGCGGCACACTAGTGTGCCACGGAACAGTGGTTGGGAAACACTGGTTTAAGGCAAAATGACATCATGGAATCAAATGCACAGCCTGCCATGATGATACCATGTCATTTTCTGTCACTGCTTCTTGTTGGCTTCCAGATTCAAAGGATGTGATAACCAGGAGCCTGGTCTTTATTCTCATTTTTCTTTCGCTTTGTTTGGATAGAGGTGATGGGAATAAGCAAGGGATTGTCTCTTCTGGTCTTCCAGGTCTAAGCAGTAAAAAGAGGGAGTATGCTTGTGTGGACAGAAAGGGCGTTATTTCTTTACTTATCCTTTCAACAAAGCCCAACTTCCATTCCAATGGTTTTCTTGAACCCATTCCACTGTCGCAATTTAATATCACCTATAACCCATGAAGCCTTAACTTACCAATAACCCTTGTAACTATAAGCATATTAAAAAGCCAGCCAAGTGCAGTTCTAGTATTTAACAAATATATTAGTGTTTGTTTATGACTGTATTATGCAGTATACAAACTTATGCGCTTACCTTAATGTAAGCACATTTTAAATGTATATACGCTTTGCTAACTCATTACTGTTAAATACCAAAAAGTTTATTTTACACTACTAAACCAAGAGGAAGCAGTTAGGTACCCTCTTGAAGCTCTTTTGCCAAATTGCCCTTGTACTTACTCCACCCCAGTTAAGCCTCACCGGTGCTATAACTGATGACTTTTGTTGAAGCTCCTGATTCAACCTCTACTGAAGGCAGCCCTGTTCTGGGAAGTTTTTAATGTTTGATGTTTTGTTGTGCTTTTAATTCTGTTGGGAGCCACCCAGAGTGGCTGGGGAAACCCAGCCAGATGGGCGGGATATAAATAAATCATCATCATCATCATCATCATCATCATCTACTGACCTACTAAAGTGCAGATATCCCCCTGTCCTGTCCTGGAATCTTTTTCTGTCTCTCCAGACAATCAGAGCCAGGCATTTTTAACTGCCTCTCACTTCTCCTTACTCCCTTATCTCTTCAGCCTAAGCCCAGTAATTCATCTAACCCAGCACATCTTTGGCCACTTTGCTTGCCTTTCAGGTCTTCTTTCTTCTTCTTTGATGCTCTCTGCTGCCTCCTCCTTCTGGCTGTCCAGCACAGGTGCCAACCAGCCTGGACAGACCATCCCAACTAACTGCTGCTGACCAGTACCTGGCCATATATATGCTGCTTCTGTCCCCTCTAGTCCAGCCCCAGCCAATCACACTGTCTGACTAAATATTCTAAACCTGCAGCCACCACCCAGAACATGCCTGTCTTCTATCATTTTGCATACTGAGAGTTCTATCTCCAACTCCTCCTCAAGTGTCAGTTAAGGAGTCCCAGGGAAAGTTAAACCGACTTTCACCTGAGCAGGCAGAAGGCTTCCCCCATCAGATGCATTACAGTGTATAATATCACAATACAAATGCTAGCATGCACTATACACTACCCTTTAAAAGACAGTTTAAACAAGCAGGATTTCTTCACAGCTCTCAAGGTTGCTTTTACAGTTCATGGGCCTTCATATCATTCCTGCTAGAATGCAATGCCCCTTACAGATCAAGATTTTCCCAGGAAAGAGGCAAGCCATACGGATTTCTGCATTGCATTCAAATCCACTGCATTTCCATTCTTCCTCAACCTCTGCTCTCATAGGAAATAGTCTCAGGCAGTCTCACAGGAAGAAGCCCATATAAGTCCATATAAGTCCATAACTTAGATGACTTCATACTCCCCTGACCTCGGTGATTGAATACTCTGAGCATTGACTTTTGAAAGTTGTGATACCTTATACATCTTTTTAATAGTTTTAATGTTCTCATATGGCTAACACAGCAAGATGTATTTAAAAGGAGCTAGCCATATAAGGGATAAACGTAACAAACAACACAGTAGTGTATCTTACTACAGTGGTACCTCGGGTTATATACGCTTCAGGTTAAGAACTTTGCTTCAGGATGAGAACAGAAATCGTGCGGCGGCAGCACGGTAGCAGCGGGAGGCCCCATTAGCTAAAGTGGTGCTTCAGTTTAAGAACAGTTTCAGGTTAAGAACGGACCTCCGGAACGAATTAAGTACGTAACCAGAGGTACCACTGTACAGAGATGCAAATTATGAAGTACGGTAGTGATCGTTGATCTTGTGTTGCTATAAATGCAGGCAGACCATAACTGCCTTATTCTTAGGGGGTCTTTTATTGTTGATGAGAAATGTGTAAGTTTGGGGAGAAAGTGGTAATAAGCCATTCTCTCTCACACCCCCCCCAATCAGCATGGTGTAATTAATTAATTCATGCCCCTGCAACTCTGGGCTCTCTGTAATGTCTGTGAATTTTGGCTTGCTTTTGGTATAAAACAGCATAATAAAGAGACTTAACAGAGTTTTTTCTTTTCTTTTCCCTCCTGCTAATCTTGCTGTGAAAGAGTCTGGATGTGAAATGTCTAGCCTTATAAGTTTTTAAAGTGGCCTTTCACCTAAAAATTTATTCTCATAGATAATTTTCTTTTTTCTGGTTGGGTGTGTTAAGGAGGAAGGAAGAATGAGTAGCTCTACAAGAAATTGATATTCTTGTCACTCCTTTTGGGCTCAAAACAAAAATGTCATTCTTAGGGAAATAAATTAGTTTGAAGATGAGAGAGGAGCATTAAATTTGGAACATGACATTAAATGAAGTAGTGTCAAGGTACCCTTTCACTGAATTTAAACAACTCAGGCCGAATGCGGAGTGTAAAAATTGTTGTCTTACATAAACAATACAGTTTCTGAAAGGTAAAGTTATCAAGCTTTTTGGAAGAAAGTCTGAGATAAATAAAGTGACACTGGACAATCTTTTCCTATTCATAAGCCACATTTATAAATCCAAGGTAGTTCTTTCTTAGCAGAATGTATGAATGGTGGCCACAGTTCACAATTATGGACTGCAATAACAAACGTTGCCATACTTTTGCAGAATTTGTGGTGGTTTGTTATGTTAGTTTTGTTGTTTTTTGGCCAGAAACGTAGGTGGCAGAGGGAAATTTGATGTAAAAAAAAAAAAGAGAGACAAACTTGGGTGGCGAGGTTCACAATAAAGAAAAAAATAGGCAGTTTTGTTTGCTACAGTTGCGGGTTGTGCATCCTTAAGATCACTTTGGCTCAAGAACCTGGTTTGGATCAGCGTACAAAACAGGGTGCAATGGGAAGCAGGATAGCACCTGCTCACCCACCAGATGGCACCTGTTCCTCTCCTTATGCTAGTTGGGTATAAAGTTGTGCAGGACCTACTTGCAAAAAAAAAAAGAAAGGAAAAGAAAAGAAAAGGGAAAGGGTCAGTGCAGCTAGTCCTGAACTGTGCTGGCAGTTTCAAGATTTTATGCAAACACCTCTGTGGTTCAGCCCTGTGTATGATGACCTTCATTGCACTGAATATTGAATAGTGTATATGATATCCAGTATGTGAGTGTCTGGGTTTGGAGGCAATACACCCACAACTAGTAACTAGCTTCTACACATGTTAAAGCCTTGCCCAAACTGAGCCACTGTGATGGTTTTTCATTTCCTGTAAGTGATGGTACCTTTATAAACTAATCATCCTTGCTCATTTCCCCCTTCTAGCTTAGGTAAAATCTATTTGCCAAATAGTGGTGCTTCACTTTGTAGTATTTAAGCTAATTAGAGGGAGTTACTGACAGCAGCAATTATCTCAGTTATCTTGAAATATATCTGCTGCTATATTAAGACTGGTTTTCAGAATGTTACATTCTAACTCTGCATTAAGCATGCATGCGTTTCTCGTGTGGCACATATGTCTTAATGTATGTTGTGATTCCTGCAAGACTGATAATGTCCTATCACAGCGGGTCCAGAGGGAGGGAAAAATAACCAAACTTTTGATGCTGTTTCTTTTCAACTGCAGACCCTGCAACTTGGAAACATGCAAGGCACCTTTCGAAAGGTTTCCTATTCACTTCTTTTCCTCCTACACAGAATCTGCATGCTTTTGTATTCAAGCCACATGCATACCATGCCACTTTTATTGCTGCCTGCTGTCCTTTATTTGCACATTTACACTCTGGCTGCTGTGCTGAATAGCTGTTGCTTTGCTGGGCCCGCTGGCTTAGTTTGCCGTTTCCTTCTTTCTGCCTCTGTGTCAAACTAGAATGCAATGTAGAAATCTTGACCTATTTTTTAAAAAAGAAAATTGTGATAAAGTGCTGTGTCATAATAACCATCTCTGTTTTGTTGTTGTTACCAGATTGTACTTTTAAATCTGTGGTAGCAAGAAGTCTGTTGGGAATAGCAAAACAAAGAGAGATGAATTTCAATAAGTGCTTAAATAATAACAGGATGTGAAAGACTGCTTCCTGCTTGGCAGGGGGTTGGACTCGATGGCCCTTGTGGTCTATTCTAACTCTATGATTCTATGATTCTATGACTACATGGTGGCATAAATGCATCCTGTGGCCCACCAGATGTTGACTCCTGCCAGTCTTGGCCAGTGGGCAAATATTCTGAGATTTAGAGTCCAACAACCACTGGAGGGCCATAATTTATTTAATGCAACGGACCTCTCATCAAAAGGACCCAGAAGGGCTTTCCTACTTGTTTTTAGTAAGGAATTAGAGGTCTGGTGGCTCTCCTGTCCTGCTTTCCCACTGGCTGTAGTAGCAAGGGCTCTACATCACAATCACTGGGGGCAGAGGTAGGCAGGAGAATGGTAGGAGAGGAGGAATTGTGTGCCCTGCCCTTGTACTTCTGTGTTCCTCCCTTCCAGTTCTCTTCCCTGCTGGTACTGAGAAGCATGTTGCGTAGTCTGCAGGGAAAGGGTTCAGCACCTTGTGACCACATAGTAGAGAGTCCTTCCCACCTGCAAGGGTGCCTTTCACTCGACAGTGATCCTGAAACAGGTCCTTGGCCTTTGAACCAACTGCAGGCCATGACCAAAACCTGGCTGCCTCTCTAAGGTTAAATAACTTAAAAGTTGCATATCCAGAGTTGGAGACCTATCTTGCCAGTGTTCTTACCCTTACATCAGATTGACCTGAGCATATAATACAATGTATGTTGCTGGTCGCCACAACTAGAATGTGTCTCTAGAGGACACATGTGCAATGCACTTTCTTTCCTGAAAGAGATTTCCTCAAACAAGCAATGGTGAGACCTGCTACCTTAAGATTCTAGGAAGTGAAGTATCAGAAAGCCACGGGTAAGTCAGTATAATGGGCAAAATTAGGCATACTAGTTGATTTGAAGGTGTGAAGTCCTCTGGTTTATGAACTGGACCTTCTTAGATACCTAGTTTTTGTTTTGAGAGTTTTCTTTTTTGAATGTTTGTCTCTTTTCATTTCACCTTTTCTCCCCTGGAAAGCTTATACGAAAGCTTCATTTTGCACATGTTGAAGGAAATTGCCAAAAATTTAGGATGTTTTGGTGTGTATGATATGAACAGAGCATACCGGACAACAAATTAGTGTCCTCCCCCCCCCACTCCACCACCAAACGTGTTGCTCTTGTATGACTAAGTGACCCCACTTAAGCTACAGTTAGTCATGGCTAAAGCCCCATTTAAAACCATTTATTCTAATAGGAGTCTGATAAGATTGGGGCCATTGCAGATAATGGCATGTTGCACTTGTACGCCACATACACACTTGTTCAATCACTCTTATCGCCACGTGTGGGACTCTGGTCAACAAAGTGATAGTAATGTATGATAAGGAGTAATTCTTAGGCTCCAGTTTTTATCTTATTAGTATAAGAATTACAAACAGAAATGAAGACCTTAGTAAATATTGAGGCATTTGATTTCTGGCGAATTGACACTAGATTAGGGCTGCCATATGTCTGGATTTCCCAAGATATTACCAAGATTTCAAAGGCGGAATTGATGTCTGGGGGGGGGGATTTCTGAAAGGTGGCGCTTTGTCAGTCGGAAATTGTGGGGTTTTTTGGCATTTTTGTAAAACAAACAAACAAAAAAACCCTCAACAATTTTTTGGGTTTCTTAAAAGAAGCTCCACAACTTTTGGGGTGTCCTGGTTTTTCCTTTTTGAAATATGGCAACCCTGCGCTAGGTCCATTTGACTAATGCTCCTTAAATGCTTGGGGCTTTTGTTTTCCATCACAAAGGTTGAGCATAGACAAGCTCAATGGAGAAAATGTACTTGAAGCTGAAAAAGTTGGTTGTGTTGCTCCACTTCTTCTCTCATGCCATGACTGTCTCTTTCCAGGGGTTGATACTGAAGAATGGGGAAAGTTTCTGCACACCAAAAACAAGGTACATTTTCTTGATTGTAAAGCCACAAAAGCACATAGGGATTTTGGTGTGTGCGTACATATGTGGCAGGGGAGGATGGCCTGAGGAAAATGCACTCTGGTGGGCCTCCTTTTCCGTTGGTGGGTTTAGCTGGCATTAGTGGTGGGCAGAAACAGTATTGCATGGCTGAAGGGTGCATTTTTAATTTCCTACAATGTCCCAGAGTGGTGCTGTGTCACAGGCATTATGGGAAATAAAAATGGCAGCTTGCCGTGGCCTCCTGGTATTGCTCAAAGCACCAGCCAGGAGGGAGGGAGGGAGGGAGGGAGGGATAAAGAAAGAAAGAAAGAAAGAAAGAAAGAAAGAAAGAAAGAAAGGGATTTCAGGGCAGACATCAGTGGTGGGTCCTGTCAGGGTGCTAGGACCCTGGCAGCTGCCTGAGGATGTTGGGTGCTGATGTTGAGGGTTTTTTTCCCTTTCCTTTTTAAACTTCAGCTCTACTCAGATTTCGATGAAATTAGGCAAGAAATAGAAAGCGAAACCGAAAGGATTTCAGGAAATAATAAGGTGAGTGACTACGGTTGGTTCATCTTTTAAAAGAAGTAATTTCAACACAGAAACCACAGTTGGGAAACAATGATGTACATTCTTCAGAATTATTATTTGACGCAGGATCTGGAGCCCGCAATTGAGAAACAGTCATGCTATTGCTTTCTTAAGCCAAGTCACTTTTATCTAAGTTCTATGTTGCCAAAGAGGCAGAATCTACTACTGACGTTGCTCATAATCTCCAAGGATACAGCTCCTGTCAATCTTCCTTGGTGGCTTTGCATTATTGTCCTAAGAGCATTGGCTTGTTCTGTGAACCAAGAGGAGTTAACTTGAGGCCTTCCAGTTGTTGCTGATACCCATCATCCCTGACCCAGTGGGAGCCGTAGTTCAGCAACATCTGGAGGGCCAGATGTTAGCGGCCCATAAATGTTGTCTTCCGTACAAAAATCAGGCACATGCTGAAGCATGTAGACCAAGCAAAATTTCAGACATGGACACCTGAACTGAGCAAGATGCTAGATTATAAAGACAGGTGCCCAAATTACAAAAACAACCTAGATTCAAAGGCTAATTTAGGTTCAGTGATGTCTTGTTTTCTGAAGGTTACGATTAAGCATGTTCTGGAGAAATTATTCTTTGTTCCTTTTTCCATGGCTTTCTAGGGGATCAGCCCTGAACCAATTCATCTAAAGGTTTTTTCCCCTAATGTTGTCAATCTGACTCTTGTAGATTTGCCAGGAATAACAAAGGTAAGAAGGTTTTTCTTATTGTTTCTGTAGAGTTCTATGTTGTTGGGTTGGGGTTTTTTTTGCCTAGTGTGAAATGTATATGAGAGATCAATTAATACCTTGTAGCAGACATTTAAAAATGTTTCTCGCCAAGATCCCCAGTTATCTCCCTTCCTTCCCCACACTATGCCCAGCAAACTCCATCACAACACTCTGCAGTGGGCTCTCTCAGGTCCTTTTGCCTTCCTCCTTTGTTGTCCCTTGGCTGCCTCATCTTAACTACAGCATCACAAGGCCTTTCTGGAATTAGGAGAGTCAGTCAGCTACCTTTCTCTCCATATAATTCTCATGTTTTTGGATTTCCTTCCTGGCTTCTCCTCTTCCTCCTAGGAGTGGCCTTTAGATTTTGTGCATTAGGAGACCTGCCTGCATACGCATCGCTCTTAATAGATGTGGTTAAAAGAAGGAAGGTCCACTTTCTTCTTCTTTTCCTCACACAGGTGCCTGTAGGTGATCAACCAAAGGATATTGAACTTCAGATCCGAGAACTAATCCTTAGATTCATTAGTAACCCAAATTCAATTATTCTGGCGGTCACTGCTGCCAACACGGACATGGCCACTTCTGAGGCCCTCAAAATAGCACGGGAAGTGGATCCAGATGGTAAGTAGAGGGGGGAAACCAGGTTTCAGCATGTCTGCTTTTTCTCTTTCTAGGAAACACACTTGTTGATTATGTAACTCAGGGATGGGGAACCTTTGGCCTTCCAGATATTGTTTGGCTGCAGCTCCCATCATCCCTGACTGTTGACCATGCTGGCTGGGATGGGAGCTGGAGTTCAATATCTGGAGGACCACAGTTCCACCATCCCTGTAACTGTTACCCCTTAATCTACTGTATCTACTGCCTGCTCTTACAAATGTGATTTGAAGAAGGGTTAGTTTGCAATTGTAATTTGTGCAGTTGAAATGGCAAGATGCCTTCGAAGAGTTTCCTGGTTGAAGTGCTTTCAGGCTTTCAAAGTGAAGTCAGGTCCATTAATTTCAGTGGGTCTACCCTGAGTAAGACTAAAAATAGATACAACTCTACATACATAGACCAACCATGGGCTCCCAGAGAAGACCTTTCAGGCACCTTGGTCCTTTCTGGTTCTTTTTGCTGCTGCCCCATGCTGAGCTAAGCCAAAGTTTGGCTCATCTAAAGCTGGGTTCCTTGCTAGCCTTTGTCATGGATGTGTTTGCAGCCATGAGCTCCTCTGGCAGAAACAGCAAGCCAGCCATAGTCATAGTACAAACTCGCAATTAATCTGAGAATGAGTAAATGAGTAATGGTGAATTTCTCTTCTCCTGCATAGCCGTGCTCACTACCGCCTTTCCACATTTCCTTTTGTTTTTACTTTGGGTAGCTGTTTCCTAGGCTTGACAAAGTTAACCCATGACCAGCTTAATGTAAAATGACAGTTTTCCTGCTGCTCTGTTAGGGCGGCGCACCCTTGCTGTGATCACAAAGCTGGATCTCATGGATGCTGGCACTGACGCTATGGACGTACTTATGGGAAGAGTGATCCCTGTTAAACTCGGCATCATTGGCGTGGTGAATAGGTGAGTAGCATCAGAATGTGGCCGTTCCGTTACACAGCAGCGCTTTGTGTTCCTGTGTTTTTGTGCCCTGTGGGGAGAGGGTTGAGGCCATTGCAATTATAGGGCTCTTTGGTCCTCAAATCATTGTTGGATCACAATTAGTTAAGTGCAAATGGCATATTTCTAAGACTAGTATGATGGGAAGGCCTAGGAGAATTGTGGCCTCCTACGCTGGTAGTTGTAGGGGGGGAAATGGGAAAAGCCTAGTGTTGGGGCGCTGCACCACCTCAGTATCCATGCAACTTTTGCATTAGTAGCGGTAACGTGCTTAGTGTATTGGTCGTAGCTCACTGTCCAGTCAATCTTATTGCTGCTGGGCCAAGTTTGAGGTGTTACTATTAGTATATAAAGTGCTTAACAGCTTTGGACCAGTTTATTTGAGGGGTTACCCTACTCCACGCTGCCCATTTGACCTCTTCTGCGGTACAAGTGCCAACATAACATTGTAAGAAATGTATCTTCTAGGGTGACAATCACCCACACTTTGGAACTGCCTGCCTATTGAAATCGTGCACAGATGCCTTTGCTGTACTCTTTTCGACGACTGTTTTGTTCAGGCATTCCTATCTAGACATGTAGCAGCTGACATGGACTTTGATCTTGTTTTTTAACAATTGGTTTCAATTACACTTTAGTTTTTAAAGTTCTTTTTAACTTGGTCTTTTGTTGATAATTTCAGTGTTTTATTTTTGTGTAAATTACTTAGATGTTTGGTTTTTTTGCAAGTGACCAGTTTATAAATTTTGTTAAGAGAAGTAAAATAAATAAATCTGATGCCAACTGATTTAAGATAGCATCAGGCATAATGTCACTGTTCCTTCTCAGCCAGAAGAACATGTTAACCAGATTTTGGCAACAGGAAAAGAAAATGAAATGGTATCTAAATTAAATGAAACATGATTAATTTTCTGTCTCATTTTTAGGAGTCAGTTAGATATTAACAATAAGAAGAGTGTTGCTGATTCAATTCGTGATGAGTATGGTTTTCTCCAGAAGAAGTACCCCTCTCTAGCCAACCGGAATGGAACAAAGTACCTTGCTAGGACACTCAATAGGTACACGGAGCTGCTTTGATCCTAGTTTAGATTTTTCTCCAGTTAGAATTGTTTTGACTTGTTCTGGCCCATCCCGGTTGTGTACAGCTTTTTTGCACTTGGCTGGTGAAGCCGGTATTTAAGGGACGAGTGACTGATAACATCCTGATATTTTCAGTTCTTTTGCAGTTTTGAGTCTTGCAGGTGGAGGCCATGAATGGAAAGCTGGCAGTTATTTGGGAGGGATAGGATGATTTTGGTGTGCATGGCCAGTGCCAAATGTAGAATGGATGAGTGACTGTTTTCATTGATAGGGAAGTATTGGGTTGAATCCAACCAAGTCATTGCATGAGTGCAATGGCTTCTGCAAGCAAAAAGGAACTCTCTATCCCATGCCACCCGCACCCCCCACCAGATCTGCTCCAGAGTGTTGGGAGAACCTCCAGAGCAGATTTCAGGGGGGTGGGGGTGGGGAGTTCCATTGAGCTCATGGAAATTGTTTCACTTTTGCAATAACTTAGTTACATACAACTTTTTGCTTACAGTACTGAATTTTGAATTGTGCTCTACATCGTACTGGAAGTATGTGGTGTACAAAGGACTATATTTTAAGGTAATTGCCACTGCTAACTTTACAGCAGTGGTACACCTGTAAGATAAATTTTGCCTCCCTTATTGTCTTTGAACAACATCATTTGTGGTTGTTGTCTGAAGAAGATCTTTAACTGATAGATTTTTTTAGTCTGTGAAAGATTGTGGATAGGATTAGAAGATGAAGTTATGTCTGCGTAGACATGCTTTATTAATTACCGCTTATGTCTTGAAGAATGAGAGAGAGAGAGAAAGTGATCAGCAGTTAAAATCTCCTGAGGTTGTTGGTAGTGCTGGTTCCTTTTGCCCTAAACCACACCTCACTTCAACCTGACATCCACAGGCAGCTCATATTAGGTTCTTGGGGGAGCTGATTTAAATTTGGAAAGAGGGAGCTGGTTAAATACCTTCTCGCAAACTGCTGCTTTCCCTATGCTCAGTGAGCCAGATGAGCTGAAAACAAACACATGCAGAAGATCATCATCCCAGGTCTCTGAAATCAAGTTGAGTTTGGCCCTAACTGAAATAAATAATTATTTAAAAATGGAAACTTTGATTTATAATGAGTCATTGGTCCAATTAGCTCAGTATTGTCTACACTGATTGGCAGTGTTTCTCCATTGTTTCATTCAGTCTGGCTACATTCCCAGTTCTACCTAGAGATGCTGGGGATTGAAACAGACCTTCTGCATGCAAGGCAGATTCTCTGCCACTGAGCTATCGCCCTTGCCTCCTACTCTGTAAGGTTTGACACCCCCCCCAAAAAAATCTGTATGTTAGTTTTGTATAGTTTTCTGTTGAATGGCAGTAGCATAGAATCATGATGGCTTTTAGACTGGTGAAATATTAGGCATTTAAACCCATAGTAAGCTACTGCTGGGAGAATGTCCCACTTGCTTAAAAGAAAATGATGGTTGCTTAATAACTGAAATGTGCTCCTGAAAAACTGAGTGGATTGTATGTTTTGAGCTGTTTTCCTTAAAGTGTTGCATTTTCAAATTCTGTTTTTAGGTTGCTTATGCATCACATCAGGGATTGCTTGCCAGAACTGAAAACCAGAATCAATGTTCTAGCTGCTCAGTATCAGTCTCTGCTGAACGGCTATGGGGAGCCTGTAGATGACAAGAGTGCCACATTACTGCAGCTGATTACCAAATTTGCCACCGAATATTGCAACACCATTGAAGGGACAGCAAAGTACATCGAGACTTCAGAACTGTAAGCACAACTTCTATTTTGGCGTGAAGTTGACATGGATGGCAGATTGTTTAGAAACATTGCAATTAAACTGAAATTTGCTACATTTTTATGAATCCAATGAGCTCAAGTATAGGCAATATTATTTGGCTTCCCTATTTTCTTCCCTGTTGTCTCAGTGACTGTTTTTTCATTCTCCAGGTGCGGCGGAGCTAGGATTTGCTACATTTTCCATGAAACCTTTGGGCGTACCTTAGAATCTGTTGATCCACTAGGTGGCCTTAACACCATCGACATATTGACAGCCATTAGAAATGCTACTGTAGGTATTATCCTTCTTTAACTTCCTGTACAAGATGCAGTATCACTTTGCTGACCTGCACTCTCTATGCACTGGGTGGAGTTTCAGTGCTTGTAGAGCATACAGCTTAGTGCTGCCTTGGGAAAGGGCACAGCACCCTGGGGAATCTAAATTATTACAACGGAATAAAAATGAATCTGCTTCCTTTTGGCTTGGCTAGGGTCCCCGCCCGGCCCTGTTTGTGCCTGAAGTTTCATTTGAGCTCTTAGTAAAGAGGCAAATCAAACGATTGGAAGAGCCCAGCTTGCGTTGTGTGGAGCTTGTTCACGAGGAAATGCAGAGGATTATCCAGCATTGTAGCAATTACAGTACACAGGTAAAAAAAGGAGCTAATTTGCAAAAATGTGTGTCTCACAGGGTGTGAAAATATCTCAGAAGAAATATATGATGATGATGATTTATATGGGTGGCATATAAATAATTTTATCATTTACATGCAGCCGACTTGACTGGTTTGCCCCAGCTGCTTTGGGCAGCTTGCAGCAAAATACAAAATCAACATAAAACATTAAAAACTTCCTTATACAGGGCTGCCTTCAGACGTCTTCTAAAAGCCATAGTTATTTATCTGTTTGGCATCTGACGGGAGGGTGTTCCACTAGGATGCATTATTTGGACAATGCCTTTTGAGAGAACTCTTCTGCTTGGAAGATGGAGTTGACAACTTTAAACTGAAAACTGCCAGAGTACTAATGTGGACTCACATAGGGTTGTGTGTATGCATACACATTGTTGTATTATATTGGGGTGGGCAGGTGAATGTGGTCCCCCAGGCTTCTCTGTGCAGCACAAGCCACACCTCTCACTTGCCCTGCCATGCAGTCTCATCTAATGAAGGTTTCCTTGAACTGTGATCATGTGAACTTGGTTTGTGTGATCTATGATTAATTCAGTTAGATAGTTTGTTGCTTTTCATTTGTATTCAGGAATTGTTGCGTTTTCCGAAGCTCCACGATGCCATCGTTGAGGTTGTGACTAGTCTTTTGCGTCGAAGGCTACCAGTTACAAATGAAATGGTAATCTATTGTGGAGCTTGCTGTGTGCAGTGGCATGTTCCTTTTAATGGAGAATATTGGTGAAAATTCTGTATTCCACTGTGGGCCTAGTTAGACTGATGCGTAAAGAATAATTTTGGGGTTTACCATAATAGATTTGCAGCTGAATACTCCTCAGTGCCAAGATGCTCCCAGCTAGGGATGCCATTATTTCCTTGCAGTTGTAAGCTCCCCTCTGGTCTTAATTTATTTTTTCCTGCTTCTATTGGTCCCTTGGGGACAAAAGGGGGATTTGTCTGTGTCCCAAGAAGTTGCAAAAACGTTTTTTTTACTGGCTGCTCTCAGAGGTATCCTGCTGTGAAACTGTGACGCCAAAAGGTTTTTTGTGGTCCCTCAAAATGTATCCATTTAAAAACAGTGTTCGGGTTTTTTTTGTTTAACCTGACCGCTCTGTGGGTCTCCTGCCAAAAGGTTTTTGTGATCTCCTGCAAAGATGATTTCCATTGTAGGAGAAATGGCCACACTCACTTTTAAAGTTTGGCTACACCCAATTTGACATGTGACCTCTAGAAGGGCCAGAAAAAGACTAGCCATAGCTGACGTGATACATTAAGCCAGTAACTTCAGGAGACACAGAGTTAAATGCAATGGTGTAACAGCCATCACCAACCTGCTACCTTCCAGAAGTTTGTGTCTGTAACTCTTATCAACCCTTGCCAGCATGACATGATAGGCCAACAGGTTGGCAAAGGCTGGTGTAAAATGATTTGCCCTTGGCAGATCTTAGGATCTGTCTTTTTGTGGTCATCCTATGTTAGTGCTGTGTGACTGAACTGCATTTTTATGGATGTTTTTGCTACTGAGATCAAGTTATTTGTCACTTCAATGGTCAAAATTCTAAACTTTTAATTATATTCTTTCTCATAGGTTCACAATTTGGTAGCCATTGAGTTGGCCTATATCAACACTAAGCATCCAGATTTTGCAGATGCCTGTGGACTAATAAACAACAACATAGAGGTAAGGGAAGAAAGTCTCTCCATTAATTACAAATGGGTCTGTCATCGTGTGCAGAGATAGTTCTATTTTGCAATCTCTGATCTTATGGGAATTACCAGATTTTCCCATCAGCTGCTTTGTATGAATAAAGATTCTAAAGGTGGTATCAAACATTGGTCAGACTCCAGGTAGCTCTTGCCTGGCTTGGGCCATAGACCCATATAGCATGGCAGTGTCTCTCAGAGGACAGCAATATAATTATAAAAAGCTTATAAGGTGGGTCTGTGACTGCAACATTTAGCAATCAGTGGTCATCTGGCTTTGAACAGAAGGGTTTTCTTATATCTGCAGTCAGAATGGATGTGTGCAGATGCTGTCCATCCTGGTATTCTGAATGAAAAGTCAGCTGGTTCTTTGTCCTTGTGTGGCAAGAGAATTCCCCCTCCCCTTTTTTTCTTCTACCTTGGTTTTACGTTGCTTGTGTCTCATTTGGAAGTTTGCTGATAGGAGTTATTCCTATGGAACTTTACCCGGTAGCCTTTTCTGCCGCCTCTTCGTATATATTCTCTCCAGTGTCCGCCAGTGTCATTATGTGAGTGTAAATGAGGGGAGAACCCGCTCAACCACTTTGCTAAGAATTCCAAATAGCCGTGTCTTTCCAGGACACCCCAGCTTTCCTTTTTATGTGGTGTGAGCATATTGACTTTTGATGTTTTTTATGCTTTTTCTTTCAAAGGAGCAAAGGCGGAACAGGTCAGCCAGAGAGATGCCTTCTGCTGGGTCACGAGACAAGGTGAGTTGTTTGGCTTTATATACTTCATGGAATTTGGAAGTGGTGCTTAAGATCAAGTCAGTTGTAATGTTACCACAGTAATTAACAAAGAGCTCCATTTATTCATGGGAGTCTGGAGTTGTTGGGAGATCTGTTCCAAAATTTCAAGTGCATGCAGTCTTCTGAAATTTCAGCCACCAAGAGGGGATCAAGGAGGCTCAGTTAAAATAATCAGACAAGCAATGCTGATGTCATTTTCTGCCCTTCTTGCTTCTTTAGTCCACTAAGCCTCCTGGTGTTTTGGCACCAGCCACCCAGGAGACCTCTACTGCTGGTTCTGCCGAGGTTGATGGCAAGGTCTGTCTTTGTTTCTTCCTCTAAGCACTGCATGCTGAAATCATTTTGTGGTGCACTCTGGTAGTGGTTGGACATGATTCTCATAAGCATAAGTATTTTTGTCCTGATTTTGCCTGTCCCAGATCACAGCTTTGCCAGCTGACAAAGTTGGCTAGTTAATTTAATTGCGTTAAGGTAGAAGGTTTCAAGTTATGTCTTGAGGATCCTTGGAGCTTTCTTTCCACTACTGCTCTGTCCCTGTTGTGGGCAGCTTCAGGAGGCTGTTGGGTGTGTGTTCTTAGGGCATTGTTCTTCAGTGTTGAATCACCAGAGGTGGTTGGACCACAGTCCCATCCATCAGAGCCAGGGGTCAGGGATGAAGGGAGTTGGTAGCCCTGCAACATCTGGAGATGCAAAGTTGAATAGCACTGTTCTGGGTAAAGCTGTTTTTGCAGCTGTAAGTTGCATCTGTTACAAACAAAATTGTGCCCTAAGATACCTATTCCCAAATCTCTTGCAACACCCACTTTAACCTTGAAAACGTGATAATTTTAAAAGTCTGTTAGGTTTATTCTGGTGCATAACAGGATACAAGATTGCACATTTACCAGCCTGCCTGCCACAGCTCCTTCACCCTGAGCGTGTCCAGCTGAAATTCTGAAAGTAGGGGATTGATAAAGTAGGAGATCTGCTGTGCAGAAATAACCCATATTCCAAACCAAACCATTTAACATTCATATTTTGGGTATTAAGCCATTGTACCAGTGAAGACCATACATGTATCAAAGGTCTAAGAGGGCTCTGCATGTGCAGGAGATTGGGGATAGGCCTTTGGACACATTCCCATCCCATAAACACCATTTTAACCTTCACGCGTTCACATGAATGACTGAAGAGGGCTTAGAACAAAACTGGGATGCTCTGAGTTTTGCCATTTGTTCTGCTCAGTGGAAAAAGCCCACTTAATGAGGATGAGAGATTTTCTTAGTTGGGCTGGGGAACCTGCGGCTCTTCAGATGTTGGAGATGGTGGGAGCTGTAGTCCAACAACATTTGGAGGGCCAAAGGTTAGCTATCCTGGTTCAAAGCCATTCAACCTACCTAGGCTCACCAAAGGAGCAGATAAAAGTTCACATAATCTAGTAGGCTTCCCCCAGTCGAAGAACATGATAGCGTAAGTTTCTCTTGCCTCTGACAGAAACATTGGTCCAGATCAGACAATTGTTCCCATAGCTAAATATAACTGTGGGGCTTAATACAGTGAAGCTGGCACTCAAGGAAAGCTGAAAGCCTTAACACTCTTTCTGTGCTTCATGGTTTATGATCCAGGAATGATAATTCAAACCAAGCCTCTTGAATTATTGGGCATATCAAAACACCAAATGACCATTTTTTAAAACATCCGCCCATCTCTTTGTTTGATGCTTCCTCTCATCCTTGTGTGCTCTGATGTAAACTCAGTCTTGATTATAATCGGTTGCTACAGCCTATCATCTTTCTCATGTACTTAATAAAGTTTGCCTGTAGTTCTCTTGCTGAATACCCAGGTATGTTTGCATGTCAACCTGAGTGATGAAACAGGTAGTTTGTCACTGTTTTTATTTATTTAGGCAGTTTATAAACTTCCCCGTCATCCAGCATGTTGTGGCTTCCAAGGCTGCTACATCCAAACTAAAATATTGAATACATTAAAACTCCATTAAACAGTGAATATCATGGAAATGCAGCCGTAATATCAATAAAATCCACCAGAGCCATAAAAACAAACACTAATGCCAGTTGTAAACCATGCTGGAATGCCTGGGCAAGTTGGAAAGTCTCTTGGCTTTTTGGAGTCAGGCAAAGTTGGTGGCATTGGGCTTTTCTGGAGATGGCTTTCTATGTGTATTTAGGGCACTACTCAGTCTAACCTTCCTCAATGGTGTGTGTGTTAAATTGAAGATTTAATTTCTTGCATGTAGAATGGGATTAAATGAATCACTAATAATCAAGCATTTGGAACACAGGACATTTTCCTTGCAAATAACTGATTGGAATTTGGGTATTGTATATTTTCTTTGTATTAGACATCCTCTGCTGTGGGAGATGGAGCTCAGGAAGCCGGAACAGGCAACTGGAGAGGCATGCTGAAAACCTCCAGAGCTGAGGAAATACTAGCTGAGGAAAAATCAAAACCAGTAACGGTCCTACCTGCTAGCCCTCAGAGAGGCCATGCTGTAAATTTGCTGGATGTGGTGAGTTTCTCAGCATAGGAACAAAATTTGCAAGCTGGTACAAGAAGAGCAGGGTGTGCTCCTCACAGAATTTAGGACTGGGCAGGATTTGGTCCTTCTGAGTTATGTTCTCCACCCGTTTTTAAACATGGCTGTCAGCCAAAAGTATATTGTAGCTAGTAGCCAGGATAGAGGTATTCTTTGGGGGGGGGGAATACAAATTTAGTGATTACCATGAATTCTAAAAGGTACTTTTGGTTTGTGCAAACAAGTACTTAATTTATATCAGCTGCATATTTTACATGCTAACTCTGTACCAAATTATGCACTACTATATTTATACTTTCTGTTGGAATATCATGTGCAAATTAGCAAAATGGACAGGGTGGTTCAGATTTCATGCAGTAGGAGAGGAATGCAGCATTATAACCCACTCTTTATCTAAAAGGGCTCTCAGAGTGGCTTATAAATGACAGTACAATAATTCAACTAATAGTTTAATATCAAAATGCTACTGGTTTGTGCATTCTGTACCACCCTGCCACTGTGATTTTTGTAGCCGATTGCACAGACTGTCATTTTAGCAGAGGTTGAAATGTTAGATGGAGAGAGGTGAGACATGGGTTATTTTTAAACAAGGATATGCACTGTTTATACAGGAAATATATGTAGGATGGAGTAGCTTGAGTTTTCCCAGGCTGTTTGTGGCTTTGTTAGTGATAATGTAGTCATGTCCATAACCTTTACTCTATAATATTAAGGGCTGGAAACATGCTCTTAAAAACACAAAGAATAAAAATCTCAATTTTGAGGAGCTTTGTTCTTAGACCTGGCATATTTCTCAAGAACAATGTCCATTCACTCCAGCAAAGAACAGCATGTCATCTTTTTTTAAGGCCTAGGATCTATTGTGACTTGTTCACAAGTGACAGCAATGATGCCACCATTTCCCCCAAGAGTCAGGTATGTTGTGTCACCTCCAAGGTTTTAATCTGTAAAGCCTCATATTAACAATCTGTTTAAAAAAATAAATAAATATTCTTTTGACACTTGCCAGCATTGTTATGTCACCAGATGGAAACCACCTCTAAAATCCAGGTGTATTTGCCACCTTCTTGTAGTTCAGTCTGAACCTGACTGTCCTATTTGAAGTCCAGTGGAATTGCAGGCTCATGAAATATTTTTGACTCTGCTTTTTCCTGCATCAGCCTGTTCCTGTTGCACGCAAGCTTTCAGCCCGAGAGCAACGAGACTGTGAGGTGATTGAACGCCTTATCAAATCCTACTTCCTGATTGTGAGGAAGAACATACAAGACAGGTTTGCGATCTTACTTTTTCAGGATTTGACCCTCTCATTGCTTTATTATTCATTCTGATAGTATTTTTTACTGTTAAAAATATAAATATGGTTGAACGGCTCTTTGTAGTTTCTTTCCTGCACTTCAGTTCTAACGGACTGTTTCACAAAAATAACGATGAGGTTTTAGTGTTTTGGTGCTTTAGCACAGAAACAAATGTTGCTATATTGTGAGTTATCTTCAGGGTTGTTGTTTCTAAATTCTGTAAATACAAAATACACGTATCATACAACCAATTTATTACCAAATGATACTCAGTCTAAAACCATGTGTTATAAATACCAATGTTAGTCTATCTCAAGAGTAGATCCATTGAAATTAATGAATGTAAGTAACAAGTTCATTCATTTAAGTGAGCCTGCTCAGAGTAGTCTGAGGTGGCCTCAGTAGCATGGAATGCCATATACCAGCTTTGGCTGGTGCTCTAGCTACACACCTATCTGGACAGGGGTAGTCTGACTTCTGTTACCTGCACTCGTAACCTGTAGGCTAGATTGCTGCAATGTGTTATACGTTGGGCTGCCTCTGAAGATGGTTTGGGTACTTCAGCTGTTGCAGAATTCAGCAGCCAGCTTGCTCACCAGGAAAAACAGTTTGAGCATATAGCACTGACCCTAACCCAACTGTATTGGCTGCCACTTGGCTTCTGGGCCCTATTCAAACAGCTGGTTTTGACTACAGTCTCAGGACCACAATACAAGGACTGCCTCTTTCCATATGAACTAACCTGGGCCCTGCAACCATCACTTGAGGTCATTCTTCACATGCCCCCTCCATGAGAGGTCTGAAGGGTGGCAACATGAGAATGGGCCTTTTCTGTGGTGGCTCCCTGCTTGTGGAATGTTCTCCCTAGGAAGGCTCACCTGGCACCTCATTACATATTTTTAGGTGACAGACAAAAATAATTCCTCTTCAACCAGGCCTTTGATGGTTAAACAGTCTATGGTCTTTTAAGTGTTTGGGGGAAGGTTATTAATCATTGTTATGTATTTTGTGTTTTTATGTTGTAATCTGCCCTGTGATCATTGGGTGGTATATAAATTTAAGAAAGAACCCCTAGCTCCCTGGTTTATGTGCTTGATCTGTTTGTTTGCTTGCTTGCTTGCAGTGTGCCAAAAGCAGTGATGCATTTTCTGGTTAACCACGTGAAAGACTCTCTTCAGAGTGAGCTAGTAGGACAGCTGTACAAAGCCTTATTGCTGGACGACCTTTTGACTGAATCAGAGGACATGGCTCAGCGGAGGAAGGAGGCAGCTGATATGTTACAGGTACTGCAGTCCCTTGTCTATAACAAGCCAAGTTAGTTTTGTTATGTACACTAGTATAGTTTAGTTATTTTCATACTCTGCCACCGTGAGCCTCACAATTGTGTCTTACATGGGGGTTTGGTTCTAAGGGTTCTGCATATATCCAAAAACACATACACAAACCCTTGGAACTGCTTCTGCGCAAGCTCCGGGATGCTCTCATGGGGGCCATCTGAATTTCTCTGAGATCTTGTGGGAGCATCCCAGACCTGGCACGTAGAGGCAAGAACGTGGCACAAAAAGAGCTTTAAAGCTCTCTGCCTTGCTTGGGAAGCAAGGCCCTTTCCATATGCCGGGTTCAACTTTTAACTTGTGGGATTTCAACCAGATGGCCTTCAACTGTGCAGGGTTGAAACTGTGCAAGTTAAATGTGCACAAGATGCAGTTGTACTGCACCCAAAATTTAAGATCTAGTTAGTGCACTCTTTGGCTGAGGTCCTGAGAATTTCTACCATTCCTTTTCCAGATAGGACTGTGTGCAAAGTTCATTGGCTATAGACATGATCAGAAATAAGCAGTGTTTTGGCTTGGTTTATGAACCAAACCAACCCATCTTCCCTGAATCTTGCAGCATGTGAGGTCTTGCATCTTGCAGAGGTCAGTGCTTTGTTGGCCTCACCCCTCGTGCTGCCATATTCAGCCATCACTTAATTATTCCCCAATGATTATTATTGTATTACTTTTGTGGTTTATTTCTGCCTGTGACTTGACAAGTATAAATCTCAGCAATTTCTGTTCTTGTCCTAGGCCTTGCAGCGAGCCAGTCATATTATTGCTGAGATTCGAGAGACACACCTTTGGTGAAGGGCTTCTCCAGCTGGATGAAGAAACGGATGACTTGAAAATTGCTAGGCATTATATATACTTATGAACTTCTATGTTTACTGCAGTATGTATAAATCTGCTCACATAAAGACAATTCAGTTTGGCTTTCTACGGACAGAAAAGTATGCTGTACTTGCAAAACAAGTCTCATATAATCAATGTATTTTCTTTACTAGTTTCCTGGTGCAAAGACCAAGGTCTGTTCTCCTGTGAGGAATTGGACTGGACTGAACTTAAGGAAAGAACCATGTAAAAATTCCAGTGCCTGGCTTGCTAAATGAGTTGCCTGTGGATAGGATGAACAGTGTAGTATTGTGATGTAGCCTTTTAAGCTGGTTTTGCAATATAGGTTTTTCAACCATGAAGAAAGGACACCACAATATTTTCTTTAAGATGAATTTAATTGCATGCACTCTAAAGTCTCAAACAGATAAACAGCACAGTAGAAATACTGCCTTATAAACTGTGTAATGTGTACCCTCATGTTTTAGAACCTTAAAAGAAATATCTGGCTAACTTCCAAAACGCATTGGCTATTTTTGTCCTTTAGCTAGATAAATCTGGAGTAAGTGGAGATTCTGCTAAGAAGCGTTATCGATAAAGAAGTAATCAGAATTTGAAGAATCCTCTTGTCTGGGACCAAAACCCGTGGAGCATCCACTTGTAGAGTTCCAGACTAACAAAACAGCAATATTAAAAGGTACTGTTGCAGATCAGGTTTCTCCTAAATCATTGTGAAAAGTAAAGAAACTTCAGAAAATATTGATGTAAAAGCAGCTGGCCTTTAGACTAATTCAATGGTCCCAAACCATTACTGTTTCTGAGCTTCTTTCATCTTACTTGTTGGTGTGGTAACTTGCTTGATTGTCTGCCATAGTCACCAAAATTGACAGTAATGACACTTTAGTTCCTGAAGATTTTGTAAGTTTATGTTTAACGCACAGTACACCTGCTCACACACAACATTTTTCCTGCATGGAAGGGAAATATGTGTTACGTTGGAAGAACTGTTTTTAGATTGCTGTGAGGTGCATATCCTAAGTAGATATTGCCTTCCTCAACATGTGTACTTGTGGAAAAAAATAAACCCTTGGCCTTCACACATTGTGTACAGGATTTTATCGACTCAGTCCTTACACAACTGGCTGAAAAGAGTAAACTCAGCTTATACTTGAGACAAAAGGTATTGGACATTAAATGAGAATGTTCAGTAGCAGTTTGAAAACATGCTATTTCTCTCTTCTTCCCCTTCCAGTATATTTAAACATACCGTATTTGAGATGGTGCCTTTAAGGGTGCAGGCACTTGGAACCCTCCTCAAAAATCATATATACAGCAAGAATATTGAAAATAAAATCATGCTTTAAGATCACTTCTGATGCTTTGGCAAATCTGTGGCATGATGGTACTTAAGTCAGCCTCCTGAGGGGTATGTTAACCTCCTACTAAGTTCAGTGAACCTGTACCTAGTGCCCGCTAACGTAGAATTACCTCATTCCCTCTATTTCTGTTCTTCAGGCAAGAATGCTGTCACTTAAGTAACCAAAATGGCACCACCCCATACCCAAGTGGGCAGCATGGGTGGGAGAACTCCTATGTTTGCAGAAATACAAAAAAGTAAGACTAACTAGAGGGAAACCCAGTCCAGTGAGGGGTAAGGATACCCAGTACCCATGAAGTGCTGTTGAGTGGTAGGGGTCATGCCAGGTAGAAGGAAGAATGGGCTAAAGTAATTTAGGGCATGAAACAAGAACACTCTACTGATGGGGCTATATATCTAGATTGATGTGATCATGTTTCACTAAAGAATTAACCTGTAAAGGTGAAAACTTCCAGAAGTCACTATTTTTTTAAAAAAACAACAACAACCCAGTGATAGTAAGTATCAGGTGTGGGGGCCTTTGGTCCACTAGATGTTACTAGCTACAACATTCACCATCCCTGGCTGTGCTTGCTAGGACCAATGGGTGTTGAAGTTCAGCAACATCTGGTGTAAATTAACAAGGTTGCTGACCTGCAATGGTTAAAGGCCTATAGAGGATGTTTGACTGATAAATTTGTCAAAAGATAAAAAAAAGATAACTTAGAATTATTTCTGAGTAGATGTCAAATTACTATGAGTTCTAATTTAGCCTGTCTCATCCACTGTTTTAAAAGGTATTGATTTTGCCAGACACATTAAGACATGGCCTGGTGAAACCAATGAGCACTGTCCCATGGAAGTGGGATTCAACATATATCCTTGCTTGCTGGATATCAGAGGTACAGTAATGTGCAAATAGTTACCATGTATGGTGAACCACAGCCTAGGCCCCCTTATGTGACCCTCATAATTCTTTCCCAAGCCACACTGGTCACTGGCCTTGCACCCTGAACATTTTTGCATAGCTGGAATGGGTCCTTGAATTCAGA
The DNA here is from genome assembly GCF_964188305.1 of Podarcis bocagei. Lineage (NCBI taxonomy): Eukaryota > Metazoa > Chordata > Lepidosauria > Squamata > Lacertidae > Podarcis > Podarcis bocagei. The sequence goes on from NC_138135.1 coordinate 23,034,272, forward strand.
TACGGCTCTTGGTTGCCTGGATGGAGGATAGAGGGGACATATGTAGAAATGACTGTAAAAAACTAAAATTTATAATTACATTTGTTGCTCTGCCCCCATTTGCTGTATTCATAACTGGCATGTGGACATCAGGATACAGCTTTCAGCCAGTAAAAGGTTCCTCACATTAATATATTGCTTATTTATTTATTACTTATAGCCTCATTGCCTCCCATCAGATTTCAGGGTGGTACAGAGGTGGGGAATTAAGTCTTATGGTGGAAACTTAACCTTTTCAGCCTCAATATTGTTTCAATTTATGACACTTCTGTGATAACCATGGATTTTGAAGCACATGCCAATGTTCAACAAGATGCTGAGTATATAGATCATCTGTGGATTACTACCCCTTGAAAGAATTCCTAAAGGCAATCTTGCCCTAAAAAATACTAAACTACACAAGGAGCAGGGAACTGCCAGCCCACCAGCCTACAAGCCACACAAACACTTTCTACTGACTCCAACGGTGTTTGTCAAAACTATTGCAGTAATGTTCTTGATGGAAGCTTAACCCACATTCTCCAACATCACACATTCCTTCAGCGGTATTTTTTTGGGGGGTGCAGGACCGTGTTCTATGTTTGCAGCGGTCACCATAGCCACATGTGGCATGCAGTTCCCAGAGAGATGAGAGGAAATGCAGCTTTGGGGACCAAAAAGTTCCCAAGCCCTGCTCCATCTGAATTGTGATCGCTAAGGTTTTAAAGGGCAAGCCAGTCAGTCTTCACTAGAAAATCTCTTCATACTGCCATGAAGTTTTCGAATAGACCATTTCAATCTCACATAGTTTCAAGTAATAGCAGCTGTGAATATATTTAAAATGGCAGTTACTAATGCCACTGCTGTACTAGCACTTACAGTATTGCTTGCACAGGATTGAACAAACCACGTTTCTACAAGGTTAGCATGCTATGTACTATATTATGCACTTTGAGTCATCAGGGTGTGCGGGTGGGTGTGACTGCATTTAGAGTGATTTTCATCCTGCCTTTTAGGCTTCTGTATCTAAGGCAATGGAACGACACAGCTGTACGTATTTTAAAAAATCACTGTCAAGTCCAATTTAGAATTGAAAATACATAAGCGAATTGAAAGAACATTTACCTATGCAGACTGAAGGGTAGTTTATCCAGCATCAGTTGTATGTAGTTACTTTTGTAAATAAAGCTGATTGTGTAGAAACGACAGTTTTACATCAATAAACCACATTTTAAAATATGGTCAGTTTTTAACTTCACTTGCTGAGACAGTTGCTAATGGCTAAGGGGTCACTATGTCAAGTTATATAGCTACAATAATTTTCAGAAGGTGCGAAGTTCGCCAGCTAACTCATTTGTACAAGCAGCCTCTTTGAGTGGGTGTTATTTAAAGGTGTAAAATTCAACCCAAATTTTTGAGGTAGGGAGCTTCTACCTACTATGGCAGACTGGACAAAACCACTATTGGATCAGAGGCCCAACTGTTCACAGGGTATACATACTGTAACACTGAGGCAGTAGACCTACATTAACTATACTTTGCTTAAAACATAAGGAACTTCCTATTAGCTGGGAATCGTAGAACTGCAGTTGGAAGGAACTGTGAGGGTCATCTAGTCCAATCTGCATGTTGTAAGAACAGCTTTTAGATCTGCTGGACATCTGTACTATCCTTAGAAAGATAAATTACACCCTGAGTTACAAATCCCACACTCTATTACCTGCTACATGGGAGCATAATCTCTATATACATTCATCGTAGAGCAACCTCAAGGCATCGACCCCAGCCCATGTTTTGCTCAAAAACAGCTTGATTACAAAGCAGAAAGTTCAACTGTGTAATGAAACAAGCACTATATTGTTTAGGATAAAAAATTGATTTTTATGTCTTATTAAAACCTAATTGCTGTTGGCATTACAGTGCCATACTCTTCTGTCCTCCAGCTTCCAGAACATAAAATAGTTGATAATATAACTTGGTTTTAAAAAGTTAAAACCCATTAAAAACAATTAAGCTTAGGTTATCTGTGGGCTCAGAAGCTAGCTGCCTGGCTTGTCACTACTTCAAACGGAAATGGGTTCTTGTGTCACATTTACTACCATTCACATCCTTAACACACTAACAATGCAAGTAATAATAACTTTCAGGATTAATTTAGTTACCTTTATTGTAGACAAACGTTTTATAACCAATACGTATTTCAACAGTTGCGTTCTTTGGATAGACTCTGCATTGTACCATAGAGTTCCTCCTCGTTTCATGATTTAAGTACGAATTAAGATGCCATCCAATTTCTAGACGATACCAAGTCTCACACAGTGAGAAAAAGCAATTCACACCACAGTTCTTGCGAGTTGTTTGGTGTGTGTTCTCAGTCCATGAAGTAAAATGCACTCATAACATACTTGAAAAGAACCTCAGCATTTTTGTTCTTCGTGTGACAACTGAAGCCATTTCACAACATAGTAATTTCTTTTTCCAATTCTAAGGAGTGACAAGCCATTATTGAGGATATGTTGTCCAAGAACAAGAACAGCATCGGGATCAGTTACTTTAATGTGGTTTATAGAAACTCCACCACTTGTTATGTCACGATACCTTGAAAAAAGAAATTGTACAGTCAATGACACGGCTAGAGCTAGACCACCTTACAATAGTTTAAAGCTGTCAGTGATGACAAATTAGGGTAGAAACTCACTCAGCCACAGACATACAGGCAATAGCAGACAGTTGAACTCCTGCTGCATACTGTGACAGGAGAGGGGAAGAGGAGGTGGCAGCAGAAGTACCATATTGGATCTTCCATCAGGTATGTACTACCACCCTCTCTGGTCATGGTACCCAGTGGCAATTTGGCCAGAGGGAGGTCAGGTAAGAGATGCAGCCTCACCAGGAAGGCTGTCTCACACAGTGAGGCTGCCTACTAAGTAGAAACTTAGTAGAAGCGTGAAGCTTGTTTCTAGACTAAGCAGCTACAGAATTAATGCTGCAGAATATGTAAATATTAACTTACCCCCTTGGTCCATCTACAATAGCATTCGCTTTCCGACACAAATCAAGTACTGTTGTCCCAGGTTCAAGCATCAACTCAACATATGGTGCTTCCCTGAAGAGTTCTTGAAGCTCTTGGTCAGACATAGTCTCTAGTGCTGTTATGTCACTGTAATAAAGAGCCCTTGTGCACCTGGTTTTTTTAAAAAAATAAAATAAAAAGAGTAATCAATATTTACATTATGACCAAGACTTGCAGAAGTAGCTTTTATCAATGTTAGCAATTTAGAAATTCTGCATCTTTGCAAAGCTGAAATTTCCTGTTTGCATTTCCATTAACATTTTGGTCCAAAAATAAACATATTCACAGCCTAAGTCTCCCTTTACCTCTTAGCAGATTCCAGACCTGCTTTCCCATGAACAAGCTTAGTTACTTCAGCAGCAAGCCGTTTCTGGGGCCCCCACTTCTCAGGCTCTTTAGCATGCATTTCCATAATGTGTTGGATTTCCGGAAGAGGGAGGAAAGTGAAAAGCTTCAGATACCTTAAAGGGAAAATAGCCACCATCATCATTTATTGTTTATATGCCCCCCCATCTGACTGGGTTACCCCAGCCACTCTGGGTGGTGTCTAACAAATTAAAACATGATACAACATTGAACATTAAAATTTTCCCTATACAAGACTGCCTTCAGAGCCACATTTCGCTTCTGTAACAGACAATGCAGATATACACTAATTTCAGCCCCTCAATCCATGCTTTAGATTACGTAAATTTTTAAAATATTAAAGTAGTAGCATAATCTTGTTAATGACCAAGTAAAAACAAAAATGTATTTTTATGTTTGCTTTTTTAAAAACTGAAAATACTGAATCTAAGTCTTCTGAACAATATACAGAGGGGTGTCTGTGTCAGTCTAGTTTTTGCAAAACCAGCCAAAGTCTTAAAGAGTAACTTTGTATTGTTTTTACAGTAACAATATGTGCTTAGGATATTGACAAGACTATTTCTTGCACCAGTACAACAGCACAAGCCCTCTGCACAGTAAAATCAGAGGCGGTCAAAGATGTAGCAGAACCTCAGAGTATTTTGGGACTTAATAAAAATGTTGAAGAACACCATATGCAGGTTTTATAATATAATTCAGTGTTCAAAACTTCCATTGTTCTAGGCACCTTTTGCGACAGGGAATTTCATTAGTACGAGCAGTTTCTGAGCTCTGGGAGCAATACTGTGCCTAAGATTTTGGATTAAAACTGCAGAATGAAAGGAAAGGATGGCCTTTTTCTGCCTCCCCACTTCCAGCTACTCTCTGAAGACTGGAGAAGAGATCCTCTTAAGAATGTTTTTTTTTGGGGGGGGGGCAGGGGAAGGACTAGACCATGTGAAAAATGAACATAATATTTTAGCTACAGTTCATTCATTTTCAGCCTTGTATTCTTGTGATAAAAAAGCGTGCCTAGACATTCCATTATTGTGCCCATAACCTAGGTGTAAGGTGCCATTTAGCTCCTAGTTTTCATATCTGTTTCTAACACTGATGGAAAGCAGATAATAAGTTATTGTTTATGCAAGGTTAATAACATTTTTTTGCTAACAAACCTCTAAAACCTTGGACACATTTTGAGTGCTGCATTAGTTATTTTTAGCCTAGGCTAGATTGGACCCTTTTGCATATATATTCTAAATTTTAATTTATGCCCCACCTCTTGCCAAAGGAGCTCAATATGGCATATATAGTTTTTACCCCCATTTGAGTCATGACAATCCTGGAAGGTAGATTAGGTGAGTGTGTGGCTGGCCTAAGATGATTTGGTGTGGCTTTGAACCTGAGTTCCCATTTTTCATCTGACGCTAACCACTACCACACACTAGCAAAGCAGTCATTTTGTTCTAGAACAGTAATTTGCATAGATCAATAAGAAACGTACTTGCCTTTTAACAGCGCTATCTGGCTGTCTGACAAAGTACTGATATAACTCAAAGGGAGAGGTCCTATTTCTGTTTAGCCAAACTGCATTGCCAGCAGATTTCCCCAACTTATCTCCAGTGGTACTTGTAACAAGAGGCACCGTTATTCCAAATACATCTTCGCCTGTCACCCTAATAGGAAACAAATTACAATACTTAAGTTATGTTACTTGTCAACAGAACACGGTACACATTTAATTTCAAGACCTACAAACATTTCTGCAACAGAAGGCATCAGCTACCTGTCAAAAATCTGTTAATCTGCTTACACAATGAACTCTCCTCTCCCATCAGTCACTTGCCTCTTTATGCCCAGTTCTTTTAGAGCTCTTGACAGCTCAGAGCCCCAACATGTCATGCGCAGATACATGCCCCTTCTAGAAGGAACTAGTAATGGCAGAACTAGTATTACTCAGACCTAAGTTATATGATATTTTGGTTGACTAGTTCATTTAATACCCCTAGGCCTTGAATGTTAGACTGCCTCCAAGAAATACTTTAAACAAGCACTGGCCATAAAAAGCTGATACTAAAGGGGAAATTAAATAAATTAGATTGGACAGTCTACTGCATAATGATATCAAGCATCCACCTGGTGACTTTTCAAGATAATCAACCTTTTTCTTTTTTTGATGGAAGCTAAGTGATGCTGGTACAGTCCTCCAGACTGAGGCCATGTGGTGTTAATATATCCACCATATAAAGGTAAAGGGACCCCTGACCATTAGGTCCAGGCGTGACCAACTCTGGGGTTGCGGCACTCATCTCGCTTTATTGGCCGAGGGAGCCGGCGTACAGCTTCCGGGTCATGTGGCCAGCATGACTAAGCCGCTTCTGGCAAACCAGAGCAGCACATGGAAACGCCGTTTACCTTCCTGCCGGAGCGGTACCTATTTATCTACTTGCACTTTGACGTCCTTTCGAACTGCTAGGTTGGCAGGAGCAGGGACTGAGCAATGGGAGCTCACCCTGTCACGGGGATTCGAACCGCCGACCTTCTGATCGGCAAGTCTTAGGCTCTGTGGTTTAACCCACAGCGCCACCCGCGTCCCTCTAGGGAAAGGTAGATAGTATTTATTAGACTTGCTAGCCACTTATTGTGTATAGGTCTCCAAACAGCTTACAACAAAAAATGAATAAATAAGAGGAATATAAAAATATGAATCTACTTTATAATGTTAGACCACTGGTCCATTCATCTATTCTTATTAGAAGCAGGTTTCAAAGTCTCATGTAACCTTTTCAAGTACAGTTACCCAATAACTTTCTAACTAGAAGTAGAGGGAACCAATGATGGGACCTTCTGTGAGAAGGGTGTGTGCTGTATCTGCTGAGCAAGAGATGATTTCACCATGGGAACTTAACATAACATAATAGTGCACTGTTTCTCATATTTATTCATTTTAAAGGTAGAAATGCCTTAAGTGTTATTCAAAAACTAATTATCAATATATCTAGTGCTAGTGATGGAGCAGCAGCCTACTGTATGCTGAAGTGCCAAACATACCTATACCAGGGCAGGGTGGGAGTTTACAGTAGGCCCACAGCTTGTATGGATTCCATCTCAGCTATACAGCCAGCGAGCTGCAACTGCACAAATTAAATGCATGCAAGGCAGAGAGCTTAAGAACTTTTTGGCATGGAAGGAGCTTTTAAGCTCTCTGTCTCACTTACTGCTCTGGGAGACTCTTGCATGGGCTCTGAAGGCCATCACCCTGGTTCCAAGAGATCTCACACTGACTCTGGAAGATAAAATTGCCCATTCAGGGACAGTTCCGGGGGCTGTTTTGACTACAGTGGTACCTTGGGTTAAGTACTTAATTCGTTCCAGAGGTCCGTTCTTAACCTGAAACTGTTCGTAACCTGAAGCACCACTTTAGCTAATGGGGCCTCCCGCTGCCGCAGCGTCACCGGAGCATGATTTCTGTTCTCATCCTGAAGCAAAGTTCTTAACCCAAGGTACTATTTCTGGGTTAGTGGAGTCTGTAACCTGAAGTGTATGTAACCTGAGGTATCACTGTATATGCAATTTCAGCTTTACACGCTACCCCTCCCTGCAAAAAAACCAACGTAACCCCCACGTAAGACGCAATCCTGCTGTATAGTAACTTTAGGCAATACTGCTTGTTTCTTCTCCTGACCGCATATCAAATACCAGAAAACAACAAAACCCAATCTCTGGATTCAAGTTGTACATGTTTATATTACACAGAAATCATATTACAATTATTATGCTTCTGTCTATGTAATTGCTCCAGAGACCTTAGATGGACAGTTTATAAATATAATTAATAAATATCAGAAACTACTCTGAGGAGCTTGTTATTTCAAAGGAGTACACTAGAGTTTTCCATCCCCTCAAATTTCCAATTCTTTAATTTGAAAAATGGTAAAAAATACTTCCAAAAAATGCCTCTCATATTTCTATATCTAAGTGAACTGTTTTATTGACTCAGTGTATGAACATTTTTGTAAAATAACGATGACACATGAAAAAATGAATCAACTCTCAATAGGGGCTCTCAACTGTTTCTCTCTCGTGTCCCTCAGCAGCAGCTGTTCCATCAGGCTGTTGCAGTAGGTGAGGTGGAAGGCAAAGTCAATTCCTTCAAGTTTAGCTTAAGAGTAGCTCCAAGACCTGGGCCCATTTCATCAGCTCTGCTAAAAGACCAGCTCAATCAGGAGCCTCTTGCCTCTGAACTTCCCACAGGGATCTAATTGGCCACTATTGATAACAGGATGCCATACAAGATGGGGCTTGCTGGATCAGGATCCAGCAGGCTCTTCTTAGGTTCCTAACTGCTCCAATTTCAGCTGGCCGTTAAGTGCACAACTATTTGTTGAGAACGGATCCTTGGCTTTGTCTGCTTGCTTTCCCTCTGCCCTCCCCACCCTATGCCTCTTCGCTTGCAACGCACCTGTTGCTATTGATTAGGTATGTAAGCTACTGCTCCGCAATAACCTCTCCTCCATCCAGCTACCCCACCTTGAGCATGGGGTGAGCGCACTCCAAATGCAGGCCTCCCCCACCACCCCTTATCTCGTACTTGGAGACGAGGTCGTGTCCGGACATGATGTTGCCCATCTGGTCCGCTCCTCCCAGCTGGATGCGGCAGCCGTGGTGTCGGTGCAGGTGCAGGAAGTCGTAGGCCTGCAGCGCCGGGTACAGGAACTCGGCCAGCCCCATGCCGCCGGGGCTGCTCAGGCGGGCCTTGCAGCTCTGCCTGCTCAGCAGCGTCCCCATGCGCAGGTGGCCCCCGACGGCGCACAGGAACCCCACCACGGGCTCGCGCTCCAGCCAGCTGGCGTTGTCCAGCACGGCGGCGCGGCCCAGGCGAGTCCCTTCCCCGCTCCAGAAGAGCTCGCGGTGGTTGTCGAAGAGCCTCTGGAGCCCCCGGCGGAGAGAGGCCGCGTTCTCCCGCGCGCGCTCCTCCGGGAGGACCTCGCGCTCCTCCGCGCGGCCGCTGGGGTCTCCCAGGCGCGCCGTGGCGCCGCCCACTAAGGCTACCACGTCGTGGCCCGCGCGCTGGAAGTGGAGCAGGCCCTGCACCGCCAGCAGGTGCCCGACGTGCAGCGAGTCGGCCGTCGGGTCGAAGCCGCAGTAGGCCGTGACGGGAAGGCGGCCCGCCTCCAGCAACCCGGGGAGCTGCTCCTCGGCGGCCTGGGGCGGGAAAACCTCCTGGAACAGGCCCCGCTCGAGCTGAGACGCTAAGAGACCCTTGGCCGGAGCTCGCGGCCGCTGGTCGTGGGACTGCCGCCGTCCCCCAGGCGCCTGGAGCCGGGGCGAAGCGGCCCTCAGGCCGAAAAGCCAACGGCGGCCGGCTCGTAGCGCGGGCGCCGCCATCTTAGCTAACGGAAGGTGGTGCGCGCGCGCGCGCGCACATGGCGCAGAGCATGCTGGGAGGAGGGGGCGGGGTGGAAGCGTTCCGCCTTCTGCCCTCATGGGGCCACTTAGAGGGGAGCTTTGGCGTCCGCCGCGGACGTCTTTGTGGCATTAGTTATTGACCAGGATCCTTGCTTATTTCGTCGAATAAGGAATAATGATAAATTTTAAATAATAATAAAAACATAGACAGGTTTTTTTTTTTTTAAGAATTGCCTTCTTTGCCTGTTCTGGACATTGAAGCAGAACTTGCTCTCCCCCCTCCACGATGTTTCCTTAATGCTCAGCAATCCCAAAAAACAAGCGGCCTTAAGCAATGAAGTGTGCTTGGAGATCCCTTGCTCCGACCTAAATTATTAAACGCACAATCGGGGGTATATTACTAAATAAAGTGGCGTGGGAAATAAACTGCCTGTACAAAGCAGTATGTTTTAATTTTTTCAAAGGAAAGGTCCAGGGAGGAACTGCTGGACTAGAATATCTGAGCAATTAAATGTTACTGAATCGGTTTCAGTCAAGATCAAGCATGGAAAGGAATTGTCTTTCTTTAGGAGTTAAATTAGCATAACAAGAAGGGCAGAAATAGCAGCAGCGACTGCTCTTTAATTGCTTTATAATCCTAATCAGAAGTACTGAATTTAGTGAGGCTTACTCCCAAGGTAAGTAGTTTCCAGACTATAGCCTTACTGCCTAGGAAAAAAACCAAAACATTCTGCCTTTTTTGGACACACTGAATACATCTTGCACAACTAGAATTATCAATAGTAGATAGGTAGCCGTGTTGGTCTGCCATAGTCAAAATAAAAAAATTCCTTCCAGTAGCACCTTAAAGACCAACTAAGTTAGTTCTTGGTATGAGCTTTCGTGTGCATGCACACTTCTTCAGTGTGCATGCACACGAAAGCTCATACCAAGAACTAACTTAGTTGGTCTTTAAGGTGCTACTGGAAGGAATTTTTTTATTTAGAAATATCAAAAGGAATACAAATGGCAAACAACAATAAAAGCATTAATCCAACTACAGAGCAATAGCTAAAATAACCAACTGAATCAGCAGGAATACCAACAAATTTTCTGAAAAAGTAAAATGGAATCTTATGCATGCTTACTTGGGAGGAAGCCAAATTTCAAAATTGATTTAATTCTGAGAATCTAGTTAATGAAAAAACAGTGGTACAGAGGGCAGCCAATCATACGTAGGGTGAGGCATTCCACATTCCTTTGTGACATGAGCCATAATTGGGCATTTTTGGTTCATGTATTAAACAAAATGGAAACAGGAGCATTTTACCAGTTCCTGGAAACATGCACAGCACAGAGAATCTCAATAGGAAAGATGATTAAACGCAAACATTCATTATAAGATGTATAACCAGTGGAGTAGTGGGACAGAAACAGCATACTGCTACTTATTTCACAGCAGAAATGATCTCCTATGGTCAGAAAGCCACCATTTGAGCTAAACAGATGAGGGGGCAGGGCAATGGTATATATTCGTCCCCACGAAAACTCTGCAAAACAAAAACAGGGTTTTCTTTGATCAAAGAATCTGTGGCTCTGACCTCTGTGCAACAATGATACCCTGCTGTTGCTCACAAAAATCTGAAAAGAAACTGATAACTATTTTAAAATGTTACGGAATCTCAGCTTTCCACTGGGTGGCAGAATTGCACTTAACCTGTACGTAGTAACGCCAGCATTCTATGTGATCCCTGGTAACCAGTGTGCTAAATGCTGCATTTTGACTCAACCTGGAATTTTGGTGTGCCAAACAAGTTTTCATTGTATAATCTCCTTTATGTGCTGATGCCACTCTGTAACCTTTGGGCCATTCAACATATTTTGCTCAAATGTTTTAGTAACCGAGAAAGCTCAAAATGCTCACACAGCAAGTGTTACATGTGTTTTATTTATTTATTTGACAGTAAGTTCTATATGTCTGTATAGAATTGCCTAAACAAAAACATTTTAGGCACATGCCAAAAAGCATACAGCTAAGGCACTTGCCTGATGTCAATAGGCAGGAAGTTCTAAAGTGTAGGGGCTGTCACACATTTGCATCCCACTTTTCCTCCAAGGAGCTCACGGTGGTTTATCTTTGCAGCAACCCTGTGAGGTAGATTAGGCTGAGAAACAGTTACTAGCCCAAGGTCACCCGGCAAGTTTTTTTTTGCTGGGATTTGCAGCTCTCTGAAACCCAGTACTGTAATTAGAGTTGCCAGCATTTTGCCAATCCTTTTGGTGGTGTTGGGCTAGACTCATTCAAATAAATGAACTCAGAGTGGATCATTTAGAAACCACACTTAGTTTAACAGATGTGCTAACTAGAACTGGCAAGTCCTCTGAGAGAAATTTCCATGTTTTAGTTGTTGTACTCTCCATCTTTTAAATGCACGCATCACAGTCCTGCAGATCTCTGTCTGAGCTCCTAGCAGATTTCACAAGATAAGGAGAGGCCTGGTTAGCATTTTTGTGTTTCAATTTCTGCAGATGCATTCCAGGAAGATAACACAACGCAATGTCAATAGCTGGCAGTCAATTCTGCAAGTCGGCACTCATGAATAACGATGGGAATAGAATAGCCTTACATTAACCAGAAGAAATACATTTCCAGGGAATGGTTGTCTTGTCCTTCCTCGTTTACACCACACATCTCTTGTCTGCCCCCACAAATGTATTTCTTCTGCTTTCCAGATGCACCACCTCCCTTGCTTCCGATGCTCATTTCAAGGGGGCTAGTACATTTGGATGCGGGCCAATAAATTGAAGCTATGTAAATCCTAAAAAGATGTTCTCTGTTTTCAAGTATGGGAGGTGCAGAGCCTGCCTATTCTGAATGGGGATGCATTCCTCTGGAATGAACAAGTCCACATCTTGTGGGATGCGCCTGTATCCAACACTGTCAATGGAGGTTCAGGTGGTTTTAGGGGCTGGGAGTGCTGATTTCCAGCTATAGCTGCTTTTCCAGCTGTGGTCCCTCCTGGGCAGATATGACTTGGCCACTGAACTCCACACAGCCCCCAGAACTGACTATTGCAATGCACTCCTCACGGGGCTGCCATTCCAGACTTAATTTGGTAGAGTCAACTGGTCCAAAACATAGGTTACTGGCCAGGGTTCCATTTAGAGCTCGCATAACCCCGATTTTAAAACAGCCAGTTTGCTCCCATACCAAATCCAAGGTGCTCACATTGGTGTTTAAAGCCTTAAAGCCTTAGATCCCAAATACTCAAAAAGCTGCTTCCATCCCTATCGCTTCTCAAGACTGACAGAGGGGGCTCTCTTGGTAGTTCTGACATCATCAAAAGTCTGGGCAATGGCAGCCTGGGAGGGTTTCCCCCTCCATGACAGCCCTAAATTGAGGAACTGCCTTCCCACAGAGGGGTGGGGGTGTCTAACATTTTTCTCGTATAGCTTTTGCTGTATGCTGAACACATACACCCTGGCCTTTGATGGTTAAGGTACTTTGTTTTGTTTTTCCCAACTCCTCCACTGATTTTATACTCTTCTGTTCCAGCTGCGATGGTTCTTCTTCTTCTTTTAAAATGGAACTGTTTTCTCTGGTTGTTGCTTTTTTAAAATGTATATTACGTTGCTGTAAACCTGCCCTGGGACCTTATGAAGAAGGGCAGATAAGAAATCACATAAAGATAACAAATGACTTCTTCCCACCCCACCCTGAACTGCTGCTATCATACCTCTTGATCTGTCCTCACTATTAACATTTCCTGAATCTTAACTCCAGGACCAAGAGACTCCCTTCTGAATCAGCATGAAGGCCCAGAGCTGGAACTTCTACAAATCTGAGGGAGTTTAAGAAGAATGATGCCTCCACTAGGGGTAACGCCAAGATAAAGAAGTGTTCCTGATAAATTGCAACAGAGCTGAGCAATCCAAGGCCATGTAGTAGAGATAGCCAAATAAGAGAACGTCCAGTAGACTCCTCAGGGTCTCACGCTCCTTCAGGGCCAGGATTCCCCCTATCTAGAGTTTACGTTGACAGATTAGAGCCAGTCACATTATACGGTGTTTACATTTGGGTGGGACTTCACAACTGCCAAAACATTAGTCTTAGATATAATTCATTATCGACTCTAAATGTATTGTTCACATCAGAAGGTGTGCTAAGAGAATTATTTGGAAACTGAACAGAAGGAGAGGCTTACTGAAATGTTGTTTTACATCTGCTACTGAGGCAGGTTCAGGGTCCTTGTATTGTATTGAAAACTTAGATCCAGGGACCTAAGTTTCTATGGGACCACCCGAACCCTTATGTCTCAGCTCAGTCACTGAAATAATCTGCAGGAGCATCACTGGTCATGCGCCGAGTTGGCGAGACTCATTTGACAGCAACAAGAAATGGCGCTTCTATTGTGGAACACTCTGTCAATAAATCTGGAACAGGCACCTTCTGAGCCAACTTTTAAACAACTGCTAAAAACCTTTCTATTCCACCGGGCTTAGACAGGCAATTAATAATACACATTTCTGTAACAGCTGATTTCTTATTTGAGCCTTTCAATATAGTATTTATTGTATACATAAAATTGTTGTAAACCACTCTTGATTTTTTAAAAAATGAATATGTATTGCGCTCTCTCTCTCTCTCTCTCTCTCTCTCTCACACACACACACACACAGAGAGAGAGAGAGAGAGAGAGAGAGAGAGAGAGAGAGAGAGAGAGAGAGAGAGAGAATGAAGGCAGGACAGAGGAGAGATTTATTTGAGAGTTTGGGGCTTATTTTGGTTGTTATAGCCAAATGAATTTACACTGGATCCAGTGCCGGATTTACGTATAAGCTAAACAAGTTATAGCATAGGACCCCACTCTCTTGGGACCCCCAAAAAATTTAAAGGAAAAAAACTGGGTGTACATTTCCAAAATATAAGCTAAAAAACAAATAAAATAAATCCTATTTGTTATGTGCAAATGGCTTTAGATACCCATGAGGTCCATAAATTACCATATAGCATATATTTAACACAAAAAAACTGTTGACAATTTGTTGTTGACAAAGGACAGCTGGACATATAAAGGGCCCCATTACCTTCAGTAGCTTAGGGCCTCATCAAACCGAAATCCGGCCCTGACTGGATCTAAACCACCTCTTGCCTGGTGTATCTGCACACTATAAACTGGTGAAGCTCCTGCTTCGTAAAGTAAACTAAAAACCAAACTGAGGCCTGTGTTGTGTATTTGGAAGATTTGCTTGGGGTTGGGTCTGTGAATCTAGATGCGACTGTGTAAACAACTGCCAGTGTTTAGAAATCTTAGCTCAAGTCAGCCGGCTTAGTCAGAAGCTCATATTGCTGAACAAACCCATCTTGGGAGCTCTCTAAACAGGAAGCTCCATGAAAGGTAGTATTTCTGGCTATTTAGGATTAGTCAGACCCTGCACATCCGAGGTTATTTAGAAAGAAAAGAATATCCCAGCAGGGGCCCGACAGGTAAGGTTCAGTTTAGTTAGAGGGCCAAGCTAGGTGTGATGGAGGCAGTCATATTGTTTCTCCCTCCTATCTTCATATTCGTATCTAAAACATATGATTAATGTAAATAGATACTGTACTATGGAATGCTTTCCCAGCAGAGATTAGGTAAGCATCCTTACGTTAGAAATCCTGGCATCTCTTGAAGAGCTTTTTACACAGGCAGGCCTATGCAACTGTTTATGCACATTTTTATTACATTTACAATAAATTCCCTCCACATTTCCTCCAAGGAGCCCAAGGTGGCATACACTGTATTCTTCCCTTCCCTGTTATCTCCTGACAACAACCCTGTGAGGTAGGTTAGGCTCAAGAACTGTGACTGGCCCAAGGTCACAGCCGATTGGAGACATGAACTAGTCCAACACTCTAACCAAAACTCCACACTAGTTTTATTGATTGCTTTTTAAACTCTGCCATCATATTTTCAAATTTTGTGCTTCAGCTCAGAGATGCAGGGCTCCTGCTTCTTGTCGGAAGTAAAGCCGGTATATATGAGGAAACCTTGAGCCTGATCTAGAGAAGTCGCCCCTACTAGCCTGACACAACGTGCTACAGGACAAAAAGGACATGGCAAACTTGTTTTGCATTGTGTGTTATATCTAGATCAGATAAAAGTCTGGATTCCAAATAATTCCATTTCTGCAGTTGCAGACCCCCTCACTTCTCAGAAATTCTAAAAGGCTGCTCAGCAGACTCCTGTCACTGAGATGTTTGGGTAATCCCCTTTTCTGGGCAATAGGCTTATGCACAGTCACAAGCCTTTGCTAAATTACTATGAATAAAGCAAGATCTTGAAGATGGAAGTATTTAGGAATGAAGGGATATAAAAAACAATCTAGCACATTAGTGCATCTTCTTGCATAAATAGGATTTCTCAGAGTCACCAGAAGGTGTCTCACAGCACAAAGAGAGCACTTTTTAAAATATTCACCTGTATCAAAATTTGCAAAATGATACTAGGTCTTCAGAATTTTCTAAACTTGAGGTTCTCCACTCATGTTTTAAGGTGTAATTGTAAGGTCTTAATTTTACCTGAGAGAAACGGTGCATCACATACTCTGTACTCTACTTTTCCCACAAGGAGGGCCACTAGATCTTTTCCACCCATCGCTTCCATTTTCTGTTGTTCATTCCAATGAGTAAATAATGGCACCGGTGAATTCTGTGTAAACAGTTCAGTGAAACCTAATGCAAAACAGCTGGGCCCAGTTTAAACACAGCCTGCACATGGGTGCAGCTTTCCTTGTGTGAAATCCAGCCAGCCATCACAATGAAACCCCTCATGCAAAGGTTTACGCCCAGCAGGAACCAGCTATTGTTCATCAAACACAGCTAAATTGTTCTTTACAATTGTTCCTCCCAGTGCAGATCTGCTGACCCATTGTACATGAAGGCACAGCACCTCGTAAGACAAAGCCAGCACTAATCTCTGAGCAAACACCCCCACCACAACATATCTTCTGCTCTCTTCTCCCTAGCTAGGGTGAAGATTGATGTAAGAACTTTGAATGTACCTTTACTGCCCTAAGAAAAGTGTATTTCTGTACTGGAGTCCTGTACATTCTTGTGACATGACAGATATACTTCCCTTGAGAGGAAGAGAATGAGTGGGCAGAAAGAAATGCAGTATATTAGGGGAAATTGCTTGCAAAAAAATGTGCATATTGAAAGACATTTGCACTAAGAGGCTGGTAAATTTTCACAAGCACTTTGAAAAGTTCATAAAGTGATGTAGAAAGGTGGAAACGTGAAACTGAGCAAAACTCAAACTGGAAGATTTGCTAGTCCCCCTCTACGTATGACATGAGATAACATCTGAAAGGGGCAAAAGTTCTGCAACTGCTATGCAGTAGTTGCTGTGACATTTTGAGTTTTCTTTCTTAATAAAAGTGTACGCCGCTTGATTGTAAAACAACAACAACCCTCAAAGCAGTTTACAATGCCTGGTTAGCACATAATGCTAAACCAAACTAATACTTAAAAATCACAGCCACTTCACTCTTCCTCTAGGATCTAAACTGTGCTAATTCCGAACTTGTGCTCATAGTCCATCTCCCTCCATACATTTTAGCTTGCCACTCACAGAATTGTAGAGTTAGAAAGGACCCTGAAATTAAAAAAAAATTAAGGTCTTATATATAAAAGATAAATGTTCATAACTGCATATATAAACCACATGTCTGAAACCCCACAGAAAAAGTCCTGAAACCATTTTGTCCCTCCCAAATTGACCTCAAATATTTCTCGGCAAGGTCGAAGGAAAATGGGGCATAAGGACTCTGTATGGGCTCTTGGATACCCCATAAGGGAAAAAGGGCAGATTTTGTTTACAACAACCCCAAGGGTGATCTAGTACAACCCCCTACATGGTTTGTTAGGAGAAAGCAAGCAACGAGTTTGGCTTCAAGCAATGCACTGCCAAGGCAAACCATGACTGAGCTCCCATAGTGTGCCAGGAGAGAGGGGTGAAATAGTTGGTCATGATTTTCTCCCTGTGCCACAGTGTGTTTGCTTGCTAATGGTACACCATCATTTGACTTCATGCTACGTGCAAACTGGGCTGCTAATTACTGAACCCTGAGGGCAGGCAGCTTTTGAAAGAAATTCTGGTCATAGTTTGAAGACACCAGAATACTAAACGTGCAGGAAGAATGTTGTCAGGCCTTGTATTTTTTTCCAGATAGCCTCTAGCTTGCTTTCTCCCCCCCTCCTTTTTTTTTTAACATCAGAGGGAGTGACCAGCATTTGTCAAAATAAATTACATGATTTCCATGATTTATCCTTTCTCCCCAGAAAACCTGTTTAGCAACAGTGGTGGTGGAGCTAGAGAATGGGGCAAGAGAGGTTTCTGCTTTTTGTAGGAGTATAATCAAATTTTGCTTAAGAGCAAATTGTACTTGCCAAATGTGCTTGTGTTTGGCATACTGTATCTCAGCTTATAAAATGCACTCGCACCCCGGTAGAGTATCACCTTTCGCCATTGCAATCCCATGTCATAGAAATGTGCTGCAGCTCAATGGCAGACCATTTGCTTTGCATGCCGAAGGTCCCAGGTCCAAGCCCTGGCATCTCTAGGTAGGACCAGAAGAGACTCCAGTTTGAAATCCTCAAAAGCTGCTGCCAGTCATTGTAGATGAAGCGAGATGGGCAAATGCTCTCTGTATAAGGCAGCTTCCTGTGTTCCTAACTCTGCTTCTAAAGGGCTCTAAGCAGGGATGTTGGTTAAGGGGTGGACCACCTCTTTCAGCCCACCGACTGCATTTCCACCTGGGCAGCTCTCCAGGGACTGCAGGCCAGTGGTGGGCAGGGATGGAGCCAAAAGTCAGCAGGGCAACCCTTGTGCCTCTTGCCTGTGTGCAGTCGGCTGTTTTCCAGACAAGTAGAGTCATAGATTTGTGCCCACACACCTCCACCCTTCATTCAAGCAAGCAGAAGGCATTGCTACAGTGCAAAGACACGAACGTGCAGGGCAGGGCTGGTGAGGGTTGTGGCCTGGAGAGAGGTGGGGTGACCTGGGGAGGAGGGCACAAAGAGACGTCTGGAGGACCACACTGGACCCTTAAGCTCAGTCCCCACTTCTGGGGCATACTGTCTGGGGGTGACTGGAACTCCCGTCTGAGTTGTATGCAAGAATGCTCTCCTAGAGATGGCCCAAAGCAAGTTCTGCCTGGGAGCTGTGAAGTCTAGAGCACAACTCCCAAGTGAAGAAAAAAAAGTAATCAAGCTCAGGCTGGGTACACACCATACATTTAGAGCACCCTCTCAAGAATCCTGGGAACTGTAGTTTGCTAAGGGTGCTCAGAATTGTACCTCTGTGAGGGGGTAAACTGCAACTCCCAGGATTCGGGGGGGGGGGCTTTGCTTTAAATATACGGCATGTACACAGCCACTTGTATTGGTTTCTGGAGCATCATACAGATGCATTTGAGTCCTTTTTGGTACTGTCATTTGTCTTTTCTTTTTTTTTGCATGCTTGCTAGCGCTCATTCAACACTACTAATTCAGAAATATAGCATATGGTTCATTCATGCTTCTACTTACCCTGCTGCTTTCACCCAGGAAAACCTGCTGTTTACTGCTGAATTGGAACAATTGTGTTTTGTCCGGATTGACATTTGCTCCAATTCAGCACAAAAGAGCAGGTTTTCTGGGGGGAAACAATGGGGCAAAGGCAAAACTACTTGGACCCATATCTGGAAAGCATGGGAAAAGCAGAAATCACTTGGACCCATGCTTTCTAGTCATGGGACAAGTGGAAATGTGGATGAGCCCTACGGTTGTGTGTTGTATGTCAATTGCATTATAATCAGGTCAGCCTGGTAAGTGATGCTTCGCCACCCCCCCATAGACCTTTTGAGATGTTCAAACTGTGTCCAGTTAACAAACATGTAGGGTAGAGCCTGCTGATCTTTGACCCCCAGCATGTGCTCATTGAATGCCATTTTGACTTCTGGAACATGGCTTAAGAACATAGGATATTGCCTTATTATACCAAGTCAGACCATTTGTCCACTGTCCAATATTGTCTACCCTGGCACTTGGTTTCAAGGGTCTCGGGCAGAAAGAGGTCTTGTTCGGCACCTGCTGCTTGATCCTTTTAACCTTTCCTATTGACCATGCTGTCTGGGTCTGATGGGAATTGTGGTTCAGGGATTGAAACGGGGACATTCTGCATGCACAAACACACTCACTGTGTGTGAATGATAGGCAGGTCCAGATTACTCAAAGAAGCCCCATCACAAACAGGGAAGACCAAGGGCCCAGGCATTGCAGTCAAATGTTGAACCTACAGCTATGGCTGGCTAGATTTAAAACGGGGATGTTGTTTCTTGTTGGCCAAGCTAGTTTTGTTGTTAATGCTTAGGGCTTAGTGTTGGAAGAAGGCAGTATCATAGTTGAATACATTTAAATGGAGGAAGGGTGCCACACAAATGGATATGAGTGCCTGCATATAATTCAGTACTTAGTTCTTGTATTGTCAGACTGACCTTCCCCTGCCTTTGCACTTTCCTACTTTCTTGCATTCTTTCTTTTTAGCTTGCGAACCAAAAGGCAGGGCACATCTTTTAAATTTCAGAGAGTTTTTAGGTGAAGGACTATTTTTCTGAAAAGCGGGGCCAAAATCTAAGAAATAAAGCAGAGGCTGTTCACCTGGGGATCTCCAAATGTTGCTGGACTGCAGCGGCCATCATCCATGGCCACTGGCCACGTTGGCTGAAACTGTTGGGAGTTATAGTTGAGTTTGGATGGCTACAGGTGAGCCACCCATTTTAAAGAACAGCTACTGCTTGGGAATATGCAGCACTTCAGGTTAAAGCTGTCTCTGTCTCCAGTCCAAAAGCAATCTGTCAATCTGAAAGCAGAGCCGTTGGAAACAGATTATGACTGGGCGTGGGAAAGTTAAGAACTGTATCGTAGTACAAGGGCAGGTAAAGCCCGTTGTTTATCTCTGGGGTTCATGCTGAAGCATAATAATAATGTAAGCAACGCTGGCATTAGGGCTTCCTGCCAACAACTGAATGAGCTGTTCTCTCCTTTGTGCAGGATTAGCCCATGTGCTGCCTTCTAGTTGTTCCTGGACTCCAGTTCCCATCAGCCTCAGCCATCATGACCAATGTTCAGGGATTATGAGAGCTGTAGTCCTACATCAGAAGGCTATCACACGGTCCAGCCCTGTCTTGGGGCTATACTAAAGCTAGACTCAAAGCAGCACCAGTGAAAAGCAATACAGTGGTACCTCGGGTTATACACGCTTCAGGTTACAGACTCTGCTAACCCAGAAATAGTACCTTGGGTTAAGAACTTTGCTTCAGGATGAGAACAGAAATCACGGCGCGGTGGCAGTGGGAGGCCCCGTTAGCTAAATTGGTACCTCAGGTTAAGAACAGTTTCAGGTTAAGAACGGACCTCCAGAATGAATTCAGTACTAACCAGAGGTACAACTGTAGAGTAATGTTCTGTGCTCCTTGTTCATGTATGTTTGCATTTAATAAATAGGATTTCTATACTGCTTAATCATCAAAACCTGTAAGCCGTTTGCATCAAATAAATTGTATTGGAGATACATGGGCACAAACTTGCATTTGCTGCTTTGTAAAAAAAATAATGGGAAGCTCTAACAACAGCGCAATCCTAAACCTATATATTCAGCAGTCAATCCCACTGATTTCAGTGGAGTTTACTCCCCGGTATGTGAGCACAGGACTGCAGACTTAAGTGTGCATAAGCACAGGAGAGGGAACTCAAAAGACAATTTCTAAAAATACTGGCAGCTCCAGTGGGTTCGACACACTCCCTTTGGCTCTCAAAAGCAAATTGCTCAGCAATGCAACAACAAACAGAATTTCACAGCAGGATAGAGCAGGTCACACCCTTGCGTGACTCTCCTGGCTTCTCGGAGAAAGAATGCATTGCTGGGAGGGGTGTGAGGAAGGCTAAATAAATATCTCCTGGCATATACTTAGAAAAACAGCTATTGTAGATGGCCAGGATAGCTAGAAATAAACTAGTATGAAAGGGGAAGAGACTGACCGTTGCAACAACAGAAAAGGAAGATTTATGAAGGCGCATAAACAAGCAAGCAAGTGAAAGTACCAGCCAGATTTGATTGCAGTGAATCTACTGACCCATGATTCCCAGATGCACCACACAGCAGTTAGCAAGGGATTTATTCCATTAATACCCCACCTTTCTTCTATCCTGGACCCCAAGGAGGCCAGGCAGCCACCCATCCAGGCACTGAACAGATGCAGGCCAGTTTAGCTTCAGCAAGATTGTCACCTGGACAATCTACCTAGAGAGTGCTGTCCTCCTTACTGGAGTGAGGAAGACATTTTTCTTTTGAGGGCCACATTTCCACCTGGATGCCAGTGGGTCATACCCAGCAATGGGTGGGTATGGATGCAGAGGGACTCTATTGCTCTCCCTGCCCCACAAGCTGTTAGGAAAGAGGAAGAGGTCTGAACTGATTGCTTTTGAAATGTGGCTGAGGCCCACCTGCACAACACACACCTACCTGAGAGCAAGCCTACTGAACCCAACAGGCGACATCCAGCATTAGTCATACTTCATTAAAATCAACAGTAACAAGTCCCTCCATCTCATTCAGTCTACTCCAAGTACAACCTAGCTAGGTATCACCCAACAGGTCTATTTTCCAAGTAGGCACATACAGGATTGCATTTTTAGGGAAAACACAAACACACACACACACACACACACACACACACACACACACTGATAATCTCAGTGTGGCTGCCCCCGTTTTGCTGAGCAGCGCCCCTGCTGAGATATGACAGGTGCCCACTCCTTACTTTCTGTAAATCACTGAGACATTTTTGTTTCAACAAGCTTTTCCAGTTGTATGAAAAGGTGTCTGCCTTAGGTTTATAAACAATAGAACATGAACACCTACTTTCAAGGTTTCTTTGAGCTGTTTTCAATACCATTTTTAGCAGTTTTAATTGTATGCTTGTAATCACCACTTGAGATGAGTGTCAAGGGCGATTAAAAAATTCATAATCATATTTCTCATTTTTTGAAGAAAAACCAACAAGCCATATTTTCATTTGCTTGATATAGGAAACAGCACACAACTGCTGTGTTGCCAACTTTTTTTATGACCCTGGATCCTGTGCCTTTAACAGCTGCATGCCATGCAGAAAATGAGCAGGGAAAACCTTTCCCAGTGGTTGAAATGAACCAAAAGAAAGCAGCTTCTGCCCGTACTCAAGGGAATGCAGGCAATTTTCATGCAAGAAGAGGATGAAGTTTCGCTCATCGAGTTGCACTCTTGCTAATTGTTGCAGTAGTAGAAACTTGTCAACTTCCCTGCTCCTGTGCCTTTAACAGCAGCAGTGATACAGTGGTACCTTGGGTTAAGAACTTAATTTGTTCAGGAGGTCTGTTCTTAACCTGAAACTGTTCTTAACCTGAGGTACCACTTTAGCTAATGGGGCTTCCCACTGCCACTGTGCTGCCGGAGCATGATTTCTGTTCTCATCTTGAAGCAAAATTCTTAACCTGAGGTACTATTTCTGGGTTAGCGGAGTCTGTAACCTGAAGCGTCTGTAACCTAAGGTACATAGAAATGTGGTAGAACATACTTATTCTGGCAGGAAGATAAAGCAAGGGGAAAAGACTGGACTGCTTCATTTCAGAATGTCATGCTCCTGTAGGGCTGCGAGATGTTCAGCTGGCCTCTGCGCTTGCGCCTTCAATTGCAAAGAATGAGCAGATTCACAGCATGAAGACAAACTTCAACTGCCATTTTCTGCTGCAGATCAAGCGGCTCTTATAAGGCACTGCTGCAAAACCTGGCTGAAAAGCTGGAAGACCAAGCCTGCTCCTAAAGGCACAGGTGAAAAGCAGGGTTGCCTATTTGTTTCTAACAGGTTCCTTACTCCTGTTTAACACCAACTTGAAGGTGGTTTCAGGTGACCTTCCCCCCATGTGTTCCAATACTGTTTGATAGAGACTAGTCCCATTGCCAAAGTGCCTGGCAGCCATGCCCCACTGTCTCTGCATTCAGCACACATGCACCTCCAGTGGTACATTCCTAGAGGCCTTCTTTGAATGCTCACATGCTGGAGGGATGCATAGCTGTCAACTTACAGATTTGAAAATAAGGGCCCAGCAGCCAAAATAAGGGACCTGCAGCCTCACCTGTTCCAGGCACTCCAGTCTTTCTGTCCTCCTGCAGTCTGGTCAAACTCATGCTGGTAGCTTCGAGAACACTGTCCAACCAACTTTGTAACCAGAGGTTCAACTGAATAGAATCTGAATCACATGCACCACAAGGCCTATGCAGCCTCAACTTAAGATGGCTCCCCGGCCTGGCTTTGCACTGCAAAGTTTGCAGCAGCACGTGCAACAAAATGGCGTCCAGCATTCAAAACCCCCCTCAGCTTGCATTAACTAGCCACACACAAGGCATGCAAGCTCCACCCTCCAGTTGTTCTTAGACTTCTTATTGGGTGAGCAACACAGCCAAGCAATACAGTTGGAGCTTCCCTCCTCCCTGGCCGGAAGGGAGGGAGAGGAGCTGCTTCCTTTGAAATTTAAGGGACATCATTTAAGGGACATCCATCAATAAGGGACAGCAGCGGGACATGGCGCTGGAATAAGTGACTGTCCCTTCAAATAAGGGACACTTGACAGCTATGGAGGGATGTGGCTGGTAAACATTTTGCTAGAAGGGAGCAGGGCTAGTTCTTGTGCCCCTCCTGGCCTGCCCATTCTCTGAGCATGTGAGCCAGGTCATCTGAACACCTCTTTTAGCAAGCGATGATGCTATCTCTATGCTGTGATAAACATCCATTTTTTGCAGACCAAGCTACTGCAGCAAGTCAGGACATTTTCCTGTCCAGCTGGCAAACTTAAGGAAAAGGGAATAAATAATCACACACGAAACATGAATTGGTTGAGTCCTCAAACTGAATAGTCTTGTGATTTGGGACACTCACAAGTGTGGCTGTCTAAAAGAAATACAAAAGGGGAACCCCCAAGTTCACAGGCATTTTAAAAATAGCTCCATTGGTACATTCTTTCACTTCCACATTGCTAGAAAGTTAGGTTTTAGCAAAAAACACACACACACATATGCAGCAATGGTCATTGGAGCATTACGCTAAAAAAAACCCACAACAGCCCAGGAAAATGTTTCAAAAGCAGTCTATAAAGAATCTGCCTCCATTTTTCAACAGATCTTGCAGACTAGGGCAGTTTTGTAGGAAGCACTGATTAGTAATTAGGCATAGCAAAAAACAGCAAGCAAAAAAAAAAAAAATCATAGAAATTTCTGAAATCCCATTTTCCTTGGTTATTTAGTTTCTCATAATATAAAACCAGGATACTGAGTTGCTCCTTGTCCAAAAGCGGGCCAACATATAATGTGTGAATGGTTGTAAATATCAGAGTTGGTACTCAAATTATTTACTTTGATGCAACTTGAAGGGCCGCAGGATTTGCAAATGAGTCTTGAGTTCAAAAGGAATAAGAAGCAGTGGTGTAAGGCAGATATTATCTGGGAAGGGAGGGGGCACTTTCTTCTGGTTATCCTTTGGGAAGTATAAAATCAGTCTCTTGGAGGATGCCGTGCAGCTCTTGCTGGTGAGTTAATGCTGAAGATATGGTAATACCATTTCCTGCATGGTCTCATCGGTCCTGAAGGACTTTGTTGCCTACTTTTCAGTCTTTCAGTGAATTGTAGGCTCTTATTGTCTTGTTATTGATGAAATCAGTCTTCTTAAAGTTAGCCTTGTAAATGAAAAAAATAAGAGAGATTAAACCAAAAGAGTTTAAATTCTCCTGCTTTCACAATATTAGAACCCAGGGTCATCCATGAACACATGGAGCGGAGGTGGTTTGGGAAAGATGGATCTGTGCATGATGCAGAAAACGATGTTGGTTTCAGACCTCTCTACAGAGCTGACCACGTGGTTTGGAGGAAGATATGCAAACACTACTAGGCAAACAGCTTTCTGGAGAACTTGCAGGATATTTGGGTAAGAAAAGGGAGACAGGAAATTAATACTTTTAATGAAATGTGGACTACCTTTATTACTTTTTGGTACAAAACACAGACTAAAAGTTCAGAGAAGAAACTGCTTCATTTTATTATGAAACACTGAACTTTTCTTTAACGATTATACTTTTAAACTGAAGTATAAATCAGAGAAAATGTGTCACTGGCTTGTCTCTTGAGGACTAAGGCTACAATCCTAACACACTTAACTGAGAGTAAGCACCACTGAATCCAATAAGGACTTACTTGAGAGTAGACATGGTTAGGATTGTGCAGTTGGAGAATTGACTTTGCAAACAGACCTGTAATACTTAAAATCAATTGAAAAACAACAACTGTGACCAACAGGAAGGTTATCGCCACAGAGCTAGTTGACAGCTTACCTTTTTGTAGGCACTGTGGAGATCGGTATGAGACCATAAAGAATACAAGAGGATGGAGGCAGCTCTGCCGGCTTTGCTAAGGAGGAGAATAACAACAACAACAGCAATCAGCATTATTTGCAAAGCAGCTCAGCTAAGTTAAAAAGAACAGGCTTTGCCCATGGGGCATTGCGTCTCAAAAAGACACAGGAAGGTACACAACAGAAAGGGGGAACGAAGAGGGAGGGAATCTAGGTTAAAAGGTAGGAAAGGAAAGAAGCACAAGGAACGAGACATGTAGATTATTATTAGTTTAATGCTCATTAAATTTATACAGCTGCCCATTCCCTGGGTTTAAAATAGTTTAGACAGATGATCTAAAACACAGCCCAGGTGAATAAAAAGGTCTTCCTTCACCTGTCACTAAAAAGACCATGGATAAAGCAGCAGGTGAGCCTCTCTGTGGAGGCTGTTGTATAGCAGAGGTACTAACCCCAAGAAGACCTTCAATTTGGTACTTGCTCACCTAATTTCACTTGGCAAGGCCACCTTGAACCAAGCCCAGAAGAGGAACTCAATGTCTGTGTAGGTATATACAGAGGAAGGAGGAGGTCTTTAAGGTGGATTTCAGGAAGCAGTGAGTTGCCAAAGAGAAAGGGGAGTTGGAGAAGGGGTGATGCAGGCACAAAATACAAATCATAACCTGAGGTTTAGCAAGGAGGAAGGGATTTTGGCAGAATCAAGATGATGAGAAGGCAAATGGGAAAGAGACTTTAGAGAAGATAGTGTGAAGATATTTAAAAGAAAAAGAGCAGGAGCACATGCTGCAGTAAACCAACAGAGAGCAACAGAGGGAATGTAACAAAGAAGAAATGTGGGCAAAATAAGACACAGAAAAGCCCCGCCCCCAGCAGAATCAAGAATAAAAGAGGGGCAATTATTATTGGGTTGTATCCAATGCTAGTAATGCAAAACAGAGAAGTTAAATATACATGATTAACTTAGATTCCATTAACTTCAATGGGTTTAGGTAGATGAAATCCCCAATAATAATAATAATAATAATAATAATAATAATAATTATTATTATTATTATTATTATTATTTAATTAATTTCTTATCCACCCTTCACCATGAGATCACAGGGTGGATTACATCAAATTTAAAAATACAGTTTAAAAATCAGTTGAAAGCAAATAACCCTACTCAAGAGGATAGGAATGAATATCTGTCTCTCTCTAGTATCAAATGCCATGGTAAAGAAGTGTGGCTAAGAAAAAGGTAAAGCAGAAAGGGAAAACAAGAAGAAATGAGAAAATAAAATATTTCCAGTGGAGGGAGATTGAAATGGATGCATTTTAGGAATATATAAAAGTTGGAAATGGCACAACACTGGCATGGGTTTGAGAACTAGGTCTACAATGCCAGTGATTCTGTAAGAAAACAAAGGGATACAGTAACTGGACCACATAACTGCAGGCAGAAACAGTATCAAGGAAATGTAGTTATCACTTGAGTGCAACCTCTTGAAAGTATTGAAATGTTTTTATATCAATTATACCACTCACTAAACTCAATTGCATGCTGATGCCAACCTAAACAAATACAGTGGTACCTCGGGTTACAGACGCTTCAGGTTACAGACTCCGCTAACCCAGAAATAGTACCTTGGATTAAGAACTTTGCTTCAGGATGAGAACAGAAATTGCAAGGTGGCGGCGCGGCAGCAGCGGGAGGCCCCATTAGCTAAAGTGGTGCTTCAGGTTAAGAACAGTTTCAGGTGAAGAACGGACCTCTGGAATGAATGAAGTACTTAACCTGAGGTACCACTGTAATTGCTCACAGCAGAGCATGCCAAGTATTGCCCTGAAACAAGGTAGTTCTTTCGCACTGCCGGGATACCACACAGGGATCTCTGGACAGCAGGACAATGCTGGGGACACTGCTTATTTTATGCTTTTTTGGGGGGCGGGGGGGCAGGCAGATATGAAAGTGGCTCACCTGTCACTTAAGCTGATGTTCAGAACCTTTGAGATGCCATCAGAGTTCAAGAGAAGCCGAGCATTCTGGGAGCTGTTCTGAGTCAGGTTGTATAAAGCGTAGCAAGCGGAAGCCGTGGTCTCGTTGGCAATGTCAGAGGTTGGGGCAGCATCTGGAAGCACGGCAACCAAATCTGGCAACACTTCTCTGGCTAGAAGGTGAAACATGATGTGCCCTTAGAATCCTCAAGTCTAAAGCTCTGCAGCTGTCTGCTCAAACAGTATCCAGCAAGTAATATTCAGCATTTTTAATTTGCAAAACACTTTAGATGGAGTTTTCTTTAAAGATGCTTACTCCACAAAAACTTTATGGGGCATGGCACTTTTTCATTAGGTTTATCCAGAGGTTGGCTTCTGTTTACCAGTGATCCACTGTGCATCTAGGGCCCCACTCACCAGGATGAGTAGAAGGGCCCCCTGCGATTATCTGAGGACTTTTTAAAGGTGTCCCCTCCATGAGAGGTCCGGAGGGTGGCAACATGAGAGGGGGCCTTTTCTGTGGTGGCTCCCCGCTTGTGGAATGCTCTCCCCAGAGAGGTTCACTGGCACTGCCATTACATATATGTAGGTGCCAGGTGAAAACGTTCCTCTTGATTGATTAAACCATCTATGGACTTTAAAATGTGCCAGGATTATTTGTTCTGGAGTGGGGCACAGCAGAAGTGGTGCCAGTCCAATCTTGATTCCCTAGTGTGAACAGGATTTGAATGCTATTATAGAGCTAATGGAAACAACCAGCACAGATGAAACAACACAGACTGAACTTCCATTATCATCCCAGATAGAAAACATTAAGATGAATCAAGTCCACACACGCAGCTGTGATTGTTTATTAAGGCAATCCTTTATTATTCCTATTATTAATGGAAGGGGATTTTCATCAAGCTCAGCTTTCTTTATATACTTACAATGCATTTAACAGTAATCTGACACTGAAGTAATTTTGGCCAGTCATTGCACATTTATTTACCTATTTCATTCTGCAGCGAGGTGTTGCGAGACAAGTTCCTGAGCAAGGAGACGGCCGTTTTCTTAACACTTGGACAGCTCACATGCAGCATGTTTCGAATACTTGGGAGACCGTTGGCCTTCTTGACAATGACTTGGGCTACTCCAAATGGCATCTGTCAGAAAACACACACAGCTTCTTCA
This sequence comes from Podarcis bocagei, assembly GCF_964188305.1. NCBI lineage: Eukaryota > Metazoa > Chordata > Lepidosauria > Squamata > Lacertidae > Podarcis > Podarcis bocagei. The sequence goes on from NC_138135.1 coordinate 23,062,704, forward strand.
GGCATAAGCGAAACCACCAGCACGGCCAGTTGTCAGAGATGATGGGAGTTGTAGTCCAACAATATCTGGAGGACACCATGTTGTTCAAACGTGTCTACACCATAGACATGGCAGGTTTACAAACCATTCCCTCTCTCAAGGACAGCTTCTGCTCTATGGTAAGCGAAAGGAATTCTCAGCTCCCATATCCAACTATAGTTCCCAGGATCTTTTTGGGTGCAGCCATGCCAGCTAAACTGGTCTAAACCAATTATAATTTCATTGCATGCCACTGAGAGACATTAGAGCTAATTCAGTTCCAGAGCTGTACTAGACACCTAATAGGATGTCCCAGTTCCATTTCAGCCTTTGCAAGGTGCTCCCGCAACAATATTGCCGCCTGCCCCCTACGCACAGCAGATAAGGAAAGGGAATAGCCTGGTCAGAAATAGTGCAGCTGGTCTCAGAAGAAACTTCTTTGGTGGATGCAGCAGCACTGATGGCTGCTACTCAACTAACATTGGAGAACGGAGTTAAGTGGCAAAGGCACAGCAGGAGAATGATGTGAGATCCAGCATGGAGCGGTATATCAGACTAGGACAGAGATAGGGAACCTGTGCTGGACTACAGCTCCATAAGCATTGACCATCTGGGCTGGGGCTGATGAGAGTTGGAGTCCAGCAGCTTCTGGAGGATCACAGATTCTCTGAACAGGGTTGTTGTGAGGATAAAAACATGCCACCTGAAGCTCCTTTGAAAGAGGATGGGGTAGAAATATATATATATATATATAATGCACAGCACAGGGGACAGTGATGGCCTCAGGTTTGTGTGCGTGTCTGTTGGCAAGGGGCCCCCTTCTCTTCCTTCCTGCAATTGCCGCCCTGTTCTGCCTCTGCTTCTAGTAACTATCTTCCACTGCTGCCTTGGGAGAAAATGGCAGACAAATGAGTTGGTGGCAGCTCTTGTTCCTTCTGCTGCCTCTCTTCCATTGTTCTCTGGCCCTGTCCCTCTGGAGGCAGAGAGATGAAGTGGGTGAAGAGGTAGCCATGGCAAGAGAGGACCACCACTGGCACAAGGGAGCTCTGGCAATCAGCAGTGGAGCTTCCTGTTGAGATGGGGGCCCAACAATTCCAACCCCTGACTCTGGCCCTGAAAGTTTAGAATCAGATCTCCTTTACTGAACAATGTGAAAAGCATTTCTTCAGATGATATTTACTGGAAGATCAAGGAGGCAAAAGTAGTTCTCCCTCAGGTCATAGTCCAGTGCTGTAACCATTACACCTCACTGGCTCTCTGTATTGAGAGCCAATACAGCAGGAAACTGTAAATCCGTCTCATGAGGTCATCAAAAGCATATTGAACTACAGGGGAGGGGCTGAAAGGAAAGAAAGATAAAAGGGTGAATCCCTCTCTTTCTACTTACAGGTCCACTTCCCGCTGTGAGGTTCTGCAAAGCTCCCAGCGATGCTTCCTGGGTAAAGTTCCTTGTGCTTTTTGCTATTAAGGACAGATATATCCTTATCAGGGTGGAATGCCAGAGGGTTTCAACACCTCGGGGGTTGCTCTTTTCCTCAGGGAGCGGCAGGTCCTGCTGCTGCTAAACATGCAGATGCATTAAACAACCAGAAACAAAACAGTTAAAACCACCCCCAGTAAGGCTCACCTTTCTGGATCTAACCAAAAGGAGCCCAGCGCTAATGCCTCCTAACAATGGGCTGCCAATCCTAAATCAGTAACCCTGAATCAGAGTGAAATGCTGTCTGAAAATCCTTGCAGGATGAAGCTCAGCAGGTACTAGATGTTAAGCCAAACCATTTTGTCCGCGAGTCCATCGCAGCATCAGAAAGGACCACAAGGCCGTCTATTTTACCGTTTTTTCACTCCATAAGACACACTTTTTCCCTCCTAAAAAGTAAGGGAAAATGTGTGTGTGTGTCTTATGGAGTGAATGCAGGTGGGAGGCAGGCGGGAAAAGCCCCCAGCTCTTGGCGCTCCACGCGGCTCGTGAAAGGGGAGCGCTGAGCAGAGCCTGGGATGCATACAGGCTCTGCTCAGCGCTCCCTTTAAAAATATTTTTTTTCTTGCATTCCCCCTCTAAAAACTAGGGACAGGTCAGGTGCATCTTATGGAGCGAAAAATATGGTACTTTCCTCGCTCTGTGTAGCTGAATCAATGAAACACATTGCCAGCTGTGGCAGGAGCTGCCATGAACCTCTCCCCCTGATCTGGATGTTGTTGCCTTCAGAGCAGATGCTTCTGGAGAAGCCTGGCAGGAGCACTCTTAAAGGGTTTCAGACCAGGGTCTTGCACAGCCCTACTCTACCTGGAAATGGGACCTTCTGCATACAAAACGTGTCCTCTGCACACTAGGCTGCTTGAAGCTCCTTCCCCCAAATAACAGCCCTCTATTACCTGCTTCGCTTTTCTGCTCCTTGTTCCAAAGCATCCAATGCTGCTGTCACTAGTAGGAACATTTCTTCTTTGCATGTAGATATTCTGTGCATAGCTACCAGGGAGTTCGGACTCCAGTTGGTAGGAGAGATTGTGAAGGATGCACACACAGTTCTCCGTGGCCTGGATGGGAAAACAAATGTGCATTATTCTGGCTGTGTAAATAACTGGAAGCAATCGCTAAAGACCTGCAATGCACTTTTGTAACTGGCGCTTAGATGTCTGGCATTAGAATTTCAGAACATTGCACTGCTGTCTTGATTTTCTCCAGTGGTAGCCCAGGTGAAAAGCGCCCCAAACATTTAATGTCTCAGGTCAGCTCTGGATCCTGAGTAGGGCAGCCTTCCCTCATCTGGTGACTTCCAGATGTTGCTGCACCACAATCCCCATCAGCCCCAGCTGGCATGGTCAATGGTGAGGGATGATGGGAGTTGTAGGCCATTGACATCAGGCACAACATTGGTTATTTCTGTCCTAGAGACTCAGAAAATCCCTTCATTTGGAAAGCTTACCTTATCATCTGGCTGGTGGTCTGCGGTGGTGCCTTGGATATAATACACCAGCGATTCAATCAACCCTTCACATTCTCTCATCTTTTTCCTCCCTTCAGGGCCAGCAGAGCTCATGTTTCTACAAAAAGGGAAATAAAATTGGTTACAAGGATGCTGTACAATCAGCTTCAGCTCTATGACAGGTTTCTGTTTCTGTAGCAGAGGGTGCTAGTCCCTGTGCAGAAGGGCTCCAACTTCAGGTTGCTACTTAAGAATACACGTAAAAGGCAGGAAAGCAAACTCAGCACTGAAAATGCTCTGGTTTATACAGGAGGAAACCAGCTCTTCAAACAGCCAGCAGGGAACGCCAATGCAATGCTTTGCTTGCACTGATGATGCAATCTGTAAAGATGAGAGCTGTGTTGTTTACCCTAGATGGGCAGCCTGACCCTGCAGACTTAGGCATCCCTAAGCCCACTGGAGTCAATGAGCTCAGGCACACCTTCCCAAGAATTGGGTTGTTAAAGTTATAACTCATCCAAATGCTGTTGTGTCTTGGGTGGTTATCCTGACCCAAGCTCCTTAAAAATTTCTAACAGGCCAGAAACAGCAAGAATTTTCCTACCATAAGACATAGGATCTACAGGGATGTTTCCAGCAATTTGGTCCATATTTTTGCTTTCCATTATTATGCAAAAGCTCTTTACTAGTCAATGTGCAAGTACCACTGGAAGCTACATAGCACTATTGATGCAACATACAACAGACAATACAGCAGCACAAAGAAAATACACACGATTTAGGGTCCATCTCGATGAAGGAGTCCGTTCTTAGGTTGATTCTAGTTACAATTAAATCCCCCAAAGCTTCCACCATTGGGCAAGGTCACCACATATGCCACAGTGTGCCTTGGAAGCCACATCCCCTCTAGCAAAGCTGTTTATGCCTCCTTGCGACTCTAAAGTACCTAACTGGTGTATAATTGGGGATTTGAACTTATTTCCTGTGTTTCATTAAAGCAAGCACGTATCTAATAGGTATCATGTTATCTGCAAACGTCCTCTTGAGAATTCAATCCATGTTTATAGGGGAGCAATCCCCTTTGAAGACCGCAAAGTGTATTCATCAGTAAATATACATAGGATTGGGCTGAAAATATGACACTAAGAAACTTTTTTCTTCAGCCTCCTGTTGATTGGCTTACCTCTTTACAAATAAAGGTTAAAAAGTGTGTGTTTGTGTGTGTGTGTGGGGGGGGGAATCAGAATCTCACATCAGTGAACCCATGAATAAAAGAAGGCAAAATACATCACTAAAGCAAGTTAAAACACTAGTTTTTAACAAATGGCAAAGTGTGGTGTAATTACAGTTAACCATAGGGAAAGCCTTGATAAAGGATCAGAGTAGTGTCTTCTGATCTCCTGCCCCAGCAAAAACTGCATTCTGAACCAACTGAAGTTCCTGAGCTCTCCTCTCGGTCAGCCCTAGCCTAGTTACAGTGGTACTTCAGAAGTTTAATAGAATTCGTTCCGGAAGTCGGTTCAACTTCCAAAACATTCAGAAACCAAAGTGTGGCTTCTGACTGGCTCCTGCAATCGGGTTCCAAAGAACGTTCACAAACTGGAACACTCACTTCTGGGTTTGCGGTGTTCGGGAGCCAAAATGTTCAACTCGCAAGGCGTTCAGGATCCAAGGTACAACTGTACTTCCTAACACTCCCTGAGGACTTTTCTTCTTCTTCTCCTCTCTATAAACTTCCAGATCATTATTAGCCCAAAAGCAGCCACCACTGTGCTCTGTTTTACACAGAGATGCCTGCTGGAAAGAACATGTTCTTTCTTTTGCCAGTTTGCAAGCTTTGTTGACAGTAGCATGTTTGCCGTGGCCTTGCTCATGCACACACAGAGAGTTTTGTAGGTATGCCAGAGCTAAATAAAACAAAAACGATAGGGATGGAGTTTTCAGCACTGATGCTTGAAGAGCAGTGCAGTGGGCGGATTTCAAAACAAAGTGAGTAGCTGCAGTTACAGAACAGAGATATTGACAGTGGCCCTGCTGCTCTGCAACACGTGCATTTCTCTCTCTGGGGGCATGGCTCTGGAAATACAATGGTTCTGCTGATTTTCTGGGTGGTTCAGCTTGAATGGGAAATGCTGAGCCACGAACAGCACATATTGGCTAACATCTGTGACGTCACAAACACACTACCCTCCTCTAATCCCTGGAACAGTGTTGTGCCACTTTTTTTTTTAACAAGGCAGATGGTACCACCTGGTGATGTGGGGATATGTGAGACATAGGGCTGAAAAGGAGGAGTTTGACTTACTGGTATGTATATCTATCACACATGTTTCAAAACTGGACTTGTGCTATGGTGAACAAGCTGCTACGTGCTTTTTTAGTAGCTTACATTTGTTACCCAACTCAGCAGCTGGAAGATGGCATACAACTCCCAGCCTCTCCTGGTACTTTTGTTTTTGCTTTTTTGGCTACAGAACAAAGATGTTGAGATCTGAGCATGAGAGAAAGAGCAGGACTTGCTTTGTGTAAATCGGCTTGTTTAACAGCTGAGGCAGAACATTTTAAGGAGGTAAGCCTTAACAAAAAAATTTAAACCCCTACAATTTGAATGAATATTTCATGCCAAAGAGAAGATCAGATTCTTTAGTGTTTATAGTGTAACAGAAAGCCTTGTGTTGGACACAGTGCCAGTTATGCAGTAATTAACACAAACACCACAACAAAGGCAAAATGTCAAACATCTATCTAGTACTTTGAATGTCTAAGGAAATAAGTTTACTTTGCTTCCCAAATTTATTCCACAGTTGGAAAGTGAAGCAAGCTCAACAATAAAAAACTGCACTCAGACCATGTGGTGGGCCGGACTATATTTTGAAAAAAAAAAATGAACGAATTCCTATGCCCAACAAATAACCCAGAGATGCATTTTAAATAAAAGGACACATTCTACTCATGTAAAAACAAGCTGATTCCCAGATCGTCCATGGGCCGGATTGAGAAGGCGATTGGGCTGCAGGTTGCCTACCCCTGGGATAAACATATTGATGTACCTTGAGAGGAGCAGTATATAATTAAGAAACTGGTATTTGTTGTGCCATTCACAAACTTCGCTCCAATATCAGTTGTAGGAAATGAGGAAATGATAACTGTGTACACAGAGAGGCGTGTTCCTGCAAATCAGGTACTGGGCCTCTATAACAGCAGCTGTGTTGATAGCTGAGGGAGAAACACACACACACACACACACACACACACACAGGCATCGTGTCCTGGGTAGGCAAGGCGAGTGAAATCAAAAGGGACATGCTTGTTGCCTAACCATCTAACAAAATTGGTTTTACTATTTAATGAGCTTGTCGAAGACTTACACAAATTCTGCCTACAATAAACTGCGTGTATGGCTGCATTCACATGGCAATTTGTTCTGTTTCCCTAACTGTTACTTTCCGTATTATATTTGAGTCTTCACACGATGTAAAACCTACTTCTGGAAATATGGTGGAAGTCTTGTGCTCATTACTGTGTTAACTGTTCTCCAGAAATTTGCTTGCAACTCCATTAACCAAGAAAGTTGTGGGTGTGAACTGATGGGATTAGGGGTGGTATACAGGCAAACTGTTCTTTCTGGCCATTTTAATGGGCAAATCATGGAGGAACAGGAGCACGCATGCGCAGAAAGGGTGGGGGAGCAGTGACATTGCCCAATGACTTCTGCTGTTGTGCCACACCAGGCCCACTAGTGTGGGAGCCTGCACTTCTAAATTTGCCACTACGCTAATATCAGGAATTCCCCTTGGAAAGACAGTATGTGACATGGCACAGTGTCACTCTCAAGCAGACATTGCATAGGTTTGAATTTCACCATATAGATCCACCACTGGTCAAAGCATTGGCAAAACTGTGTAAAAGAAGAACTTCAAAATCTTCTGTCGTCTTATCTTAACAGCAAGAGCATCCTACCCTCGCTGAAAATTACTACAATTTTGTTTTTGCTGGAAAGCAGGTCAAATAATTTAGCCCAGCTGTTATCTCTGCAAGTCTAAAACCTTTATTAAGAGCAGCTCAGGTGTGTTATGCATAATGTACCATTACATCAACAATATAGTCTTCTTTATGCAATATAGGCTGCAGGCTATAGGTTTTAAAAAACACCTGAGCAGCAAATGTATCAGCTATTACAAAAGGAAGAACTAATTAGGGATTTGTAATCTGGCAGATGTACAAGTAGTTAGGTAAATTGTTTGTTAGCAGGTTTCCCTGTGTGCTCTGTCACCAGCTTTTGCAGATCTCTTTTAAGATACACACCGCAACATATATAACTTCACAAAGTAGAAAGGCTCTGGGAATGTTAATTTGGCATTCAAAAAGGATATTTTTAGTGCTCCAGAAGCCTGCAGCTCCGCATATGCTTAGTGCATAAGCAAGGAAATAGAGAACATTTTCAGGGAAAACACAATTGCCCTCCCTACAAGGCAATGCAGCAAACCCGTGTCTGTATTTTAAAATCTTAGTTGGCAAACTATAGCTTAGATAGCATCCCTTTAAGCAAGGAATGGGGAACCTTTATGTTGCTCAGCTATACCTCTCATCAACCACAACACAGCCAATTGTCAAGGCTGATGGGAGCTGTAGTCCATATGGAGGGCCAAGCACCCCCCACTCCTGCCTTATGTTTTCATCTCTGCAATAGCAAAACATCAGGAGAAGGCAGGAAGGGATTTCCCCATTGTAGGACATTCTGTCCTTGGAAGATCTTTTGAACCTGAGCTGAGCTATATCCAGGCAGCAGTGCTTTCAAGGGTCCTGGGATAAGGGAAATGGTAGTTAGTTGCCTGCTTTGTGAAGTTTAAGAAGCAGGTGTAGGAAAGATCTTTTCAAGACAGGCAGGGTTCAGAACTGTCAAGGTTACAGCTTAATTCCGTACAACACAGTAATTAGAATGCCAGCTTTTATGACACTGAAATTCACTCATTGTGAAATAAAGCATATATCTGTTTTATTACAGTTTACTAAAGTGAAGAGCCTATGCTCTCTCTCTCCCCCCCCCCCGGTTAATTATTCTTTGCAGAATTACATCAGTGGCCTTGTAGCACTCCCACAGCCAGGCGAATGTAACTGAATCCGTTCAGCTACGACTGTGTGCAACAGAAACACTGTTTGCTTCCTTGTGCAACCAAGGATCAAGGACCTGAGAAACAACAACAACCTTTTCCATGGAAATTCTACCCTCTGATGACTGGACATCCTGATAGCTGGCCTCTGCAAGGTAAAGGTAAAGGGACCCCTGACCATTAGGTCCAGTCATGACCGACTCTGGGGTTGCGGCGCTCACCTCGCTTTTTTGGCCAAGGGAGCCGGCGTACAGATTCCGGGTCATGTGGCCAGCATGACTAAGCCGCTTCTGGCGAACCAGAGCAGCGCACGGAAACGCCGTTTACCTTCCCGCCGGAGCGGTACCTATTTATCTACTTGCACTTTGACATGCTTTCGAATTGCTAGGTTGGCAGGAGCAGGGACCGAGCAATGGGAGCTCACCCTGTCGCAGGGATTTGAATCGCCGACCTTCTGATTGGCAAGTCCTCTGTACCCACCCACAATTTTTGCTAGATTATCCAAAGTGCTCCCAAAGCTTTTCCTGGCAGGAAATGCAGACCCTTGCCTTTTCCTTGAGGAAAAGTAGAAACATGGAGTCAACATCCTGTGCCCGCATGTTGAACCTTTGACAGCACAAACCACGCTAAGCCCAGCCTAATGTTAAGAGTAGTGGATTCCATAGTGATCAAATTGCAAGGAAGTGCTGACAGGGAAATCAAAGGCAGGAGGGAGGAAATTTAGGCCCAGGAATGTGACACTCCAGAAGCTGGACTCCAGCTCCCATCAGCCCCAGAAAGCACAGTTAATGGCCAGGGATGATGAGTGTTGTAGTCCAATACGTAGAGGGACACATGTGTCACACTTCCAAGTTTTAACAATTAAAAACAAAACAAAACTACAAATCTGAAAATATAAGGTTGCAAACAGCAGGATCCACTCCCTTGCAGGGATATCCGGCCATTTTTACACACTTTAAAAAACCGTATTTATTCTAAAAACGTTTTAAATAAGCAAAACTTCTTTCCAGAATCTCCTGTGGTGTCCCCCCCCACTTTTCTTTGCAACCCAACAGATTATCCTCCTTCTGTCAGAGCTTTCTGTTAGTCCTCTGCAGAGAATTTGAGTTACTTTAGCGCAACACAGTGTGTACGAAGCCTTGACTATAATCAATATTAAAAGTCATCAGGTTTTAGATACTTTGGGAGAATGAATGAGACCAAATATTGCCTACATGTTTTCTTCTTGTTTGTTACTTCTTAGTAAAACTGGGTTACTTCTTAGGCTTTCTGCTGTGCTGCTTTTGTCCGCTGAGTGTTTGGCTGAAACTGTTGCAGAGCAGCTCTTGATGGCTGCAGAGAATGATGCTTCCTGCCAGCGAACATGTTTGCCTGCATCATCTCCATTTGTGGTGACTTTGGTTGCCTGGGCATAAGCTCCCTTAAACAACCACCAAGGGGTGCCCAATAACCTTCAGAGACCTGGCCCAGGATGAAAAACCAGGCTGCTATCAAATCCTCTATGAATTCTAGAGTGCTTTGTGGGGAAACCTCCAGGTTGTCTAAGATGGCAAAAAAATAGGAACAGTTTCACCAAATAAACGAAGAACTAAATGACTATGGTTTGAATAAAAACACAAGACATCATAGGAAGCTGCCCAGACCAAGTTGGACCATTGGTCCATCTATCTCAGTATCGTCTACATTGACTAGCGGTGGCTCTTGAGTTCAGGACATCTCGAGTCTTGCCTGGAGATTGTGAACCTGGGACTTTCTGCCCCCTGAATGACAGGCCCTTTCCCTGCACCCAGCTTACCTCAGGCATCCTGTAGCGTTGTAGAAGATATCTGGGTCAGGTACAATGCTTGATTTCGTATAATCTCTATCTGGCCAGCCCGAGTAAGGGATGAGAACAGTCTCCGTCAATGGCTGCAGGGCTTCTCGGACCAGCAAGATCTTCAGCTGGTCATTGGAGGAGAGATTCCATAGCAAACCTGCAAAAAGCATAGGGAACAAGAAAACAACATTGGCTCTCCATTCACAGGACTTCATCTGGTAGTGACAGGCATTTCCCTGGCTCTTTGATAAAACTAAGTCAAGCTCCAATTGCATGAAGAGCTTCTTTGACAATCTGGTCATGGATCTACCAGGTTGTCAAAACTTTCCGAAAGCAACCTGTTACTTTCATTGTGTTGGGTGTCAAGGAGAAAAGGAAACCTGGGTCTGATCTGGAGATCTGCACATATTAAAAAATGTGAATGCAAGAGATTTAACAGCTGTGCTTTCTGGTTTTTTTTTTGTTTTTTTTGGAAATAGATTTTGCAAGTATCATCTGGCAATATATCACACGCACAGTGGCTCCCCTCTACAAAGAGAACTATTGTTTGTTCAGTTAACTGCTCTAGATTTCAAAACACATCTCCTAAAGTCTTAGCTCAAGGCAGATGGCATTTCAATCTCAGCACCAAACCTCTCCTCTGACCTTTGGCTCAAGGATAATCACCCTTTTGTAATATGCAGATACAGTAATTGCATTGTCATCTCAGTGGGGGAGGTGGAATAGCAGTATGCACAACTTTGGCATTATTGCCATACCTGTGCATGTTATGACAGCAGAAGCTAAGAAACAAGGTAAATAAACCCCACTGAAGGTAGTGTAATAGTTAATGTGTTGGGGTGGATAGAATTTTGGGGTTGGGAATGAGAGAAAAAGGTTCAAATTGTGGATTAATCATACATCTCAGTGGTTGACTGAGCAACTCACTATTTGTTAGACTAAAATATGACTGATATAAACTGATATAAACATGAATGCCTCCCATTCCCTTATCTGCCATGTCCAGCAGTTATTTCACAGGAAACCTATCAGAAAATAAATATGGGAACCTTGAATGAGCTAAGCACAGTAAAATAATTTGCATACTTGAGAAGTATTATAGTTTAGGAGCCAAGAAAGGTAAAGAAAGAGTTGGGAACATGTGGCACTCCAGATGTTGGACTACCACTCTCATCATCCCTGACCACTGGACATGGTAGCTGGGATGTTGGGAGTCCAACAACATTTGGAAGGTTCAAAGGTTTCCCACCCCTTACTTAAAAGCAAAAGCCAGGAACTAGTGCAGTGCAATGGTTAAGTGAGTGAGTTGTGAATCAGAAAGACCTCGGTTAAATCTCACTTTCACAACTATATAGCCTCAGTAGTTTTGCCAACTTTTCAGTGTGCCACTGCAAACTCTGGCATGATATGTAGGAAGCAACAGCTGAAGCTCTTTAAAGTGTGGAGGTACATAGTGGCTTCACTGGCTAATTCTTGCACATCGCGGCTGCTGTCTAAAGCCCAGACGTAGGGAGAGATTAAAAAGTTGGCAGCTCTATTCAGATAGCAGAGGTGGGGGATCTGAGGCTTTCGATATGTTGTTGGACTATAACTCCCATCATTCCTGACCATGGTGGCTGAGGCTGATGGGAGCTGGAGTCTAACAATGGATTTCCCATCCCTGTCCTAAACCACTGTTAAGTGCTAAGTTCTTGTGTATTATTATCTGCATTGCCTGACGTGGAGAACAGTGGGATGGATCAAAATTGCAAAAAGAAGTCGGAAAGATGGATGAACTAGCTTAATTAACTGTACTCTGATGGGCACGTGAGTTAAAGGAAATCTTGCAGAGAGAGGTACTTGCAGAACCAGGTCGTTGGGACGTAGCTGCACCGCATGCATGTGACTTCCATACCCCTTGGGACTTTCCATGGTAGGAGACTTAGAACAGGATGGGTGTGGCTGCCTTTCCTATGCATGTTTTATTTCACGACAGGTCTGTCTGTCTGTGCTATAATCCTCCTTGCAGAAGGAATGTTCTTCCATTTCTCAGATGTATGCAGTATGAGACAAGATCAAGAGGTTAGACACTCCCTGAAGGCTTGGCTGGCTCCCCTTCAAAAGCTTGTTTTGGCTGCCTCGGCTTTGCCTCTCTCCGTCGCTACCGAGATTACCCCATAATAAAGAAAGCTTTGGTTCCTATCAGCCCTGGCACTCACTCGCTCCTAGCTCCTCTTCCAAGTGCCTTTCAACCCCTGCAAAGCATTTGTTGCTGATGGAATGGGAAATGAAGCCAGTTTCTTGGAGCTACAGCTTCATGGCTTTCTGTATGACCTTGAGAAAGGCGCTTTAGTAGTCCTGGCAGCTAAGCGATGGAAGAGAAAGCAACTTCCATGTACTGTATACATTTGAGAATTTCCCTTGGACTCATGAAGCCACGTTTGTGCACATGAAACAGTGTTTAAGAAAACAAAAACAAAATTCTATTGCTTAGAATGTGCACCAGCATCTGATCTGAATACTAAAACCACGCAGATTTGCATAAGTTAAACCATGCAGATGTGCATAATTTCCTCATTTTGTATAATTTATTCTGCTTTTTCTTGTGCGTCAGGGAAAGGGATTACAGAGGACAATGGACACCCTTCTCCTTTACCACGGCACATCCATCTCTGCCAGCCCTACTCCTTGGCTACTGATCAGAGTGACAAAGCACACATTATTATTAACAACTATGAAATGTATTACCTGCCCTTTACCAGCAGGATGAAATACTCCTTAGCATGTTCAGGATTGCAGCCTTAAAGGCCTTTGAATTGTGGCAATGCTCCTTGCATAGCTCAGTTTCTAGAGCATGAGACTCTTAATCTCAGGGCTGTGAGTTCAAGCCCCACGCTGGGCAAAAGATTCCTGCATTGCAGGGGGCTGGACTAGATGACCCTCGTGGTCCCTTCCAATGCTACAGTTTCATGAGCCACTGTTTACATGTGTTTTCATGTTCAATGGTTGAGCAAATAGGAGGGAACCTTTTCCCTCCCTGGCAGCAGACGAATGCTGAAAGACAAAGCCAGTGCATGCAAGAGGATTTCACCTTAGTTTACTTTTGCTTAGTGGGACAAAACAAGAGTTGGACTGAGTAAACAACTCTTGATAAGATTGGAGGTTAGATGGCTTTCAAGGGGGATTAGGCAAATTCATGGAAGGTAAGGTTTGCACATCTGGCAGCGCCAAAAGCATGGCTTGGCGCATGGCTTAGTATGAATGTGCTTATTCCCAAAGAGGATATCACACCTAGTGTTTGATGTTGCATTGTGTTTTTACTGTTTTTTGTTGGGAGATGCCTAGAGTGGCTGGGGCAACCCAGTCTGATGGGTGGCATCATCATCATCATCATCATCATCATCATCATCATCATCATCCCTAGGCTTTTTAGGTCAGGGCAGCACTGCAGCTAAGTCAAGGTTCGGCATAGGGTTTTGTGCAGTTATGGTTTATGTTTCTTCTCCTTAACCACAATCTGTAGCTAAGGTTTGTCTTATGGTTACAGGTCACAGTTTAAGGAGACGTATCTCAGGTTCAGATTACAGTACATGCCAAGACAAACCCTTTGCTTAGTTGCCCTCTGGCTTTGACCTGAAAAGCCCAGGGAGGAGTGAAACATGTGCAAGTTCCTCTCTGGCAGCCAGCATCTTCATGCAGCCACGGACAGCCACTCTGGCTTGCTGTGACATGCAAAACAGGCCACGGGCCATTAGGCATGCTGGCTCTATGGAGTGGCAAGCTGCCAGGCGTTGGGAACAGGCGCAACAGAGGGATGTTGCCTTTAAGCCCTTCCTTGTAGGCTTCCCGGTAGTACCTGGTTGGCCACTGTAGGAAACTAGATCCTTGACTAAAGCAGGTCTTTTGGCTGTTCCAGCAGGACTTTTCTAATATTTTATCCTCGTGGCTTTTAACAATAGGACTTTTGTTATCTCTGACAGGTGGAGCTCACAGCTCCGGGAAGGAAAGAGCAATACAACCTTGAGATTAAAGCAAACCTTGCACCTGGAAAGATCTAAGACGCCTCGGTACTTAAAAATGAAGTCTAGCTATGAAAAGCAGACCTTATCCCTCCCCACCATCACACAGGGAATTTCTGCTGACATCTGCAAGACATCCTGCAGGTTTTTCACACTGGCTTCTCAAAAAAAACAAACCTCGAAAAAAGCACCAAGAAAGAGGCACCCATCCTCCCACCAGAGATTTCGACAACTCCTACGAGAGCTATATCAGGTGCTGCCCGACTCCACAAACATTCCTGAACAGTGACATGCTAGCTACAAAATCAGCAGAGGTGTTACCAGAGGTTAACATTATCAGCTTCTCTGAAGACTCTTCACCCCCCCGCCCCTTCCGCAGCCCCAACAGCCTAATTTGTGGTGATTAATCTGGAGAGGGGCTGTCAGCATTTCAGAGAGTGGGAAATTCTGGCGTGCTGTTCCTTTCCCAAGCCTTTCCACTCTCTGTTATCATGCGCAATGCCGTTACATTATTACACAGGCCTCTATTTAATCATCTGCAATTGATGGGTTAAGAACATCAGGGCTTTGCTCATGCAGTAATTCCTGAATCAGCTTAAGAACAAGAAATTCACAGCTTCCTGGAACACTGGAAGTTATTCCACAAGTTGGGATAAATGAAGGCAAAGTTGTCCCCTTTCCAACATTTTGTCTCAATCTCAGGAACAATCCCTTAGAAAATGTAACATGCACAATATTGTAATCCCATAGTATTTTTCACCTAATTGCCTCTCTTTAAATATAATCAGCAGAATTGGGTGGTGGAGCTACATTTCGCCCTGACATGCTGGCTTTCTAAGTTAAGGGAGTCCCCACTCCTGAAGAACACACAAAATGTGCACCCCCACCTGCAGACTGAAGTGGCCAGCTTTGGTTTACTGTGATGGAGTGAACATTCAGGCTCCGGGAGAGGAGTATCATACACATATCCTCCCTTATGTTTTTTTAGTCTTGCCATGCACTGAGCAAACCCAAGATTATATGTAGTGTGTCATGCAAAAGCCAGGCTCTTGGTTAACCTTTCTCTTCACCAACCATGAGATGCAGCTAATCCTAACCCCTTTTGGAAGCTTGTGCAGTTCTGGGGAACCACAGTCTGGCTTACCGTGATGTGCAGCTGATGTGCTTACAGGTTGGGGATGATGCTCCCACATGCATATAAAAATACTAGGAATCCCCTCCCCCAAACTAAGCATAGCCCCACATTTAGACCTTGGGTGTCTGTAACAATCAAGAGCATTTGTTAACAAAAGGTCTGTGCACTTTGAAGGTGGCACTCCAATGCATCAGTGCTGCTTTAATTACCTGTAATTTGCTTCTTAGTCTCCACATCTCTGGTCTGCCGTAACAATCTCAGCAGGGTCGTGATCCCTTTCTGCTCTGACACTTCCAGCTTATTGTCATTGTCTTCAAAGACTAGGTTTCTCAAAGCGCCGCATGCTGCCCTCTGCACATCCTCATTCGGCACACTCAGAAGATCTAGTAGCTTGGGAATCCCACCTAGCAAGTAAACCTGTTGAGGAGAAAGAGGAAGGTGTGTAAGCAAAGAAAAACATTAAGAAAAGATAGCAGCTGCAGAGCATGCTAAGGAGTCTAATGTTTGGAAGTCAATAGGTGGGGCTGGAGTTAAGCCAGGATAATTGCTTTTTGACATGATAAAACAAAGCCAATCTCCCCAAACAGGGAGTGTGTGCAGTTGAGCTTAGAATACACTGGGGACAGAAATAAGGAAGAACTTATGACCTTCCAGTTCTTAATACACTCATGAGATACAGTCGCTACCTGATGCACATGGACTAGCTATTAAAAATACCATCCAAAGTTCCAACAATGAACATAATACTTTCTTCCTTAGTATTTTCAGTATCTTTATCCGGTAGCAAGGATGCAAATATTGTGCTGTAAATCTGCACCTTCAAACTACTGGTAAAAAAAGTATCTCCTGTACTGTTTTAGATCTGCCTTTCCACATGTGGTATGATCTAATTCAGATGACCATTGAACACACTGGGTCCTTAGTGGTTTATTTGAGGGGTGGTAGTCTTCCTTATGCACCCCACTTTTTTGTACTTCTACAATCACTTAGGTTTCCCAAAGTATGATTCTTGTGCATGGGTGTTTCTGTTTTGGCCGCATAACCAATAGCTCTCACAGCTTGAACATCAGATATAGAGGGAATGATTGTTATTGCCCATCTGTATCTTTCTCCCTCTACTGCCTCTTGTGTATCTGGCTCATCTCTGTGCTTCCTGGCATATCTCTTTGTGGTTTTGTGCATGGGTGGTATTGGGCGCAGCAGATGAATGGGAGTAGAGGTCAGTTAGGGAGCAGAGTTCCTTTGCTCCACTGTTCAACATAATAAAGATGTTTCTTAGATAATTTAATCTTATAGGTCACAAGTTGCCCCTCGGAAAGGGGTGTGCATTTTGATCTGGGCACATGGCATCTGCATGCATCTTTAAAAGCACATTTGCGTGTGCACATCCAACCCTGTTTTACAAAAACAACTAGGGGTGGGAAGGTTTGCTTTCTTTATCAGGGTGATTTATAGTTTTTTTGTACTTTTTCCAGTGAAACTCTATTTATGTGATGAAAAAGGGAGGAGGAAATGATCTGGAGGCAGAAGTCGACACTTGGTCAAGCAACATATAAAAATGGAATTTTTATACGTGTAAATGGCTTAAAAGCTTATCTGGACATTAAGTGATATATAAACAAATAATCAACCCAAGGTAATTTTAAATAGGATTGGATAAAGGCATTTAGTGGGTGGGAATGTGGGACAGGACATTTTCTGTGGCAGCCCCCTGTTATGGAACTGCCTCTCGAGTGAGGCCAGACTGGCTCCATCCCCGATGGAGTGGGGAAAATAAAAACATTCTGCTTGGCTTTTGATGCTTTTAAATCTGGGATGGAAGGTTTTAAACTCTTGCTCTGGGGCTTTTCATGCTCAGTGTTAATTGCTATGGTTTAAACGGGTTTTGTGGCATTTTTCTTTTCTTGTCAACCACCATGGGGGCCCCCTGTTAGGGCTGAAAAGCAGCATGAAAATGCTTTTGCAAATAAAGTCATACAAATAGAGGTGAATAGTGCAGGTCTTTTAATTTCATTAGGTCCACTCTGTGTCAAGCTTCTAACAACCCCATGTTTATTAGCTATGAGGCTATTGAATACTTTGGCTAAAATGACACCTCTGAGTTTAGCAGGAACATGCATGTCACTGGAAGTGAGATGAGAAGCAAAGAGGAAAAGGGCGTGACCTTCACAATTTACTTATCACTTTCCAGTGGTATCTGGCTGGCCAAAGACTGCTGTCTATGGCCCTGGGGTGTGTGATGTTATCTTTATGAAGGCCTTTGATGTTTTTAGGTAGGAGCAGGCTTGGTAGCAGCTTCTTCTCATGCCAGTCAGTCTGAATACAGAAGGGTACAGAATCATTCCATCCTATCTCCTACGGATTAGACCAAATTTTCCCAACCTGGTGCCCTCCAAACGTTGGGCTACAACTCCCATCATCCACAACCATTGGTCATGCTGGCTAGGAATGGTGGGAGATGCAGTTCAACAACATTTAAAGTGGGGTGGGAAAGCCCTTTTCAGTCTGAGGGTCAAATTCTGGGCAGCCTTATGCCTAGAAGTTGGCGGTGAGAAGGCCCAGGGGCAAAAGGGGACAGAGCAATGGGTGCCCTTTTTGACCTTTGTATAATAGGCCTGCTGAAGGCATGTGAAATTTAAATGTATCAGCAGAAGCTGGAACTGAGCACTGAATCCCTCCCTACTGGAGGAGCACACTGAGACTCCGAGTTTGGAAAACGAGGAAAGCTCAGTTTATTGAAGGAAATACGTGCTTGATAGGTAGATAGAAGCAGGATCTTTTCTAAGGTGGAGATTCAAGGACCCATGCTTGCATGTTCTCAGCAGGAGACATACAAATATGAAGTAGGAAATGAGGTCAATAACCTTGAAATGTTTTGAGGTTTCTCTTTGTCTATTCACTTTCTCCCCAGGCAGACCCACCAGTCTTCAAGACAAGCTGAGCTGCATTCCAACTCTAGTTTTTACACAAACTTGCACACCCCTTCATCCAGGCAAACCAGAAGCAAGATCAGAGTTCAAGGACACATCCGGGCAAAAAACCTGAAGGAAGCTGTGAAGCAGGGACAGTGAGGGGGTGTGGCTTGGGAAGACAGGGGTGTGGCAGAGGAGGAACTATAGTCTAGAGAGAGTTCAGAGGGCCAGATGCAGAGAGGCATTTGGCCTCTGATCAGACATTTCCCCACTCCTGGATCAGATAAATGGGTGGAACCCAGAGAGAGCCAAACAGCTGAATTTCTCTTCAAATAAACATCTGCATGGATACATTTCCCTGCAGTGCTGGCATAGTGACATCAATATAATGTAACATTGATAGTATGCTGGTACATTGGGTGGTATACCCCTATCTATAGGCGAGATTGGTGAAATTGTTAGGGCTCTAACTCCAGAGAAATTTGTCAAATGACACATTCAGTTTTGCAAGCAGCTTCTTCAGAATCGAATGGTTTATAGTGAAGTAACTTGTTTATTCTTTTAGTCCAAAGTTATATAATGCAATGGTTTCTCTGGTGAACAAACCTCTCTTTGTGGAGACAGAAATGCACGTACAAAAACTTGGAAATGTTACATAATCCTTAGCAGCGATGAGGAGCTTTGTGGTAGAATGAAGAATTTAGCTGGCAGGTGCTGAGAACACGCAGAAGTGAAACTCAACAAAAGCTCCCGTTACCCTCATGCTTTGGCATGGAACCATGAACACCACCTCTTGCTTTCAGTCATTTCCACACACTTTCCTACAAATGCTTTTCTTACCCATTTCTAAGCCTTTAAAAATACCCTTATTTTTGGTGGAATGAGTTGCAGACAAGACTGTTTGCTTCTAGACTATTACAGTCTTTTGTGGGAGGGATTCCTTCACAGACCAGAACTAGAGGGTCTGTTGCACCAGAGTGTTTAAACTGACTAAACCGTGTAAACCTCCACATACCAAAACTGGAGGTTTGCACAGTTAGTCAATTTAAACACTCCGGTGCAACAAATCTATTTAGAAATACAAACACAGACTTTCTGTGGTTAGGAAGTGATGGGGAATTGCATTTGAAAGGGTTCAATTATGCGACTGACTTCAATTATGAAGATAAATTCAGTAAAACAGAACAGGAGTAGCTGCATAGTGCTCTCCAGGTGTTCATGAACTCCAACGCTCTCCAGTCCCGGCCAGCATGGCCAAACAGGAGCTGCAGTCAGTAACTGGAGGGAGCCACTGGCTACACTTGAAACAGGAAACCAATGCCTATTTTATTCTATCATGGTTCCATGTGAAATGCTGAAGTGTCTATAGAATTGTTCTTTAATTGGTGCAATATGATTGATTCGCAAACTTTAGATGGACCACATCAATAGCTGACTTGCCACCTCTGGTCGGAAAAGTCAAAGGCAATTATGGCTTTTAAAAATAGTTTTGCCAGCAATAGATATAGCTGCAGAAGACTTAAGTGAAATCCAGTGCATGAGGAAAAAATAGGCTGGGTAAACTAGACTTTTGCTGATAAGTAGGCTAGAGTCTTCACAGAGCTATCTTTTCCCTCCCATATTAGGACAAAGGGTTCCCAGGAAAAACACTGATAAAGTGACAATATTTTGTCTTGGAGAGCTCACCTTGGGAATGCTCAACAACTTGCTATAAATCAGCGGCTGAGATACAGAGGCGGCTCTTTGTAGAATCTTAAGAGTTGGAAGGGACCCTGAGGGACACCTAGTCCAACCCCCTGCAGTGCAGGAATCTCAACTAAAGCATCCATGACAGATGGCCCTCCAACCTCTGCTTAAAAACCTCCAAGGAAGGAGAGTACACCACTTCTTGTGGGAGTCTGTTCCACTGCTGAACAGCTCCTGCTGTCAGAAAGTTTTTCCGAATGTTTAGTCAGAATCTTCTTTCTTGCAACTTGAAGTCATTGGTTCAAGTCCTACCCTCCAGACCAGGAGAAAACAAGCTTGTTCCGTCTTCTGTATTTGAAGATGGCTATCCTATCTCCTCCCAGTCTCCTCTCATTCTCCTCTTCTCCAGGATAAACATACCCAGCTCCTTCAAGCGCTCCTCATAATGCTTGGTTTCCAGATCCTTGATCATCTTGCTTGCCCTCTTCTGCACATGTTCCAGCTTGTCAACATCCTTCTTAAACTGTGGTGCCCAGAATTGGACACAGTATTCCAAGTGTGGTCTAACTAGAGTGGGACTATTATTTCCCTTGATATGGACACTATACATCTGTTGATGCAGCCTAGAATAGCATTAGGTTTTTTTGCTGCTGCATCACACTGTAGACTCATGTTAAGCTTGTGGTCCACCAAGACACCTAGATCCATTTCACAAGTACTGCTAGTAAGCCAGGTGTCCCCCATCCCACATTTGTGCATCTGGTTCTTCCTGCCTAAGTGCAGAACCTTACATTTGTCCCAATTGAAAATAATTTTGTTGGCTTGCGCCCAGTTCTCCAATCTGTTATGGCCATTTTGAATTCTGATTCTGTCTTCTGAGGCATTAGCTACCCCTCCCAGTTTGGTGTCATCTGCAAATTTGATGAGCATCCCCTCAATTCCTTCATCAAAGTCATTTATAAAGGCGTTGAACAACAATGGACCCAGGACAGAACCTTGCAGCATCCCACTTGTCACTGAGGAACCATTAATGTGTACTCTTTGGGTTCAGTCAACCAGCTACCAATTCACCTAATAGTTACCTGGTTCAACCCACATTTTACTAGCTTCCTTGTGAGAATATCAGGGGCGCAGGTGGCGCTGTGGGTTAAAACACAGAGCCTAGGACTTGCCGATCAGAAGGTCGGCGGTTCGAATCCCCGTGACGGGGTGAGCTCCCATTGCTCGGTCCCTGCTCCTGCCAACCTAGCAGTCTGAAAGCACATCAAAGTGCAAGTAGATAAATAGGTACCGCTCCTGCGGGAAGGTAAACAGCGTTTCCGTGTGCTGCTCTGGTTCACCAGAAGCAGCTTAGTCATGCTGGCCACATGACCTGGAAGCTGTACGCTGGCTCCCTCGGCCAATAAAGTGAGATGAGCGCCACAACCCCAGAGTCGGTCATGACTGGACCTAATGGTCAGGGGTCCCTTTACCTTTACCTTACTGTGAGAATATCATGGGGGACTTTGTCAAAAGCCTTACTGAAATCAAGATACACTGTGTCCACAGCATTTCCTTGATCCACCAAGTTTGTAATTCCATCAAAAAAAGAAATCAAATTGGTCTGGTATGACTTATTTTTGAGAAACCCATGCTGGGTCTTAGTAATCACAGTATCCTTTTCTAAATGCTCACAGACTGACTGTTGAATTATCTCTTCTAGGTGCTTCCCTGGTATCGAGGTCAAGCTCACTGGTTGGTAGTTACCTGGGTCATCCTTTCCTCCCTTTTTGAAGATGTGGACAACATTTGCCTGCCTCCAGTCTGTAGGGACCTCACCTGTTCTCCAAGAATTCTCAAAGATATTTTTTATCCATATACTCTCAATCTGCTTTTCATACTCCAGTTCATGGATTTCTTCACAAGAGTACACATCTTTTATATACAATGCTATTCCTCCTCCCTTCCTGTTTGGTCTATTCCTCTTGCTCTGTTATGGACCACAGAGATTAGATACTGTTGTCTGAATAGTTTTTGAGCCGTTATGTAAACAGCTTCACAACACGCTTTCACAGCTACTGTTATATTAAATATAGACTTGGAACTGACACTGAATTATGGAGGATGGAGGTGTCTCAAAGATTGTCCAGTCTAAACCCCTGGAGTGAGGACATGTTCTTTGGTAAAGGAACACTGGGTCCTCTCTTCCTTTTCTGGCTGGAGACTTCTAAATACAGATTTAGAAAGAGTCATGCCTTTGCACACACCAAGAACCTTTCCCCCTCAGATACCCAGTTCATGAAGCAGGTCTACAGGACTCTTCTCTGGAGCCTCCAACATGGTGTCTGTGGGCACCATGGCACCCTCCGATGCTACCCTTGAGGCTCACCAAGGCCACTTCCATTTTTTAAAAAACGGATTTTGTTGTTGTTTGTGTGGTCTGCTTTGGTGGGGATATTGACTGCTTTTTTGCCTGCAGTTAATTTGTTTTGTTGTGTGTGTTGGTGCTTTGTCTAGGGGTGTGTGTACCACAAGTTCTCTCCCTCCCCCCAGTAAAATGGGTATTTTGTTGTGCCTATGGCGGTTTCTTACGATTTCCAAATGTGTCCACAATGTTTGGAGAACCCTATTCTTGTTCATAGGGACTAACACCCATACTGAGCAAGATGCTGATATCTGGTGCTATGATGGGCTCAAGCTTGATTTAACTGATGGTTTAAAAAAATTATGAACCTCCATTTGGGAAAAGGGTGACCATGCTTCATCCTGTACATCCTCTATCTGCAAGGCTCACTAGTCCAAGTCCAGTTTAAAGGGAGGGCAGGCTTGGAAGTTACACATCAACAGGCAGCGCCAGGGCAGTAGACTTGGCAGGCACACAGACTTCCCTACAAACTTCCATTCTGTGGTGAGATAGACTATGTTACAGTAAGTGGGTTGTGGTCTACTCAGAATTAGACCTATGTAAATTCATGAACCCATTTATCATGTCTATAACTTTCAATGGGACTACTCAGAGTATTGCCAGCACTGGACACATCCCATTCTTTCTAAATCTCCATCTATACTGAAAAGTGCACAAATAAATTTTATGCAAACTTATAGCCTTTATTTTTGGCCACCCTCTTTGGGAGGAACCAAGGTTTGTTGGCCAATAAGCTAGTCATTCGGAGCGCTTAAAAGACATGTGAAGTTAAAGACCATCTGCATCATTGTGTGAGCTTTGTTTGTTAAAACTCAGAAACAGTGGAGCTGGAGTGGCACTGCAGTAGAGAGCTTCTTTTTCCAGTCCAAGGCCTAATTCCCAGCAAGGTTGGGGCAAGGGCCTGTTGCTGCAGTATTTGCTTCCCTCAGGTCCAGAAACAACTGTGGGCCTAGGTTAAGAGACTTCTGCGACACTAGTGTAATCTTGCTTTCTGTAGCATCCCAGGATGGTCAGAGGCAGTATGCTTCTGAATACCAGATGCTGGGAACCACAGGAAGGGAGAGGGCCCTGGTGCAAGTCCTGATTGAAGGCGAAGGCTTCCTATAAGCATCTGGTGAGAACAGGATGTTGGACTAGATTGGCCATTGGCCTGATCCAGCAGGCTCCTTTTGTGTTCTTACAGCCACTGCAAAGCAATGGGATGGCATCCCTGCCCACTTTGAGCACTGGACCTCTCTCAGATACTTGATCACACAGTCAGTCACATGCAATATTGAAAAGCATGTTTGAAATAAGAGAGCACCGAGGCCTTAGAAGTAAAAGTAAAGAAAATGTCAACTGGATTATTATTTCTCCGTCTCACCTAAGTACTTCTACCAAAGGATTTTTTAAAAGTTACAGATTCCAAAAAATATTTTATTTACGGCAACTTCAAGTAACAATATGGCACTTATGTAGCCTTTCCTCCAAGATTTGGAGTCTAGATAAAATTGGATTTCAAGCTGAAAGGTAGATTTGTTTGTCTCCAGTCTGATCCCTCTGCATATTCAGTGCACGGAAGGGGTTCATCCAGAGGTAAATGCACTAATATCCAAAGAGAATTTCATCCAGAAGGTCCTTCCAACCCTAGTATCTCTTAGTTCCATTATTCTCCCATACCAGCTCCAGGTGCAATACTCTGTGTGGAAGAGTAGCCTCTGTAAAGAGCCACATTAAGTAAGAAAATGGTTTACTCACTTTCCTCCTGGCTTCTGCTCTCTGGAAACTCTCATGCTGTATGAAGACAACTGCTGGAAGGACTCGAGGGGACAAAGCATTTTCAGTCTGCAATATATTTACCGCACGCTCCAGAGTCATCTCTCCTTCTGGATTCCTGGGGTGATTTAAACATGAACACTTTGTAAGCCCAAAATGAGCACCAGTGGAACTAATGGATGTTCTTCAGCAGGCTGTGAATGTCAGGCAACAAGCCTGCTTAAAAACAACACTGTAAATAAGTAATAGACCTGGAGCCCTCCAGATGTTGCTAGATTGTAACACCCATCGCCTATGGCAGGCTTCCTCAAACTCGGCCCTCCAGATGTTTTTGGCCTACAACTCCCATGATCCCTAGCTAGCAGGACCACTGGTCAGGGATGATGGGAAGTGTAGTCTCAAAACATCTGGAGGGCTGAGTTTGAGGAAGCCTGGCCTATGTTGACTGCTGGCCATGCTGGCTGGGACTGATGGGGGTTGTGGCCCAACAACTGCTAAAGAACACTAGGTTGGGGAAGGCTGGATTAACATACTTTCTGTGCTATAAGCTTTTATGGGACATATCCTGTTTTGTGAAATACATGAACTTACCGCAGTTGGCAAAGGTAAGTAAAGAGATGGGTACAGAGGAGGGGAAAGTAAACAGTGGGTATAAAATACCAGGAAAAGCACAAATTAAAGTAAGGAACATGCCCATACCCTACATCTAAAGCACTATGAATCCCCCAAAGAATTCTGGGAGCTGTAGTTGGCTAAAGGTGCTGAGACTTGTTAGGAGAACTCTCCTCATAGAGATCCTTGGGAAGAGAGATTAAGCCGCTCTGAGAATGGTAGCTCTGGGAGCAGGCAAGCACCTCTCCTTTCTCAACAATGCAACAACAATAAATTAAATAGCCAATGTTCGGCTGTCCTTTCATGATGCTAAGAATCAGCCGCCTGAGACGGCCGACTCACTTTACCCAACGGTAGGGCTAGCCCTGCTTGATCTCAGCACATTATGTAGAATGTAATAGGTAAGAGTGGCACCATCACATGCTTCAGATGTCACTTGCGGTACAGTTGCAAATAAATAAATTACCGCTACTGTCGTATATCTCTGTACACAACAGGATTCCTCCTTTCCAAGGTTCTACCTTAGATGCTGGACTACAGCCCCAGTTAGCCTGTTGTGTTAATGCATCAAACTAGCATGACAGAGAAACCAACATGTGACTCTTAAGAGGGAGTAGTCTTTACCCACATTTTTGCATGTACTTAAAAACCCCCCCAAAATAGCCTTATAAATTAAGTAATATTAAACATTAGAAAACAGCAACCAGATTAAATTTAATTGACTGAAAATGATTAAATGGTTCTAACTGGATAGTCAACTCATTATGCCCTGCCCTATTCAATGCCGGTTTCAAGCAATGTGTTTTGAGCTCTATCCATTTTCTCCTACACTTCTCAAGTGATGATGAACTCAAAATGTCAGCTGCTTATATCTGCACTACTGAGCCAACCTGGAATCGACAGCAAACATCACAGTCACCTGGGGAATTTCAGCTGTCCTGTTCAATCCAGTTGTTATCCTAACCAGAAGTTCAGTTCTTGTTCTGACCTGACATCTTGAACAAACCCTTTCTGTCCTGACATTGTATACCTTAACAGCTGCAAAGTTAATTTCCGAGTACAGAAAATCATGTTCTTATGACTCAGTAGACTGGAGTAGGAATTCCAGCAATGAGTAAAGCAAGATATCGTTATGAAAACAATACATTCAGTGGTTCAATAGCAGTGGAAATAAAAATGATCTGCTGCCTTTGGAAAATAGTTTATTCCGACAACACAATCCTGAGCATGACTGCTCAGAAGCCCCTTTAGTTCAATGGGAGGGAAATGTGCAGTGGCTAAAGGATATGTTATGTAAGATACATGTGCAGTAAGCTCCATGTCAACATGGGAAGGTTAAAATAAAATAAGCTCCAAGAGTGCCTACTTGCTGAGTATGCGCGGAGACAAGATGAGCTGGATGCTTTCTTACATTGCTAAGCCTTGTCAGGATCTTTGCTGGATTTGCAAAGTCTCATGAACTGGGTGCACTGTTCATGAAAACTAGATAAGAGCAAGATGTAAAGCACTGGTGCCTGGTGTGTCTAAAAAAACATAGGGAGCAGCCTTAGACGAAGTCAGACCGCTCTGACGGGATGGTAAACAGTATTTCCATGCACTGCTCTGGTTTTGCTAGAAGCGGCTTAGTTATGCTGGCCACATGACCCGGAAAAACTGTCTGTGGAAGTGGACAAATGCCGGCTCCCTCGGCCAGTAAAGTGAGATGAGCGCTGCAACCCAAGAGTCTCTGGTGTGCTTTCAAATGACACACTTACAGCCAAGTCTAATTTCACCCGTTAAGTAATAATAATAATAATAATAATAATAATAATTTATTATTTATACCCCGCCCATCTGGCTGGGCCTCCCCAGCCACTCTGGGCGGCTTCCATAAAAACCAAAAATACAATAAAATATCACATGTTAAAAACTTCCCTGAACAGGGCTGCCTTAAGATGTCTCCTGAATGTCAGGTAGTTGTTTATCGCTTTGACATCTGCTGGAAGGGCGTTCCACAGGGCGGGCGCCACTACCGAGAAGGCCCTCTGCCTGGTTCCCTGTAGCTTTGCTTCTCGCAATGAGGGAACCGCCAGAAGGCCCTCGGCGCTGGACCTCAGCGTCCGGGCAGAATGATGGGGGTGGAGACGCTCCTTCAGGTATACTGGACCGAGGCCGTTTAGGGCTTTAAAGGTCAGCACCAACACTTTGAATTGTGCTCGGAAACGTACTGGGAGCCAATGCAGGTCTTTCAAGACCGGTGTTATATGGTCTCGGCGGCCGCTCCCAGTCACCAGTCTAGCTGCCGCATTCTGGATTAGTTGTAGTTTCCGAGTCACCTTCAAAGGTAGCCCCACGTAGAGTGCATTGCAGTAGTCCAAGCGGGAGATAACAAGAGCATGCACCACTCTGGCGAGACAGTCCGCAGGCAGATAGGGTCTCAGCCTACGTACCAGATGGAGCTGGTAAACAGCTGCCCTGGACACAGATTTGACCTGTGCCTCCATGGACAGCTGTGAGTCCAAAATGACTCCCAGGCTGCGCACCTGGTCCTTCAGGGGCACAGTTACGCCATTCAGGACCAGGGAATCCTCCACACCTGCCCGCCTCCTGTCCCCCAAAAACAGTACTTCTGTCTTGTCAGGATTCAACCTCAATCTGTTAGCCGCCATCCATCCTCCAACCGCGTCCAGACACTCACACAGGACCTTCACCGCCTTCACTGGTTCTGATTTAAAAGAGAGGTAGAGCTGGGTATCATCCGCATACTGATGAACACCCAGCCCAAACCTCCTGATGATCTCTCCCAGCGGCCGCATGTAAATGTTGAAAAGCATGGGGGAGAGGACAGAACCCTGAGGCACCCCACAAGTGAGAGCCCAGGGGTCTGAACACTCATCCCCCACCACCACTTTCTGAACACGGCCCAGGAGGAAGGAGCGGAACCACTGTATAACAGTGCCCCCAGCTCCCAGCCCCTCAAGACGGTCCAGAAGGATGCTATGGTCGATGGTATCAAACGCCGCTGAGAGATCCAGCAGAACTAGGAAACAGCTCTCACCTTTGTCCCTAGCCCGCCGGAGATCATCAACCAGTGCGACCAAGGCAGTTTCAGTCCCATGATGAGGCCTGAATCCCGACTGGAAGGGATCCAAATGGTCCGCTTCTTCCAGGCGTGCCTGGAGTTGTTCGGCAACCGCTCGCTCAATCACCTTGCCCAGGAATGGAAGATTTGAGACTGGGCGATAGTTGGCCATCGTGGCCGCATCTAAAGATGGTTTTTTAAGAAGCGGTTTAATAACCGCCTGTGATGGCCTGGGATTCCGAGTCTGAGAGCGATCCGGAGGAATCCCAGCCGGCACAGGAGTCCCCGCCTCCAGGGCCGGCTGAACTGGGGCAAGGCCTAGATGCTGAGGAAACTCAAGAGCAGGCACCAGGTGAAGCCATTCTGGCCCCAGAGGTGCTGGAAGACTCAGTGGCCACAGGTGAGCCTCCTCCAGGGCCCAGTAACCCTTCGGCCTCTCCTGATCTGCAGAGGCTTAGGGCAGAGAGGCGAAGGGAACTGGTTGCCCCCAGGAGGAGTGCTCGCCTTAAGGCCAGAGTAGGCGGGGCTCCTGGGGGTCGGGACCGCCCCTGACCTTAGAAGAGGATAAAAGCCCACTCATCCCGGCCCCAGGTTGCGGGAGCAACATCGTTGTTGGCTTCGGACCTTCCTGTGATCCTGATCCTTGCTCGGCCTCCTGTTCCTGACTAACCGGTACTCCTGTTCCCTGCTCGGCTTCCTGTTCCTGACTATCCAGTACTCCTGTTCCCTGCTCGGCCTCCTGTTCCCGACCATCCGGTGTTCCTGTTACCTGCTCAGCCTTCTGTTCCAGCGTTCCTGTTCCCCGCCCGTCTCTCTGCATCGGACCTCGCCCCGCTTCGTGTGGACTCTGCTACACTCACGGTACCTTACCCCGGGACCAGCACAGTTTGCTCCCGCCACACCCGCACTCCCCCTTCGTAGGGGTGCGTTCGGGAATAGCCAGAGGCCATGGAGGACCAGGCGGCTGCACTAGTGACTTTGGCCCAGGAGAACCAGGCCTTGACCCACACCGTGCAGCAGCTCAGTGACGCGGTCGTGGCACTTCAGCAACGCTTAGAAGCCCTACCGGCTCCTGGGGCCGACGCCCCGGCTCCTGGCAAGTACCCAGTGGCTTTGCCTGAGAAATTTGATGGAGCCCCGGCCAGCTTTCCTATGTTCCTGGCCCAGGCCAAGTTATATATCCAGGGGCGAGCCCGGAACTTTCCTGACGACCGCACCAAGGTGCACTTTTTGATTAGTTTGTTAAAGGACCAGGCGGCCAAGTGGGCGTTGCCGCTACTCAGGCAAGACTCCCCCTTGCTAGCAGACTATACGGGATTTTGCAATCGTTTGGAGGCCGCGTTCGGCAACCCCCAGAAAGGGAGTCAAGCCAACCGGGCGATTCGGCGTTTGAAACAGGGCAAGTCCACGGTGGCCGCATATACCACGGAGTTTCGGCTGTTGGCACAGGACTTGACCTGGAATGATTCGGCACTGCGGGACCAGTATCTCGAAGGGCTTTCGGATGAGGTACTGGACCAGTTGGCCACAATGGAACGCCCCACCACGCTAGACACTCTCATTCAACGGAGTCTACAAATAGACGACCGGTTGGAGGATCGTCGTCAGGCTCGGGACCGCCGGCACCTCCAGTTCTTGGCCCCAGTGTCGACCAGCAGCCCCACGGGCCCAGCTAAGTCATTGGAGGAACCTATGCAGCTTGGGGCAGTGCGGCCACGCCTCTCCCCCGCAGAGAAGTCGCGGCGTCGGGAGGGGAATCTTTGTCTCTATTGTGGCGGAAGCGGACACTATGCAAGGTCCTGTCCTGAGAAACGCCAGCCGCAGGGAAACCACCAAACCCCAGTAGCTGATGGCCCTGGCTACCGGGGGTCCCAAACAGCACAGAACGGGGCCGCACCAATTGAATTACAACACCTTATGGTTCCGGTACATCTATACCCTCCAGGAGGGCCATGGATTCTTACCCATGCGCTGGTGGATTCGGGCGCAACCCGCTCTTATATGGACGCTGCTTTTGCTGCCCAGCATCGGGTGCCACTGCGGAACAAGCCAGAACCGGTGCAGGTGGAGGCAATCGACGGACGGCCCCTGCGTTCGGGTGCCGTCACTCAAGAGACCCAGCCCCTGGTCCTGTGCCTCCAGCAGCACCGTGAGATGCGAACTCTGGATATTGCCTCCATGCCCCGGTTCCCCCTGGTGCTTGGGATGGACTGGCTGGAGGCTCACAATGTGCGGATTGACTGGGTCAAACGGACTGTACACTTCCCAGACCCCAGTTCTCCAGCTGAGACTGAGATGCTAGCGGCTGCGCCCACTGAGGAGGTTGCTGCAACGCTCCCCGCTGAATACCGGGACTATCACGACGTGTTTGAGGAACGGGGGGCAGACCAGCTGCCGCCGCATCGGTCCTTTGACTGTGGCATAGACCTCCAGCCCGGAGCGCCTCTACCGGTGAGTCGCTTATACTCGTTAACCGAGCCAGAGCGCGAGGCTTTACAGGACTTCTTGCGCAAGAACCTGGAGCGTGGGTTCATTAGGCCTTCTACCTCGCCCACTGCTGCGCCAGTGCTCTTTGTTAAAAAGAAATGTGGGGAGCTCCGCCTTTGCCATGATTACCGGGCCCTGAACAAAATCACCATCCCGGACCGGTACCCTTTGCCCCTTATTTCGGAGTTACTGGAGCGGGTGCAAGGGGCGCAGGTGTTCACCAAGCTAGACCTCCGGGGTGCCTACAATTTGATTCGGATCCGCGCCGGGGATGAGTGGAAGACCGCATTTGGGACCCGGTACGGTCAGTTCGAATACTTGGTTATGCCCTTTGGTTTGTGCAACGCGCCTGCTGTGTTCCAACGGTACATCAACCACGTGTTCCAGGACTTGCTAGACAAGTATGTGGTGGTGTACTTGGATGACATTCTGGTTTACTCCCGTGACCCGGCGTGCCACGAAGGCCATGTCCGGACCGTGCTGCAGCGCTTGCGCGAGCATCGTCTGTATGCAAAGCTCAGCAAGTGCGAGTTTCATCAGCGGTCAGTGGACTTCCTGGGTCACCGACTCTCACCAGGTGGGGTGCAGATGGATCCTGGGAAGGTGGCAGCGGTTCGAGAATGGGCGGCACCTCGGAACCGCAAGGACCTACAGCGTTTCCTGGGGTTCGCCAACTATTACCGAACCTTCATTGCGGACTATGCTCACCGCACCACCCCGTTGACCCGACTACTGCGCCCCAAGACGCCGTTTTCCTGGGACAAGGAGGCGGAGGAGGCGTTTCAAGGGTTGAAGGCCTGTTTCCAGAGAGCGCCAATCTTGCAACATCCGGATCCTTCTCGACCCTTTGTGGTAGAGACTGACGCCTCCAGTACGGCTCTCGGTGCCGTCTTGTCTCAGCAGCACGGACCGGAAGCGCCACTTTTACCCTGCGCCTTCTATTCCTGCCAGCTCCTCCCAGCGGAGCGTAACTATACTGTGTGGGAGCGGGAACTACTGGCCATCAAGGTAGCCTTTGAGGTCTGGCGCCACCATCTTGAGGGGGCACGACATCCGGTGGAGGTGAGAACCGACCACCGGAACCTGGAGTACCTCCAGACCACCCGCAAGCTGAACCAGAGACAGATCCGGTGGGCGTTGTTCTTTTCCCGGTTCCAGTTTCGGATCCGCTACATCCCTAGCTCTCAGAATCAGAAGGCGGATGCTCTGTCCCGGAAACCTGAAGACAACGCAGACACGGTACAGCAAGCAGAACCCACCACGATTCTACCTTCGGCTGCATTCCTGGCCACCCAGGAGGCGCAGCCACTGCAGGTTCGGGTGCGGGAACAGCAGCGGGTCGACGCTTGGGCCCAGGATCGTCTCCGGGAGCTGGCTGAAGGGTCCAGTCCACAATATCCGGGGCTGGTCCTGCATCAGGGCCTGCTGCTGCACCACGGTCGTCTGTACGTCCCGCCAGGGCCACTACGGCTGGAGGTTCTCCGGATGGCCCATGATGCCCCAGCAGCGGGGCACTTTGGACGGTATCGGACCACCCATTTGGTCAGTCGGGAGTTTTGGTGGCCCCGCCTGAAGGCTGACGTGGCTCGTTACGTTGCTGGTTGTGATGTCTGCCGTCGCGCCAAGGGTCCTACCGGGCGACCCCCCGGCCTACTTCAGCCATTGCCAGTTCCACCGCGCCCTTGGCACACGGTTTCGTTGGACTTTATAGTGGAATTACCCTCGTCTCGTGGCTGTACCTGCCTTCTGGTTTTCTCCGACCATTTCACCAAGATGGTACACTGCGCTCCCTGTCCATCTGTACCCACAGCCAAGGAAACTGCGCAGCTGTATCTTCAGCATGTCTTCCGCCTGCATGGACTACCTGAGCGCGTGGTGTCCGACCGGGGCGTTCAGTTCACATCCCGGTTCTGGCGAGCATTACACCAGACCCTCGGGACAGAGGTCTGTCTCTCGTCAGCCTACCACCCACAGACCGATGGCCAGACGGAACGGGCGAACGCGGTGCTAGAGCAGTACCTCCGGTGTTACTGCAGCTACCAGCAGGATGACTGGGTCGACCACCTGGCATTGGCGGAGTTCACCTATAACAACGCGGTGAATGCGTCCACCCAGCAGACCCCGTTCCAGGCCAGCTATGGTTATCATCCACGGCTGTTTCCAGAGGTGCTGCCGGCATCCGCGGTCCCGGCAGTGACGGAGTGGCTTCAAGAGCTCCAGTCCCAGCAACAGCTTTTGGTGGAGCAACTGCACCAGGCCAAGGAAGCGTACAAAGCCCAGGCCGACCGCCACCGCCAGGTGGGGCCGGAACTTCGCGTCGGTGACCTGGTTTGGCTCTCCACTCGCCATCTCCACCCTTCTCGACCTTCGCGGAAGCTGGACGCCCGGTTCACCGGCCCGTTCCCTATCGTGAACCAGGTCTCGCCTGTGGCATTCCGTCTCCGGTTGCCAGCACACCTGAAGGTTCACCCGGTATTCCACAGGTCCCTTCTGAGTCCGGTGGCCCCACCCGACGAGTTCCACCCGAACCGTCCCCGACCGCAGCCAGTTTTGGTGCAGGGAGAGCCTGAGTACGAGGTGGAACGCATTCTGGACTCCCGATACCGCAGGGGAAGGCTGCAGTATCTCATTGACTGGAAGGGATATGGGCCAGAGGACCGTTCCTGGGAACCAGCGGCCAACGTCCACGCGCCTGCCTGCATCCGAGAGTTTCATGCGGCGTACCCCAGCAAGCCGGGTCCGGACCCTCAAGTGAGGGGGGGGCCTGGGAGGGGGGATGGTGTGATGGCCTGGGATTCTGAGTCTGAGAGCGATCCGGAGGAATCCCAGCCGGCACAGGAGTCCCCGCCTCCAGGGCCGGCTGAACTGGGGCAAGGCCTAGATGCTGAGGAAACTCAAGAGCAGGCACCAGGTGAAGCCATTCTGGCCCCAGAGGTGCTGGAAGACTCAGTGGCCACAGGTGAGCCTCCTCCAGGGCCCAGTAACCCTTCGGCCTCTCCTGATCTGCAGAGGCTTAGGGCAGAGAGGCGAAGGGAACTGGTTGCCCCCAGGAGGAGTGCTCGCCTTAAGGCCAGAGTAGGCGGGGCTCCTGGGGGTCGGGACCGCCCCTGACCTTAGAAGAGGATAAAAGCCCACTCATCCCGGCCCCAGGTTGCGGGAGCAACATCGTTGTTGGCTTCGGACCTTCCTGTGATCCTGATCCTTGCTCGGCCTCCTGTTCCTGACTAACCGGTACTCCTGTTCCCTGCTCGGCTTCCTGTTCCTGACTATCCAGTACTCCTGTTCCCTGCTCGGCCTCCTGTTCCCGACCATCCGGTGTTCCTGTTACCTGCTCAGCCTTCTGTTCCAGCGTTCCTGTTCCCCGCCCGTCTCTCTGCATCGGACCTCGCCCCGCTTCGTGTGGACTCTGCTACACTCACGGTACCTTACCCCGGGACCAGCACACCGCCTCTTTCAGCGGGTCTGGGAAGGCTCCCTCACGGAGGGAAGCATTCACCACCCCACGAAGCCCATTGCCCAGTCCTTCCCGGCTAGCTTTTATAAGCCAGGATGGGCAAGGATCCAGGAGACAGGTGGTTGGTTTCACTCGTCCAAGCAGCCTGTCCACATCCTCGGAGGTAACAGATTGGAATTGATCCCACTCAACTTGACTAGACAGAACTCTAGCACTCTCCCGCCCCGGCCCTGCTCCCACGGTGGAGTCTACTTCTTCCCGAATCTGAGCAATTTTATCTGCAAAAAACTGCAAAATCATTGCAGGAGAACATGTGGCCCGTACTGGGCCCCGATGTTGCAGGTGGTTCCGCTAAATTGTGAACCACCTGAAAAAGTCTCCTGCTGCTGTTTTCTGCAGATGCAATAGAGGCGGTGAAGAAATTCTTCTTCGCCGTCGCTATCGCCACTTGGTAGGCTCGACGTTGAGCTCTAACCTGTGTCCGGTCAGATTCGGAATGAGTTATCCGCCACCGGCGCTCTAGCCGTCTCAACGATTGTTTCATTGCCCTCAGATCCGTGGAAAACCACGGGGCTGTCCGGGCTCCATGCAATCGGAGAGGGCGCTTCGGAGCCAAACAGTCAATAGCCCTGGTTAACTCCACATTCCAGCGGGCCACCAGGGAATCAGCTGAAAGGCCATCAACATGGGATAAAGCATCCCCTACCACTCTCTGGAAACCATTTGGATCCATTAAGTGGCGGGGGCGGACCATCCGAATTGGTCCCACCTCCCTGCAGAGGGGATGGGTCGCAGAGAAGTCCAGTTGCACCAGGAAGTGATCTGACCATGGCACTTCTTTCGTTTCGCTTTTACTTAGTGTCAGATCACCAACATCCATAGAGGTTGCTTTCAAAGAAGCATTCAGGAAATTCGCTAGGCTTTCTGGAAGAACAGTGGGATATAAAACGTAAACTAAAATAATTATTTTACCGTAAGCAGCCTGATTTTAGACCAGGCTTTCCAAAGCTTGAGTCTCCAGATGTTTTTGGCCTACAACTCCCATCACCCCTAGGTAGCAGGACCAATGGTTGGGGATGATGGGAACTGTAGTCTAGAAACAGCTGGGAAACCCTGCTTTAGACCATACTTCATTACTGCAAGGTGCACAGAGCAATCCAAAGCATATTCTTATGCACTGATGGCAAGGGGGTGGAGTTAAACCTTACCCTGCTTGAGATCCAATGGCGCTGGACCGTTCTTGAAGCATGTGTCCACTTCCTGCTGTGGCTGCCATAGCTGCTGTCATCGCCATCCTCCTCCCTGTCTCGGCGGTGGTGCTGGTGATCGAAGCTGGTTGAGAGGCCTCCCTTGTGCTCTGCGACCTAACCGTTGTCTGGTGCCAGCTGGACCTGTTCTGAGACTGCCTGTTCTGAGACCAATTTTGGGAAGCAACAGGAGTCCTGACTTGTCCCGTGGCATAACCAGAAGTTGGGTAACTCTCTTTCTCCAAAAGGTTGTTCATGCTCCGACTGGTCCCGATGCGCTGATAGACTGGTACCCGTGGGCTGTTTGGGACGCTGTCAACCTCCGTGTCATTACCAGACCCAATGTAGAACTGCCTCTGCACAGCATACCTTCTGCTTGCAGCATTCTGGCCACCGTAGCCAAGGATTTCGGAGCGAGCGTACCTTGGAGGCACGGCACCGGATCTCTTGCTTTCGCCATGCCTCACAGTTAGAGCCCTGTGGTAATGGAAGTCGTTTGGGTAGTGTGCCAGCTTGCCAGGGCTGCCATTGGGGGAAACCTCTAATCTCTTCAAGGGCTGCCTTTGAGATGTCTCTTCCATGCCCCTGTAGGAGCTATAGGAAAGGATTCTAGGCTCCCAGCCATTTTCATAACTGCTTTGCGATCCTATCTGTTAAACACATGAAAAAGGGACAATACAGTCAAGAAAAGAACATCACGATAAGGCAGTGATATGGGGTGGAATGTTTTCCGGGGGGAAATTCCTTTGGTATATGATCCCATGGAAAAATGTGGCCATCACCACGTCTTCTGGAAACTGAGTCTGTATGCACTTTGTGAGGAAGTATGTCCTGAGCCCTTTGTATTTATTACATTTACAGCTGCTCATTCCTCCAGGAAGCTCAGGGAAGCTGCATTTTACCATCATGATAAGCCTGTGAGGCAGGTTAGGCTAAGAGATATTGGTTGGCCCAATATTATCCGGTGATTTTCTTGAATGAGTGGGGATCTGAAGTAGAATGCTCTACCTGTTTCATCACCCTGGCTAGCATAATTCCCCACTCCTTCTTTCCTAGCACTTAGCTGTTCAGTATTCTTTGCATTATGAGTTCCTGGGACAAATGTCCCATCTGTCCAATAGATGTCTCGGAGGTTATTAGCAATGAGAGTCCTTCACAGGAGGTTAAGTTACAGTTGTACAGTTTCCAAAGCATTTCCATTGCCCTATACAACATATAAAAACTTCGGTATTTCCTCAAAGGCTTGCACAACTTTCCCATTCTACCTCCTTTCCAGAGCAGTTACTTTTTTTTTGTAATCTAGCAAGAAAACTACATGCAACTACAACAGAATCCAAGACTGAGAACACAGAGAACTCTGTGAGGCAGGTGCAAAGGAGGCTATTGCTAATGGAGAAAGCAAGTAATTAGATAAATTCAGACACTGTAATTAAAAGCTGGGAGATGTACTTAAGTTAAGCCACACAAGATGATTTAGTCTACACAGGGTCCACAACCTGTCTGACAAATATAAACAAAGGCAGAATTCCTCTTGGCTCATGTACAATCAAAAGCTCTAGTGTCTGAAATAAGGATTAGTTTCCTTCCTGGAATCTAATATTGTACGCAAGAATAGTTAGCTCCCTTAAACATTTCTGATCCTGCTTTGTAAAACTAAATACACCATTCCTTCCTCAACCTCAAACACATCGCTTTTGTAGCAACAATCTCTCTTTCCGTCCTTCGATTATCACATTATCGATAACATAAAATGGAGCCCATTTGTCACACAATGGAACTGGGTGACTAAGCCAATTTTCCTCAGCAAGTCTTCTATTTAGGAGATTACTTTTGTTTGTGGAATTATAGCAACGCTTAAGATATGGGTGGCCTTCAAGCATGAGAGGAAAACTCAGCAGGCATTCTCAAGAGTATAAAATGGATGAACCTGACTCTGATCCAGCCATTATCCATCGCAGCAAAGCAAGGAGGACAGGCATCTGAATTCATTTATACATCCACTGTGTGTGTGCATATTCCTTCAGTGTTCCTTACCTGATAAGATGGATAGTATGAAGTTCCATGAGGAGGTCTTGAAGCAAAGTCTGTTTCATCTGCTATGAACACATATTCTGGAACGCTGGCGGTCCGATGCAGACTCCCTGTACAAAGGCATGAGAAATACGTTCACAGCACATTGCACACATTAATAGTGAACTCAGGTGCTGAGATATGACGGCTTTACTGTCAAAATAGGACTCACTGAAAATTAAGAGAGGCGCATCAACATGCTCAAGAGAACCCTGCAAATTTGCATAAGTAGGAGGGATAATTTTAAGAGGGTCAAAATGCTGAGCCAACTACCTGGCTGAAGCTCAGCAACTCTGGGTCTGGTTAGTGCTTTGGATGGGCGACTCACATATCATGGCTTCCATGATGGAAGGAATATGAATAAAATTAAATAAATAAATGTGTTACATTAGTGAGGTCAGTATTAATAAGAGCAACAATACCAACAATAGCTTAGAAGTGCATAACAGTTTGCAAGTCTATCCTTGCCATAGGTGATCTTAAATTGAGGAAACTGTTCATGCAAGATGACAACTACACACTTTCACGCTGTGGGTGTGTCCATAAACCGCTGTGTTTCTTCATTCCTCTACCTCTACAGCTGATCTCCCTGCTTTGACATCTCTTTAATCACTCAGTTACAAACCACAGCAAGCAATACTGTTCTAATCCCTATCCTCACATTACTTGAAAGGCAACCAGCAAAATTCTGCACATTTAGAGCAGACATATGGCACATGGTGTGCAGGGCAGGACTGAAAGATAATGAAACTCTCACATCCATACCTGGAAGGTTCTATTGCAAATGGGAGAGGCAGAGAGCACTGGATCCGAGGAGGTCATGCTATTTGAACTGTTGCTCTGTCTCCTCAGCCACAATCTGGTTTCTGTCCTAATTTGAAACAAAAAATTCTCCCAGGCTGTATCTCTCAACATACGGTCCCCCAGCAAATCAAGTCTGCTGATTAAAATGGATTATTTGTCTATGCAATGATGGGGCTGCGGGACTCTTTTGAGGTCAGAAAAGCTGGGAGGGATTACTCTAGATGGCAGCAGGTTTTAAAAAGTGGTGAAAGAGGTTACTTGGTCAAAACCTTAAAAGGAGACCTAGCCAAGAACACTGTGGGATTTTCCTCAATGGATATTTTCAGAGAAAAGGCTAGAGAAACATCTTTTAGTGTAACACTCCATCCTGGCGCCCTCCAGAAGGTTTGGACCACAACTCTTATGTCCTGGCTGGGGCTGATGGGAGCTGCGGTAGATCAAAATATCTGGAGTGCACCAGGCTGGTTTATACATTCCTATGGAAAGCACAGGCAATGTATGTTGAAAAGACAGCCACTAGCTACCACCCACAGGTAGATGAGGAGAGCTGATGGATGGACCGGTTGTAACTGATGAGGAGTGTCTGGTTCATATGTTGTAGGTCCTGCTACCTGCACCTAATGCAGAAGCTTATAATAACCTGTGCAGTCAGTTGGTACAATGACAGTGCCAGCTGTTAGCCCCCTGTTCAGGCAGAGTGGTGGTACTTCTAGTGTACAAACTGGGCTCCCCCTCCTCTGTCGCAAGCCGATCCTAGCTGGCTCCTTAGGGGATGGTGTGTATAAGCACTGAAACTCAGTGTTTGTGGTTTTGAAGTGCTTGGTAGCTACCACAGTGAACTGATGTGATGGGATAAGTCAATCCTGTTGGCAGACAGAAGTTTGTGACCTGGGTTGCTGTTCCTCTGTCCTACTCCTCTCGGTCCACTCCGATTGCTACTAGGCACTGCACAGAACACCTCTACCCTTCCCAGTTTTGTATACTGCAGTGCTGTCTTTTCAACTGACCCCATGCCTTGTGCATCACACCATAGAAAATCAGCCAAGTCCTATGAAAGTTTATATAGGTGCTCTATAAAGTGTTGTTTTGATTTCGATTCAGAATACACAGGCCCTGGCCTCAGGGTTGGCTTCTAAACAACAGACTAAACATGTCATGCAAACAGAGCAGAGGTAGAAGGTGCAAGATCAGTTAGAGTAAAGATGCAAATGATATTGAGATGGGAAAAATTTCACACGGAAAATGAAACAATTTATAGCTTGCCTGTTTCACATATAGCCAAAGATCAGCAAACAGTAGATGCTTGTCCATATCCACCACTGACACAGATACTGCACGTTTGCTGTGATGGCATTCGTGCAACTTCCAGCATCAGATTAGAAAGTGATAATCCTCAAGGAACGGTTTTGTGGATGATCAGTTGTTAACCGAGATTTCAATTTAAGTTTCTACAGATTAGGGCTTAAAGCATTTGCCATCTTAATCAGGGCGATAAATCAACCACTGCCCTGTCTCTAATTGGACTAAATCAGAGCTGTGCCCTCAGAAGCAACGTTCAGCTAGGATGGTACTGTAAACCAACTTCACAGATATCCACTTCAATGGAGCAGGCTGCAGTTCCATTGATGGCGCTATAAAACCACAGGTGGGGAATCACCAGGCTTTGGGCCAAATCTAGCCAAATGATAGAATCATAGAGTTGGAAGGGACCCCATGGATCATCTAGCCATCTAGACCCATACAGGGATTATCAGCACCATGCTCTAACCAACTGTGCTAACCCACGAGGCCGTTTTACTCAAATGATGGCCACCTGCCCCACACCTGACATTGTATGTCCCACTGTCAGCTGACGGGCAGAAGGAATAAATCCTGCTTTTTGCTGGCTTGCAAAGTACTATGTATGGGGGCTCCTAAACACATGAAAGCCAGGAACCACAGTAAGTCTTTCACTCAGCATTTCCCTAAGTGTTAAGCAAAGGCTGGCAAAGCCCCTTGCACTGTGGTTCAACTGGTTGTCGGTTCAACCGGCTGTTATAGATGCTTGGCAAGCGCTGTACAAGGGACTTTGACAGATGGATGGGACATCCCACCTGTCAATCACCTGCCATCGTCTGACAATACAATGGTAGTTTATATAGGTGCTTTGTAAAGTGTTGTCCTACCCACCTGCCAAAGGTGGCCCTCGAGGGTGGGGGGGAGATAAGCCAGAAAAATTCCCAATCCTTTCTGGAAATCTTCCTAGGTGTGTCCATGTGTCTCTGACTGCTTATTATTTTTATTTATTAAATTTGCATACCACCCTTCATCTGAAGATCACAGGTGGTTCACAGCATAAAAAACAAGAACACAAAATATGTAACAAAAACAAACCAATCACACACACACACACACACACACACACACACACACACACACAGCCTGCTTATAATTCATACTCAACCCATTTGTTTAATACAGGGATTTCCAACTGGTCGACCGTGATCGACTGGTTGATCCCTGGGAGGTTACAGTCAATTGTGGGCTCTCTAAGTGCCCACACTTTTCCTTTGTGGAGGAAAAAAGAACACCCGGCCCCGGCCCCTCGCCCTGTCCTCCATTCGCACATGATCGCTAGAACGAAAGATGGAGTTTTTGCTGTGAGGCTGATTGTTTCCTTTTTTGTTTTTTTGTTTTTGGCTATTACTATTATTTATTAAATTTCTGTACTGCCCTTTATCCGAAGATCACAGGGCAGCTTACAATATTAAAAAAACAAAAATACATACCATAATAACAAACAGACAATACCACCCCCAATATTATTATTTATTAAATTTTCTGTTGCATAAAGTACAGTGGTACCTCGGGTTAAGTACTTAATTCGTTCCGGAGGTCCGTTCTTAACCTGAAACTGTTCTTAACCTGAAGCACCACTTTAGCTAATGGGGCCTCCCGCTGCCGCTGTGCCGCCGGAGCACAATTTCTATTCTCATCCTGAAGCAAAGTTCTTAACCTGAGGTAATATTTCTGGGCTAGTGGAGTCTGCAACCTGAAACGTATGTAACCTGAAGTGTATGTAACCTGAGGTACCACTGTATTTGCTTGCCTGCTCTGCCAAAGGCTGATTGTTTCCTGAGTGATCTTTTGGTGAGTGACTTTTTCCTTTCCCCCTAAAGACCTGCCCCTCTAAAAAA
Source organism: Podarcis bocagei (assembly GCF_964188305.1). NCBI lineage: Eukaryota > Metazoa > Chordata > Lepidosauria > Squamata > Lacertidae > Podarcis > Podarcis bocagei. The sequence goes on from NC_138135.1 coordinate 23,103,377, forward strand.
AGGCCAACAGCTTTGACCTGAACCCCACCCCCAAAAGGGGTAGATCACTGCCAGTTTTTTATTCTGTGAGTAGATCGCAGTCTCTTGAGAGCTGGACGTCCCTGGTCTAATAGATGGGCCGGCTCTGCAGCTAACTCACAGGAAAGTTGTAAGGATGTGGATTAAAAAATGGATGCTGTTCTTCTACCTGTGCAGGGTGGGATTCACATCTAATACTGAACTCAGGTGGTGCTTGCTGACAGAAGTGGATCTAAAACAGGGCCACTGAGAAAGGAGGAGATTATCAGCATGCTCAGATGAACGCTGATGTTTGCAGAGACACAATAACGCTTTTTACAGACAACCAGCCCAATAACCAAGTGAGTACAGAGGACACTCAGTCACCACGGAATGCCGAGTCAGTTGGAAAAGAAAGACAAGCCTTCTTTGTACAGCTCAAATCAGGTAAGGGTGTGTATGTGTTCAGGTGCTGCTTTTGCACAAATCAGACCCACCCCTTCCTGTCCCAACCTTTATACATTCAGCATGAAAGTCTGGAGACTCTAACCCTGTTCAGCAGAATACCATTAGAATCCTCCCTGCAGGTATTCAAGCATTGGGAGAGGAGGCGAGAGGAGTCCAATGGGAGGAGTTGAATGCCCTGTTCAGAGGAAGTTGCTGGCCGCAAGCCGGAACAGAAAGGATCCTGTTAGGAAGGAGAACACACTGCAACATTTTGCTGCAGGTCCATTACATCCAGAAGCCAGTTACCAACAGCCATCCCGTTCCAGTGTAGATTAAAGCAGGCATAGTTGTCAAAGGCTTAGGGTTACAGGAATTGCGGAGACAAGATAGATTGGCTCACATCTCTGGTGCCTTACAGAGCACCTGTTTTGACTTTCTCTCGTATGTATCAGTGAATGGTTGCCAACGCATTTGCAACACTGGCTGTGCAAAGATTCACTTCACAACTGATGCTGAATAGCCCAGCAACACATTTGCAGGGATCCTGCAGTATCTGCAATCTGTTCTGTTTCCTCCCCAGGGACCCTTATCTTATACGGCTCCTTCACACAGCCTCCTGGTCCCCAAATTAACAGGATGTTGGGCATCTTGCCAGCAATATGCAAAAAGCATATAATGGGTCAGGCATGCTTAAACCATTTTTGTTTTTGAAAGCCCTATGCAGATTTTTTTTTTTTTGTTTTCAAAAACCCATGCAGATTTTCGAAAGTCGATTATCTTTTGAATGTCTTTAATACCTGTTTATACCTGTTTTTAACAGTCTTGTATTGATAATCTGAATGCTTTGTTTTTTATTCAGGTAGGTAGCTGTGTTGGTCTGACGCAGTAGAAATATATTTTAAAAATTTAAAAATTGTCCAGTAGCACCTTAGAGACCAACAAAGTTTGTTCTTGGTATGAGCTTTCTTATCTCATTATACACGATAAAGCTATTTTTGGCCATCTCATCCCTCGCTTTTTCCTGTAAGACCAATTGCAGTCGTTAACAGTCGTCAACAGGTTTACCACACCTATCAGCCAATCACCCAGTCCCACCACCCTTCTGAGTAATACCCCTTCCCTATTAATTATTATTATTATTAATTATTATTATTATTATTATTATTATTATTATTATTATTTATAAAGGTCTGGTGACTTCTGTTTCTGTGTATCTGAAGAAGTGTGCATGCACACAAGCTCATACTAAGAACAAACTTAGTTGGTCTCTAAGGTGCTACTGGACAATTGCTTTGTTTTTTGTAAAACACCTAAAGGTTTTATTACAAACAAGTAGTGTATAAATTTTGTTTAAAAAGAAATAAACAAATTTCAGTAACATTCAAATAAGACTTCAGCCTTAAAATCAAGATGTTTTACATTTACCCTGCTTTACAGATAAACATAGCATCAGAACCCTTAAAGCAGAGTTTTAAACATTAGTACAATTCCTTATTATTCTATTTTTTTTAAATAATATTTATTGCTTTTACAACAATTTAAACACTACAAAAAAAAACAAAGAAAAAACAATACATTACAATACAAAGACACTGCCTTACACTAAAACATTAAATTGTTTTTTTAAATTGTTTTTGTTTTGTCTTGTTAGTTTAAACAATTTAAAAACACATCAACAAAAACACATCAACAAAGAAAAAAGAGGGGGGAAAATTCAATGTCTTATCTTTCTTTCACATATTTCCACGACCTCCTCACACCTCCCTTTTTGTATTCCACTTCTATTAATTATTTCAGCAATACCTTTCCATCTTCCCGTTTCCTATCCTATAATTATCTTAACACATTTCAACCTTATTTTTCTTTTAATACTCTATTAATCTATTTGTACTTAATTCCTTATAACCTTTCTACTAAAGCCATATCACTTCATTCCAACATTCTTCTAGCATTCCTTAATTTTACAATATTTCTGTAAATAGTCTTAAAACTTTTTCCGGTCTTCTTCCACCGACTCTTCTCCCTGGTCTCGGATTCTGCCAGTCATTTCTGCCAATTCCATGTAGTCCATCAGCTTCATCTGCCATTCTTCCCTGGTGGGTAAATCTTGTGTCTTCCAATACTTCGCGATGAGTATTCTTGCTGCTGTTGTTGCATACATAAAAAAAGTTCTATCCTTCTTTAGCACCAATTGGCCGACCATGCCCAGGAGAAAGGCCTCTGGTTTCTTAAGGAAGGTATATTTAAATACCTTTTTCGTTTCATTATAAATCATCTCCCAGAATGTCTTAATCCTTGGGCATGTCCACCAAAGGTGAAAGAATGTACCTTCAGTCTCATTACATTTCCAACATTATCGGGCAAATGGTAATTTTTTTCAAGCTTAACTGGTGTCATGTACCACCTATAAATCATTTTCATTAAATTTTCTCTTAGGGCATTACATGCCGTAAATTTCATACCTGTGGTCCATAACCGTTCCCAGTCAGCCATCATTATGTTATGTCCACAATTCCTTATTATTCTATTCGGTATGTAACTAATCTAATTTAGGCATCTCCTGCTAATGTTTTTTTGCCAGAAATACATGAATACCATGTCTGTCTAGAGATAGATTTAGTGGCTTTCCTTCAGCAGCTTTATCTCATTTAATTAGCAAACTGGGCTTGTCAAGGGCTCTGCTCTGATCTAGCAATTGGGTTACACAAAGTTCATTTTGGTTAGCTTGCAGGCTCTGGCAATTCTATCAGGCTAGTTGAGCTCTTGGGCAACTTTCTTTAATTGCCAGGAACATCATCTTTAAGGTTTCCTAGAAGGCTGGCTGACCCGTTTCAGAGAGATAGCTCCATGCCTGTCTGCAAATGTGGAAGAGAGTCTTGTGGATGAACTTTAAGACTAACAGAATTATTAGGATTCCGGCATTGCAGGGGGTTGGACTAGATGACCCTCGGAGTCCCTTCCAACTATGATTCTATGATATATTAAGACATAATATTTTGTTGACTAAGGTAAAGGTAAAGGTACCCCTGCCCGTACGGGCCAGTTGTGTCCGACTCTAGGGTTGTGCGCCCATCTCACTTAAGAAGCTGGGGGCCAGCGCTGTCTGCAGACACTTACGGGTCATGTGGCCAGCATGACAAGCTGCATCTGGCGAGCCAGCGCAGCACACGGAAACGCCGTTTACCTTCCCGCTAGTAAGCGGTCCCTATTTATCTACTTGCACTTTGACGTGCTTTCAAACTGCTAGGTTGGCAGGCGCTGGGACCGAGCAACGGGAGCACACCCCGCCACGGGGATTCGAACCGCCGACCTGATGGCAAGTCCTAGGCGCTGAGGTTTTACCCACAGCGCCACCCACGTCCCATGATTTTGTTGACTAGAGTACGCTTAACCAGTTGGTGGGCGCTACTCTATGAATGTGTATGCCACAATAAATGATTTAGGTGTTTTAAGGTGCCAGAAAACTCTTCCAGGTTTGTTCAAAGCAGAAGCAATTATGGAGAACAAAGGCTAAGCAGGGAGATTAGATTTCAATGCGAGAAGGAAGAGAGGCTTTACAGCCTTAACACTAGATGTCTCTTCTTCAAAGCTGGAGAGTTGGCAGGCCTATCCCTAAGCTGCACACACAAGGAGAAAGTGTAGCTCATAACATTGAAGAATTAAGATGCAACACATTTTGGAACCTACCACAATAAAAGTATCTGAAGTAAATAAACAATGGGATTTGTCAATAGCCTTTGGATGCCTTCAGAGTGGTCCTAAATAAACATTGTTACTTCAGGGGTAGGAAACCACAATTCCAGGGACAAAAAGCAGATCACCAACAAGCCTCTCTCGCTGCCCCTCAAAACTGTCTCCCCCAAGGACACACCTCTCATTGTCCCAATATGCACTGCAAATATTTTTGCCTGGCAGGAATTCATCCTTGAACTCAGATAATGCCTGTTGATTGTCTGAACGGAGGATAGAGAGGGGTGTGTCAGAGTATGTGTAGAAACAAGCCTCCTGTACAAAGGTTACTTTTACAGCTGTTGCTTCGCCCACTTTTGCCTTTGGCCCTGCCCACCACTGGCATATGGCCCTCAAAAGGTTGCTCAGAAGGGACAGTGGCCCTCAAGGTGACATGATTTCCCTGCTCCTCCCTCCCTGGGGTTGTGGCTAATTTGTAATCAGGGCGATAATTCCCCTTATGCTGATACACAGTATTGCAGAAAAGAAACTGAACGATATCCACAAAATATGTGAGTCTGTTGCGTACACGCCTATTTGTTCAGTGATGTTTACTGTTTGGCAAACGTTGCAGCAATTGTGAATAAATGGCTGGTTTTATGTTCCCAGAGCACGGTCTAACTGAGGGAGGGCAAAAGGGAAACCACAGTGCAAAATTGGGCCCTACCCCAAGTATTGACTGCAATAATTTATTTACAGAGCAATCCCTCATTTAGGATATATTTCATGGAATCATAGAATCGTAGAGTTGGAAAGGACCATGGGTGTCATTTAGGCCACCCCCTGCAATGCGGGAATTTCCCCCCACAACGTGGGGCTTGAATCCAGGGCCCTGAGATTAAGTCTCACGCTCTACCAACTGAGCTATCCCAGCAGTAATTCACATAAAGTCGATAAAGATGCAAGATCACCTACACCCCCTTTAAACATCCAATGGTACACTGTTTTTAAAGGTGATGAATCTGGAAAGAGAAGCCATTGATGTCACTAGGCCCTCAACTGACTAGTCCTCATGATTACTATTAATATCCAAATTGCAATGCAATTCTCCAAAAAAGCCAATGCAATTCTGGGCTGCATCAATCGGAGTATAGCATCTAGATCAAGGGAAGTAATAGTGCCACTGTTATTCTGCTCTGGTCAGACCTCACCTGGAGTACTGTGTCCAGTTCTGGGCACCACAGTTCAAGAAGGACACTGACAAACTGGAACGTGTCCAGAGGAGGGCAACCAAAATGGTCAAAGGCCTGGAAACGATGCCTTATGAGGAACGGCTAAGGGAGCTGGGCATGTTTAGTCTGGAGAAGAGGAGGTTAAGGGGTGATATGATAGCCATGTTCAAATATATAAAAGGATGTCACATAGAGGAGGGAGAAAGGTTGTTTTCTGCTGCTCCAGAGAAGCGGACACGGAGTAATGGATCCAAACTACAAGAAAGAAGATTCCACCTAAACATTAGGAAGAACTTCCTGACAGTAAGAGCTGTTTGACAGTGGAATTTGCTGCCAAGGAGTGTGGTGGAGTCTCCTACTTTGGAGGTCTTTAAGCATAGGCTTGACAACCATATGTCAGGAGTGCTCTGATGGTGTTTCCTGCTTGGCAGGGGGTTGGACTCGATGGCCCTTGTGGTCTCTTCCAACTCTATGATTCTATGATTCTATGCAATGACGTATGCTCAAAGTATTTATAAATGACCGAAGAACACAGGTATTTGCTTGTATTCATTAATGCAAGTTTACTATGAAGCAGAAACAAGACCAATTTGTTCTTCTTGCTCTACCTTGCAGAAAATAATAACGCTCAAAGGTGCAGAATACAGTTGGCCCTAGGAAGCAATGCAGCGGAGGAAATTGTCAGGTGCAAAGTCCTTATTTGTTTTGAATGAGTGACAATCCATTTCCATGTAGGGAAATTCTTAAAATGGTCTGCTGTGCAGACTGTCACATCTGATAAGTGCATGCACGCAAACATGCAGGCAGGGTATAACTCTGCAGCCACAGCTCTGCGCCTTTCCAGCAGACATACACCCAACAAAGCGCACACAAGTAGAGTCACCACATGCAATGCATATCCTTTCCTACACAAAAGAATCTTCTACGTAGAAAATCTAGCTTACGTTAATGAGTGTGCAAGCTCTCTCAGTTTTTCATCTCATGCTTTTGTTTATGAACATTATCCTCTCAAAATCCCTGACATTTCAAAAATGCAAGATGCCCCAAATACCAGCGTATTGGGGAAAAACAATGTTGGCCAAAAGCAACAAAACAACTCCAAGTAACATAACAATGTCCCAGCTGGTCAAGTGCAAATGCTTTGTAGGAAAGTTAAGTGTTTCTGGAGCTTTCCCCTTTGTAGGTATATTTTGGTAGCTTTGCATGCATAGGCATTGTTCCAGCTTGCCTTGCCTCCTCATTGGCTGGCTTCAGATAAAGAAGTATTTTACAGAGCTCTTTCGATACACTCTGAGTAAACAATTGGGTGGCATTTACCGTAAAACCAGAGACATTGTTCAACATCCAGAAGCTTTTCTCTCTCAGTTCTCTTTTTATAATTACAAATTACACACCCAGGATGACCCAAAGTTTTTATGGCTTCTCAGGAATGAGCAGGATGCTGCCCGATTGTTCCTGCTTCTCTCCTCCTCTGGTGCACACAGGATAAACCAACCATGAAGCCTTGTCTTCCCAGTACACCTGGATGTGGGACTGTGGTTTGTTGCTTTGCAACCAGTCATGATAGGCGATGCAGCAACAAACCATGGCTTCAGGTTAACTGTGGCTTGTTATGGAGCAACAAACCATGATCCTAGGTTCAGACAGAATGGAAATCCAAGGTTTCCTGGTTTGTTTATCTTCTTTGCACCAAGAAAGGAGTGAGGAGTTAGGTTCCAAGGTAAGTAATCTATCAGGAAATAGAATTTTTAAAGGATTTTTAAAAGATCAGGAAACAGCAGACAAACTCTCTTGACTTTTGAGTTTTTATTCTGTTGGCAAGTGAAATGCCTGCTAAGAGAGAAAACTTGTGTGAGCTGTTGGAAGTCCTCAGAAGGGAATTCCACAGTCTAGGCATGGCATCCCCCATATCCCAGCCAAACACAAGTCAGATGTCAGTGGGATACACTCATGTGATCTTAAGCAAATGCATTTGGTTCAGTCTTCCCCAATGAATAGGAGGAGTTCAAAACCACACATCAGATTCATGTAACAGCTATGTGCAGCTTAGAGTAACATTGGGTGGATCATCAAATCATGTGGGAACTGGCCCCTAAATTTTCCTGTTTGTTATTTCACTTGATAGGCCACCTTTCTTCTGAGGAGTCCCAAGTTTTCCTTCTGCCCCACATTTTATGCTCAAAGCAACCCTCTACGAGTGATGCCAAGTCACCCAGTGAGCTTCATAGCTGAGCATGGATTTCAACTTGGATCTCCCCAGTCCTGGACACGCAAACTAATACATCACATTGTTCTCACTCTGTGTTCAGCAGAGCTAGGAGAGAATTAAGGACATCCCATATCTGGCCTAGTTGACTGCTGGGAGGCTGGACCACCCATTCACCCACAGAGCAACATTGGCACTACAGATCCAGAACACAATGTACCATAGCCAAAGGCCACCTGATCTTATCCTGTCAATTTCCTGTAGTACTATATACCTGTGGTAGAATGGTGAACTCCAGATGTTGTTGGGACTACAACTCCCATCAGTCATGACCGTTGGTCATGCTAACTGGGACTGACGAAAGCTGAACTACATCTGCAGGACACTGCATTCTCTACCCTTGGTCTACACCATCCAAATGCAGAATGCTAATGACATGCCTACAGTCAGTGCTCAAAGTTCACCAGGCGCATTATGCACGTGGTTATCAGCCACTTGTGACCAAGTGAAGATGCCGAGGCGCCAGGATGGTGTCTGACGTCTCCACCATCTGGGGGTTCCTTGGATCTTGACCGTTTCACACACTAGCAACAAATCCTGTAGATTTCTGTCTGTTATATTTTATCTGCACAAGCAGGATGTATTTCAGGAACCAAAAAGTTGTATTGAAAAATATGACTTTTGAGCTGCCTGGCGCCATAATGGCAACTAGGCATTGTTTTGGCAACTGTAACCCTGGTTTAAGGAACCATTTGGCACCTAGCTTATATACAGTATATCTGAGTTTCTAACACTGCCTATCATGTGTGGACAGGCAGTCAGATGAAGGCAGACCAATTTAGGAAAGGTGCCTTCAGGGCAAGGGGTAATAAATACATGAGTCAAACACTGGGTTGAGAATTCAGACTATCTGGTGAACCACTCAGCCTTGAGTCACCAGCCCTGCGGGGCAGGGGGGAAATCGTACGAAAGCCAAGACGGGCTGCATGCAAACACAGCCCATACAGATAAGACCTAAAATGGAAAGGCCAAATGTATGAACTTTTATGTGAGTAGATAACATGTAGTTCACTGGTTGATGAATGAGGTAATGTGGCAACATGATTTCACACTAAGACGTGCCGAATGAGTTACGCGCAAAAGGTAGCAGTTTCGCCACTGAGAGATAAAACTCTGGACAGAGATACAGATGAGCGGAAATAATTTGCACAGCCACAACAGGGCAGACTGCAACTGTGTGCGGAGCAGGTTATTTGTAGAGCCCAGCCCCACATGACTAGCTCTTACACGATTGGAGTGTCAGTCCCATTCCCCTGTGGTCACTTTGCAGGATGCTATGGCAATGATTCAACTTGGAGGTCACATGGGAGGAGCTGATGATGCAACTACTTCTCACACCAATGTTGCCTCTTCTTGGAGGGTTGGGCAACTGAGAGAGAAGCAAAAAGCAGCTGCAGTTTCTTCTCACATGATCTCAACATCCTAAAGTCAAGAAGCAGCATGGAATAAATCACATGCCAGCAGCAACCACACCACTCTTGCAATGTTTTAAATTGACAACTGCGTGTTGTTGTTTTTAAAGAAACAATTCTACGTACTGTGATTTCACTGTTGTTGTCCCACTGCATCCACCATATTGGGCATTTTTATTGTTGCAAAGCTGGCACATAACTAACCACCTTCCATATGTTACTAGCTCTATAAAACATGGGGCATTATGTTTATGGAGGAAATAACTGCAATTACACATAATAAGGTAGGAAATGTGAATACTACGAACAACTTCATTATGATCTAGGCTGGAACCCTTTCATATTATATTGGAATGACACACCTAAGCCACAAAATGTTTGAGTTCAGGTACAGAATTTGTTGTAACACAAGTCTTTCTGTGTGAAATATAAGCAATTTAATACATATTATTGTACTTAATGCATTAAAAATCACTGGGTAGTATTCAAGTTTTACTTTGAATAGAGTCACTGAAATTAATGGACCTAACTTGGTCAGGTTAATTCATTTCAGGGAGTCTACTCTGAGAAAAACACCTCTCTCTCCCTCTCTAAATCTTCTCCATTTATAAATATGGGGGCAGCATCTACACAATATGGTTGTCATTGAAACACTCTGCCCCATTTAATCCAGATTTACCTTTTTCAGGGAAAATCTGGTATGTTTTTTAAAAAACAAACCTGCCACCAACTATTCATTCACGATTTTTACAATATTTACAACATTAAGTCCTACCCCACCAGGTATGGAAGAAACATGTGAATTACTGACTACTCCACACAGTAAAACCCATGCAGATTATAAATCTTAAAGGGTCTGTACTAGATCTGGAGGAAAATCAAAACAGACCCCTCTCCCCTTCTCAAGTTTTTGATAAGATAGTGGGGGCGTGGGAGGAGAGCCACAAGTATTTGAAAGAAGAAAGATGGGCAGGAGAGACAAAGGAGATAACAAGCTGAAGAAAGGTGCCAATGAAGGAACAGTGGGAAGACCTCATTACCCGGAAAGTACCTGGCCAGGTGCAAATATTAATATTCACCAAGGCACACACCCCATTATCCACAACAGAATGCAATCCAGACAAGTTTACCTAATAATAAATTTTTATTTATATCCCGCCCTCCCCAGCCGAAACCGGGCTCAGAGCGGCTAACACAGCATTCTAAAATCAATTCAAAATCAAATTAATGGCAACCATTGGGCTAAAGTTCTACATATGAGGATTACCAAAGGAGGAGGTCAGGCTGTGCCTTGGCCAAACGCATGCACACCACAAAGTCAAAAGTTAAGCACTAAAAAAAAAAAAGTCTCACGAAGGAAAACCTTTGCACGGAGACTCCCGGCTTCTTATCTGGAAACCCTTGAGGGCCGCTGCCGGTCAGTGCCGACAATACTAGGCTTGACGGAAGCAACGGTCCGACTCTAAGGCAGCTTTCCAACGGGAAAAGCGCGGCTCTCGCGCCCTCACCCATGAGATTTAATTTCTGAAAACTTTGGCTAGATCATGCCCCGCGGGAGGGGGAAGTTAAAGGACGCTGCAATGCGGGTGGGGTGAGACTAAAGAAACCGTCCAAAGTTTGGGGTTGTTCATTTAAAATAAAAAGTAGTTGGAGGGAGGCCGGAAAGGGCCACTCACCGTTGACCATGGAGCCTCTGCTTTTCCTCGCCAGGGTCTGCTGGACCTGCCGCTGGATGCGCAGCGACTTCTGCGCCTCGGCCCGGCCGCCCGACAGCTGCGGGGGCAAAGCCAGCGTGGAGCTGTCCAGCCCGCCCAGGAACTCCTGGCCCAGGACGGTGCGGATGTAGCCGGGAGAATCGACGCCGACGCCGGGACCTGCCATGGCCGGAGAGGGGCAGGCGAGCAGGCAGGTCGGAAAAGCCGGCCAAGAGAACGGGCGGCCGTCGGTGCCTGAGGGACCTGCCGAGCGCAGTTTGCAGCGGCCGCGACGAAGCCTCCACCCCCTGGCGGAGAGCGGGAGGCCGCGCAGCTCGGGCCCCTCCCTCCGCCCGCCCCTCGGAGCGCCACGCCCGACGGGGCCAAAAGGACAGACCTGCCGGCCCTCCCTCGCCTGCCTGCCTGGGCTGGGCGCGCCGCTCTTCACCTTTAACCGGCCTGGTTCAGTAACGTTTCGCTAACCAAATTTGAAACCGTCGTGAGCAGCTTGACTTTCCTCCGAGAATAATAAAGCGAACCCAAGTGACTCCGGTTTGCAGGCACTTCCGTGGGAGCAAGTCCCAATCGACGGCGCACAGCTCGGCTGACTCCGGATTCAAGAACCGGCGTCGGGTGGGGCGGACGGGATCGGCTTGAATGTTTATTGGACAGAGAGCCAGGCCTCACACAGGTGCAGGCGGGAAAGCGCGCCCCGCCCCGTCTGGTGTTTCATTTACACGCGGCTGCTGGTGGTGGGAAGCCTGCGGCCTTCCTGGTAACGTTGGACACGGACACAGTTTATTTTTTGACAACTCATAGGTTTAAGCAGTGCTTTTTTTTCTTTAAAAAATGTTTAGGGGTACTCTCATTTTGACTCAAGAAAATCACCATTTTATAGTTCAAATCAGGAAAAACAAATACAGTAAATGGACAAAAAGATTCACAAAGTGTTTAGGGGTGAGCGTACCCCTGTGTCTCCCCCAGAAAACAGCACAGGGTTTAAGTGCTGCCAATGCATGCCAGTTTTTGTAATCCAACGCTGGTTGTGCGCCAGATGTTCTTCGTAAAGTTTTGTTCTCTCTATTTCTATGCAGTGGGAGATGAAAATGAAACAAAATGGATGAGCTAATGGTGAATTTGGGCCCCGAGGCCCAAAGTGTTTTAGCCACTCCTGCTTTAACAGTTTGTGGATAGTAGATTATTCCATCTTTTCCACTCACAAGTGGGGGTGATCAGTGTTAGCTGGTTGTGATTGACTCATGCCTACTCAGAAGCAAGTCCTATTGAGTCCTGCTAGTGAGATGTATAGAATTTCAGTCTGAGTCCTTTCCCCTGGGATTTGTATTGTTGTTGTTTAGTTGTGTCTGACTCTTTGTGACCCCATGGACCAGAGCACGCCAGGCACTCCTGTCTTCCACTGCCTCCCGCAGTTTGGTCAAACTCATGCTGGAAGCTTCGAGAACACTGTCCAACCATCTTGTCCTCTGTCATCCCCTTCTCCTGGTGCCCTCAATCCCTCCCAACATCAGGGTATTTTCCAGGGAGTCTTCTCTTGTCATGAGGTGGCCAAAGTATTGGAGCCTCAGCTTCACAATCTGTCCTTCCAGTGGGCACTCCGGGCTGATTTCCTTAAGAATGGATAGGTTTGATCTTCTTGCAGTCCATGGGACTCTCAAGAGTCTCCTCCAGCACCATACAGTGGTGCCTCGCAAGACGAAATTAATTCGTTCCGCAATTCTCTTCGTCTTGCAGTTTTTTCGTCTTGCGATGCACGGTTTCCCATAGGAATGCATTGAAAATCAATTAATGCGTTCCTAGGGAAACCACCTTCAGGCCAGGTCCGGGGACAGTCTGTCCCCGGACCTCTTCTGAAGGCTGGGGAGGGGGGACAAGGGCTTTTCTTCCCACCCCCAGCATTTTAAAAAACCCTGGGACAGCGGAGGACTTCTCCGCTGTGCGGGGCTATCTTAAAATGCTGGCGGGCGGCATTTTAAAATCGCTCCGGACTGCGGAGGACTTCTCCGCTGTCCGGGGCGATTTAAAAGCCCCTGGGAAGGCAGGCAGGGGGGACAAAGACTTTCGCCCCCTGCCCGCCTTCAGAAGGTGTTCCCGCCCCCAGCCCCACTTCGGAACAGCTTTCCGAAGTGGGGCGGATGGGGCAGGTGTCCCGCCCCCCCCGCCCCACTTCGGAACAGCTTTCCGAAGTGGGGCAGCGGGGCCAGGTGTCCCCGCCCCCCCTCCCCACTTCGGAAGAGCTTTCCGAAGTGGGGCGGCGGGGCCAGGTGTTCCCGCCCCCCGTCCCCACTTCGGAAGAGCTTTCCGAAGTGGGGCGGCGGGGCCAGGTGTCCCCGCCCCCCGCCCCACTTCGGAAGAGCTTTCCGAAGTGGGGCGGCGGGGCCAGGTGTTCCCGCCCCCCGTCCCCACTTCGGAAGAGCTTTCCGAAGTGGGGCGGCGGGGCCAGGTGTTCCCGCCCCCCCTCCCCACTTCGGAAGAGCTTTCCGAAGTGGGGCGGCGGGGCCAGGTGTTCCCGCCCCCCTCCCCACTTCGGAAGAGCTTTCCGAAGTGGGGCGGCGGGGCCAGGTGTTCCCGCCCCCCGTCTCCACTTCGGAAGAGCTTTCCGAAGTGGGGTGGTGGGGGCAGGTGTCCCCGCCCCCACTCCCCACTTCGGAACAGCGTTTTAAAATGCTGGGGGTCGGGAGCGAAGCGCTGCCGACCCCCAGCATTTTAAAATCTCCCTGTGTCCTGGGGAGGTTTTAAAATGCTGGGGGTCGGCAGCGCTTCGCTCCCGACCCCCAGCATTTTAAAATCTTCCCAGGACACGGGGAGATTTTAAAATGCTGGGGGTCGGCAGCGAACGCTTCGCTCCCGCCCGCCAGCATTTTAAGATCGCCCGGGGCAGGCGGGGGGGAGGCAGGCGGGGGGGAGCAAAGACTTTTGCCCCCCGCCGGCCTTCAGAAGAGGTCCTCTTCTGAAGGCTGGCTGTGGGCGAAAGTCTTTGCTCCTGACCGCCAGCATTTCCCTATGGGCTTTCGTCTTGCGATGCAAGCCCATAGGGAAATTCGTCTTGCGAAGCGCCTCCAAAACAGAAAACCCTTTCGTCTTGCGGGTTTTCCGTCTTGCGAGGCATTCGTCTTGCGGGGTACCACTGTAATTCAAAAGCATCAATTCTTCGGCAATCAGCCTTGGTTCATAGTAAAAAGCCCTGGGAATTTTTGAATCAAAGGGCAGTATAAAGAGGCTCATGGAAAAAATAAAAATTCAATGGCTTTTAATAGCAATTCCCTTAACCCCCAACCTGATTCTGTCATTTGAGCACAGAATAAGTGGTGATTCTTTTTCTAGATAAACAAGGTAAAAAAGCAGGGTCATGGACTTACTTGTGAACATTTTTATGTACATTTCACTCTCATGCCAATTTCATTCTTAAACTTTCAGAAAACGTCGCATAAACCTAAACTTTCCTAAATATCAGAGACAGATAACGTCTGTGCAGATAACAAATTATCTTTTCCTCCACAGAATTACTATTTTCAGCTGTGACGCAATGCTTTGCACATTGGTATCCTGGTTTTGTCAGTCTCAGGGAGTCTCAGGTAGAAGCCAATCCATGTTTGGAAATCTTCAAAGCTTGCTTCCCCAGCCCCCCAGTCCCCACCCCTTCCCTACCCCAGAAGGAATGTGTGCTGAAATTGGCCAGGGCTCTCCCCTATTATCTTCTCCAGTTAGCATTCTAAGAACACTTAACTTCTACATTCCATTAGTCATGCCTGAGATTCTAACCTTTCTTGAAGATTCCTTATCATGGAATTGTGAATGAGTGGTCACAGACTTGAACAAAAGCTTACCAGGATCCTTAAAGATACAAGCGCAGGAAATCAAGGGCTTAGTCCGCCCACAACAGAGTCTTTGCTTGAAGACCTTAAGGAAAGGGCACATGGTTTTCCTGAGGGCTGAATTGAGCCTTCAGGAGGTGACTCCTTCAGGGCAAATGGAGGACTGAAGAACCAGTTTGGAACCAAATTTTCAGTTTGAACTAAGAGAGAACAGCGGTCTGACAATAAAGCAGCTTGGGGTACCCTCTCTCCTTTGAGAAATAGGAGTGTCTTCAACATGCTCCAATTGTAACATCACATTGAGAAATATTTTGACGAAGATACCCAGTGTCTCCAATACTGTCTCATAGACAGCTCTGCAATGCGTTTCCTAAAATGTTGACTTTTAGGTCTCTCTTGAAGACTTTCTTATGCCGACAGACCTATACAGTTGTTTAAAATCTTATTGAGTAGCCAGTTGTTTTAATGATTGTTTTGTACTGCTTTTAATGGGTTTTATTTTAATTAAAAAGTTTTTACATCACCACACACTGCTTGATATTTTATGAGAGGGCATTATCTATGAATGAATGAATAAATTTCTCACAGTTTGGGAAAGTTTTCTGCGTCTGTATACTGTGTTCTCAGAATCTTGCAATTGCTGTCAGGTTTTTTAAGTGTCTTTCACTTACTGTGGGCAACCCAGGAGATGACCTATCACTGGATAATTTGAAGCACCTTGGGGGTGTCATAAGAGAAAGCTTCAAAGGAGAAATAGGTTTATGAGCAGTTGTTGAAACTGCCTCAAACTAGTTGCTACTTGAAACTTTTTAATTCTCAGGGTACTTTAAATTAGGCAGCTTTATCAGGCCACATGGTGGTTTGCAAACTGTCTATTGGAGTTGTTTTTGTTGTTTTATCACTTGTGTGCTGCCCTCAGCTCCTTCGGGAGGAAGGGCAGGATATAAATTTAATAAATACACAAAGCTGTGGCATTTAGTTGCCTGAAGCAGATCCCAATTGATGTCCTAGCCCATGAAGGCTAAGACTTTAAAAAAAACAACAAAACTTGCTGTCCCATTCAGACACCACTAGCTCCTGCCTTTATCTTCCACACCCTTCATGGTGCCACTCAAAGCAGGTCACTTTACCCTGCTTCATGGCAGAGCTGCCCCCATTCCTGACTCATAGATTTAATCATTAACTGTCTCCCTAACCAGATTTGGACCTTTCCACAGGAACCTTTGCATTCAGATGGAAAAGGCATCATGCTGTGCATCTCCTTATTGTCTGAGGTGAAGAGAGTGAGCATGCAAGGCAAGGTCTAACTGGCCATGGCATCCAGGCTCTTGAAACCTCTTACCTAAGAAGTTTGTCAGACCCCACCCCTTAATCTTGGCTTTCCTTTCAGAAGGCACCCCCATTGTTCAGCCCGGACACTGAGATCCAGCGCCAAGGGCCTTCTGGCGGTTCCCTCATTGCGAGAAGTGAGGTTACAGGGAACCAGACAGAGGGCCTTCTTGGTAGTGGCGCCCGCCCTGTGGAACACCCTTCAGATGTGAAGGAAATAAGCAGCTATCTTATCTTTAAAAGACATCTGAAGGCAGCCCTGTTTAGGGAAGTTTTTAATATTTAATGCTGTATTGTTTTTAACACTTGATTGGAAGCCGCCCAGAGTGGCTGGGGAAACTCAGCCAGATGGGCGGGGTATAAATAATTTATTATTATTATTATTATTATTATTATTATTATTATTATTATTATTATTATTATTTGGGTCAACCCTTTAGAACAGGCTTCCTCAACCTCAGCCCTCCAGCTCCCTGACCACTGGTCCTGCTAGCTAGGGATCATGGGAGTTGTAGGCCAAAAACATCTGGAGGGCCGAGGTTGAGGAAGCCTGCTTTAGAATCAGCCTTGTCTAACCTTCCTTTAGTTTCTGTCTTTCTTGTTCCCTTCTGCTGACTTTATTTCAAGAGAGCTTGCTGCTCTTTTGGCTATTATATTTTGGTTTTCCTGCTGCAGTTTACTTGGCGCTGTGCAGCGGCTAAGTGATTCAACTTCCGATGAGGAGGTTCCCCAGTTCAGTTTTCATCTCTGCACCTCACTTCATCTCACTTCACCAAGATAGAGTTTGGTAAGCCAGTCTCAGTCCACCCCCATCTGCAATATGGGGTGTGCGTGTTTGATAATACAGACCTATGACGGCAGTAATGGGCAAACAGTGGCCTGTGAGCCTTCAGTTGTTGTGGGACTCCAACCCCATCAGCCCCAGCCTGCAGGTTCCCTACCCTTGCTTTACAGGGCCAATGTAAGGGTTATAACTAGATGAGAAATTATTTGAACAATTTAAGGCACTTTAGAATTGTTTATCATCATCACCATCTGTCCTTTTTTTTTTTTTTTGCTTGTTACCTGCTTCTAATGCTTCCTAACCCGTTAGTTAAACAGAAAGGAAAGGCAGGATAGAAACATATTAAAAAAACCAAAATAAGAAATACAATAGAACATGGGTAGGCAAACTAAGGCCTGGGGGCCGGATGCGGCCCAATCACCTAAATCCAGCCTGCGGACGGTCTGGGAATCAGCATGTTTTTACATGAGTAGAATGTGTGCTTTTATTTAAAATGCATCTCTGGGTTATTTGTGTGGCATAGGAATTCGTTCATTTTTTCCCTTTCAAAATATAGTCCGGCCCCCCACAAGGTCTGAGGGACAGTGGACTGGCCCCCTGCTGAAAAAGTTTGCTGACACCTGCAGCAGAACCTTGGCTTATGCTACCCTTGGGTAACGTAAACTTTGGTTGTGAAAGCAAACCTGGAAGTATTTTTCTGGGTTTCGCCGCTCGCGCATGCAGAGAAGCGCGCTGTGCGCATGCGCAGAACAGGTGCCTCTGGTTGCGGAAACCTCGGGATCTGACCAGAGCTCCAGAATGGATCCCTTCTGCATCTGGAGGTACCACTGTAGAACGTCTGGGGGAAAGACATACTTGGGCAGCTTTTAAAAGAGGATTGGCAAATTCATGGAGGCAGTGGCGTAGCGTGGGGGGTGCCAGGGGTGCCGACCGCACCGGGCGCAACATCTGGGGGGGGGGCGCGAGTCCAGAGGGAAGGGACAAGTTCCTTCCTCCGCCGGGCTCCCCGCCGCCACCGCCAGCCTTGCGCCCTAGCGCGCGCGCCCCCCGCCGTCGCTGTGGCTGCGCTCCGCTCACTGCTCGCAGGAGGAGCAGCCGCTGCAGCAGCGCCGACGCCGCCACCGACGCCTGGCCGGGCACGGGCAGCCTCTGCACCCTGCCGCCGCCGCCATCCCCTCGGCCCAGGCACAGGCGGCGGCTGCTTCTGCCTCCATCCTCCTCCGGGCAAGCAGCATTGTTTGCGCGGCAGCGCCAGCGGAAACTCGCAGGTTAGGGGTTGGGGGGGCGCAAATTACTTGCCTTGCCCCGGGTTAGGGGGCGCAAATTACTTGCGTTGCCCCGGGTGCTGACAACTCACGCTACGCCGCTGCATGGAGGATAATGCTGTCAATGGATACGAGCCATGATGGCTACTCTCTGGCTCCATGGTTGGAGGCACTAATGCTTCTGAATACCAGTTTTTGGAAACCACAGGAGAGGAGAGTTCTCGCATGCTCTCATGCATGGGTCCTGCTTGCCAGTTTCCTGCAGGCATTTGGCTGGTCACTGTGAGAACAGGATGGTGGACTAGATGGGCCATTGGCCTAATCCGGCAGGCTTTTCTTGTGCACTCCATCGGGCCTGAAAGGTCCTCACGTGAGCAAAGCACGTTGGAGTCCTGAGCTAAGTCAAATATGCACCTTTGGGCATTTTGCACAGGTGGTGGGGACAACCTTTTTGTGGAACGCATTCTCAAAACAGCAGCAGTAGTTGCCTTGTCGCAAAGTTGTTCTTCATGTTTTGCAGGAAATAGGGGTTTAAAAAATTGTGAGGAGGGATATGTTATCGATTCACCTTTTGCAGACAGAAGCTGAGTGATCATGCATACATGAGATAAAACCTACCTTTTCAAACCAGGTATATATTCCAGGTGCTTCTAATCTCGGCTCGTTACATACAGTGAAGATACCAGTTAGCCTGACATCTGGCTGGTTGACAGGGGATCAAATACTTATTTGACTCATTATAATGCACATCCATCTCTGACTTTTGTCTTCTGGGGTTTCTGGGGTTTTTCCTGTTGTTATTCTGTCTCTTACAGCTACAATAAACCTACCATTAAAATTATGGACTCGTCATTTTTTCATCAGAGGGCAAACGGGGAAATTTAGCAGGGGATCAAATATTCCCCCCCCCCTCACTGTAACTGTTTTTGACAGTAAGCAAAGCAAAGCAAAGCAAAGCAAACAACCTTCAAGAGCTGTGAAATGCAATAGAAAAGACCTCCCATCTGTAGCAGGACTCTATTACAAAATATTAAATATTCAGTTATCATTAAAATCTAAAGGTAAGACAAATCCCATGTCCCCTAGGAGGGCTTCCTAGGGTCTGTGGAATGTTTTGGATTTCCCTATCAAGGAGTGGAGAGAGAGAGAGAGAATGTCTGCTCTTGGAGAGGAAGCTATGACTCTGCGAAGCCTCTTTCTGCCACTGTGGAAACCTCCATGGCTCTTGCCTTACTGATGGCTGAGCTCCAACATCAGAAAAGGGAAAAGTGGGGGTGCAAGGGAGAGAAAATGACGACACCCAATATTTCTCAGCCTCCCAACCCACCCCTGAAATGGGCAGCAGGGTAATATATCTGTTATGTACTGAGTTGAATAGGATCCAAACTGCAGCAGTCTGATTGGTCCTAGAACAATAGGATCCAAATTGCAGCAGTCTGATTGGTCCTAGAACAATAGGATTCAGAATGCAGCAGTCTGATTGGTCCAAGAACAATGCAGCAGTATGATTGGTTGGCAGGAACCACCCAATCATGCTCCAGATATAAGTGAATCCACAACCTGATTGGCTTACAGTAGAATTCAAGAATTAACCAATCATGTGCAGCCCATTGTGTAAATAATGTATATAAGCAGATACTTTGAGGGGACTTCCATTCATTCCTCCTCACCACTATGAGCTGAATAAAGAGCATGAAATCACTTTGCGATTCTGAGTATATTTCAATATCCCAGCCCCAGTACTATCAAATGTATTTTCCCTCCCCTTGGAAACAATGGAAGGGAAATTGCAAATAAGTACTAAAAAAAATCCTGGGAAACTAGCAAACAAACATTGCTCTTGGATCACCTGCCATCAGTTCCCCTACCCTATGAATCGTGTTGATATCAATTTTTTAGGACATTCTAAAGGCAGTCCTGTTTAGGGAAACTTTTAATGTTTAATGCATTATTGTATTTTAATATTGTGTTGGAAGCCACCCAGAGTGCCTGGGGAAACCCAGCCAGATGGGTGGGGTATAAATTATTATTATTATTAATTATTATTATTATTAGGCTCACAGGAAGCTGCTTTATCAGGCCACTGCTCCTTCTGGCTCATTGGCTCTCCTGGCTTTCAAGACAACCCCTTTCCTACCTGGTGATGCCAGGGACCACGTAGACCCACTGAAGCTAATCAGCATGACTGACTTAAGTTCATTAATTTCAGAGGGTCTACTCTGGGCAGAATACAACCCCAAGTGTTTTGCAATTAAACACTAATATGCACTTTGCAAACATGACTGTGATTTGAACCGCTGACCTAGTAGCAACTTTTCTTTTCTTTTTTTGCCCATATAAATGAACTCAATAGCAGAAAAGATGCTGCAGTGTCATCTTGTGGCTAATTTGAGGAACAACACCCATTAAGAAATGTCTGCCAGTTACCACAAAAAGTTAACTTTTAAGTTCTTAGGCGAAACTTAGGGCAGTGTTTCCCAACCGGTGTTCCGCGGCACACTAGTGTGCCGCGAGACGTTGCCTGGTGTGCCGTGGGAGGGAGGCGGGCGAGTCGGGCGGCGAGAGGTGGGGCGGCGGCGGCGAGGAGAGGCCGCCCAGCGCGGGGCTCTCGCCGTCTGCCTGCCTGGCTGCCTGCGTGGCGCTGACGTCACAGGGCTGTAACGTGCACCACATAGGCACACGCGGGGCGGCGAGCGAGCTCCCTCCCACATCCCATCGCCGCTCGCTTCGGCCGGCCTACTGGGCTGTCGCAGGCGGAAGGCCTGCGCATGCGCGAGGTTTTCGCGCCTTCGGGATTCCCTTCACGCCTTCCTCCTCCCGGGTCCTTGAGAGCGCGGGAAGCGGCAGCGCGAGACCGGCGTTGAGCCTGGTAGGTATTGCGCTTGCCAAGGCAGTCATTTGGGAAATGAAAACTTGCAAAGCAAGCAACCAGTTCAATCTGAAGTACGTGTATGCTTAATATCCTGTATCTGAAACCTGCTCTGCCCCCTCCCCCACACTTGGTGCCATTTTCATCTACACATGCAGCAGAGTAAGTTGACCCAGAATAGTACCAATTCAGATGGCAGATGGGAGAATGACAGTGCTGAATGCTTTCCCATGTAGAACAGTCCCTGCAAATAAAAACCTAGCATATTTGGAAGAGGGATGCTAGCCTAACCATTACCTTCTATGCTGTTACTATTTTTTTATTTTTTTTTTACATAAGTAAAAAGTGACCTTTCCCCATCTGGCATGGTGGTGTGCCTCGAGATTTTTTTCATGAAACAAGTGTGCCTTTGCCCAAAAAAGGTTGGGAAACACTGACTTAGGGAAACCCAGCCGTTCCATAACATGCACATTTGTCTCTGGTTCTCTCTCTCTCTCACACTATTATAATGTTTGGGGGCTTTTTCCAACTACAATTTATTTTTTTTAATACCCAAGTTTGTCCAAATGATCAGTTATTTGTACACTTTATATAAAGGTAAAAAAGATAAAGGATCCCTAGATGGTTAAGTCCAGTCAAAGGTGACTATGGGGTTCATTTCGCTTCAGGCCAAGGGAGCCGGCATTAGTCCTCAGACAGCTTTCTGGGTCATGTGGCCAGCATGACTAAAAGTCTTCTGGTGCATCGGGACACCATGCAGAGCACATAGAAACACTGTTTACCTTCCCACTGCAGCAGTACCTATTTATCTACTTGCACTGGTGTGCTTTTGAACTGCTACACTGGCAGGAACTGGGCCAGAGCAACAGGAGCTCACCCCATTGCACAGATTTGAACCACTTCATATATACTTCATATATGATGATATGCACGGGTTGATGGAATAATGCATTTTATCGTTCCAATAATTGGTAAAACTGCATTTTCTCACAAACCTATGGTATTTTACTATACCTTTTCTTACTCTTATTAAACCTGTCAGATCAACCATTTCCCACACCTTGGAAAACCATGTCTTCATAGATGGTGGTTTGGAATTTTCCCTGTTTTGGCAGATTAACATTCTGGCTGCTGTTATTAAATGAACCACCGCTATGATACCTGAACAAAACCAGTACTGGATCCCCTGGTCAAAATCAACATAGTGGTACCTCGGGTTACAAACGCTTTGGATTACAAACCCTTCAGATTACGGACTCCGCTAACCTGGAAGTAGTAACTTGGGTTAAGAACTTTACCTCAGGATGAGAACAGAAATCGCTCACTGGCGGCACGGCAGCAGCGGGAGGCCCCATTAGCTAAAGCGGTACCTCAGGTTAAGAACAGTTTCAGGTTAAGAATGGACCTCCGGAACGAATTAAGTTCTTAACCAGAGGTACCACTGTACTGGATCCACATCCAACACAATCTTGTAGTGTTTCAAATGCACTGTTTTCAACCTACTAGTTAACAGCACTTGCTACAAAACGCCAAATCCCTGGTTCAGATCTCGCCTTCTCCATGAATCCATTGGGTGGCCAAACCCCAATCTGGAATACAGGAATAAGTATGTTGGCCTATGTGATGGGATTTCTGGAAGGATAACTGGAATGGGCATGAAATGCTTTGTACCCTTGCAACCCAGAGCTGCATATTGAGTCACAAGACTTAATAGGGATAATGCCCAAGTATGGTGGGTATAGAATTTACATGAAAGTAAGTCTTATTGAACTTAGTGGGACTTGCTTCAAGTATCCCTCATTGTACAGGGCTTCAAATGGCACATCTACCTGCCCATATTTACTCCACCACTGTATTTCCCTTAGATGTTCATTGAGAACAAGAAGCAAGAAGTTTGAGCGAGAGCATCGGTCAGTATGGTGGCTGCTGACAGCAGTCTTCCCAGTAGTCTGAGGCCAGGTCCCCAGTAGCTCAGGAAGGACTGTAGCTCAGTGCTGGAACATCTGCTTTGCATGTAGCAGGTACCCTGGCATCTCCAGATTGGGGATGTTTCCAACCTGAAACCCCAGAGAGCTGTTGCCCATCAGTGTAGACAATACTGAGTCTGTATGAGACAGCTTCCTGTGTTCCTTTGGCTGCTGCTTGGTCAAACTGCTCCCTCCCATTTCTTCTGTTTCTCTCTCTGTTGTGTGGCTTATTCATTGGGCATCTTGCATTTGCCATCTGTTAGCCCAGGTGTTCAGCTCTGCTAACCCACGTTCTCCAGAGTTGCTTCTACCCAGGTGACCAATTTCAAGCCAGTTTACTCTCATCTAGATTCTTGGAACATCTTCCTTCCATTGCCAATTATTTTTAAAAATCTTCCAATAACCACACTAAGTTCTCTTTCGGTTATGGCACCCTTTTCCACACTGTAGGTCGTTTTTTATTTAGACCATCTGGACTCCGCGGTGCTAAGGTTTTTTCCATTTGATAAGCAATGGATGAAATTTTGTAAAGCAGTTCCTGGAACTATGGACCCATCATCATCCCTCTTGTGTGGCACCATTGATAATGGTGATGATTCACTAGTCCCTAATGTGAACCGTGATGCCCATATTGAATCATTCTAATTTGTGTTGGCAAAGCACATCCTTAAAGCATCTTTTAATGATGACTTAGAGAGGCTTGCCATGTACTGATTCATAGCAGCCAATATCGCTGCTAACTGTGGATGGGGAAATGTTCCTCACAATTCCTGCTTAGTGCAAAATGATTGCTTATATTGCTTATATATGTGCATCCATCTGAAGAGAAGAAATTGAATATAGACGACACATTATAGATATAATAGCAAGCTGCTATTATATCCATCCCTAGATATCTTGACTTGGTCATTTTCATGAATTGTATTTATGGCTTTAAAGGAGGGTGTGGGCTGAATGTGGCCCCCAGGACTCTTTATCTGGCCCTTGGGACCTTCCCCAGGCTACTAACCATCCCTAGTCTGCTGGTGCAGAAGCACAAGCCAAAATTCACCTTGGGCACAATGAATTAGTTGTGCAGTTCTTTGGATTCTGTCTAATAGAAGTTCAAGAGTTAGGTTATAGCAGTTGTTTCCTAAATTTTGATAACTGGGGCACGGGCTAGATGTCCCGTCTGAATTAAATATGGAAGGCACATTTGATCTTTACTTTTAATTTTCTTCCATTGAATCCCAGAACACTGGGCAGGCATCTCCTTGCAATGGCAGGATAGCAATTGTCTTCCAGCCTTCCACCTTATCCTTTCCCAGGCGACCAGAGATTACAGGCATGAAAGGATCTCTCAATTTCTGTTCTCTCATTGTTCCACTCTTAAATTTAGTTCTCCACATTTCTGCAGCAATTAGCTTTTCTTTCTTTTTCTTTTTTTAAAAAAACCTCATGAAAAATTCACCAGCATGTTAGTGTGAATTTCTCCTAATAATAATCACATTTTTGTATGCTGTTTGGACTGATGTTCACATTTCTGAAAGCCATTCCCCCTAATAAACTGTGTCTTTTGTGTGTCATTTTCAGTAATGTATTTATTTTTTACGCACACTTCCAATAGATGCATCACAATATCCAGATAAGTGAGAATTTCGAAGGATGGCTAGGGTTTCGGTTCTCCTGTTGCTTTGGAAAGTCAAATGTAACAAATTTGCCTTTAAAATTTTCCCTTGTCCCTACCTCAAGGAGAAAAGCAAAAACTCTTGAAACAGGCAGCTTTAGATCCTTTCAAGAAGAAACTTCTAATGAGGATGGAAATGGTTTCAGGAATTTGCACAGATTAAGCAGGGGAAGGTTAACATTGTGGGGATCCTTGGTCTCCTCTTTGCACATCCGGAGGAAAGATGTTTGTGAAATGTTCTGTGTTTACTGTGTACAAATACATTTACATGTGAATATAAATTCCAAGCGGTTGTAATAAAAATGTAAAAAAAACCAACAGAAACTTAAACGGGAGGGGGAATAAATTATTGAAGGCACCACATAAATGAGCTCTGTATTCAAAATGCCATAAAATGTCTCATTAGAAATTAGAGGAGTCTAGACATTTGCTTCTTTTTCTTCGAATGATACGAATAGTGAGATAAAATGTCAAGAACTTGTCCTCTGTCTATAACTTAAGTGCTGTTAAAAATAAAAATAAAATCTATGCAGCTGCAGAAACTATGGAAGTGGCAGTGAGAAGGGTTTTTTAAATATTCGTTAGAGAGATGCATAAAGGCAGCAGCCTTCCAGGTTAAATATTTCTTTCATCACATGGAAATGCTGAGCAAATACCAATGTTTTAAAAAGTGAGTGTGCCAGTGTGTTGCAGTGGTTAGAGGACCTGGGAGACCTGGGTTCAAATCCACACTCATTGGGATGAAACTCACTGGGCGACCTTGGATCTGTCACTCCCTTGCATCACAACCTACCTCTCAGGGTTGTTGTGGACATTAAACAAGGAGAGGAAGAACTACGTATTCCACCTTGAGCTCATTGGAGGAAAAGATGGGATATGAATGCTATAAGGTAAAGGTAAAGGGACCCCTGACCATTAGGTCCAATCACGGACGACTCTGGGGTTGCGGCGCTCATCTCGCTTTACTGGCTGAGGGAGCCGGCGTACAGCTTCCGGGTCATGTGGCCAGCATGTCTAAGCCACTTCTGGTGAACCAGAGCAGCACATGGAAACACCGTTTACCTTCCCGCCAGAGCGGTACCTATTTATCTACTTGCATTATGTGCTTTCGGATTGCTAGGTTGGCAGGAGCTGGGACCAAGCAACAGGAGCTCATCCCATCACGGGGATTCGAACCGCCAACCTTCTGATCGGCAAGCCCTAGGCTCTGTGGTTTAACCTACAGCGCCACCTGCATCACAGTATGAATGCTATAAATAAATTTTTAAAAACTGAGAGTTTATTTAATGTTTTTGCAGAATCCTGCCAATTTTATTTTATTTTATAAAGACAACCTCTGATATTAGGATTCTTGACGTGTATCAGGGATGATGGGAGCAACGTATGGAGGCCCAAAAGTTCCCCACACTTAATGTAGAAGGAAATCCTGGCCCCAGATGTCACAACCATATCCTTAAGCATGCTTCTTGTGAGAAAAGAAAGTCGAGTGATAACTCTTAAACTACGTATCTTAAACTAATGTATCTTCACATTTAGCATCAGCTATGTTCCCATAGTCAACACTTTATACAGGGCTTAGAAGGACCCCGGGTGACTTGAGCTACTCAGACAACCATTATCAGGAAGCTTGATAGAGAGGCTTAATTTTTCCTCTATAACTGTAGCGCTTGCTCCCTGATGGTGCTACAGAAGTGATAAATCGTAGCTGTAGAGACGATTGCACAGGGTAGCCTCATTAGTCTGGAACCAGAGACTGGCCTCTTTATGTTAGCAGAGGGGGGAGGCCACATTTTACTCTTCAGAAATGGAACTGGAAATAATTAAGGGCCAAATTAAAGCCCAGGAATCTGCATTTGTGACAGAATGAGTTCTTGGGCTTATATTAAAGGACCTTAGGAAATTGAATCAGCGACTCCTTTCCCTCAAAGCACTAAATAATCTTTTCCTCCTAAATCTTGACCTCTATAGTCAAAAGGACACTAGTCCTTCACTGTCCCCCTCCCTTTTAAAAACTGCCACAATAAAAAAAAAAAAATGAAGGCATGGAAAGGGGAGAATGGATAAAGGCACATTTCCTCACAAAACCTATTACATAAACTCACCCTGAACTTTAAGGGCTTAGCACAGCCACTTGCTACTCTCAATTTCTTACAAAAGTGTGGGGATGGGATGGGACACAACTATGGTCTTCCAGATATTTCTGGACCACAACTCCCATCATGCCTTACCATTGGTCATGCTGGTTGGGGATGATGGGAATTGGAGCTCTATTGAACACCCAGAGGGCCATGCCCCCCCCCCCCGTGTTGCAGGGGGAAACCAGGAAAATGGGGCAAAAGTTCAGGCAAGGAGCCAGGAGTATGGACAGCTCTGAGTGAAGCCTGAAACAGCTGTAAGCTCGGACTTCCGGGTTAGCGCCACCGGCAATGGATCTGGAGGAACCCGCTCCGTGAAAATCAGGGTCTCGACCGCCACGGCGAGGCGGAGACCCATCAAAAACCACAGGTGGGAGAAGCCTGTGGACCTGGGATTCGGCTGGCACCTTTAGCGCCTCCCCTACTCGCGGGGAAACCCGACTACGGGGATCCGGAGTGACGTGGGGTGAGCGGCGCGGTGCTTCGAATCGATTGCTCTTTTCACGGAGTGAAGCCGCATTGCTGTTGTCGGAGAGCGCTGACTTTTTTCCTGTGGACAATTGGACTCTAAACAAGTACCCGTGAGTAGAACGGAAAATTGGATTATTAAACTTCGTAATTTGGCACCGGAGCGGGAAGGTCTAAACAGGAAGTCCACCTTCCGCTTTTGTAAACAGCTTGAAGCAAAGACATCGCAAGCTAAAGTCTGGAAAGTCATCTGTAAAGGACTAAATTTCCATAGGTTAAAACTACAAACCCCCCTTGGAAGCAGGAGAAGAGGGGGGAAATCTTAAATAGTTCAAGCCTGCAGGAGAGGGAGTAAAGAAAGATAAATTTCTATTGTCTTGAACCTGGGAATGGGCTGTCAAAGATAGACGTTTGGGGAAAGTTCATTGACTGTGAATAATAATGCATGTTGACAGATAGTTAAATAAGAGAAACATATTGATTCCAATGTTTCCTTTTGCACTAAAAAGGAACAAAGATTTGAAAAACGAAAGCAACTTTGTTGCTGGATCTGCTTGTAAAAGGATGGATACAAATAGAAATTGTTTCCTCTAGAGGGAGCTTTTGAACTGTTGTTGGAGTGGACCTGGGGAACTCTACAGCTGTAGAGATTAGAGAGCGTGAGAAACAGGCTCTGACCTTGGATAAGAATGTTGACACAGGAAACCTTAGTGTCTGCTTTGTGCAGGACAAGTGCTTTGTTGGAGCAGCTTCATGCGACGATGGATTTGATGACTACTGCAATTGATAATTTCGGTCAAACAGTGACCACTGATATAGAACCTGCTCAACAACTGACCCAGGAATCTGCCCTGATAGGGCAAGTTGCGGAGAAGACAAAGAAGGAGGTTGTTGTTGAACCTCAAGTAATACAAGTTGAGAGAGATGCGGCCCTGCAGGAGCATAAGCTGTCGTTTCTGAGGACTGAATCTGGAGTGAGGCAGACTTGGAGAGACGGAGTCCTGTTGGGACTGGAGATGGCAAGTTGGTCAGATCCTCCTATGCAGGGATGCTCTGATCTTTGGGATTTGGTTTTGGGCCAGGAGGAGATTGGAGTGGTTGAGGCACTCAACTTTGGAGGGACATTGAAGTATGTTTTGGAATATTTTTTGGATTTTAGTGCTAACCATGGAGAACGGGCTGATCGGCCGAGAAGGGATAAAGACACTCTTAGGTTGTTCCCCCGAGATCTACTCCTCAGAGACAAAGGTAGGAAATTAAGAACAAGACCAGCAGAAGACAAAGTAAAGTGCAGGTACAATTATGAAGAAGATCTGCAGAAGGGACATGGAAAAGAGTTAAGAGCCTTGGACATAAGATCACCAGGTTGATGGACTAGATGGAACAGATAGAAAGGACTGACAGAACCCGAGACCAGGAAGAAGAGACGGTGGATGAAGATTGGCATAAAGTTTAAAAATTCATTTAGAGAAATATTGTAAAATTAACGACTGTTAGGAAAATCTTGGAATGAAACTATTAGTCTTTAGTAGAAATGTTATAAGGTGTTATGTATAAATAAGTTTTTAAGTTTTAGGGTTTTTTATGGTAAGATAAGGCTAAAATAAATTAAGACAACTAAAGGACAGAATACAGTGAAAGTTGGAAAGGATTTGCTGAGATAATTAATAATTAGAATACAAAAAAGGGAGGTGTGAGGAGGTCGAGGAAATAAGTTAATGAAGATAAGGGTATGGGAATATTGGATTTGTTTTTAAATTTATTTTTTTGTTCTTGTTTTTGATTTTGCTGTATGGTATGTTTGGTACTTTTTATTTTCTTTTTATTGATTTGTATTGTTTAATCTCTTTTTTCTTTGCTTTTCTTTCTTTTCTCTTTTCTGTAACTTTAAATTCCCAATAAATATCATTAAAAAAAAAGAAACAGCTGTAAGCTCAAGAGCAGGGTGTTTAGTTTAAGTCCCGCTTGGACTACTGCAATGTGCTCTACGTGGGGCTACCTTTGAAGGTGACCTGGAAACTACAACTAATCCAGAATGTGGCAGCTAGACTGGTGACTGGGAGCGGCCGTCAAGACCACATAACACTGGTCTTGAAAGACCTACATTGGATCCCAGTACGTTTCCGAGCACAATTCAAAGTGTTGGTGCTGACCTTTAAAGCCGTAAACGGCCTCACCCAGTATACCTGAAGGAGCGTCTCTACCCGCATCGTTCAGCCCGGACACTGAGGTCCAGCTCAGAGGGCCTTCTGGGGGTTCCCCTCACTACGAGAAACCAAGTTACAGGGAACCAGGCAGAGGGCCTTCTCGGTAGTGGCGCCCTCCCTGTGTAACGCCCTCCCACCAGATGTCAAAGAGAAGAATAACTACCAGACTTTTAGAAGACATCTGAAGGCAGCCCTCTTTAGGGAAGCTTTTAATGTTTAACTACTGTATTTTAATACTTTGTTGGAAGCCGCCCAGAGTGGCTGGGGAAACCCAGCCAGATGGGTGGGGTATAAATAAATTATTATTATTATTATTATTATTATTATTATTATTATTATTAGTAGTAGTAGTAGTATGGAGCTACCTGTGGTTTAAACAGGCAAAAGGCAGAGCTTCTAGCTCTATCCCCTCTGGGGAAGCAACTGGTGTTTCCCATAGAGATTCATTTGTCCCTCATGGCCATTTAACATTGTTTTGAAGCTGCCGGGAATAATCAACAGGAGTTTGGGAATGAAGTGGAATCAATTGTGGACGTCACCCAGGTCTATCTGTCTGTTCCATCTGAATCAGGAGAGGAAGTTCAAATGCTGGACCAGTGCTTGCAGGTGGAGATGGGCTGGATGTGGTTGAATAAATAGAAGCTGAACTCTGATATGAAAGAGGTGCTATGTGATCCGTCTTCTTGTGTCCATGGGGTAGGAAGGTGGCCTGTTTTGAATGGGGTTGTACCCCCTGGAAGGAGCAGGTCAGTAGCTTTCAGATATAGTGGATCTGGCATTGTCACCGGAGGCACAGGTAGCCTTGATGATTTGAAATGCCTGTTTCCTGTTTTGAAAGTTCACCAGCTAAAGCCCCTTCTGGACAGAGATGACTTGTCCACTGTTTTGCATGCACTGGTGCCACCCACCTGCCAATCATCTGAAGTGACTATGTCTCTGTTTGAAGGTGAGTGGACATTTGAGTGCCTGAGAAAGAAAATCAAAATTTTCCCTACGATGGTAAAATGATAATAAAATAATTGACAAATTGTTGCCCTTAAACCAAACTCCTTAAATTAGACTGAATGGTAGGGCCATTCCTGGATTAAATGAATACCAGTTTCATGCGAGGTTACATAGTTTAAAATAATCATAAACCACAGAACAAAAGCAAAAAAGACTCTGGAATCCCATCAATAGAACCTGGGATTGAAACTGACGAACATTTTTTAATTCAGTGTCACGATACTGACATTATTCTTAAAGACTGTGATTCAAAGAACTTGATGCTAAAAAAAACCCTCACGTTGGAAGAAGAAGGAGCCTGCAGACATCTAGGATTCTTTCTAATGAGATCACAACCAATAATCAACATAATCACATTAACGATAGCCTAATCCCTGAATCTAATTTTGTGACAATTAAATTAGGAGTTCACTTGTTTTAAACTTTGACAGATGAGGCCCTACTAACTTGTAGGGAAAGTCATTTTTTGTTGTTTTACTGAGACAGGAACAATGATTCATATGGGCAAATACTACAGCACACATGTTTCAGTAGTTAACAAGCTACTTGTTGATCCTGAAGTTTCTATAGTTCATTGCAATACTCAGCAAAGCGTTTTATTTAGCCATCGTTATTACTTGGTTACTACCACATGTGTGTATTGCATTAGTTATATAAGGGGTATTAAAGGAGGGGTAATACCTCCCTGGCTGAATCCATTACCTTTCAACTCATGTTGATTTCCTAGGCTTAAGAAGTACCTAATACACAATTTAGGAAGTTTGAGACATCACCTTGCCAACAAAGGTCCGTATAGTTAAAGCTATGGTTTTCCCAGTAGTGATGTATGGAAGTGAGAGCTGGACCATAAAGAAGGCTGATCGCCGAAGAATTGATGCTTTTGAATGATGGTGCTGGAGGAGACTCTTGAGAGTCCAATGGACTGCAAGAAGATCAAACCTATCCATTCTGAAGGAAATCAGCCCTGAGTGCTCACTGGAAGGACAGATCGTGAAGCTGAGGCTCCAATACTTTGGCCACCTCATGGCAAGAGAAGACTCCCTGGAAAAGACCCTGATGTTGGGAAAGATTGAGGGCACCAGGAGAAGGGGACAACAGAGGACGAGATGGTTGGACAGTGTTCTTGAAGCTACCAGCATGAGTTTGACCAAACTGTGGGAGGCAGTGGAAGACAGGAGTGCCTGGCGTGCTCTGGTCCACAGGGTCACAAAGAGTCAGACACGACTAAATGACTAAACAACAACAACAATTAGTCTTGCACACTTGCTAATCAAAGGATTAAGGCATCTAACACACATCTTAAGACAGGCCTGATACTCCATTTTAACACATAAACTCTAATTAAATTCTAACTTTTACTAAGCCCAGGCATTTAGCACCCCCAAACCTGTGACAATATATAGATATATTTCTGTATGTAATGCAAGGTATTTAGGGAACATTTTCCATGTTCGCAGAAATCTGCAATATTTTATAAGGTCACACTTCACCTCCAATTGAAATTTACTAGACAAAAGTAATCCTTAAAAGAAAATACTTGTGTCACCAAAGCATGAAGCCATGGAGGTGAAAATCTGGAAGCTGATTACTGAAATGTCATGTCATTTACTGTCACTATTTTTCATTATTTTCTTAAAATACCAGTAACCTTCGCAATACCAAGGAGGCTTGTCTGGCACCTTCATTACATATCTTTAGGCTCCAGACAACGGCATTTCTCTATAACCAGGCCTTTAGCTGATTAATGTTCTTTGGCCATTAAATGTGTTTTTGGGAGCATGGCTATTGGTTTGTTTGTTTGTTTGTTTAATATGTATTTTGTCTTTTTTATGTTGTGAACCACCTTGTGATCTTTGGATGAAGGGCGGTATACAAATTTAATAAATTACAATGCTAAATAATAATATTAAAATCCTCGAGAAGACACCAAAAAAGACAGGCAAACAAGTGTCAGACCCAACTAGATAAACTACTTTTCATTAGGGTTGCACATAGGATTTAATGGAATACATTACAAAAGGTATGGGGAACCTCTGGTCTGGCATACAAATGTACCCCTACCCAGGCTCCTTTATCTGGTCCTTGGGCCTCGCCCCAGACCACAGCACTGTTTCAGGTGACACCCCTCCCTGGCGTTGCTTTGCACCCTTCTTGAGTGTATTCTGCCATGACACAAGGGCCACATTCCCTTCCAGGCAAGCTTTTGAGGGCCACATGCCAGTGGGGCCAGAGGCAAAATGAGCAACAAATTCAGGTTTTACCTATATATAGCAGACTTGTTCCTACAAACACTCACTCCCCTCTCCCTCTCCTCATCCAGACAAGATAGAGCATTAGCAGAGTTCAAATACACATTTCGGCAAGGCAAAAACACTTTGGGGGGATGGACAAAGTGAGGCCAGTGAAGGGCATACCCTGGGCCAGATGAAGAGGCCTGGAAGTTT
This sequence comes from Podarcis bocagei, assembly GCF_964188305.1. Lineage (NCBI taxonomy): Eukaryota > Metazoa > Chordata > Lepidosauria > Squamata > Lacertidae > Podarcis > Podarcis bocagei. The sequence goes on from NC_138135.1 coordinate 23,136,066, forward strand.
GCCTGAGGTTCCCCACCGCTGTTTAAAACCTTGCACTCGTTCTTTGTTCCTCCTTAACTTGCTGGTACTCAGCTAAATCCACATCAGCGTGGGATATCTGTGAATGGGATGTAAGCCACATCCACACCATACATTTAAAGATACCACTTTAAGGAGCCATGGCTTCCCCCAAAGGATTTTAGTTTGTTAAGGTTGCTGAGAGTTGTCAGGAGGCCCTTATCCCCCCACAGAGCTACAATTCTCAGAGGGGTGGAATGTTGAGGCAGCATTAGCATTTCCTAGTACTTTAGACATTTCTCCCTCTGAACACAAGAATATGACCCAGCAGACCCACTTTTAAAAAATCTCCTCTGTCTTTGAAGGTAGCTTTCCCCTTTAATCGGAATCTATTCGTTTTTTAATCTCCATTTTTCTTCCTGTCCTTTTTCTGAAATCCCTTTGCAGCACTTAGCTGGCTCCTTCCATCTGTTCTTGGCACTTTTAGGAGTGATTCTGAGTTGCAAACTGCAAGAGCAAAATGTGTAAATGGCAGTCTGACTTCTTTTCTGTTTCTTTTTTTGTAGCCCTGTATCACTTTTATATGAAGCTTTAGAAGTCAGATGCAGGATGACAACCCCTTGGGGAAGAGCTGCTCTTTTTCTGATAGGATTCAAGATGGACGACTATTTGAGAAACCAGTTAATTGTAAATGGGACCTGCAACTAGTTGCTGCAGCTCAGAGTATCTCAGTGTTTCAGCCATTCAGCCATGCCCTCTCCAATAACACTCCATTCCATTCCATTCCATTCCCTTTCCTGCCTGGTTTTCAGGTCCTCCAGCCCAAACAGACACTCACCATTCCATCACCACTGTTCTTTGCAGTTTTTGCATTCCCTTATATCTTTTCTCCTTGGTTTTTATCCACTCCTGCAAACCTGAGTATTCCCTTCTGCACCCCAACAGCTTCATTTTGGCTACATAGCTGTCATAACTCAACCCCTGAGCTCACTATCAATCTTTCTATTCTTAATGTTCAGGCTGGGATGCCATTGCTTAGCAGCACCATACAGAAGAGGGATACATTGGCAGCCTTGGGAGAACTTTTAGGGTTGTAGAGATGCAATCCTTCTTGTTTTTAAATAAAATAAAAAACCCCTGTGGGGGGAAGTTCCCCAATCTAACAAGGGCTGAGCAAGAGTCTATCCAGCAGCGTCAGCTATTGTAGTTGGAGTCAGTCAGGGTCCTGCCCTCCCAGGCCAGGTGGGAAAAGGTATGCAAGGGAGGGAACACGTCTTTCAGGACTCACAGCCAAGATGATCTGCAAAGGCAGATTGCGCTCTTGCCTGCATCAGTTTATCATATTTCTGCTGTGTATTGCTTCCCACTGCAGCTGTAACAATAAAATTTCAAAAATGTCCTTAGCTCAATATACTGACTGCATGCGATTGCTTTATAGGTACAAAAGAAAACAACAACAGCAGCAGCAGCAGGACAAAAATTATTTAATCCCCCAGAGGGTGCTTTCTTGGGAAACACAGCTATGAAAACGGCTGCAGGATACGCAGCTCTGTGTTGGTTGGAACATATCTGAAAAATGTCTGGACATACTCTTCTTTTTGTTTACAGTTTGTTCCCCTCCTGGATCATTTATTTCTAAGTAATAAGAATACAGTTCTTGAACCTGTTTAAGTACTAGGCCATTACGGCAGTGCTGTAGAATAACTATGCAATGGTAGGTAGCTACAGACCACAGAGCCTAGGATTTGTAGTTGTCTAGGATGAAAGGCATTGTTGGCATTGTTTCCTTTGAAATTTCATGATGGCCTTGGGAATCAGCGGGTGTTCTGGAGAATGCCAACAGCATTTTTTTTTAAAAAAACCAGGAATTTAATTAGTCTTTTTCCTTCTGACAAGCAGATGGATAGCCAGTGTTCCCTGGGTTGGTTGTGCAGCTAGATATTGACTTCCAACCCCACAGGTCTTTGTGGTAATCTCTCTCTGGGGAGTATGCCACAGAGAAATACTGCATAGAAAGTCTTTCAAGTTGTAGGGGCACACTGTCCATATTTACATACACTCATATAAAACATCTATTCTGTGATTTATCTCTACAACTCTGTCAGAAGCTCCATACACTATCATGTTGATTATAGTTGAGAGAACCTTAGCTAATCATTCTGCCCTCAGATTCCCTGTTTTAATCAAAGAATAGCAATTCCAACATTTTTTGTTCTGGAGTTGTTGTTGTTGTTGTTACCCCTGATTGGGTTGCCCCAACCACTCTGGGGAGCTTCTAACAGATATAAAAACATAATAAAAACATCAAACATTAAAAACTTCCCCTGTACAGGGCTGCCTTCAGATGAATAGTAATTTATCTCCCTGACATCTGATGGGAGGGCGCAAAAAGATTGCAACCACTTGCAAACTCTTCACAGTTAAGGAAAAGTGCCCATCAAGGACAGTTTGCCCAGGGTCCTCCTAGACTTGGCACCAACTCTGATCGGCCTCACACATATACATAAAATGGGGCAGTCAGATGAGCAAACCAAACTAGCCTCCTCACATCTAGTTTGGCCATCTAGTTCAGTTCCAATTTCCCATGGAAGTAGGCAGATGCCTTTTATACAAGATTACCACAGCTTCTCCAATTGTCAAGGGGTGTCAACATCAGACTATCACATTGTCGGCTCAGCCTTTGCTCATTTAAATTCTTCTCTGCTCATTTAATTAAACAAGGCTTCAGCTGTGTTTCATGTTGCTCATCAGATTAATCAATCCCATTTCCTATTATTGGAGGAAAAAATAACTGAATTAGAGTATAAAGTGTCCAGATTTATTTTATCTGAAGTTTGTTTATAAACCTGGTATTAATAGATGTAGTTTTGTTTTGTTTATAAGTGTTTTGTCCTAGGTGATGGTTTCAGCCACATGGGGGTTCAAGCCCAAGCAGAGGCTCCTAAGCAAGAATTCATATTCCAGCCAGGCAAGCAAAGCCAGTGAAACTTCAGTTTCCAATAAGGCAAAGGGAAAAAGAAAAGAAAAAGATTCAGCACCCTGGATAGCTCCATGTGGAGCACAGTCCTGCTATTCATATGCACAGATTCAAATATTGCTTCCCCCATAGACAACCCCAGACTGAGACCTAAATAGGGCTTTACTCCTAAATAGATGGTTTGCTCCATCTCTGCTGGCAGAAGCCATTTCACATTAAAGTGGCTTCGCCTACTTCAACAGCCATTGGCTTGGACAACATAGAAGGACAACATGGGGTTTCAGGCCAGTTCATGGGACATACGGCAGTCTAACCTCTTAGGAGGCAAGGACAGGAGAGACTTCAGGGCGGGGGTGGAATGTCACCTGAGGTCAGCATTGTAGGTGATTCTCTTTCTCACTCTTTACACTTCACTTGAATCCATGGCTGAATCCCCTGAACTTGGGAACCATGCATTTAATTAAAATCCAGTTTGTGTTAAGGCTTGAAAATGTTACTTTTATTTGGCTAAAACAATATGGGTTGATTATTGGTATAGAAATCTCGTAATGTGTATAAAGCTTTGGCTGCACTGTCCATTTGTGGCCCATATGCAGAGGAAAATAATGTGTAATATCATTCTAATCAAGACCCTGTAAATTAAGAGGGTTCAGCAGACTATCTTCTGTTCCTGTTGATCTTTCTTTAGCTAGGGCCAAGAAGCCAATTTCCCCTAGACTGGCCCAGAAGAAAGAAAGTATAATGCAGACCCACTACAGTATGTGGTGAGACTCTCTGCCTGCACTCTTGTGGAATTTCACACTAATGCTAGATATGCAGTATGCTTTGTTTATATTTGATCCACATTCAAAAACTGAAATGATATAAGCTCCTCTCAATAATATAACTTCCTTTTCTCAACATGTTGAAAACTGACATGTTAAAAGCGATAAAGTATAATATTTCCTATCATTCATATTCCTGTGAGTTCTGCAAGAAACAACTTAGCTGCTGAAAATGCAGTTGAAAATCCCCCCTTCTGGATTTCAAGTTGCATTTTACATTGCTGTTTCACACTTGATAGTTGATTACCTGATTCAAGCAAGTGAGACAAGGGATGCATTCAAGAGAAAATGGAATTCTCTTCTTCTTGGATCTTTTAGCCAATGAAAGCTGGGGGAAGAGTGCATTTGCTATCCCAAATACGCCAGACAAATGCTGCCCACTGGAAACTTGCACATTAGTTTTGCTTCATCCCTTCAACTCCTTTTCCCCTTGCACCCACTGGTTCTTTGTGTATGATTTGCAATTATGGAACCCAATAGGACAGGAACAGCTGCGTGCTGTCAGTCACAGAATCTCCAGCCCAGCCCTCTGCTTGCCAACAAGAAAAAAACGGTCGCTTTAATAATGCGTATTGTGCTTGTTCTCCCTTGGAGTTAAAGTAATGGGCAAAGTAATTGGGCTCCTGCAAATGTGACAGCTACAGGCAGTAATCATAGTTGCGTTCTGGTTCCTATGGCAACCGTCATGTTTACATAGGGGCTAAAAAATGACACACTCATTCTCACCCTCCCCCTTCTCAGGAGAAAAAAGTGCCTTGGGAGAAGGGTGGGGAAGAAAGGTGCCAGCAATTGCTTAGGTTGTGCTACCAGGAAGAAAATATGTTTACTTTGCAAAATGAAATATCAAGCATTTAATAGCAAACTTTTGGATGATGACAGCTTACTTGTCCTTTTTGAGATGTACATTGCTGTCTTTAAAAATTTCTGCCACCTTTTAAATGTGAATATCGCTTCCTCTCTTTTGCCCTAAACAACTGTAAGGAGGAGGAGGAGGAGGAGGAGGAGAAGAAGAAGAAGAAGAGGAGTAGTAGTAGCAGTAGTTTGGATTTGATATCCTGCTTTATCACTACCCTAAAGAGTCTTAAAGTGGCTAACATTCTCCTTTCCCTTCCTCCCCCACAACAAACACTCTGTGAGGTGAGTGGGGCTGAGAGACTTCAGAGAAGTGTGACTGGCCCAAGGTCACCCAGTAGCTACATGTGGAGAAGCAGGGAAGCGAACCCGGTTCACCAGATTACGAGTCCACTGCTCTTAACCACTACACCACACGGGCTCTCAGGAGGGGTTTGCTAACATGCCAAGGACCATATGGATTTAGTCTAGGTACAAAAGAAGCAAAAAAATAAATAAAAATAAATAAAAATAAATAGTATTTTGTGGCTACTGAGTATTCTTCGTCCTAACTGAGCTATATTTGGGGTTTCCCCAGCCCCTCTGCAAAGTCTCTGGGGTTGGTTTTTTAAAGTTGTGCAGTAATGAAAACCAACAGAAAACCAGGAGAGAGGGTGAATGGATTGGACTGTCGTGGACAAGGGCAGAGCCAAACAGGAGTTTTCCACACTGCAACATTTGTTTTGGGTCCTACTTGTATCTATGAGTAAGGAGCTAGGAAGACAGTTGTGTTGCCTTAGTATAGTGGAGACAGCACAAGGAGCTGTGAATGCATGCTACCAATAGTCACATTGGGACTGAAGGCAGGTGAAGCTGGTGCTCTTTTTTTGGATAAGAAATGAGGAGCCAGTACATCTATCTTGGAAAAAAAGTGTGTTGGTTGTCAGCACAAAATGGCTGCCATGGCAGCAAAAAGAAAAGAAAAAGAAAGAAAAGAAATTGTGATGGTACTCCGTGCCAGTGAATACTGTTACAAAGACACTAGGTGGAGCCATCCTTTCCCCTCTTAGGTGATTGTGGGGAAGGGGAACTTGGGCTCATAGACGTGAGTGTTCGGGAACTATCTCAAAACTCACCTATCTCCACTCCCAACAGTCCCTCTGCCCCTACAGTAGTCATTGGGGTTTATCCAACTAAGTCCTACTCAGAGTAGACTCATTGAAATGAATGGACCTAAGCTGGTCATGTCAATTATTTTCTGTTGGATACAACCCATGGGTCCGAGATATGAGGCTAAAGCAGGCTTCCTCAACCTCAGCCCTCCAGATGTTTTGAGACTACAATTCCAGTCATCCCTGACCACTGGTCCTGCTAGCTAGGGAGCATGGGAGTTGTAGGCCAAAACATCTGGAGGGCTGAGGTTGAGGAAACCTGGGCTAAAGGCTTTCTTTATTATTTTGCCTCAGGGGAAAGAAAGAGGGGGGGCACTGAATAAAAATGAGTTCTTTCTCCCCTTTCTCTGCCTCCCCATTCATTCTAACTCTACCCCGTAAATTTGACAGAGATCCATCTTGGCTAGTTCTTATGCCTAGAGCATATTAACATACACAAACCATCTGTAAGTGGCTGTCCTCCACTGAAATGGTGTAAAGTTACAGGCAAACACTGTTTGCTGTGTTTAATTTGTGTGGGATATTTCATATCTTCATAGTCTTCTATAGGGATATCGATGAAGTTTATCAATTCCGGAAGGCAGAAAGTTCCTATACTGGCCAGTCTTTTGTCTTAATATTGAGAAAAAGGGTTATGAATGGTCTTCTTTACTTTTAACACACTGTTTCTGTCTGTCAACAGGAGCCCAGCATGCTACGATTAAGAGGGCTAGTCCTGCTATGAGACAAATTGAGCCAGTCACCTCAGATGGCAAATGCTGAAGGGTGGGTAATGGGCAGAACAGGGCATGCTGCGTTGACTGACCTATGTCCCTTAAGCTACCTTGCTGCACTTAGGGGGAGAAGAGGACACTCTTGGGGTGGTTTTTGAACACTGAATGGGTACAAGGGAGGCAAAATCTTGACCTTCATTTCAGGCAGTGAAATGTCTTGGGCCTGTCTTAGCTATTAAGTAGTTGCAGCTCCCATCCACCACCTCCAATCAGTTTCTTTCTATGCTAAAAACAGCTTCACAAGTTAAATCTCTGCCTCTTGTGCTGCTGGTAAGGGATACTAATCAATATAAAAATAGCAACTGTAGGAGAATAGGATAGAATGGCACAGGGGTCCAAATTTGTATCCCATTCATGACTGCAACTGGAAACACCATCCAACAGCCTGAAAACTTCTGAATTTAAGGTAAGTATGTTTTTAAAGCAGTCAAGTGGTAGCCTAAGCTGTCAACAGATGTTCTGTGGAAAGGTTCCCAGCAGGAGTCTCTGGAAACTCCAAAGAGTCTTAATTGCGATAATCTCAGAATCAACAACAAATGCACAGGAACAAACAATTAGTTGTCCTATCCACCCATTTTCTCCCCTAACTTTTCTTTCTCCCAAATACAGACTGCACTTGTACTTGGCCTTAATGCTCACTTGCCTATGTTTTCCTTTACTTATGTGTGCCGTCCTACCTCTACCTCTCTTTTAAATCAGAACCAGTGAAGGCGGTGAAGGTCCTGTGTGAGTGTCTGGAGGCGGTTGGAGGATGGATGGCGGCTAACAGATTGAGGTTGAATCCTGACAAGACAGAAGTACTGTTTTTGGGGGACAGGAGGCGGGCAGGTGTGGAGGATTCCCTGGTCCTGAATGGGGTAACTGTGCCCCTGAAGGACCAGGTGCGCAGCCTGGGAGTCATTTTGGACTCACAGCTGTCCATGGAGGCACAGGTCAAATCTGTGTCCAGGGCAGCTGTTTACCAGCTCCATCTGGTACGTAGGCTGAGACCCTATCTGCCTGCAGACTGTCTCGCCAGAGTGGTGCATGCTCTGGTTATCTCCCGCTTGGACTATTGCAATGCACTCTACGTGGGGCTACCTTTGAAGGTGACCCGGAAACTACAACTAATCCAGAATGCGGCAGCTAGACTGGTGACTGGGAGCGGCCGCCGAGACCATATAACACCGGTCTTGAAAGACCTACATTGGCTCCCAGTATGTTTCCGAGCACAATTCAAAGTGTTGGTGCTGACCTTTAAAGCCCTAAATGGCCTCGGTCCAGTATATCTGAAGGGGCATCTCCACCCCCATTGTTCTGCCCGGACACTGAGGTCCAGCAGCAAACCTTACTGATGTCTGCTTCGATTCAGCAGCAAACAGTGGTTTTTCCCCCCAAAGAAAATGGTGAGATAAAAGAAAAACCTCTTGGACTCGTGCCTGGAGGTCATGGGCCAAACGGAAGTGTGCTGAACCCTTAGTAGAACTTAAGAGTTTCTCCAAACTTACCTTTTGCCCTGCTCTTTCCAGGCAGAGGTTCACACTCCAACGCTCCATATCCAAGCTTGCTTTTTCTTTTTTTGCACTCTGAGCTTTCCTTGTGAAAAACCGCTCTTTTAAGCTGGACGGGAGCAAATGTCAGTTTGGGTTTTCTCTGGATTGATGTTTCTTCCAACTGACCTTTAAAGAGTGGGTTTTTGTGGGGTTTTCTGTTAATTGAGAGGGTAGTTAGCTTTTGCTGTATCCTTAAAGTGGGTAAGATTTATTGCTTGAAATATTGGTATATGCACCTCTTTAGGTTCCTTGAAATAGTATATTTTCATTTAAGTTTGAAACCAGCTATAAAAAGGGCAACAATGTCTTAATTATTTTTTTATTATGTAACATCACTTTGAGACACCTTTAAATCTATTGATTGCAATGAATATAACTTAGCTTGATACGACCGCAACAAATAAAGAATATGCTTTATTCAAAGCAAAATCCAAAATGTAGAAACTTCCAGACTTTGTCAAACACACTCTTCATGAACGAAGTCCGTTCTCACAAACTTAATAGCTTTGAGCAGCGTTTCCCAGACTTGGGTCTCCAGCTGTTTTTGGACTACAATCCCCATCATCCCTGACCACTAGCCCTGCTAGATAGGGATCATGGGAGTTGTAGTTTATAAAGAGTTGGAGACCCAAGTTTGGGAAACACTGGCTTTGAGCATACATCTACCGATCAGGCAAGGAACTGGCTTTTTTTCTTACCAGCAGAGGGCACTCATGAATACAAATATGCCTTGTTTAAATGAGTACGTGCTTGGAAATACCAAATCTAGGGTTTATTCCGGGTAAAGAGACTCAATAATTCCGTATCTCGTCTCTATGAGCTGTACCTTTATTTATGGTAATACACAGCTCATGGAGAGACAACATTCATGGCATCGCAGTAGGTGAACGAAGCACACGGTTACTGAGGGCATTAGTTGTTTGCATTCCTAAATCTTTTCTTTAAAAACTTTTCAGTCTTGTCGCATCCCTTGTCGCCCTGGGGATGTAAGCCAACACATTTTTTTGCTCCCCAACCAAGGATTGGAAGAAGCATCTCCCTCCCTGCTAAATGAGCCTTGGATAAGTGAAGTCTACCCTGCGCGTCTGGGCCCCGCTGTCTAGAGTTCATCATGCAGTGCAAGGCTCAGGCTAGGTGTGATGACTCAAGAGTATCCCTTACCTCCATAATGCCTCAAGGTAGCAGTGAATGGAGGTCTTGCCTTTCCTTACCTGCCTGCACATCCCAAACAACCAAATTATTCCAAGGCAACAAGTGGGAGTCCCAGGTGCCAACCAGGGCCTCCCCTAAAATTGCTACTCGGCCTCAGAAAAGGTGGCTAGCTGAAGCCCATATCTTAAAGAGAGGGAGGGAGGGTGCTACAAAGGTACACAAAGGTAAAAAAGAGCACAGAGTAGCCTTAAATGCCAGGAGTAGCCATGGCTATTTAAAGAGATATCATAGCGCTTTACCCTAAATGTATGGTGTGAATGCGGCTTGTGTGCGCACCTACATACACAACCAATATCCACCATAAAACCACTCAGGTATGGTCTAGATGTTTTTTGCTGCTCTGATATCCCTACCAAAATGCCCTTTCAATGAGAACCATACACTGAAGCAGGCAGGGCCAATGGAGACCAAAGCAACTTTTTAGCTACACCTGAGCTGTAATACAACGGAAGTAAGTTTCCACATACAATGCTAACTCTCTTTCTCATTGGGTGGGTTCTCTTCCAAATGTGCTGTGGGGTGGTGGGTGGTTAGGGGCTTTTTTGATGTACAAAATAGCCCCTCCCATTCCATCTCCATTAATTTGTGTGTTTTTTTAAAGAGCCCACTTCCGTTAATGACCTGGGGATGAGATTCAAAGCAATGTTCCACAGAGAGGACAGCTCATGTAGCACTTAACCTGCAGGAAATGAGCTGCACCCTTTTTTTATTTTTTTACATTTATTTGGCAAAGTGCTAGCACTAAGTGAACAGGCGCAGCTCAGCTCAGAAAGCACTTAGTCGCACACAAGTTCTTCTGTCTTCCACAATCCTTTTCATTATTACTGTTATTTTTTAAATGGGCATACTCAGCTACAGGAAGGTTTTTTTTTTGGTAAGAGCTTGCTTTCTCTCTGCATTATGGTTTAACTCTGCGCAGCAGCACAGCTCCTAATGAGCTTGATGTACCTGTGGTCAAGTTCTCTTTTCTGGTGCAGAAAGAGAAAAGCTGGGACTGTTTTTTTAAAGACAAATGCAGGGTTGCTGCCATAAAGGCCAAGGCTGTTTATGTACTGTATATGCATGCATTTTTATTTGGTCATTGCTAATGTCTAGCAGTCGTTCAAGTGAAAATTCAGTAAAACATAAAACATGCAGTTTTTGTTAAAAGCGTTAAAACACTACCAGCAGCTTTTAGAACATTTTGGAATGTTACAGTGGTGGGGAAACCATCAGAAGTTTGAAGAAGGTGACATACCTTTTCTGAATCCTCCTTGAGTGATGGGAGAGGCTGATGAAGATCATTTTGAGCTCAGCACAGTGTTTTGTGTCTTACTTTTTGTCTTAACTGTGTGTTAGTCTCCCTCCTCTCATGGTTTCACTTTTCCTGGTTTCACTTTTCCATGGTTTCACTTTTCCAGGGTACGTCCACGCAAAGGGTGCCCCCCTGTTAAATGTGGGGAGCGGTCATTCCTGGACCCGCAAGTAGCAGACATCCAAATGAGGTTCTCAGCAGATACCATGTTGCGTTAGAGGAAGAAGAAGTGCACACTGGTATCAGCTCCCCATCTCAGGAACTACAAAACATTCCTTTGCTTTTCTGTCTTCCAGGGAAAGCCAAGCAAAGAGAATACAATAAAAATAATAAAAAAAATCGGGGGGGGGGGATTAGTGTAGTGAATTCATTTATGTCTGATAATTTTCTCTTTGATTGGAACATATTTGTTAGCTGATCATTTGGTTGACTAGCATTTATTTCATTTCAATTCTTTTGTGATACTTAGTGCATACATAAAACTTAGACCCCCTCATACCCTTAAATTTAGGATTGCAGACAGAATTCAAGGCAGGCACTTCCCACCATGTTTGCTCTGCTCGAACTCAGGACACAAGGGAGAAATGTGCTAAGAGGAAGGCACGCTTGGCAAATCCACACTGTGATCAACTCCCATCCGGAAACCAATGTCCCCACTATGGAGGGACGTGTGGATCCAGAATTGGCCTCCACAGTCACTTATGGACTCATTGTTAAAACTGTGTTTATGGAAGACAATCTTACTTGGTTACTAGTGCCCGCCAAAAGAAGAAGAAGAAGACCATCTGCTGCTGTTTCCGGGCTCCTCTACATAACCTATTTATTGATGAGTCATCCTGGCTTGCCCGCACAAAGCTTCAATGAAGGTTTGACTATGGCTATGTGCACTACTGGCTTGAAATGCAGCAAAATCTTCCCCCCTGCTGTGTTTCAAATAGTTTCCTTTATGTTGCTAGTCACACCAGAGAGAGAGAGAGAGGAGCGATGTCTCCATCTAATGCCCATTACCTGATTTGTTTCCTTGCACCAAACGCCAATCCACTGAAGCCGTCATCAGCACATGAGCTATGATCTGTGCATGTGCAATGCCTGTCTGATATGTATATACCTCACCGTAACTGCAGCTTCCGTTTTCTAATCAGATGAAAGCTGCTTTGAAGGAAAGCACATCAAATGGTTTCATTTCTCAAGAAGCCATGTGTACACTGCTTCAAACACCAGCAGTGGGAATGTGCTGGAGCTGGAGCTCATTGGAGGTTGGACGACCACCTGACAGGAAATATTTAGCTGTGATTCCTGCATTGCATGGGGTTGGAGTAGATGGCCTTTTGGGTCCCTTCCAACTCTATGATTCTATGGAGTAAGTAGTAATGCGTTCACAGCCTATGCACAGTCTTTATTGAGCATTCATTCCAATATGTTTTCAGGAAGTTTATATGACTATGAGCATTTCATCCTGAATTCATCTTGGTCTGCTTGCAAGGTGGGTATCTCCTTGTTGACTATTCATCCCACACTTTTCAATGCATTTACCTGGCACTTTTCTGTCTGCAAAAAGTCCTTTAAGAAAATCTCTTATCTTTCCAGAGTATAATACGGGGGGGGGGGGGTCAAACACACAAATACAATATATAACAATGCAGCTATCTGGTATAAGAATTAAAAAGAGACTAGGAAGTAAGAATGATCATAATCATCAGAATATCTGCACAATAAAATCAAGCCCCTATATACCCTTACCATCTCTGAATCATGTCATTCCATGAGGAATGTTGGAGGATATGAAATTTCCAGGATCTGCTTGAATCCTTTATGCAGAATACTGACATTGTAGAGATCACACTGCTTTGTGGACCTTCCGTGTTTTGACTGTTTTTGAGTTGAAAAGACCTGTGAACTAATGGCCTAGAATCCCCAGGGACTGGTGTCTAATGACTTCATTTGCACTCTGCAACCCAACAGTTATCTACACTCATTGTTCTCCTGTGGTTTTAGGTGCTTTTGTAATGGAGGAGGAGTTTGGATTTGATATCCCGCCTTTCACTCCCTTTAAGGAGTCTCAAAGCGGCTAACATTCTCCTTTCCCTTCCTCCCCCACAACAAACACTCTGTGAGGTGAGTGGGGCTGAGAGACTTCAAGGAAGTGTGACTGGCCCAAGGTCACCCAGCAGCTGCATGTGGAGGAGCGGAGACGCGAACCCGGTTCCCCAGATTACGAGTCCACCGCTCTTAACCACTACACCACACTGGCTCTCAGATGCTTGTCATTATTTCCTGCTATGTCAGTTCAGTATGTCAAGTGCTATGTTGTCAAGCACTGACATGGGAAGGATTTTATTTGAAGCGGAAGATCTGGATGAAAAATTCTCTTTTTTGTGAAGATCATGTTGAATGTACTTAGTTAAAAAAAGAAAACCAAGGTAAGTTTCAAAAGAATTTAATTTTTCAGCCCTCTTCCTGTCAATAAACCTAGCTGGCACTAACCCTGACTGCCTTCTTCTTCCTGTTTAAAAAGGAGTTTGCTGTTGCTAAGGCATAAAGCTTTTGTAGCCATTATAGACATATATAAAAAAATGACAATTTACAAATGGTAAGAGCTGTCAACAGGAAATATTTCATCAAGGTCCACTAAGTTATAACAAGGGAACAAATTCAGAAGGATAGAACAACCTTTAAGTCAAACTTGAAGGACACAGAAAAATGAAGGGATTGGATGCAGCTAAAGTAGAATTAAGACAAGAGTGGTTGGCATTAAACTTTCATCGGCGTTAACAGCAATGTTAGCTGTTACACTTTCATGTTGTTCCTAAGGAAAATCCTGAACACCTAGAATTGAATTTTCTTTTGGCTTTCCACCACATGCTGAAGAGGCAAGGCAGTTTTCATTTTTAGTGTTAACAATTAAACTGGAAGGGAGTTTTTTGAAAAAGCCACTCCCGACATCAGGAGGGGGGTGGGTTGCGGGCTCACACCCACCATCATCCTTTTCACCTTTTCGGCTTTTCGCCTCCTTCCAGTCCACCCCCCACAATTTTCGCTGGTTGGGTTTCAAATTTGAAGGGGCTTATTTCATAGATAAAGCCATGCCCATGGGATGCTCGATTGCCTGTGTGGCCTTTGAGACATTTAGTACATTCCTGGACTGGGCTTTGAAATTTAAAACTGGTTCTGAGGGGGTGGGGCATTATTTGGGTGACTTTATTCTCGTCGCAAGTAATGCACACGACTGCGCAACCCTGTTACACGCTTTCAAGTCCTTGGCCGAGGAGCTGGGTGTCCCTTTGGCTAATGAAAAAACGGAAGGCCCAGTCACAACTATGACCTACTTAGGCATCGAGCTTGACACAATTGCTCAAACATCACACTTTCCTTCTGATAAGCTTACCACTCTGAAAGAGCTTATTTCACAGCTATTCCACTAAGGAAGGTTACTCTTAAACAAATCCAATCCCTCTTAGGTCACCTTAACTTTGCCTGTCGAGTGGTTTCCCCAGGCCGCCCCTTCTGCGGGCGACTGGCAAAATTGTCAGCAGGCTTACGGGCACCACACCATAGGGTGCGTCTCTCTAAAGCAGTAAAATCAGATCTCCAGGTCTGGTTGGAATTTTTGGACGAATATAACGGCATCTCTCTTTGGCAAGATAGCATGGCTATTCAGGCAGATTTTCAGGTGCATTCAGATGCAGCAGGTTCCTTGGGATTTGGCGTCTACTTCAGAGGTCAGTGGTGCGCGCAGTGGTGGCCTTCATCGTGGCAGGGTAAACCTATACTGCGGGATTTAACATTCTTAGAATTTTTCGACATTGTAGTGGCAATTCATTTATGGACTGAGCAGATCAAAGACCACAGGGTCTGCTTTTGGACGGACAACCAGGCAGTGGTTTCAGTCTTAAATAAACAATCCTCCCGGTCTCCAAGGGTGGCCGCTCTTTAACAGCTCTCACTTCCATACATCACTACTGGGAAAACCATGGCTTTAACTATACGGACCTTTGTTGGCAAGGTGATGTCTCTGCTTTTTAAGACACTGTCTAAGTTTGCCATCGCGTCTCTTAATTTCGTGACTGCTGTCACCATCTGCAGTGATCACGGAGCCTAAGAAAGTAAAATCTCTCACTGCCTCCATTTCTTCCCCTTCTATTTGCCAGGAGGTGATGGGAGCAGTGGCCATGATCTTCATTTTTTTGATGTTGAGCTTCAGACCATATTTTGCGCTCTCCTCTTTCACCCTCATTAAAAGGTTCTTTAATTCCTCCTCACTTTCTGCCATCAAGGTTGTGTCATCTGCATATCTGAGGTTGTTGATATTTCTTCCGGCAATCTTAATTCCAACTTGGGATTCATCCAGCCCAGCCTTTCGCATGATGAATTCTGCATATAAGTTAAATAAGCAGGGAGACAATATGCAGCCTTGCCGTACTCCTTTCCCAATTTTGAACCAATCAGTTGTTCCATATCCAGTTCTAACTGTAGCTTCTTGTCCCACATAGAGATTTCTCAGGAGACAGATGAGGTGATCAGGCACTCCCATTTCTTTAAGAACTTGCCATAGTTTGCTGTGGTCGACACAGTCAAAGGCTTTTGCATAGTCAATGAAGCAGAAGTAGATGTCTTTCTGGAACTCTCTAGCTTTCTCCATAATCCAGCGCATGTTTGCAATTTGGTCTCTGGTTCCTCTGCCTCTTCTAAATCCAGCTTGCACTTCTGGGAGTTCTCGGTCCACATACTGCTTGAGCCTTCCTTGTAGAATTTTAAGCATAACCTTGCTAGCGTGTGAAATGAGTGCAATTGTGTGATAGTTGGAGCATTCTTTGGCACTGCCCTTCTTTGGGATTGGGATGTAGACTGATCTTCTCCAATCCTCTGGCCACTGCTGAGTTTTCCAAACTTGTTGGCATATTGAGTGTAGCACCTTAACAGCATCAACGTTTAAAATTTTAAATAGTTCAGCTGGAATATCATCACTTCCACTGGCCTTGTTATTAGCAGTGCTTTCTAAGGCCCATTTGACTTCACTCTCCAGGATGTCTGGCTCAAGGTCAGCAACCACACTACCTGGGGTGTACGAGCCATCCATTTCTTTCTGGTATAGTTCCTCTGTGTATTCTTGCCACCTCTTCTTGATGTCTTCTGCTTCTGTTAGGTCCTTTCCACTTTTGTCTTTTATTATGGTAATCTTTGTACGAAATGTTCCTTTCATATCTCCAATTTTCTTGAACAGATCTCTGGTTTTTCCCATTCTATTGTTTTCCTCTATTTCTTTACATTGCTCGTTTAAGAAGGCCTTCTTGTCTCTCCTTGCTATTCTTTGGAAATCTGCATTCAATTTCCTGTATCTTTCACTATCTCCCTCGCATTTTGCTTGCCTTCTCTCCCCCGCTATTTCTAAGGCCTCGTTGGACAGCCAATTTGCTTTCTTGCATTTCCTTTTCGTTGGGATGGTTTTAGTTGCTGCCTCCTGTATAATGTTACGAGCCTCCATCCATAGTTCTTCAGGCACTCTGTCCACCAAATCTAAATCCTTAAACCTGTTCCTCACTTCCACTGTGTATTCATAAGGGATTTGACTTAGATTGCATCTTACCGGCCCAGTGGTTTTTCCTACTTTCTTCAGTTTAAGCTTGAATTTTGCTATAAGAAGCTCATGATCTGAGCCACAGTCAACTCCAGGTCTTGTTTTTGCTGACTGTATAGAGCTTCTCCATCTTTGGCTGCAGAGAATATAATCAATCTGATTTCAATGCTGCCCATCTGGTGATGTCCATGTGTAGAGTCGTCTCTTGTGCTGTTGGAAAAGAGTGTTTGTGATGACCAGCTTGTTCTCTTGGCAGAACTCTATTAGCCTTTGCCCTGCTTCGTTTTGAACTCCAAGGCCAAACTTGCCAGTTGTTCCTTTTATCTCTTGACTCCCAATCCCCTATAATGAGAAGAACATCCTTCTTTGGTGTCATTTCTATAAGGTGTTGTAAGTCTTCATAGAATTGGTCAATTTCAGTTTCTTCAGCACCAGTGGTTGGTGCATAAACTTGCATTACTGTGATGTTAAAAGGTCTGCCTTGGATTCGTATCGAGATCATTCTATCATTTTTGAGATTGCATCCCAGTACAGCTTTCGCCACTCTTTTGTTGACTATGAGGGCCACTCCATTTCTTTTACGGGATTCTTGCCCACAGTAGTAGATATGATGGTCATCCGAACTGAATTCACCCATTCCCATCCATTTTAGTTCACTGATACCCAGGATGTCAAACCTAGCTATGCCCCCCAAACTATTCAATACACTTGGCATTCAAGTTTACAAAGAATAAGCAAGCCTGGTCAGCTTCATAGAAGGTCCCGTCTTGGAACCTTGATGCTGGAAAGGGAACTGGGAAGTGACATGAGGGGGTGTTCCCCGTTGCCTTGGAAAAGGAGCTGGTCCAATCAAAAACTGGTTGGTTTGGGTTAACTATTGACCAGTTTCAAATATCCACTTCCTAAGGCAGATGGTGAAGAGGGTCATGATGCAGTACTGTTTTGGGGGGGACAGGGGGCAGGCAGGTGTGGAGGACTCCCTGGTCCTGAATGGGGTAACTGTGCCCCTGAAGGACCAGGTGAGCAGCCTGGGAGTCATTTTGGACTCTCAGCTGTCCATGGAGGTGCAGATCAATTCTGTGTCCAGGGCAGCTGTCTACCAGCTCCACCTGGTATGCAGGCTGCCCACGGACTGTCTCACCAGAGTGGTGCATGTTCTGGTTATCTCTCGCTTGGACTACTGCAATGCGCTCTATGTTTGAGCCCGTTGCTAAATGCTTAGACTGGTTCTTACAAAAATATGCTAAAGACACCCCTGCATATATTCAAGATACAGCACATTTCATCCAACAGGTTGAACAGCTGCAAGTATCTGAGGCCGCTATTTTAGCTTCTTTGGATGTGGCTTCACTATACACTAATATTCCTCCGGAAGAAATATGCCATCTCATTCAACAATTGTGGGAATCCAGACAGGACTCGCATCCGCCCACCGAGTTTTTGCTAGATTTATTAGATATAGTTTTTGAAAAAAATAACTTTAGTTTTTTAGATCACTTTTATTTTCAATCTGGGATAAAGAAGGACATTGTCAAACTATTACATCAGCAAGAAGCCAGGTTGATTTTCCTTTTTAAATCCTTACACCCTAAAGGTTTAAATACTGAACTAGATCTAAATTGTTTTGTGTAATTCTATGTTTGGGCTTGCAGTTGTAAATGTTGCTGTTATCTTATTCCTGGTGTTGTATATATTAGGTCAGGCATCCCCAAACTTGGCCCTCCAGCTGTTTTGGGACTAAAATTCCCATCATCCCTGACCATTGGTCCTGTTAGCTAGGGATGATGGGGGTGGGGCTGGAGGGCAGAGTTTGGGGATGCCTGTATTAGGTGCTGTACCTTTAAATCTGGATGTCATCTAATTCACCTGCTGGAGGTCTTTATAATGCAACTTTGTACTAACTAACAGTGTCAGCTCATTACACTACTTAGTGAAAGCTAAACCATTTGTAACCTATGTACCCTCTTGGACCTCTCATTTGGTAAAGTATCATTATTATGTTTTATAACCGAATGTAGAATGTTTTGGTATATCATCTCATTGATTGTATCTGAATTAATTTTATTTGGCATCATTCTTATTAGCTGAGAAAGAAAGTTTGAAACAGTCGGTTATTCAGGAAGGACTGTCCTGCTACTGCCTCTGGAGCACCAACTTCTTTCAGCATGTTCACTGCTAAATATATGAGTAAGTCATGAATATAACCAGGCACATCTGTGCTGTGGTTGGGACTTTATAGTTATTTTGGAAGATGTGTTGCCTCAAGCTTGAATCATTCTCTGTTTGATACACCATTGAAAAAATCCCCTACTTTGGGAAATTCTCTGAAGTCACATTAGTTGGTGGTACCTTGTATATCTCCTGCCAACCTAGCAGTTCGAAAGCACATCAAAGTGCAAGTAGATAAATAGGTACGGCTCCAGTGGAAAGGTAAACAGCGTTTCCGTGCGCTGCTCTGGTTCGCCAGAAGCGGCTTAGTCATGCTGGCCACATGACCCGGAAGCTGTACGCCGGCTCCCTCGGCCAATAAAGCAAGATGAGCACCGCAACCCCAGAGTCGGCCATGACTGGACCTAATGGTCAGGGGTCGCTTTACCATTACCTTGTATATATTGTATGCCACTTGACTCTGAATGAAGATACCATTTAGCTATATAAAGTGCTGTAATCAAATTATTAGCCTGTCGTGTTGCTTTTAGGTTGCCGGACACTTCTTTCTCAAAGGCATTTATTACACTCCGGCAAGTTTTGCTAAGAAAAACCCTAACCCACTCCATCTCTAGTTTGTAGTATTCTTCAACTGCTGGGTTGTCAAAACTCTTAGAAAGGGACAAAAGCCCACAAGAGTCTCTGGTACGCTTGGAGTCTTCCAACCAGGGATCATGTTCTGGCTCCCAGCTCTCCAACTCCAAGAAGCAGAAGAAATACTTTGCCAAGTCAGGTTCTTTTGGGCCTGGATGATGAATAAAGCCAGCCCTGGCCATATTTCCAGGAGTACACTTGCAGTTCTTTTAAAAGGCCAGCATGCAAAGGTTCTCAAGCAATTCTCTTACTCATGCATCTCTCTAAATTCAAGCAGGCACTTGGGAGATATGAACGGGGTGGTTTCTACTTTTATGGATAAGTCACAAAATCAAAATTTAACCAAGGATGGCAGACTATCTAAAACTTTTTTTGAACTGACAGACAATATGGACTTGATTGATATTTGGAGGACAAGGAACCCTCTGGGTAAAGATGGAACTTTCTATTCTGAGGCCCACCAGTCATGGACAAGAATCGACCAAATCTGGACAACTAGAGGGCTGGCACCTAAGACTATAAAAGTGGAAATCTGCCCAAAGACCTGCTCCGACCATAACGCCCTGAAAATGGAAATGAGATTTACCTTACCCGGTTCCTTCAGATGGAAAATGAATGACAACCTGCTAAGAGATCAAGAGATTGTAAAGAAGGCCCAAAAAGTTTTAAAGGACTATTTTGAAATTAACATGAACACCTCGGTAGAAAAAAGAATAATCTGGGACGCAAGTAAAGCCGTAATGAGAGGGTTTCTGATACAACAGAACACGATTAAGAAAAAACTCTGGAATGGAAAAAAGGATAAGATATTAGAGAAGATAAGAGATGGAGAGAAAAAATTGAGATCAAAACCAAAATCAAAAGAGATTCTGAGAGAAATTAAATTCCATCAGTCACAATACATGAAATTGATAAATCAAGAAGTGGAATGGAAGATTAAACAAATGAAACAAAGATCTTTTGAATCAGCGAACAAATGTGGGAAACTGCTAGCATGGCAGTTGAAAAGAAGACAAAAATTAAACTATGTCACCAATCTAGAGGTTGAAGGGAAGAATATCCAGAAACCAGTTGAAATTAGAAAGTGTTTCCAGAAATATTTTTAAAAATTGTACACACAAGGGCCTGAGGAAGTGTCTGAGATGGATCAATTTTTAAAAACTAATGGTTTACCAGAACTATCTCAGGAGAAGAAATCAATCTTGAATTACAAAATAACACAACAGGAAATTGAGGATGCCATTCAGAACATGCAGTTGGGTAAATCTCCAGGCCCAGATGGACTTACCTCCAAGTATTATAGGATGTTAAAGGACTATTTGATACAACCATTAATGGAGGTTTGCAATCAGATTATGGGGGGAGGAAAGGCACCGGAAACGTGGAAAGAAGCTTTCATCACATTGATACCCAAAGTGGAAACTGAAAAGACCCAGCTTAAGAACTACCGTCCCATCTCACTCCTAAATGTGGATTACAAAATATTTGCAGACATTTTGGCAAGTAGACTTAAAAAGGTACTAAATGAAGTAATTCACAAGGACCAAGCAGGCTTTCTCCCAGGCAGGCATTTGTTTGACAATACCAGGAACATTATTGATATTCTGGAACTTTTGCAAACAAATATTAACACTAAAGCAGTGCTAATCTTTATTGATGCAGAGAAGGCCTTTGATAACATTTCTTGGAAGTTTATGAAGAAAAACTTGGAAGGGATGGGAGTGGGACGGGGGTTTGAAAATGGTATAGAAGCAATTTACTCAGAACAAAAAGCTAAGTTGATAGTGAACAATGTGGTGACAGAGGAGTTCCAAATTGAAAAAGGAACACGGCAGGGGTGCCCCCTATCCCCCCTATTATTTATCTCAGTCCTGGAGGTACTCCTGAACATGATTAGGAAGGACCGGCAGGTACAAGGAATACGGGTCGGAGCGAAACAATATAAACTGAAAGCCTTTGCAGATGACTTGGTTTTAACACTACAGGAGCCAGAATCTAGTACAAAAAGAGTTTTAGAACTGATTCAGGAATTTGGTCGGGTGGCGGGATTTAAGTTGAATAAACAAAAAACCAAGGTTTTGGGAAAGAACTTGACACTTTCAGAAACAGATGGGTTTCAGAAGGAAACAGAATTAAATGTGGTTAAAAAAGTGAAATACCTGGGGGTCAACTTGTCTTCCAAAAATCTGAACTTATTTAAAGATAACTATGAAAAATGTTGGTCAGAAGTTAAAAAAGACCTAGAAATTTGGTCAAGATTGAAACTTTCCTTGTTGGGCCGAATTGCAGCTATAAAGATGAATGTATTGCCAAAGATGTTGTTCTTGTTCCAAACCTTACAGATCGTGGACAGAGTGGAATGCTTTGGAAAGTGGCAGAAGGATATTTCAAAGTTTGTCTGGCAGGGCAAAAAGCCCCAAATAAAGTTTAAAATACTAACTGATGCAAAAGAAAGAGGGGGGTTTGCCCTGCCAGACTTAAGGTTATATTACGAAGCTGCAGCCTTCTGCTGGATGAAAGATTGGTTTTTGTTAGAGAACACTGATGTCCTAGATCTGGAGGGTTTTAATAACTCGTTAGGATGGCATGCTTATCTGTGGTACGACAAGGTAAAAATACACAAAATGTTCAAGAATCATATTGTCAGAAAAGCAATATTTTTGTTCTGGACAAAATACAAAGACTTATTAGAAAGCAAGACCCCGAGGTGGTTATCACCAGTGGAGGCCAAGGCTCGGAAAAACCCCAATATGGAGGCCGGCTGGCCGAAATATTGGGAAATAGTAGAAAAAATTGGAGATAATTGGAAATTGCAGAGCTATGAAAAACTAAAGAATAAGGTGCAGGATTGGTTTCACTATGCCCAAATTCATGAGGTTTTTAAGTTGGACAAAAAAACAGGATTCCAGGTGGAAAAATCAAAACTAGAGACAGAACTGTTAGAACCAAAGACTAAGTTACTATCAAGAATGTATAACTTGCTGCTTAAATGGAATACTCAGGATGAAACAGTTAAATCAGCCATGATAAAATGGGCTCAAGACATTGGGTACAACATCATGTTTGAAGACTGGGAAAGGTTATGGACCACCGGTATGAAATTTACGGCATGTAATGCCCTGAAAGAAAACATTATGAAAATGATATACAGGTGGTACATGACCCCAGTCAAGCTTGCTAAGATATACCATTTGTCTGATAATAAATGTTGGAAATGTAAGGAGGCTGAAGGGACATTCTTTCACCTCTGGTGGACCTGTCCAAGAGTGAAGGCCTTCTGGGAAATGATTTATAATGAGTTAAAAAAGGTGTTTAAGTACACCTTTCCTAAGAAACCAGAGGCCTTGCTTTTGGGCATTGTCGGCCAGAAGGTGTTGAAGAAGGATAGAACGTTTTTTATGTACGCAACTACAGCAGCAAGAATTCTTATCACAAAATACTGGAAGACTCAAGATTTGCCCACCTTGGAAGAGTGGCAAACGCAATTGATGGACTATATGGAATTGGCCGAGATGACTGCCAGAATCCGAGATTTGGGAGAAGAAACATTTGAGGAGGACTGGAAAAAATTTAAGGACTATTTGCAAAAATTTTATAAGTTATATGAACTATAAAAACTCGCATGATTAGGAAACGTTAGCTCCAGCAATGAGAGTTGATAACATTGAAATTAGGTAACACTAATGAAAAGATTAAATGTTTAAATGTCTAAAATGATATTATATTTGGTTATAAGGTAAATGGATAATAAGTAATTTAAACTTAAAATACAAGGATTTGAAAGTATAAAGGAAATACATGACACAAGGTTACAATTTGCTGATAACTTTATTGTTAAGAATGCATTGAGGGAGATGTGGGGAAGTTCGATAGATGACTGAAATAAGTTTTGAAACGATTCTCTTTTTCTTTTATTTTCTTGCTGTTCTTGTTTCTTTGCATATCTGACTGGTTACTTTTATCTGGAAAAAATGCAATAAAACTTTTATTAAAAAAAAAAAATTCAAGCAGGCACTTGGAGTTTGAGTTCGTCTCACACAGGAAAGCCTCCATTTTAGAAACCGATTCTGTGACTTCTTAGCCAAGCTCACACATTTGTAAGAAATTCAAGAGCAAATATGAGCAATGGGAGAAGAAGGGGGACAACCAAATAATACACAACATTTTCAGGTTCCATGGCATAGTTTTAAATCGGCAAAGGGCTTATCCACAAGGCAGTTTGATGTAGATAAGCAGCTACTAATGTCATTTTTTCCTGTTTAATTGTAAATATATAGCAGAATACATCAGAATTGTAAAAAAAACCCCCAGTAATAACAGTACAGCATTTCTCCCCTTCCCTTTTCTTCCCATAGCAACAGGAACGACAATGTGATTGTGATGTTTCAGTAGCAATATTATCCAGAGTGTTTACAGCTCCATCTGGGAGTCTTTGGGAGATGTAGCAAGATGATATTATAGATGACTTGCAACTTATGTGCATTTTACTTGTGTTCATCCAGCTTCCTGTACTTAGCAGTTTTCATCTTTTTTTGGGGGGGCAGGAATCCGGGGAGAAAGACTTTGGCAACCCCACCTGCCCTTGAACCCAATGCCGCTGAGTGAAACAGCCCTTATGACTCCTGCTGTACCTGCAGAGATGGGGCCAACGCAGATTTATATTATCTAAGTAAATGATGAGAAAGTCAAAGAATACAATGGAAGACGTAAGAAGATGAAAGATTAAATGCGACAGATATTTTACCCATTTGTCAATTCCAAGTTCTTAGTCTTGGTAGTTGAAAAGGTGTTCTTTAAATGACATTTTACACCTCAGGCTTAATTGCTTATCACAGCTGATTCCTTTAAGTACACTCAAATCATTTTCTGCATTAAAACGGTTGGCACCTTTCCCACTTTGACATGGAATAAAGTAACCAAGTTTAATTATTGTTTTGAAAAATTACAAGCTGTAAAGAAAGAAAAATTGCCTGACCAAATTTATTAGTGAGAAGTTTTAATTTAATTTTTTAAAACTCTTTATTTGTTCAATAAACCACCCCAGGCTTGCTTTAGGATGCATATCGCTTTCAAATGAACAGAAGTGGCAAACAACTTCATGGATCATTCCTTGCCTGGAAAGGGGAAGCATTATCCCAGTTGCCACGATACACCTCCGCCCAGAGGAAGCGGGGTTGTGGCCAGGTGATCATGATGGAACCAGCAATGACTGTGCAATGGTGTCCGTAGTGTTTTGACACATTTTAGCTTTTGTATGTTTTAAAGTAGGATTGTTATTTTTTCTTGATTTTACTGCTATGGTGTTTTTTTTGGTAAACCACTATGCAGGTTTTTTAAAATAAATTTTATTAAATAAACAATAAATATAAATAAAATAACACAAGCCAAAACACAATCCATCCTGTAGATTTAAATATCTGTCCATAGTCACTTTCTTGTTATCAGAGGCCTAGAATCCACATTCCTTTGTAAGAAAATATGAAATAAAGTCAAACCATTTTTGCAGGCAATATATATATATATTTCAATGTGTGTGTGTGGGTGGGGGGGGGGTGACAAGAAATTTTCTGCACCGGGTACCACCTGACCTTGCTACGCCACTGGCCAGCACACTTGCAAAGGTAAGCAGGGTCCAGTGTGGTTTCATATTGGATGGCGGACCATGTGTTGGGATTCCTGCATTGAAGAGGGTTGGTCTTGATGACCCTCAGGGTCCCTTCCAATTCTACAATTCTATGATTCTAACTAGAAAAAGAATAAGGAAGGCACCTGCAGTATATGATCACAGCAGCCAGATTGTTGCATGCATGAAGATGGACGGACTCCTTATTACCTACAATGGAAGAATGGTTATTGAAATAAATGGATTTGGCTGAGATAGTGAAGTTGATATGCTTAATTACAGAAAATTCACTGTTGACATTTATTAATGATGGGGAACCCATTTTTGCACAAAAAGGAACGAACTTGTGATAATCTGGGTTCGAAGACCCGGGGGGGGGGGGGAGGTTGGTTTATCGAAAGTAGAAGAATTGGGTGTTAATATGAAGTAAGTTTTGCACAAGTTTTAAAGTTGATAAATGAAGAATCAGAAGTCTTTTCTTCTGTTTCTTTTCTTTTCTTTTTTATGTTTTAAAAATTCCTGATATCTGACATTGATTTCTATATATTGTGTTTTCTTTGTTTTTCAAGCTTTCATAAAAAATAGCCTTTGAAACCAGCTGGTACAGTGGTCAGAAGACTTGTCTTCGTGTCCACAGAATGGAGAAGAAAAGTTTGTCCAACGAATCCCTGGGTGCAATCACAAAGACCTCTGGCTCCCATCTGGCTGAGCCTTCTCATTTCCAGCTCACTTTGACACCCTCTGTTCCCAGAGCTACCATTGGAAGAGCTGCTCCCCTTAGCCAGGAAGAGTCGGGGTCCCAGCAGCCTTCCCAGCAGGTCTCCCACACATCCTCCTCCTTGGGCAGTGCTCCATTGCAGGTCCCCGAGCAGCTTTCCGAAGAAAGGTCCCAGTATTTTTGTTTCATCCAACATTTGAGTCACCAGAAGCCAAGAATGGGCAACTCCCAGGGAGGCCGTGATATCAGTGGCGTAGTGTGGGGGGTGCAGGGGGGCCGGCCGCACCGGGCGCAACATCGGGGGGGGGGCGCACTCGCAGCTCTCTGCTCCTACCTGGCTCACTCTCTCTCATCTGGGGGGGGGGACGCAAATTACTTGCCTTGCCGAGTGCTGACAACCCACGCTACGCCACTGCGTGATATGCTCTGGCATCCACCAAAGAGCTTCCTCCCAGGTTGAAGAATGGCTGTCTCTCAGGGAGGGCTCATCACTCCTTGGCATGTCAGTGTTTCATTCTCCATCGCTGGATCATGTGATCCTGTTTACATTCCATACGGTTGTATGTGTGGGAACAGAAGTAAGTCTGTGAGAACTTCTGCCCTTTGTTCTCTCACTCTCTTCTGAGAGACTGTGTGAGAAGATGCAGCTTACCGCTCGTCATGATACTTTGGTTTATTTTTCTGTAAATAAAGACTCCGATGCGACATTTCCGACGCAACTGTCTTTTTACTGTACTCTGCTAAGCGTGCTCACATCTATGGATGTGGGTCACAGTGTTTTTACAGGACTACCGCCAGAAAATGTCCTGTTATGGCAATGGCCGAAGTGCTTCCCTCCCAGGGTGAGAAAATCCATCTCTGGATGAGGTTTCTTCTTCCCATGCACTGCCCAGGGAATGGGTCGCAAGCGTGCTGCGACGTTCTCTAGCCTGCAGTCTGGAAGTAGGAAAAGCGTGCTCAGCTTTGAGGGCATGTCTTTTGAGAGTGCTCTCCAGGCGACTGAGGCTGTTTCCTCTGCCTCCAAGTCTCCAGAGGGGTCTGTTCCAGCTCCGAGCACAGCTGATCTGGTTAAAGTCAGCCAGGGTCAAGGCCAGGATTGAAGAAATGCAGTGTGATACAGGATTGTCACAACTTCTCCTCAGGCAAGGTCAGAAGGGTGGGTGGAGGATGGAGTTGATGAAGTTGTACCACCTGACCTTGCTACACCACTGCCTACACCATCATCATAGTTGCAACAGTGGCGGTGGAAGCAGAGCAACTGGCTGCCTTGGGCATCGAGGGATCATTGCACTTGGGGGACTCCTTCTCTCAATGTGCCTCTCCCCCCCCCCCAGTTTTGTATGCTGCTTTGAATACAAAATATCCCATGTTGCCTAACCTTGCTTTCTCCATCATTTTTTGTTGGGCTGATTCCGTGGCTTCCAGTGACAAAAGTATGTGGCCATTGTAGTGAAAACATGGAAATTCTTCATTTAAGTCCTTGCAAGAACACTTCTGCCCTTGGAGATGGCCCAGCTTATGGGACTGGGAGGCGGTAAAAGCAGCACAAATTACCACAGGTGGAGGCTGTTGAGGCATGAAGCCTTGCTTACCTGGGGTGGGTATAAATAATAGGACTGGGCCAGAGGGGGCCTGGATGTGGGGCAAAGCTGCCATATTGCAAGCCAGACAAAAGATCTGCTGTTCCTCAGGCTCTTGCAGCTGTGAGGAGGGATTTGGGTTAATGATCTGGTACTCTACATTGGTTGTTTGGATAAATGTTTTGTGGTTTGTTTGTTTTTTGTCTATTTGTGTGTTTGTGCTTAGAAAAAAGAGAGTTCATTGGTTGTCTCTGGGAAGGTTTTGCACTGTTGCAGGTGGGTATAAAGGCCCATTTTGTTCAATAAAGCTCAGCCTCCCCCCACCCAAAGTGGCTTGTTGTTTATCAAAGATCCGTCAGGAAAATAACCTGTTTGCATTTGGCAAAACAGTCATGGGCTGAGCTGTCTGTGTGGTGTAGCACTGGTGGTGGTGTCCCATTGGTTATAGGGTGCAAGTCCCCATCACAGATTAAGTACAGCCACCCCTGGCAGCACTGTGGGTGCTGACTATCTCATTTGACTCTGTGCTATAAATGTGTCCTCAATAGCAAATGGGAGCAAGCATTCTCCCCCCCCCTTTTGACATAATACTAGGCACATTCCACAGCAGAGAGCTCCTATGTAATTACTTTTACAGCAGGGGTCCCAATTTGGATGTATGTTGCTTCATAACAGTTAATTCAGTTTTAAGATGAAGTTCAGTTCCTAGATCATCGCTAGCTGTGGAGATTTCTAGAGTCTTGTTCTTAAGCGACACACACTATTTTCATGGTTATTAGTGCAGAAAATTCAGTAGCCAAGTGGGTAACGTTCAGATGAAGTGGATCTTATTCCGCTCATGCTTACTAGGTAATCAAGATGTTGTGCCTCGTAGCCTACTTTCAAAGCTTAAGTTTTCTTTCTCAGAATTAGAGAACAGCAGACTGACATAAGCACCAGAGATTGATTGCCAGGGGTCAGAATCCAGATTTTAAGGATAAGAGTTCACTTTTTCATCAAAATGCATGCACTAAAACTCTAATGAAACAGCTAAAGGCTGACAGCCTATTAAATAAGTCTTGGTTGTTCCATCATATGAGTTGTGATTAAAATCCACATAAATTTGCATATGAATAAAGTTCTAAAAGCAAAAAGACAATGCATGTTACCATTTATTTGTATGCCACCTTTCCGTAGTAAATTCTGTTCATGGAAGCTCACAACATGAAAAAACAGACATAGTCAACTAAGTTGCCAAATATAACAAAAAATACTGTTTTATTAATTTAAATTAATGAAAACATCTCACCGAGAAACTAACAAAATCACACAGTCCTCTTACAAATCATGTAGTTATTTACATTATTACATTCTAATTGATTTGCCAAGATAATCATGTCTAATGAAGTGTGCTATTGTTCTCTCCACTTATTTCCAACTCTTCACTATGTACCCCCCCCCCCCACAAAAAAGTGATGCTGAGACAACACTAAGATATTGGAAGCAACTTGACAAAATGAAAGTGTTTGTTTCTTTTTCTTTCTTTTTCTTTAAGCACAGACAAAACAAGGCCACTTTTAAAAAGGTGAAAATAGTAAGGTGAATATATATATATCTTCAGAGGTACTGTGAAACCTGCCCCGAGGCTGCATTTTAAAATAAAGGAGAACTTGAATTCTTGCACATTTTTTACCCATTCATATCCAAAATGTAACACTGTCTTCAAGTTTTACAACGAGTTGAGGCTGAGATTCAACTGAAAGGTGAAACAGCACAGGCTGAGTGGCAATATTCTGAAGGAGAAAACTGGCTTAAGGCAGACATTTCAGAGGCAGAGGATGGTTGAAATATTTACTAGCCTCCCTGCAGAAGCCAGCCTGGGAAAGGAAGTTGCATCTGAAAGAAAGGGACAAAGAGACCTTGCACAATACACTCATAAAGTCCTCCTTCTGTTGATGTTGGTGGGATTTGGGGAGTGGCTGCTATTGCCCTTTCAGCCCCACTGATAACCAGGAAGCACCCAGAAAGGTATGATAGCCCCTGTGAAGGACAGCCTTGCATGGTTTCTTGCAACTGCCAGAGTATATTAAAAAAAATGGAAGAACTTGCAAGGCTTATAAAACTATGGTATAAATATGTATGGGACATAGCAGTTGCTGGGAACATAACAGAGTCTCAGTCATGGAAGGAAAAGAACCTGTGGAACATTCCTATGCAATCTGGTGGGACTTCATAACTATCAACTGGTGAGCTTGACATTGAATAATTTTTTTTATCAAGCGTATAAGGTGGTTATGTATATACCATGCACAGTGATAATCCTTTTGCAAAAGGCTTTGCACTGAAACATTGCTGCTATCTTTTATCACAATGATAAAGTTAAAAGACCATATTAATAGGCTGTGTTCCAGAGACATTAGAGGTTTGGTGGTATGTGAGGATGAATTTCAATCAACCTTTTCATCAAAGTGATTGATACGCCCACATTTTCTTCTTCCCAATCTTGCAGTGACCCTGCATGGACTTGTTTGTAATGAAGCTGTACTCAGCCAACCTTGGGATATAATTAAAAGAAGAAAAAGAAATATTGGATAATTACTCTAGGCAACCACTAAGCCAACACTGTCAGCTGTGGAAATGCTCTCTGGAGTATTAAAATACTGCAGTGGCTCAGATAAAATGCTCTCACCTTGAAAATCTGGCAAGTTTACATATAGTAATGCACTATATGTAGAACACCTGAGCATTGGCTAAATCTGTTTTACCTCTGTGGGCCGAGTGGATTGCTTTGAAAAACAAATTTTATATTTGTGGATTGCTATTACTTTAAATCTGAAAATTGATTACATTTATGTATGAGTTTACATGTATAACATCTGAGC
Source organism: Podarcis bocagei (assembly GCF_964188305.1). Classification (NCBI taxonomy): domain Eukaryota; kingdom Metazoa; phylum Chordata; class Lepidosauria; order Squamata; family Lacertidae; genus Podarcis; species Podarcis bocagei. The sequence goes on from NC_138135.1 coordinate 23,165,837, forward strand.
ATGGATTAAGTTTGCTTTACCTCTGTTGTGCCATATGGATCACTTTAAGAAAAATTTTGTATCTGTGGATTGCCAACACCTGTTACTCAAACCAATATTGTGCTTGTCCATATAATCCTCCTTTGTTACAGTTGCTGTTTACTGCAACCACCACTATGCTATAAGATCCACTATCTTGCAATATTACATATGGTATGTACCATATGTTTATGGTTTCTATATTATTTTTTCCTGTAAAAATGTGTGAGATTCCAAATTGTATTTATTTGCATTACCTAGAGCCTGCACTAATGTTGAAGCCTAGGATGGCGAAACAAGGCTAATATTCCGGAAATCCTTGTCTTAGACTCTGGGAAAGGATTCTATGGAACTGTAACAACCCTTCATGTAGATTATTGGACTCTACAAACAGACAGGTGGAATAGACACTTATACATGTATGGACCTTATGCATGAACTGACTAGAGAATGAACTGATCCACTGGGTCTTCTGCTTTTTTGTTGAACTTTGAGACTTCTGTTGAAATCTACAATTTGATACAATGGATAGTATACCTTATTTATTCAAAAGTACAGCCGGTTACGTCTTGTGTGTTTATTGAATCTGTGCACAAAACGCCAGGGTCAAGCAATAGGGAGCAGCCACCTCCAAACTACTCTGCTTGTGAGCAATTGGCCCCCAGGAAGAGGAAGAATGGCTTTCAATAAACCTTGAAAGGTGGAGGGTGCGTGCAGATAAAGACAGTGGCTTAGGTCTGGGCCTCTGCTCTGTCCCCAGGCAAAATTGTGTCCCTCACAATGATTTAAAAGTAAAAACACACCTAAACACAGGAATCTGCAGTGTAAGAGATTGAGGATAATCTGTGTGTAAAGATTCTCCAGTTTTAGACTTTTAAACTCCAGTATTTTATTGTTAAAATGATCAACTCTGTGAGGGAAGAGACTCCCAGAATTGCAACCAGACGCAAATCTAATTCTGTTAAAGGAGACAGTGCTGTTCAATGAATTACATCCACAGGTCATGGACTTTACAGTCACTGCAAAGCATACATTATATTATTTTCCTTGAATGACATGTGGGATGTTATTATCACAAATTTGGAATCCCTGCTGGAGGTGCAATTATCGCTGGACTTTATTTATGGGCGCTTAATGGCAGAATGGGAACACTGAGTCAAAACAAGCCCACAAGTCCCCAAAGCGAGTTGCTACAGGACAAAGGTTTCAAGCAACTGAAAATTCAAAGGCGTTGCAAGTGCACAAGTGATTGCTGGAAGATGCAGAGTGGAGTATCTGGAGGGTTGTCTCGACAGCATCAGAGGCAGCAGAAGCAATGTTTCGTGAAAAAGAGAGCCATGACTGTAAAACTGACCAATCGTTCTCTGAATTACATTATTGATTCTGGTTGTAGATAGCATATGAGTTGTAAGAGGGAGTTGTAAGAACCTACTCCTGTATCAGAAAGTTATGTGGGTCACAACTCAAAGTGTTAGTAAGTGGGAACGTATACAGTACTTGAGTTAGGTTGTTTATTTCCCCTTTTCATTTACCATTTTCTTGTTCCTTTCTCTCTCCCCCCCCTTATTTCACTTGCTTTCTTGTTTTGCTTGAGAAGCAAGGATGATGGATGTATAATGATTTTTGCTACACATTTTACTATATATACAGTGGTACCTCGGGTTACAGACGTTTCAAGTTACACAATTTCGGGTTGCTCACCACACCAAACCTGGAAGTACTGGAATGGGTTACTTCTGGGTTTCAGCGCTTGTGCATGTGCAGAAGCGCCAAATCACAACCCACGTGTGCACAGATGCGGTGCTGCGGATTGCGTTTGCGAACACTGTGGGTTGCGAACGTGCCTCCCGCACAGATCACGTTCGCAACCTGAGCGTCCACTGTATTGAAAAAGAGCTTCTCACAATGGGGTTGTTTCTATTGTGCATGTTCTATGATTACAAAGATAAAAGATGGTTGCTATGCAATTGAAATGAGTGAATAGTGCATTTTATTCACAACAGTGCAACCCTTTTCTCTGCTATCATGGGCAGATATATACACAATTACTATAAAAGTAGGTCAAGGAAGCAACATCTGAACTGTATCCAGCAACGTGCAGAACAAGTTGCAATTATAGTCAGACCACTTCATTTATGATTTATTCATTTCAGCACGAATACACTAGATTTTCTGCAGAGGTGTACCTAGGGTTTCTTGCACCCTTGGCAAGCAGCTGTATTGGTGCTCCCTGAACTTTTTAAAATGCAATCCAAGTACATCCAGAGTGAGAGCAAGGCTGGACAGCTGGAGGGCACCAGATTAGTGGATGCTGGCATAAGGCACACATGCACAGAAACATAGCTGTCAACTTACAGATTTGAAAATAAGGGACTAGCAGCCTCAAAAATAAGGGATCAGCAGCCAAAATAAGGGATTTCCCAGCACAGGTAAGTTCAACATCTGAGCTCCTCCGAGCCAAAGGCAGAAAGCCCAGTCCAGCAGCCAAACGAAGCCTCAAGCGGTGGTTCCCACATCGCAGCAACCCGGCAAAGCAAAGAAAACCACCGTCACCTATCCGCTGGGAAGCGCTGAGCAAAGGCGATTTGATTGGCACAAGGCATGCAAGCTGCACCCCCCAGTCGTTCTTAAACTCCTTATTGGGTGAGCAACGCAGCCAAGCAACACAGTTAGAGCCTCCCTCCTCCCTGGCCGGCAGGGAGGGAGGGAGAGGAGCTGCTTCCTTTGAAACCCGGGAAATTTAAGGGACATCATCAATAAGGGACAGCAGCGGGACACGGCGCTGGGATAAGGGAGTTTCCCGCCAAATAAGGGACAGTTGACAGCTATGCACAAAAAGAAAGAGGAAATTTGGTAGAAACATTATCTAATTTCAAAGAACACTGGGTGTTTAGGATAGTGATCTTAACCCCCAGTCAAACAAACCAGAATTAAACATGTTGAAGTTTCATCTCCATTATTTGCCTCTGCCCCTAATTTCAGCTAAATAGGCGTTGAGACTACTCAGGAGGGAGGAGGTGGCACACTACTTGTGTTGGGCAGGGGATACCCTAGCCTTTTTTGGGAGAGCCACATTTTAGACATTTTTCAAAATAAATAAAAAATAAAAAATGCCCGGGATTTTAACTGATTTTATATCTACTGCCTTTTGTATTTTATGTTTTTGATCTGTTTTATGGTTCTCTTTTGTAGGCTATCTTGGAAATCCAGATTAATAAATTTATTTTTTTCTTCCAGGGAAAAATGATTTATGAAATGCAAATACAAAGATAAAAAAGACTAGGTAAGAAGGAATACTGGGGACCCCAAAGTTTTAAAAAACAGTAACAAAATTGTTCCCCAAGGAAAAGCCATGAATTCATAACTTGGTTCAATTAACTTCTTTTAGGTTTTCTTGGACTTTCCAGATCCTCTGGTCAGCTTCTAGGAAGATACTGTCTGTGGGTTACCATGTCTCTGTTTGGTGTTAAGCTTGGGCTCTGCACACGAAAATTCTTTTCTTTTTCTTTTTGGCTGTGTTGCAGGTGCTGTCCAGAGCTGGTCAAATCTTTCAGGACCTTGTGCTCTTTTTCCTTGTGCTGTGTTTTGATGAAGCCCCTTCGGACGAAACAGAGGAATACCCAGGAATCCTTGTCTTGTCTGCCTGTGCCAGCATCCATCAGTGTCACGTTCTTTTGTCTGCCAACCCAACCATCTTCATTAGACACTTAGAAGATTATTTCATGCCACTCTTCTAAGGAATACAACAGACAGAAACATACAAGAGAAGATGAAGAAATTAGAAAAGAATGTATTACGGCACTGACAATAGGACTTGTATTTTGTACATACTGGATTTTGTGGTCAACTGGAAAGCTGCATTTTAATATATTGTGCCACAATGTTGATTTTTACATTATAAGAAGCTGTATCTATTTTTTAAAGAAGTAGTTTCTAGTAAATAAGTTTGCAATTGTTACTATATGGCTTATTACGTTTATGAGTTTTTTAAATTAGATTTGCATAGTATAGGCATTCTAGTGGGTTTTGGTGGGTTTTTTTTGGTAATATCCAGCATCCAGCACCCCAGAGCATGAACCATTCTCAGGAAGTCTGCTCAACTTCATTGCTATTTGCAAGTAGCTGTTCATATATTGGTGTAGTTCATTAATATATTTGTTCACTTTGAAAATGCTTCACTGCACCAAAGGCTGTTCTAAGTGACACAACTCCATTTCTTTCTGCAATAGCATCTTTTCATAAGTTAGTCTTTGACTGGCTGTCTTTGCAGCATTGAGAGTCAAAGCCAATGCTTTGTTGTTCTGTTGTAGGGAGAACTTAATTATAGTGGAGTTATTTATCGTTTTTGTTCTGATCTTTGATGCAAGAGAAGCATTCAGCTTCACTGTCTTTAATAAAGACACCATTTTTCTTTTCATTCATACATTCCTTGACTCCTCTTGTGAAGAAAATGGATGTTTTTTCAAGTGCATTTTTTCAGACATTTTTCAGACAGTCCAGTATTAATTCAATTTTTTTTAATAAAAAAGATAACCCTCCCTCAGGCAACCCAGTTCAATCCTTCAAGCGGCCTCAGCCTCTCCCCTTAATGCTCTGGATAAAGAAAGTTTGCCCTTCCTCTTTCGATCTCCTTTCCTTTCTTTGAATCTATCAGCAACATTCTGCGCTCAGCGCTGTAAGCACAAACCGAGCAGTTTGTGGGTGGAGCCTTTGGGTTTGGAATTTATGTGGTCCACTCCAAGTGACCAGATTGGCCCTTCTATCGGCCACTGCGTTAACTCTGCCCCCTTCACCTTCCACAAACTATAGCACCCAGAATTCCTGGGGGTGGGTGGGGCTGGGGCATTTCCTGTCATATATTTCAAAAGTAAAATAAATAAAAAACTGGGTCGTCCCCCCCCCGCCCAGAGTGAGAAGCAGGGGCAACTGGGAGAAAGGGTGTGGGCCTAACCTGATCTCTTGGTGAGAGGTGGAGTGGAGACGCTGGGGAGAGAATGGAAACCTTTCATGTGCACATACAGTGGTACCTCTGGTTACGTACTTAATTCATTCCGGAGGTCCGTTCTTAACCTGAAACTGTTTTTTTTTTTAAAAAATAATTTTTATTAACAGGCCAATCACATCACATTATCCAAATCACATTAGTTCCAAATTATACAGCCGAATTTTAAATTTTGTTGGGGGTACCCATACATTAAGCTCCGGACGAGTCCAAACATCACTTATATTGCTGCATTAATTAAACAGTTCTATCCAGTTCAATCCAGATAGTCCTTTATTACTTTCTTCATCTTCTTGTTGTTATCGTATATTCCTTTCTTTGCGATCTCTGATAATTTTCACAAGCAGATTGGAAACAGACATGCTCTGTGTGGGTTTTGTACTCTCCAAAGATCATATCGCTCAGGGACAGCCGCTGTTCCTCGCTTCCATAAAAAAAAAAAAAATCTTCGATCTGTCCTTTACTTTTCTCAGACTTGCCCAGTATATCAGGAGGCTCTGTCAGGTCAAAATTACATTTCAGCAATCCTTCTCGTTCCAATGGTCCCGATTCTCCTCCCCTGTCCTTCTTTCTACGGCAAGCCTGTCTTGGCGAGACGCCATTTTTTGACTGCGTCATAGAATTTTCCTCTGTTCTCATTGTTTACCAATCCTTTCTTTAGCTATATTCCATCCCACACAGTTCTTAACTTCCTGCTTGTGATTAGTAAAACACAACGATCTTGTTTCTTTCTGGGGTGAAGGGTTATTAATATCACATAGTACAAAGAAAAAAGGTTTTTTCCTCCACCCCCCTTCATTCCAAACATACAGTCTCTTAATGGTGATTCATCAGAAGATTTATTTATCCGTCCGTCACTCCCGGTCACAGAGATCCATTAATCAGCAGTCTTATCTCTCGAGCGTTACTTGATGTATGTGCTTCAGCTTCATTCCAATCGTATGTTTCCAATTATAATTCCGAGCTGAAGCTAACCAGCACGCGCTGATTGGAATCGGCGTCAGGAAGAGCTGACCGCATCGAGGGCTCGTGCCAAGTGACCGGCACCCCCAGACCTTGGATCTGGGGTGCATTGTGGACACTGCTGGCAAGGCAGCCCCCCCATCTCCTTGGGGGGGGGTAGGAAGACTGCATACTTCCCATAGCAGCCTCTTAATTACCCGAGGTAATATTTCTGGGTTAGCGGAGTCTGTAATCTGAAGCGTATGTAACCTGAGGTACCAGTGTAGTTTCTGGCATACCTTTTGAGAATTTATCAGCTACAGGAAAATTAATAATCAATTAACTGTTCTTAACCTGAGGTACCACTTTAGCTAATGGGGCCTCCCGTTGCCGCCGCCGTGCAATTTCTGTTCTCATCCTGAAGTAAACTTCTTAACCCAAGGTACTATTTCTGGGTTAGCGGAGTCTGTAACCTGAAGCGTCTGTAACCCGAGGTACTACTGTAGTTTCTGGCATACCCTTTGAGAATTTATCAGTTACAGAAAAAATAATAATCAATAACTGTTAAATTTTGGGAAAGTTGGGTAATTATGATAAATAATGGTCTTGTGTGGTGTAGTGGTTAAGAGCAGTAGACTCGTAATCTGGTGAACCGGGTTCGCGTCCCTGCTCCTCCACATGCAGCTGCTGGGTGACCTTGGGCTAGTCACACTTCTCTGAAGTCTCTCAGCCCCACTCACCTCACAGAGTGTTTGTTGTGGGGGAGGAAGGGAAAGGAGAATGTTAGCCGCTTTGAAACTCCTTCGGGTAATGATAAAGCGGGATATCAAATCCAAACTCTTCTTCTTCTTGGGGCAGGGGGTACATTTTTATTTGTATTATTAATACTTTGTTAAAAGTAAAATAAAATTATTTGCTGCCTTTCTTAAAGGAGCATTTGACTATCTCCAGAAATTACATAAATTTGCTTGTGACTTTCAGGACTATGAATCTGCTACACTTGTTAAGTGATTGCTGATCCATTGCTATTTGAAGTCCATGTAGTGCCCCCATCCCCACAAATTCGGGGGTGGTATAGGGCACAGCAGGCAAAGGCAGCCACCCCACAATCCTGGGGGGGGGGTAGGGAGGCTATTTACTCCAATCACAGCCTCCTAATTACCTCCTGTGGGTCGGAGAGATGTTATTGTCAGCCATCTTCCAATGCACCCCTAGTGGCCCCCCTATTATTATTTATTATTATTAATTTGCCTTCATCTCAGAGGTCTCTGATGCTGACTGACTATGCTTTCTAACTCTATTCATGGAACATTTATTTGACTCCTATTATTTGTGACTTGATGCAAGGATTACATAGTTTCTTGCTTATTATTTGTGAAACAATATAATGTTATAAATATTTTGTTAGAACATTATTAGCCATGTGTTGCTTGCAGTTGTTCAGAGTTTTCTGTTTTTGCCACACAGGGGATTTCCTTTGTTGTATATTGTTGTACCATGGCTAAATGGGCACAAACTTTAGCTTTCTCAGATTTGGATTCTCATGAAATATTGAGTGACATACCTGCTTTTAATCTTGATAAGAACTTACTATCCATGGACTTTACTCAACTTTTGAATGCACGTATACGTAAGGTTCAATATGAATTCCATGCCACCTCTTTAAGTAACTACCTTAAAAATAGTCGAATTCCTAGAGGCTTAAGATTACAAAGGGCACCTACTTCGTTTCAAAATGATGTGGATTTCAAACACAAATGGATAGCCATATTGAACAAATGCTCTTTTAATTTGATGCCATTATTAATTCAAAGATCTAAGGCAGAAGTTTTGACTGTAAAAAATGAAGTCTCCAACATTAGTGACCAAATACAGAAAACAATTGATAGCACCATTGCACAAGAAAGCAATTGATAGCAATTCCACTTAGATATCAGCTAAGCTAAAATCATATAATGGTACATAAAATAAAACAAAACAACAACAAACTGAAGTAAAATAAATATAGACTTCCCATCATATATAGTTGACATTTGTGATTTTGAATGTACTTATAATTATTACCTTACATTTAATATACTTTCTAATACTTTCTTACAACCTAGCATTCTGATTTTCCTTTATCTTGTAATATTTTATGTACACAAGGGTCATTCAAACACTACCATAGATAATATGTCACTGTTATTTTTTTGTAAGTATCTCTTACACATTTCCCATTTTTGAGAAAATAATTGTTTGGTGTTACCTCTTAACCTATTTGTTAGTTGAGCCATGAGGAAAGGGTGGATTTCTTTGAGGGAGTAGAGACAGTCTCTTGGAAGGGATCCATTCCTTGGGGGGCAAACAGCTATCCTCTCATGCTGAGAATACTTCTCAGGGTGGTGGTGAAAGGGCTGGGATTTAAGATGACATTGGTGTCATCCTTACTAGCTATAATGGCTTTTACAAAGAGTTTCACTTCAAGGACTTCAACCAGTCCTTTGGATTTATGGACGAGAACAGAGGAACTCTACAGGCAGAAAAATTGGACCAACATTCTCTTTGGTTCAATGTCTACTACAAGGCTCACCTAAACTTAAACACCCATAAGTTTGCAGGCTTGGAGTAGGATACCAACTTGGCCAGTTTCATAGAGCAAGTTGCAAACATGTTAGTTTCAAAAAGAGCCAGCCTTGCCATCTACTTCCTGTTGTCGACAAAGCTAGTTCCCCTGAAGAAGAAATTGTGAGATGCTAATGTGGAGTACGGTAATTTTTCGATCCAGTTTGCTGACAGAGTCTGCATAGCCTCCACATTGGCCTACTGTACAATGGTCACAGGTATGGGGAACAAGTCTTCCGCCATTTTCTATTCAAGTTCTTGCATTCTTTCATTTTGTCCGAAGCTGTCATGTGGCAAGTTAATACTACTATCTCAGAATCTGTAGTCTCTATGCAGGTGTCCTGTACAGTTATAGTCAACCTGACTAGGTGAAAGCAGTTTACAATAAACTTCTCATCCATTTGGTTTTCCTTTCCTTTTTTAAAAGGAAGACATTTACAGATTATGAGTCAACTCTTATGATTTGGCTTTTGAAACCACTATACAGACATAAACAATATAAAGTGTTTATGATGTTGGATGCTCAAAATGGTTTGATATGATACTGCCATAATAAATGACCTTTCTAGTAACCAAATATGCCATTGGAACCCAAAGAGTTAACTGGATTTCAAGGATTTCTCATAGGCCTGTTTCAAAAAATGTTGCAAATAGGTTTATTCTCCCAATTATATTAGGAGGAGGAGCATGACAGCATTGTATCTTGGAATAAGCAGTATTGGGGACAAGTATTGAGCTGTTAAGCAGTGACAATAAGTGGTGTATTATTTTTGTGAAGCTGCACCTTCACAAAAACAACAAAAATGCTATAGAGTTGCTGCATCTTTAAAAGTTGTGCAGCAGAGATTTTTTAGCATGTGTAGCTTCCCAGATGTTTGCAAGAAATACCTGCTGACATTCACTCTTCTAGGCAACTATTAAATGTTACTTTCCATATGTGAAGTCCACAGCAAAGTTTGAATTTAAAGGAGGAAAAACCCCCCAGAACATATTATGAAACCTGTTAAAGACGATGATAATTTGGTGGACTTATAAAATGTGTATGTATGAAATTTGGATTTTAAACATTGATGGTGGGTGAGTGTGAAGTCATTAGTATTGTAGAACTGGATATAACTTAAGCTTGAAATAAAATGTTTTTTTAAAAGGAGAAACTGAGTATTTGCATTTAAAACTAAAAAGAAACAATCCAGTTTCTATTTTTAATTGTTTTTATGTACTCTGATTTATATACATGAGTGCAGAGAGGGGGAAAACACTGTTTCATAGAATCATAGAGTTGGAAGAGACCACAAGGGCCATCGAGTCCAACCCCCTGCCAAGCAGGAAACACCATCAGAGCACTCCTGACATATGGTTGTCAAGCCTCTGCTTAAAGACCTCCAAAGTAGGAGACTCCACCACACTCCTTGGCAGCAAATTCCACTGTCGAACAGCTCTTACTGTCAGGAAGTTCTTCCTAATGTTTAGGTGGAATCTTCTTTCTTGTAGTTTGGCTCCATTGCTCCGTGTCCGCTTCTCTGGAGCAGCAGAAAACAACCTTTCTCCCTCCTCTATGTGACATCCTTTTATATATTTGAACATGGCTATCATATCACCCCTTAACCTCCTCTTCTCCAGGCTAAACATGCCCAGCTCCCGTTTGGTCAAGCGTTAATAGGATGCAAAAGATACAATTAAATTAAAGCTTAAAGTTATGCAAAATAAGCAGAGCGATCATTTTACAACAGCAGTAACTATTGATACTGCAAGGCGGAGTTTTTCTGCCTTCCATACAGCTTCTTGATGAATTACAGATGCTCTGGTTGTATTCATAATGAACTTGTTTGGCTGTAACCTTGTTCATAACTTCATAATCATATTCCTAAAATTATATATACCACCATCTGAAGAGCATAGGTGGTTCAAAACAAGGTTAATAATAACAAATAACAAAAGTGATCCCTTTAGTGATCCCTATATTAGCTTTAACAGTTTCTAACCTTTAAGAATTAATATCCTAAGAAAAGAGGGGCTCCTTTTGCGAGAAGATGTGGGATACAAATTTAATAAATAAATCTGGAAGAGGGTGATCAGTTGTGGAGGAGTTACGTAACACGGTGCTTGTTTTTACAAGCTATTAAGAACAGGCTTTACAAAAGGGGTCATGGACTTTGAAGAAGCATGAACTCAGGGCAAAAAGGAGAAAGGTGCTAAGAGGAAGGCACGTACCTTCTGGAAGAAGGTAGAGGGTTATAAAGACTAGAACTAGCCGCCTGAGAAACAGTTTCTATCCAAATGCGATTTTGGTTTTAAACACAGTCTAATGTAGTCTTTATGTAGGTATATTTTATTCAATTATGGGGTATCAGAGTTTTTAGGGGCTGACCAGGCTGGGATAGCAGGCTTGTGGGTTTTTGAATGTGTGATGTAGATTTTTTTCAGTTTCGTTGTTCTGTATGGGACAATGACAATAAAGATTATCGTATCGTTTGGCAAACCCTCACTGTGATCAACTCCCACCTGGAAACTTATGTCCCCACTGTGGAAGGACGTGTGGATCCAGAATTGGCCTCCACAGTCACTTATGGACTTACTGTTAAGCCCATGTTCATGGAAGACAATCTTACTCAGCTATGAGTGGTCACCAAAGAATAAGAATCTTTTAAAAGCTCTTATTACACTTCCTAGTGGTTCTGTATATTAGATAAATCTTGCAGTTCAGGCAGATTGTATACATATACAAGATCCTGGGATTTACCCTCTATAAAAAGGGGAGGCTAAGCCAAAAAAGAAAGAAAGAAAGAAAAAGGTTACAAACTTTTGTGCATCAGTAGAATAACTTGCATTTTGTATATCAGCCTAGAACATCTTGGGTCTGTCCACATGCATTTTCTGTCATCATTAAGGGGCAGCATATCTCAGACAAGGGGACATAGCTTGCTGAGGAGCACCTAGAGGCTTGAAGTGGGGTCTTTCCAACTGAAATCCCTAAAGATTGGGGACTAGCTATAATTGTTCCCATATTTAAAAAGGGCAACCCCTCTGATCTGTCTAATTATAGACCAATTAGTCTCCTGAATGTGATCTGTAAACTCTATACAAAACATCTATGCCTAAAATTATGTGAATGGTTAGATCATAATAACTTGCTAGAAATTGAACAAGCAGGGTTTACATCCGGACATTCCACCATTGATCACTGCTTAGTGTTAGATTACTTTGTCTATAAGTATGCGAAACATTGGAAAAAGTCATTATATGCGGCCTTTGTGGACCTAAAGGCAGCATTTGATTCTGTATCCAGGAGTAGGCTCTGGGCCAAATTGGCCAATATGGGTATTAACAGAAGGTTATTACTTCTGATGATTAAGCTTCATGAGAACAATACCCTCCAGATAAGACTTGCACAGGATGGCAGACTCTCTAGAGAAATCCCAGTCCAAAGAGGAGTTAGACAAGGATGCCTATTAGCCCCATTCCTATTTAACATCTATGTTAACTCCCTGGTCACATGCTGCCGTGAAATTGAAACCCACCCCCCTGTGTTCTCTAACGGCAGAAAAGTACCAGTTTTAATGTATGCGGATGACGCTGTTCTTCTCTCTCAAACCAAAGTGGGTCTGAAACGTGCCTTAGGAAAGTTTAGTGACCAATGTAACACTGAACTGTTAACAATTAACTTTGCCAAAACCAAAATTGTACATTTTAACCGCTCCTTCAGGAAAGATAATTGGAGCGTAAAGGGAAACGCCATTGAACAGACTAAGACCTTCCAATACTTAGGCATTACTTTATCTTATAATGCCAAATTGTCAACGCACTTGACCACATCAGCTATATCAGCAGAAAGAAGTGCAAATGCTATCCTTAGATTATTCAGAAGGAAAGGAGCTGGCTTCCTCCCGATGGCCCTAACAGTCTTTCAGGCAAAATCTTTAGCCCAACTTCTATATGGCTCTCAAATTAGCCCCTCTGCCAACCTTAAGACCCTTGAAACAGTACAATCTAAATTCTTAAGATCATTATTTGCTACCCCTAAGTGTACACCTAATGCAGTCTTAAGGCAAGAGGCAGGACTGCCCAGAGTGGAATTAAAAGTCTGGGAACAAGCAATATCCCTCTGGCTGAAAATCCATTACAGTCCTAAGGGTCTATTACCTTGCTTCCTGGCCGCAGTTCCCTATCCTCCTTGGCTTATGCAAATAACTAACAAGATCAAACAAATTGGCCTAAACCCTGAAAATCTTTTTATTGGAACTCTGAACAAGGCAAAAGCTATTATCACTCAGAGACTTTATGATATCGAATTACAACAAGAAGGCGCCCTACTCCCGGAGACGTATAGATGTTTAAAAGCTTGGCCTAATTTTGCAGCTGCCCCTTACTTAACTAACATCACTAACGAAGCCTATAGATGGGCTTTCTCTAGAGCCCGCTTTGAGACAATGCCCTCAGCAGTGCTGTATGGCAAATTCACGCGGGTTCCAATGCATGCGCGTCTCTGCTCTTGTATGTCTAATAAGGTAGAATCTGTCACACACATTCTTCTATTTTGCGAATTTTATAGTGAATGAGTTCACTATGAGAATGAGTTCAACTTATTTTACCGCTTCTATCAAAATTTATACCCCTTCAATATTATTTGGAACCCTCCCCTGAAATTCTTCGAAAATACCTCCTGGAAGATTCCTCAAGCTCAATATCATATGAGGTGGCTAAATTTTGCACTTTAGTAATTAGGAAGCGTAAATCTCTTCTGTTGAATGGCACACTGCGAAGTTCCCTTGTGTAACCTTTTTTCTTTTCTGAGGTTGTTGCTGATTTCTTGTTGTCTGATCTTGTGGTGTTTAGTGTCACTGGCTTTGGCCGCAATCAAACTTGAAACTTGAGTGGGGTCTTTCTGGTTGATTCAGTTCTGGCCACCATACTATGCAAGCTTTCAAGAGGGAAAAAAGGAGTAATGGTGGTGGAATGAACAGAACAGTTTTTGAAGGCAAAGAAAAATGCTAGTGAGTTCTCCAAATACAGAATGAAAGTTGAATTCAAAAGCAGTTGAGTATGTTTCTTTAGGAGGCAAAGCTACCAGGTGTGTGCCTTTAATACTACCAGGTATCTTTTTGAACATATGGTTTAAGTTTGGAGAAGAGAGAGGGGGCTAGTACAGAATGACCGCAAATGTTTCTCTATGGTCCACCAAACTGCAAGGTATTTTTTTGTTTTGTTAGGAAAACACCTCCTAAATGCACTTAAGGCAAAGTGATGAGGTCAGAGGATGAGGTCAGAGGATATGCTAGCCAGAGGGAGGATGCAAGATGGCTACTAGCAGAGAATAAACTGCATTTTGTGGAAGACCTGAAGAGAGAGAGAGAGTAGAATTTGGGGACTCTGTAAGCTAACAGCATCTTGGGGCACTAGCTGCCTCTACATATAAGATGTGGAAGAAGGAAACTTGAATGTAGAAAAAAAATAAGCTGTTCTACCACCTATCATTGTTCAATAAATTTGTATATGAATCTCAAGTATTACACTGAGCATCTAATCTTAAGATATTTGTTTGTTGTTCTCAGTTCATGGGCATTTGGTTTGCTTAGCTGCAGGAGTGCTATTCTTCTCTTAAGGACCACTGCTTTCTTTACTGTTGAAGCAACTGAGCTTCCGCCATTAACTGTACTTAGTGGAATATTAGAATTGACCCAGGTATATCTGAAAATTGCCCCTCCTGTCAATATATAGAAGCCTGAAGCATGGGCCTCTATTGTTTCTCTCAACAAACACTTACAACCTCTTGGATATAGTTCTACTACAATGCAACTGTTTCCTAGGTAACTAATTGCTATCACCTCACAAAGCTTATCTAGGATTTGAAAAGATAAAACAACTGTATCTAGAAAAAAAGGCATTTTCTACCAGTCCTTTATCTTTGCCTTGCACCTTCCTAAGATAAGAGCAAGTACACAAAAGGTTTGCCCAAACTGGAGAGTTTGTTAAGAAGATCTAGAGAGATATTTGCTTTGTAAATTTAAGGTTCAGCTTCTACTGTTAAATAACCCTTGTTACTTGTTGCTCCTTATCTAGTAACAAATTCTACCTTTACAGCACAATGTCCCTCCTTAGAAGTAAAAGCAGGTTTCAATATTTCAACTTCTGCTGTTAAAATAACCCTCAGTAGCATCAAGCTGTTAAACTGTTCCCCTTTCAAGTTGCAAACTGCTTTTACAGTATAATGTCTCTCCTTGGAACTAAAAGTGATTCAGAAAAGGAAATTGGATCACCAGCCCTACTGTAAAACCCTCATAAACCAGCCTCCCCAAATGCTGCTTGTGAAATCAGTCTTCCTTGTTGCTTCCTTCTCTTTTTATATGGATAGTAGAATCCACTCTTTCCCCCCTTTGGCTGGTTGGCTGGGTAGATTAAAGCCATGATTCACCTGACTTAAAATCCTGGCACTACTATAACCTTAATTTGCAGCTGACCTGGATTTTTCTTTTTTTAACAAATACAGGGCTTTAAAAAGTTCTTAAGAATAACAGCTGTTAACAGCTTCCAACTATTTTATTCAGCTGTGTTTCGTTAAGTCTCTGCCCCACCTCATCTCTTCCTGTTACACACAATAAGTCCTGACCTTTATAACAATTCTGCCAGCATGCAACTGGTCCTCTCATTAGCCTTTGCTCCTTTCAACAAATGTTTGTGGACAGATTGAGTTTAGCTATAAAGGAAATCTGGGCAGCTGCAGTTTCCTCTAGCTTGTGATTCTGTCTTGCCAACCTCTCCTTTCCCAAGAGATTGTCAAATAGCTGTGTTTAGAAGGCTGACTTGAGTCTTAGGTAGAAAATGAACCACAAAGGTCCCACGGAAATCAGTGGCCATGAGCTAACTTAGTCATGCCTAAGGCTCCACTTACCTTGCAGTAAACCCTACTGAATTCGGTGGTACTTACTTCTGAGTAGGCTTGGTTAGGATTGCACTGTTGGCCCACTAAAATCAATGATTGAAAACAGCACTAATTCCTTTGCTTTCACAGACTGTAGCTGGATCTGTTCCTAGGGCATTATAAGTTGTGCTCTGGGCTGCTGCAGCCGGTGGCTCTCATTTGCAACACAGCTACTCCCCATACTTCTCTGGAAATCATGACTATCTCAGAACAAACACAATAGGAATTCTCACGTTTGTGGGATTACCTAGTTGAGGATGTTTCGGGGTGGGAATCCAAAGCAAAATTCCCCTTGGAAAAATATACTCAATGAAAAACAATCAAACACAGACACACACTGAATATAGATTGATATACACACCAGCAGTTTGAAACACAGCAAGGATCTCGCTGCCCTTCTGCATTGCAAGTTAATTTTTTTATCTTGCTGTTCAGATCAGAGGGGGGAGATGTCTTCACCTGATTTACCTGATTTACTTTCCCAACACCAAACTCCAATTCACAGAAGCTGCCATCTGCTCATGCACTATGGCTGCCTGAAATGTATACAACCATGGCTTCTGTTTTCAAATCGGATGGACATGGGTTTAAGCAAAAGCGCGTAAAATAGGGGCATTTCCCAGAAAGCTACAACCTACTTTTATGGGTTGCAGCTAATGTCACATGCTGTTGCTATGAAGTAGGGTAGGCTAAGACAGGCATAGGTAAACTTGACCCTCCAGATGTTTTGGGACTACAGTTCCCACCATCCCTGACCACTGGTCCTGTTAGCTAGGGATGATGGGAGTTGTAGTCCCAAAACATCTGGAGGGCCGAGTTTGCCTATGCCTAGGCTAAGAGATAGTGAATCCTTATGGCTGATCAGGGATCAAACCCAGATCTCCCCAGTCCTAGTCCTACATGCCAACCACTACACTACACCAGCTTTCCATGTTGACAAAACCATGGTTTTTGGTTTGCTTTGCCTGAAAGAATAGGAACCTAGCCAGAAAAACAATGGCCAATCCAAGCTTAATGCACATGTGTTCCTCTGTGCTGTGGATGCACTGAGGGGTAATGTGGAATTGATCTTCACTGAGCTTTTATTTTTGGAATGAAACCAGTTTCCAAGAAAGCATTTTTCAAGGGCAATAGGTCTAGATTGTGTGTAGACTACATAGGAAAAACAAGTCGCCTCCATTGATTCTAAAATCAGTCCTGCAGCTCACATGGTTGCAGAACTCCATGTAGGAAATCTACCTCAGGCAAAGGGACCTTTCTTCCTGGAGAAATACATTTAGGATCACAGCCATTTTGATGTAGCCTACGCAGCCTTTTCTACTCCCAAGAGAATAGATTTTCTAACAAAGGCCTTAGTTCTCTGACAACCAGGGTCATGTCCTTGTTGAGTCATGCCTTTGCCTGGCAGCTCTCGGCAAAGTATTGTCCTTTTCTGCATGAGTTTCTCCGCTGTTTAACACTTGTAATAATGACCCATCTCCCTGGGATATTGTATTAATGTCAGGTAATGATGGTAAATTACTGTATACACCAAATAACTATTTTATTAGAGCCCCTATTGGAACATTTCTAACCGAGTGTTTGTTCTTGGAAGGCAAGTGATGTTGCTAAGTAGTGGCAGGAGTTACTTAGGGACACAGAGGTGAGACTGTGTCACTGAGCAGAGAGGATGTAGCTACAGCTATCCAATAAATTGTGCCTGTCTATATTATAAATCATGCTCAGAGCTAATCCGCTTAGTGTATAAGTTAGAACACAGACATTATTTCTTCTAGTCAATAGCTCCATGTAAACATGAGCCTATTGCTGATCACATGCAGTATGGGTCAATTCATGAATGCAGCAGCTTATGGTGTGCTGGGTGACTGCCAC
This sequence comes from Podarcis bocagei, assembly GCF_964188305.1. Taxonomy (NCBI): domain Eukaryota; kingdom Metazoa; phylum Chordata; class Lepidosauria; order Squamata; family Lacertidae; genus Podarcis; species Podarcis bocagei. Next base: position 23,183,191 of record NC_138135.1, read on the forward strand.
TTCCTTGACCTCTGATCACTGCTACTTTCTGGGACGTAGAGGGTGAGAGGTGAGGTGGCAGTGAGTCTGGCCTGGTGCAAACATACTGACTGGTGGAGCCAATCTGGAGTGCTGATCTTGTCACTGCCTTGCCCTTTTGTCTTGCCAAAGGCAAGGTGGTTCTTTTAAGATGAGATTGAGAAGCAATACAAAATGCACAAGTGAGTGAGAAGATGAAAGATTTTATTCTAAAACAGCAAGCAATGCATTCATACCAAGCAAACACCTCAACCTGCCACTTGGAAGCCCTCAAGAAGCGGCAAAGCGACTCTCCCAGGTCGCCTCAGTTTGCAAAGCCCTGCGGCTGATCAGTCTGTGCACAAGCTTCAGAGAACCTCTGCCCAAACCATCAGATTTTATAGACAACCTGTGTAGCTTTGAAGACTGGCCATGTGCAGATAATCCCTTGGCCACCCCTTCCCAATGCCTCACGAAGCACTATCCTCCCTGACAAGGCAGGCTTCACCTCCAATGGCCCCAAAACATTTAAAACTGTTCTCAAAACATTCACATTGCAAAATAGCGATGAGAAACCAAAATACATTCCATCAAAAACTTAACAGGAGAGGGAGGGAGAAGGAACAGAGGCAGGAAGGGCTCCATGACAGACCACTTACTCCTCGATACATTTTGTCTTCTGTGTGCACCTTTCTTCTTTCTCCCTCTTTGCTCCTCTCTTTTTCTATGTTCTCGTCATTTTTTTGTATACAGTCATAGAATCATAGAATTGCAGAGTTCGAAGTGATCCCAGGGGTACCGTAATCTAGAACCCCCCCCCCGGCAATGCACTGTTGAAAATACAATAAAAAGTTAATTACCAAATAACAACAGCTTTTTGGTAGACTAAAATGCAGCTGAACAACTGACTGGTGGTCTCCCTGACTTCCTGACAGGGCTGTGGAAGTTCTTCCCCGGTTTCTGAATTGGTCCGTGGTGAATTGCACTTTGCACGTCTGATTGCACTGAATACTCATCCAGTGTGGTGTATTGGTTAAGAGCGGTAGTCTCGTAATCTGGGGAACCGGGTTTGCGTCTCCGCTCCTTCTTGTTATACCACTGCAAAGACCAAGTATTACTTCTTGTTATACCACTTGTTATGACTTCTTGTTATACCACTGCAAAGACCAAGTATTGCTTTGGCCCTAATTTATCTACATTTAATTGCATTTCTCACTAAGCTGCATTTAGAATGGTTTAGGTATTTATGCATCTCATACATACTCATCTGTGTTGTTTACAGATGCCCAAATCCAAGCAGGGTCACTGAGGCAGACCTCTACATATATCCACAAGCTAGATGATGAAGAAGAAGAGTTTGGATTTGATATCCCGCCTTTCACTCACCTTCAGGAGTCTCAAAGCGGCTAACATTCTCCTTTCCCTTCCTCCCCCACAACAAACACTCTGTGAGGTGAGTGGGGCTGAGAGACTTCAAAGAAGTGTGACTGGCCCAAGGTCACCCAGCAACTGCATGTGGAGGAATCATAGAATCATAGAATCATAGAATCATAGAATCATAGAGTTGGAAGAGACCACAAGGGCCATCGAGTCCAACCCCCTGCCAAGCAGGAAACACCATCAGAGCACTCCTGACATATGGTTGTCAAGCCTCTGCTTAAAGACCTCCAAAGAAGGAGACTCCGCCAAGGAGTGTGGTGGAGTCTCCTTCTTTGGAGGTCTTTAAGCAGAGGCTTGACAACCATATGTCAGGAGTGCTCTGATGGTGTTTCCTGCTTGGCAGGGGGTTGGACTCGATGGCCCTTGTGGTCTCTTCCAACTCTATGATTCTATGATTCTATGATTCTATGATTCCTCCACATGTAGTTGCTGGGTGACCTTGGGCCAGTCACACTTCTTTGAAGTCTCTCAGCCCCACTCACCTCACAGAGTGTTTGTTGTGGGGGAGGAAGGGAAAGGAGAATGTTAGCCGCTTTGAGACTCCTGAAGGTGAGTGAAAGGCGGGATATCAAATCCAAACTCTTCTTCTTCATCATCTAGCTTGTGGATATATGTAGAGGTCTGCCTCAGTGACCCTGCTTGGATTTGGGCATCTGTAAACAACACAGATGAGTATGTATGAGATGCATAAATACCTAAACCATTCTAAATGCAGCTTAGTGAGAAATGCAATTAAATGTAGATAAATTAGGGCCAAAGCAATACTTGGTCTTTGCAGTGGTATAACAAGAAGTCATTGGATTATAGGGACATGTGACAATGACTCAGGGTGGCAAAGACCTTGGATAGCCTTACTTATCAAGAAAAGCGTTCATTAGTCAGATAAATTTAGATACAAGTCAGTATGCAATTATCCACAACTTCCTGCAGAGCTCGCGTACCAGCCCATTTCTATGCCATCGCTCCCTCTTCATTTTCTACCGCCTTTATTTTAAGGGGAACAGAGGCAGAGTCACCCTGTCACATAGCACTTTGCTCACAGTTGGATCTGAAAGCAAATGACACTTCATTCAAATGTCTCAGTCGAGTGCTATAGACTGTTGCTGTGCCATCCTGGTCGGCTTCACATCTCATCTGTGGCCAGTGCGGTCCATTTGTATGATCCACTGCAGGATCTCTTCCTACTGCATGCATCCATGAAGTGGACCCAAACCATAGCTGTCAATGTTTTCCCCTTTTTAAGGGAAATCCCCTTATTCCGAATAGGATTCCTCGCAAGAAAAGGGAAAAGTTGACAGCTATGACCCAAACTCACAATATAGATCTTAACCTATGGAATCCATAACCATAATATGGAGTGGATCCTGGGGTAGGCAAATTCGTCATTTTATTAACAATGATTTGCTATAATAATAATAATAATAATAATAATAATAATAATAATAATAATAATAATAATAAATTTATTTCTACCCCACCCATCTGGGGTTCTATGGAATTTCTATGTTTTCATGAAGTATACCTGATAGAGATGGGAGAGAATTTCGTTTGGTCCACATCTGCAGTAAACTGACCTAATCTGCACTTAATTTGATCTCATACACAGATCAGAACATAATTATACTTGGGATTTTGCACTTCTCCAAATTTTGTGACAAAGTTTTTGGCTCAAAAACTCCATACTAAAATGCATACTTTTTTTTTTGCATATTTTAGGATAAAATGTGTTTGGAAATACATGCGCTAAGATAAAATATGATAAGATGCATACTTTGGTACATGTTTAGGAGCGAAGTTCCAGGCTTTTTAAGAAAATGACAGATAAATATGAAAATGGGATGGTACAGATGTTTGAATGCATACATGTAAAACTGACATGGACCAGAAACAGAATGATCTGACCATCCCTACTTGGGATGGGGATAAACAAAGGGAGGATGGCTGTTACATCCAAGCTTGGTTTATGAACACCAGGAAGGTGATCCCATTGGAAACACAATGTTGAACTAGGTTGGCGTTGGTCTACTCTAACAAGGAAACACCTCTTTAAGATAGTACAAATTCCCTACCTATGTTTCCATCCTCACAATTGATGTCCTCCAAGCAGATGCTGCCCCAGATGTTATTGGACTCTAGCTCCCATCAGCAACAGCCAGCATAGCCAATAGCCAGTGATTTGTAGTTGTAGTCCAGCAACATCTAGAGGGCCACAAGTTCTCCATCCTGGCTCAAAATGCTCTGAAACCAAACAAAGACCTGCTTATACAACTAAGCAGGTCTCAATCAGGTCTGTTGCTGGGCAGGAGCTCTTTTACATGCAGTTCCCTGAGCTCCATAATGGAAGAAAAGTAGGGTATAAGTGTAATTAAATAAATGCCTGTACTCCACTGATATTTCCTATTTGAATGGTTTTGGGGGCATGCTTTTGCTGGTCTTTTCAAAATAGTCTCTCTGTGTTTGTAGTGATACTTTCCTGCAATGCTGTTCAGCGTGCTTGCCCCATTGTTTTTATAGCCAAAATACCCCCACGTGGGTGGCGCTGTGGGTTAAACCACAGAGCCTAGGACTTGCTGATCAGAAGGTCAGCGGTTCGAATCCCCGCGATAGGGTGAGCTCCCGTTGCTCGGTCCCTGCTCCTGCCAACCTAGCAGTTCAAAAGCACATCAAGGTGCAAGCAGATAAAGAGGTACCGCTCCGGCGGGAAGGTAAACGGTGTTTCCATGCGTTGTTCTGGTTCACCAGAAGCGGCTTAGTCATGCTGGCCACATGACCCGGAAGCTGTATGCCGGCTCCCTCGGCCAATAAAGCAGGATGAGCGCCGCAACCCCAGAGTCGGCCACGACTGGACCTAATGGTCAGGGGTCCCTTTACCTTTACTACCCCCAGCATACCAGAGATAGAGATCAGCCATTTTTTCCAAAACCCTCCCCCAATATTTAGGGGGGAAACCCTTTGGGGGCCCCTAACAGCCCAGCGAGGACTGAGCAAGTTGTAGGGGGATGGAATCTGAGGAGTGGGGAACAGAATGGAGTGGGCAAAATCCTGAACAGCATAGGAATCTGCCTCACACTGAGTCTGATAATTGGTCCATCCAAGCTCAGTATTGATTGCAATGGCTGGCAGTGAATCTCTGGGGTTTCAGACTAAGTTATCGCCAAGCCTTACCTGGAGGTGCCAGGGATTGATACCAGCCGCTTCTGCATGCAAAGCAGATGTTCTTCTGCTTAGGTGCAACCCTCCCCCACTGCAGCATTTTGTTATATCTCAAATTATATAAATATCTATAATTTGAAATCTCAGTGCTCCATCTTTCTGATTGATGTTTACCAGTTATTGGTATTTTTTATTGCAGCTGTCTTTCTTGTGGTCAGGAAAATGTCAAAGCTTGTAATGTCATTGTCAATTTCATGAGCAGAAAGAGCTGAGAGAGACAGACAGACATTAGCGGGGGAAGTATAAACTTGATAGATTTTGCTTCTAGCCCTCCTATAGTTAAAGCTACTCCAGGAAAACAAGAGGAACCTGTAGGGTGGCAGGGGGGAGAATGAGCTTGGCACATGTGGGTATTATTTTTTAAACAAGGCATGTACATACCAGCTTTTCATCCCCATCTTCGGTAACAGTGATCGTCTGTGATTCCACCCATTGCTTGGTTTTATTAGTTGCTGGCATTGGATGCAGAAGAGCAAAGAGGCCTCTTCTAGACATTAATTCTCAACATTAAAAGTGTAGGCTTGATTACACTTTTGATACAACAAGCGGCGATAGAAGGAAGCATCTCCACCCTATTGTTTAGCCCGGACACTGAGGTCCAGCTCTGAGGGCCTTCTGGTGGTTCCCACACTGCGAGGTTACAGGGAACCAGGCAGAGGGCCTTCTTGGCAGTGGCACCTGCACTGTGGAATGCCCTCCAATCAGATGTTGAGGAGATTAATAACGATACAACCTTTAGAAGATATCTGAAGGCAGTTCTGTACAGTGGTACCTCAGGTTACATACGCTTCAGGTTACATACGCTTCAGGTTACAGACTCCGTTAACCCAGAAATATTACCTCGGGTTAAGAACTTTGCTTCAGGATGAAAACAGAAATCGTGCTCTGGCGGTGTGGCGGCAGCAGAAGGCCCCATTAGCTAAAGTGGTGCTTCAGGTTAAGAACAATTTCAGGTTAAGTACGGACCTCCGGAACGAATTAAGTACTTAACCCAAGGTACTACTGTATAGTGGAGTTTTTAATGTTTAATGTTTTATTATGTTTTTGTATATGCTGGAAACTGCACAGAGTGGGGCGGGGTACAAATCTTCTTCTTCTTCTTCTTCTACTTCTTCCTGAAAATAGAGAATACAGTTTCTGTGAGAAGCTCTAAGGAAGTTATATTGCAATTACTGAGCATTGCTGAGTTATTCGGAAGAAAGTGATCATCCATTACAGCAGGATTGGGATATTCTAGGCCATGCTAGCCCAACTGGGCTCAGCATAGGTCCCAATCTGGCCCTCAAAGCCATTCCCAAATTGTTAAGCCCTTGCAAATTAATACTTGAACCAGACCCTGAATGAGGTGTCTGGGCTATAAGGGTTGAATGCTGCTAGAAAAGAACAAGCAGGAGCTTAAAGGGAGCTTCTGATTGGTTCTGACATGGAGCCATGCTTGGAAAGGGTGAATCAGTTGATTAGCATTGCCCGGTGCAACCAAGGTACTGGAGGAAGAAGTTGGGATTCAAAGTGCTTCCTCCAGTGCTCTCAATCCAAAAGGCTTCCTCTGCTTAAAACCAGAGCTAAAATTCTCAGCACTCTTAACAAACTATATTTCTCCCCATCCTCCATATCTGACTGAATGCTGCATCATCCTAGGGAGAAGAACAATAGCCAGAATTCTCTGTGTGAGTTTGGACTAATGTTGGAAGCTGGAGGCCTGACTGTTCTGTCTGGACCCAAAGCTATGACTTGGGAATTCTCTGGAAACCTAAGATGGAAGCAAGATCTATTGGGGTGTTAATGCTGTGAGTGACTCCTTTCTATGCCCAGGCTATTGTTGTTGTTGTTTAATCGTTTAGTCGTGTCCGACTCTTCGTGACCCCATGGACCAGAGCACACCAGGCACCTCTGTCTTCCACTGCCTCCCGCAGTTTGGTCAAACTCATGCGGGTAGCTTCGAGAACACTATCCAACTATCTCGTCCTTTGTTATCCCCTTCTCCTTGTGCCCTCTATCTTTCCCAGCATCAGGGTCTTTTCCAGGGAGTCTTCTATATAAATGTGTAAATAAAACTATATATCCTAAAGATATCACAGTCTCCATTGATCTTCATTCCAAGGAAACTGAACCCTGGGTCTCTTGCCGCTTAAAGTGAACGCAGCAATGTTATTCATTTGGTAATTGCAATTATGATGTAAGTAATACAACATGTGAAATCAACCTTGGGTCACTTGTAAAGTGTGGCAAGCTATGGATGGCTTGACTCGTGGTAAAAAGAGCAAAAATAACTTGGTGAGAGAGACTGGTCTGTGTTGGATACTTTTGGTATTAAGGCAATCCAGAAAAGCTGAAAATAAATATCACTGCAATTCTACTAGGCTTTGGCAAAGCTAACAGCAGACTCCTAAGGGGTGTACAAAGATTTATGAAAGCAATTCCAGAGTTCCCAATGCATTTTGAGCAAATTTCTCTTCTTCAGGGGAATAGCTAATAGAAATGAATGTCAAGGGAAAAAAGGACTTTGTGGACATGCATGTCTCTGTTCTCCAAAGCAATAAAAAACTAAGCATCAAGAAGCTGGAAAAATATGCATTTATTAGTCAGGTGCATTAAAGAATTGTTTGTCTCAATAGCTTCTTTGATTTTGTGTTCGGGTTTCCATTTTTTATACAGTTGCTATAGGCAATATCCCTATGTAGAGATGGTCTTTGTGTTTAAAAGCAAGATGTACTTCTAAAAATTGTCTTTCATGATCTAAACATAAACCCCAAATCAGCTCTAAAGGAGGAGGCCCTGGAGGCATAGCCATACTATCAGAAGAATTTTAAAAAACAAGCCATCTTTTGAAATCATCAACCTCTTTTCAACTACATATAAGTCCACACACAGATGAAGCACTGGATGACACCAAAACCTTTGGGGAGGCAACCAAATTTATAGCTCCTGCTTTTACTGTTTATTCCTCCTAGAGTTTATGAGAACAGCTTCTGCAGCATTAAGGAGAGCTTTATGAAATTTCGCTGCTTTCCCATTGATTTCTTGACTCAGTGGTGCACCCAAGTGTAAATCTGAGCCTCTGGAAGCATCCTCACATGACCTTGTTAACTATGAGCAAACCACACTTTGGACTGGAAAACAACAAAAATGAACAAACAAACAAGCAAACAAGCAAACAAACAAACAAACAAGAGACACAGGACAATTCAGTATGGCAAAGTACTCCCTCTGAAAAAAGAAAAGAAGTCAGGATAAAAAATGTTATGAATACTCTCCCTCCCCAAAGACCCCACGTTAAACTATTAAGAAGAAGAAGCTTGTTGGATTCAGCGGAGCCTCTGTGCTAGCTTCACAGAATGCGGGTTGCTGTTGCTACCTGGGAGGAAGAAGGGGAGAGGCAAGGCAGTGGAGAGGTCAGTGTGGTGCAAACTCACCGGCAGGGCCTATCTGGCAATCCTACTGGTGTGTTTGCAACGTGCCAACCTGTAGCCAAGAACCAAGGTGTCCGCAAGGTTAGGGCTCTACTGACCTTGATGGTGTAAGAGATGGGGTGGGAGTGGAGTCGCAGGCCAGACTGGAAAACAGGAAAGAGGCAAAACTTGCAAGAAGACAACAGCTGTTGCACCATGTATATTACAGTTGAGATTATGGGGGTAGAAAAGGTGTGTGTGCTGAAACTCAAAGTTTGCTTAGCACAAGCAAAGGGAGCTTGGTTGAAAAATGGAGGAAGGTTTTTGATGGCTAAGGCTGTTGCCCTTCACCCATTTCATTTCTCCTAATTGAACTGGAGCTGTAAGCTCATTTCAGAGTTGAGATTTGTTTGCCCACTCTTTTAAAAGCGAAATCTTCTTAATTTTAGTGCATGCCAATCAACATATTCGTTTCCAACAACTTCTGTGTTTATCACCCATTGTATCTCCCAGTCTCCTCCCTCCCTTTCCTTCAACACAGTCCTTGTGATTTCAAGTCCTCACCGTTTAATCACTTATCGTTGCTTGCTTTTTAATACTTTGCAAATGTGGATATTAAATGGAAAGACAGTCAGACAGCATGGATGAGAGAGGAGTGATGTTAACTATGATCCATCTGACAGTGGTGCAATTAAACTGCCAGGAAAGAACAACAGAACCTAAAGGGAACCCCCTCCCCCCACTTCCTGCTCCACAGTCTGTGTTGTTTAACAAATAGTTTCAAGGCAAGCACATTTTACAGCGCACTTCCCAGGAAATAATTACAATAACTGGCTTGATAATTGCTCATGTGATGGGCAAAGGGATATTAGTCATCATGCAAATAGGTGGAGAGAGGAACCAGAGAGTTTCACATGCCATGCAGGTCTCAAGCATCATTGTGATGTGATTCTCAAAGCATTGCTTACTGAAGAGTAAGAGGGAAGAGCGAAGGGGGGCATTTTTGTGTGGGGTGGGGTGGGTAGCAGTAGGGATGTTCAAACCTTTCTTTGATTTTTCCAAACTTAAATTCAGTTCTCCAAATATACATGCATGCATAATTTTATTTGTATGCTGCCTTTTGCATAGTTAAAACCATGCTCAAGGTGGCTTACAACATGAAAAAAATTATACAATTACAAAAATAACATGCAATTAATAAACGTAATAAACAATAAATCTTACATCAAAAAGTACTCAACCAAATCAGTTTCCACATAAATCATAATAAATTCTAAAATAAAGATACAAAATATTAACAACAGAAATAGCACCACTCCCAACAGCCCCCACCCCTTAAACAATACCCAAGAGTCTATTCAGCAGCTCAGCTTTTGTAGTTGGAGTCAATCAGGGCTTCGCACTCCCAGGCCAGGTGGAAAAGGCCTTCCAGGACTTGCAGTCTGTCTGTCCGTCTGTCTATAATATATATAATGTATCATGAAAATTCATCAGCATTTTAGTGTGAATATTCTCTGAATATACACATAATTGCAAAACAACTTTTCCTAACGTTATTTGCGTATGTTATTTCCACTAACGTTACCCAAGAATATGCAAAAAAAAATTTTGTATGCATTACCTGGCTAACATGGTTGGAGAGCTATTCTAAGAAGTGTGAATTTTGAATTTTGGCTGTGTCAGGCTTGCATATTATTTTGGGAAATGCAGATTAGGTAGGTTCACCTGCAGATGCAAACTGAATACAGTTTCTCCCCCATCCCTACCTGGCAGGAACTGAAAGAAGCTCCCAAAGCATGGGGAAATGGAGAGAAGGACCTTTCTGAACACCACAAACTTATCATCAGCTGTGAAACTTCAAAGCTTTTCCCTGGGTTCTGAACAGACACCAAATGCAACTGAAGATGTAGCTCCATATTGTTTGGAAGCAGAGATTACTTTCTGTAACTTCTTTCAAATAACCACTTACTCTTTTTGAATAATGCTTCTTTCCATATTCTAGGACCACTGAGAGAAGGAAAGAGGGAAAGAGAGAGAGAGAGAGAGAGAGAGAGAGAGAGAGAGAGAGAGAGAATCTAAAAGGGTCACAGATTTTTGAAGCAATGGTGAATGACTCTGACTGCTGCTGTTTCCAAGCACCGCTGCAGAAGATGGATGACAAAACTCATTGAATTTCCTTCTCCCTGGGCAAAGCAGCTGCTGAAAATCTAGCTGCACTTTCGTGCTCCCACCCTGGGGCATTCTGATTTATATTGGCCTTAGCAAGCTTTTCGCTAGTGAATCACAAGAGGAATCGCATACTGCTGGTGACTAATTGAATTCTGAAACACTAGGTACTGCAAAGCCAGAAGACATTATTTTAGGCCTTATTGGCTGCAACTGATACACGGTCAGAGATGTTATTTAACTTGCTATCAGCTCCCACTCTGAGAGCTTTTGCATTGATGAAGTGATAGGCTCATTTCCCTTCTAGTGATCGGGCTAGTTATAGCTTCCCATGGGAGACGGCTTTCTTTCAACAACCCAGCAGAACGCTTTGAAGATGCTCTCCATAGAAACCTTTGCTGACCTTTGCGGGGGGAATTTAAGAAACAAATTGAACTTTGGCTTGTTATGAGAACATAACCTTCCTTCTAGCGAGGTCTGAGCCCAGTCGCTTTCCTTTTCCGTTTTAAGACTTCTTCAGCTTGCTCCTTACTCTGGAGGCATCAGACCATTTTTCATGAGGAAAACTCCTTGGCAGCATTGCCAGGAACTTAGCAGTCATTTGTAATGCCCACTGACGTGAGTGAGATTTGAAAAGATCAGAGGTTGTATTTCAAAGGAATGGTACTGTCTGGAGCAGGACAGGAAATCTCCCAAGAAAACATAGCCCAATACAGAGTTTTGAGCCCTCTTCTGACAAAACAACTGTCACAATTTTGTAGAGGTTCAGAGGCTGGTCCGGGAGCCATCTGACACTGAGGTATTGCTGAAGCAAAACTGCTGGAAGGTCTGATCAATCGCTTGGATGGGAGATGGCTGTGAGTGTAGGAGTGCGTCAAATTTTGAATTATTTCAAATATGGATATTCATTCATGCTTGTCTGCCTATAGTGCAGGAACCTTCCTCTGTGGCAGTTTCATCCAGAGGTGGAATTGTTGCTCAGGAACTAGGTGGCTCTCCACAGGTGATATTAGGCACCTAACACATTAGATCATGGGTAGGCAAACTAAGGTCCAGGGGCTGGATCTGGCCCAATCGCCTTCTAAATCCAGCCTGAGGACGGTCTGGGAATCAGCATGTTTCTACATGAGTAGAATGTGTCCTTTTATTTAAAATGCATCTCTGGGTTATTTGTGGGGCATATGAATTCATTCATTTCCCCCCCCCCAAAAATATAGTCCGGCCCCCCACAAGATCTGAGGGACAGTGGACTGGCTTCCTGCTGAAAAAGTTTGCTGACCCCTGCATTAGATGAAGCCATGACTCTCCTTGCTACCCATGGGCTATCATTCAGCTTTGAGCACCCCAGGACAAGAAGTGAGCTAAACCAATATACAACCATGGGTTTGAGCCCCAAATTGGTTGGGCAAAAGATTCCTGCATTGCAGGGGTTTGGACTAGATGACCCTCGTGGTCCCTTCCAACTCTATGATTCTGTGAAGAATCTGAGGCAATCCAGAACCTTCAGTAGTCTTTTTAATGGGTGACATAAATATTATATACCATATATGCTATTTTGATTAAAACAAGTTCCCGCTAATCTATCTCAAGTAAAAGGTTAACTACTGACAACCCAATGCAAGAATAGCTAGGCAGGCTGGGCTCATGCCCTGAATTTTACCCCTGGTTTCCCTTTTGGAAATATTTTGGACCGGGTTACACTAATGAATATAAAAAGAGCCCTGCTAGGTCAGGCCAAAGGCCTCTCTAGAACAGCATCCTGTTACCCACAGAGGCCAACTTTCTGCCTCTGGAAAGACCATGAACAGAAAATTAAGGAATCTGTTCTCGTCTGCCACTGTTGTTCTCCAGCAACTGGCCATTCAGAAACACACTGTCTCCCAATTTGGAGTTGGCATATCGCCCTCACTGACAGCAGCCATTGATAGCCTTATTCTCCACATTGATTAATCCCCTTTTATAATAATAATAAATTTTATTTATATCCCGCCCTCCCCAGCCGAAGCCGGGCTCAGGGCGGCTAACAACAATCAAATAATCAAACAGTCAAATAGTCACACAATCTAAAAATATTTCATTATAAAAATTAATTAAATCAAATTGATGGCAACCAATTAAGCAAAATTCTGTGCAGGTTGCCAGAGGAGGGAGTCAGGCTGCGCCCTGACCAAAGGCCTGGCGGAACAACTCTGTCTTGCAGGCCCTGCGGAAAGATGTCAGGTCCCGCAGGGCCCTAGTCTTTTGTGACAGAGCATTCCACCAGATTGGAGCCGCAGCCGAGAAGGCCCTGGCTCTAGTTGAGGCCAGCCTAACCTCTCTGAGGCCTGGGACCTTGAGGATGTTGTTATTTGCAGACCGTAAATATCTCTGTGGGGCATACCAGGAGAGGCGGTCCCGTAGGTACGAGGGTCCTAGGTCGTATAGGGCTTTAAAGGTTAAAACCAGCACCTTAAACCTGATCCTGTACTCCACCGGGAGCCAGTGCAGCTGGTATAGTACCGGATGAATGTGATCTCGCAGCGAAGACCCCATAAGGAGTCTCGCTGCGGCATTCTGCACCCGCTGGAGTTTCTGGGTCAGTCTCAAGGGCAGCCCCACGTAGAGCGAGTTACAATAATCCAGTCTGGAGGTGACTGTCGCATGGATCACAGTGGCTAGGCCAGGGCGAGAGAGATAAGGGGCCAACTGCTTAGCTTGGCGGAGATGAAAAAATGCCGCCTTTGTTATAGCTGCAATCTGCGCCTCCATGGAAAGGGAGGTGTCGAAGATTACACCCAAACTCTTAACGGACGGTGCTGGCACTAATTGCACCCCCGCAAGAGATGGGAGTTGCCCCCCCCCAATCCCATATCGTCCCGTCCCAGCCAGAGGACCTCTGTCTTCGAAGGATTTAACTTCAACCGGCTCCCACGTAACCATCCAGCCACAGCTTCCAGACATCTGGTCAGTGTGTCTGGGGCCGAGTCAGGATGGCCATCCATCAACAGATAAAGTTGGTTAGGCTACCTTGTCGCAGTGAATCCCACAGGTTAACTAAGCACTTTGTGAAGAAGGACTCCCTTTTGTTTGAGACATTTTGCTGCCTGGGGTGGACAAGATGGTGCCCTCCCTCCGTTTTTATGTACAGAAGCCACCTGGACTTCAACGCCAGCAATGGGCCAGTGTCCACCACCTCGCCTGAGGGCAACAGTTTAGGAAGCTAAAGGGAGGCTGTATGGCAGCAACACATTTCTCCTCCAGCAAAGAGGACTAGATGGGGATCTGTCACTATCCGCTGCCTGAGGCAGCTGTCTCATTCTGTCTAATGGTAGGGTCGACACTGCTTTTGTCTGTTCTGTCTCGCAGCCCTTGGCTTCACTTCTGGCATTAATGAGGCAAGGGAGGCACACCACTCCTTTATTTATGTAACTTCTCATCACTGGCTCTTTCCGTCTTTGCTTACCTTCAGTCACGTGCGTGAACTGCCTCCACCGAAAATACATTTCTGTGGGTTGACATTGGGAAAGGTTAATTGACCTCTAATACCTCGTTCATGCATACAAGTCATCACTGGTATTAACAAGTCAGCGAGTGATGACAACCTTGCAGATGGGACCAGCTTTTAGTATAATTGGGAAGGAGTGGATCAGCAGCAGTCACAGCTGGAATGGAGACCAGGCTCTGTCAGAACAAGTTTTTAAACAAAAAACAAACTTAGTGTGGGCTGTTGCCATAACTGGTATTGCATTGTGGCTGAAAGATTATCTGCACATGTAACTAGTTTACTGCACATGTAACTAGTTAAGATACAGTTGTACATTTATCTGCTCTATGTTTACAGTATCTCCAGGCTTTGTCTTGCACATGGCACCTTAGTATGTTTGTTGTCTGAATGGTTACAAGTCCGTCTCTATTCTAGCTATTATTCTAGTAAATTTGGTTTTATACTTATAAGCCAGTTTGTGGTGTTGTTGTTTTGTTGAAAGATTATCTATACATTTAGATTTGTATTATTGCATACATATATGTTGGAAAATTTAAAACAGAGTAGTCCTTCACAGAGCACATAGTTAAACTTTGGGATTTCCTCCCACAAGAGGGAGTGGTGGCCAATCTGGATGGCTTTAAAAGAGGATTAGCCAAATTCATGGAGGACAAGGCTATAAATAGCTACCAGCCATGTTGGCTGTGCTCTGCCTCCATGTTCTGTGGCAGCAATGCTGCAAAATACAAATTGCTGGAAACCCCAGGAGGCAAGAGTGCATATGTGCTTGAATCCTGCTTAATTTCTTGACAACTCCATCAGGTAGGTTAGGCTGAGGGATGGGGACAGATCTGAGGTCACCACCCAGTGACTGTGTGGGGCTCAGAACCCTGGTCTTCCAGCTCCTAGTCCAGCTCCTAGTCCAACATACTAACCACTACACCATGTTTTAAAGCCCTAAACGGCCTCGGTCCAGTATACCTGAAGGAGCGTCTCCACCCCCATCATTCAGCCCGGACACTGAGGTCCAGCGCCGAAGGCCTTCTGGCGATTCCCTCACTGCGAGAAGCCAAGTTGCAGGGAACTAGGCAGAGGGCCTTCCCGGTAGTGGTGCCCGCCCTGTGGAACGCCCTCCCACCAGATGTCAAACTACTAGACTTTTAGAAGACATCTGAAGGCAGCCCTGTTTAGGGAAGCTTTTAATGTTTATTGTATTTTAATATTCTGTTGGAAGCTGCCCAGAGTGGCTGGGGAAACCCAGCCAGATGGGCAGGGTATAAATAATAAATTATTATTATTATATTATTATTATTTTGAACACAGAGCAAAACTCTTGATAGAAGTAGTTCAGATCAGTGGTAGAGTACGTGCTTCATGTGCTAAAGGTCCTAGGTTTAGTCTCAGGATCCATCCATGGTATCTCCAGAAAGACTCCTGTCTGAATCCCTGGAGAGCCCCTGCCAGGCTCTGTTTAAATACTGAGCAAGTTGGGTCAGTGGTCTGACTTGCTATTATTAAATTTATATATATCTTGCATGATAAAATGGTGGAAGACAGCTTCCTATGTTCCAGTATTATGGACAAGCCATAGCCAACTGGATGTCTTCTTGCTGCTGTTGCTGTTGCTGTTACTATTATTGCCATATGTTACCTGCCCTTCAGCCCATGGTCGTGGTGCAGGTTGCTGGACCTCAACTCCCATCAGCCTCAGAAACTATGCCCAACTATCAGGGATGGTGGGGATTGGAACATCTGGAGAACTTCTGGAGGTTGCCTGGTTGGTGAAGACTGTTGCAAACTTACACTGGCTCAGCTATACTGCAAGTTGACTGGTGCTGAATATCTAGCTGGAAGAAGTGGTGGGGGTTCCTTTGTGGAGGTGAGAATTCTTGTGCTGTTTTCTTATCAATTGCCCATACAGTGGTACCTTGGAAGTCAAATGGAATCCATTCCGGAAGTCTGTTTGACATCAAAAATGTTTGGAAACCAAGGCATAGCTTCCGATTGGCTGCAGGAAGCTCCTGCAGCCAATTGGAAGCCGTGTAAGCCACGTCAGACGTTTGGGTTCCAAAGAGCATTCACAAACTGGAACACTCACTTCTGGGTTTGCGGCATTTGGGATCCAAAACTTTCGACTTGCAAGGCATTCAGGATCCAAGGTATGGCTGTATTTTGTTTGGTTGCCTGCACTTTCACTTGTGTACATTTGTACATTTTGTAATGTGCGAAGGACAAAATGGGTGTATTTTGTTTCATCTCTATACGCCAGCCCTGTCTCAATGGGCACTGTGTCCTTGTTCTCCTGGAAAGAGCCAAAGCAGCAGTTGCACCCAAATCTTTGGCAGTGAATTTAAATAATCAGTTTCTCCACTGCAAGCATGAATTCCCACAACAAGCCTCCAAGGTAAATTGCATTTTGTTTCTTAAGTGGACAGTTTGGTAGGAGCAAATGAATTTTGATGTCACTGGAGATAAGAAACATGATAAGAGTAGAGATCCAAATCAATAAATCAGGCCTCTCCATTTAGGAATCCAATGAGCACAGCATGGGGCAATTTATTTTACGTTCAAACAAATCACATCCAAATTATGAATGCTTTCTGTTTGCCACATTTCATAGGCTGTTTGGCAGCAGAAGAGTAAATAGCAGTAAATCAGTAGTCATTTTACTTGGCTGCATGGGGGGGGGCAGGGAAGAGGCAGGACAGTGCCAAACCCCCTCCACTGGCCTGGCTGGGCCCAACTGCCCTTTGACTCCTCCCCCTTGAGTGCTGCCTCCAGCAATGGTCAATGTACCCATTCATGTGGCCCCCAAAAGGTTTCCCAGGAAGGAAAGTGGCTCTTGGGCTGAAAAGATTTCCAACCCCTGTTTTATAAACTATAAACCCAGCTTGAGTGCTTTAGCAGGAAGATGATATAAATGCAGTAATTAAACAGTGTTTTGGGTTTGCAGTATTCCGTATGTTGCAAAATCCATTCTGGTGTCTTGTGTCACCTGTTTTAAGACAAAACCATTTGCACACATTTGCAAAGGTGGAACAATAAGTGCGCTTTTAACACAGACACAATCCGTAGCCCCAAGCTTGCTCATACTAGGAAATGCATGCTTGGCTGTGGTTACATTCAACACTAGTAAAGAATATTAATAGAGCTGAAAGTCATGAACAACTATACTGTTCTTGGGGCTTGAACAGAAATGCATGTATACCACCTGATGAGTGTGTGAATTGATTCCCACTGGTCATTTCCTTGTGTTTGAGGTGGTGGGAGGTATATTAATGTTCTATCTGTGATGTTTGATCTGTGATGACTCAAGAAAGGTCAGGGGAAATAAGTACCCTCTGAAATTTAAGTTGAAGTTCTATGCACAAGCTCCATTGAATTTTCATGAGGACTTAAACTTTGCATTTTTTAAATGTGGAAATGTGGAAAAACGAAGAGTGGAAAAATGGTAGATTGTTTATGTTGCTTTCTAATGAGATTTGCAATTTTATTATTCTTGGTTTCAGGACCTTTAGAGTTATGAATTAATTCTTATTAATATACTAATATCTGTGTTTTACCTAATTTCTAGATTTCAGTGGCTGGTCTTTCATAGCCAAATTCTGTATTTGTTATTTCTGTATTGACACAAAAGCAAACATGCCATCATGAATGACTTCAAGAAATGCAAAGTAGGTAATTTTAGATTACTTTATTTCTTCTTCAAAATACATATGAAACAAATAGAATAAAATTATATCAAATGTTTATTGTTTTTTAAGATATAAAATTATCACAAACTGTACACTTGTTAACGTATATTTGAGGTGTTGTCATTACATAGTTTGAGTTCTCTCTCTCTGTTGACAAAATGATTTTTCACACATTCTAGGTGATACATTGTAAAAATACAGAAACATGTTGTACATCTCTTAAAGGCTAGTGCAAAAATACAGTTACTATATCATTAATAACAATTATATACTCTCAAGTTTCCACAAACGGCGGTTTATAGCGCATACAAAAAGCCAGGAACATGGGTTGGGAGGTGGGAGAAGTGTGCTTTAAAAAATTCTGTCTATCAAATGCAGAAGCCAAAGGTGCCAACATGAACAATGGCTAAGTACCAAACCACAAACTGCCTTGAAAAAGTCACAGAATTAACACTGCATAAAGGGTACCAGAAAAGATCCCATTCAGCCAACATCAAATAGCAAAGACTAGGCAGATGGTTTGAAGAACAAATTCGTCCTTCATAGGCTACATTGACCTGGCCCTGTGACTTAGATTATTCCACACAGATAGGCAGTTCAGTTGAGCTGAGTTTGGGCTGCTCAGAGCCTGATAAACTGATGCATATACCAAAGTTAATTGGCAAAACTGCTCGTAGGAATAGTGGCTGCTCCTAGCCTTGCCTTAGCTCCATTGTAATAAAATAGGATTACGTGGGAGGCATGCCGGAATGATGCACAATTCAGCACATTTGTAGCATATGCAAACCCAGTATCCTCTATTGGGACAGGACTATTATCCTGTAAAGCAAGGTTTTATGGGCTATGTTTGTGTCCATATGCATGCACCCTAGATTCCAGATTGAAGTGTGCTACATTTTACTTCCCCCGCAGGAGCTTCCATTAGGCCAGAGAACACATGTGGCAGTTCCATAAGTATATATCTAGAAATGGTGTCCATTGACTTTAGTGGTGGAAGGAAAATGGAGATTCAGAAGCCTAGCACAGCCTACTGAAACCTGCTGCTCTCTAGGTGTTTTGGTCTACAATTCCTGTCATTCTCAGTCAGCATGGCCACTGGGCAGGGATGATGGAAGTCCCACCACACCTAGAGGGTACCAGGTTGGGAAAGGCCAGTCTTGTGAATCCATTGGGAGCATCTTATCTATTAACCATGTGGATAGAAGTCTATAGTGGGCATTGCACCAGGCTGTAGGTAGCACACCAACTTTATGTATTTTTTTTTAAAAAAACTTATTTTAAAAAGTGCACTATTACAGTTTTTGCTTTCAAGATTTCCAGCAGCTAGCTATCCCTGCATGAGTCCCCCCACCATCCCATTTCAGACAGTTAATCCTTATAATCACTTTGTTTAAAAAATAAGCATGTCTGTTCTATATATATATATATATATATCTGTGGTAAAAGCTAAAATAGTCTCTGATGAATAAAATATATATCAAAAGCCAGACTCTGTCCACCTCATTTCCATGGAGTAGATTCCCTGAATACAATATTATAAAGGAGGAGAAATGGAGTGATTATCAGTGTCCTGTTTGGACCTCTAACCAACCTTACAAAGGCAGATTGCTAAGCAAACCTGTTGACTCCATACTTGGCAGCCTGAGGGCGATGAACTTCTGTTACGACAGCATAGAGCTGTAATCTATTTGGCTGGACTCTAAAGAGCATTGAGGTGGTTATGATTTTTCTAAAGGGGTATATGACAGAGTTTGTGAACTCCATGTACAGAGAGAAACTGAACACAATGTCCCTGGAGAATCTTGCAGCGTGCAAAATGGGATGGCAGGCAAATCCCTCATCTTTTGACAACCATTGTCCCTAACACTTGATGTCTCCTACTCTTGGTAGAAAAGAATAATAGATCTGGGCGAAGAGAAGGAGGAAGAAATAAGAGGAGTAACGTGAAGAAAGATGTCACCTAAATTGACCAGTCATTGCCGGTTCATCTTTTAGGAGGCTGACTTTTCCCAGGGTATTTTGTGCTCCTGGAGTTTTTTATATAGCTACGCAAGCACAAAATATACACAGTGTCCATCAGTTATGAAGAGCGTATAGATTTTTTTGTTGCATGCATGATTAAGATTTTGGATGCTTCCAGGCTGTCACTGTTTTGGGGTTTAGAGAAGTTTTTAATATTTAATGCTGTATTGTGTTTTTAATATTCGGTTGGGAGCCGCCCAGAGTAGCTGGGGAAACCCAGCCAGATGGGCAGGGTATATTATTATTAGTAGGATTCAACCACATGCTGACATGTCCAGGTTGCACAATTCTAGTTGATCAGATTCCTTGTGATAAGGAAATTGCCAGGGAAATACCCTGGAAATTGTGGGATAGCATTTGCTCTAATCCAATGCCATTGCAAACAAATCAGAATGAAAGCTCATTGAACAGCCCATGTAATCTAATTTCCCTTAAAACAAGTCAAGGGACATTCTCAATAAACAGGTAATCTGGAAGCACCCTCAGATAAGCTAGGGCTCTTATCTGTCACATGATTAACACCTTGCAAGTATATTATAAATTGGAATGTGGCAATCAGTGCCTCTATTCCTCATTCCTAATGGACAGCCAGTATATTTAAAATACAGACAACTCCCTGTCTACATGGGGTTTGTTCCAAGGCACCGTGCATGCCAGCGGAATGTCCATCAGTCTGTCTGCCCTGCCCCAGTCCGTTGCAGTGCCGAACAACTGTGCATGTCAGCAATCACACATATGCCAACTGCAAAAAATGGGGAGGTGCCTGTACTCATTTTTGTTCTGATCCTAACCCCCCCTCCAAAAAAGCAACAACAATACAACAGAATGAAAGGGCAGGGCAAGGCGTAGATCAGGAGTCAGCAAACTTTTTCAGCAGGGAGCTGGTCCACTGTCCCTCAGACCTTGTGGAGGGCCGGACTATACTTTTTTTGGGGGGGAATGAACGAATTCCTATGCCCCACAAATAATCCAGAGATGCATTTTAAATAAAAGGACCGTCATTCCTGGACCGTCCGCGGGCCGGATTTAGAAGGCAATTGGGCCAGATCCGGGCTCCGAGCCTTAGTTTGCCTACCCATGGTGTAGATTGTCTGCAGGAAATTTCATCCTTCTCCCCAGACCAGAAATTTTCTGACCAACCCAGTAGTGTAAGCAAGAAATGCTCTGGGGATGGTAAAGCCCTTGAAGGTTGTGTTTTTGGAGAATTGAGAACCTCAGTGCTTCCACTGTGATAAATGGAAGAAAAGCCTTTGTGAGTATGTTGGATAGCTTGATAGCTGAGAGTGGGTAGCCTTGCTGATGTGGAATCACAGAATTGTGGAGTTGGAAGAAACCCTGAGGGTTTCTCAGTGCTATGCCCTGTAGCCTACATCAATTCCTACTGGCACAGAAGTGTGAGGTGGACAAAGTGCAGCAAAAATTTTTAGAAGAAGAAAATAGCAGAATTTGTATACATTTTAAACTGAGAAATAATTTCATTCTTACTGTATTTGTTATCAAAAGTAAACTTTGTTTCTTCATTTCCCATATAAATATATAGACATTTCAAGTGCAAGGGAGCTGGTAAAGACAGACGCTCTCACAACCTTTCATGCAAACAACGGTCCATTACAGAAGGAAACAATTTTTCGAAAGAATACATCACATTTGAATTCTGGCTATGCTGTGACAATCGAGTTCAGAGCTTTCCAAACTGTGTGTTGGCTGCAGTGCGTAGGTGTGTAGGGTTGTGTTATCGGCCCAACTCTATTTCGCTAGTAAAACCTGAATTACTTTGATGCGAAATGACACATGTTTAAAAAGTGTGCCACCAACATGAAAGGTTTGGAAAGCTATGATCTAGTTATTTCGATCACCATTTCGGGCAACAAGGCAAACCCTTCTTGTTGATGGCTTGCTTGAGTTACACGAGATATGTGAAGAAATACAAACTTGGTGAAGATTATAAGCACACATTTCATCTGGAAAAATTGTTTCAGGTTTGTGAATGCCTGTGCCCATGCAAGGTGGTACTATACTGAAAGCAGCAAACGTAGGCTGGGGAACCCCAGTTCTCCATTGCAAATAGGGTGGCCATGGGCTGTGTTTTACATAGTACAGCCTGCTCTTTGAAAGGCTGTCAGAAGACAGTCCTCTGTTTGAAGGGTTGAATATAACCATCAGAAGGGTGAACCTTGAAGAGCCCCTCAATAGTTCACACCCGGACAGCCGACTGAACAGTCACCTGATCTGTTATCCCCCCACTATGGTGAAACATATTGCATACCTTTCTTTCAATTCTCATTTAACTCTACTTTAAAATGGCTTTTCCAGGCAAGCCCATCCAAAGCAGCTTTCTCTTCAACCCAACTTCTAATTTAAATTATAGTGATTATCTCAAAATCCGAATCGATTCCTAACACAATTTAGGCAAATCTGAACCTTATTTTATCCTCTCTTTTGATGGTTCATTTTTCTTTTGGGATGGATGAGTTTGCAGCCTCCCCAAACAATGGGGATATATTTCAAGAGGGTGTTTAATTATGGCTCTGCCTGCCATGTGAGCTCAGCAATTGGCAGAGCAAGTGCTTTGCGTGCAAATTTTCTCTGGTCCAATCCCTGGCATCTCTAGTTAACCAATGACAGGCAAGACCTCTGCTGGACACTGTGGAAAGTCACTGTCAGACAGTGAGTGGCAATATTGAGCTGGTCGGGTAACGTGCTCTAAGTCAGCTCCCTCTGTTGTTTCCAGAGGGACCATAGCTCATGCTTCTAATGCAATAGTTCCCAGATTCACTCCCAGGCATCTCTAGGTAGAGCTGGAAAAGAGCCTTGACAATAAGTAAAGAGAAGACTGAGCTAATGGGCCACTTGGTATATGGAAGTTTCCTATCCCCCTGTGTTCCTAAGTTTCAATTGGGAAAAGCAGCTGGTAGAAGGAGAAAAGCATTGGTTGGGTAGGAGAAGCAGGAGCTATCCTCTCCAGCCTCTTGCTTCTCCACTTCATTGCCCATCCTCATCTCACCACCTTGGAATGGAGAAGCAACATTTAGAACTCCCAGATCCATGTTTTCTTTTTGCTGCCCTCAATGTAGTTCTGCCACAGAGCTCTCTTCCCATTCATCTCCATGGAGGTGTCTGATTCACATGAACATTCTAATGAGCATACAGATGAGCTCCCTCCATTCAAAGGGATGTCTAGCATTCAAGATGAAATTAAGCATTGGCGGCATTTTTTTTTTAGCGAGCCCCTTTCACTTCAATGGTGCTTTACAGAGCAGAATATCTCAAAGCTCCATTAGATAAATGAGTGCTGCATAGGGACCAGTGCTTATAATCTGAACATATCAACATTAAATACATTTACAAGAGACACTTCCCAGTTCATGCTAGTAAATTTTAATGTGATGTTGCCTTGGCTCGTACTGTCAAGTTCTTGCAGTGATCCAACACATAGTGCTGTTTGAACAGCTTAATTAACACAACAGACTGTTACACTGAACACTCCCCCCCATAAATGCCCATAATTTGGCCACTCGGCACACATTCATTTTTGCTGCATACATAGAAAGAAATGTCAAGTAATCTATTACTATATACTTTTTTCCTTTTTTTAAGAAAAAAAAGTTGTTTTAATTTAGCACAAGAACAGTTACTGCAAATAGAGAAAGCACAGCAGCAAATAGACTTTGAAAGTCATGATTTAAAAGCAATATTATAGATTCTACATATAGGAAATACTGTTGGTCTTAAGAACGTAAGACGAGTTCTGCTGAATCAGGCCAAAGGCTTATCTAGTCCAGCATTGCATTTCCAGTGGACAGCAAGATGCCTCTGAGAAGCCCACAACCAGGACCTGAGGGCATGCAAAGTATTAAAATCTCTATGCTATCATTCAAAAGTGTAGTATTTTTCAAAAGCAAAACGGAATGGAGTATTTTGTGCTATGTTGAAATCATTATTCCATATTACAGCATTTGCGTTCTGTCTTTTTTTTTAAAAAAAAACTAAATAAAAATCAGGTGCAGTTTGGCTATTGATCAGTGAAGAGGCTTTTGAATTTCCCTGCCCTTATCTCAGAATCTGATCAGCTGAATTCTTCTACAACAACTTTTCTCAGCCAAGTGGAAAAATATATAGATAATGGAGGGGGGAATCCAGCTTTCTGTCCCCCCCCACTCCCAAACAGACCTTATCAAGCATACAGGAGGCAGGGAGTATGAGGCACAAATCTCCTCCTCTATCTCCTGCTCCCTGGTTACATGATGTGTGCAAGACCCTCCCAATCAGTTCAGCCCATGTATCCCAGTCAGGTCAGCTAACCCAAAACACCAGATTGGACCTCCCAATAGGTCGGGGGGGGGGAAATGCACAGCTGTACGATTCACATAAGAATGTATATATGCAAAAGCCTCATTTCACACTAAGAATGATTGTCTTGTCTCAGCAGGAGGAGAAACATGTGGGCACTGCCTAAACATAAAAACTCAGTCTAGGCGTTCCTGCTATATACCCCCAGCCTAGTCTTCAGCAGTGCCAATCACATTTCTGAACTCTAATCAAACTCTCTCTCTCTCTGTGTGTGTAGAAGACACACATTTTCTCTCCCGCCCCCTTCTCACTGTCAGACTCCCTCCCCATTTTGAAAGCCCCAGATCCCTCTAGGACAGTGGACCCAATCTGACCCAGGCCTGCCTCACCCATTCTGGCTGAATCCTGGGTCAACCTTCACAGATCCCTGCTTTCCATATTGGTAATAATGCCTTGATATTCAGCAAAGTATATCTGAACTCTACTTCTTCAGTGCAAATACAAACGTATGTTCTTGAAAATATCTGCAACTGCAAAATATGCAACTGCTCCCTAAAATAATCTGATGAAAAACTTATTTGCAATTATTCACCTGTCCGCTTGCCATATAGCTGAAAAGGGGTTCACATGTGGGTCACCCAACAAAATGTAAAGAAAGAGAAACCAGAAATTCTATTGGATTTGTTTGCTCCTCTCTATAGTCAGCATGTTCATGATTTCAAAAATGAGAAATTAATGTTAATTTAGCCATAGTTTTCAGTTTGGGAAGAATTTATGTGTCCTGCAAAGATTCTATGCACATGCTATGACCAGATGAGCAGTTTTGACTGACTTCAGTAGATAGCTCAGTTGATAAACAGATGGATAGTTCTGTGCAGGACTGAGCCCAAAGACTGTTGTTGGTTTTTTAAATAAAAAAAAATACCCATACTTGCATTACTGAAAAACATCACTGGTAAATGAATAGCAGTTGACTGGCAGCTGACATTTTAGTCCCAAAACTGGGTGAAAAGGATTTAAGCCTTTATGGCTAAAGACAGATAACTAGTCTTCTTAATTGGATCATATTTATTTTGGGAGAGGAGTTACTCCCAATGGGGTAATACTTATTTTGTCCCATTTTTACCTCTGCTCAAACAGCTTGTGCAGGCTTTTGAAACAATACAAAATTCTTCGAGACTTGTTGGCAATGCATGATGGAATGAGCACACCAAGAGGAACATCCCTTCTAAAAAATGATGTTTCCACCTTGAGTTAGTACCAACAAAGCAGCGTCACTGTTTTAGAGAAGCATGCAAGTCACAGCTGTCACAAAGGAATGCAAACCACTATTAGTAGCACAAGTTGCAATCCTATGCACATTAATTAAGGTGTCTGGAAATGCTGACTCAGTCAGCTTAGGCATATAGACCAACTGCATGGTTTGGTGCAGGAATCAGCCTTGGCACTGTCCAGTCTCCCTCTCAGTGTGTATAACCTGTAATGAATACTGGGACCTATACACATAGATCCTCTTTGCTAGGTCTGTATATATTACTGGTCAGGGTGCATGAGCCCAGTGTTTGATTCCACACTGCAGAAAACCTGGGATACAATCTTGCCTTCAGTCCCATTAATTCAACGAGTTTATGTCATGCACAGGGTTGTATCCATACATCCTAATCCAAAGCTCGTGCAGCTCTCATTAGCACCCCAAGCTCAGTGCTATCAGACCCGAATGTGCCGTGGAAACATCTGTGTATCTCCAGTTCACTCATCTAAGCATGAGCATTGGAATCCTCACACACAAGCCTGAGCTAATGAATCAGACATGTAGGCTGCATTCTTGTCATGTGCCTAAGACCCCTATTTGGCTCATGCCCATGGAACTTTGTGCAGCTGATTCCTATTCACCTACCTACACGCTGATCCATTTGCATGGCTGAGAAGCAGATGTGAACCATCCACCACATATAAAAATAACATGAGGTGCAGGCATTCCGTATCCAGGATGGCCCATTTGATAGAACCAATTCTAACACTACCATTTTATTTATTTTATTTTATTTTATTTTGGTAGAGAGAGATTGCAATTCGGGCCATTCTACAAGAGTGAGGATGGGATAGGTGTCCAGCTGCCCACCCCCTCAACATGCAAACTGACTGTTGGGTGGGCATACATCTGAACTGGGGCTCACTGAGTTCAATGAGACTAACACCCAATTAAGTGTGCATAGGATTGCATCACTACATGGACAACACTGAGGAGAAGGGCACAACTAAATATTTTTCCTTTGGTGTTGGATAAAAATAACAGCAACAATAGGTTGTATCCCATGAAGTTGCCCCATTTATGCAAGGACTTCCACCTGAATGGAACTCCTTCTTCCTCCCACCTAGATCTGTTCTGGGTATAGCCCCAGCCCTCCAGAGCAGATTCGGGGGGGGGGGCATGGGAATCACACAGGGATAGGGATTATTGTTGTGCAGGCAGAAATCCTATTGCTAAAGTGATGACTTTGACAGATGCAACCTAATAATAATGGTAATAATTTATATAAAATAATGGCCCTTGAAATCTATTCCAAGTTACAATAAAAGCTATGCCATAGCAGTAGAAACCGACGAAACAATAAAAAGTATATGTTCCTTACAGAACACTAATGCTACATTTGTTCATGAACTTGATAGGGTTTTTGTTTTTGGATAGTAGGCGTAAAACAGTGCAAAGTATATTGAAATTCAATCTTACAGTATTTCATCACCAAAAACATAGCAGAAAGAGCAGAAAGGCCCTCTTGTTACTGAGAGTATGTGAAGAGAAAAATCAGAATAGCTCTGAAAAAAGCTATGTAGATAGTATGCAGATGCTTGTGAAAACAAACAGCATTTGGAAAGTATTTGTGATGATGGCAAGTAAAAAGGACATATTCAAAGAGTACATCACAAGAATTCTGCAAGCGTCAATCTACACATACAGATTTCTGTGACCATAAAGTTGATAGTTTGAGGTACGTCTCCATAAGGTGACGCACAAGTAGCTTACAATTGTTCAGTACCATAAACATTAACTTGTGACAAGTACCCATTTTTTAAAAATGGAACAGGATATTGAAGAAAACCCTAGATAATATCTGGGTTACTGCTACTGGTTGGAAAGTCTATGTGTGGTAGTTTTGAAGCAACTGTTATCCACCTGTTCTTCCCCCTCCATGTGATAGAAACAGGAGAGATGGCAGCAAAAGGAGATGATACCAAACCACCTTGTTTCCCTCCATCTTTATTTTAGCCTGTCCTTCACATGACCTGTGAATGCTGCCTAAAACAACCGAAGTTGTGTTACTTCCTGTCCTAAAATTAAAAGTGGGGAAGAGGGATAGAAAGAGGGAGAGAGGGAAGCAGCAACAGCAGAGCAGGAGGGCAGGTTTACTTGCGGCCTACTTTATGAAACAGTTGGGGTAGACAAGGAAGGAGGCTTACTTGAACCTTGACCATTTGCTACCACTGCAGCAGGGATAGGGAACTCCCATCAGCCCTAGCCATCATGGGCTAGGGCCCCATACACCAGGGATCTATGGGAGTCCAACAAGTGCACCACAAATTCCTCACTCCTGCTCTACAGAATTGCCCACCACCACCATTAGTTATCAGTCATATCCACCAGTAGAGTATAACTTTAAACACCCAAATGTCCTTTACAAAACCCCCAGTTTAGTTTATTAAAGTGATAACAGACATATCCAAGGTGCAACTGTGCGTACTATGGGTAGGATCTGGAGTCCTCTTGATCTCAGTCCTATTGATTAGTCATGACTAATGCTCCACATTTGATTTCATGTGGTTGGGACCGAAGTATGACTAACTTAAGCCCCATTCAGGCATTGTCACTTTTTGTGTTCAAAGAACATTGGGTGTGGGTGTGGGTGGGTGCTTGGGAAGCAAGACTGCACATGTTGGTCCTGCCCCCAATGTCACCATCACTCCTAACCTCTGTGCATTAAGCATGAAGGTCTAAAGGAGATGAAAACATGCTTAAAATCATCCCGGCAGTTTCAGGTTCTGCATAATCTAGGGTCACAACTGCAGAGAAATATCCTCACACCAATCGATCACCTTTATATCAAGCTCTGCACTTGTCTACTTCTTTCTATCTCATGGCAAGACCAGCTCTGAAAGAGGGATGCTTCATGCCTGACATTTTCCCTGCATGGAGATAAATCTCTATCACACCTGAAGTGAGGCACAAGAGTTTAGGGTTTCACAAACAGCAGGCTCTGGTGAGTTTCTGCTGCACAAATGTTTTAATTTTGGAGTTTCTTTCAATGGTTCTCCTGAATATAAGGATACACTGACCTTTCCAAACATCTATTGCAATGAGTGGTGTGCTTGTGTGGAATGCTGTCAGCAGTCAACATAAGAATGTTTTAAGCCATCATAAACTAACACGGGAGAACAGAGCTCCACAAGTTTCAACTTCTTAATTTCAAATTTAGGAGACAACAAAGCTTGGCTTGCTGACTTCCTGCTACATTGAAGCAAAACAGATTTTAGCCCTCCAACTTATAACACTGAATCTGCATCCCAGAACAAGATGCATCCTGGTATCATTTTGAAAGACTTTTTGCCTTCCTGAATGGATGGCCACTTTCTTTTCTTTTCTTTCTCTCCCCGCCCCCTCCCAAATGTGCTACTCTTTGAAGGCTTTACATTTCTGGTTGCCTGAACATCAGTGTGCCCCAACTTCTAATGATCTGAATTCACACTGCAGCTTCATAAATGCTTATGCTAAGCTCTTGTTGCATCCAAACATCTGAATATGAATCCTCCAGGTCAATCACATCAATGAGTTAAGCTGAAATACAATAAAGTGTCAAAGAGTTGCCCCTTTGATATAGCAGAGCAAAGCTATATCAAAGCCCTAGAGGCTAAAGTGCCAAATTAAAGGCCAAACTTGGTGTGATGGTTAATGCATCTTTGTATGTGTGTGTGTTAAAGCAAGCAGGGATTGTTGGACTGATAATTATTGGGAATTTCCTAATGCAAATAGCAGATCCAGAGAAATAAACTTTGACAGGACCACAGTAGGGAAGAGAGATAGAACTCCTCTTCCCCAGTTGCTACAATCCCAATACTTATCAGATCCATCCTCTGGGGCTGCATTTTTTAAAAAGCCCCCCCCCCCAAGCCTACACACTTTAAATGCAAAGGTGCATTTAATAACACAGCACACATTGGGCCCAAACACAAGTTACTTTACACATTTCAGTTTCACATTTACACATAAGACATCTTGACGTACACCAGCATTTCTTAAACTTTGGGGAAAGGGTGTGAGAAATCACAGGAGCAGATGGGCGCTGCCAGATGGCCATCCGTGGCTAAGCAGCTCCTGTTTTCCTTGGCTGAATGGCTAACTGGGAGGCAGACCAACCTTCCCAGCTGGGTTGCATAAGGGAGAGAAGGCAAAAAGCTCTTGTCTACACTAAATCTTCCCTTGCAGCTCTGCACCTCAGTTGCACGGCTGGCATTCTTCTGGCTCTCAGGCCCAGATTCAACCCAGCAAACAGGGACAACCCAATGGAGAACAGGGGCTGCAGCCAATGTTCTCTGTGTATTAGGGCAAGGGCTCATGCACTAGCAGGTGGGCGAGTTTTCACATTGCACAACAGAGGAATCTGTTGAGCTCAAGGAAACTCATTGCACAACAGATTGCACAATCTATTTTACAGAGAAGTTACCAGCAACCTGTTTATGTAGTTTTTTGGTGCAACTGCATTTCTTTCCTGCCAAACATTTCACCAGTGGAACAAATATACCGCAAAGTGACTTTAGCACTATATTGGATACAACCCCCATTCAGTGTTGGTATGCACCCCAGCTTCCTGAGCACAATTGGAAGGAGACTGCAGGGGGTGGGGGCGGATTGGTGATTCTTGGAAGTGCTGATGCTCATGTGAACTTCCTCGAGGAGGCTCTTGGAATCCCACTCTGTATTGGGACCACAGAATGTACAGTACATTCAGAAAGGGGGCGGATTTTAAGAAATACTAGTGTACATGTAAAAATACTGTATGACTGTTTGGCACACTCATTAGGGAGCTGTGATAGACTGCAGTTCCCAATACAAGATTTACCCAGTGGCAAACCTGTTTTTGCCTCTATATAATATATAAAATTGTCACCACTCAGAGGCGAGTTCACAAGAAAGGAAAGTACAACAGAAAGCTTTATGTTGACACAATTTGTGCTATCATGAGCATTATGTTGCTTTCAAGACCTTAAACCCACCTATACTTGTGTCCTTCTGAATGCCTTGTTCAAACAAAGAAAGAAATGACGTCTTTTCATGACATCTTTAACAAGTATTCAAGTGAAAGTAAGTTAAGAATGAGAATTAATGGTATTATTATGCAGTAGAAATACAATGGATCAAAACGCAAAAATCTGATTGCAGGTCATCAGCTAGACCCAAACCTTTTGTAGTGTATAGAGATGGTGAGCTTGTTGTGAAGCTGGTCATCAAGAATCCACTGTTCAAGCTAGGGTGTAAGTGGTGGTTTTGGTGATGAGCAAGATCCTTGACTGTCAAAACTGGTTGCTCGGCCTGGCAACTAGAAGAAATAAAATATTTTAAGAAGAGTCCTGTTGCATCCACAGGTCCATCAAGTCCAACATCCTGTTTCTTACAATGGCCAACCAGTTTCCTCACAGAAGTCCACAAGAGCCCTCCCCGCACTTTTCTCCCCAGCTACTAGCATTCAAAGGACTACTAGTTCCACCTTGCCATTGTGATCAACAGCCATTGACAGACCCATCTTACCCCATGAAGAGATCTAATTCCCCTCTAAAGCCATCTAAGATAGAGGCCATCACCACATCTTGTGGCACCAAATTTAATCAAGATTGAATTATTGCCATTTGTTCAACATGAGAGAGCACTGGAGAGTCTTCTAGAAGCTTATGTTGGTCCAAAAGGAAGATATATTTACTGGATCTGAATATTTAATGGTGCATTATCCTTGGGTCAGAGAATATTGGTGATGGAGCTGACATCTAAAACTGGAGATCTGGAGGATGCCCTGGGCATCTTTACAAAAGCGCCATCTTCTATATTCACGAGCCCCAGGTGTGCATAGCAATTTTGCAGTTATGTGTGGTTACTTTACCTCATCGTCTATATAGATTAGCAAAGTGGCTATTTTTGTGTGTGTGGCAAATTGCGTGTTAAAAATGTCTCGACCAATGAGGAAGACTCATTGGGTTGCAATGTGTCTGACCTCAAACATTATCAATTTATTGCTTGTCACATCAGTTTGATATTCAGGCATTATCCTGGATAGATGTGGTTGTATATTATTGTATCTTGGCCATTTTATTTATAGTCTCTTTACACGTTTACATTGTCTTTTGGGATTAAAGTTGGATTTCACTCTTGCACATATTTTAGAAGCATCCAGTAATATTTTTTGTCCTCATTTTAGTCCATACTACAGTGGGGTTAATGCCATATGCCTCTCCTAACAGAGCAAATGGCATTTAATTTGGGGGAAATGGTTTTTGCATTGATAAAGTGTTTTCAAAAACTTTCCTGTAATTCTGATCCTATTCAGCATTATTATTTCTTAGAAAAGAAAGGAAAAGAAACAGCAGAGAATTCAATCCCAGATTTTCTGGTTTTGTTTTTGTTTGAAATACACCAGTATGAATGTTGTTAACAGGTGGCATAGAATGTAAAAGAAAGCCATTGAAAAATTGAACTTGCATTCTCTTCTACAGGCTTTTTCAAATAATTTAATGAAATGCCTAATACAAAACAGGGCTTCTCAGCTTTGTTTGGTGGAAAAGATTTTTAGCATCTTCTTTCGTACGTTGTTCTGCACTTAACCTCTTTTTTTTGTCTCCCTTCACATTTCTATTTGACAAAAATGCTGCCTCATGAAATAGAAAGACCTATTTGTGAAGAAAAAAGCAGAGACATCACCTTGCCAACAAAGGTCCATATAGTTAAAGCTATGGTTTTCCCAGTAGTGATGTGTGGAAGTGAGAGCTGGACCATAAAGAAGGCTTATCGCCAAAGAATTGATGCTTTTGAATTATGGTCCTGGAAGAGACTCTTGAGAGTCCCATGGACTGCAAGAAGATCAAACCTCTCCATTCTTAAGGAAATCAGCCCTGAGTGCTCACTGGAAGGACAGATCCTGAAGCTGAGGCTCCAATACTTTGGCCACCTCACGAGAAGAGAAGATTCCCTGGAAATGACCCTGATGTTGGGAAAGATGGAGGGCACAAGGAGAAGGGGACGACAGAGGACGAGATGGTTGGACAGTGTTCTCGAAGCTACCAGCAGTGGAAGACAGGAGGGCCTGGCGTGCTCTGGTCCATGGGGTAACAAAGAGTTGGACACGACTAAATGACTAAACAACAACAAATTTGTGAAGAAGGTATTACATAACATAGCGATAATGAGGAATAGGCTGCTGAAGAGATGCTGTAGTCCTCTTACCTCTACCAAGGGATGCCAGTGGGTTATTGGCTTGCGGGGGTACGCCAGCATTTCATTCCAGTGGTCTCTTCCAAGGCCTTCAGCGTCAAGTCCAGCCCTACATACTCCAATCACCTCATTGTGTCCCACTCTAGGATTAAAGGTGGAGAACAGAACGTCTAAAGATTATCCACAAATAATGCCAATGATAGGTAGAGGAGCCACATTCTGTGACAGAACAAGCTGGATATTTACACCCCAAAGCACTAGGAACATTATATATATATAAGTACAAGGTAAGTACACACTTACCTTGCAGTATGCCCCATTGAATTCTATGGGGCACCCTTCTGAGTATATGTGTATATCCCACTCTGTGTTGATGGTGGTGAAAAGCAGACACAGTACTAAATTTTAATCAACCAACCACACAATCAATCATTCCAATTGCGCTGTAATGATGCAATCATTGCCACCTGTTCTGCTTCGGCAAGGTGTCAGCATGAACATATCTCTGTCTATCTATTATGTTTTGCAGGTATCTTGACAACAGTGGATTTTCTGTGCTATACTGCCCGGCACACTTTCAAATGTGCCCCTTTAACATTTATTATTTTTGGTGAAAAGCACCATTAGCCCCGAGAGCTAGATCTATTGTACATTTAGTAAGGAAAGGTAAAAAAGTTAATAATTAATATTAATCTTTAATATTCAGGATTCTGAAGCAAGCCTGCGCAGCAGCAGTTTGGTGGGAAGCAGGGCTGGCTTCCTATTCAGCCAGTGTGGTATAATAATAATAATAATAATAATAATAATAATAATAATAATAATAATAATAATAATAATAAATCTATACCCCGCCCATCTGGCCGGGCCTCCCCAGCCACTCTGGGTGGCTCCCAACAGAATATTTAAAATGCGATAAAACATCAAACCTTAAAAACTTCCCTAAAGAGGGCTGCCTTCAGATGTCTTCTAAAAGCCAGATAGTTGTTCATTTCTCAGTTTTTAACCTATTGTGAAAGTGTCTACCTACTTGCCATTACAGTGGTACCTTGGGTTAAGTACTTAATTCGTTCCAGAGGTCTGTTCTTAACCTGAAACTGTTCTTAACCTGAGGTACCACTTTAGCTAATGGGGCCTCTTGCTGCCGCCACGCCGCTGGAGCCCGATTTCTGTTCTTATCCTGAAGCAAAGTTCTTATCCTGAAGCACTATTTCTCGATTAGCAGAGTGTGTAACCTGAAGCGTATGTAACCTGAAGCGTATGTAACCCGAGGTACCACTGTATTTCTTTACTTATCATATGTATAAGGCTGCCATTCACTCTCTGTGGGGCTATCCTTGAGGTTGGTCCAAAGACTGGCATACCCTCCAACATTTCTCCAATGAAAATAGGGACGTCCTATTCCATAATGATAATTTTACTATTTATACCCCACACCTCTTACTGGGTTGCCCCAGCCACTCTGGGCAGCTTTTTACATATATAGAAACATAACAGAACATTAAGCATTTTTTTAAAAAAATCCCTATACAGGATTGCCTTCAGATGGCTCGGGGTCGGATAACTCCATACCCTCCAACATTTCTCCAATGAAAATAGAGACATCCTAAGGAAAAGTGGGACATTCCGGGATCAAATCAGAAACCAAGACAGCTTCTCTAAATCAGGGACGTCCCTGGAAAATAGGGACACTTGGAGGGTCTGGATTGGTGCAGAATATGGTGACTAGGTTTCTTGTGGGGGTAAACTACTGCCAGCATATAACACCTTGCTTGTTGGGCTTGTCTAGGCCAGTGTTTCCCAACCACTGTTCCGCGGCACACTAGTGTGCCGCGAGATGTTGCCTGGTGTGCCGCGGGAAAAATTAAAAAATTCGAAAGATTGTTTTTTTTAAAAAAAGTCAAATTTTCGATTGGGGCGCCGTCACTAGATGACCCCTGGGGTTCCCTCCCTCCCTCCCGCTCTGCACCTCCCTCCTCCTCCTCCGGGGAGGCCCTTCCTGGCTCTCGGCCAAGGCTTGGCGGCTGCCACTCACTCACTCGCTCGCCCACCCGTCCCTCCATCCCTGCACCCGGCCTCTCCCCCTCCGTCCCCGGCGCGGGGGCTGCCGGGATCCATAGTCCCCTCGCCCTTGGGCTCCGCGCCCGCGCGGGGTGCGCAAACTACGTTTCCCAGCGTGGCCTGGCGGGCCGGGCGTTTTGTTTGAAGCGCTCTTCTCCCGGCCATGGAATGAGCGCAGCGGCGGCAGCCAGGCGGGCAGGGGCTCTTCAGCGCAGACCCCGCGCAGCCTGCCTGCGCCCCCGCGGAGATCGGGCGGCAGGATGGAGCCCGGGGATCCCCGCGGAGGCGGAGCGGCGGAGGCGGCGGCTGCCCCCCAGGTAGGGCTGCGTCGGGGTGTGTGTGTATTTTTGCAATGCTGCATCCGCGCCGGAGGGGATGCATCGGACCGCGGGGAGACCCCTTGGCGGGCGTGCAAGGCAATGCACGCGTGCAGGCGTTGCATGGAGTGCAGTGCAATGCAATGGCAACGCGGCGTCCTGCATGCATGCATGCAACTTCCACCGGTGCTCCGGACTTGGCAGGTGAGGGGGGTCCCCAGTGGGCGGCAGAGAGAGCCAGGAGGGCGAAGGGGAGCCGGGGGGGAGCAGTGCTGCTCCCCGAGCCGAGCCCGGGGGGAAACTTCGGCGTCGTTGCGCCGGGTGTTGGAAGCGGAGGCTGGCGGGGGCCCCTCACCTGCAAAACCTGGTCGCCTCTCATATATTTCGTGCATTGCATTCATCGCCCGCTTTCTCCTCCAAGGAGCTCCCGGGGGCGCGCGTGGTTCTCCCCGTGTTATCCTCGCAACAACAGCCCTGCGAGGTGGGTCAGGCGAGTGGCCCAAGGGAGCACCCAGGGATTGTCCTGGCCAGGTGGGGTGATTTGAACCCTGCTCTCTGCCCGGTCTTCGTCCTCATTTAGCCCCCACATGTGCATGACTGAGGTTTTCCCCCCTCGTCTTGGCTATGGTGTGAGTCTGTGCTGTTAATTAATGGGGTTCTGCCTTCGGAGAAGATGAGCCAGCCCTCAAGGAGGTGATTATGTAATTTGCTAGCAATTCATGTCTCTCCCGGCGTGACGCTGTGCGCTGACGTCACGGGGCTGTAATGGTGGTGTGCCTCGAGATTTTTTTCATGAAACAAGTGTGCCTTTGCCCAAAAAAGGTTGGGAAACACTGGTCTAGGCTACCAATCTGCTATTGGGCAAAATACAAGGTTTTGGTACATGCAAAGCTGTCTACAGCTCAGGAGCAGTTTACTTGACAGACTGCCTTATACCTAGTATACCCATCAAGTCCCTGCTTTAGGTCAGTATAAAGATAACACCTGTCATTATTATTCTTACAACAACAACAACAACAACAACAGATTATTATAGCACCTGCTCTTCTTGAATCCCCCTCCCCGCAAAAAAATCAAAAAAGAGAAAAATGTAGCATACCGGTCATAGTCCATAACTGCGATGGAGAGGCTGACTTGGTCCACATTCTCTGGAGGGATGTCAAAAACGATGGCCTCACTGTATACTGGATTGAGAGTGTTTTTCTTTGTAGTTGTTTTTCTCTTTTTCAGGCGCCGACCATCACACATCAGGGACACTTTGACGTATGGATCTGAGATAACAGGAACCGAGGTCAACACAACTCGGTAGGAGGACACCAACAGTTCTCACGTAGAAGGGAAGGAAGGTTTGGTTCCACCACAAATGCAGAGGAAACTGCCTTGTATGAAGTCAAGACATGGGTCTATCTAGTTCTGTCAACACCAACTGGCAGTGGTTCTCCAGGGTTTCAAGCAGGGATCCTTCCCAGTCTGAGCAGGAGACACCATGAATTAAGTCTGGTACCTTCTGCACGCAAAGCCTGTCTCCTATCGCCAATGTACAGTAGCTGATATGCTCAACAATGGCTGCTAGCCATGTTCTCCTTTCAATGGCTGCTAGCCATGATAACTATGTTCTCCCTTCCTTGTCTGATACATTATGCCTCTGGATACCAGTTGCTGGGAATCACAGGTGGGCAGAGTGCTCTTGGTTTGCAGGCTTCCCACAAGTATCTGGTTGGCCACTGTGAGAATAGGATCATTGGCTGATCCAGCAGGCTTGCCTTATGTCCTTGTATCCAGAAATGGCACCTATTTATTCAGGGTGATGAAAAGCCCAACATGCCAAACCAGGTTCAATGTCATTTGGGGAGCAGATTGCCACTCTTTTTGGCTGGGATTCAGTCACATCCCTGCAAGTTCTAGTGTCTTAATTAAAAGTGGATTTGGTGCTTTTGTGAGACCACCTCCTTGAAAATTCGGACTTTTGTAAAAGGCGAAAGATTTATACGATCTGAAGAGAAACCAGAGTTGCTATAAAACTATGGACATTGGGATGCAGAAAGGGGGGGTATGGGGAAGTCCTAAAAAAGAGGTTTATGAAAATATGTTATGAAATTATACATGTATGTTTGTCTTTTTAAGTGTTTGTTTGTTTTCAAAAATTTTGTAAAACCAATAAAAATTTTATAAAAAAAAGAAAAAGAAAATTCGGACTTTTTCCCCAATAGTGATGGGAAAATGCACTGGAATGGTTATGATAATGACTGTGTGGTGCAACTTCATATAACCTCCCCCAAAACAAACTGAATTCTTGAAAGACCTACACTGGCTCCCAGTACGTTTCTGAGCACAATTCAAAGTGTTGGTGCTGACCTTGAAAGCCCTAAGCGGCCTCGGTCCAGTATACCTGAAGGAGCGTCTCCACCCTTATCGTTCAGCCCGAACACTGAGGTCCAGTGCTGAGGGCCTTCTGGCGGTTCCCTCACTGCAAGAAGTGAGGTTACAGAGAACCAAGCAGAGGGCCTTCTCGGAAGTGGCACCCGGCCTGTGGAACACCCTCCCACCAGATGTCAAAGAGAAAAACAGCTACCAGACTTTTAGAAGACATCTGAAGGCAGCCCTGTTTAGGGAAGCTTTTAATGTTTAACAGACTATTGTATTTTAATATTTTGTTGGAAGCCACCCAGAGTGGCTGGGGAAACCCAGCCAGATGGGCAGGGTATAAATAATAAATTATTATTATAGTATTATTATTATTCTTGTTACTGTCATAGACTGCCTAGATGCAGAGGAGCGGTGGGAGGCACTAGCAGCGCAACCCCCAGGAGAAGAAGGCTTAGATGCAGCAGCAGGCAGCTACCATGGCAACAGCAGCAGGGGGGCCACGGCTGCTGGGCAACAGCAGATTGCCTGAGGGCAGCCCCAAGCTCTGCCAGTCTGAGTTGCTGCCAGTGTGGCCCCACCCCTGTGCCTCACCACTGCCATCTGTGCACCAACCAGCCTGGCTGAGAGGGAGGAAGGGGGAAGGCGCTGCCACTGCCACCCTCTGAGAAGGGAGGAAGAAGAAGGTGAGAAAGTGCCTCCCGAGCTCTGTTCACCCTTTGTGGGCTCTGTAGGCTCCCCACCTCTGCCCAGTCCACCAGGGGGATGCAACATTTGCCCCACCCTGGGTGACGGCAACCC
Organism: Podarcis bocagei; assembly: GCF_964188305.1. Taxonomy (NCBI): domain Eukaryota; kingdom Metazoa; phylum Chordata; class Lepidosauria; order Squamata; family Lacertidae; genus Podarcis; species Podarcis bocagei. The sequence continues at coordinate 23,220,876 of NC_138135.1, forward strand.
ACGCTATGCCACTGCAGAGTAAGGTGTGGCATGAGGACTCAGAATCCCAGACAAAACTTGTACTTATCTTTCACCAAGACAAGCGGAAGAAAACACGGAACAAATGGAAGTGTGGATAGCAAACTAATTCAGCAAACTAAACAGAACATACTTCTAAGTATGTATGTACTGTATAGAATTGCATCCTAAAGCAGCTGCAAAATGAACAGAAGCCGTAACAAGTAAAGAACATTGCTAATGGCGTTTGTAGTGCACTAAGTGACACTTATCAGGAATATGTCAAGGTCTTGGAATGAGGAAATAAAGCACATGATGGTATTCCTTTGTTTGTTATCCGGAAGCTAAAATGACACAGAGTCTCAGACATTGTTTAAACCCAAAGCAAACAGAGGGAAGGTTTCATCTGGGCAGACGAAGGGTGTCCCAAGTACTTTTCCAGCTCAGAGTAATCTTCCTCAATCAATCAATCAATCAATCAATCAATCAATCAATCAAGCAAGCACGGGAAGATACAGAATTCCTCTCTCTCCCTTGAATCTTTTCCCCTGCTCAAGAAAAAGCAGCTTGGGGGAGGCAATTTTGAGCTGTGGGTGTTGGGAACTGACAGGAAAGGAGAGGGCTAAGCAGTTGCTTCCACTCAGACTGTCTATTGTGTTGCTTTTTGTTTTCAAAAGTGATGGAAAGAAACATAAGAGATCCACGTATTGTTTAATTCTCCTCGTCTGTGAACTCAAGATCAAATGCCCTGAAATCCTGATGGTAAGAGCCCTTCCCCGGAGAGTCATCACCACCCACAGGTGAAGCTAAGTGAAAAGGAACATTGCACTTACCTGATGAGCCAGTGATGTCCATAGCTTTAAGATTTCTGCATTTGATGACTGTGAGGGTCATCCTCCCTGCTGTTGGCAAATAACAAAGGGAAAACATGATCTCCCCCAAATCTATGCTTTCCTGAAAAAAACAAGCACAAACAAAAACATAGGTTATAACAGGGATAGGCAACCTTTTCCAGCTTGAGGGACACATTCCTTCATGGGCAACCTTCTGGATGGGGGGACCTCCACGCCAGTGGTGGGTGGAGCAAGGGGCAACAGATGTGGTGAACATCAAGGCTGAGGCTACTCAGCATGCCCTGATTCTTGATCTTGTGTTGAACAGCTAGGAGTTCATGGACTCCACTGATGGCAAGAAGCCTGAATGCCTCCAAAATCTTGGAGTTGCCATTGAAAGGAGGAAACTGCTCATGATGAAACAAGAAACTTGGGTAGGCACCGGAGAACAGGGGAAGGTCAACTATTTTGGGTGATTTGTAGTAGATTAGCCAGGGGGATGCCAGGGCTTTCTGCTTCCTCCAGTTGTTTAACAATAGTAACTGCAAAAAGAACCTGCGGGTGCTAAAGTAGACTGCTGAAAGAAAGGTTTTCATGGGGGCAACCAGAAATGAATATTTGGGTGAAATGACTCTGAGCTCAGTTTTGGCAAATAATATAAAATTTCTGTGCTGGCCACATGAACAGATGTACCCTGCTCCTTAATTCTAAGAGTACGTCTCATCTCATCCCCTACACCACTACTCTGCACCTGGTTTGGGCTGGATATTGATGATTTAGTAAAACCCCAAGCTATAGCCCACAAGTTTGAAGGCTGCAAACCTTAGATCAGTGCTGGGGGCCTGCTTTGCCTGTAGAAAGGCCAGGTTTGGTTCCTGGCATCTCCAGTTAAGTGGATCATATAGAAGTGGTGCAAAACAATAAAAGGTCTCCACCCGAGACCCTGGAGACCAGGTGCCATCCAGAGGAGGCTGATCTAGCTGGATAACCACTCTGACCTTTGTTACTAAAGCTACAGAGAAAGCTTTGCTTGCTGCACACAGCAACTCTTTTCCAGCTGAAAGGTTGGAGCTCTCAATCCGTGCTTCTTCTTTTTCCGCGAAGCGGCAAGGTTATTATTTAAAATTCTAAAAAGCAGTTCATTACCAGCAAATCAGGATACAGCCACAGTAAGCCACACACTATAATTGGCCTTGTGTGTCTCGGAGAGCTGAAGGCACTTGTACTAATGTCAGAAGGCAAGAACAGCAATAATGTTCAGCTGCATGCGTATTAGCAGGTCTCTAACGATAGTGTTCTATTTTAGAGGACAAAAGTCTTGCTCAAAATGAAGCACTGGATGATCCTTGAGGCTCTGTATAGGGTATGATGCTCTCACTCTTTTTTGCATGCTGGTGGGCCATTTTGATATTTTTTAAGAACCATCAGATGTAATTTGAAAGCCTTGCAGTCTGAAGTATTTAATGTGATGCAGTATTTACTTAAGTCGCAGGCGTATCAAAGGATATGGATAAAGTTGCAGTGTGGCATGGATTAAAGTTGCAAGCCTAGCCTCTAAATGAGTAAGCTCCACTGAATTAAATGAGACTTACTTCTGAGTAGACCCTTAAATTCACAGCATTAGGTTGGGCTGACACCTATTTGTATGTTCTAGAACAGGCATATCAATGTGGCAGATGTCCAGATGTCGCTGGACTTTATTTTAAGAATAACTGAGGAGCAGATCTTGGTGGCTACTGGTTGGCACTTGTCATTCTCTGCCTCCTTGAATGCCCCAGGAACAACGTTGTTTCAGGGCATATGTGTGTGGTGGTGTCATTTTTAAAAGTGGTGGTGGTGAGGGACACCATTTTCTCCCCCCAAAATGACACACTGCCTTCAGCATTTGAGGGTGAAGGGGAGAGGGAGTTGGCCATCAGTTAGTGATTGCCAAGAGGGATGTCAGCTAACTCCCATGAGAACTTGGGACCAAAAAAATTTGAGCATCCTGATTTTGATCAGCAGGATGTTGGAGGGTATGTCATTGTATTATTAATGGAACTCAGGGCAGCAAACATACAAGGGCTAAAAGAATTAAAACATATTTTAAACAATTCCAGACTGGGACAGATCTTTGTTTAAAAGGCTTGTTGAAATTTCATACATTGAAATGAATGGACATGACTAACTTAGGTCTATTAATTTCAGTGAGTCTGCTGTGAGTCAAACCAAGTTGTAAATAACCCTGTTTTTTGTATATAATTGTCTAAGGTTCATTCTATGGCTTTTCCTGAAATTACGTTGTTACCCGTGGCCCATTTATTTCATCCTTGAAGATCAGGGTGACATTAATGTATTGCTTTCTTTTTAGATATCTAAGAGTAAATTGATTGATTAAAAATCATGATTTCAGGGGCAGACATTTCTAATGTGATCAGAAAGAGATTATCTCCATCTTGCACACATCCTGCTCCCAATGTGTGAAGAGCATCATACTCCTTCACTGCCTCAAGGACATTTTCTTTCATGACAGACTCCATGCCTGTCCATTCTCATTGACATTCTGATGGACATTGTCCATTCTCCTTCACAACATGCAGCTGAGAAGCCAAAGGATGACAGGACTTTTTTAATGGTGATGACTGGTTCAAAGGTAATGAAACAAAAATTAGGAATAGATGAACCGTTTTTTATAGTGGGAAAGAGGTAAACAATGGATCCCATAAAGATCTGTACTGGGATCTACAAAAGGTGCAGACAAATGATCAAGGAGATGGACAATTATTCCATGAGAAAAGCTTACAGTAGTTGGAGTTTTTTTTACAGCTTAGCTGGGGAAAAGGTGAATAAAGGGAACCATTTTAGGGTTGTATGAAATTATGTATATTGTGGAGAAATTTAGTAGGCCTAACTTCTCCCTCTGTCATAATACTAGAACCTGGAGGGGGGGGGTGTCATCCAGTGAGTCGGAAAGTTGGGAGATTCAGGACAGACAAAACAAAGTACTTTTTCACACAATACTTCTTCATGGTGTGGAAAAAGTGGATAGGTATAACTAATCCCTCTCTTGTAAAATAGACAGTGTTTAGTTAAAGCAGTGGAATTTGTAGTGATGGTCACCAACTTGGGCAGCTTTAAAGGGGGATTAGACAAAATCATGAGGGTAGGGCTATCAATGGCTGCCTGTTATGATAACTGTGTACTGCTACCTTGAGGATCAGAAAAAGTATGCCTTTTAACACCAGCTGCCGAGAGGACAGGAGCCTGTGAGCTTCTCAAAGGTATCTGGTTGGCCGTTGTGAAAACTGAATGCTATCTGAACTAGCAGGACACTTACCGGTATGTTCTTATCTGAGATAGGACAGGACTGAACACTCTCCTCCCAGCTGTAAAGTGCAGGATATTTACCATCTTTCTATCTGGCAGTTATTGATGTGGGGAAAGTATGCATCTGAATCTTAGTATATTGGTGAAATGATCTTTGTCCTACAAAGTACAATGCTGTCGAATAATAATTCATGATATTTTTATATCACGTATCACATTTTGAGATATGCTACTTACTGCAGTGGCACAATGGATGTCTTTCCATACTGTGGCCTCTCTAGAGAGATCGGAGACCTCAAAAAAGTTATCCAGAATGACTTCTCCAATCATATCATGTCTAGAAAATCTGTCAAAGTCATATACACTGAAATGTAGTTTCCTGTTGCAAAGTTGATCATAGGCTACAGGAAACTGAAAGGTTTCATTGAAGACAGGGTTTAACGTCTTTCTGTGAACCCGTGTCTGAAACTTTTTTTTCCTGTCTGGAAGAAGGTAGATTTTCACATAGGGATCTGATGTACCAGTGAAGTCTTTAGCTGGTAGTTCCAAGGCTTTGACAATGGTAACCAAAAGCATCTCATTTTCATAATCATACTTAAGGGTAAAGTTGAGTTTCCCACAAGTTTTCACATCCTCTTTCTGGCCTTCTGAATCCACAGACTTCTGTTTATAAAGTTCCGGTTTTATCCTTCCAATGCTGGTAGTTGTCTCCCCTCTTTGTAAAACAGGATCTGTCCCCATGTTAAAATCAATGCTGGACACCTGCATTTGCCTTGGCAGATGCCTCCTGAAGGAATTGTGCCTGCATGCGCAAAGACAAAGAAATTAACACTGATAATCTCAAAGGGAAAGAGAATAACTTTCATATAGCTAAAAATGAGAGGAGTAAATCAACCACTCACATTTAACAAGTTTCCATTATTGTTATAACTCTCTAGAGAGAACAATTACTAACAACACTAGGTAATCCAGGAAGATAATTCAATGATTCAGTTCAAGAAGAATGTTGACAATTTGGAAGACAACAACAAACAACAGCAGCAGCAAATATAGAGGAGAGCTACAAAAATTACAAAGGGTTTAGAAAGCAAATCCTATTTGCGTGTCGAGGTCCCCCAGGCCACCCCAATAACTCACACTTCACACATCAATTTTTGTTTAAGGTTTTTGGCATGAATTTGGCCACAACTTTATTTAAATACACACATGTGAGTGGTTGCTTAGGCATTGGTTACGACTATCTGTCCTTGCCCAGGGGACAGAACTGACTTCCAGATTCCAGCGGAAGCCCTTGCCCCAGGGACAGAACTGACTTCCGGATTCCAGCGGAAGCCAGTATGGGAGAACCATATGGGGAGAAATGAAGCTGAGCATCAGGCCCCCATCTCTCACCCACATGCCCCCTGGGGGCTTGCACGGCCCAAGTCCGATGCCAGGGACTAGGACGAAAGGGATGGCAAGCCCCTGGATTCCTTTAACAGAATTCCCTTTCTGCACCACCATTGGAGGGGTAGGCACTTACCCCGCCACCAACCAATTTTAACCAATGCCTAACCGCCAACCTTACAAGTTGTGACGATTTGCTATGCAGTAGGCAAAAACCAAATGGCAACAGCCAGTCAGCCAAATGGACAAAATTCCTACCAGGCCCCTGCCCCAAGGCAGATGACCCCATGACAGGCATAGCAAGGTCAGAGGACAACGAAACCCCCCCCTTTTCAGGGAGGGTGGGCGGGTGATCCGGTGCACGCAGCCCAAGAGAAGGCCTCAGGCTGTGAGCCCTGCATTTAAGACCTCTGACCCCTCCCACACTTTAGCAGCATAACATTCTCCCCAGCAACACTCCTTGCCCAATCACAGCATGTGGCCAATTTGCCCAACAACAGTGGGGTGGCCTTTTTGGCCCCCACCGCAACACGTGCTCTCTATTATGGAGAACACGCTTTGGTAGACTGAAGGGAATGGCCATGCTTAACCTAGAAAAAAGAATCTTGATGGAAAATGGGTACCCTATTTCTGGTCAGTGTGTATTAGAGCAGCAAAAGGCAAAAACGAGAGTGTCAAGTTGCACAAGAGAAGCTGAGACCCTACACCATGGCAGAGACCACTGAGAGCAGGGATCAGCAAACTTTTTCAGCAGGGGGCCGGTCCACTGTCTCTCAGACCTTGTGTGAGGCTGGACTATATTTTGAAAGAAGAATAAGAATGAATTCCTATGCCCCACGAATAACCCAGAGATGCCTTTTTTTTAAAAAGGACACATTCTACTCATGTAAAAACACCAGGCAGGCCCCACAAATAACCCAGAGATGCATTTTAAATAAAAGGACACATTCTACTCATGTAAAAACATGCTGATTCCCAGACCATCCGCGGGCCGGATTTAGAAGGCGATTGGGCCGGATCCAGCCCCCGGGTCTTAGTTTGCCTACCTACGTGTGAGAGAATGTGTTGGACATAGTCTGTTCCCACCTCACAGGCAATTGTTGGCTGCTACAAATGATAACCATTACAAGTGAATTAACCAAACAAGATCTCCAGGGACAAGGGTGCAAACCTGATTTTTTATTGTGTGTGTGTGGGGGGGGATAAGTCCTGCCCTGCATAATCAATCACATGACAGGGCACGCATACACCATTTGAATGGCAATGCCTATCGACTTGGGGGGGGGCAGCCCCCTCAAGTATTTTATTGGGGTGTGTGTGTGAAGAGACCTTGACCTCTAGGAGCTGGTTCCTAGATGATGATGAGAGTTGCAGTTCAGTGACATTTAAGAATTCTGGGTCCAATTCATTAATAAGATGGCTATCCATATTAATTTGAAGCATTTCCAGAAACTTGATTGTGCCACAAACCCCACAAAGCTCCGCTGGTTGCTTGATGGTTAACAACCTAAAAAAGAGAGGAAGCGTTTCTTTTTCAATATGCAGAAAAGGATGAGAATGGAAGCCGAAGATCAGTAGAGGGCAGGTTACAAAGGTAAATATTCCACTGATGTTTAGTCGGATCTGAATTCAATAAGGTGGGGGGAACAATGTTCAAGTGTTCTGTTGAGTACTTTGCCCTGGAGATTACATTGCTTAATTAAAACATTGTTGTTGTTTTTTTTAAAAAAATCACTTTTCTTTTTTTTGCATGAACAAAACCCTGTACTTTTTTTATTTTTCCAAGGACATACAGATTTTTCCTAAACGTTCTTAACACCTCATTCTCCCCAGCCCTACTGAATTTAGTCAAGATTCTTTCACCCCTATCAAAGCTGAATTTGCCAGTCTGCTAATTGCTTTCGTACACAAAATGTAATGTCATTAGGTAGTTTGTCTGCATGTCCCCTGTTATCCATGCATGGGGAAGGTAGCTGTACCTGTTTAGCACTCTTCAGGGTCTCCATTTTTAGAGTGCACTGAAATAAAGAAGAGACCCAGCTGTGACACTCACTCTTTCATACTGGGAGTACAAAATGTCCATGAGGAAACTATTGTGTTGTACTTCATGAAAAAGCACTCTTTCCATTTACACCCAGAGTGTCTGCTAAATGGAAAACCCTCAAGTACTGTAGCCATCTTTTGTTGAACAGGAATGTCAGACTGAACTAAGTGGAAGCCACACAGATGTAAGCCTGTTTACTCCCACTGTCTCTTCATCACATTTCATCTGAGCACTCTGACTGCATTCAGATGCAACAATCAGCTGTGGTTTATCAATATGTAAATGCACTCTGGGCTTATGCACCCATTTCATGTATTTTTTACATTCGTATCCTACCCCAAGGATATTAAGGCAGTGAATATCCCATTTCTTCTCCCCGACAACAACCCTGTGAAGTAGCTTAGGTTGAGAAGGAGCGCATTTAGCATCCTGGAATCAAATATGTAATAATATTAGTTTAGTTATGTCTGTTTGTATAGTCATGCTTGTGGAGGTAGCTAGGAGGGCCTTATCCATCTTTGGCTAGCTGTGGCGTTACTTAGAATAGCTGGACCTGACCTTTGCCATTCATGCCCTAGTTACATCCATACTGAACTACTGCAATACCACTTGCGGGAAGCTGCAGGAGGGCAGAATGTTCTTGTGGTCAGGTCCTGCTTGAAGATTTCCCACAGGTATCTGGGTGGCCATTGTGAGAACAGGATGCTGGAATAAATAGGCCATTGGCCTGATCCAGCCGGCTCTTCTCATGCTCTTTTGTTCTGTGTTTTGTGTGGCTGCAGAAGCTGCAGTTTGTCCAAAATGTCGCTCACGAACTGGGCCGTAGAATGTTGAACCTATGCCAGCTATGTTTGCTGTCTGTAACCAAGTAACTAATTTGAAGGCTCAAACTGAAGGGCTCCTTTGAAAAGTCCATGACAGACGAGGGCCCCAGGACCATTGTTTGCCATATGACGGTGACCACGCCCTGAGAGCGGAACGAGAGGGCCTGCCCTTTGTCCCATCTCTGCTGAAAATATGATGGGCAAGTACAAGGGGCTTTTGGGTGCTGGCACTCAAATGATGGAATGCAGTCCCTGGGGAGATAGAATCACAGAAGGTGGAAGAGACCACAAGGGTAATTTCTTCCAAGCCCCTGCAATGCAGGAATCTTTTCGCCCAATGTGGGGCTCGTACCCATGATCTTGAGAGATGTAACAGGCTCATTCTCTTCCCATTTTCAGCCAAGTGGAAAACTTAATGCTCTGCTGTTTTAAGTTATCTTTGTTTTAGCCTGTCCACTTTTAGCTTTTACTGATTAGGATTCTTTACAAATGAGACCAGCACTAACATGCTGCACTGTGTTGTGTTCGTGTTCACTGTTTCAGTCTCTCTGTTATACTCAATCCCATTCCCTCTCCCACCTGATTTTCCATTCCTCCCCCTTTACAGTCAGCTGAGCAGACCCTCCCCTCATTGGCTCTAATTTTTGGACTTCTGCAAACTTACTGTTTCCCAAAGCCTGTGGATACTTACCTTTTGTGCATGGACGGTGCTATTTTCATGACATAGGGAACACTGGTGCCAACTCTACGGGGCCCTGGGTGCCTGGGTCCCCACACCGCGGGGCCTTGGAATCAATGTCTGAGGCTGTGTCAGGCTTCCCATGTGACATCCAGTATTCATGAAGTCATGTGTGAGACCTCTGACATGAGCTCTGAGGCCCCGCGAAGCCTCGGAAGCACTGCTGCTGCTCTCTGACATAATGTGACATCATGATGTCATGACGTCAGATTACAGTGGTACCTCAGGTTACAGACGCTTCAGGTTACAGACTCCGCTAACCCAGAAATAGTACCTTGGGTTAAGAACTTTGCTTCAGGATGAGATCAGAAATCGCGCGGCGGCAGTGGGAGGCCCCAATAGCTAAAGTGGTACCTCAGGTTTCAGGTTAAGAACGGACCTCCGGAACGAATTAAGTTCTTAACCCGAGGTACCACTGTACTTTGTAGGCGCCATTGGGCACCCATAATCTGGGGACCAAGTTGGCGCCCTTGAGAAGCGACAGCATTCATGTCTGGACATTGGAATAATGAATATTTTGCAATAATAATAATAGCAGCAGCAGCAGCAGCAGCAGCAGCAGCAGAAGAAGAAGAAGAAGAAGAAGAAGAAGAAGAAGAAGAAGAAGAAGAAGAAGAAGACAGTCTCTCAGTCTGAGCCATTGGAATGGGACAGACTATAGATTAAAATAGCAAAGGTCTTACGATTGTCTTTCTTTGATGATGATTTGGGACGTGATTCAACTGCCATTTTCAAATATCTGAAGAGTTGTCAGATGGAGCAAGTTTGTTTTCAGCTGTTTCGGAGGGCAGGACCCGAACCAATGGATTCAAATTACAAGAAAGGCGAAAGAACTTTCCAACGGTCAGAGCTGTTTGACAGTGGAATGGACTCCCTCAGAACGGACTCCTTCACTGGAGGTTTCTGAACAGACGGCCATCTGTCAGGGAGTCTTTAGCTGTGGGTGGCTGCATTGCAGGAAGTTGGATTAGATGGCCTTTGAGGTACATTTTGCAACCCTTCAATTCTATGATTTTATATTGCCACAGTCATTTTCAGCTGCCCTGTTTCTGAAAGAGTAACCGTACATCTGCTCACCCCCTGCTTTTTCCTTTCAAAGGAATGTGAGATGTCTTTTCCAAGTTGCCAAATGCTCCGTTAAAATTCAAAACGCCCATTTCAAAATACAGAATGATGTAATCGCTAAATTGCAATCTCCCTCTGCCATACCCTCCCATCTTCTGAAGTGCTGCAATGTTATATATGCCACTAACAGTTATTCCCAGGCGCGTGTAATGTAAAGTGGCACTTTCACTCTAGTAAGCCAATGTCCCGATGCCACGGCAGTTTGCACGGGTTCCGAGTCACAACATTTCAGTGATAGGGCTAATTGATGCGTTAATTATTTAAATGCGTCGTCGTTCCCATGGCAACATGGGAATGCTTTTCCGAGTCTGCAGGAACAATGGGCCTTCATGTGACTGCTGCGCCGAAGTATCAGAAGAGCGGCCAATTAGGTAGCTGGGATGCCGCAACGTTAATGGCTCACACCTGCTGCCCTGTTTTCCCGGGCTGGTGTACTGCACTCTGATTTGTTGTATTGCTCGGGGCACTGTTTCATCTCTCCAGCTCCCCGGGTGAATTAAAAAATGCAACCTTTGCCAGCACTTAGATCCTGGACTACAAAAGCCTTCAGACACCTGGCAACCTGGTTAAGGTTGGGAGCTCATAGAATGGCAGCGAAGTCTCAATTCAGACAGTGGATTTTTTAAAATGGAAATTGGCTGCAGAGAAGCAGCAGAAGAGAAAACAGCCGGCTGGATTCCTCCAGCAGGTTCTGTGCATCCCTATTCACCCTCTACATACATTTGGAGGCGCACAGAAGACTAAATATAGTCAAACTGCCCCCACCCTTGTCTAGGGACTTCCAATCTCTGCCCAGCTCTCCACTGTTCCACAACTGTCCCTGCTCCCATTTCCCCTCCCTGCTCTTGCAAGTTCCATTGCCCAAAAACTTACTTGACAAATCTGATCTAGGAGACTCGGAGGGTCTCAGAGAGACAATCATGTCTGTGGTAGATGGGTTTTCAGTTTGCTTGCTTAGGATGGACCTGGTGGGAATGCTTCTTGACCACACATTTTCTTGGAATCAAAGGCGACCCACAGCATTTTCCTTCAGCTTCATCTGATTTGTTGGTTGTGCAAGGTAGACACACGGACTCAGTTTTGGATGCTCCGAACCAGCATGGGAACTCAAAACACTCACTTATATAGAATGCTGTGCCATTCACAATTTGATATATATTCCCATAGAGTTCTCTGTTCCCGTGCCAGGGCTGATTCACATGTGCATGTATATTGCTGATGGATCCTTTTCATGGATTTCCAGCTTACTTTTGTAGGTACCCTCCAAAGGCAGGTTAAAGCAAATCAATAAATTACAGCATAACCCCCCCCAGATTTAAAATAGCAGTTAAAGCAGATAACAGCTGCTTATTTATTTAACCGCTGCATCAAATATGACTTCTGTCTGTCCATGAGTCACCAGATGCTATTAGCCAAGTGATGAGACACCAGTAGTTGAACAGGCATGTGTGAACCAGGCATTAGGTCAGGCATAGGCAAACTCTGCCCTCCAGATGTTTTGGGACTATAATTCCCATCATCCATGACCACTGGTCCTGCTAGCTAGGGAACATGGGAGTTGTAGGCCAAAAACATCTGGAGGGCCGAGTTTGCCTATGCCTCCATTTGATCAAAGATAGCCAACATGGTGTCCTTCGGATGTTGTTGGACTACAACTCCCATCTGCCACATCCAGCATGACTATTAGTTAGGAATGATGGGAGCTGAGTCCAGCAACAGCTGGAGAGCACATTGGTTACCTCTGCATTACATTGATTTCCATTCAGCTTCAACATGTGTAGAAATGCTTGAATGAGAGATGACTTAACTGACACGTTGACCTGGAATGTCTCTGTGTTGCCTCTGCATCTCTTTCCCTAATTCAAAACCTGCTTTCTTGTACTTACAGAAATGGTAAGATTCTCACTCAGGAACTCCGGAAGGAATCTCCTTGATTGGTTAAAACAATCGAGTCCAACAAGTAGAACATATTCAATTTGCCTTGCTGAGCCCTTGGGCAAACCTTCAGCACCCCTTGAGAATATGTATTATTTTGTATCATTTGTTTTTAATCTTGGTTTTCTAATAGTTGCCATCCATTTTGATTTTCATTTAATCCTTCCTGGCTGTTCTATTAAGAGCAAGGACAAAGAAGTTCAGACAATTTGCCATTAATTATGGCTGCAATATTTTGCATGTTATTGCTTTTCCACCTCTTCACAAAGCCCGAAAACTCATTTTAACCTCCCCACCATTCTTTTTTAAAAAATGCCTCTGCTAGTAATTGTATCTGGAGATTTTCCTTCCGTCTGGGTCAGGCTGGGGTTGCAAGTGGCTGAACCGGAATTCTGACATGGAAGGGTCTCTGGGGTCAGAGTACTAAGAAAGTCTTGCATCCAAAAAACATATTGTATTATTCAGTTGAGCAGTTTCAGCGCATGCCTACACTTGGACCCCATATTTCTAACCCACATTTCAGGATTGCGCAAGGAAGACTAGAGTTAGGATCCACTCCAAATTCCATGGTTTAGTCTGTACAATAGGAAAACACAGATTGTGAGGAGGAGGAGGAGGAGGAGGAGGAGAAGAAGAAGAAGAAGAAGAAGAGTAGTAGTAGTAGTAGTAGTAGTAGTAGTAGTAGTAGTAGTAGTAGTTTGGATTTGATATCCCGCTTTATCACTACTTGAAGGAGTCTCAAAGCGGCTAACATTCTCCTTTCCCTTCCTCCCCCACATCAAACACTCTGTGAGGTGAGAGGGGCTGAGAGACTTCAAAGAAGTGTGACTAGCCCAAGGTCATCCAGCAGCTGCATGTGGAGGAGCGGAGACGCGAACCCGGTTCACCAGATTACGAGTCCACCACTCTTAACCACTACACCACACTGGCTCTCTGAAAACCTAATTACATTAAGGCTAGACATCATAAGACCCAGGGGCAGTTGTATTATTAGGGAAATGGAGGCAATTGCCTCAGGAGGTGGTTGTGCCTCCCTCCTGGCAAACTGGCATTTCCCTGGTCCACTGGCTTGGCCTGCCACCTCCTCCCTTAGAAAGGTCAAGGGGGTATTTACTCAGAGCAAGGCATTCTGGGCATAATGGCTGTGAGGCTGCGTGAGTCGCTGCTGTGGTTTGCTACAGTGGCTAAAAATGATGAACAAAAGAAGAAATGAACAAAAAGCCCATGTACTACCACATATTATTGAAAGATTGGGAGGGTTAATGCAAGACATTTCAGCACCTGATGTGAAGTCAGCCTATGTGTGTTCCAGCAGTGGCACCTCCTCCTTCCACTGCTCACCTCAGGGACATTCTTGCTCATGTCTTGTTCTGAGGTACACAAGGTCCTTCTATAGAGCAAAGCATTGTCGGCAGGTTGGTTTCGGAAAGCTCTTGCACCACCACTGCTATTGCAGTGGCTAAAGCAGAGGTGGCTCTCCAGATGTTGCTGGACTTCAATTCTCATCAGCATGGTCAATGATCAGAGGTACTGGAAGCTGGGAGTCCAACAACATCTGAAGGCCCATAGGTTAGTTCCTTCTGCTTTAATGTTTTACAATAAGCTATGAAACTTTAGAGAGGCGCTCTCCAGAACCCAGGGCATTATTATTTTTTTACCTTGGCTTTCAAAATACCTTGGTGTGATGGACAGGCCCTGAGTCAGCCTGCTGGCGACCCAGCAACCAATCAGAGCTAGTCAGAATGTCAGTTAATCATGAAGGACTGGTGAGTCAAAAATTCAGCACTTGACAGTTAAAGAGATAGGGGCATGCAGGAGAGGGGGACCTGTTCTGATAGGGATAAGGGGTCAGCTAGGCAGGGCAACCCAGTTTGATTCCCTGAGAGGAAAGTCAAAATCTTAGAAGGGGCTGTGAGAGTGTTTTGGTATAGGAATACTAGCAGCCATTCTAGGTGGAAATAGTCTATCCTGAGACTAGTGTTAAACAAGGGTGCCGATTAAGATTTTAAACTTTTTGGTGAAGAGTGTTTGCCTGATACGAAGCATTGCGCCTCACATGAAAAACCACCAAGCTTAGAACTTTCCTTGAGTGCAAATAAATAAGAGAACTAGCTTTACATCAGAAGTGCTTCCACATCACTGTGAACCTCTGAGTGGGGGATAATAAGTGAACACAAGACATTCTTCACTGGCTGCAATTTAATAAAGAAATACTACCACAAACAGTTAGAGCAGGCCTCTACTATTGTTCACAGGGATACTTTTAAACACCCAGAAAAATGGTCTCTTTACTGAGCTTCCATTTTCAGTGAGGGAGTCTGTCACCTTTGGCTTCCCTTAGGTTATGCCCCTTGACTTGGGGAGGGGCATCATTTGATGCTCTGCCTCAGGCCTCAAAATGTATTGGGCTGGCCACGCCGAGGGTTGAGAGTCTTTTGCCCCTCATGTTCAAACACTCCACTCCTAAATTCACTTTATTTTTGGAGAAAACACTGTTGATCTCGCCTTGGTGCAGTGGATTAAGATACATTGCCCCCAAAGCACTTTCCTGCCATTAATGTCTGCTTTTCTGTGTCCTCCTCCCCCCACCATATCAACAAGGATATTCTTCAGCCTGCCATGGACTCTCAAGTGAAGCTAAATTGCACTCTGGAGATAAACAACAGCAAAGTGGAAATACTTATTCTGGTGTCATTTATTGCTTGTTGGGGATCCAGAGACTTGAAAAATGATTTCTTTTCATAAGCAGGCCCCTTCCTTAATACCATAAAACATAAAGAGGATGTAAAGTGTTCCAATTAAGATTTCTCACATTCAACTCTCCTCCCCTCAGCTATACCAGTGAAATTCCATATTAGATGACTGTGTCTAGAAAAATCATGATGTGAGGTTATCTAAGCTGCTTTTCGGTGGAAACTACTTAGGTTCATTAGTCAGTTTCATTATTGAGTCAGTCAAAGACATCCTTGCTAGTGACACAGTGATTCCAGTGGAAGACATCTGAAGGCAGCCCTGTTTAGGGAAGTTTTCAATGTCTGATGTTTTATTGTATTTTTAATATTTTGTTGGAAGCCGCCCAGGGTGGCTGGGGAAACCCAGCCAGATGGGCAGGGTATAATTAATTAATTATTGTTATTATTAAAAATGTGAGGGAGAATTTGGAAGATTTGCCAAGAAAGGGTTACATAGGCCTAGGCACACACCACTGTTTGTTATCCTAGCACATAAGGTGCAACACGTTGCAGACAACACCTTGAAACTAGATTCCAGGCAAGTACCTCAGCTTCTAAAGATTATTCTCATGCAGGGATACATAACAGAAGAAGATCTGGTACAGCACTGGCAGCTATGGTGGGAAACCAACCAGCTACCAACAGAGACTTCACTGAGCTTCAGATTTCCTTGGCACAGGATAGGAATCTTGGTTAGTCATAATGCTTGCCACAAATATGAGCTGTAAATTTGAGGCAAGCATCTCTCTCTCTCTCTCTCTCCCCCCCCTCTCTCTCTCTCTCTCTCTCTCTCACACACACACACACACACACACACACACACACACACACAGTGCTTCTTCTTCAGTTTGGATTTTAATTAGAGGTTCCACTCCTCCATCCCTCCTCCCTCCCTCTGCCTACCCACCCAAGAACCTTCAACCAGCTTCTGTCTCTGTCTAATCCATCCAGCCACTCAACTTGCTGAAGCTCTGATACCAGCTGCAGAAGGGAGGGAAGGATGGATGGATAGATGGAGATTTGGTGCCTGGAGGTGGCGGCTGCTGCTGATGCCAGCAGCACTGGGAAATGTAGGGTTGCTTTGCTATGGGCCCCCCCACAATGCTCCTGACATCCTGACAGATGTCTGTCTGTTTGAGATCTGAGATGCATGGGGTTGGACTGCCTCAGCGATAGGGTCTGATGGAACTCAGATGGGCAAAGGTAGAACAAGAATGCATATTCCCTGGTCAACAAGTGCAAAAGTAAATGCTTTTGTAAATTCAGGAGTCATGGTAGCCTATAAATTTTTAATACATGTCCATTTCCACGCACTGAGTATAATTTAAAACAATTGCTTTATAAAATAAATATTAACCAACTGATGCGTATTATTCCATGTGTATAGAGTTTATACAAGCAAATGGAAGATATTTGTCTAGTGTAAGCTGTATATGATATTTCACCTTAGGGTGCATGAACCATTGGTCTAAATGTAGCGCAGCATGTTTTGTATACAAACCAAATCATATACAGTGGTACCTTGGGTTAAGTACTTAATTCGTTCCAGAGGTCCGTTCTTAACCTGAAACTGTTCTTAACCTGAAGCACCACTTTAGTGAATGGGGTTTCCTGCTGCTGCTGCGCCGCTGGAGCACGATTTCTGTTCTCATCCTGAAGCAAAGTTCTTAACCCGAGGTACCACTGCATTTAAATGCATCAGTGGGTTAATGTGTACAGTGGTACCTTGGGTTACAGACGCTTCAGATTACAGACTCTGCTAACCCAGAAATAGTACCTCGGGTTAAGAACTTTGCTTCAGGATGATAACAGAAATTGTGCTTCGGCGGCGCGGCGGCAACAGGAGGTCTCATTAGCTAAAGTGGTACCTCAGGTTAAGAACAGTTTCAGGTCAAGAACGGACCTCCAGAACGAATTAAGTTCTTAACCCGAGGTACCACTGTACAATGAATGGAAAACATAACCATTGACCATTGTTGGCTATGATATTTAAGTTCTGGTTGTTGTAAAGTTGTGTGCTCAGTGTGTGGAAACAGACTTGTATTAACTCAGATTTCATGGAATTATAGACTTGTAGAGTTGGAAGGGGCCTACAAATAGACAGTCAGACAGACAGATAATGAAAGAAATATGTACTTGAATGCTTATATATACTAGAACACTTATATAAATAATTGAAATACATAGTTCAGTGCATATAAAAAATAAATTCTGTAGGGGGAGTTTTTCTTTTTGTTTGTTACTATGTTATGCATTTCCATGTTTTTTATGGTAAAGTACCATTGGAAAAAATGAACTTGGTCCTTTTGTACAAATATGCTGCCTGCACAGCTGAAAAACAAAATCCATGCAAACATGACTTCCCCTAGTGCCTATGCTGTGTCCTATGCATTTCGTTTATACTATGAGCTTATATCATTGAGATCATTGGTCACTTACTCATACGCACTATACTCATACGTGAACTCAACAATTATGGTTCCCACTTGTTGGATACATTTGTACTGGTTTATTCTGGTGCAAATATAAAAGAGGCATTTATTGCACATAAATGCAATAATGTACAGTAGTACCTCTGGTTAAGTACTTAATTCGTTCCGGAGGTCCGTTCTTAACCTGAAACTGTTCTTAACCTGAAGCACCACTTTAGCTAATGAGGCCTCCTGCTGCCGCCGCGCTGCCGGAGCACGATTTCTGTTGTCATCCTGAAGCGAAGTTCTTAACCTAAGGTACTATTTCTGGGTTAGCGGAGTCTGTAACCTGAAGTGTATGTAACCTGAAGTGTATGCAACCTGAGGTACCACTGTAAATAATTCACTAAGCAAAAAGTCAGAACTTTTACATTCAGGATCTATGATTATCTGTTTGTTCTCATGGCACTTTTCACTCATGGCACTTGTCACTTCCTAGCTGTCATTTTCTCTTTCTGTGTCTGAAAAAAGCGTTACTTAAATTCTTTCATCTGCAGAGGAGGACATGTGTATTTCACGCCTTGATGTTCCTTGTGCATTAAAATTAGATGCCTCTGTCACTCTATTCATAAAATCTTTCCTTGATTGATGGCTACAGGTGGTACTAAGTGCAATGATATTGTTCTCAGAGATGTCTTGATGTCAGTTAAAGATGGAAATGTTAACTGTTAAAAGAGTTGCTGTTATTTTCAAAAACGACTTGATCACTAAGAGCAGTTAAGTTTGAAATTGCTCCAGTATTGTGTCTCATTTTACATATTTTGTGCCTCAGCTGTTATGGGGCCCTCACAACAATAACACGACACCACCTTTTATTGATGTTCATATTTTCATGCACTCTCCCCATCCTTGAAATATGAGAGCTTTCAGGGATATTTCAAAGTAAGTACTTTGAATTAAGGAGGACTGGAAACGTTATGTAATATTTGCTAGTGATGTCACAAACGTTTGTAATTGCATGGGTTAGAATATAAATGTGTCAAATAAAACAAGCAAGCAATACAAGCAACATGCCTAGGACTGGAGCATAAGTTGGGAACCTGTAATGTTTTATGAACATTATGAACAACTAGTATCTGATATCTATGCTGCAATCTGAGTCACACTGATTTAGAAAGGAATGTCACTGATATCACCATGTCAGAGCATGAACACAGGCAAACATTTTCCAAGTGGAAAAATTCTTTGTTGTGGGTGGGGAAACACTTGTTATGGCAGTTATACACCATGTGTCATCCTGCTAAGTGGTTAGGGACATTTAACTACTCTCTTGTTGTTTCCCCCAGATTCCTGTTGAGGCGTGGCAAGATCTTAGTCTTCAATTTATTTATTTTTGCAGGACAATACAGTCAACTGGTCTGCCATACGGTTGCAGGTTGCATACCATGGTAACCTATTATTTTGGCAAACAGTCATCTGTTTTAATTGGGCATGTAACCAAATAAACATGCTTGGGATTAGGATGTAAAAGAGCTTTGCCCCTCACTGTACAATTATATCACCAACTCTAATGTGCAATTTACTGCTACGGTCTCTTTCCTTAATAAGGATATATGTGCTCAGGAGATACAGACTTTAAAAATGACCTATGTAAACCTGCCAATCACACACGCACACACACAAAATTGATTGAAATTGTCAGAGAAATCAGTGTGTATATTACTAGGGTTATTGTTCCTGCATCTATTATATCCTTGGCACAAGGCTAAGAATGTGATGTTCATCTGTTTCCATTCCTTAATTCTCAGCCAAATGGTCTTTCTTAGGTGCTTTTTATTTTTAAAGTGTTATCTTCTATTTCTCTTACCTTGATGAGGATGCAGGCTCAGTGATCTGCCTTTGCATGCGTGCATGCCTGATTAGATGTTCCTTCAGAGCATTCTGGACCTCTGCTGGAATATCAGGTGAAGTGTGGCTAATTTTCATTGCCGCCTCAAGGATTTTCGTGGAGGGCTTCCCGTTTTCTTTAATCATTTCTTTTTTCTCATTAGCTTCCAAAAACTCAGTGGGAGCGCTGGAGGTGCTCTGAGGGATGCTTGTCGCGTTCGCTGTCATCGGCTTGCTCCTCCAGCATGGCCAGCACAACTTCCAGAAGACAAAAAGTGAGACTAGCAGCAAGGCAAGCCCACAGAAGCTGACGACGACTGCAAGCAAGCTGACAGAGATGTCTGCAAAGAACAAGAAGACAAGGTGATATCATCCAGATAGCTTTAATTTGTTTGCTTACAAGAATCATCAAAGATGTAATGGATATAATTGGTAGACTAATTTTGCAGTCCAAACCTTCTGCTAATTTACTCAGAAGTAAGTCCGACATAAACTTGCATGGATTGTGACCTTCTGACAGTGAAGGCTCTAGCTTTTAGGATGGAGGTCTGTCAATATCACCCCCATGAGCTCCCACTTGATCCCTCCCCCAGGGTCAGCAGCAACAGAAGGTGGGGGGGGGGCAGTTATTCCTTCTCTTGATGCTCCTTGTTCTCACCAGCTACCACCCCATGGTGGGTGGAGCCAAAAGTGGGTGTGGACATCCATGCAAGTTGAGGATGTGTGACTTAGCTAAGCCTGGCAGGACAACTTACTTTATGGTCTTAATCCTTTCATGCATTAAATAGAGTTAAGCATGTTGGTTATATGAGGCTGATTTATCTCATAGCTACGTCATCCAAATGGATCTATCCCACAGTTACACCACCCAGCTTGGAGCATCAGCATCTGGCACACACCAGGACACAACAGTTCATGCCTCTATGTAATGCGGGATGAATAATGACACAATTAATGGCACAAACAGTGTTTCTAACAAAAGAGTTGATCATATTTCATAATCAGTAGAGAGCACATTAAGAGCAAGACAAGGGCTAGAGAAAACAAATGGAAGCAGAAGCAGAAAGTTAAAGAGAAAACATGATGCACAAACTTCTCTCGGAGGGGATTCTTGCATCCCAAATGGACTTCTGTTGCTTACACCGATGCACACAGGCAAGCATTATTTACACCAGAAGTGTGGGAACCTATCTCAGCTGGAGGGTCTTCTGGGTAAGATTTTGAGTGCCACATGCCAGTGATAGGCAGGGCCAGAGGCAAAATTGGGCAGAGCCCACAAATGTAAATTTCACCTTTGTAAGGTAGGCTAGTTTCTCCCCTCCCCCCCATCCTTGATCCAGGCAAGCAAGAGGAACTATTGAGTGCAGGTTCTAACTATCAGGTTCTAACCATGGGGGAAAAACATAGGGTGTAAAGCAAGGCAAGTGAAGGTGTGGCCAAGAGAGGATTCCAAGGGCCAGATAAGAGAGTCTCCAAGGGCCAAATTTGGATCCTAGGCCTGAGGTTCTTCATCCCTGATTTACATCAGTACGTTACACAGGCGTTCCCACTGCTTCTCCCCCTTCTGAGGTTGTAGAGGAATTAAATTTCCAGTTGAAGCATCAGGACCAGGACCTTTATTTGTTTGTTTGTTTAGGTAATAATGATGATGAAGATGATGATGATGATGATGATGATGATGCCAAACCACAAAGGTTCTCTGGGTGGCTTACAACACAAACAGCAAATTCTAACAAGCACAACAAGGAAGTATAATACAAGGTAACCAAAACAAAAATGGCAACAGATCAAAATGCATTACTTTTTTAAAATACCAAAAATGCCTAGAGAACAAAAACAGCCCTGAAACAATTTGAATCAGCAAGCAGAGGTGAAAAAGCTATTGCGCTAAATGTATGTTTGAATCACAACATAACTTGGAAGGGAAAATGAAAAGGTGTTTTCCTGGCAGCAAAAGAGCATTAAGAACACAAGAAGAGCCTGCAGGATCCGGCCAGTGGTTCACCTAGTGCAGTATCTTGCTCTCACAGTGACCACCCACAAGCAGGCCCTGGGCACAACAGCACTCTCCTGCCCTGTGGTTTCCAGCAACTGGTATTACTTTTTTCAACTCTGTAGGGACAGCAGATCCACCAAGGATAGCCTTAAAGGTAAAGGTAAAGGGGCCCCTGGCCATTAGGTCCAGTCGTGACCAACTCTGGGGTTGTGGCGCTCATCTCGCTTTACTGGCCGAGGGAGCCGGCGTACAGCTTCCAGGTCATGTGGCCAGCATGACTAAGCTGCTTCTGGCTTACCAGAGCAGCACACAGAAACGCCGTTTACCTTCCCGCCGGAGTGGTACCTATTTATCTACTTGCACTTTGACATGCTTTCGAACTGCTAGGTTGGCAGAGCTGGGACTGAGCAATGGGACCTCACCCCGTTGCGGAGATTCAAACCGCCAACCTTCTGATCAGCAAGCCCTAGGCTATGTGGTTTAACCCACAGCGCCACCCACGTCCCTAGGATAGCCTTACTCTTCCTTAATTTATCCACTCCTCTTTCAAAGCCATCCAAGGTGGTGGACATCACTGCCTCTTTTGTGAGTGAATTTCATAGTTTAACTATGCACTGTATGGAGCAGTATTTCTTTTTGTCTGCCCTGAATCTCCCTACATTTAACTTCAGTGGATGACCCCTGGTTCTAGCGTTATGACAGAGGCCACTTTCTTGATTGTTGTCGTCATCCATCTGTCTCAAGAGACAATGGAGTACACCTTTGAGGATGAAGTCAAACCACTGTGTTAGCAGCACTGAAATGACCTCCCTGGAGCACAAGCCCAGGCAGTGTGTATGGAGGTCCTGGGCTCCCTAGACAACAAGACCCCCCTCTCGGCCTCACTGATGTGACCTCAATGCCATGCATAATTTGAGGTAGGCACCAGGTGGGCGCCTCTGCAGAGGGCATTCCACCCGGGGTGAGGGCACTGTTGAGAAGGCACTTTCCTTCATTGCCACCCACTTTGCATGAGGACATTCATGGAAAGTTCTCAGATGATGACCTCAGATATTAAGAAGGTACAATGCCTGAGTTGGAGGATAAGCCCTTACAATATATTACAACTGCCCATATAACAGAGGTAATAGGTTAATATAAAAACAAACAAATAATGTATTTGAAACTTGCTTTGAATGGGCTACTCAGTTCAGACCTGAGTAGTCAGCCAAGGCTTCCTCAGGAATTCCTTTAGATTCTTCACCCTCTCTTTTGCTTCATTTCTTCTTGTTTCTTTTTTCTGTGTCATGTCTCATCTTGGTTCAGTCTAACCCCACTTAATGCCTTCCAGAAGCTGTTGGACTACAACACTCATCATCTTTAACCATTGGAATTGCTGGCTGGGATGGATGGGAGTTGTAGCCCAAAACAAATGGTTGGTGAAGCCTGTAAGCTTGTGAATTAGGCCATGTTTTGTTTTGTACGTTGTTATAGGTGGATGATGAAGAAGAAAAGAATAAGAATAAACAAATATTAAATTATCTAGGTAGATCTGGTTGGCCAATGTGAGAAAAGGATGCTGGACTTAGGTGGGCCATTGGCAAGATCCAGCAGGGCTCTATTTATGTTCTTTTGCTCTTAGGTAAAGCTAGAGAGAAGAAGAGAAACCACATCATACTGATACAGAGCTAAGTGGGCTGGAAGATGGTCTGTGTTGATCATCATTGACCATCATATTCCTATATGGAATATAACTGGTTGTTAACCAGAGACTGTACCATGCTTCCTCACATTTATGGAGACCATATCATCCATGCGTGCTCATCATATGATGGATGCAATATCACGATGATGACCTGCCTTTCTGTATGGGGAACCTCAGAAAGAGCTTTCATCTCTCTTCATGCCACTTCAGACGCAAGATTGTCACTGTTTTCCTGTCCGACAAAATTTGTTTGTTATGTTTTGAATCAGAAAAACAATAATTGTCAAACTGGGTCAAGTTGACCTTTCCTGTTCCACCGCTCCCAATGCACCACAAAACGCATTTGAAAAGCACCGCTTGCAATTCATTATTCTGTTGTAAGGAACTGGTGGGCTACTGTGCCATGGTTTTGTAACATGGACTCAAGCTGTGCATGGATGGCATGTTGTTTTTGTTTTTGTTGAGAAAAAGATGCAGGCCAATTTCGGAATATCCCAACAGTTGCTCTCAGCTAAATAGGGTAGCCAACAGTTCCCTTTTCAACTTCTGTACAATGGCACAGTGCTTGGAAAAAACATCCCACACAACCATTATCTTTTTCAAGGGCAGCCACTTTTGCTTATGTCAAATGAGGACTTCAGTTCCTTTAAAAACATTCTGGACACTGTGCACTTCAGAGGCAACACAGATGGCGCTGTGGGTTAAACCACAGAGCCTAGGACGGCGGTTCGAATCCCCGCGATGGGGTAAGCTCTCATTGCTCAGACCCTGCTCCTGCCAACCTAGCAGTTCAAAAGCACGTCAAAGTGCAAGTAGATAAATAGGTACTGCTCCAGCGGGAAGGTAAACGGCGTTTCCGTGCGCTCCTCTGGTTCGCCAGAAGCGGCTTAGTCATGCTGGCCACATGACCTGGAAGCTGTACGCCGGCTCCCTCGGCCAATAAAGCGAGATGAGCGCCGCAATCCCAGAGTCGGCCACAACTGGATCTAATGGTCAGGGGTCCCTTTACCTTTACCTTTACCTTTATTTTGAATCATACCTCCCCATAACTTATCTGCATTACCATTTTGAACCATCTTCATGAAAAACTGTTGGTTGTGCTACTATCAAGCAGATCGTACTTGCAAGGCATCATACCAAGATAAAATCAACCCCATGTTCAGGGGTTCTTTTGGGCAAAATCCACTCTCTCTCTCTCCAGGTGAACCCACCTCCCTGCCAGTGCTCAGAAGATCATGTAAAGACTGCTGTGCACTGAGCCAGACCATTGATCCACATAGTTCAGTACTGTCTGTAATCTCTAGCAGTGGCTGCCCAGGATTTCAGTTGGGGGTCTCTCCTGGCATTGGGTGAGTGTAGCTTTCTAGTATATTTAGAGTTCCTGTTGGATTTACTGGAATTTATTGGTGCTCAGTTTTCCTGACAGGTAAGTGAGCTCTCCACATTGTAAAGGAACTATGTAATCATCAAGACAAGAAAAGTGCAAATGTACTCTGGCTTCTAGGACAAGAAATGTACTTTGGTGTTAAGGGTAACTCCTGACTAAGCACTGTAATTACTGCCGTTCAGCACCAATTATGGTACTCAGAGGCTGTGAGGACATCTATGGTTGTCTCACTGTTTTGGATTTTTAAGAACTTTTAGATGCTGATGCCTATTCAAGGTTTTAGAAATGGTATTCCTTATCTTGTGTCAACTTGGAGAGGCAGCTTTTAATTAACCGGATTTGACTTTTAATGCCATTCAGTGTAAACACCATTGACAACTGTCATCTGATAAGCTCTGTATTGAAGTGGGGGGAAATGTGTGTATGTAAATACATACAAATTCTTCCTTGAGGATAATTAGAAGTCAATTTGTCGCTGAAATACGCACTCATGCTGTGGGTTTAAAAAAATATTCCCACCGGATAAAATTGATTGGCAATGTGTAGCGACTGGACTTATACCTAAACAGGTATAATAGTATAACAGATGCTGGTATACAGAAGAGAAGAATGCATGTCTATAAAAACCAGGGAAGGGTCATGCTAAAAAGAATTCAATTATTTATTTTATTGCATTGCATTTATAATCCACCTTTCTTCCATAATGGAACCCAAGGTGGTGTATAAGTGGTTCCAAGGAACCACTCCATATCCATGAAGGCACTGACCAGACCCAGACCTCCTAAACATAGCAAGGTGGTAGCCTTGTGTGCCTTCAGACTATTCTTATTATTTGTGCCAATATAAGCTAAGCACCCAGAAACTCCATAATTGCAACCTCCCATTGAAAATCCTTCCAGATCTATCCAGGCTTCCTCCATCCAAGTATCCAAGTTGGTGGCCTTCACTCTGGTCCTGGCTTCTGCTTGGATTCCTGATGTTTCTGAACCTGATTGCTCTTTGGTCCTAGATACCAGTTCCCAATTTCCAGTTTTTTCCCCCAGGCCACTGTGCAAAGCCAAGCCCTGACATTCCTTCAGTTGGGATCCCAGAACATTAATAAATACAAATCATGTCTGTTAGCTTCATTGGATCTACTCTGAGTAGGCCTAGCATGGAATAGAACTTGTGGTGATGACTGCATCATGTACCTTTATGGCTGTCACCTGGTGTGGGGCTTCCCATTTCATACAGCCCTCAATGTCATTGGGCTTTGTGGACACTGCCAGACAACTCTAAAAGTATGGGGTAGTACAGAAAGAAAGAGCTATGCAATCCTTAACCTCCATATTTTAACTGTTTTATATCTGTATTATTTACCGTGCTCTAGCTTACAGAGTTTAATTTTAACCTATGTATAGTTTACATGTTCTCTATCGCTGTATATGCCTGTATTTCTGGACATTCATTCATTCATTCATTCATCCTGCAGTGCTGTGAACTCCGCCCTCTTTTGTCTCTGCCTCCTCCCACATTGGATCTAGCCCCGCCTGCCATCAGTTCTGGCTCCATCCACCCTTGGCTGTGGCCCCCAATTGACTTTTCCTGTGGGCCCTTCATTTAAGTGTTTTCTCACTCATGGGCATCTTCAGGGGTGGGGGGCAAAGTAACACACTGAAAGGAGGGCAGCCGCCTTATTTCTCACAAACAGGAGAGGAGAGAAGAACAGCACTTGTACATCTTGTCTCATACCTTGGGTTCTACAAATACTGGAAATTCACTCTCTTTTTAAAAAAAGAAAGCTGAGAATCTGGGTGTTGTGGTTCATCCAGGAAAGAAGCAATAACAGCTGCCCCAGGATCCCTAACAAAGGATCCCCAGCAACGTTGTATGAGAATAAAATATACCCTTATATAGGGTTGTTTAAAGAGTTACAAGCAAGTCTTCATTGCCCTTACCTAGCCCCAATACAAATCCAGATGACTAATCTACAGGTATACAGACAGGCAACAACCTAGCACAAAAGAAGAGCTTGTTTACTTTCCCACCTAGTGGTATCTATCATTCTATCATGCTTAGCAAGTATCCCCCCCCCCACTGATCTTCACAAGTGGAAGGCTGAAGTGGAGAGTGCCACTACAGAAGGATCTTCTGCAGCCAAACTCAATATTCTAACCACTGCACCATCTGCCCTAACCATGATGGCCACAAAATGTTGCATCACTATTTTACATGGTTGCATAAGAGGCACTGTCTCATCAATACAGAGCTGAAATACAGGCACACAAATCCCCAACAAAATGATGCTTGCTGGTGGTAATTTTTATGGTATAGCCAGAATATTCTTTATGTGCTTATTAGGATATAGATCCTTCACTGCTGTTCCTCAAGTGGCACTGCCCTGCATTTTCCTTCGTAGATTCATGACATGCAACAATACACTTCTTATACAACAGGTTCTGGGTACATACAATGCCAATACAAAGCCCATCACCTGCAAAGGGACATAGGAAGCAGCCTTATACAAAGTCAGACTATTTGTGCATCTATATTCTACTGCTCTGACTTCACAACAGCTCTCCGGGGTGTCAGGCAGAGGTCTCTCACATGATCTGCTGCCTGATCCTTTTTAAAAAAGCAAAGCAATAATCTGGATATGCTGGGTACCGAACCTGGGACTTTTCGCACACAAGGCATGTGCCTCTACCACTGAGCTATGATCCCTTTGCTTGTGAACTAGGGTGGTATCTTGGCTGATCAGCGCTGGGAAAACAAAATTCTGGACTAGATGGCTAATCCACACATAAGCTTTATGTTTGCATGATTATTATTTTTTGAAACCGACTGAAATTTTCTTTAGGAAATCCACAGGAACAGAAGTCATTCCCTGTCCCTCCTCCCTGTCTCTGTCTCTCATGAAAATCTCTCTCTTCCTGCAGCAACAGGTACTTTCAAGCTCTTCTCCTTCCTGCCACCTGTTGCCCTGCTCTCCAGCTTGACAGAAACTGTGTGCCAATTTGAGCAATGATAAGAATGTCAAGAGGGCCACAGGGCAGGGAGATCAATCACATAATCATTCATATATTTGCGTGCACATGCTTGAGATATATCTATACATCCTCCAGCAGAGTTTTTTAACCAAAAGTTAAGCTCATCCGCCCCATCCCCAACAACTAGAGAATAACTATCTCTCTCCTGCCCTTCAATTATTATCAGATTTTTTTTAAATAGAAAGGAAAATGTTGAAACAGACGAAGGTGGCATTATCTTTTAAAATCTCTGGTGAATCTCATTAGAGTTCATTAGCAAGGGATGGATGGAAGGAAACAGGAGAGAACATTTTGGGTAGATAAGAAATGCCTTCAGCTCCTCCTTGCATTTCTGCTACCTCGGCCAAGATATATGACATTTGTTTTGAAGATGGAACAATTCTGAACCAAAGCAGAGCAAGGCAGGAGGCCTAAGTCCTGGATCAGAGTCCCAAGGTCCAGCCATTCAACAAGTGAAGCAAGTAGGAGGACTGCCCTGCTTCCAGGACATTCCTTCCCTCACATTCCCTCTTATGGGGTCACCATCTCCTCTTCTTCCCTTTCTGGAGGCTCTGCACCCTTAAGGAGCTGTGTGCCAAACTGAAAGTCAACACGCACAACTTTCTGCATTTCTATGCCCTGGGGGAAAGCTGCACCAGTTGCATTTCCGCCTGTCGTGCAGCTGTTGCAAGCACAAACAAGATCCCCGTGGAGGAAAAGATGCTAACTTTCCACTCTCATAGCGGAACAAGTCTTTCAGGCAGGTTTTTGCTCAGGGACCCTCTCTTTAAGGAAATTAATCACTGATTCACCGGATATCAGCTCCTGTGTTTTAATGTGCTTCACTAGGAGAACCGGATCTTTCTTTACTTTACCTTTCCAAAGGGCAAGGGGGGGGGGTCCCATTAAAAATAAGAGACATAGAAGGTCCTCCCCATACGCTAGCATGAGATTTCCCTTTTCCTTCCCGGAGGGAGAATGAAGCATACATATGAAGTACCTGTGGCTTCTGAATGGTTTTCCTTATTCCTTCCTTTACTTTTACCGAGTCAGCTGCAACTCGGCTCTTGAGAAGCACTTCCACGCCGTTTGCGCTCCCGGGGAATCGGGGTGCTAGAACGGCTGGAGCCTGAACCGCAGCGAGGCTGCACAACCCCCACCCCGGGGGGCACTTTCCGACGTGCATCTAGCTAGCTAGCCAGCCACAACAAAACACACGTTTCTGTTTGGTCTCGCACCAGCCCCTTGAGGACACGGAAATGTCCTGCCGAAATTTGGAAAGGACTCCCTTTCCTTTCTCTCTCGCTCTCCCCAGCCAGGGGAAGGAGGAAGGAAGCGGAAGGAAGAAAGTAGAAGGGTAAAAAAAAGAGAAAGTTCAACTTTCCAGACGCCCACTCAAACCCACTGCCGCGGCTGCCATTAGTGGAAGGAAGCGTATGTCCGCCCCCCCAACCATCAGCACCACCATCAGCACCCCACGCCTCTCGGTTCCAGTCCTCTCGCTGCTTCCTTGAGATGCGATGCAGAGGATCAACAGGAGAGACCGAGTCAGGGGAGGAAAACACAAGGGATGGGGAAGACCGAGGCGGGGAGAAGCGGCGGCCGAGGACGCGGCAAGCTGAGCGCGCCGAGGGATGCGCAAGGAGAGCGATAGGCTTGACTCTACCTGCGCTGCTTATACCTTGGTTGGTGGTCTCCAGCGGGAAGATGCCCGAACATTTCTCCAACTCCACTTGCCCTCCCAGGCACAACTCGGAGATGATCTGCAGAGCCTTGTGGCACAAGCTGCCCATCCCGTCTTCCTTGTGGAAACTCATGTTGACTCCCTTTTCTTTCTCTCTCTTTCGCGCGCTGGTGTTTATTATTTTTCTTTTCCGATGCGCCTCTCTTGCCTTTTCCTTCTTGAGCTAAGCCATGGCTTTCCTGGGCAAAGGATGCTTCATTCTCCACCTGCTTCCTCTTGGATGGTCATCAGCGGTATTATTGTTGCGAGGCATCCAAAAAGAGGAGAGAGAGAGAGAGAGAAGGAAGAGGGAAAGAAGGTACCAGCTCTCAAGGCATCAGCGCAAAGAGAAGGGAGGAGGGATCGCGGGAGAGACGCGTGTACGCTGGAGAGGAGAGAACAGTCTAAAGGACACGTTGCAAGTGAGCGAAGAGTCACCATCAGGAGAACAAGGATGGATAATTGGGGTGGTGGAGGGGAGGGGGGAGGTTTGTTATATATATATAAAGCAACAGAAGAAGCACACTGAGCAACGCCTTTTTGTGCCTTGTGAGGATCGGTAGGAATTTGGACCAATGGCAGCGCAGCGCGGGTGAATGGGAGAGGAGGTGCAGGCGAGGGTCGCCGAGCTCTGGGACTGGACGGTGGGGTCCGGGCGGGCAGGCGCCGCGAGGAGGCTTCTGCGCTCTCTCGCTTGTGTTTCGGGGATGGGGAGAGAGAGGGAGGAGCCGCAGAGGGCCGGGCCCTTGTGTGCAGGCAAGTCCCTTGATGTTCCATGCAAAGAGGAGCAGGGGAGTCTGCCCACCCTCTAGGTAGCACAGGCTCTCGGGAGCCTCGCTTCGCAACTTCGCAACTGAGGCCCAGCTCCATCTGGGGATTGCGCGCATGTGAAGAGACTAAGAGTGAGATGGTGCCTGTGTATTTAAGAACTCTGCACTAGGTGGAAATCCAACAGGTGCTGTTATCCCTTACCTTTCCCCCTTCTTTTTCCTGCTGTATCCCCTTCCTTCCTTCCTTCCTTCCTTCCTTCCTTCCTTCCTTCCTTCCCCCAACCGGAATACAACAATTTAAGGGATGTAAACCCCAATGTAATCTGACCTCACATCTTCAGAAAGGGTGGCAGGTGCATTATTGCTTTCATGTTGTCCTTGTTGTTTTGTAATATAAGAAAATAATGATAGTAAAACAAAACAATGTAGAGAGTTTCCCACCACCCTTCTGAGTAATACCCCTCCCCACCTTCTCACTATAAAGAAGGATCTGGCAACTTCTGTTTCAGTGTATCTGAAGAAATGTGCATGCACACGAAAGCTCATACCAAGAACTAACTTAGTTGGTCTTTAAGGTGCTACTGGAAGGAATTTTTTTATTCAAACATATAAGTTATGTAGCTGAATCACAGTTAGAACATTCGCTTGTGTGCATAGCTGTCAACGTTTCCCTTTTTAAAAAGGAAATTCCCTTATTCCGAATAGGATTCCTCGCAAGTAAAGGGACAGGTTGACAGCTATGCTTGTGTGTGCTTGAATTTTATAGGCATGTTGTCAGAAGAGCTTGAAAAGTTTCCATGTAGGACAGTTGTCCCCAGTTTGGTGCCCTTCTGGAGGTTTTTGCCTACACCTTCCATCAGTTTCAGCCAACGTTCAGGGATGATGGGAGTTGTAGTCCAACATCATGTGGAAGTCACCAGACCAATCAAACCATGTTGGGAGCACTGACATAGGATGCAGCTTGAAATTTTTCCAATCCTCTAACATATCACTGGAACTCAAAGGAAACCCATTGAAGCTGTTCCATTATTTGGGTTTGCCTGAACATGTGAATTCTCACAGTGTGGATGAGGGCAGGGACACTCACACAAACCCTATGTGCTGGTCCTGGAGGGAAGGTTACCGTTGGCGTAGTCAAAGTCCGGTCCTGGGTCACTGGGCTGGAAACAGTTCACAAGGAGCGAGGTGAGGTCCGAAGCAGGAAGCCGGGCAGGGACAGGAACACTGGGGGAAACAGGACTGGATGCTGGCCGAAACAGCTCATCTCCCGCAACCTGGGACCGGGCTGACTGGCCTTTATCTTCTCTGAGGCCAGGGGCGGTCCCGGCCCCCAGGAGACCCACCTCTCCTGGCCTTAAGGCGAGCACTCCTCCTGGGAGAAACCAGTTCCCTCCGCCTCTCTGCCCTGAGCCTCTGCAGTTCAGGAGAGGCTGAAGGGTTACTGGACCCAGGGGGAGACTCACCTGTAGGCACTGAGTCCTCAACCACCTCCGGAGCCAGAGTGGATTCACCTGGTGCCTGCTCCTGAGGATCCGACACAGGTGCAGGCGCTTCAGAATCAAGGCCCTGCCCCAGTTCAGCCGGCCCTGGAGGCGGGGACTCCTGTGCAGGCTGGGATTCCTCCGGTTCAGCCTCTGAATCGGTTTCCCAGGCCATCACACCCCACCCCAAGATCCTGATATGCATTGACACCTCCCCTCCCCTGAAGTCTTTGACCTTCCCTGTGTTGCAGGAAGCTTCTACTTACATGCATTTGAATATTCATCGCTACAACCATTACTTGCTCAACACAGAAGGCAGGGACTGAGTGCATCAGGTACAGAGTTTGCATGCTCAGGCAGACTCCTTAGCATGCATCTAGTAGAAAGGACTTCTTCAGACCGTATGACATTAACTCAGGCTATTGAGTATAACATAACAAAACAAAAAAAAAACAATTGGACAACATCACAGAGGATGGGTCCCTCAGCCATGAGGGCTGCATAGAATCTCAGTGGCAGTGTGGATCTGAGTCTTGGATACTGGGGATAAATCATAATGCAAGGTCATGATCTGCATGTCTGGCATGTGACTAATCACAGGCATCTATTTTTTTAAAAATATATATGATATTTATTAAAGTTTCAAAGAAAAGATTACATAAGTAAAAAGAGAAAAAGAGAAAAGAAAGAAGAAGAAAAAAATAAAAATACAAAATACAGAAAAAAGATAATAAACATTTAAAAAACAACAACACATCAATCTTTCCGTACCTTACATTTCATTTCCTTACTTCCCTGACCTCCTCACACCTCCCTTTTTTGTATTCCAGTTCTATTAATTAATTCAGCAATTCCTTTCCCTCTTTGTTTTTATCTTAATCCTTTAACTTAATAAATTATAACTTTAAATTTTCATCTGTTAACAATCCATTTTTACATACACCTTAGAATCACAGGCATCTATTTGGAGGCCATTGGGAAATAAACGATGGACTAGGGGGATCTTGGGTAGTCCAGCATGGCAATTCTTGTGTTTTTGCTAGTCAAGCAGCACTTTCATAGAGCAACCCCCAAGCTTTTGAATACTAGGGTTCCACCCTGGGCTATATGAAGTCTTAAGTGTCTTTTGACCACAGGCAAGCTCTTCACATGAAAAGACAGTGGAAAGGACAGAGGACATGACTTTGAAGTTCTTTCCTCTTGGTATCTGACATTCAGAGGCATATTGAACATGGACTTTTCGTGTCACCACCATGCCTAAAAGCCACAGCTAGTGGGGGCTGCAACAAAATGTCATGGAGTTCTCTAAGTCAGAGTTCCATCCAAGCCTTTTCCTGGAAACTCCATCCCACCTTCTGGTTTTCCTCCATTAGGATTATTTTTTAAGGGATTTTTTTTGTAACTTCTACAGAAGGTGGGGTTCCTTCAAGCCTTTTTTTTGCTACATAAGGATCCACTCTCAGAGACTAAGTGTGCTGTTCATATATAGGATAGACATAGTCTCTGTAAATCCCTTTTAGCCTCTGCAAATTCCCTTTTAAGGACATCTAAGAACTAAACCACACCTCTCTTTGCCCTGCCACTTTCTGCTGGGGAAACCTACTCTTTAGTGCTCTTTAGTGCACTAAAGAACACTCTTTAGTGTTCTGATTTAGTGCTAAAGAGTGGGTTTTCTGGGGGGAAGTGGCAGGGTAAAGGAGAAACACCTTGGACCCATGCTTTCTAGGCATGGGGCAAGTGGAAGTGTGGACAAACCATTGGCTAGTGTCCATCACTATCTCTTGGTGCAGAAACTTCAGCGTTACATATAGTTGTATTTTCTTCTTTTTGTCTTGAATCTCTTACTCATCAGTTTCATTGATTGACCCCAAGTTTTGAAATTATGAGAGAGGATTTTGTTAAAAATCCAAATCCCTTTTGTTCCCTCTCTCCATCTAAGGCACAGCTTAATAAAACTCTTCTTAAATCTGATGTGGAATTTTATACTTTAATGGGAAATCATTTTTCTTCTCGTTTTCTTTGGGCAGCTATTTTACTGTTCATAAACTATTCCAATCTTGAAGGTTGAGGGCAGGCAGCAATCTAAAGTGAAAAGTACATCTTTTGAGACATAACTAGTCAGGTGCCATCCCTTCACCTATTCTGAATGTCAGAGCTCATCCACCTAAACTATTTGCAACATGTTCTGAATCTATTTTTCTCCACCACTGATGTATCATAGGATCTTTAAAAAACAACAAGGTAGGTTAAAATTTGGTGCAAGTATTCTCTCTCTCTCTCTCCAAGAACAACTTTTGCTTCATATGTGGAATTAAAGGTTTAGCTAATTGTGTTGTAATGGTCCTTCAGTCTAATGCAGAGTTGGCTACTATTTCATCCCACACTGAATGAAATGTCAAGACTCCTAATCGTTTTGAATGAACCTGAACTGTGTCCACTGCTGTTAATTCCACAGACCATCCCTGTGTTTAAAATGACACAGAGCAGTGTAGAACAATTCACCGAGTGAATCATGAAACAGCCCTAGGGGATTCTTACACATAATGGCACACCACTGAGATCAACTGTCAATTTCTTTTACTGACTAGTAATTTTGCATCCATGCTGAAGAGAGGATGGTTTAAGTGTTGGGGTGGAAGTGTCCTAAAATTGCTGAGAAACCTGAAAGTCTTCTTGAAGCTTTGGATCGCATGCTACTAAAAATAGAGCAGAGAGGTTGCACATAAGGAGCCTTATGGTGAATCAGTTCATCGGATTGCCTGCTTTCCAGGCACAAGACACCTTAGGGACCAAGTTACCTGAGAGAGATCCTTCTCCCAGACACACCTGCCAGATCACTGAGATCTGCTGATTGCCCTACAGCCAGCAGATGTCTTTCTGGAAACAGCAAGAAAGAGGGCCTGTGGTGGTAACCATGCTCTGGAAAGCAAGCAAGCAAGCAAGCACTGGGTTGGTGCATGCTGCAAACATTCCTTCTCACCATGCCCTTTGCTGGCTGTGGATGATACGCTTTTGAAGACTTTTAAGAATTCTCACTGATTCCTTGATTGGACTTGATTCTGAATTGTAGTTGTATATTTTTGTACTGTATGTTATGTATGATACTGCTGTACATTGGCTTGAAATGTTAGCATAACAGGTGGTATATAAATATCTTAATAAATAAATATGCAATGGTCTCCCTCTCTTTTCCCATGTGTGTCCTGCTGTCTGAGATCACTTAACTGGAGATGTCAGGGAGTAAACCTGGACTTAATTATTATTATTTTTTGCGTGTGAATTAGATGTTTTAGGTGATGGCTTGGATTAGATTCGGAAGGGAAGCTGTTTTATACTGAGTCAGATCATTGGTCCATCTAGCTCAGTAGTTGCTTTGATTAGCAGCATCTCTCCTGGGTTTTAGGGAGGTGTCTTTCTTAACCTTGCCTGAAGACGTACAGCATGCCAAGTAAGTGCTCTGTCTCAGAGATATGGCCTTTCCCCAAGGGATTCCTCAGCTCCTCTGCAATCCCATTGTTTCGTGAAATGCTACATTTTCCATTTCCTAGAAAATGACATCCATATTCTATTCTCCACCATCACCAACTTCTTCAGAATGCTCTGCTTCTGCAAGCTATTGGAACCATTTGCTAAGTGGTAGACCCCTCGTAGAATAAGTTATGTCAGGCATAGGCGACGTGGTGCCCTCCATATGCTTTAGACTATAGCTCCCATCAGTCTCAATCAGTGATAGTTGATGGGTATCACATTGGAGGGTATCACATTGGCTTTTCCCGAGTCGAGTCAAAGAAGTGTGTGGTTTAACTTTCAGCTAAATGTAAAAGTGCACCAATTCCATCGTTATACTGTACACTGCTTCATTGGATTTTGTTAATTATGTTGCATCCAGATTCCACCTTTCCTCCAAGCAGCACCAGGTGGTGTAGACTGACACTTCCCTCCCCATTTTATCCTCACAACAACCCTGTGACATAGGTTAGGATGAAATGTGGTTTGTTCAAGCTCAGACAGTGAACTTCATAACCGAGGGTGGATTTGAATCCTAGCCCAACACTCTAATTGCTACGCTAGACCAGGCTTCCTCAACCTCGGCCCTCCAAATGTTTTTGGCTGACAACTCCCATGATCCCTAGCTAGTAGGACCAGTGGTCAAGGATGATGGGAATTGTAGTCTCAAAACATCTGGAGGGCCGAGGTTGAGGAAGCCTGCACTAGACTTTTGGGGAACTCAGGGGCCCCTCAATGGGTAGGTCAGCCAATGGAGGACAGAATTCCTGGAAAGAAAGTTTCCCTACCCCTACTAACCTTTCCTTGCAATGTGTGGTCACAGATGGGTGGTAATAGGTGGATTCTAGACCACACAATCACTTCACAGCTGGTGGTGATGAATCCTGACAGTTCTGTAGGTGGGGAAATGGGACATCAGTAGGTCACTGGAGAATCACCTCACATCTTTTGGATGCTTAAATTATTGTAAAGAGTATTGAACAAGATGGGCATTGGTCTGTTCTAGTGAAGCATCTCTTCTTTTCTTAAGCAAGACTGGATAGGGCAGGGATGGGGAGTCAGTGGCCCACCCCCAGGCCTTGTTAGACTTCTCATCAGCCCCAGACAGTATGGTGAGTGTCAAGGATAATGGAAGTTGTGGTCCAATAATATCCAGAAAGCCACTGTTTCACCATCCCTGGCATACAGATTAATTGTGCCTAGACCATAAGTGATATTTATAGCACAATATTTATAATTGGATTTACACCCCTGCTTGTAATAACAACAATCCCCAAGGAAAATAATTAAACTAAAATACAGTTGAGAAAATTAATAAGATGAATTTGACCAATCACAACAATTAAAAATAATAGGTGGTAATCAACTAAGTTTTACACAGAGTAGATTCATGAAAATTAATGTGTCTACTCTGCATAAAACATAGGTTAGAAGGCACACAAGAAGCCCCAATCTTTCGTCTTTCATTAGAAGGTACCCCTGGTCATTTGGTCACCCCCTTTCTGCATCTTTTCTAGGTCTGTACTATCCTTTTGGACAGCACAACAGCACTGTCCCCATTAGAACTGACATTCAGAGAATTACTGCACGTGGCAGTAG
Source organism: Podarcis bocagei (assembly GCF_964188305.1). Taxonomy (NCBI): domain Eukaryota; kingdom Metazoa; phylum Chordata; class Lepidosauria; order Squamata; family Lacertidae; genus Podarcis; species Podarcis bocagei. The sequence continues at coordinate 23,257,250 of NC_138135.1, forward strand.
TGTATGTCCTTACGTTCTCAGTGGCTGAGCATCTTAGTGGTTGCAGATAGGGCTGGGATTGTCCCACCTGATACTCTAGTAAGCCACTGTCACTCATTGTGGACAATATTGAACCAATATTTGACAGTGCACAAGGCATCTTCCTTTGTTTTCTTCCTTGTCTCTCCTCTACAATGTCTCCTGTTTCTAGCTTTAAACTGGAAGCCGGAGAATGATATCTAATTGTTGTACTTGTCTAGCAATTTTAGCAGCACAGCATTATTGAGGATAATAGGAGTAGCATACCTAAAATAAGATCTCATCCACCTATCCTCAATGAAGTTAGTAACCAAGCAGCAGGCTCACATGGCCCCAAATTAAAATCCAGAAATCACCTCTAATTTTACAAATGACATATGGGCAAAATGACCAAATTAGACAAAATTAAAGGTGTTTTTGTGTGTGTGTGTGTGTGGAAGCACATGTTGCTACTGTGATGTGATCAGAAGGTAATGTGAAGTCTCCGCTATTTGCCAGGAAGTAAATCAAGACCAAAAAAATAAGAGCAAATGTTAATCTAGATTAATGCTTAGAATGGGGTGCGGTTAAGGGGCAGCAAGGACTGCCTTTCTGGCTAGCTGCTCTCCTCTTCCTCGTCTCACAAAGCCTTCTGGGAATATTGCAGCATCATCACCAGATAGCTTCCGGGGCAAAAACAGTAGCTGCCAGCCTGTGTTCCAGTCCACCATGAGGCAAGACAGGGCCATGGACAGCTGCAAGTGGAAAACTGAAGCCTGATGTGTCCCTTTAGTCCGTCTAATCCAGGCATGGCCAAACTTGGCCCTCCAACTGTTTTGGGACTACAACTCCCATCATCCCTAGCTAACAGGACCAGTGGTCAGGGATGATAGGAATTGTAGTCCCAAAACAGCTAGAGGGCCAAGTTTGGCCATGCCTGGTAATCCTACTAAAACTCCAATCCCTTTGCTTGAAAAGTGTGAATCCTTCAAGGACCAGGCTTTGCCTCTCAAAGGCAAATCTTGTCTTCTGTTCTGTTGACCTGACATGGTCCCTATGACATTGGGTAGGCACGGTGAAGCAGAAAGTACTTGATTTACCAGGTGGCACAGGCTTGGGGGGAAGTTGTCCATAAGCTTCCTAGCTCAGTTTCCACAGGCTTCTGGTCCAGCAGCCATGCTCTTGGTTGGCTCATCATCAATGGCAGCTAATGGTTGGTGGCCACCAACGAGAGCTCTTTTACCATTTCTGATGGTAAGCCCTCCACTTCATCCCCCAAATCACTAAACATTTGAAGTTTGATGGGCGGCATGCAAATGATAAAATGACTATCATTATTATTATTCCCACCCATTTGCATGCTATAAATGGGGCGGTGAAGGGAGCACCGCTTTGGCTCAGCCCAAATATCGATGCCAAAGTTTTCAGCCTTCCCACAAAGGCGTCCTGCTCTGCACCAAGAAGAGGCACAGCTGGGGGGGGGGGAGGCAAGATGAGGATCTCATGAAAAAAGCTCTGAAGTTGCTCCAGCAAGGACCAAGGTGAAACTGAGCCCTTATGTAGCAGCAGCTGCAGGTGGAACCTGTCTGTTTGCACCACCCATGCTGCAAGCTTCTGCTTGATGAAGAGGGTCCAACTTTCTTCGTTAATCTCCTGCTGCAATGGAGCAGGGGAGCCTCAGGTGCTCCTGGACTGTTCTCTTTCCAGGGGAATCCTCTGAGTCTGAAGATGTTACTGCCACATCCTTGAATGGGGCGGGGCACTGATCCCACAGGTTCATTGGTTAGCAGTGTTTCTGGGGCTTGCCCTTTGGCCTCTTGCCTCCTTTACCTGTTGAAGAGAAATCTGATGCCTGGTCTCTGACATTATGCCCAGCTAGGGACTGGGGGTGTGTATCACATGGAAAGTCATTTGTTAGCTTTCTCTCCTGGAATATTGATGTGTGACCTACTGCGTGGCTTGTATTGGAATGAGCAAGGCTTCCAATTCCTTCTTTTTTTCTTTCTAATCAGGCTTCCAATGCAAATTTATCTAGTTTGCAATATGTGAATGTATTCAGAGGCAAGCTCTCTTACCCCTGAAAATGGTTTTCAATTTGTAATTTGCACTCAGAAATGCTAGCAGGTTATTTTGCTTGTGTTCCTCAGAGTAGGCATTCAAAAAGAAAGTTGCTATGATGATGAACAGTTGGCAGAGATTGTAGATTACTGAAATTGACAAACTCCCCCCCCCTTTTTTTATATGGGCATAGAATTCACAGTGTCTGACTCAAGTAATTAACTTGCCTGGGAATTTCCAAGTTCTAAAAACTCACATAAACCCCCAAGGGTAGGGCTTTCATCATGTAAATGTGACCTTCACAAATGCAGATCGTGAATATTTCCAAGTCTGGCCATATATAAACACTCATACACCTAGCCTTGCCTCAGGAATTAAGGAGCCCATTGAAAAAGATTGCTAAACAAGCATTCGTTTAATTTTTTTTGCCTTCCCGCAGATATAGCCAACCTACCCCAGTTGATCATGCATGGGGAATTACAAACCAGTGTATATGAAAATCCAAGTACAGTGGTACCTCGGGTTAAGTACTTAATTCGTTCCGGAGGTCCATACTTAACCTGAAACTGTTCTTAACCTGAAGCACCACTTTAGCTAATGGGGCCTCCTGCTGCTGCTGTGCTGCTGGAGCACGATTTCTGTTCTCATCCTGAAGCAAAGTTCTTAACCTGAGGCACTATTTCTGGGTTAGCGGAGTCTGTAACCTGAAGCGTATGTAACCTGAGGTACCACTGTATTGGGTGTTACCCTATATTGCAGACAGCATAGAAAGACTGAACAATAGTGACTTACAATAATCCTGCAATGCAGCCCACAATCCTTTCATTCTTGCTCTCATACCACCTCACTCACAGTTCAGATCCCATGGAGCGGAATTCTCTCTCTGTACCTACTAGGTACCTGACCTATACATTTACCTGCCAGGATCTGATTCTGCTGCTAAATGGGGACAGAGACTTGGGAGGAGAGAATGTGTTGGCTTTATTCATTTATTTAGATGGGCTTGGGTGCTGCCCTTTGCACAACAGAAATCAAATAAGAGAAAAGGAGTATATAAAATAACACAATCCTTATAAACAACACTGCAATAACTTACAACAAACCACTAAATAGCAATTAATGGCAGCGGCAGCAACAACAACTCACGAGTCTAATCTTATTTCTGTGATTGTAATTTGCTTTGCACCGCTTCTAACATTGTGTTTTAATTGTTGTAACACGTCTTGCAACCTTAGCAAATCATCACCATCATCATTGTCTTGCAGGGGTGCTTTCCAGGGGTGGCCGAGTGGTTGAAGGCCCCTAATTTTCAACGAGAGGGCTGGGCCCCCTCAGCATTTTGTGGCCTGTGGCCGCAGCAACGCTTGCAGGGCCTACCTGCAGCCACAGCAGGCCCCGTCAGGCCTTCCCACAGCTGTGACAGCCCTGTTGGACCTCCTCCTCCTGCATGACGTCACACACACATACCCCCCCCCCTCCATGTTGGGTGGAACCCGGCGCCTGTGTTTCTGTTAGCTGTGTGGCTCCATGCCGTCTGAACTATTTTGCACATATGAACTGTAGGGGTTGGAAGTGAATTAGAGCTGATCCCCAGAATCAGGGCTACCTGCAGGTTTAAAAAAAAATCTAGAAGGCAAAAAGGAATTAAACACAACAACAAGAACAACCATTTTCATTTTTGTTTGCAATGGCAGGATAGTAACAGTGCCAAAATAATTTAGGTTTGAAATTTAAATTGATTCTCCCTCCACCTCCCCCCCCCCAGCCCAGGGCCCCTTTGCTGAGCAGTGAGAGGTTCAGTCAGCTAGTTAGCATTTGGACTCCTTATCTTGCACTCCTGAGAGGTTTTCTTGCCTTGAGTAGCAGGAGTGAAGGGAGGTGGAGAGGATGGTGTAAATTGCTTCAGGCACATCCAGCACAAGTCGTTTTTAGGTGTTCCTTCACATAGAATGCAACACGCTATGCACGTTGCCTCTTTCCTTCTTCTTCACTTTGCCTTCCCTGCCCCCTCCCTCTGTTGCTTCATTTATTATCATTATAATTTCATTTTATTAGTCACTCGACACATAAGGAGTGTCCCAGAGACATATACAATCTTAAAAGCGCAGAGCAAGGCAAACAGTCAGAAAAGAATACATTACGATAAAGGCTGTACTATAAAAGCCATACGTAAAACAGACCCAATAAAGCAGCGGCAAAGACTCTGGCAGCAGAAACGTGCTATCAACAGAGAGCAAAATCATCCTAATGCGTCAAATGCCTGGGAGAAGGCATCAGTTGTTACCTGGCACCAAAAGGATGTTACTGATGGCACCAGGTGGACCTCACTGGGGAACAGCATTCGACAAACAGAAAGTCACAACTGAAAAGTTGCAGTCCTCTGAACCTGCCTCAGATGGGGCTCCTGGAGGAAAGTCTCAGGTGAAGAGTGAAGGGAGATTTGTATTACGAGAGGTGCTCTGAAATATATTGTTTCATAGTGGAAACACTTGTGATTCGACATGCTTTCACATTATAAACAAACAAAGAAAAATACCTTGTTGGTGCAATCCTTCCCTAGAATGTGAGGAAGAAAGCCTGGGCTTCAAAAATTCAACGAAAAGGAAGGTGGGAATGAAAGAGAGCGAAACATCCTTGGTTGTGGAACCCCCTTCACAGAGAAGTTTGTTTGGTACCAGCCTTCAGTGGAAGTTGGTCCTTAAGAGCGAAGGAGCTCTGCCCATCAACCTCAATCTGCCCTCACCCATCCTCCCCACCTGCCCACCTTCCTACTTGCCTTGGAGGTGGCTCTGACACTCAACTTCCTCCTCCTTGGTCTCATTGTTCCCCTTGTAGACCTTGGCATGGAGGAGGAGGGGTACAAAGCTAGCATTAGTTGGCTCTGCCTGTCATTGGCAGGGTCAACTGCCAGTCCCAATAGGCACAAGCCACCACTGCCAACCATTATGTCTTTTTGATGGTACCTAGTGAAGACTTAAAAATAAATGGTCAAGGATTCCAGCATCTTTTATAACTGGGCAGTTGTCTTTGTAATGACTTGCTGGGTTTTGTGGATTCATGGATTTTACTGGTTCTTGGCTGATGCGCTGGTGGTTTGCTTTGATTCTATACGATGCTTTGTTGCATTGTTGCAATGCATTTTATTGTAAAAAAAGGTAAAGGACCCCTGGATGGTTAAGTCCAGTCAAAGGCGACTATGGGGTGTGGTGCTCATATCGTTTTACTGGCTGAGGGAGCCGACATTTGTCCACAGACAGCTTTCCGGGTCATGTAGCCAGCATGACTAAACCACTTCTGGCTCAACGGGACACCATGATGAAAGCCGGAGCGCATGGAAACGCCGTTTACCTTCCCACCGCAGCGGTACCTATTTATCTACTTGCACTGGCATGTTTTGAACTGCTATGGTTGGCAGAAGCTGGGACAGGACAACAGGAGCTCACTCGGTCGTGGGGATTCAAACCGCCGACCTTCCTATCGGCAAGCCCAAGAGGCTATACTGAACTGAAAGTTGACTTACACATGAATACATACATTTTACTTGACAGCGTTTAATGTATTGTTGTGCATGCAGGTTGGGACAAATTTGTGTCTGCCCCCTTTAAATAAAATAAAATAATAAAATAAAATAAAATAAAATAATAAAATAAAATAAAATAAAATAAAATAAAATAAAATAAAATAAAATAAAATAAAAAGCATAGCATAGCACAAGGGTGGGATATTGTGATGCTGCAAGGCTCCACACAGCCATCCAGTGAGGAATGGGAGTGGACGTGCTTCTTTTAACTTGGCTGTACCTCTTCCCATCATGGCATCCTTCAACAGAGACAATGCCTCACCCTCTTCAGCTGCTTTATAAGAGTGTGTGGTTAGCTGGTTTCCTTTGGAGGGTGAGGTAAGTATAAATTTTGGGGTTCTAACTGATTGGCTTTTTCACCCCTGCCCTCCTGTAAAAAGTTTTCCATGGGTTAATTTTAATTTCCTCGCATCAAGTTAATTTGGTTGGCTAGGCTGCCTGAATTAATCACTGCAGTTGACTACCAAATTGTTGATTCACAGATTAAAAATAAATCATGAACTGCTTAAGTGTGGGAAGTGTAGGTGCAGTATCCATCATTTTGTCCTTTATAAATGATTGTTTATTTATTTGCAGGATGGCTTACCTTCCACTATTTCATTAAAATACCAGAGCTGCTGACAACAGTTACATATACAACAGAAGCACATAAAAAACTGAAACCTACAGATCACTGGTAAGCTATTAAAGAAAGATCTTTCAGGCTTAACATGGGCATCTGTGAGGACAGGAGGCTGGATCAAATGGACCACTGGCCTGATCCAACTGGCTCTTCTTATGTCCTTAATGATTAACCATGGCCCTTCCTCATGTGTGCTCTGCTTAAAACAAAACATAAAAAATAAATCCCTAGCGTTTACTCTAATTTTGGTTGTGAATCTTTCAGTCGCAGAACTGGAACGTTTGTGCATTCTTTTATATTTGTGCAGCACTGTAACCTACCTTGAGCTCTCGAAGTAAGGGAGGGTAAGGTAAATGTAAAGAACCCCTTGATGGTTAAGTCCAGTCAAAAGCGACTATGGGGTTGCGGCACTCATATTGTTTTACTGGCTGAGGGAGCCGGCGTTTGTCCACAGACAGCTCTCCGGGCCATGTGGCCAGCATGACTAAACTGCTTCTGGCGCAATGGAACACTGTGACGGAAACCAGAGCGCACGGAAATGCCGTTTACCTCCCCGCTGCAGTGGTACCTATTTATCTACTTGCACCGGCGTGCTTTCGAGCTGCTAGGTTGGCAGGAGCTGGGACAGAGCAATGGGAGCTCACCCCGTCGTGGGGATTTGAACCTTCTGATCAGCAAGCCTAAGGGGCTCAGTGGTTTAGACCACAAGTACACAACGAGGTAAATGAATAAGCTGCAGGAAACAGTATTTCTGCTGCATCAGTTGGATAAAACCATTACATTACCCAATCAAGCCTTTTGGTTTCTGTATGAGAGATATAGAGACAAATTGGAAGCAGAAGGATTAAAACTGCATATATATTTAAAAATCATTTCTTTTTTGCCTTGACATTTACTCTTGATAAATGAACTGCACTTCAACATTTATGGAGCAGCAGGAGACCATTATACAGCTACATTGTTCTAGTCCATTGACATTATTTTGTAATTATCTCTCCTAGCACCAAGTCAGGCACCCTGCATAAGGTAGCAGGTAGATATAGCTTGCTCCCATCGAGCAACCCTTTTGTATTTTCGATGGGAGTTAGGTCTGCCTATTTCAGGCTAGGTGGATTTTTCATTTCCCATTTATTGCACAGTCATAGGAGCTCAGGAAGCTCCTATGACTGTGCAACTTCCATCTAGTTCAGCATTGCCAACGCTGACTGGCAGGGACTGTCCGGGGTACATGGCCTTTCCTAGTCTTCCCTGGACAGGCCGGGGATTGAGTCCCTGCCAGTCAGTGCTGACTCAATATAAGGCAACTTCCTATGTTCCTATGATTGTGCAGTAAATGGGATTCACTTGGTTGGTCCAGTAGAGCAGATTCCGCAGGACTATGACTGAAGGATGCCATTCAAAGCAAACAAATCTCCAGCCATATATTGATATAAATATAAATAATTTCTTGTCCTTCAGGAAAATTGCAGTGTGCTCTGTATAAGGAACCAGAGTTGGATCTGTGCTTTCAGGACATGTTTGTACCTATTTTTGCTAGCATTGCTACCCAAGTAAAAAATTCTAAGTTGATTAAGTTTTAGTTGATTAATCTATGGCATGTATAATCATATAAATAAGAACAACTTTTCTAAAGTAAGAGGTGTGCTTTGGTTTTGGCTTATGCATGCATGCATGGATATCGGGAAAAAAATACAGTCTTTCTTCCTTTATGGGAGAAAGTGAGGAAGGCCTATTTGAAGGTGGGACTTCCCATTAAGAGACTGTTGTTAGCCGCCCTGAGCCCGGCTTAGCTGGGGAGGGCGGGATATAAATAAAATTTATTATTATTATTATTATTTTTAAAATCATCATCATCATCATCAGAAATCTGCTGTCTGGTTCATCAGGTAAGCCATTTTAATCAATAAGAACTTTAAAATGGATAAATCTAATTTATTACATGTTACATTCCTTATGTTCACCAAGCATTCTCTGGGGAATGCATGCTTTTATGAATGAGGGAAATAAATAATTGATGTAGAATGATTAATGGGCTTTCATTGAACTCCAGGAAAAAATCTTATACTTAGAAGACTAGGAGTCTTATGGAAGAACTTGAGTCTAATCACTATTTATTTCACTTATTCACAATATTTTAACCCACCCTTCAACATCCCGCTTGGACTACTGCAATGCGCTCTATGTGGGGCTACCTTTGAAGGTGGCTCGGAAACTACAACTAATTCAGAATGCGGCAGCTAGACTGGTGACTGGGGGCGGCCGCCGAGACCACATAACACCGGTCTTGAAAGACCTACATTGGCTCCCAGTACGTTTCCGAGCACAATTCAAAGTGCTGGTGTTGACTTTTAAAGCCCTAAACGGTCTCGGCCAAGTGTACCTGAAGGAGCGTCTCCACCCCCATCGTTCTGCCCGGACGCTGAGGTCCAGCGCCGAGGGCCTTCTGGCGGTTCCCTCATTGCGAGAAGCAAAGCTACAGGGAATCAGGCAGAGGGCCTTCTCGGTAGTGGCGCCCGCCCTGTGGAACGCCCTCCCATCAGATGTCAAAGCGATAAATAACTACCTGGCATTCAGAAGACATCTTAAGGCAGCCCTGTTCAGGGAAGTTTTTAATGTGTGATATTTTAGTGTATTTTTGGTTTCTATGGAAGCCGCCCAGAGTGGCTGGGGAAACCCAGCCAGATGGGCGGGGTACAAATAAATTATTATTATTATTATTATTATTATTATTATTATTATTATTATTATTATTATAACACGATACCAAGGCAGGATATAAAATTAAAAATTAAACCATGAACAACAGTCCACACAAGCCCAAATAAAGGAAGCAGATAAAAATCAGACGAGATCAATAGCAACAATAATAATACTCAAATCCCAGCAAAATAAATGGTCTCTCTCTTTTTTAATACCTGCCAACTAAGGTTTCACTTCATGCTTCTGATGAAGTGGGTTTGAATTCCATGAAAGCTTATGCTTTAATGCACTTGTTAAAGGTACCACAAAGCTCTCTGGTGGTCTTTGATATTCTGTGTCATTTTGACTGCACAGATTTTATGATTGTGCAGGTTCTTTGGGGTCAATGTTTGGTCTGATTCTTCTAAGCAGCTTTGGGCCCTTCTGGGATGGAGAAGGGGATATAAATAGTTAAAACAGATAATATGTCACATGCTATGCTGACTTGCTTCTGCTCCATATCATATTGGCTGCCACTGGTTTGCAGGAAACATGGAGAAATGGCACTTCAGCATTACAGGACGAGAGGGAACACCTTGACACAGGACTCTCATTTTCTGCATGTTGAGCATCACAGGTCATTCCTTCCTGACAAGAGGGAAGTAGGAGCTTGAATTGCCATTCTGACGCACACTGTGTTGCACTGTGCCTTTCCCAGCACAACATTATGTGGTCACAGGAGATCTGACACAAAGCCTGGATTTTATAGGCATGGCATTTCTCATTGTAGGGCAAATGGGAAGCTTTATGGGTTACTGTTATTAGCTTGGAGCTATGGATGAATACAAGCATAATTATTTAAGCAGCTGTTCACATCTGGACTTTATATGTTGCATTGTAGAGCATGCTAATTGTCTGGGTAATAATTGCAATAAACAGAAAGGGCAGCCTGTTTGTTTTATGTTACATAGATGGATTGAGTTTACATTCTATTATTATTATTATTATTATTATTATTATTATTATTATTATTATACCTGCTAGTTTAAGATCAGAGTAATGGCTACCTCATGCTGGCCCATGCTCGGCAAAGCCAGAAAATCAGAAGATAAGGCTGATGCCACAATGGACTTGCTTCATGATTAGCAGTGATGTTGTGTGAGGTTACACATTTTGCTTTATTACTACATACTTTCCCTTATACTTTCAGGCACCAATTTAGATATGAAGGACTGGGTGCCTGGGACCAGCAAAAATGCCCCATGTTGTCCTGATCATGCATTGCTTTATGAAAAGTCGGAACCTGACTGTATTGAGAGAAGAATTCTCCGGTGAGTTGACCAATGCCTGCTTCTGGCTTACATCAGTAGCTGGCAGTGAGGATTAAATAGTGGGTGGTGGATGATTCTGAAAAGTAAAACACATGCATGCTATTAGCTGCAGAGATGCGCAATTGAACAGCGTGTTCCAAGTGTGGCTTTGTGAAACTGTGCTTGTGTAAACTGTAGCTCAGTGGCTGAGAGCTTGAGGTATCAAGTGATGTTGCTCTTGATGATAGAATGGCAAGTGTTGGCAGCCTCTTATCTGCCACGGCAGGTCGCAAGTGTTGGTTTAATTTCTGTAAAAGTAAAATACTGGGTATAATAAAAGGAGAATTCCCTAGATGCCTAGATCCAGGTTTGGGGCAAGTACTCTTTGGTGAAAGGACCTCAGCAGAGATTTAACATCACAAAACATGAAACAAAGCGAAGCATGGAATTTTAAAGGCTGCTAGAGCTTTAAAATATCCTCTGAGTTGCTTTGAAAGTTGCCCGCTTCTCTTAGCATAGAAAGAGACCACACCTTTGGTAAGTTAAAAATGGTTTACTTACGAACTTTTCAAATGCCCGATTCATGTGCTTTCCCATACAGCAGCAAGAAAAGACAGGCAGTATAACTGATAGAGCTCACATGGTAAATTAGAAAGAACAAAGGGTTTGGTAACCCTTCCTCCCAAAGTGAGGGGGAGTGATCTCCCTAAGCCTGGGAGGATAGCTAACTCTGTGGTCTTAACCCCTTTGTGCATTAATTAGAATTGAGCATGTTAGTTAAATGAGGCTAATTTATCTCACAGCAAGGACATTTTGATGAGCTTCAGCTTTGGAAAGCTATGCTCACCACTGACAAGTGTAACATGAAGGGTGTCAATTCACAGAGCTACCCAGAAGTTTGGAAAGACATTGCTCATTTTGGTACTTTGGATATTTTGTGGAAGCATCAGAGCCCATTACACTGCAATTCTGCACAAGCCACACAACTTGGCAACACTGCAAAGTTGTATGTGTGTGTGCCAAAGGTGCTTTTCATCCTAGAACCTATCATCATCATCATCATCATCATCATCATCATCATCATTTTAAATTTGTATGCCGTCTTTCTATCTTACAGTACCTAGAACCTAGAACCTATACTAATCAATATTCCAGGAGATTGTATGACCATGGCAATCTTTCAATTGCTATGTGCCTACATTAAAGCTCTCTTCATAGAACACCACAGACTCTCCGCATGGTTCTTTGCCACCTCACTGTAATCTATCTGGGGAAAAAGAGCAACCCCAGGCCCACAATGACCTGTGTAATTGCCCTGTTTACAAGCTGGTACATAGCCCCAGTAATGTAGGAAGAGAACCCCCAGTGTATTAGAAGAAGGATGTTACAGTTATAGAAATGTTACACAGGTTACATTTGTATAAATGGATTAATAAGGACGGGGGACACTGAAACAATTCTTATAAAACGTAGATGTTATTTGAAAATAATAATTTGCTTCAACAACTGCAAATGTCACCGGATCACTACTTTCATCTTTTAAATAACAACCAGCCTTTAAGCATCAACTTTAATATGTTTTGTAAGGATTGCACTTTTGGGCACTAAATAATTAAAAACTTCATCTTATATTTCAGCAGAGGGCACTCAGTACAAATGGTAGACCAGAATTATATGATAAAAGAAGCCAAGTGTATTGTATAGTATTGTACTGTATAGAATCTCCTTGTAAACCAGTTTAACGCACAGGTGTGTTGACACTCTTTAAGACAAAACAACAACTCGTACAAAGTGTAAAGCTGTCTCCTTGTGTCCAGGTTCACATTAAAGGACACAGGGGCCCACCAGGCAGGTGGTCTGTAACATAAAGTTTCTGTTCTGTATTTTGGGTCGTATCCAACAAAATCTTTGTGGGAGCAAAGCAGCTCCCACTCATGCAACAAAACATGCTGTCTTTCCCCACACCCCCCCCCCCAAATCTGCTCTGGAAAGTTAAGGAACCCCCAGAAGAGATTTGGGAGGGCACAGAGGGTGTGTGAGGTTGGAAAGTTATAAGGCATTTTCGTTGTGTGAGTCAAAGTTGTCCCCCCAAAGTTGTGCAATACCTTTGGTGAATAGAACCCTTTATCCTTTTTCTTGCCTCCACATGTTCTCCCCGCCTCTTCATATTCAGAACCAATGCAAACTTTAAGGAGATTTCAGTAGCCTATCAGCTAACAAAGTGCTGTCAGCGACGGGGAATCTAGTCAGCTTGTTTTGCCCTGGGTGAAGCCTCCAGAAGCTGTGAGTGTGTGTGTGTGTGTGTGTGTGTGTGTGCGCGCGCACACACACACACACACACACACACACACACAAATGCACGTGTGGGGGGGTGCCAAACTGGGTATTTGACCCGAGTGATATAAAGCCTAGTTTTGCCCCTGAGAGGCTGATTACTACCAGAGCTAAGTATTGAAATTAGGGGTGCATGTTTAATGTCTTTTTCTGCCCTCCATTACATCACAGTGTTACCCAGTCTTCTTAGTTCCCTTCTGGTTTTTTTAAAAATAATAATAATTATTATTGACTCCATCTATGCAAAAAAAGATTCTGAAGATATTTCACAACAGGAAGTAACCTATTGAAAGTCTTTAACAGAGCTGTTTGTACCTTTCATGGATTAACTATTTAAGGCTGATAAAATTTTTAACATTTTAATGAAGTCAGCCTGCTTTTCTCTCTATGAGCATAATAAATAATGCTGTATAATATATTCGTGCCACATATTTATTTCCTTAAAACAATAACAGCCGTGGCTCATTTATAAATAGCTATCTGAAACTGCCCTGGTTGATGATATTGGCCAGGAGTGCAAGCAGCAGCAACCACCACCACCACCACCACCACCTATATTTAGGTAAACTGTACTAAAATGAATTATTGTGGAATAATAAATATTTTTCGGGGGGGGGCACACCAACCTTTTTCCTTACTCAGGGTGTCATATTACCAAAATCTGGCCCCACTCAAGGGAGACATACCTTTTCACCTTTGACACTATATATGATTGTACCCTATTGCAATTCATTTTAAACTGTTTGTAATATTGTATTTTAAACTTGCAGTAAACTGCTCTGAGACCTGATGGTGAAGGGTCAGTAAGAAACAACAACAACAACAACAACAATTATTATTCATGAGAACGTTTTAAGAAATATTGCAAACTGTGATGTGAAAATGTTGTGAAAAATAAGCGAAACTGAAATGGATATATTTGTCCATTCTTAATTTCCGGAAGGGCATTTGTCTTCATCATTATTATTAAATTTCTATGTTGCCCTTCCTCCAAGGATAACAGGGTAGTTTACAATATAAAAACGCATAAATGCATAGCATACTAACAAAGAAAAACAATACTCCCCACACCCCACAGTTATTATTATTTATTCTGTGAACTGCCCTGAGATCTTATGAAGAAGGGTGGTAAATAAATTTACTAAATAAATACTTTTTTTTTAAAGTGTCATGTTAGTCTAGTTGCATGAAAATGGAGTCTTGTTGCATCTGAAAGACCAATAAATTTTATTATGGAATCAATTCAGATGCTATGAACCACATGGATAGCTCCTCTTGAAAAGATATTTTTAGATCCTCAGGTTTAAAGGAAAATGCATTTACTAATCTTGCCTGGCTAGCCTGGCTCAGAATCCAACACTTCCCAATATAGCATGTTTTTGTCAAAGTCTCTCATTCTCCAGCCACAGCAGTCTGCAAAGGAAGAGATGGAACCTGGCATGACACTGAATGAGCCATCATTGTCTAATTTCACTTTTCATTAAAACCTGAATGCTTTGATGCGTCCTTCAAAATCACACACAGGAAATAATTGCTTTCTTTGGACCCAGATTGTGATAATGCTATGATTAACTGCAATCACCCCCCTTCCAATTCATTACGGACCTTTGAAGTGGACTTTTTGGGATGGGAAAGATAATGGAGGAGCTGCTCTTTCTAAACACTCAGGTAATTATTGGACACGAGCTTTAATACGTTTGTGTTTTTGAACCACAAGTTTAAGTTGTTTATTTGTAACTTCGCTCAGTGGCAGATCATGGCCAGTAAGTTTAATGCAAGTTGTTCTTATTGTCAGCATTTCAAAGTTGTTACCACAAAGTTTGTCAAGTGAAGATCTCTCCTCCGCCCCAACCACCATTCTCAGAAAATGAGTCTTTCTACAACATGCATGTTGTATATGGTTGCTTTTTACATTAACATTATCTGATCAAGGCAGCAGACTGTAAAATAGCAGAATATGAAGAGCAAAATAATCTCAAGACAGTGATGAACTTGGGGAAGATTCTTATTCTCATGAGAATGAAAGAAGAGCCTTGCTAGGTGAGACCAAAGACCTGTCCGGTCAGGCATCCTCTTTCTCACATTGGACAACCAGAGTTGATGATGATGATGATAAGAAATTATTTATACCCCGCCCATCTGGCTGGGTTTCATCAGCCACTCCCCAGATGCCTGTTGATGCTCAGAGGTAGCCCTCTCCCATGGCTGCTGAATTCAAATGCCAATTTTGATACGCTATGCTCTTTCTAACTGCTGTTTTTAACAACTTGCTTTCAACCTTAATTTTATGTAGGGGTGTGTGTGTTTGTGCGTGTGTGTTTTTTTGGGTGTGTGTGTGTGTGTATTATGTTTCATGTTAACTGCTCAGAAGCTTTTGCAGTTAAACAGCATACAAGTTCTGTTAAATGTACCTCAGGTTACGAACTTAATTCATTCTGGAGGTCCGTTATTAACCTGAAACCGTTCTTAACCTGAGGTACCAATTTAGCTAATGGGTGCTCCTGCTGCCGCTGCCGCCGCCGTGCGATTTCTGTTCTTATGCTGGGGCAAAGTTCTCAACCTGAGGTACTACTTCTGGTTTAGCGGAGTTTGTAACCTGAAGTGTTTGTAACCCAAAGCATTTGTAACCCGAGGTATCACTGTATATTTTATATTTTTTGTCAACTGCTTATAGGCTTTTGCAATTATACAAATTCTCATATATATATATATATTTCATATATATTTCAAATGCACAATTCGGCCAAAGTTAAACACTACTAAAATATGATACAGAGCAATGTTACTGAGAAGAAAAAAACTGCTGACATTAGAGGGAATTGCTTCAGAGTAAAAATACTAAGGGTGGTGCTGCATTTGCCTAACTCTTAACCCAGTGATCTGAAGGAAATGTGTTTGGATCGTGGTCTATGTGTATTGGTACACATTGCTTTACATAAAGAAGCTAGTAGGGGGTGCTCTGGAACAAACTGCCATTCACAAAAAAACATTGGCTTATATGCCCCTCAGATGCTTTTCACAGTAAATATACGGTACATGCTACTGCGAATGACTAAATCTCTACTTGGTGTAAATAGAAAACAATATTATGCTAAGTCCCTTTAGTTCGGTAATGTATTTTGGGTAACTAATTACTGAAGGCTGTCTAGCAACAGTAGACTTGTTGCTATACATCTCTTGGGCAATCTTGTATAAATATTGGCAGAATTGTGGCATGCAGCATTAGTGGTGAGAAAACATTCTGCACATTGATGGTGCTATAGAAATTAATAGTATTGAGGAGGGATTGTAGCTGGTAGGGCCCATGTTTTGCATGCAAAAGGTCCCGGGTTCAGTTCTCAGCATCTCCAGTTAAAAGGACCAGGCAGCGCCACATACAAAAGACCTTTTTCTGAGATCCTGGAGAGCAGCTGCCAATCAGTGCAGACAGTAATAGGCTAGATGGAGAAATTGCTCAGATATAAGGCAGCTTTCTATGTTTCTACATAGGTGATCAGTACTGGTGGACAATGTTTCCTGGAAAACCCCTTGACCCACTTGTAAAGCTGCAGAGGAATACCGGATGCGATCTGTAGTGTAGACTAGCCAATGTGGTGCCCTCCAGATATTTTGGAACTCCAAGCATCACTGACCATTGGCCAGGCTGCCTGCTGATGGGAGTTCTATATGGAGGATATCATGTAGAGTATACCTGCTCCAGGATGTCAGAAAACTTCCCTGGAGCAGTAACCTCAGTTCTGGCATAGAGAAGCCTGCCAGCTCCATCAGATGAGTGCGCTGGAGGGAGATATCAGGACCTTTGCAGCCTGGCTTCCAATTTTGACCAGAGAACAACCCAGTCCCCGGCCATCACAGTCAGGCGTGAGTCCTGCTGATCAAGACCTCTCGAGCATAAGACCCCTGAGTCAGGATCTCAGGAGTCTATACCCAGAAAATCTGCTTCCACAAAGAAATGTCCAACTTGATGCCAGGAACCTATGTCTACCTATCAGTGTAAGCAAAATGCTTGGAACTCTCAGAACAGAGGAGGAACATTAGGCTCCAATCCAAAAAGTATGGCCCTTTAAACCTTCCATTCCAAATTGAAGAGGTAGAAGGTGGGAGAGGCTACCTAGCCCTTAAAGACTTTGTTGGAACAAGATGCTCACATGAAGCTGTTCTTGGCGCTGGACTAGCTGTCCTCTAATTGCCCCATCATGCTCTTTGTCCATCCCTAGACAGGACTTGTCTTTTTGCCCAGGTTTTCCCTGACCCATATAACCAGACCCTGTTTTATGTGTTTGAATCCACTGAATCCCTGGTTTATTTAACTTTACAGTATACACTTTTATGATGCTGCTTTATTTGGTTTAGGTTGTGTTTTTGTTTAAATAATTTGTTTGTTTTTATATACCACACACAGTATTTCTTAAAAAATACTAAGCGGTTCCTAAATGCTTCTAAATAAATTTACCGAGGACAATATGGAGATCCCACAGACAATTCACATGTGCCCCATGTGAATTGAATACCTGCCCTTGAATATTTTCCAGGAACTTCTGCAATTTGCAAGGATTCTGTGGTAGATGGGCAGTGATTCTTTGTCAGCACCCTTGATTTGAATAATATTTCCTGCATCTGCAAGCCATTGTTCCAGGGAGCAGCTAGCCAGCACAGAAAGAGGCAGTAATTTTTTGACTCTGGCTCATAGAGCAGGAGATTGTCAGACCCGATTCGTGACCTAGCCTGGCAACAGAACCTGGAGTTTTGCAGCCTCAAGTGGTTTAAACCCTTTGTTGTCCACCTTCTAGTCATGTGCAACGTCCTTTGAAGTCCCCCCCCCCACACTCTATCACTCTCTGACATCGGCTGGAGGCTCTTTTCAATCCTGGTGATTGAGGCATTGTATTGTCTTTAAAGATGCTTCTGTCCTTGAGTAAAAAAGGAGGGAATCTTATTATGTTATCTGTGTGCCACATCTGAAGAGTACCCACTTGGAAAGAGCACAAAGGATGAAAACAGTGTTTATGTCTCCCTCTTTTTGAAGGAAATAAAGAACATGCTTTTGTCAGAAAATATTACAAAATATGCCAATGAAATCCACCTCAAGTCTGGAATCAACTCCTTTTTTTGTGCATGAGAGAAAAGTCAAGGCATCAACAAATTATTTCATGCAGCAAGAGACCGCCGCCTTTACTTCTATACCACACAAGTTGTAAGCATATTCTGCAGAAGTCTTTGCCAACCAAGTACCGTCCAGATGTTTTAGGCTACAGTTCCAACCAGGCCATGTTGGTTGGGGTTGCTGTGAGTTCTGGAGTGTACCAGGTTGGCGAAGGCTGTTCTGTAGGATTGAAGTCCATGATTCCTGAAGCACAGTCTGCTTTGATCTAACCATCTCTCTCCAAGCATTGGCATACTTAGTTGTGTGAACAAGTCTGTGCAGCAAAGCCTCCTCTTAAAACAAACACTGAGGCTTACTGCATCATGAGCCAGAGAGCTTATTGACCAAAGTTTTCTTCCATTCCACTCTACACCTCCTGATGTGATCACCTTCACCAGGCATGCATATTTGCCCTCCAAACTGAGCTGAGTAATACGCACAGTTTGAGACTGGATGTAATCAACATAAGGAGGAGGGAGCAGGATCACACCCACCATGCCTGTCTTGATCTCATGGTCTCTTTGTCCACAGAAGTGACATATATTGGTACTTTGAATGTGTGATCTTGCCATAAGCTCCCCACCTATCTCTGTAACATACAGTACAGTATAACACATCTCATATCTTTGCCATCATCATGCTGTTGCCCCACCACGAATGGCAACCAATTATGTATGGTGGGCTGGGTGGGGGAAATGCACGCTTAATAAACATTGGCATGCAGGATAAAATTGTACTTGATCACAGGTAGTCAACGTGGCATCCTCCAGATGTTGTTGAATCAAAGTTCCTATCATCCCCAACCAATGGCCATGATGGCTGGAGGGCACCCCATTGTTTAACCCTGTACGAGATCACACAAAATGGAAGGGGGATACTCAAGACAGGGCTGCCATTTTCAGCAACAACATTGTGAGTATTGTAACATTTACTTCTGCTCCCTGTGGGCCTTTGAAATGTACAGCTGTTTAAATTAACGCTCATGTAAAGGAGCAGTTGCCAGTTTCCTTTTCTGGGAGAGGATGTGGGTAGTTCCCGACCTTAGTTATTATGCTCTTTCTATCTGACCTCATCCCCCTTCTCCCTTTTCAAAGAAGCACGAATACATTGAAACTCAATGCAACACTTTATATTCCACAAGTATTGTTACTGGGCAGCCGGGCCATTGTGCTTTGTCAGAGCTGTTCTCCAGCCACTAACCTTTCAAATGACTAAATCAAGATGGATGTGGACAGGTAGGAAATGGCATAAATCTGAAATGAGCTACCAATGCATGAGAAGAGGTCCACAGAGAGAGAAAAAACAATCAATCAGGCATTTAGAACATCAGTGCTAGGAGAGACTGTTCTGCATGCTTCTTTTTGGCTTCTGATGCTGCTCAGATATCTATAGTTGCTGGGTTGCTGGTGGGCCTTACTAAATACAGTGGTACCTCAGCTTACGGACTTAATCCGTTCTGGAACTCCGTTATTAAACCAAAGCGGTTCTTAAACTGAGGCGTGCTTTCCCTAATGAGGTCTCTCGCCACCGGCGCCATTCCACTGTTCGGCTTCTATTCGAAGACCGAGGTAAAGTTCGCTAACCGGAACACTACTTCCGGTTTTGCAGAGTTTGTATACAGAATAGTTCATAAAAGGGCTGTTCTTAAACCAAGGTACCACTGTACAAGTGGATGCACGGGTTGTGAATGTGATCTGTGTGGGATGCATGTTCACAACCCTCAGTGTTGCACATGGGTTGCGATTCGGCACTTCTGCGCATGCGCAAAGTGCGATTTAGCGCTTCTGCGCATGCGTGACTGCTGAAACCTGGAAGTAACCCATTCCAGTACTTCTGGGTTTTAATGGTCTGTAACGCAAAAAAATGCAACCTGAAGCGGCTGTAACCTGAGGTATGACTGTAAATTGCTTGTGCTAGAGGCTAAACATACTGAACAAATATTTCCTAAACATTTCCAACCAAAGTGTCCCTCTTCCATACTGCCAATCTTGGGGATGTTGCCAACAGTACTGCTGTGATTAATGGGTCAAAGGGGACATTGATTCCTCCATATTCTACACGTTAGGCAGAATGATGGCTACCATTTCTGCCCCATTCCATTGCACACTGTTGGCAGCAGTGACATATTTCTGAATACCGGTACTCTGTAAAAAGTTCCCTGCATGTAATGCGGAGGGGAAAAAATGTAAGGATTGCTCTACGTGTGCCAGTGGTGGGTGGGGCCAGAGGCAAAAGTGGGCAGAGCAATGGATGCAAGTGTTACCTTTGTACAGTAGGCTAGTTCCTAGCAGCCCCTCTCTAGCCTACATCCAAACAAGCTTTGTATGTTAAAGTTAA
This sequence comes from Podarcis bocagei, assembly GCF_964188305.1. Classification (NCBI taxonomy): domain Eukaryota; kingdom Metazoa; phylum Chordata; class Lepidosauria; order Squamata; family Lacertidae; genus Podarcis; species Podarcis bocagei. Next base: position 23,277,310 of record NC_138135.1, read on the forward strand.
CACTCGAATTGGATTTGGTCACAAAATGGAAGCCAGTGAATCTCTGAGAACCCCTTTTTATATGGTCTTGCCCAGCTGTACTCGTCTGAACCAGACTTGGTCACGCTGACAGATGATCTTTATTGGGAGGGAGACAGAAAGAGTGCAACTGTGTTGATTCTTCTTGAGCTCTCAGCAGCTTTTGAGACCATTGACCATGGAATCCTTCTGGAGTGAATTCAAAGAATGGGTGTTGGGGGAAACTGTTTTACAGTGGACCAGTTCCTACCTCCAAGGCCATTTGCAGAGACTAGAACTGAGCGATCATTGCCATTCCTTTGGCAGCTTGATTGCGGGGTACCAAAGAGTTTGAATTTGCCCCCAGAGCTGTTTAATATATACACAAAGCCATGGAAAGAAGCCTTGTTAAGTCCCTGCCAGTCAGAACAGGATGCATTGGGCCAAATGGACCAGTGGTCTGAATTAGTATAAAAGAGCTTCGTGTGGAAACTGTGAGGTGAATATAGTTTAAAACAGAAAGTGATGCAGAGAAAAGCAAATGTCAAAGGCAGTGGCAGAGCTTCATGCTCCAGCACCGGGGGGTGGGGTGGGGTGGCTCCCAGTGCGGGGGGGGGGGGGCGGCAGCCACAATGGCTCCCTGCCAGGATCGTGCTGCCGGCGGCGGTGCCCTCCCCCCGCACTCCTCTTCCTTCACCAGTGGTCAAAGGTGCTTTTAGTACTAGTTAGCTGAAAACCAATGACTGCTGCCCACATTAACTCGCGGGGTGGCTTTTGTGTGGTTGCATGCAGCTCCCCCTGGGACTACGAGACTCCCGGCAAGGTAGCTGGCTCCCCCCCCCCCGAGCTGGATACCTGGAGGTTCCCGCCTCGCCTCGCCAATTAGCCAATCCCGGCTGGGAGGGGGGGCATTGCCAAGGCCAGGTAGAGTTAGGACCTCCCCACACTCACAATAGAGGGTGTAACTTACCTGTTAGTCCTCAGTCAGCTCCAGAACTTCTCCCACTGTGCTCTCCCTCAGTTTATGCCTTCTTTTGCAGTTTAACCTTTTTCTTTACAGCTATGCAGGCACTGCTGCTGTCTTTGATGGTTGCTGTTGAGGAACCGGGAATAAATTTCCATGCATTGGCAAGTTTCGCCTTCCCATAGCAAAACGTCACAACTTTGGTGGTTTTTAGGCCTTGGGCGGAATCCTTTAGTCTATCTTCCTTCAATGGGTGTGTATGTGAAGTGGTGACCCATGCCCCCCTGTGTTGGGGACCCCAGGGTTCCGTGTTAAAGGGGTATTTTGAGGGGAGGCATTGGCCTTACACCAATGGGTTGTCAGTGCTCTCCCCTACAACACGGCAAAATGGGGGGCGGGCTCTCTGCTTGAACAGATGTTCAAGCCCAATCCCCACACACTTTGGATAACCCTGATGTTCCCCAGATCCCCGGCTGGGGACTGGGAGGGATAAACGCTCAATGCCTAAGCCAAGGTCTTCCTATGTCTGAAAGTTTAATAAAGTTGTGGCCAATTTTAATCCCATAACACATTGTCGGGTGTCATTATTCCATCCAGGGGTCGCCTGGGTTTGGGGGATCTCCGCCTGTCCACGCAAAGTATCTCATCTGTGTAGTAGAACATTTTATATCCCTGAGTCTTATGGCTTTTTTTGTGCAATAATGAAGGGGAGCAGCACAAAATGTATTGATCAGCTGACATCCTTGTGGCCATCAATCAGCTCCTTTGGGAGGAAGCAGGGAATATAAATTCAATCCATCCATCCATCAATGAAAATAGGAGATATAAAAACTAAAATGGCCAAAGATTCTCTTTAAAAACAACCACCACCACCACAGCAAAAGTCAGGAACTGTGCAAGGGTCTACATCATAGGTAATCTATGTACTTACAGAAGCCTCTTCTCAGCGGACATCCTTCTCCCTTCATGCAGACAGCAAGGAGGAAAGACTGTGGAGCTGTGATGGTGGATACAATTTTCACAGCAAATACCCAAACAAAGCTACTATCAACCATCAGTTAATAGTTGTTTTTCCTCGCTCACAACACTGGAACTTGCAGACATCCAATGAAGCTTTTCGGTAGTCGTGCCTGCCCTGTGGAATGCCCTCCCAGCAGATATCAAAAAGATGAGCAGCGATGTGATTTCTAAAAGACATCTGAAGGCAGCCCTTTTCAGGGCAGTTTTTAGTGTTTGATAATGTATTGTGTTTTCACTATTTTTGTTTTGTTTCATTGGGAGCTGCCTAGAGTGGCTGGGGTGACCCAGTCAGATGATGGTGATGGCGATGATCCGAAGATTCAGGATGGATAAAAGAATGTACTTCTTTATGCAGTACATAGATAAACTATGGAATGACCACCAACTTGGATGGCTTTAAAGGAGGATTAGACAAATTTATGGAGGAGAGGGCTATCAAAGGTTATTAGCCATGATGGTGAGGGAGGAAGTGATGCTAATTGATGACAAGGTATCTAACATGCATGTTTCCATTTTCTTGTGATAACCATCCTGGCAGCTATCAGTTATTTATCCAAACTATCTTCATTTGGCCCCCTCCATATCCTCAGTGATGCTAATGAAGGGATTGCAGTCAAGTCGTGTTTCGTTATTAAATTAATATCTAGGAACACTATCTCCCCAAAAGCTGTCATGGGCTGACACTCCCTACCTAAGTGGAAATATGAAACTTTTTGTTTTCTACAGCACCAGCTTTTAGAGGACAGATTAATGGACAAAATGAGACTGGGATGTGGGATGTTTTAGCCAGTCTGCTATGCCAACTTTTTGGTGCATTGTCAGCGCTTTGTTTTTTTCTGGGGGTACACATACCCTAAACATTTTGTGAATCTAAGTTTGGCCTCACTGAGGGGCAGTATTTCAATATGAGTTGGAAAATGAGAGTACCCCTAAACATTTTTTTTAGAGAAAAAGCACTGGTGCATTGTTACCAGGCAAGGATACAACCCCTACCCACATTTTGCAGGCAGGTAAGGGACATAGAGGGATAGCAAGTTACTACAAACCCCTCACTGTTTAACTTTGGATTGGAATGCAGTTCTCATTGGGCTATTGTCTTGCAGAGCTTAACACAAGAATTATATTATCTGGGCAGCTTTGTCATTTCCTTACACGAGAGACTTAAATCATCTCTGATTAAATATCCTTCTTTACTGTAACCCAATAATTCAGCAGTGTAATTTCCACCAGGACCTTTTCCCGATATATCAAAAAAAGAAACTCTGTCTGTAATCAACCTTTGTTCCAACAGACTTGATGTCTTTGGCATTGCAGAGCTGACAGGTTTGGCTAAACAGGCTCCAGCTCAATGGTAAAGCACAGCCTTTGCAGATAAATGCTCAAGGTTCATTCCCCAGGTAGGACTGGGGAAGACTCCTGCATTAAATTTTGGAGAGCCACTGCAAGTCAGTGTTGACAGTACTGAGGTAGATGGACCAATGGCAGTGGCGGACCTTGGAGTCTCAAATTTTAGTGGTGCTCTGTACGATGCCAAAATTTGGTGCTTCCCCACCTCCCCTTCTATATTGTGCCTCCTTTTTGAGCCTCTGTGCCTGGTGCACCTGAACCAGCTGCCCTCTCCGTAATCTGCCTCTGCCAATAGTCTGACTTGGTATAAGTCAACTTCCAATGTTCCTATGCCTTTATATTGCCTGGGGGGAAAATCCATAGAAAGCTGAATATAGCCTTAAAAAGCCCTCTTCAACTATGAAGTTGTTGCTCGTCAGTGTCAATAATACTGAGCTTGATGCACCAGCGGTCTGACTTGGTATAAGGCAGCTTCCTCTGCTCCTAATGCAGAAACTCGGCTGTAAAAAAGAGTGGCATTGTTTTTGTAACAGATGACAAGGAAAGGTTATTTCAAATCTTCTTCATGGGCAATAAAAGCAATGGAAGTTGATTGAATTCTAGACAAAAGCTGTGACTTGGTCAGAAGAAGAAAGCGGACAAATCTGTGATTGTTCTTTGGAGGCAATCTTCTTCAAAGTACATCAAAGCCGCAAGAGTCACATTTAATATTATTTCCACTAAAGAAATGTGTGATTGTGATCATTCACCATCGTCTCCTTTTGGCCTCTTAGTTAGAACACTCCCCCCCATCTTCCCTGCAGTTTCATTGCCTGGTTTCATGTATCAATTTTCATGGGTTCCAATGAAGAGTGACATGGTAATCCACCACAGGGAGTTTGCATTATTATGCATACACACATGTGCCAAGTGTTTCTTTGTAAAAGTTTCTAATACTTCGTAGAACAGTTGTGAGATCACAGCCTTCTTGCCTATCAAGGGGATGGTTAGAGTCTTAATGTTTTCCAGAAGGTAAAGAGATGCCTTATCTGTTTCCTGCAATGTGTCCGAGCTAAGGAGGTGAACCTAGGCTTGCCATACGTCAGGAAAATTCCTCACATGTCCTGATATTCATGTGTAAAAATGGCTTCAGGGGGGAATTTTGGTGGTTTCCTAAAAGAAGCTCAACAACTTTGCAGGTGTCAGGAATTTTTGAAATATGGATTTTATGGCTCATCACCAATGCTATCAACACACAAACTTGGCACAAAATGAAAGTAAGAAAAGACCAGGCAACAAGATGGCGCCAGATGACAGAAGCACTGAGGAGAGCCATACATGGCACATGAAGGGAATATATATCTGTGTGTGCTGCTGCCCACTAGGGCTGCCTTTCTGAGAAACAGACTGGTCTCCAGGGAGGGAAGCCCATTTTGGGGAGGCAACCATTGGTTATGGGTTGTCACTGGCAGACTGGCCCTGACGGGAACCACGAAAGGAAAGTCACTTCATGGGGGCTATCTTTCAAGGTGTGGTGAGGGTGAGAGTATTCCCCCATGGGCGATTGGTTGTGGGTACCAGCCAGTGGTGATGGTGGGGATTTTTGTGAGTTAACGTGCAGTCCTGGTCATAACAGAATGCTGTAGGGCTGCATCCCTAGTGAGAACATGGATGCAACTCATGAATGTGATTGGTGGTCATTTTGGTCATTTTGCTTTGCTATATATATCTTTCTTTTGTATTGTTTGGGGGCCATTGCACCAAGAAGTGATATAAAACAAAGTTTTTTTTTGGGGGGGGATTCAACATTGCCCTATAGCAAACTGGTTTAAAACAGTGCAAGCATTTTGGCTTGCCAGATGGAATGATTGCCCCTCTCCTCCCCCCATGTGTTGTTCTGGGGGTTCTCCTGACGCACACCCCAAACCAATCTGGGGCTGAGTGAGGGGTGGAGAAGGGGAAGAGCCCCACTGAGCTAGCCAAAGTCCTTGTGCAGGCTTTCACTAGCAGGACTTGTTAGCTGAATCCTTTTGCTGGATTTTCATTGTTTCCAAAGAACTTTCTTCTGCTCAGGACGGCATCAAACATTCAAGCAGGCTTTCCCAGCAACTTTCCTCCCTCATCTATATTTTGATTTTATACACCTTGCAACTGTACATTTTCTAAAGGCAATGAAATATTCACAAGCTTCCAGGACAGGGTGGGATGCAAATCTCACCAGATAAAAAGGAATAATTATTGCATATCTCATGTTCTCTTTTTATCTAAACATTTCCATGGACCCCATAAGATTCATGCAGGGATGCAGGCACCTCCCCATCTTCCATTCTTCTTCCCTTCCTTCCTTCCTTCCTTCCTTCCTTCCTTCCTTCCTCCCTCCCTCCCTCCCTCCCTCCCTCCCTCCCTCCCTCCTCCTCCTCCTCCTATGTCTCCTTCTTCTTCTTCTTCTTCTTCTTCTTCTTCTTCTTCTTCTTCTTCTTCTTCTTCTTCTTCTTCTCTTCTCTCTCCTGTCCCCCTCAATGAATTAAAGCATGCCTCTCCCTCTCCTCCATCCTCCCCCCCAACCTTACCCCATCTGGTCTTCACACCCACCCAACATCCCATATAGAGGCACTGGGTTAATTAAACCTGGATTAGAATTGTGCCCTATATCTATTATACTTTCATACTAAAACAAACTTAATGGATTTATTTATGCATGGGTAGAGTAGAAATCACTTATGGTTGCTCAATAAAAATGCACCCTACCTGACAGACCTTCTACTTCTGTCCCAAATCCTTCCACAGAATTTGTATAGATACTGTATAAGCAAGCATATCCTCAAATAACTTCTCTGCTAGTATCGGTACGTGTGTGTGTGTAAAAGTTACCTTTGGTGGCAAAACAAATGTTTGTTTACTGGAAGAATCTCACGTCTTATTAGTCACAAAATCATTCTGTAGCTCCCTGCTGCTTTTCAATTTAATTAATCAGTTTTACATAATGAAATTCAAGAAGCCTTGAATTGAATTCACTTTTTAAAAACACACACAGAAACACCCACACTCACACCTGTTTTATCAAATACCTGAACACACTGGGCCCAAATCCAGAGGAATTTGAGTGCTTCTGAGTTCCATTCATTTCTGCGGGGCTGATTTTGGGGGAGTTCACACATTCGCTGGCCTTTGTGTGGGGAACAGAAGTGTCCCGCCGTTTGTAAGGGGTTAAATGTGAGCTGAGCAACAGCTGGGTACCTTCATTTCACAGGATGCCTCCCCGCTGAGAAAGAAGGAACAGGTTGCAGAAATTAAATTACTACATAGCTCTTATTACATACACAATAGTAAACCCCTATGGCCAATGCCTGGCACTAAAGGGAATGCTTGTTCCCCATTCATTTTTGTGGCATTTAGGCAGTTTGAATGTTATGTGTGCAATGTACCCACTTGCAAAAGGAAGTTGAAGTATGTTATGAACACGGGTTTCTACGACATTCACATTTCCTAACTGCTTGCTAGACTTTTCTGTGAAGAACACAGCCACCTGATCCGAGATGTGTGTGCATTTTTCATTGTTCTAAAGACAAATCTATTGGTTCTTGTCTCTTTAGGACTTTGGGAGTGAGAAAGATCTAGACCCTTTACAAAAGGTAGGGAACTTTCTTGGCTCTGCGGTCAACATTCTTTTCAGGGTTGGCCTCAGGGGCCAAATTAGGCAGGGGAGGGACACCCACCTATTATTATTATGACTTATAAAATTTATATATCATGGTCCATGATGTACAAACCCATGAACAGATAACATAATAACAAAATACATAAGAGAATAACAAAAAACAAACAAACCCCACCATGATGTCACATGACTGGCAGGTTGGTTGCTCCACCCACCTATCAAATTCCCTTTTAGGGTTCCCAAACCCCCCCGCCACTGCGGGAAGCAGGACGGCAGGATCCTTAAAATACAGAATTTTCTATCCCAATGGTATAGCAGCAGCAACAGCAGCAGCAGCAGCAGGGGGGGGGGGTGGTGTGAAATGAAGGGAAGAAAGACAGTTATTTCTCCCTTCTGTTTCCCCATCACCACTGCTCCTGCTGCAGGAAGCGAGAGTGAGGTGGGGGAGTCTTTTAAAATGCAGGCTTTTGCTGATGTGTGGTTAGGAGTGTGCCTTATTTCTGAAAAGCAGCAGCGTCCCAACTAAAACAGACTGGTTATCTAAAATGATGGACTACTTCCATATTGCCGAACTAACAGGGAGGATAAGAGGAGATATGGTAGAAAAAGTGAATAAGGAGTGGGCTATCTTTAAGGAATACATCAAGATTTATGTGGAAAAAGTAGAATTTCTGACAGATATTGAGTGAATCCAGAAAATGATTAGAGTGAAAGGAGAGTAAAGTCAAGATAAAAGAAAAGATTAAAGAAAGAATGAAATGCGTTTAAGCTAGTTGGAAAAATAAAGTAGTGTAACAAGAACGGCTGGAAGTCAAGTCACTTGGTGGGTGTTCACGTGTGGGGTAGGTGTGTAGGTATGTTGATATGTACAGTATAGGTAGGTATTATAGAGTAATGTAGGTATGTTTTATGTTATGAAAATAAGGTAGTGTATTATGTATGTGTAGGACGCGGGTGGCGCTGTGGGTAAAACCGCAGCGCCTAGGACTTGCCGATCACATGGTCGGCGGTTTGAATCCCCGCAGCGGGGTGTGCTCCCGTCGTTCGGTCCCAGCGCCTGCCAACCTAGCAGTTCGAAAGCACCTCTGGGTGCAAGTAGATAAATAGGGACCGCTTACCAGCGGGAAGGTAAACGGCATTCCGTGTGCTGCGCTGGCTCGCCAGATGCAGCTTGTCACGCTCGCCACGTGACCCGGAAGTGTCTGCGGACAGCGCTGGCTCCCGGCCTATAGAGTGAGATGAGCGCACAACCCTAGAGTCTGGCAAGGCTGGCCCGTACGGGCAGGGGTACCTTTACCTTTACCTTTATTATGTATGTGTACTGTGTAAATGTATATGTATGTGTTTTATATGTTGATAAAATTTATATTAAAAAAATAAAAATAGGAGTGTGCCGTATTTTCACAAATGAGGAATCGGAACACCACTTTAAGCTCCTAGTTGTTCCTTTGATGCCCTGCCCTTACTTGCCCCACACATAAAGTCTTGTGTGATGTTTGGTCCATGTTGTTGTTGTTGTTAGTCGTTTAGTCGTGTCGGACTCTTCATGACCCTGTGGACCAGAGCAAGCCAGGCACTCCTGTCTTCCACTGCCTCCCACAGTTTGGTCCAACTCATGTTAGTAGCTTTGAGAACACTGTCCAACCATCTCGTCCTCTGTCGTCTCCTTCTCCTTGTGCCCTCAATCCTTCCCAGCATCAGGGTCTTTTCCAGGGAGTCCTCTCTTCTCATGAGGTGGCCAAAGTATTAGAGCCTCAGCTTCAGAATCTGTCCTTCCAATGAGCACTGTAGCTTCCCCCAAATGGCCTTGCAGACCCTATAACCAACCTTCTGATTGGGGGGGGGGCAACTGAAAAAGAGGATGGGGTCAAATATATGACAAGCTTCACCTGCTGAAATCCCCTCTTCTATCAAATGTTTAGGAGTCCTGTCCTCTTTTTCACCTGGTAAGTAGGGTTGGGATTGCAGCACCCAAGGTTTAAAAACTAAAGCATGCCTCTTTGTCTGTGCTCAATAAATCTGTAACCACAGATAAAGGAGCACTTAGATAATGGGTGTATTAATCAGTGAAGTGATCAGGGAAAATCCTCTTTAAAATCTATGGAGATAAATGAATTGTGCCATAATGGAGTAGCCTGAAATCAAAACTTGAATCAAAGCAAGAATAATGATTTAAAGAAATCAGGTTCCCTTTGTAGTTAATTTGCACCCAGTTGTTCAGAAGACACATGAAAGACCTGTGAAAGGAAATTATTCATCGCCACCAGCTAATCTTGAGCAGGGCAAGGGATGTCAAGAATAAACGTTCATCATACCTGACTTTGTAGCTACCTGCTAATCTTTCTTCATTAGCTAAAAAGCCTAAATTAAGTACGGTACGTTTCATCCAAACCTTTGCCTTCCACATTGAAAGAAGGTGTACATGTCTCTACCACATATGTGCTTCTTTTAAACTTATTTAAAACATCTTTATATTGCCCTTCAGTTGAGAATTTATGAGAGATCACAGTGCACAATAAAATAATCAATAGAAGAACAGGGTCTGGTGACTTTCACTGTATCTGAAGAAATGTGCATGCACAAGAAAGCTTATACCCAGAACAAATTTAGTTGGTCTCTAAGGTGCTACTGGACAATTTTATTTTATTTATTTATTTCAATAGAACAACAGTTGGCATCGACGATTTGCTGGAAGAGGTTGTTTCTCCTCCTCCTTAGAGTGACCTCAAATAGCCCCCACTCTGGACCACAGAGCACACAGCATTTATTCACATTCTTTCCCAAAAGATGCACCAGCTCTGTGGAAAGAGGAGTGCATGCAGAATTTTAATGTCCATTTCAAAGGACCATAGGAAGGTGCCTCACACTTAGTCAAACCATTGGTTCATCTAACTCAGTATTATCTACACCAGGGGTCAGCAAACTTTTTCAGCAGGGGGCCGGTCCACTGTCCCTCAGACCTTGTGGGGTACCGGACTATATTTTGGAGGGGAGAAAATGAACGAATTCCTATGCCCCACAAACAACCCAGAGATTTTAAATAAAAGGACACATTCTACTCATGTAAAAACAAGCTGATTCCCGGACCATTTGCGGGCCAGATTTAGAAGGCAATGAAATTTTATAAATATTTTAATATTGAGATATTTGTAGAATAAATTTGGAATAAATTCTTCCAACTTTTCTTCTTCTTTCTCTCTATTCTTCTTTTTTCTTTTCTTCTTCTCTTTTGTTCCTTTTTTATATATGTGTGCTTATCTGAAATATGTATTTATGTATGTATGTATGTATGTATGTATGTATGTATGTATTTGCAATAATTTGCTTATATTTTGTAATAATTATGTTAAATAAATAATAATAAAAAAATAGAAGGCCATTGGACCAGATCCGGCCCCCTGGGCCTTAGTTTTCCTTACCTGGGAAGCTGAAGAGGCAGTAACCCAGCACTAGAGCCACTTCTTTGCCAGCAGCAGAAGTAGTAGGGTGAGTGGGACACCCGTGAGGTGTCTTTGGCTTCTGCCATCTGAGGCGGCTGCTTCACCCTGCCACATGGGAGGGCCAGCCCTGCAAGGATTGTGGGACCTGCATGCAAAACAATGATGCTGGGGCCTTCTGCAAGTGAATGCTCTACCATTAAGGTACCGACTCTTCCTCCTTCAGGGAAACTACCATACAGTGATAAAAATGAGTCAATATGTTTGAGCTGAGTGACACAGCTCATAAACTGAAAATGCATCCGTTTTCTCAAAGGTGTGACATGTGCTGCTTATAATATGATTCAATGCTGTACTTTTACCAGAATAATTCCTCTTTATTTCCTGCCTTCTCCACCCCTCTGCCCGCCTTCTGGTCAGCCCCATGCAGCATTTCAAACCAATTTCACAAGCAAAGCAGGACTGGTAAAAATCCAGACAGTCACCAACGGAAACTTTGTAGTTCTAACATTTCAGGGAAATGTTTGTAGCACCGTGAATGTATTATATACAAAAAAGGAAAGTGAAACGTCTCTAGATTTCTGAATTATTGATTTGCCCAATTCCCTAAAGATCAATGCAATCAAAATTTTAGAAGTATTTTTATAGACTTATGTAAGTGAACAACACACTGCTACCGGCTGGTGTTAATACGGTGCTTTGTCAGTGTTCAAATGCACTTCACAGAGAAATCCTTACAACAACATAATAAGGTAAGATGGAATTCCTAAGAACAGGTGCTGCCATACTAAAGGATTGATTTCTCATAACTGTGTCAGCAGTGGCATAGCTTCATGCTCCAGCACCGGTGGTGGTGGGGGGCAGAGAGTAGGTGGGGGCGGGGCTGGCAAGTGTCCCAGGGGTGTGGTGTGCCGCCCGTAGGGGCATGGCGCTCGTCCTGGGAGCGTGGTGCATAGCTGTCAACATTTCCCTTTTTTTAAGGGAAATTCCCTTATTCCGAATAGGATTCCTCACAAGAAAAGGGAAAAGTTGACAGCTATGGCATGACGTGTCGCCTATAGGGGCATGGCGGCCAGCGCAGGCGGGGGGCAGCCATGATGGCACCCCGCCGGGATCGTGCTTCCGGGGGCGGTGCGCTCCCCCCGCATGCCTCTTCTTCTGCCAGTGTGCGCCTAGAGTATTGTGTGGCTCTTGTAACAATGCAAGTTCTGCAGACTGAAACAGTTGATTTGGCACATATGGGATAAGCCATTCCTCTGCAAGTAAACTGGCTCCAAGCCATTAAGGATTTTCTATACCAACAATAACAGCTGGAACGTGGCCCAATAACAGATCAGCAATTAGTGCAGATCTCTGAGTAGCGGTGTAATGTGGTGGCAGGATTTCACTCCTATAAGCTTCCACGCTGCAGCATTCTGCATTAACTGCAGTTTCCCAGCATGAGGTAAACCCCAGATTGCAGTAATCCAATGACTGACAACATCTCCTGGTCTAGAAATTCCCCTCCCACAAACACATTTTTTAAAAGGACACTAAGTGTCAGGGTCCTGCCAATCTAGCAGTTCGAAAGCACGTCAAGTGCAAGTAGATAAATAGGTACCGCTCTGGTGGGAAGGTAAAAGGCATTTCCGTGTGCTGCTCTGGTTTGCCAGAAGCGGCTTAGTCATGTTGGCCACATGACCTGGAAGCTGTACGCCGGCTCCCTCGGCCAATAAAGCGAGATGAGCGCCGCAACCCCAGAGTCGGTCACGACTGGACCTAATGGTCAGGGGTCCCTTTACCTTTTAAGTGTCAGGGACTCGGCAGAGGAGGAATGGTGGAGACTGCCTCCCCATCCTGATCCTTCCAGGGAGGAGAGAGAGGAAGACGGTATAGATTTACAACACTGGTTTGCGGGAGGACACAGCTCAGAAGCAGATGAGGGGGAAAGTTGGGAAAGGCAGAACTGGAGCAGCAGCTGGCTGACACGGTGTCTTTAGAAAGCATTCCAGAACCTGGCGAGCCTTAAAAGTAGGAGAGCAAAGAGCTCAAAGACAAAGGGCATGTAGCAGCACCGGTAGAGGAGATGAATGAGGAAGTGGGAGAGACGGGGGGGTGGAGATTCACTCAGGACATTGTCATTATCCTAGAGACTGGGTTCTATACCCTTTCTCTGTAATATTGAAATAAAAAAGGATGGTAAGAAACTTTCCCTTGTCTTTATATTTTCCTGGGCAACCAGCCGGAAGCTGCTGACAACATCCTGACACTAAGGCTACATGGGCCTCCAGTGACAAAGCTGAATCTAGAAGCACCCTCAGACTGTGTACAGACATACAGGGTGTGTGGGGTTGTTTGATTGCTGATGGCTCCAAGTGCAGCTGGCACATATGCTGGGTTTGCACCCCCCCCAGACCACGACTGGCCAGTTTGAACAAAAAACTGAGCAGGCTACCTCTTGAGCCACTGCAGCCAGCCAAGGTCAATGATGACGTCAACTCATCTGAATCAGGAGAGGCTGTGAAAGCTCTGGATTAGTGTCTGAAGACAGTGGTGGACTAGAAGAGGGCCAATAAACTGTGCTTGAATCCTGGGAAGATGGAGGATCTTTGGGCGGTTTCAGTGTTCAGGAGGCAGACAAGTCAGATATTTGGAATCAGGTCAGACTCTCTTTGAAGGAGCAGGTCCATAGCTTGGGGATACTCCTGGACACATCTCTGTCACTCATAAGACCTAAGGGTATTCAGTGGTCAGGAGTCCCTTCTACTAGCTCGGTCTGGTTTACCAGCTTTGACCATTCCTGCACTTGAAGATAGATAATTGCAACATTGTGGAGCTGCCCTTTGCCCTGGTTTGAGAGCACCAGCTGCTGCAGAATGCTGCAGCCATATAGAATCTGGCAACCATCGTTAAAACATCTGTATCAATTTACAAAGCCCTGAACAACATAGGTCCAGGGTACCTTAGGAACCACCTGAGCCCTTAAACTGCAGGTTTATCACTAAGATAATCTACAAGAGTGTCCTGGTCATCTCTCAGATGGGTGAGCCTCATCTGATAGTAGCATGAAACTGAGCCTTTACTGTCACTGGACAGCATTCTGTGGAATGCTCTGCCAATGGAGAACCATCAGGTGCTTTCTGTTTTTAACCTTTAAACATCTGCTGAAAGCTTTTCTATGCTGCTGCCAAGTTAATGCAGTCAATTAAGAAAACCTATTTCAGTAAGAGTTAATTGATGATCTCTGATATTAAATTTTATGTGGTTTTTATTTTATGTTTGTAAATTGCTTTGACTTTTTAAAGTAAATAGCAGTATACATTTTTTAAAAGAAAGAAAGAAAGAAAGAAAGAAAGAAAAAACCCCATATGATTCTATTATGTAAAAGGCTTATGAAAGGCAGGCTAGGTCACTCAGGAAAGAGTTAATTTGTGAAAGCTACTTCTGAGCAGTTGCTTGGTAACTGAATTTTGCACACAGGCCCACCAGAAAGGCCACGATAGTTGCCTAGGTTGTGATCTATTGCTTATAACTTAATACATATTCTCAAAGAGCTTTGGCTGGATTTAAGTCAGACTGGAGCTGTTTGAGGGCATTTTTTAAAAAAATATATATAAAAGTATTTTCTAGGGGTTTAACTGATTTTTCAGTGCTGGGTGTGTGCTACAACTTTTTTGCTTGCTCTCTCACATTTCCAGCAAGGCTGCTTCAGTTGATCTGTTTTTGCTTGTGTTGCCTACTGCTGTAAAATCCAACAAAAATGAGGAGCGCACAAAAGTAACTGGAAACAAAAACAAAAGGCAATGAGAGATACAACAAGTGGATTATTGATCCAGCATGTTTTGGGCCCTAATTGCAAAAGATATCCATAACTTCAGATCTGAAGCCTGCATTACATAAAATAAATAATAATAATGGGTTTTAAATATATATATATATCTCCCAGACAACACAAGAAGAGCACTTTGCTCCCCACATTCAAAACAAATTTTGTTCTCTTTTTCTAATCTGGAATGATTTTTTAAATGTATCATTCAGTTCTGCAATTATGCATGTTTTTAATTGATTTTCTATTTACCTGAAGAAGGGCCAGTAGGGTCTGAAATGCACTGGATCAATAAACCACTTCCAAGTCTTTTTGTTTTTCTTCCCATTGTTTTAAAACCCAAATAAAGGTACTTTGGTTTTGATTTTGAGGGGAACTACATCACTGTGAAAGTGGCAGGACCAGAGCTATCAGACAGTCGCCCAGGACCTCCTTGGTCCAGCTATCTGCACACTGGGTGCTCAAAGCCCAGTAAGTGAGGTGCTGGGCTTTGGGAAGGAGCCATGAGGCTCAGACAGGGTCTAGAGTCCTCTCACCTCCTCCCCAAAGCCGAGTGAGCACTTTCTCTCATCTCCCTCTGACCATGCATTGTCATCCCACCCCCAATCCTCCCCAATTTTGAGCCTTCTTCCCTTGGGGGTTCCTTTTGCGAGGGGGTTTCCCCAGCTGGTGCCTCTCACCATTCCTCTGCATGACAACAAATTAGGAGAGAGAACACCCTTTTGTGGTTCCTTACAATTCCATGGGCCTCTGCTTTCAAGGGGCCAGCTATGTCAACACATCCCAAATCAATATCCCTCTTGTTGGATGTTTGCTGTACTGAATTCATACCTATGAAAGTCAATGGAAAGTACAGAAATATGAGCCATCTGTGCCACTGTTTATCCAATCCCTCATTTGGCTATCTCCCTGTGCTTTTCTCTGTGACTGAGATGCATACCACAAAATAAAAATATGCCATGCCCTTCAGACTGAATAAAGAGGGACTTAACAGGACAAATTATAGCAACAGCTAATGACTATAATAGTTCTCAGACTTTTTTTTAAAAAAATCCATGCTTAATGCTTTGTAATTCCCAAATGAAAGCATTTATGGCATTATAGTGCCTTAATTAAATGGCAAAACAAAAACCTTTAATCATGGTTGAAGTTAACTGAAAACACCAGTTGGGAGGGGCAGGATGAAGTAGGAGAATACATAAGAAAGAGAGGAAGGGAGAGGAGATGGAAAAACGTTAACTGTAAGAAATGGAAATTCTCTTGCTACCCGTTGAACTGTCTCTAGTTGTTTTTTTTAAAAAAAGATCCTTTAAGTGTGTTTGATTTTTGCACATGTACATTAAAAAGTGTATATTGAGGATGTGCCATGTATTCTCTGTTCCAACAGCATCCCTAATCTCAAGTCACCATGTTCTCAGCTTGATAATTTGAGAACCAATGTGGTGAAGCTGTTAGATTCTTGACCCAGGACCTGGCAAATCAGTATGCCACTTTTAGGTCCTTGTAGGAAAGGTTGGATATAAATTAAAATAAATAAATAAATAAAGCTTTTTAGTACATACGGTGATCCATGAAAAGGCTAGCAGAATTGGGAGTTTTGAAAACCTGGAATCAATGGATAGCTGAAAGGCGGTAGAAACATTGGGGGGGTTCTGCGGTATGTGAAACATGAACTCCTGTGAAGGGTAGGAAGGCTTCCTGAAACTTCCTATGGCAATTCCAACAACCTGACAAGTTGAATCAGAGGTAGCTGCTTTGCAGATAATTCCCTTTATGGCTGCACATGAACAGAAATGAGCATTGCTGGTAGTGATTCCAATATAATTATTTCTTTATGTCTTAAACATTTTATATCCAGCAATTTATGCCTCATTGATGGGAACTCCAAGGAACTGAATGAAAATTCAATAGAAACAAAGCCATTTATTTATTGTTATTATTATTTAAATTTCCCCACTGCCCTTCATCTGAGAATCACAGGGCGGCTTACAATACAAAACCACAAAATTACATACCCTAGTAACAAACAAAAACTGTACGCCATAGCATTATGATTTATTACGATTTAAAAAAATGATATAAAGAGAGTATGCCAAATTGGCAATTTCAGGTTTGTTGTTTAGTAGTTTAGTCGTGTCTGACTCTTTGTGACCCCATGGACCAGAGCACGCCAGGCACTCCTGTCTTCCACTGCCTCCTGCAGTTTGGTCAAACTCATGTTAGTAGCTTTGAGAGCACTGTCCAACCATCTCATCCTCTGTCGTCCCCTTCTCCTTGTGCCCTCAATAATTTCAGGGTTATTAGTAGTCAATCCAGTAGGAGGTTCCTACTTCTTTCAGAGGATTTCCAGGTGAGCTCCCAAGCTATCAAACAGAACAGTTAATAAAGAGATGAGACGAGAGATTGAGTTGAATTTTGTCACCTGTGGCCCTTTTATGGATACAGGTGGTTGTTGCTGTTATAGCTCACCATTCCTCTCAGGGGAGTCTAGATTGGGCTATGTTCGCGTTAGTTACCAATTTAATTTATATCCTGTTTGCATATATTGTACAGTTGTTGTTGACCTTTTTCAGCTTCACTGTTTGCCTTGTTTTCCTTGTGATTCTATCTTAATGCATTTATTGCATTTTGAATTTTCTCTCTGAGCCAGCCAGCCAGCCACCTGAGATGCCCATTGCCAGGCAGAAAGCTGGCACATAAATCTTTTAAATGGATTGATTAGCTGTGCAGTCCCAGGCATCTTTAATCAGTCCTGTGCCAAACCCTGCTGTTTCTGGTGAAATCTTCATTCCGTGGGAAATAGGTGCTCATTTTGTCTGCCTCTTTTTCAAAGAGTCTGCGAACATGGTAAATTTTTAAGAGGAAAGGGGCAGGGATGTGGACCCTCAGCCCTCTCTGTCTGGCCACATCCTCTCTTGCCAGGCAAAGGAGATCTGCTGTGCATCCTCCTTGAGCGATTTGACCTGCCTGGAAGGTGTCCTTGAAACGTGATAATGCTTCAGACTCACCGCCACCAGATGGAGGAAAGGGAGGGTGTGTGAGTCTGTGTAGAAACATTTCTGCTATACAGTGGTGCCCCGCAAGACAAATGCCTCGCAAGACGGAAAACCCGCTAGACGAAAGAGTTTTCCGTTTTGGAGGTGCTTCGCAAAATGAATCTCCTATGGGCTTGCTTCGCAAGACGACAATGTCTTGCGAGTTCCTGCTGGTTTTTTTCCCTCCCCCCCTTTTTCTAAGCCGCTAAGCCGCTTATCAGCTGATACGATCAGCAGATAAGCCGCTAAAAGCCGCTAAAAGCCGCTAAAAGCCGCTAATAGCGCTAATCCGCTAATCCGTCAATGGGCTTGCTTTGCAAGACGAAAAAACCGCTAGACGAAGAGAATCACAGAACGGATTCTTTTCGTCTTGCGAGGCACCACTGTATAAAGGTAAACTCTACATTCATTGGTCCACATGAAGGACATAAGAACATGATAAGAACCTGCTGGATCAGTCACTGGTCCATCTAATTCAGCATCCTGGTCTCACAGTAGCCAACCAGATGCCTGTGGGAAACCTGCAAGCAGGAGTTGAGCACAAGGCCGTACTCTCCTCCTCTGGCATCCAGCAAATGGTATTCAGAAATATTACTGCCTCCAACTATGGAAGCAGAGAACAGCTACTGGGAGGTAGCCTCTGGAGGACTGCCCAGAAGGAAATGTGGGCCTCACTCTGAAAAAGGTTTCCCACCTGCTTTGGAATTTGCCTACCTTTGGAACTGAGCCAGGTTTCATTCTCAAGAGGTTCTGCACTCATTTTTGGTGAAGGAGGAATATAGGAAGCTGCTTAATCCTGGGCCATCTAGCACATACAGTGTTTTACGCTGACTGGCAGAAGCTCTCCAGAGTTCCAGACTGGGAATCTCTGAAAGACCTGGAGATCTCAGGGATCGAAGCTGGGACTTTCTGCATGAAAAGTGGGTGCTCTACCAATGTGCTACAGGCACCACTCTCAGAGGTAATTGTATGGGTGAAGCGTTTACATAGGGGCAGCCATGCTTGTTCTGCACCATTCCCTGTGAGAGTGACAGAACATTATCATGTCCCATGGCTCCCAGGGGACTCGCTCTACTTTATTCAAAGTGTGCAATGGGCAAGTGGTCCCTAGACTGGCCTCTCCAGGCTGCGGATGCTTAATAATAATAATAATAATAATAATAATAATAATAATAATAATAATAATTTATTATTTGTACCCCGCCCATCTGGCTGGGTTTCCCCAGCCACTCTCGGCGGCTTCCATAGAAACCAAAAATGCACTAAAATATCACAGATTAAAAACTTCCCTGAACAGGGCTGCCTTAAGATGTCTTCTGAATGTCAGGTAGTTATTTATCGCTTTGACATCTGATGGGAGGGCGTTCCACAGGGCGGGCGCCACTACCGAGAAGGCCCTCTGCCTGGTTCCCTGTAGCTTTGCTTCTCGCAATGAGGAAACTGCCAGAAGGCCCTTGGCGCTGGACCTCAGCGTCTGGGCAGAACGATGGGGGTGGAGACGTTCCTTCAGGTATACTGGGCCGAGGCTGTTTAGGGCTTTAAAGGTCAACACCAGCACTTTGAATTGTGCTCGGAAACGTACTGGGAGCCAATGTAGGTCTTTCAAGACCGGTGTTATGTGGTCTTGGCAGCCGCCCCCAGTCACCAGTCTAGCTGCCGCATTCTGGATTAGTTGTAGTTTCCGAGTCACCTTCAAAGGTAGCCCCACGTAGAGCGCATTGCAGTAGTCCAAGCGGGAGATAACTAGAGCATGCACCACTCTGGTGAGACAGTCCGTGGGGAGGTAGGGTCTCAGCCTGCGTACCAGGTGGAGTTGGTAGACAGGTGCCCTGGATACAGAATTGACCTGCGCCTCCATGGACAGCTGTGAGTCCAAAATGACTCCCAGGCTGCGCACCTGGTCCTTCAGGGGCACAGTTACCCTATTCAGGACCAGGGAGTCCTCCACACCAGCCCGCCCCCTGTCCCCCAAACACAGTACTTCTGTCTTGTCAGGATTCAACTTCAATCCATTAGCTGCCATCCATCCTCCAACCGCCTCCAGGCACTCACACAGGACCTTCACCGTCTTCACTAGTTCTGATTTGAAAGAGAGGTAGAGCTGGGTATCATCTGCGTATTGATGGACACCCAGTCCAAATCCCCTGATGATCTCTCCCAGCGGCTTCATATAGATGTTAAAAAGCATGGGGGAAAGGACGGAACCCTGAGGCACCCCACAAGTGAGGGCCCAGGGGTCTGAACACTCATCCCCCACCACCACTTTCTGAACACGGCCCAGGAGGAAGGACCGAAACCACTGTATAACAGTGCCCCCAGCTCCCAGCCCCTCTAGACGGTCCAGAAGGATGTTATGGTCGATTGTATCAAAGGCCGCTGAGAGATCCAGCAGAACTAGGAAACAACTCTCACTTTTGTCCCTAGCTCGCCGGAGATCATCAACCAGCACGACCAAGGCAGTTTCAGTCCCATGATGAATCCCGATTGGAAGGGATACAAATGGTCCGCATCCTCCAGGCATGCCTGGAGTTGTTCAGCAATCACTTGCTCAATCACCTTGCCCAAGAATGGAAGATTTGAGACTGGGCAATAGTTGGCCATACTGGCCGGGTCTAAAGATGGCTTTTTAAGAAGCGGTTTAATGACCGCCTCTTTCAGCGGATCTGGGAATGTTCCCTCACAGAGGGAAGCATTCACCACCCCGCAGAGCCCATCGCCCAGCCCTTCCCAGCTTGCTTTTATTAGCCAGGATGGGCAAGGATCAAGGAGACAGGTGGTTGGTTTCACGTGTCCAAGCAGCCTGTCCACATCCTTGGGGGTAATGGATTGAAATTGATTCCATGCAACTTGACCAGGCAGAGCTCTAGCACTCTCCCGCCCCAGCCCTGCTCCCACGGTGGTGTCTAGCTCCTTCCGAATATGAGTGATTTTATCTGCAAAAAACTTTGCAAAATCATTGCAGGAGATCTTGGGGTCTTCAGCTCGATCACTGAACTACAGGCCTTCGGGTGCATCTGTGAGCAATTCCCCCTGCTTTCTTATAACGTAAGGAAGCTTGCTTGCCAGGAACATTGCCGGTGCCAAATGACTTCATCTCCGGTGAGCCTTGGATATGCGATTCCTGTTCTGGGGAAACATCAGCTTGTTGGTTTCTGTTTGTTGTGCGGCAACAGCTTGACTTCTTTATGCCAGAGCAGCAGGTGCCAAGTTAGTTAACACTTGTTCAGTGGAACAAGACAAAACAAAATCCTCCCAGGACTTGAGGCTGGCTGCGGTTTTTCCGAATCACAGCATTATGCTTCTGCAGCAGGTCTCTCCTCCCATTAGCATTTGCAAAGCAGCAGCTGGACTGTCCCTGGAACAATTGAGGAAATCGTATTCTCAGGCTCTGGGCGGGCTTAGCCAATTCCCCTTAGTGGTATGCCCTGGGAATGGTATAATCAGGAAGAAACTCTGCTCTTGTTTAATGGAAAGAAGGGGGTGTGTGAATCCAATGTAGCAGCACTTTAAATATAAAATATGCAAACATTAAGTAATCATTGAACAAATCCTTAATTTGAAGGTAATAAGAGACAAGTTAATCACAGTTAAGTGCTAGAATGATAGCAAAATAATCCTTGTTTCTGTTTACAAAGACACAGAACACTCCTGCCTGTGAAAGAATGACAGGCTACTAAAGTTGAACTAATATTGAGGGCAGCTCTACATGATATATTCAAAGCATAATGAATGCACAAGACTTCAAGCACAAGACTTCCCCCAAGGAATCCAGGAAATGTAGTTGCCCCTTCATGGAGCTACCATTGCCAGCAGTTTAAGCATGGACTGAGCAACATGTTAAATGCCTTGATTTCCTTTGTTTCTTAATAATGGTAAAACAGGCATGGCAACTTTGATCACACATGACTCTGGATGTGTTGATCTGTTTGCAGGTAGGCTAGGGAACCTTTTGTACTGGGAGCTTGTAAATGTTCCAGATCCACAATGTTGAGAAACTAGGGACCCGAGCCAAATCTGTAGCAGTGTTGCGTCTTTCTTTGTGAAACAAAAGCTCTCCTCTAATGTTCTGAAGGAATTAGCAAGAGCATTGGGGTCATGATGGGGAGACGAAAAGGTAATTCTGAAATCATAGAACACAGCAAGAGCCAATGCTGCTCAGAAGATATATTTCTGTATGTATGTTTTTTAAAAATCCATTGAGGAAGAGGGGTATTTTATTTCTGGTTCTCTAGGATCTCAGAACATAAAGAGCAACACTTGGGAAGGTGTGGCAACCAAAACCAGTGTGGCTGCCTTGGTTATCTTCCCCAGAGTGGAAAGTTGAAACCAACACTGGATCCAGAATAGTCTGAGTCTGGATATTCCAATAAGCACCTACTCCAATATGAATCTTCCCATAGTTTATTTCCTAGTTGCAGAGCAGGTTCCAGAAGGAGGTACTTGCAGTGGGGAAGACTTCTGCTTGGCCCCTTGGCACTACTGGTACGAGGTCCCACAGTGCTCCATCTTTGTCTTCCTTAGATCTATATGAAGCTTCTGGATTAGATCATCAAGAGATTCAGGAGTGAAGTCTCAAAAGTATGTTGATGACCCTGAGCTCTACTACTTATCAGGTAAGGCCACTGAAGTGCTGAACTGGCTTTGTAATGGGTTAGTTGAGGGTCAATGAGAAAATGGGCTGGACATGGGTCAATAAACTGAAGCTCAATCCTGACATTATGGAAGTACTGTGGTTCAATGATTGCACTGCGATCAGGAAAGAAGAGGGCAATTTGGGAAGATGGCATTTAGCTGGTTATTCCCATCCATGCTCCTACCCAAGTCACGTGAGATTGCGGAGCCCAAAAGACACACTTTTCCAGGGCCATGCTCACACAGCTTCCCAAAACATGCACTTTGAAGTGCTGTGCAAGATCTTGCTCCCCCCAAGCACTTTTTTTCAGGCAAGATCACAATACCCAAAATGGCTGCCGTGCTCTTGTGGGAGAAAATGGGGTGTGTTGTTTCTTTGGGGACAATTGCAGGGTATGATGTACGTCATCTTGATCTTAGAGGAAAGTATGGGATATAAATGTGATAAGTAAGTAGAGATAATCAGGTCTTGGTCTTGTCAGTGTCTAGATAGGTGAGTGTCTGGAACCTACAAGATACTGAGTCAAGCTCAGTATTTTCTACCCTGACTGGCAACAACTCTTCTGAATTTCAGACAGGGGCTTTCCTCAGCCTGGAGAGGCCAAGGGATGAAGCTTGGACCGTCTACATGCAAGGCTATACCACTGAGCTATGATGTTTCCTTCTGCTCAGAGTTTCTAGAGAGATCCAGTATGTGTGCTGTTTTACGGACTCTAATTCTGAATCTCTAAGGCTGGCAGTTGCCCATGTTTGGCATTAGTAAATATTGCCACAAGGAAAACAGCAGGGTCCCTGCGTTGCTCATGAGGGGACCATTATAATATTTTTTTGAACTCTTGTTAGCAAACTGTCATATTATACTTGTCATTCTAATGTGTCTGTACATATTAATTATAGCCCCAAAGAGAAAACATTTTGTTCATTGTAATTGTAAGGGCCTCTAGTTTTCACTTCTGTGTAAAAGAAAGGGAGAGAGGGAGAAAGCCCTTATAGCCATTAGATTGGTTTCATTATACTGTGTAGAGAATGATTATGCTGTGTCCAGAATGAATGCCCTATAAAATATAACAGCAATTACAGCAAATTACGTTTGTTGGCAAAAACACACACACACGAAATCATAAAATATTTTTTAAGCTGGGCAACACGCAGAAGATGCAGGGCACAGAATTCACAGTGAGATGCAAAGCCTCCAAACTTCTCTTCCCTCTCCATGGTGCTGGAACAGACAAGAGTGACTTCCACAAAGGGCTATGAAGAGCACGACACAGTCCATGGCTGAGTTAAGCAAGTGTGAAGCCTTGTACCACTACTAAACACCACGCACACCATTAATTTTAAAGCACATTCCGACTACCAAAAAATTCTGGGAGCCGTAGTTTACCACTCACAGAACAGCAGCTCCCAGCACCCTTAACAAACTGCATTTCCCACGATTCTTTGTTCAGGTGCTTTAAATGTGTGGAGTATAGTCAGCCTTACTCCTAAGTACCTGTGCTCAGGATTGCAACCTCGAGCTCAACTGGTTGGATCCAGTCTAACAGCGCAAGGCTAAACCATGCCTCCTCAGAAGTAAGTCCCACTGAACTCATGTGCAGAAGGCTAGTATGTTGAAAGGGGTCTTGGAGCCATGCATCCCCCCCCACTCCCAAAGTCACACTGCTTGTCATCTTCCTGCCATCATGTTGAGGTCAACATCTGTAGCAGGGAGACTTTTCTATACTCAGAGCTCCCTGTGTGATGTAGAGCTCTGATTAGTCAGTCTTCAAAATCATGGGAGGTTCCAGCAATGGTCAGGCTTATTAACCTCAACCTGATGAGGACAAAGATGGAGGCAGCTGGAAGGGCAATCTTTTCCACCTGCCTTGCTACACCCCATGCCTGGGGGGCAGGATGTTTTTTGCTGCTATTTGGGTGTTTTGTATTTTATCATTAAGCATTGTTTTAGCCTTCATCAACATGAGATGTTTGTCTGCCCTGTTGATAGTAACACAACTTTTTGTTCAAATTGTATTCTGTGTTGCAGTGGATAATGCAAATCAAATCAAAATCAACCAAATACAGGTTATAGCTAAAAGCATCTGCAAATGAATTATGTTAAAATGTTCTGTTCTGTATGTTGTTGTGGGTCACTCGGAGCATGATTCTACCATTGAAATGTGGCAAACAAATAAACTCATGGTCTTTCCCTCTACATGCAAGTAACGCAGAGAGGGCTTTATTTATGCTTCAATGCTAAAGATAAAAAAGGGTAAAGGACACCTGACAGTTAAGTCCAGTCGCAAATGACTCTGGGGTTGTGGCACTCATCTCACTTTACTGGCCATGGGAGCCAGCGTTTGTCCGCAGACAGTTTTTCCGGGTCATGTGGTCAGCATGACTAAGCCGCTTCTGGCGAAACCAGAGCAGTGCACGGAAACACCGTTTACCTTCCCACCAGAGCGGTACCTGTTTATCTGCTTGCACTTTGACATGCTTTCAAACTGCTAGGTTGGCAGAAGCAGGGACTAAGGAATGGGAGCTCACCCCGTTGTGGGGATTCGAACTGCTGACCTTCCGATTGGCAAGCCCTAGGCTCAGTGGTTTAGACCACAGCGCAACCCGTGTCCCTTCAATCCTACAGCTTACAATCCTAAGCATGTCTGCTGAGATGTGAGAGGCACTCTTTCTCCAATGGGACTTATTTCCAAGTAAGTATCTTTTTAAATATCTCTGCAGACATGCTTAGTATCTCTGCAGTATCTCTGCAGTAGTATCTCTGCAGACTTGCTTAGGAATGTATTGTTAGTCACTGGCAGGTTGAAAGTCAGAAGGCAGGCAGATGCAGGTTGGTTGACGAAAGACTGAGGTTGGTGGAGCTGTGATCTGTTCACTCTAACAGAGCAACCCCCACTGCTTTCAGAGATGCTGCAACCCATTCATGAATTTCTCAGAATCTCGTTCGTAGTAAGTGACCATTCCTTCAGTCCATTGTTAAAAAAATACCGGCTGTGCTTCCCTATCCCATGCTGTTCTTTTGGCCTTCAGAGTGCATTTTACAGTGAAATCCTGTTACCCCTCCTAAGCAACCCCCCGCCCTCAAAATCATTACAATCCTTCCACTGCTGGATTGAATCACAAGCTTACCAGCTATTGCACAGAAAGGTTAATGAGTCTTTGGAGGCATGCATTTTTCATAAGGCTTTGGGTGAGTTGGGAGCCAGCATCTTATATACAATATTTTATTCATTAATTATCAGATGTTTACACATATTAAATATTGATAATATTCTAAAGCATGAGTAGCTGTCACTTCAGCAGCCCCATTCAGATACAAATGAGAAAGATATATACACTCTTACATAGGAATTATGTTGATTTATTTATTATTCTGTTGCTCTTTCTCATGCTAACACTCTTATGTCTGTTCTCCAGTCTCCGGAGCACTGTCCTTTTCTCCAGAAATGCCCCCTTTCTAGTTATTTTTGTCTTTTATGCCAAACCCCTTCCTTC
Source organism: Podarcis bocagei (assembly GCF_964188305.1). NCBI lineage: Eukaryota > Metazoa > Chordata > Lepidosauria > Squamata > Lacertidae > Podarcis > Podarcis bocagei. Next base: position 23,302,676 of record NC_138135.1, read on the forward strand.
TCCTTTCTATCTACTCTCAGATTTTGTTCTCTTATTTACTAACTTTTCTTCCAATTTTGCTTCATTTTCATCTCCTCTGGTAACAATGCATCCCTTTTAAATTCTGTTGGTCTCCATTGAATATGATTATTCCATTATTCATGCATCTTTTTCTTCTTTATCAATCGATGTGCAGATCTTATCTACCATTCTGCAAGGGGATTCGAAACCCCTTACAGATACACAGTTCTCTCCTGGTGCATTCTCTGGCTTTGATGAAACCCATGTATCTTTTCAGGTTTCTTGCTATACTTTCCCAGCTGTAATTTGATGGAAGAGGTCTGAGCTTAATAGATTTGGGTAACTTTTTAAAGTTGCATCTCTGCTGTATGACAGCTAAGCAGAGCCACACAAATGTTTCCTTGAATCTGCAGTTTGGTCTGGAAACAGCTGTAATCAGGGTGATCAGCTACAGCTATGCGTGACAGCTCCTCTTCTCCTTATGAACTATCTAGTTTAACTAACCTGTGCACTGATATTGGAAAAGGGCCATAGCTCAGTGGTAGAGCATCTGCCCAGGTTCAAAAAACAGTATCCCCAGGTATAATAATAATAATAATAATAATAATAATAATAATAATAATAATTTATTATTTGTACCCCGCCCATCTGGCTGGGTTTCCCCAGCCACTCTCGGCGGCTTCCAACAAAATATTAAAATACAATAGTCTGTTAAACATTAAAAGCTTCCCTGAACAGGGCTGCCTTCAGATGTCTTCTGAATGTCAGGTAGTTATTTATCTCTTTGACATCTGGTGGGAAGGCGTTCCACAGGACGGGTGCCACTACCGAGAAGGCAGTCTGCCTGGTTCTCTGAAACTTGGCTTCTCGCTGTGAGGGAACCGCCAGAAGGCCCTCGGCGCTGGACCTCAGCGTCCGGGCAGAACGATGGGGGTGGAGACGCTCCTTCAGGTATACTAGACCGAGGCCGTTTAGAGCTTTAAAGGTTAGCACAAACACTTTGAATTGTGCTCGGAAACTTACTGGGAGTCAATGTAGGTCTTTCAAGACCAGTGTTATGTGGTCTTGGTGGCTGCTCCCAGTCACCAGTCTGGCTGCTGCATTCTGGATTAGTTGTAGTTTCCAGATCACCTTCAAAGGTAGCCCCACAAAGAGCGCATTGCAGTAGTCCAAGTGAGAGATAACTAGAGTATGCACCACTCTGGCAAGACAGTCCGCGGGCAGATCGGGTCTCAGCCTGTGTACCAGATGGAGCTGGTAAACAGCTGCCCTGGACACAGAATTGACCTGTGCCTCCATGGATAGCTTTGAGTCCAAAATGACTTGCAGGCTGTACACCTGGTCCTTCAGGGGCACAGTTACCCCATTCAGGACCAGGGAGTCCTCCACACCTGCCCGCCTCCTGTCCTCCAAAAACAGTACTTTTGTCTTGCCAGGATTCAACCTCAACCTCAATTTCAACCTCAACCTCAATCTGTTAGCTGCCATCCATCTTCCAACCGCCTCCAGACACTCACAGGACCTTTACCGCCTTCACTGGTTCTGATTTGAAAGAGAGGAAGAGCTGGGTATCATCCGCATACTGATGAACATCCAGCCAAAACCTCCTGATGATTTCTCCCAGCGGCTGCATGTAGATGTTGAAAAGCATGGGGGAGAGGACAGAACCCTGAGGCACCCCACAAGTGAGAGCCCAGGGGTCTGACAACTCATCTCCCACTACCACTTTCTGAACACGGCCCAGGAGAAAGGAGCAGAACCACTGTATAACAGTGCCCCCAGGTAGAGCTGTTAATTGATTTTCATGAAGATTTTATAAACAAACAAACAAATCATGATCTGCTGCTAAAATGTGAATAACTGAGTGTGAGATAGGAAAAATGAGAAACTTCATAATCTCCACTGATGTTTCTAAGCCTTGTCTTGGATCCGATGATAAGTTAATGTGAAAATGTTCATGGAAAGAAAGTGTCTCATCCCCTCCTCCTCAGGCAACCCAGCTGCACCCCCCAAAATCTCTCTCTGGAAGGTCAGGGATCCCTCTGAACAATGTAGAAGGGAGACTGATGCAGGGGGAGGAATTGCCCCAGATTGGGTTTGGTTTCTAAGGAAGTTCACAGAATGAAAGTGTTCCCCCAGCAGCCCCTATGCCTGACCCCACATAGTTCAAGAGGCACCCTTGCCCATAAAGGTAAAGGTACCCCTGCCCGTACGGGCCAGTTGTGTCCGACTCTAGGGTTGTGCGCTCATCTCACTTAAGAGGCCGGGAGCCGGCACTGTCCGGAGACACTTCCGGGTCACGTGGCCAGCGTGACGAAGCTGCTCTGGCGAGCCAGCGCAGCACACGGAAACACCGTTTATCTTCCCGCTATAAAGCAGCACCTATTTATCTACTTGCACTTAGGGGTGCTTTCGAACTACCCTTGCCCATAGAAGATGGCTTTTGGGGTGTTTATGTTGCAGATGGCTGTAGAAAGGGTAAATGAAAATGTTCCTTTTACGTAATGGTTAGAGTATTGGGCTATGAGCTAGGAAAGCAGGGTTGTTCAAATCCCCAATGAAGCTCAGTGGGATGGCCGCCTTGGGCCAGTCGCCATCTCTCAGTGTAACCTCCCTCACAGGGTTGTTGTGAAGATGAAATCGGGAGGAGGGGAACCATGTACACCACCTCAAACTCATTGGAAAATAAAGTAGCATATAAATGTAAAAAATAAATAAATACATTAATAGATAAATTTATCTTAAGATACAAACTGTTAATAGTAATGTTCTCTGCATGAGGTGCAATAACAAGAGAAGTCTGTAGATTAGGGAAAGAATTTCCTGAACTTTTGTGCATTCCTATATTTTGTTCTTTCTGGGAGACGCAATCACAAATGCAGGACAGGCTAACATCATGAACAGAATGCTTAAGCAAGCAGATGCCTTGTGGAAATATTCCATCAATTAACCTCTGGTCCAAGTGCAGGTTCTCTGCGCAGCTCCTTGCTATTAAACAATAGATCCTTGTCAGCTGTGTGGCATTATTACTTCTGTGCATATTCCATCCAAAACACACATTTTAACAAGTCATGAGTCAAGAAGAAAGGCTCCTGCAAAGTCACCTCTGAAAAAGCAAGTTTAAGCATTGCATCTATTTCTGGTTTTTAATACTGGATTCATATACGTATGTGTTCAAATCCTCTTATGTGAAACTTAAGCTACATAAGACTATCATCCGAATCCATTGTATGTAACCCTTAAGACCCAGGTTAGTGCAATTCAGTGCATACATGCTAGGGGCTGCCACCCCTTGCAAACTACAGCATGATGACATCATTACAATTTTATTATATAGCCATATATATATATTAATGAACTGTAGGTGTTTTGTGTGAATTTGTTAATATTTTGTATAATTTTAATGGTATAAATATTGTATTTATGTTTATGTTTTTAAATGCATTATAAGTCATTTGGAGACCTTTGAGCAACCAGTGACTAATGTATAATAATAATAATAATAATAATAATAATAATAATAATAATAATAATAATAATGTCCCAGATATTTCCTTATTGGAACTTGCCCCAGAAACCCATGTATCATGGCATAGGCTTTTGGGTCAAGCTCCCATCATTCATTGGGAGGGCATGCAGATGCTACAGAGCAGCAGTTCTCTTGGACTCTACTTCCTACCCCAGAGACATGATGTAATCTGAAAGAGATCATATTAAAGGAAGTCAGGTGTGGGGAGAAGAGAGCCATGATGACATGGGAGACCCACAAAATGTTGGAGTAACTGGACATGAGAAGGAGTTAATTTCCTTCATGAGCTAATCACAGGTGCAAGGTCAACCGAGCCAGTTGCTGTGGCAACAGCCCAGTGCCCCAACTATATCTATGATTAATGTATGTCAACTAATATGGTTGTTTGAATCTGTCTGAGTCTGTTAGTTGTCCAGCATTATATCTTGAGTTTTTTTGAGTTATTTAGAGCAGTGTTTCCCAACCGGTGTTCCGCGGCACACAAGTGTGCCGTGAGACGTTGGCTGGTGTGCCGTGGGAGGGAGGCGGGCGAGTCGGGCGGTGAGAGGCGGCGGTGGCGAGGATCCGCGTCGAGCCGGGGGCGGCTCCGCGGTGGTGGTGCCGAGGTTTCTCTCTCCATTCTCCCCTCACACACACACAGGATCAGCTGACAGGACCCAGCCAATGGGGCGGCGGCGGGGCAGCGCGTGCAAAAGGGAGGAGCGCGAGACAGCGGACGAGGAGGAGGCCGGCATGTCCGGGCAGCAGCAGCAACAACAGCAGCAGCAACTCCCGGCGACGGCTCCTCAAGCCCCGGGCAACCCTACTCCCTCACCGGCCTCGGCCGCCCTCCTGCTCCACCCGCCGCCGCCTCCCCCGCCGCCGCCGGCCACCTCGGCCTCGCCGCCGCCCCCTCCTCCGCCCGATATCGCCGCCACCACCACAACAGCCACCGCCGCCTCAGCTGCCGCCGTCCCTCAGTCCCTCGCTTTGCTGCCTCCTCCCACCCCCAAAGCTTGGAGGTTCCCCGGCAAGGGGGAGGGAAAAAAATTGAAAACTTTCACTTTCGTGCGTCCCTCCCGGCGTGACGCTGCGTGCTGACGTCACGGGGCTGTAATGGTGGTGTGCCGCGAGATTTTTTTCATCAAACAAGTGTGCCTTTGCCCAAAAAAGGTTGGGAAACACTGATTTAGAGCAACAGAGATACTTCATATTTGTATGTCTCTGTACATTTCTGTACCTACCAGAGCCTACAAGCTGGAACTTATTTGTCTGTATATAAATACGTCCAGAGCTGTTTTACTGAGCCTATATCATCTACAACAGTAAAATTTGGACCTTACTCTGCTTCTCTCTGGTGACTAGTACTGCGGTCAAGATCTGAAGGAGCATCTCCACCCCCATTGTTCTACCTGGACACTGATGTCCAGTGCCGAGGGCCTTCTGGCGGTTCCCTCAGAGCAAGAAGCCAAGTTACAGAGAACCAGGCAGAGGGCCTTCTTGGTAGTGGCACCCGCCCTGTGGAATGCCCTCCCACCAGATGTCAAAGAGAACAACAACTACCAGACTTTTAGAAGACATCTGAAGGCAGCCCTGTTTAGGGAAGCTTTTAATGTTTGATGCACTACTGTATTTTAATATTTTGTTGGAAGCCTCCCAGAGTGGCTGGGGAAGCCCAGCCAGATGGGCAGGGTATAAATAATAAATTATTATTATTATTATTATTATTATTATTGTTGTTGTTGTTGTTGTTGTTGTTGTTGTTGTTGTTGTTGTTGTTGTTATGAATGTGTATCTCATATCAAATTCCCAACACAAAACCCTACCATCCTCCTTGGGTTGCTGCTGCCTGAGAAAAACAGACAGATGGTGCAGGTGGAGGCGAGAGCTGAACCTTCTCCTCCACTCCATATGAGGATTCTGAACAATAATGGAGGAGTCAAAGGTGAGGAGACAATAATTCCAGAGCGATAACTTGGCAAAACTGCTGGCAGTTTCCTTCTTTAGCAAATTAACACCACAGATGAAAGGGTAAGACACCTGTGTCCTGCTGCTTGAGTGCCAATTTCAAGACCCCTGATGCTTTAGAAGGACAGTTGTTTATTCACCCTGCAGACTCCAAAACCAACGAAGGAACACAACTTTGACTGAAACATGTAGGCAGGAAAACTGCTGGAACCAAGATATAAAGCAAGCAGTAAATGAATGGAAGGAAAACAGGGTCTGGTTGGAATTTAACTTGGCAGATGTATTTGCATTGCAAAGGGCCATTGCTCAATTCAGAATCAGGGAGTGGAAAATCTCATGCGATCTGTCCTGAGCTTTCAGGAACCAGGCAGATTATCTATCTATCACCATTTAAGTATTCAGGGGAACAAGAACAGATGGGCATTTTTAAGCCATGAAGAAATTGCATGTTCTTACTGTAGCTTTGCTTTTCTCACCTGCTCCCTTTCCTTAAAAATAAATCAATAGTCTGCCACTTTTTGTCTCGTCTTCTCTTCAATAGACTCAGAGTAAGAGAACAATCTTCTGCATGTCTGCTCAAAAGTAAATTGTGCTGTGTTTTCTAGGACTTACTCCTAATTATCTCCAGATAGGATTGCAGCTTTGGGGCCAGTGGGTACACTTGGAAAACTGATAAACTTCTATGGGCACCAGTCACAAAATGACAGTGGAGGGGGTGTGGCATAAAACAAAATGTGCCAAGATCCCATTCAAAAACACAATGCCAGTAACACTTGCTTGAAAGAAAGAAAAACTTTATTCAGGCTAATAGCAGTACAGGTCCAAAATTCAAGATTCCAAGACACATAACTGATGATGCTATACAGCAGGCATAGGCAAACTCGGCCCTTCAGATGTTTTGGGACAACAACTCCCACCATCCCTAGCTAACAGGACCAGTGGTCAGGGATGATGGGAGTTGTAGTCCCAAAACATCTGGAGGGCCAAGTTTGCCAATGCCTGCTATACAGTTACAAAGATGCCATTAAGCTACAAAGAAGTCCTTCTGACTCCCTGATGAGGCTCTGGGCTCCCCAAGAAGGGCAGTAGAATAGGCCAAGAGATCTGCTCCCTCCTCTTTGACATCTGGAGATATAATGGTTTGTAACCTCTCCCCTTCATCCCTGAGTGCCTTCTTTCCAGCCCCTCATCTTTTTTCCTTCCTCCTCCTGTTGCATTTGTGAAATCACACCAGGTGCTTCTGGAGCAGAGGCAGATGAAGCTGAGATATGCATGACATCATGGCTGTCACGGGTAGAAGTGTCTAAAAAGAGGGCCCTATCTCCCTGCCATTATCCACTTCCACCAGCGGGGAAAAGGGACTTAAATCAGCCACCACTGTGCTAGCTCATGGAGAAAAGTTGTTTGTGACTCTCCTCTGTTCAAAATGAATGGGAAAGTGGGTGTCCAATTCAGACACCAAATGTAATGTGACCATGAAAGGCTGAACCAATGCAAACAGGAACTGAGCAGGAAGAGCAAAAGCCTCTCATGCACTGTGGATTTGTGAGGGGATATTAAACATGCTGGTGGTGCTGTGGTCTAAACCACTGAACCTAGGGCTTGCCGATCAGAAGGTTCGAATCCAGCGATGGGGTGAGCTCCATCGTCGTTTGGTCCCAGCTCCTGCCAACCTAGCAGTTCGAAAGCACATCAAAGTGGAAGTAGATAAATAGGTACCACTCCGGTGGGAGGGTAAACAGCGTTTCCGTGCGCTGCTCTGGTTTTGCCAGAAGCAGCTTAGTCATGCAGGCCACATGACCCAGAAAAACTGTCTGCAGACAAACGCCGGCTCCCTTGGCCTATAGAGCGAGATGAGCGTGCAACCCCAGAGTTGTCCGTGACTGGACCTTATAGTCAGGGGTACCTTTACCTTTACCTATTTAACCAAGACTATTCGTAGAGGTGGTATGTTGGTAACCTCTAGGGTAGAGGAAGAAGGCTGAACAGAATACTTATTCATTTCAGTCAGCAATGAGGAATACATTACAGACTCCTCATTGTGCTCAGTTATTATCAATTTAGTTAGACCCTATATGAAGCCACTATCTGTGAACAGAAATTAAACAGAGAAATTGATTATAAAAAAAGCAGCACTGTACTAAGTGTCATCAGAATTTTGGATTACCTCCAGCTGAATAACCATAAACATCTCTCTTTACTACTGTTATCATCCAGGTAAGAGCTACAATTTGATGTACACCGTATCATTTCTGCCTTGAGTGCTCATGCTGGGTTGACATTCAGAATTTAAGCACCATACAAACAATATGTGTAACAAGAACAGCCTTTGGAGGAAGAGTTTGTGAAACGTGATATATTCCCTCTTGAATCTATGATGTGGAATTGTCCCACAATGCTGAAGGTTGCTTATTCCCTCTAAGTCATGGCTTTAAAAACTGTAATGAATCTTCAATGCATTTCTGATTGATTTGAAATTTCCTGGTGTGTGGATCCCACTAACTCTCCACTACAAAAAATGCCTAACTTAAACACGTATAAACCTGTGCTGAAACAGCCTGTACGAATATTGCATAATACATAAATATTTGCTTCTGCTGCATAATTTATTCTACTATAAGTGAGAGAGGGTTGGCTAAAGAGCCATGTTGAGGAGGGGTGGGCAGACTTTAGACTTGTGGGATCTGCTTTTCTTCTTTCCTTTTCCTTGATCCCTGAAATCTACCCACTGGGGCCAAATATCTGCACAATGGCTCAATGGAGCAGATGTACACTTAGACCAGGGGTTGTTAATGTGGCACCCATGGGTGTCCATGTGCCTGCTGAAGGGTTCCCTGACATGACAATTTCCTTCCTGTTGCTTCTTCTTCTGATGAGATTAGACCTGAAAGAAGTGTTCCCTTGTAGTCAGTATAGAAAGTTGTGGTTTGTGCATGGTTTCGTTGTGTGTGCGTGTGGTGCACTCATCAGTTTCTCCAGTTTCCAGTTTCTCCAGTTTCCAGGTCCCCAAAAGGTTGGCAGCCTTAAATATGGGTAAAGGGTACCTCTGAGCACATGTGCAGCCCTCCAGATTTGTTTCCCTAACCATACCTAAGCTCTCAGCCATTCCACACGAAGGTCCACTCCTGATTTTCCCTAAGTAATCTTCAGTCAGGATGCTCTGGGTCTAATAAACCATATTTTCACTGTCTAGAGGTTTCCTTCCTTGTGTTCTTGGACTGCTCCCCCCCTCCTGTCTTTTGCACCTCCAGCTCTAACAAATTAAGCTAAAGTCAGCACATGTAGCAGTGAAATAGTGTCATAAACACGACACTCTCATCTGGAGGGAACATGATGAAAATGCATCTCCTTTCAATAATCCTTCCGTTCTTCCAATAATGGTTGCTTTTGGTTTGTGTGGTGACATAGGTAGGTTTGATGAAGCCGTCACATTTCTCCTACTGTTTTGCAATTAGTAGTTAGGTTTTGCTTAGTGTGCAAAGTCAGGAGAACTTGACCCTGAGTCTGTAATATATTGTATTGTATTGAGATTGATATAGATATAGATATAGAGGAAGAAAAACTTTGCTCTACTCTCTCTGTGCCATGCATAATTTTATAAACTTTTATCATGCTGTCTCTAACTCACCTTTTCTCTAAACTAAAAAAGTCCCAAATGTTGCATCTTCCACCCCCTTGATCATTTTGGTTGCCCTTTCCCGAGCCCTTTCCAAGTCTACAATATCCCTTTTGAGAATCATAACTTATGTCCGGAAATGCTCTGAAACGCTTTGTTTCACTTTTATATCTGAGGAGAATAATAATTGTAAAGGTTCATAATCATCCATTGTATATTTATATATAAAGCAGCTCTGGCCTTTCTCTAAATAGAAGCTGGGAGGGTTTTTTGGGCATTCTATTAATAAAAAAGCAAACTAAACTGGTATTCTTTTTTTGGGGGGGGGATCCTGGAAACTCACTTCAGCTTAATTACAGGGCTCTAAGCCTATTGTTTCAGGCGGTGATAGAGTCACTGCAGGGAGAGTGTTTTTAATTGAAGGAAATGTGGTCATTTTTTGAAACTCTGCCATTAAACTCATGGTTTTAACTAAAAATAAACAACCACCATGACTACAATGTATCGCACCAACATGAAAGAATGAATTAGACTCTCCTGCTTCCCCATGTTAAAGAAACCGTTCCTAATCCTGAGTCACTACGGAAGTGAATAATTCTGGTTATATAAGGAAAAGGGCAAACTCTGAAGAAATACAAAGCATTAAGTACACATCCATTATCTTCTGCTGACTACTCCTCTCTCAACACATTTGAAGATAAATAGGCATCTTACAAAGGTGGCACGAAATGGAGGTGGGGAAACTATTGGAAAAAAGAGAGAGCAGTCAGGACTAGTTCAGCTGGTCTCTAGCCCTCTGCAGCAGGAGAGAGGAGAAGCAAGACTCATTCCATCAGCAGTGTTGAAGGACCAGCTCCATCAGACCCCTCTTGTCCCTGAACTGTTTCCATTCCAGCTGGTCATTCTGAGAACTACTGTTTAACTTTAATAATTGGTGCCTGAGTTTGCTTGTTTTCTTCTTCCATCCCCGATCATTTCCCCTTTTGTGCCATGTCTTCTAGAACCCTGCAGGCAGAAACTGTCCTGTTTTAATTGATTGCATACAAGCCATCCTGGGAGCTTTTTTTCACTGAAGAGCATGTTCTAAATAAAAAATTGATACATGGATGTTAAAAATAAACTACATACAACTACTTGGAATGACAAGTTCAGGGAGTGGTCGTCATTCCAGAAGCAGTGAAGAAGCCAGAGCCCTTGATCTGCCACTGATATAGTTGGCTCCCTGCATAATGTGGTTGTGACATCACAAGAGCTTCTCGAATATACTGTTTGTTCCCATAACAAAAAGTCCCTGGTAAAAAGAAGGAACTAAAGGGGGGAAATGACATAGATCTTCCCTTGTGTGTCTTTGATATTTCCCCAAATAAACGAATGCATTTCATTTCAAGTGGGAATGAATTAAGACCAAGGTAATCTTAAGACTGAAAACCACCAAGAATTCAATGGACAAATCCTGCATCTATGTTTTTGTGCAAGGAACAAGTAAGATCAAGTACTTTCATTTGAGACTAATTACCATTAATTTTGTAGAAGCCGAGAGCATGTTCCCTTTTACAAAGCACTTCCTTCCCACAAGAGTGATGCTCCACAGCCTCTTTAAAACCTAGAAAATGAAGACAATTGTAAGGCAGGGATGGGGAACAAGAGGCCTGCCAGATGTTGCTGGACTACAGATCCCATCATCCCTGGCCACTGACCATGCTGGCTGGGGCTGGTGGAGTAGAATCTACCACACAACACAGTCCAGCTAAGCTGGCAAGCACCAGCATCTATTGCTAAGATACTATATCTTTTGCATATATTTAATGGTAGCTGTATTGGGTGCCAATCTTGGCTGGAAAATGGGGTGCAATATAAAATCAAAGAAATATAGTCATCTTGAGACCCATTAGGGAAAACAAGCAAGTATATATAAAGATATAATAAAGATATAGTGATAACAGGTCTGGCCTAATGGTGAGTTCACTGTAGCATATAGCAACATGTTACACTCAGTGACGGCCCATTGGGTAAAAGAAAAGGTAAAGGTAAAGGATCCCTGGATGGTTAAGTCCAGTCAAAGGCAACTATGGGGTTACGGCACTCGTCTCACTTTCAGGCAGAGGAAGCCGGCGTTTGTCCACAGACAGCTTTCCGGGTCATGTGGCCAGCATGACTCAATCACATCTGCCACAACAGAACACTGTGATGGAAACCAGAGCGCACGGAATCGCCGTTTACCTTCCCACCACAGTGGTACCGAACGGCTAGGTTGGCAGGAGCTGGGACAGAGCAACGGGAGCTCATCCCATCGCACGGACTCAAATCGCCAACCTTCTGATCAGAAAGCCCAAGAGGCTCAGTGGTTTAGACCACAGTGCCACCCGCATGCCCATTGGGACTGGTAGGGTGAAAGGCAGGGAAATGAACAGTGGATGGACCCAGAGCCAATGACAGGCAGAGCCAACTGATTGTCATGTTGTCTCCATCTTCTTCCCTGCTGGGTTCTACAAGGGACAACATGGAGCCTAATGAGGAGGACTCAGTGGTAGAGCATCTGTTTTGCATATAGAAGGTCCCAGATTCAATCCCTGGCATCCCCAGGTAATGCTGGGAAAGATCCAGCATTGACAATGCCATGCTGGATGGACCAATAATCTGACTTGGTCTAAGGCAGTTTCCTAGGTAAGGTAAGGTAAGGTAAGGTAAGGTAAGGTAAAGGTACCCCTGCCCATACGGGCCAGTCGTGTCCGACTCTAGGGTTGTGCGCCCATCTCACTTAAGAGGCCAGGGGCCAGCGCTGTCCGGAGACACTTCTGGGTCACGTGGCCAGCGTGACGAAGCTGCTCTGGCGAGCCAGCACCAGCGCAGCACACGGAAACGCCGTTTACCTTCCCGCTATAAAGTGGTACCTATTTATCTATTTGCACTTAGGGGTGCTTTTGAACTGCTAGGTGGGCAGGAGCTGGGACTGAAAGATGGGAGCTCACCCTGCCATGGGGATTCGAACCGCCGACCATATGATCGGCAAGTCCTAGGCACTGAGGTTTTACCCACAGCGCCACCCGCGTCCCAGCAGTTTCCTAGGTAAGATGCGCCAAAAATGTATTGATCCAACAGAATCATCGAAGTTCATGGGAACTGCAAGTTGTATAGTCAATTGCTGCGCCAATGTCACCATGAGATCAATAAAACTCTAATAAGCACTACATAACTACACCTGACAGCAATTATTCTCCTTAAGAAGAGTTGGTAGGCTTGAAATATTCTGAGACTTTCACTTAAAGCATTGTGTGTGTGTGTGTACCTTATGGTCTCCTTTGTATCTGTTTCAGACGACATCACCTTGTGTGGCCCTTTATCTCTTCAAGATAGGTTATTGTCGCTGATGTCAAAACTTGTCCCCAGCCATTTATTGTGCTTAAGCAGCTACTGCTGCACACAGACATTTCTGGACCAGAGCCCAGAATGCTCCATCCTTTTCTCTCCATGACACACCAACACAGCCACTATTTCTTTTATTTTGGGGGGGGGAAGTTATTATAACACAGGGAAAATGAACCTTAAGAAAACAAAAGCCTTTTGTGAGTGCTCTCAATCAGATCTCTTTTGCTCAAAGAAAGGAAGAAGGATAAAGGAAAACAACATTATATCCCTACAGAGCAATTAACCTTGCCTAACTTTTACTGTTCACTTCCATGCGGTGGCACAGAGAAAGTGACAGTTCATTTCTGTCTGTTGTTCTTGGGATTATCGTACGATCCGTTCTGGAGGCTGGCTGAGTTGAGCTTTTTAATCTGTTTCACTTCACTCTTTGGTCATCATCGCGGCTCATCATCACCACAGTTTGCTATCATGTGTGCACACTTATTCCAGGATTCACAAGGACTAGAAGCTTTTCTTTTAAATGCACACACACACACATTAGAATCTTGATGGTTCCAGCTCTACACACACACACACACACACACACACACACACACACACACACACACACACACACCAAATATGTGCTCTAAATTCTCAGAAAAACAACCGGTCCTCTGATTTCTTAAAGGTCTTCCTCCCTGAGGAAGGGGCTTTCATTTTTCTGCCTGAGTCTCAGGGCATTTTAAGTATTTCTTTAGAATTTCTGTGCATGCAGCAGGGTTTTGAGCTTGCCTTCTCAAGTGGTCAAGGGTGATGTGCATTTTTTTACTTTTCCAGTAAACACTTCTCCGCCACTCTGCACCCTCCCTGGCCACCTGTGCGTCCTGATATCAAATGGCTCCATGGGTGTCTGGATAAGCTCAGAGAGCAGACCACTGGTGAGATGATTTGTACGATGATAGGAAGGACCCCTCACAGACACCCTTGGCTGCCTCAATAGGAAGATAACCACTGAACTCTGCATCTCACCCACAAGAGATGTGCAGATGGGGAAGAAATGGCACGGTGGAGAGGAGGGCAGAGGATGGCTCTTGAATACTATATATGAGATGAGAGCCTGGTTGGCAGCTGGATGGATGAATGGGCCAGTGGGGCAAGCAAGTAGGAGACCTGGGGAGGCACCTAAATTTGCTGCCCCTGTTGCTTGAGGCAATTGCTGGATGAGAGAACATGGAGAGAGGCCTCAGAAGATGTTCTTAATGACAAAATAGGTTCATGATGATGAAAAGTGGAGGGTTGCAATTCTGTGCATACTTCCTTGGAAGTAAGACCTATTGAACTACCTGCAACTGACATCTGAGAAACCACACATTCCTTGTGGTCCTGAGCTCCATAAGGCTTTACAGGTCAAAACCAGCACTTTGAGTTGGTCATAGAATTGGTTGCCATTGCAGTTGGGTTCCATGACAAAAAGAAGGTGGGATATACAAATGTAAGAAAAACAAATAAAATGAGTATCACACCCAGCTATCCAGCTAACACTGAGGAGATTTTCTATTAAGTAAGTTTGCTTTCTTTTCCTTTGGTAGAGTTGCCGTCCAATAGGGCTACCAAACTTCGCATCAATAAAGTATCTAATAACTGTCACTAGCAGCCAGGAGCAGCCATGTCACTTAGGTAAAGGTAGGCCAACTTAATTTCTCACTGATTGATCAAACAGCAGAACTCATCATTTTCTCCTCATGCTGCTGTCTGACAGCACACCATGGTGTATGAAGAAGTGCAATTGGCTATACTTTAGGACTCTTTCCAGACGACTCTGAGAGGAAATGTCACCTATTTTTCTTCCGCTCGCTTTCTGTCAAAAAGGGTGGAAGTGTTTTCCCAAAGGGAACTGAAGGAATTATTGCGGGCTCTTTGTCTAAGCCCAACTTCCCTGAGTATCTGTCAGCGGTATTTCCCTAGGCATTTCTGCACTGGTAGCTGTGTATCTGTGCTCCACACAAGGAAACTGAACTGAGGAATGGCAGTTGTTTCCCCTCTAACAGAAGAAAAGGCCCCTGTTTACATGACTGTATGAATTCTGCATCATTTGCCTACTGTGTAGGCCAGCATCCACCAACCTGGTGACCTTCAGATGTTTTGTACTACAACTTCCATCAGCTGCAGGTTGGCTTTAAGACATAATATGGAGTAGGGAGAGAAAAGAAACTTGAGAATATAAAGATAAATCACTATCAGATGCATTCACAACTATAGATACAATAAATATATTAACCATTGATTATGAAAATCCTAGGAACTATAATTTGTTAAGTGTGCTAGGAATTTTTAGGAGAGCTGTGTATCCCTCACATAGCTTCGATTCCCTCAGTCCCCAAGAACCAGGATTGATTTTTAAACCACTCTGAAAAATGCAGCTCTGTGAAGAGAATAGGGGCCTCCTAACAACTCCCAGCACCCTTAACAAACTGCAGATCCCATAATTATTTGGGGGAAGCGATGACAGTTTAAAGTGGTATCATCGTGCTTTAAATGCATAGTGTGACTGTAGACAAAGACAGTTAATTGAATAGAGAGTAAGGCCTACTGAACACTGTATCACAGACATGCATAGATTTGGGCTGTAGCGTGTCATATTAAAAACAACGGTGACCTTTGTTTGGGCAAGTAAAGTATGAACTGACTGGCAGTGATGTTGTGAATCCTTCTTAAAGTGATTTGATAGCTCATTGCATCACTTTAATGCCTAGGCAACTGTGGTCTAACTATTGTGACAGATGAAGCTGTAAATACAGTTGCCAGGAATTTTTGTAACTCGTTTCAAGGAAGTGAGCATTTGTGCCGCTCCGATTTTTTTTTCCATCCCCAAAAGTAAAGAAGCAGAAATGATACATGTCGTTGATTCCTTGAGCCTAATTCCTTTCCTCCACCAGGTTCCCAAATGCAGGCATACATTCCAACATTGCTCCGATGAAAATAGGGACCAGTGGCGTAGCGTGGGTTGTCAGCACCTGGGGCAAGGCAAGTAATTTGCGCCCCCTAAGCCGTGGATTTTAGCACTCAAGTGCAAGCGCCCCCCCAGATGTTGCGCCCGGCCCCCCTGCACCCCCACGCTACGCCACTGGGGCTGGGGGCGAGCGAAGGAGCCAAGGACCCCCCAAAGGCTCAGCAGGAATTTATTAAATTTATTATTTGCGGAGCCCCCGCAGGCCGAGGCAGCCAAAGCCCCCTCCCCTCGGGCGCCTCCCCGCCCCCTCCTCTCCTTGGGCTGTAGGTGGAGCTCCAGATCCGGGCTTGGCGAGCGCCTCTCCTCCTCCCTGCCGGGTCCGGGGGCTTCCAGCCGTGCTCCGTCCTCGCCCCCCCCTGCTGAGACTTGCGCTGAGAGCCGGAGCCAGCGGCGCCCCCTTCTGCCGGGAGACCCTCGCCCGCCCGCCGGCTTCCTCTCGGAGGGTTTTGGGGAGCGCAGGGCGCGGCGAGGCCCCTCGGAGCTCTCCTCCCTCCCAGTCGGCAGAAGCAGCCGCCGCCTGTGGCTGGGCCGAGGGGATGGCGGCGGCATCGGGGTGCGGAGGCTGCCCATGCCCGGCCAGGCGTCGGTGGCGGCGTCGGCGCTGCTGCAGCGGCTGCTCCTCCTGCGAGCAGTGAGTGGAGCGCAGCCGCAGCCGCGGCGGGGCGCGCGCGCGCTAGGGCGCAAGGCTGGCGGTGGCGGCGGGGAGCCCGGCGGAGGAAGGAACTTGTCCCTTCCCTCTGGACTCGCGCCCCCCCCACATGTTGCGCCCGGTGCGGCCGGCACCCCTGGCACCCCCCACGCTACGCCACTGATAGGGACATCCCATTCCATAATGGTAATTTTACTATTTATACCCTGCACATCTTACTGGGTTGCCCAGGACCCTGGGCAGCTTCCAACATATATAAAAACTTAATAAAACATTGAACTTCCCTATACAGGATTGCCTCTAGATGGCTCAGGGGTTGGATAACTTCATACCTTCCATGCACTCTGGTTTCTATCATGGTGTTCCATTACACCAGAAGCGGTTTAGTCATGCTGGCCACATGACTCAGAAAGCTGTTGACAAACACCAGCTCCCTCGGCCTGAAAACGAGATGAGCGCTGCAATCCCAAAGTCACCTTTGACTGGATTTAACCATCCAGGGGTCCTTTACCTTGACCTTTTTACCACATGGAGGTTAGGGGAGCTCTACGTACATACACTGGTATGTGTGTAGAGTCACTTCCCACAGTGGCTGAACATGTGGTCTGCAGAGGGTGGGGCTGGAGGGTGTGCTTGCAGTGGGGGTTGGGGCTAATCTGCAGCACCTTCACAATGATTTTAATGCTTAAGAGGGTTTGCCTGAATACCCTCCTACCCCACACAAGTGAGTTCTTCAGGCAATTTCCAGTGCATTTCTATGGATGCTTTTTCAGAAGTACATTCCGAAATCTCAAAGGGATTTACTTCTGCAGCCTGAATTGCTTTGCAACAAGATTAACAGTGCAATTCTGTACACATCTACTCAGAAGCAGGTATGAAAGAAGGCATCAATTAGCATTCTGACCCGTGTCCATCACAGGCAGTGCTGTTTCCATTCTTCTGCAGTTTGGCCTCTGACAAAAACCCTAGTTATTCATCTTGCAGTCTGCTAAGGTGGAATTTTACATAATTAGTTATTCAACTAATTATGCAATTAATTACATTATTCTGCACCATTTGTTTGGATGCAAAGGCCGTTCACTTCAGCACAAAGAAAAAACAATGCAAATGTAAGGTGGGGACACACCTCATTAATTACATGCTGAATTAATTAATTGCAGACTGAAAACAATAGCAGGAGATACTGATCATACGTGCTGGATTGATTTCTGTTCCGTAGATGGAATGGATAAATAAACATGAGCAATTTCCACTCTGATTTCTTTCGGAATTCCCTAATATACTTAGTCAGAAGCAAGTCACATTGTGTTCAGTTGGTCTTAATTCCAGATAAATAAGTCTGGGGCTGTAGCTTTAGGCTGAAAGCCTAAATGCTCGGAGTAGGAAGTAAGCTCTACGGAACCCATTGGATTGCCCAGTTATTTTATTATTCTAGCACCAAATGGATGGCTTTCATGTGGGAAAGGCCTATCACACATCAAACACCAACAAGAACTTTCATATCACCTTGGCACTTCGATACCATTTCACACATGCACCTTCCATAACTGAATGCAGTGAAATGATGTACATGTACATGTGTGTTATTCAGCTCAGGGATGAGAAGATAAAAGAGTTGTAGCAGCTGATGTCTCATCGCTTACTGCCTATTGTCCCCATGCCAACCACCTGCTACTGCTGTTGCTGAAATTGCCCTGCTGTCACTCAGATGATGACTGGGGCCATTTTTGCAGCTGCTTTGCCATTAAGGTGAGAGCTGGCATCCTCCTAAGGCCACTAAACCTTCTGAATTGGAGCCTGATGTTCACAGCCATCAAGTCCGACATTCACAAGGTGAGAAATCAAAGGCTTTGCTCTTTCCTGAACAACCTGCCATTCTCTATATACTACACAATGGATAAAATGTATCACTTTTTTTAAATGCAGCTGCAAGTGTAATATTTCAAGCTGACCTTAAGCAAATGAGACACTTGCGATGGTTTCCTTTCTATCTAAAGGAACAAGTGTTGCCACAAAGGTAGGTATGCAGCAAAGCTTCCCTTAAAACATGTTTCAGGGTGAATGTCTCTTTAAAATGCAGACGTGTTTCTTGCCCTTCTGTTAAATAGATTTTGAGCTATGGGTTACAAAGAGGCAGAATTTTATGTTGGCAAATACTTGGAGTATGTGGAAACCCTGGTTCACTATGTGTCAGGGAATGGTCGGAACAGGAAGACTGGGAAGTGTGCACTCAGTTTGATCAGCTTCTCTCTGAAGAAGAGGAGGAAGGGGAAGAATTGCCTAGTTACGAGATAGTGGAGGAGGAAGGTGAGGTGAGAGCGCAGCCAGCAGAGACCTCCCTGGAGAGTATGGGGGATCCTCCAGCTCCATGGGCCCATCGGTCACTCAAATTAAGTTAGGAATGCAGACAATGACCTTGTTCCAGACAACTAGCACACACTAGCTTCAGTGTTTTATTCTATGTTTTATTACATTTTAACTTGTTTAACTAGGCACACTTAAGAACTAGTAGCCCCAGATGGAGAAAGCACGTCCCAACTGCAAAGAAAAGACACAGCCAGCCAGTGTAATGGATCCTGGATGTGTCCTGTGAAACAGACGTGGTTGGAGATGCAGAGTACATATCTGCTTGGCGCTTACATAACTGCCTGCAGGTCTCTGCTGGTATCCCTTGCTGATATTGGGTGAATAATGTAAATCATATTTACAAGATGCATTTTGTTAAAGGGATGTTTTCCAGCCTGTGAGTTAGTAAATACCATTTAACAGTCTGTAAAGATGCAAAGCCTCATAAATATAGATATCTGGTGAATTTGGAAATCTGTGCCTGGGCAAAACATAGGAGATCTATAAGGGAGAAATTAAAAGAGTTTTGATAAAAAGTAACAACATTTTCAGGGGAGCTTTGAACATCACTTCCTGGTGCAACTGGACTTCTCTGCGACCCATCCCCTCTGCAGGGAGGTGGAACCAATTCGGATGGTCCGCCCCCGCCACTTAATGGATCCAAATGGTTTCCAGAGAGTGGTAGGGGATGCTTTATCCCATGTTGATGGCCTTTCAGCCGATTCCCTGGTGGCCCGCTGGAATGTGGAGTTAACCAGGGCTATTGACTGTTTGGCTCCGAAGCGCCCTCTCCGATTGCATGGAGCCCGGACAGCCCCGTGGTTTTCCATGGATCTGAGGGCAATGAAACAATCGTTGAGACGGCTAGAGCGCCGGTGGCGGATAACTCATTCCGAATCTGACCGGACACAGGTTAGAGCTCAACGTCGAGCCTACCAAGTGGCGATAGCGACGGCGAAGAAGAATTTCTTCACCGCCTCTATTGCATCTGCAGAAAACAGCAGCAGGAGACATTTTCAGGTGGATCACAATTTAGCGGAACCACCTGCAACATCGGGGCCCAGTACGGGCCACATGTTCTCCTGCAATGATTTTGCAAAGTTTTTTGCAGATAAAATCGCCCAGATTCGGGAAGAAGTAGACTCCACCGTGGGAGCAGGGCCGGGGCGGGAGAGTGCTAGAGTTCTGTCTAGTCAAGTTGAGTGGGATCGATTTCAATCTGTTACCTCCGAGGATGTGGACAGGCTGCTTGGACGAGTGAAACCAACCACCTGTCTCCTGGATCCTTGCCCATCCTGGCTTATAAAAGCCAGCCGGGAAGGACTGGGCGATGGGCTTCGTGGGGTGGTGAATGCTTCCCTCCGTGAGGGAGCCTTCCCAGACCCGCTGAAAGAGGCGGTTATTAAACCGCTTCTTAAAAAACCATCTTTAGATGCGGCCACGATGGCCAACTATCGCCCAGTCTCAAATCTTCCATTCCTGGGCAAGGTGATTGAGCGAGTGGTTGCTGAACAACTCCAGGCACGCCTGGAAGAAGCGGACCATTTGGATCCCTTCCAGTCGGGATTCAGGCCTCATCATGGGACTGAAACTGCCTTGGTCGCACTGGTTGATGATCTCCGGCGGGCTAGGGACAAAGGTGAGAGCTGTTTCCTAGTTCTGCTGGATCTCTCAGCGGCGTTTGATACCATCGACCATAGCATCCTTCTGGACCGTCTTGAGGGGCTGGGAGCTGGGGGCACTGTTATACAGTGGTTCCGCTCCTTCCTCCTGGGCTGTGTTCAGAAAGTGGTGGTGGGGGATGAGTGTTCAGACCCTTGGGCCCTCACTTGTGGGGTGCCTCAGGGTTCTGTCCTCTCCCCCATGCTTTTTAACATCTATATGAAGCCGCTGGGAGAGATCATCAGGAGGTTTGGGCTGGGTGTTCATCAGTATGCGGATGACACCCAGCTCTACCTCTCTTTTAAATCAGAACCAGTGAAGGCGGTGAAGGTCCTGTGTGAGTGTCTGGAGGCGGTTGGAGGATGGATGGCGGCTAACAGATTGAGGTTGAATCCTGACAAGACAGTAGTACTGTTTTTGGGGGACAGGAGGCGGGCAGGTGTGGAGGATTCCCTGGTCCTGAATGGGGTAACTGTGCCCCTGAAGGACCAGGTGCGCAGCCTGGGAGTCATTTTGGACTCACAGCTGTCCATGGAGGCACAGGTCAAATCTGTGTCCAGGGCAGCTGTTTACCAGCTCCATCTGGTACGTAGGCTGAGACCCTATCTGCCTGCGGACTGTCTCGCCAGAGTGGTGCATGCTCTGGTTATCTCCCGCTTGGACTACTGCAATGCGCTCTACGTGGGGCTACCTTTGAAGGTGACGCGGAAACTACAACTAATCCAGAATGCGGCAGCTAGACTGGTGACTGGGAGCGGCCGCCGAGACCATATAACACCGGTCTTGAAAGACCTGCATTGGCTCCCAGTACGTTTCCGAGCACAATTCAAAGTGTTGGTGCTGACCTTTAAAGCCCTAAACGGCCTCGGTCCAGTATACCTGAAGGAGCGTCTCCACCCCCATCCGTCTGCCCGGACGCTGAGGTCCAGCGCCGAGGGCCTTCTGGCGGTTCCCTCACTGCGAGAAGCAAAGCTACAGGGAACCAGGCAGAGGGCCTTCTCGGTAGTGGCGCCCGCCCTGTGGAACGCCCTTCCAGCAGATGTCAAAGCGATAAACAACTACCTGACATTCAGGAGACATCTTAAGGCAGCCCTGTTCAGGGAAGTTTTTAACTTGTGACATTTTATTGTATTTTTGGTTTTTATGGAAGCCGCCCAGAGTGGCTGGGGAGGCCCAGCCAGATGGGCGGGGTATAAATAATAAATTATTATTATTATTATTATTATTATTATTATTATTATTATTATTATTATTATTATTTTATTATTATTATTATTATTATTATTATTATTATTGAACAGCCCTAGTGACTATCAGCATCTAACTATGGATACCAGTCTGTTGGTTTGCCACTGGTGCTGCTTGCTGACATAGAAAATGGCAACATTCAGAAGCAATTGGGAGAATATTTCCATCTCCCGAGACATTCTACTAGTCACACAAAAGTTGTCATTCTTCCATCTTAAGTTCAGTTCTCCATGTCTTCACATTTCCACATTTATTTATTTTGAGAGTTTGCATGAAAATTAATCAGCAATCTTAGTGTGGATTGCTTTTAATAAACACATTTTTGTACACACATTTTTTGCAATGCAATTTCCCTTGATTTTTGTTATGTTATTTTCACTAATATAAGCATTTTTATGTACACTTCATGTATTTTTGTACACGTTACTTGAATGGAGAACTGCATTGAAAAATTCAGAGAGGTGTAAATTTTGAAGCATTTTAGTCTATGTATTGTTTGGGAAACTGCAAGTTAGGTTGCTTTGCCTTTAAATACTAACTAAATCAAACCCCACCCCCATCCTAAAGTAAGAGGGGGTGGATCAGTATGCCTCATCTTTCCTTTCAGGAAATGATATCACAAGTCATTTATAAACCTCCCTAAACAAATCAACACGTTCAATTGTTGAGGATCTAGCGGGGGCTTGTTTGTTTCCACCAATCTCTTTAATTTTGGCATGTTCATTTGGATGATTTCCATAGTACTCCTTCCCTCAGGAATGGCCTCAGAATTTTTGAGAATAACATTTGAAGGGTTATCATCAAAGCCTGAGATTCAACAAATATTCCATGCAAAATGTATTATTATAATATTACAAATATGGATTCACTATAGGTTTTTTGTAACATTTGTCTTGCCCTGAGACAGTGCTGCAGGCATCAGAACTCCAATACACACAGAGCACACCCTACTTACAATATGTTGTCCATTTAATTCAGTGCAAAATTCAGCTCTTTAGGTTAGGTTCTACTATATACATCCCAGCTTGTCAATATATGGATTTTGTTCTCTCTCTCTGTTTGTGTATTTGTGCTTATTAGTTTTCACCTTGTTAACTTGGTTTATCCTCCAGCGCACCTCATTTTTCTTAATCTTCCTAATCAATAAGTTTCTTAATCTACTGAACAGATTTGACGAATTTTGGCAGGCCAAACTTGATGCTGCAATAAAAGGGTTGCTCTCAAGGACTGTGCAAAGTTACTTGGGAATAGGTTCTAGGCATCTTTGTAGAACATAACTTCCAAATATGCATAAGATGGTTAAGAGTTTTCCATTTGTATCTCACACTTTCCTCCAAGAACCAATGCTTTCCCCCCCAGGACGAATAACAGCTTGTATGTGTGTGGATTTTAATCAGGACCTCTCCATGCATAGTGGTCCCAGTAAAAATGCCTCCCATATCTACTAATAACTTCTTCTTTTATTTTATTTTATAAAAAAACACAACCTCTAATGTGATTCCAAGTGACAATGTTTAGCATCATGTCTAGTTTGGCTATCAGAATGGTATTTTTGTTTCATAACATCACTATGAGTAGGTTCAGCTGTGAGACAGTGTCTTTGCCCAAGGCCACTCAGTCAGATTGATAGCTGAGCAACTTATCTCTTTTCCAAAAAAAACACACACAAAAAAACACAAAACCACACACACACACAGACACACAAATCCAGCTGTTTTTCACAATGCCAGTGGCTAAAATCCCCATTCCTCCCAACAATAAAACCATTAAAGTTTGCAGAACTCAGGAGGAAGCAGATCTTCTGTGCCAGATGTGAAGTTTTGGCATCTCCTTGGAACACATGGAATCCACACAGCTTTGTGTTTCTGCACACCTGGCAGACAGGTAAATCAATGAGGGCCATGGCAGGCTTGAACCAATTACCTGCCTCTATGCCATTCCTTCCTCTGGCACACAAGACAATAGGACAATGCCTGGGAAAAGATCTGAGCAGCTCTGAGGGTTCTGCTCCTTCAATAGAGGTAATCCAACTGAGTGTTCCAGACCAGCTTCAGGGTGATTGTTGCCGAATGGCATCCTCCCACTGTGTTTTCACTGCTCTCAAATGTTAGTTGTGTTTTGAAATCACTTGGTCTCAGCAGGCAGCCTGATCAGGAGAGTGGATGGCATCCCACTGCTTCACACCCTCCATTGCTTTTAGTGCTGCAGAAGGAACTGTGATGAATTGGGCGAGGAACAGAAGGGTAAGGACAAAAGGACAGGCTGGGGAGAGGGAAACTTTTATGACCGGCCTCCCTGAATAGGAATAATTGAAAATGAAGTCTTTAAAAAAAGGGTCTTGAACAGAAAGGATCTTTAAAGACACTTTTCACAGTGATGGACTGGTGTCATTGTAGCCCCCGCTTCCAGGCACTCCAGAAATCCTGGCTCAATTAAGAATGGACTTAGGAAAAACCCAATCCTCTACACAAATAATACATTTCCTCCCTGTGTCCATTCATAAATGTGGCCCTGTAATACTTCTTATCATGTTACCAGGACAATGATGGGACCTGGGAGCTTCCCATCTGCACCTTCTCCTAGAACTTATGCAGAAGCAGAAACAGGAACAGATGCTCACAACAGTATCCCAGCAACCAGAGGGAACTGAAGCTCCTATGATTCCTGACCTCCCTACTAGGGTCTTTGAAATTCCCCATGGTTTCTGATGCCTGGGAAACTGTAGCAGATATTCCAATATCCCCCATTGCTCTAGATCCAGCGCCAAGGGCCTTCTGACGGTTCCCTCATTGCGAGAAGTGAGGATACAGGGAACCAGACAGAGGGCCTTCTCAGTAGCGGCGCCCGCCTGGGGAACGCCCTCCCATCAGATGTCAAGGAAATAAGCAGCTATCCTATTTTTAAAAGACATCTGAAGGCAGCTCTGTTTAGGAAAGTTTTTAATATTTAATGCTGTATCGTTCCACAGGGCGAGCACCACTACTGAGAAGACCCTCTGCCTGGTTCCCTGTAACCTCACTTCTCGCAGTGAGGGAACTGCCAGAAGGCCCTCGGAGCTGGACCTCAGTATCCAGACTGAACGATGGGGGTGGAGATGCTCCTTCAGGTATACATGTTAGCTTTCACAATCAACAACCAAAAAAAGTGAAAATGGAATGTAGGAGTGACAGGATGCACTGGTGTTCAGGAGGGAATTCCCCAGCAACTCAAATAGCTTTTTTAATGCTTTGTGCTTTTTATTATTATCTAGCAAATAAACCTGTTAAAGGGCAACTTGGTGTTTCTTTAATTCCCTACCTGAACCGTTTTGCAACACAGGTGAGTGCTGGGGGGTTGAGGATCATTGTACAAGTCTTGATGTCAGCGTCAATGATCTCAGTTCCTTTCCATTTTTAAAAAATAGAACTCGGGTCATATCCAAGTAAATCCAAGGGAAGCTGGAGACATTTCATCCAGTGCAAAATTAGGGCAGGATCTCTATGTTATGCTTTGTGGTGTTATGGGTACTATTTCTTTTTTGGCCATTTTTACTTCATATTTGCAGAGCTGCGTCTGCTGCAAATCTGCTTCAACCACAGCAAAGCTCTGCATTCAGCATTTGCTTCTGGCTTGTTCAGAACCACTTTAGCCACTCAGACAAAAAAAAAGCATAGCAATTATAACACTTGGAAGTCACTTCTACTTTTCGATAGACTAGGAGGGCTAATGTCAACTGGCTCATGTAAGTACATTAATCAGAGCTTTTGGCCAAAGCCATTTAACCAACAGTGGAGGCTATATTTATTTATGGCTCTCCTGCTGTGTGACCAAGGTATAGAAATAAACACTGTATTGGCAAACTGTAGGCATTAAATATATGAGATTTTCAGATAAAGTTCCTCTGTGATGTCTGTTGAAAACATTTTAAATGTCCTTTGAATTACTATTTGGTCGTGCTTCTTCTTAAGTACATAATCCATAAAGAAAATTAAGAAGATGCTTACATTCTCTTCCACTGAATGGTGATGTTTCCTACAGCTATGGTACATTTAAAAAACAACAACACATACACAACCTAATGATGTGAGAATGATGGGTCTGTTTCAAACAGCAGCTTATAAACCAGCCAACATATATTCAGAGGTCTCCATGTGACTATAGCAGTCCAAATTACCTGTAGTTGTCCACTCACACAACAGCTGGTACAATAACCTGGAACTGGATGGCTGTGTCATGGACCAACCATTGGGACGTCATCCTTGAGACCCTTGACCAATCAGGGTTGGTGAAGGTAGAATTTGACAGTTTAACTGCCAGATAGGGCCTCACTAGGGAAGTAGCTAGGGGTGCTTAGGGGTTTGTCAGACAGGATTATTTATTTACAGGGCAACACAGTCAGATGGGTGGAAAATGAATTAATAAATGAATGAATAAGACGCCCCATTTTCATTGGAGAAAATTTGGAGGGTATGCATTTATGCCTTACTCCAGGCAGTATCATGCATTGAGCCATCACTGCCTGGGAGGACCCTGTCTCAGCCTTGGAACTGTGTCCACTACTCTCTTGTGAAAGCTTTCCAGTTTTGCTCCATAAAATTGAATGGG
Organism: Podarcis bocagei; assembly: GCF_964188305.1. Classification (NCBI taxonomy): domain Eukaryota; kingdom Metazoa; phylum Chordata; class Lepidosauria; order Squamata; family Lacertidae; genus Podarcis; species Podarcis bocagei. The sequence goes on from NC_138135.1 coordinate 23,328,615, forward strand.
ATCTCTTGAGAACCAGGCCCTATCCTATTTTCATAGACTATTCCTAGTATTGCTAATTGATATGGCCTAAATATTGGAGAGGAAGGGTTCTTATTGATCATCACATCTGGGGTGATCCATCACTCAAGACTATTTGCATGAGTAAAATTTAATTTGTTATGACTTTGCTTATACTTCCCATCAACAGACGAAGCTTGACATGGATTCCAGATGTGTCTCCCTGAGGAGAATCCAACACATCCAAAGAAAGAAGTAATTGGGATAAAAGGCCATTCCCAGTGCCAGATTTACGTATAAGCTAAAAAAGCTATAGCTTAGGGCCCCACTTTCTTGGGGCCCCCAAAAAATTTAAAGGAAAAAAACACCTGAATGTACATTTCCAAAATATAAGATTAAAAACACATAAAATAAATCCTACATACAGCAATAGTGTTTTGTGTTGTGCAGGCTCCTATGATGTAATCAATGGGCCCCGCCTGCTAGTCTGCTCCCTAAAATATCACTGGTTTGCTCATTTCTGTATATAGCGTGCCTACATTCTGCATGTGCAAATGGCTTTAGATACCTATTAGGTCCATAAATTACCATATAGCATATATTCAACCCAAAAAAACAGTGGCAATTTGTTGTTGACAAAGGACAGCTGGACATATAAAGGGCCCCATTACCTTCAGTAGTTTAGGGCCTCATCAAACCTAAATCTAGCCCTGGCCATTCCACAATCTGTTTTTTTCTTTGAGGAATTGCCATGGCAAGGGAGAAAGCTTCTAATTCCGGTGTGAGACACTGGGACAGAAATAATAAAATAGCTTTCAAACCACTTTGCCAACCCACTCTCACCTACAGGGGCATGCCATTTTCAAGACTGTTGTATTCATTCCTCATATTCGCTAATTTCTGCAGACCTTTCGATGGCTGCAACAACACACCACTGCGATGATTCTCCGAGACATTTTCCACAATGACACCAAAATCTGTTTTTCATGCTAAAACTAACGCAGAACGCAGCAGGATCTAAGTGTATTTAGGATTCATTTCCCCCACTTTGCACATCACCGCTACTTTCATTTCGTTACATGTTTTGCGTTATTATGCACTTCTTCTTCACAATCCACTTTAGCCTGAACTGTTGTGGATAATTTTTAGCAAGTTTTGGGGTTTTATTGTTGTTGCTGTTTTGCACATTTGCGTCAGTAGAAAAAGCTCCTACTGACTCTGATGGCAGTGAGTGCAAGTCTTTAGTGTTCATTTCAAATCTGCACTTTTAGAATCAATAGATAAAATAAGGCTATCTAAGATTCTGATTCATGCCAAGTGTTTTTTTTTGTGTGGGTGGGGGGGCAGATTTTGCCGGAAGCCAGAAGCCAATGTTGCCACTGCAGCTACCTTTCCTTGCTTCTCTGGTGGAGGGGGAGGGGTGGAGGGTCGTGTACTAAATCCGGGTCCACCATGGGCACCTCCTGTCCACCCCCCCCCCACTGCCAGATAAGGAAGAAGTGGCAGTAGCAGTGAGAACTCTTGTAGATAACAGGAGCAGATGGGAGGGTGCATTGCTGTAAGGCCGGCTGTGCAAGTGATACTGTCAGCCTGCTCTGAATGCAGAAGGGGAAGAAATGGAGGCAGTGAGAGATTTTACTTTCTTGGGCTCCATGATCAGTGCAGATGGTGACAGCAGTCACGAAATTAAAAGACGCCTGCTCCTTGGGAGAAAGGCGATGGCAAACCTAGACAACATCTTAAAAAGCAGAGACATCACCTTGCCAACAAAGGTCCGTATAGTAAAAGCCATGGTTTTCCCAGTAGTGATGTATGGAAGTGAGAGCTGGACCATAAAGAAGGCTGATCGCCGAAGAATTGATGCTTTTGAATTATGGTGCTGGAGGAGACTCTTGAGAGTCCCATGGACTGCAAGGAGATCAGACCTCTCCATTCTGAAGGAAATCAGCCCTGAGCGCTCACTGGAAGGACAGATTGTGAAGCTGAGGCTCCAATACTTTGGCCACCTCATGAGAAGAGAAGACTCCCTGGAAAAGACCCTGATGTTGGGAAAGATGGAGGGCACAAGGAGAAGGGGACGACAGAGAATGAGATGGTTGGATGGTGTTCTTGAAGCTACCAGCATGAGTTTGATCAAACTGCGGGAGGCAGTGGAGGACAGGAGTGCCTGGCGTGCTCTGGTCCATGGGGTCACGAAGAGTCGGACACGACTAAACGACTAAACAACAACAACAACAAGGCACATGCACACAAAAAAGTCCCAGATTCAATATCAAGTGTCTCCAAGACGGGCATTTCCAGTGTATAAGATTTGGTACAAGGCTCCTTCCTATTTTCCGAGGTGTGGCGTTTGCCTGTTTGTTTGAAAATGTCTGTACAGGGGGAGAGAAAGGGTTAATAGGTAGACCAATAGAAAAGCCAGAGGCGCAGCCTACCTGTTTATAGCCCGAGGTTTAGTTAGTTGGTTGGGAAAAGGCAGTTGGGAAAGCAGCTGGCAGACAGATGGAAATAGACAGACAGTGCAGTTGGTTCTTGTGTGAGGGGAAGTAGAAGAGTTAGAGACAGAATAAAATAAGACTAAGAGGGTAAAGGGTAACAGCGTTTCGAATGCATTTAAAGTTTATTTGTGTTTGCAATAAACTACAATCTTCATTGTTCACTTAAGAACCTGACTGAGACTAAGTGATTTACCAGGGAGGACCTGGTTGGTGGCAGCGGATTAGTGGTGTACGTGTCAATAGTCCATGAGACGACCAGGGGCTCTGTATGAATGCCACACTAGGTAATGCTGATGAAGCAGCATTGTGGCAAACTATCTGCTGCTTTCCATTTAATATTGAAACCCAACACAGCAGAAGATAATGCACATGAAGAGGCTGGACAGCCACCATGAGAACAGACTGCTGCACTAGATAGGCCATTGGTTTGATCCAACAGGCTAATCTGCATGTTTTAAACAAGGCTATAGGGTCATTTCCTGCCTTCTTCTCATATATGCTTTCAAAAGCCCATCAAGCAGAGGCTTGACAACCATATGTCAGGAGTGCTCTGATGGTGTTTCCTGCTTGGCAGCGGGTTGGACTCGATGGCCCTTGTGGTCTCTTCCAACTCTATGATTCTATGATTCTATGCTCTTAAATTGTACAAAATTTAAGTTTCATCATCCCATTTTTCTTTTGGAGTTTTGGTTTTTTGTTTTTGGCAAAGGAAGTGTTCTGTATCTCAGAGGTACAAAAAAATAGTATCCTGATGTGGCAGTTACTATGGCAACTTGGCATGTTTACATAGACAGCTAAATGAAGAGTTTGGGGAGACTGCGGAACTGCACATTGTTTCTGTACCTCCTTGGTCTTTTTGCTATTATTCTTCTAGAAAAGTTAAGCGTTACAGTCAGTCATATGCATGCACAACAGAATATTATCGAATGTACACTTCCTGATGCAGTGTAATTACAGCTTCGGTAGCTCAAAAGAAAAAGAAAATCTGCCATTTGCCAAATCAGACAAACAAGCAGTTAAATCACTTCTTTAATTATAGGTCCCTCAAACAATGCTATACGGTTTTTTCTTTGTTAGTATTGCTTAAAACCCAGGTTGTGCAGTGGGCTGGATGTGCAATTGATTCAATCACATCCTATGGCTTCATGTTTTATGCTATGGATGTGGCTGAAAAGCGAAGGGTGCACTTACTGTCATTTTATGGGGTTCTCCCACCCCATAACTTTGCAGTCGGATTTAGAAGTTTTAAAACCAACCCACAGTCCAAGGAAGGAAGAGAGTAAGAAGAACCTGCTGAACGAGGCCAACAGCCCATCCTGTTATCACAGGTGGTGCCCAAGGGAAGCCTGAAAGCACAAGAGCATTCTTCACCCCTGTGGCTTCCAGCAACTGCTGTTCAGAAGCATCACTGCCTCAGACCATGGAGGCAAAAGCATAGCCATCCTGGCTGGTAGCCACTGATAGCCTTATCATACATGAACCACTCTTGAGAGCTCAGGGAATGGAATAGGGGTTCCTAACAACCCTCAGCAACCTTAACAAACAGCAGTTCCCACGATTCCTTGGGGGAAGCACATCTGAAGACAGCCCTGTACGGGGAAGTTTTTAATGTTTGGTGTTTTACTGTGCTTAATGTTTTAGTTTGTTGGAAACTGCTCAGAATGGCTGGGGGAACCCAGTTAGATGGACGGCATATAAATAATAAATTGTTGTTGTTGGTGGTGGTGTTATTGTTGTTGTTGAAGTAGCATAATAGTGCTTTAAATGTGTGGTGTGGATGTGGCCCATCCCAGTTTCACCTATGTTCATTCATAAATCAGTTCTATCCTGTTTCTGTATTTGTGAATTGCATTTAATATCAGGTTAGCAAAATAACAGGTCTGGATGGACATTTATGTCCCATGGAATATGCCCATTGTATAGTATATGTAAGATGACATAGTTCAACATTAATATAATGGCAGCCAGGGCCGGCCCACCCATGAGGCAAGGTGAGGTGACTGCCTTGGGTGATTGATTCCACAGGGGCAGCAGATCTTGATGTAGCTTTTTATTCCCCTCCTTGTTCCTGATGTGGATCTTCACTCATCCCTTCTTCTCTAGTGGGTAGGAGGACACAATTTTGGGGTCCACCTCAGGTGCCTTCCTCAAATACTGATACAAAGACTTACAGGAATTCTGGGAACTTCTGGGTAGATGACCAAGAAAAATGATTGGTACCCAGTTCTCTATGCAGTTGTTTCTTGGATGTTCTGCTGCTGCTCTTGGTCTGCTTTTTTGTCTCTAGGAATTGAGCCAGTTTAGCCATAACAAGAAGACCAAAAGAAAATGGCGATAAATACTCAATAATGTCTTGGGGTTGCATCAAAATCTAATTTACAGAACTGTCTGGTCCTAGCCTACTTAATTCTTGGCAAATGTTTCCTTGTTGATTTTGTTGTGCACAAATCACCCATAAAATCACCTGATATCACCTATTTATATCAGGCAGGCACCTTCATAATACTCTTTTTGTCATCTGCTAAAAGCATTTTTGTTTCGACAAGCCTACTCAGATACATAGAATGCTGGTGTGCTTTTAGTTTGTTGCTAGTTTTATTTTTTAAAAATATTTAAATGTTTTTACCAATAATTTTATAGTTCTTTTTTATTTTACAATCATGCGGTACATATGTTTTATAAAATAAATAAAAACAAAATACCCACCAAAAAATCCACCTTTAAATATTTATTTTACACTATTTTAGTGGAAACCTGTCTAAATGAATTTTCCTCCTGAAATGCATATTTTCAATTTATTCTTCATTTCATAAAATTTATATTCTGCCCGGCTGTAGTAAAATAATATAAATGTACTTTACTATATTTTTGAGTCAAAAACTATGCTGGAACATTTATGCGTAAAAGTTGCTGGATAACTAATTTTGAATAAGAACATTAGTCTGGAAGGTCATCACTTTGTACTGAAATTCACCAACTTTGCCTGCTTGGAGACTCAAATTTCAAAACTTTTTTTTAAAAAAATGTTCCACATTCAAAAAAACTTGAACTGATTCTGGAATTCTCTCTCAATCTTAATTTTATATGACATTTTGTTTCAGGCCTAGAGTCTAGCAAGGACAAACAAGTCTAGCAAGTCCACAAAATTCTACCACAAAGCCCATGTTTCTTATAAACTACTAGGTTTTCCTCCATAGAAGTTTGGCAACAATTCTCCTTTATCTCCCCGGCAGTATTAGTCCTGATGTCAAATGTTGCTGCTGCTGCAGTCATTTCTGTAGTTGATTTCCCCAAGGAGGTTGCTTTCAGGAACCTTCACCGATCTTCTGAAATGGCCCTCAAATACAAATGACACCATGTAACGGGATCCCATTTTGTTTACCATTTCTATAATGAGAATGGCTCTCTTTTCACGTTGCCTTTTTGGAAACTACAAAGCAAGGGGAAGGGGTATTCTTGCTGTTCCTGGATGTTGCTGCACAGCTGTTCCTGTACTGATGCAATGGGAGCCTTCTTTAAGTGATATACAATATATGAGAAGCTCTCCCTTTCCAGGACTTCACAGGAGCTCCTTCTTCAAAGCCGGCACAGGATACTGTTGTTGATGGAGGGGCAACTTCAGAATTCGTAAACTGAAAGAGCTGTCCACAAACAAACTTTTTTCCAGTGGTTTTAAAAAGATATCAAATTGTAGGCTCACAAGTAAAATTGTGGCTCCTTCCTTCTTTCCACAACCCTGCAAGAGAGGTGGAAAGAAACCAAAGGCTCATCTAGTCCTGCAATGCAGAAATCACAGCTGTATGTCTGGCTTCCAGTGTGTGTCTGCGGCTTTGGAGGGCCTCAATGGAGGCCTCTCGGTGGAGGCCTTGGCCTGGTCACTGCTGCAGCGGTGGGGATGGGGCAACAGAGGGCACATCTTCCAGAGGAGGTCTCTGCCCACAGGCCCATGGAGATGGCACCTATGTCACACTGTGTGACGTCACACGCACGACACATTGGGTCGTCCAGCCAGGCATCCACAGTGGAAATGTTGTGGGTCCTGAGGCACTCAGGGCCCCCCAGAGATGGCTCCTGTGATAACTAATGTTTATAACTAATGTTAAGCAATGTATGAGAACCCTTCAGAGGTTTGTTAAGATAATACCTCCTGCACAGGGTTACCTAAACCCTGAAGAAGAAGAAGAAGAAGAAGAAGAAGAAGAAGAAGAAGAAGAAGAGGAGGAGGAGTTTGGACTTGATATCCCACCTTTCACTCCCTTTAAGGAGTCTCAAAGAGGCTAACATTCTCCTTTCCCTTCCTCCCCCACAACAAACACTCTGTGAGGTGAGTGGGGCTGAGAGACTTCAAAGAAGTATGACTGGCCCAAGGTCACCCAGCAGCTGCATGTGGAGGAGCGGCGATGCGAACCTGGTTCCCCAGATTACGAGACTACCACTCTTAACCACTACACCACACTGGCTCTTAAAACAATCTAAGGCCTAATTTTATTAATGTAACAGGTATGAACGATAAATTTCCCCAGCAACTTCTATAAGAATGCACCAAGAAGCTGACCCTGATGGACAACCAGCACATAAAATCGCAATGCCATGAAATAAGAAAAAAATATGCAGCCTTATTAAATAATAAGAAAATCTACAATCTGGAAAAAGCCATAAATGCACAAGGGTCATCTCTATTGTCAAAGTCCCAAAACATTGAGGGGTCTCAGAGTGCTATATTAGCTGTGGAAATGCACCTTTCTCAGTTTGGCCTGAAGAGGATCTCCTGTGGAGTTCTCAGTGTGATGTCAAAAGGTTGCCACAGAACACACTCCTTGAAAAAGCTTTCATATCACATAGTATTCTTCCGAGACATTCATCAGAAATGTTGGCAGGGCAGCAGGAAAACAGTGACTGTAATTCATGTCGCCCTGAACTCCCATTTCCAAGTGGCAAATGTCCTTTGGAGAGCATTTTGCTTGGTTCCAGGGAGCGATCTATATTAGAGATAGGAAACTTTTTCCTTTCCAGCCTGAGATCTATACTATTGCTAGCACAAAGTTTCTGAGGACTGCCTGCTGGTGGTGGGTGGGGCCAGATGCAAAAGTGGGTGGAGCAACGGGTGGGAATCTTACCTTTGTACAAAAGGCTACATTACACTCAGGCAAAAGTCTACATACATCCAAAACCTTTTACCCACCCCTCCAACCAAACAAGCAAGATGAATGATCAGAGCCCAATGACACATTCCAGCCAAACAAAGACACTGAGCAGAGCCTATGCGGGGTGTGGCCTCAGGAGATGGGTGTGGTTAGGGAGGGGTGTGGCCTAGGGAGAGTCCTGAGGGCCAGACATAGAGGCTTGGGGGGCTGCATTTGGGCTAAGGTCCCCTGCCTCTCATCTATCTACATGCATACCTGTTTAACTCTCTTACAGCACAATCCAACGAACATCTCCTTGGAAGCCCCGTTTATCTGAATGGAGCTTAGTCTCAAGTAAATTTATATATCTTGTGGGGGAGACCATTGGCTTGTGGGCTGGCCCTGTCCTGCTAAGCCTTTCTGGACTACCCACCAAGCCCCTACCATTTTTGTGGCAGTGGAAGCAGAGGTAGTGGGGAAGAGAAATAACACCCCAACCTGCCTTTCTCTGCCCCTATGAGCAACAGTAGCAGCACTGGCAGCAGTGATAATATGACTGGCTCTGGGAGAGGGAACCCTTAAAAAAGAAGAAGCCCTCAGCTGTTTTTGGAAGGGGCAAGTGAACACGCCAAGCATCCCCCTCGGCAAAGCTGCCGCCACATGAGGTAAGGAGAGGCCACTGCCTCAGGCGGCAGGAAACCCTGGGGCAGCAGATCCCGATGTCAATCTTTATTCAGGGTCAGCCCCCCCATGAGGCAAGATGAAGTGACCACCTCAGGAGGCAGGATCCACCAGGACAGCAAAACCCAGTGTCAATATCTCTTCCTGATGTAGATCTTCCCTCACTCCTTCCATCATCTCCTTCCATTCTGGTGTCTGCCTTAGGTGCCAAAATGTATTTGTCTGGCCCTTCCCATTGGGAAAGGCCCCATTGGGCTCCATATCTGCTGAGTACTTGTGGAGTGTGTTGGGAACTTTCCCTCCTGGCTCTCACCCTTCTTCAGCAGAAAAGAGGATGAATGGGTGTGTGTTCTGTATGGGCCTATGTTGTATGTGCATGAGGATATATGTAAGTTGGCCCACCATGGGCAAACAGCCGACAGTTGGTCAAGGGTGAATACCAAAAACATCCCCCACCTGTGCTGTATAGAATTTCAGGCTTAATATTGCAATATAGTCATATAATAATGGACCACACTGCCATGCAAAAAATGCAATTATATAGCTGGAAGGGATTTCGGAAGTCCTTGTTCAACCTCCTGCTCAATGCAGGATCTGTCATCAGGATGCAACAACTTCATCTCTTTGTTGTTTTAAAGAACAGTAGCCTGAGATTCCAACATTCCTAAGATTGCTTTAAATTATATACATATATGGATATCTAATTATTCCAACTCTAACTGAGTAAATACATTTAAGGTCAAAAACTTTCTGGTTCCTTAAAATAAACCAAAACCTGTCCAGTTCCCTTTTCTTAATAATGTGCTCCTGAAATATGTGACTTGGTGGTGAACTGTGTGCGTCATATTTCATCTCATTAAATGTAACATTGTGGTTCACCCATGACATTACCTGGCAGTCATAATTAGAGGGAAAGAAATATTGGCATTTCAATACAGAATGTCCTTGTGGAATTCAAGAGTGGTCCAAAGAAAAGAACTCATCTAGCTCAATTTATTAATGTGAAAAGGTTAAGATTAAGAAAATAATAATCAGCAAGTCACATTGACATTCTTCAATCCAGGTACAGAGTAACATGTGATTTACTTAAACCAGGGGTTGCTCACTTTTCTTTGGTCTGGGAGATGCAATCACCCTTGGGTGTACTCTGCAAGGATCAAATGTCAGCAGTGGGCATAGTCACAAATGAGTGTGGACACACCACACACACTCTCTTGGGCACACAAAATGCACACAGGACAGTCACACACAGGTATACAACCCGCACTTCACAGCTGATCCATCACCTGAAGAGGGGGCTGTGCATGACCCCCACTCTGGTGAGACAGAATGGTTTAACCATCATGAGGAATGCTGGGAATCATAGCTCTGTGAGAAGAATAGGGGTCTACACACAACCCCCAGCACCCTTAACAAATTACAGCTCCCATAATTCTTTAAGGGAAGCTGTGACATAGGCAAATGGGGCCTATGTGGACTGTCTAATGATGATGATAGAGCTCACTTTGTGCCAGGAAACAAAGTCTTATGTGCAATTTTTCAGCCTTCGGTTTTTTTCAAATCCTACCACATATGAAAAAACAAATCCTTTTCTTGACATCTTGTGTTGGTTAAGCAATTAACACAGTAATCAACAGTTTTAAAACAAACATGCACACTAAAGTTCCATGTCTGCTGGGTAGGCTTGCCTAACCAAAAATATTTTTAGTAGCTGTCGAAAACAGTATGGCAAAGGTGTATGTCAGATATTTACAGCATTATAGTATCATGCGATTACGCATTTTCCTGCAAACCACACCATTAAAGAACAAGCCAGTAGGTCTTCCACAACTGACAGCTTCGTATGAGTTGTCTGGTTAATTTAAGCCTTACTCCTAACCTTAATCAGCCTTAATCAACACTGGCTGCAATTATATATTTTTTAGGAAGTCTGAATGAAATAATTAGGACTTAAGATTGGAGGAAAAGATGTTTAAGATCAGAATGATAATAGTTTTGAAGATAAGATACAAGATCAACCACATCTATCACTTTCTGGTTTATACCAAATTCAATACAAATGATTAACAGAAATTATGATCACCATTGCACCCCTAAAACATAACCCCCACCTCATTTCTAGACAGACACCCTCTTTACTCTCTTGAAAGCCCACAACAACAGGGAATAAGCGTAAAACAAGACACAATATATAATGTCATGGCCTTGGATGTGCTGCTTAGGTCTCAATTCACCAGAGAAATCAAAACGACTGCTAGCATCTGTGCCAATTCAGTTCTACATTGCCAGTGTAATCACTTAAACCTTATCAGTCAACAATATAATGTCACAGTGACAAGGAAACAGGGGGAAGAAAGTTCAACAGTTTTATCTCTGTTTGAATTATGTCTACTTTACAGACTCCCTCTTTCTCCAGGCTATTCCTAAATTGAAACAAGTAGCTAATCATTGGTGAGATTAGTAACAAATGTGTCCTCTTATTCATTTTGTCAGATCAGAAATATTGGGTGTACATTTCTAATATTGCAACTGATGTCTTTTAATCCACTGCGAATGTAAGGAACCTGATTTTAACTTTCTCCATCTAATCTTTCACTAAGGAATGGTTTCCTCAGGTCTGATGCAGTTATTGTGAAACCTTTGAAATTCACACTTCGCTGAATATTGGGATGTAGTTCCCCAATGGAAAAAGGTGGGGGACGGAATGCATTTACTAGTGGAAAGCGTGCATAAAAATGTATTATATCAGTTTAAATCGCATACAAAAGCGCATTATATCAAGGAAGCTCACAAATAACAGATGTGGAAATTTTGCTAATTGAACTTAAGCTTCGAAGAATGAGAAACGGAAAGGAATTGCAATGGACAGATTCAACCATCTAGAGATCTGCCTCCAGGCTGTTGGATCTCCTTCTGCCTCCAGCTCTTTGACTCTATGCCTGAAGCAAAAGCACAGAACTACATATATTTCCAGTTGTTTTGTTTTAATAAATGCGAACCATCTTGATATAAGCAAAACAATTTAAAACAAAGAAAACAAAGAGACTGAGTGATCATTGCCATTAGGTTCCCCATTCTGTTAATGAAGAAATAATGCCTGATGCTCCACACGTTTCTATCTGTATTCACCCTTCTCAATTTGATAGCTTCATCATTTCAACTGATTTCCATATTTTTATTCCCCAACAACCATTAGCACTAAGTGGGTTCTTATTTTTTTCAATTAATCATGACAAATATTCTTGCTGGTCCCCAAAGATTTATTATGCCAAACTCTTAGAGTTGATGGCTGTTGAGCGGGAGTGTTTCTGGTACTGCCGAGCTCAGATCCTTCCCCCATTTCATTTGAAATTAATTTGTTTTTCGAAAGTTCAACTTCTAGAAGTTTCATGTTTAGTTTTAATCGCTCTTGCAGTGTTTGCAGTATATCAGAAGATCCTTGGAAAAGGGCCTGGTTCCCAAGTTAATCATACTTTAGAACCAAATAAAATGAAGATGGTGATGATGGGAAAGTGACCTTTTATTCCCTACATTTTAGAAAACAATCCAGGCCCTAAGGGAGGGAGGGAGGCAAAGAGAACACCAGCGCCTGTTTCAGTCGGACTGTCCCCTTATTGACCCACAGTGAAGAAGAAGACAAAGAGTTTGGATTTGATATCCCGCTTTATCACTACCCTAAGGAGTCTCAAAGCGGCTAACCTTCTCCTTTTCCCTTCCTCTCCCACAACAAACACTCTGTGAGGTGAGTGGGGCTGAGAGACTTCAGAGAAGTGTGACTGGCCCAAGGTCACCCAGCAGCTGCATGTGGAGGAGCAGAGACACGAACCCGGTTCCCCAGATTACGAGTCTACTGCTCTTAACCACTACACCATTCTGGCTCTCTAAGTGAGACAACTTATAGGAACTTGCCCCTGTGGGAAGTACTAACTGAGGCAGGCTCCTGCTCCAGTTGGGCTGGTTGATTTGTTTGTTGAGCTTGTGGCTCTTGTTGGGTCTGTCCTCAGCAGCTGTGAGGGATTAGACAAATTTATGGAGGAGAGAGCTGCTAGCCATCAGCGCTGGGCTCTGCCTCCACAGTTGGAGGCTGAGATGATTCTGAATACCAATTTGTGGAAACCACAGGAGGGGAGAGTGGTCTTGTGCTCCAATCCTGCTTGTGGGCTTCTCACAGGCATCTGGTTGGCCATTGTGTAAACAAGATGCTGGACTAGATCCACCATTGGCCTGATCCAGCAGGCTCTTCTTATGTTCTTACATTATTATGTCCATCCTTATGCACTCCTGTACAGAAAAGTTTGCGGAGAACAATTTCACTTTTCGTATGAGCTCCGAGATGCATATACTGGTGCCTTCCTCTCTCTCTCTCTCTCCCAATCTTCTTGCTGTCACAATTGCTCTAAAAATAAACAGGCCCATCAGCAATCCTTTCCCTACCTGTCAATCATAATGGTTACCTGGAGGCATGCCGGAGCTCTGGATGATTGACACAGTGAACTGCCGAAAGGGGTGATGACTCAAAGCCCTCCTCTTTGTTACTCACATGGGAAGAGCTGAGTCTTTCTGAAGAGTGACATCCTTGATTCTGTTACTCATAAGCCTCCATTAAGAGAAACGCCTCCATGAGCTGTAGGCAACAGTCCTAATTTGGTCATGCATCAAAGAACCGAGCAAAGAAATAACCCTCAAATTTGCAATGCAATGAATAGAAGGCAGAATGGAAACATCAGGGCAAAGCTACTGCAATGGGTGATGTGTCTGAATGTAAGTGCAAGAGCCCAAAGTAGACCTCTCTGCTAGATTACAAAACAGAGATTCCAGGACGTAACAGGACCAACTCTTGAGTCATTGTACTTTACTGCATAGTTCTTACTTGTCTTTCAAAAGTTGCTTATAGGAAGAAAAAAAAAGCAAGTTGGGAGGAAGAGGAGAAGAGAGAGAAGTCAAGAACCATTATTCATGGCTGAGTGTCATCACAACAGCCAGGTGAGGCGGGTTAGGCTGAAAGTTGGTCACTGGCCCAAGGTAGGAAGTGAACGGAAACAGCAATGCATTAAGTGCACACGCTCAGAGTATTTTCTTTCTGTTTAACAATATTGACAACAAAAGAAAAATATCCATCTGCAGTTTGCTGGGAGTGCTCAGGGGCTTGTTTTCATTTTTTCCATGAAATTTTATGCTGTTATAAAAGTGGTAGTCTTTAAGAAACCAGAAGACTATTTCTGTGATAACTTATTTCATGTGTTCCTTTTTTTGGGGGGGGGGAGAGGGTCCCTGTTTTGGGAACCGCATCAGGGCCCCCAACCACTTTAATCCAGCCTTGGTTGTATCCAAAGTTGGTTCTACTTAAGAGTAGACCTATTGAAATTGATGCACATGACTAAATTAGGCCCATTAATTTTCACAACTTAATCTGCTCTGAGTAAAACAACCAAATACTGCTTCCCTGTTTACCCAGTCTATACTTCCTTCCCCTGAACTGAATTTTAGATTGTAAGCTCCTTACACTCAGAAGAGATCTGCCTTCTAGCCATCTGTAAAGCAATAGACACACAGCTTCAACTCTGTGGATTCAGGTTGGGTTGCCAAGTGGATATGCTGGGAACTGTGAAATAAAAGGGGATGAGTAAGTTGTTTCTACTAGTGAGCTGTCATGGAATGGCTGGATGCAGAGGAGTGGAGGGGGGGGGTACCAGCTAGGGAACCCCCCTTGGGAAGGAAATGGGTGGAGGGGGAAGGATAGATCTCTACAGAGAGATAAAACACAAGAGGAACAATCCTCTAGTCCTGGGCTGCAGAACCTGTGGCTTTCCAACTTCTCTTGGCTGATATAGGGCACATTTATATCACTAAGATACCACTTTAAACAGCCATAGCTTCTCCCACAGAAGTATGGGAGCTGTAGTTTGTTAAGGGGGCTGAGAATGTTAGGAGCCCCCTGATCTCATAAAGCTACAATTCCCAAAGTTCCCAGTGAGGGGGGATTGATAGTTAAACCACTCTGGGCATTCCACACTACCAAGGTGACAGTAATAGATCCAGAAGTATCCCTGGGTTCTTGTTAAAATCCTGAGAATGAAGGGGCCAGGTGTGGAGTGGCATGAGCATACATGAAATGTGATATTTTTGCTTTTTTTCTTGTTTGCTTCAGGTTTTTGTCTTTGTGATTTCTTACTGAGTACTGGATGATTTATAGCAGCTGGTTCGGGGAGGTTGTTCATTTTTGGCTCTGTGTCTCTTTCTTGTGGTGCAGAATTTTCCACTAGGGTCAGAAGTAACCCATTTGTTATCGTTAAGAATTTTTTCATGTTGGATAGGTCCGTGCATATTAAGTGGACCTGGTCCTGCAGATAGCCGCCTCTCTCCTCTGTTTGGAAGTAACCTGCTGACTTTGAAGGTCATTTCCAAGCTCAGAAGGCAGCATTTGTGTCGTTATATCAGTTGTATTTGCCTTGTAGGTATTCTCAGCTAAGGCCAATTCTTGGGCCAGGCTTATTGAGTTGTTTATATTCTCGGGATCTTGTCGGAGCTGTTTAAGCTGAGTTGACCAATCCAGCACAGTGGAAGGGGGAGCAATAACCTCATCTAAGATTAACCCATTCAGGTCCCTCTTTCTCTCTTCCTTTTGGAGAAAATAATGAGTAATTTTACTCTGTCTCCTTCGGGGTTCTGGGGAACTGATTAACGGGACTGGCATGATTCCCAGATCTTTGCAGTTATTTCTAGTAAGTACCGTAGTAAATATAGTTGGTTATCGATGGCTTGCTGAAGTCAATTATCTCCAGATATGTTGGCCTTGAATTTGCAGGGCCAGTCAGTGCCATCCAGCAGGAAAAAAAACCCACTTTGGGGGGGGGGTGTTTCTCTTCCTTAATTTATAGCTTGTATCTAATAAAGTTTGACGCGACCTTTCATTTGGCAGTGCCTGGCAAGGTGCTCAACCCAGCCCAGCCCAGCTTCTTGCAGCCTCCCAATATGGGGGAGTTAGAGCAGTAAAATAACGAGATAAAACAATGTTAAAACAACAGGACTCAGCACTAGAGGAAGCACTAAAAATAGTTAAAAAGTAAAACAGAGGAGAGGGATAAAAACAAGTACTGAGGGTTGGTTATAGAGCAAAAACTTGCCTTGAAATGAGCCTTAGAGCTGAAGACCCTCCTTCCTCCATTTTGCCTCCAGGTACTTGTATGCATGAAGAATTAATATTCTTGCCAGTTCTGTTTGAAAACAGAACCTATGAGAAGCGAAACACGCAATGGTGTTAGTGTACTGACTTTGACAAAGTTTTACTCTCTGTCAAATCTCTTGCTCTTTGCCATTTCCTTTAATTGAGCTATGCACCTCCTCTTTCAGAGGGACTATAACCCCATCCAGAGAAGGTCAGGCTCCGCCCATCACCTCCAGGGAACCACCCAATAATAGTGCCTCACTCTGTCTGGATTAAGCTTCATTTTATTGGCTGTTGTTACCAAGGCCTGGCATTGACCTAGCACATCCTCTGCCACACCTGCAGATGTAAAGGGGGAATAGTGGTGTGTATCATGAGCATATTGCTGACATTGCACTCCAGAACTTCAGATGACCCCACTCAGTGGTTTCATGGAGATGTTAAATTGTACGGGGGATAAAACTGACTCTTACAGGACCACCACAAGCAACATCTTCTGAGAATAGCCATCCACGTGATGCAACCACCACAAAATAGAATCACACAGGCCCACCCTGGACAATTGCTCAAGAAGGATACCATGATGGCGGTGTTGGGAAGCTGCTGGGAGATTAAGAAGAATCAACAGGGCACACTTCAGTTTTTCTCTTCTGGCAAAGGCAGTCATACAACAAAGGCAGCTTCTGTGCCAAAACCAAGTCTATAAACTGACTAAAATGGATCTAGAAAATTGGTCTCATCCAAGAGAGCCTGGATCTCGCCAGTGCTTACCTGCCCAAGAACCTTGCCCAAGAAGGGAACAGTAACAACCAGCTGAATCTAGTGTGGCCATGCATCCAACATTATGTACAACACCCTCCCTTCAGATGTGAAGGAAATAAGCAGCTATCCAATCTTTAAAAGACATCTGAAGGCAGCCCTGTTCAGGGAAATTTTTTAATATTTAACGCTGTACTGTTTTTAACACTTGATTGGGAGCCGACCAAAGTGGCTGGGGAAACTCAGCCAGATGGGTGGGGTATAAATAATAAATTATTATTATTATTATTATCACAGGACCACCCACATCAAGGAAAGGAGGAAAAAGGCTTCATTAAGCTATATGCTATTAGAAGAACCAAACACATTAACATGTGATTTATGGCATTTTGCATTAACATTTCTAAAGCTCCAATTAGGATGCTGCTTCCATCATTGGTAAGGAATGCATATCCTCAAAAAAGCTCTTTATTTCAATCCCTGGGTTCTTGTTAAAATCCTGAGAATGAAGGAGCCAGGTGTGGGGTGGCGTGCGCATACATGAAATATGGCACCCGTCTTGTACGATGTCATCTGTAACGAGTACCATGAGGGCAAACAAGTGAAAAAAGCAACACAAAGTTAATTATCAGTTTAAAACCCTCATGTGACAAATGCTGGAAAAACAGCGCTGTTCGCGTTAATTCTGATATCTCTGTTCCTCAAAAATATCAGTGTTGTCACGTCCAATCTTTTTAATTAGCTCTCCTCCATCTCACTTTCTTCCAGGCTTTCAGATAATGTTGTGACGAAAGCCAGCTAATCAAATGCAAAAGTTTTTGTTTGGGGGAAACCCCCCCCACCTCCCCCGTTATTTGGATTTGTGGCAGCTGGGTCATTTAATTATTTAGCAACATGCTTCTAAACCTGCGATTTCCTGGAGGACCATTACCGGAGTGAATGGCGGTTAAATGACAACTGGATTGTTCTCAAACTATGTATTGCAGTTTCCTGCAAAATGCCAGAATGAGCTCTGCATATTGCATGTGTGACCTATTAGGTTATGCATGGATTCAAAATAGCCCTCAAATTAGGACTTCTGAACCCAAAGGATCCCGAGTCACCGTGGCTGAAGGATTTGGTTTTGGGATAGCTTTCGCTTTTGGAAAGCACTTTTTCTGCAGGAACATGGGAGACTGCACCTCAATGTTAGAGCCTCTACTTTGCATGCAGAAGGTCCTAAGCTGAGCATCTCCAGGTAAGGCTGGAATAAACCTCTGCCTGATACCCTGGAGAGCCACTGCCAGTCAGTGTAAACAATACTGAAGTAGATCATAGAATCATAGAGTTAGAAGAGACCACAAGGGCCATCGAGTCCAACCCCCTGCCAAGCAGGAAACACCATCAGAGCACTCCTGACATATGGTTGTCAAGCCTCTGCTTAAAGACCTCCAAAGAAGGAGACTCCACCACACTCCTTGGCAGCAAATTCCACTGTCAAACAGCTCTTACTGTCAGGAAATTCTTCCTAATGTTTAGGTGGAATCTTCTTTCTTGTAGTTTGGATCCATTGCTCCGTGTCCGCTTCTCTGGAGCAGCAGGAAACAACCTTTCTCCCTCCTCTATGTGACATCCTTTTATATATTTGAACATGGCTATCATATCACCCCTTAACCTCCTCTTCTCCAGGCTAAACATGCCCAGCTCACTTAGCCGTTCCTCATAAGGCATTGTTTCCAGGCCTTTGACCATTTTGGTTGCCCTCCTCTGGACACGTTCCAGTTTGTCAGTGTCCTTCTTGAATTGTGGTGCCCAGAACTGGACACAGTACTCCAGGTGAGGTCTGACCAGAGCAGAATACAGTGGCACTATTACTTCCCTTGATCTAAATGCTATACTCCTATTGATGCAGCACAGAATTGCATTGGGCTATTAGTCTGACTCTGTATTAGGCAGCTTGCTATGTTCCTAACTTTTCTACCATGGAACCCTGCACATTTCAGAGACTTTTGCAATCTATTCAAATTAGGGTTGCCAGTGAAAATCTGGACATTTGGCAGCCCTCATTCAAATGCACGCTTCCTGAGGGATTCATTGTTGGGGCATATAGAGAGAGTGACTTACAATATGAACAACAGCCCTGTGTTTCTTTATGGAATGATGTAGCTGGAAGGCACATTGTGGGCCAGTTAGCCCAACCTATGGCTCATTGCAGGACACCCATAATTAGAACATGCCCAACAGGTTGCTGCCCAGCATCTGCTTGAGGTCCTTCAATGATGGAGAGGTCACCCCAGCTCCAGTTAAATAATAATAATAATTTATTATTTGTACCCCACCCATCTGGCTGGGTTTCCCCAGCCACTCTGGGCGGCTTCCAACAAGACCAAAAATACACTAAAATGTCACACATTAAAAACTTCCCTGAACAGGGCTGCCTTCAGATGTCTTCTGAATGTCAGGTAGTTATTTATCTCTTTGACATCTGATAGGAGGGCATTCCACAGGGCAGGTGCCACTACCAATAAGGCCCTCTGCCTGGTACCTTGTAGCTTTGCTTCTCGCAATGAGGGAACCGCCAGAAGGACCTCAGCGTCTGGGCAGAACGATGGGGGTGGAGACGCTCCTTCAGGTATACTGGGCCGAGGCTGTTTAGGGCTTTAAAGGTCAACACCAACACTTTGAATTGTGCTCGGAAACGTACTGGGAGCCAATGTAGGTCTTTCAAGACCGGTGTTATGTGGTCTCGGTGGCCGCCCCCAGTCACCAGTCTAGCTGCCACATTCTGGATTAGTTGTAGTTTCTGGGCCACCTTCAAAGGTAGCCCTACGTAGAGTGCATTGCAGTAGTCCAAGTGAGAGATAACTAGAGCATGGTACTGCTCCTAGGATTAAGAAGTTTCACCCAATGTTCAGCCAAAATCTACCCTCCTGTAATTTCAGTCCTAGGGGCTGAGGTCCCTTCAACCCCACCAATTTTTTTTGAGGGGGCCACCCCCTGCAAAGTTAACGGGCATTGCCATTCAAATGGTGTGCATGCACTGTGTTCTGTGATCGATTATGCAAGGTGCGGCTTACCTGGATCCACCAATATTTTATTCAAATTGGCACCCCTGCTTCAGCCCATTCACTCTAGTTCTGCTCTCTAGGGTTGCAAAGCCTTTTACCTCTCCTTTGTGACAGTCCTTCAGGTATTTTGAGAGTGCTAAACACCCTCTATTTCTGCACACACAGGATCCTAGGCACTGATTCAATTCCTATTTTCCATGACGGTTATAGAGACTCTCCAACAGCACAGGTGAATGAAACCACTTATGTCAAGTTGCTGGAGAGCAACAACAGGAGAGGACTATAACTCTCTCTCTCTCTCTCATTTTATGTGTTTCAACTGTATAAAGAGAATAAACACATATTTCTAAAACTTAAAGTAGTATAAATGTATCTATGTACCTATTTAATGCAAGAAAATCTATTTGGACTATATTTCAGACAATAAACAACAATCCAGTTAGCAACTATAGGGAATACAATTGCAACATAAGTGTGCATTCATTTATTATTGTTTGCTTATTTAACTAATCATTGTTCTTTCACTCATCTGATTTTTCTTCTTATTAGGTTATTGTTATTAGAATTCACCCAAGAATGTATTTAATATTAAATTTCAGTCCCAACTGTATATGCATAATGTCATTCTGCCTTCTTTCATTGCAGTAAGCCACGAATGCACTCAGTTTTTCAATAAAATTATTATCACTTTTTCTAGCCTGTCTTGACCCCGATAATATTTGTTAATTTGACCACTGATGCAATATCCCTGATTTTATATAACCAGTCTTAATCTAAGTGTTTCAGAATTTCTCCATGCTTGCACTATGGTAATACAAGCTGGAAGCAAGTTCTTGATCCTCTTGGGTGGCTTTACTTTAATACATACAAATAATACCATTAATGGGTCATTTGATAGTTCTTATTCTATCATATTTTTAATTTCTTTGAATATTTGTTGCCAATGTTGTTTAATTTTAGGATCAGTTTTGTTAACGTGGTAAATGTCTGCATCAGCATACTGACATTGCCAACAATAATTGCAAGAAAATTGTTATATTTTACTTAATCCTTTAGGAATGAGATATCATATTGCTAATAATTTATGCTAAAATATTTCAGATTCATATTGCAGGTACAATGCAGATCCTTTCCCATCACCAATTCCATGTTTCTCCTGGGGAGATTGATTTGCCATGTTGTCAAACAGCCCTTGAGATTTGCATTTGTTAGTAATTCCTTGCATGGTGTAAGGTCTCAAAGTAAACAGATTTTCTTAATATCTGGGTTGTAATGTGATTAATCTGCAGGTATTCTAATACTGGTAAACATCTCTTATTCATAATATTTTAAATTTGATTATAACTTATAATGCTGCCATTATTATTTAGCAATTTTCTTAATTCTATTAATTTTCCCAGGCTTGAATATCACTCAGCAGTTCTCTCTCTCTCTCCCCACCCATTTCAGAGGCATAAGATTTTGCTGTTAAGAACTGAAAGTCTTGGACTCAAATTGAGGCAGTTTCACTGTGTCAACTACTGACCCAGCCAGGGCCTTTGAATAACACTGTAGAAATCAAAAACCAGAAGACATATCCTGCAATAAAGAACGAAGGAAACCATCATTCAGATACCGACTTTCATCTGATAAGGTGGAGGGGAATGGTTGAAATTTCTTTCTCTACCTCATTCTGCAGCATAAATTGAATTGGGGTGGAAATAATTTACACTTAAAGCAAAACGCTGAAATGTTTTCATGTTCCTTTCAAGTGTTTTCTCTGTGTGGAGTCCACCCCCCCTGCTTTCAATAAACAAGTGTGGTAGCAAGGAATTAAAGGGTGCTTCTGAAAACGTTGAATTTCAATTGGGTTAAGAAGAGCATTCCTGGATAGCTGAGTTCAAAGCTGCAGCTTCAAGTTGTTTTGAGATCTAAGTAGGAAAGCCTTGAAGGCCCAGGCTCAGAAAGAGAGGCGAATACTTTGGACATAGTCCAGTCAAAGTTCAAGACTTTTAGGTCCCATTGATTCTGGAGGGAATGAATTAAGCACACGCTGAACTCTCTCGTGGGAGATCTTCTAGTTTGTACCCTAGAAACCCTCAGCCTACAACATGATCAGACTTGGAATCTCTCAAGCAAATCATAAACCTGGGGCTTTCTTTGTGATGGGGCTAAATAAAATGTCCTGATCCATTTGCCATCCTATTCACAGAGAGCAAGTTGTGGGCATTTTGGGTTGCGTGTATGAGAGATTCACTCCAAGGTTGTGATGAACATAGAGACCTATAAGCTCAGTTAACTAGCCAGGCTAGAGGCCTTGTGTCTATTGTTTCTTTGTAGTGCCTTATCTTGTGCTAGGAGAAGCTTTAGTCCCAAGGTTGTAAACAACATTCCTAAGTGTCTACATTTGACAATGAGACGTGCTCTGCTCAAATGTCCTAACCCCCTCAGGTAGAAAGGAATGTATTGTGTTGTAACTTTAGATTGGAGGAAGTTTATGCATATGTATTGCTTTAATAGATAACAGTGTGGTGTAGTGGTTAAGAGCGGTAGTCTCGTAATCTGGGGAACCAGGTTCGCGTCTCCGCTCCTCCACATGCAGCTGCTGGGTGATCTTGGGCCAGTCACACTTCTTTGAAGTCTCTCAGCCCCACTCACCTCACAGAGTGTTTGTTGTGGGGGAGGAAGGGAAAGGAGAATGTTAGCCGCTTTGAGACTCCTTAAAGGGAGTGAAAGGCGGGATATCAAATCCAAACTCTTCTTCTTCTTCTTATGTATATTAAGAAGACCCCACCCTTTTTGGGTTGGCTCAGCTTTTGGAGAGTGATCCCACCGAGCCATTATTGCTAGCAATAAACACCCTTTGTTTTCTCACCTCTGCGTGGAGATATCCTTCAGCCTCAAACGTTAATTTTGCTACAGCTGAGGGGCTGCTTCACCTGTGGTTGTGCAAAGTGATGGCACTCAGGAGTGGTGTCCACATCTGACATCTTTTGGTGGCTGCTACCAGGATCCAGAACTCTGTCAAGACTAATCCCTGCCCTGGCCCATTTTCCACACTGTGAGTAAAATAGCAGCTCAACCTGTTATGTTACATTGCCACTAGTTGTGGGAAGCTGGTCCTAAGACTGCCGCTAGTTGTGGGAAGCTGGTCCTACTACTGCTGCCAGGGCCCAGGGCGCCCTTAGATCTGTAGCTAACCCTGACAGCTCTCTTACTCTCCTTCTGGGCTTCCCAAGAGCATTTGACTAGCTATAATTGGAGGCTACTATCAGAAGAGGCACTCCAAAAGGTATTTGGGTCCTGAGCTGTGCAGGACCTTATAGATGAAAACCCAGCACTTTGGTTGAAGCCTAGTCAATGTTGAAAGAAAAGGTGCATGTTTTCCATTTGAGTTTACCAAGCAGACATCTTTCCTAGGCCTCACTCATTGCAGAGCAAAGCAGCTGAGCTTTTTCCAAGCCAACATATAGACACCCATTTGCTAGTCCATATCTTGCTGCCAGAGTGGTGAGCCAAGACCGCATTACAAATGTGCTCATTTTGTTTTCTGGAAGGTTGCCAAATACAGAAAGGTTAGCTAATCTGATTATCAAGGTTTTTGAGAGATCTCTCTTGTGCCCATATAAGCAAGAAAAATGCTGGGTGCTGCAAGCGGATTGCATTTATTTCCCCATTGAGTATTTTGTCAGCATTATAAACCTTTCTCACACAGGTGCACATTTTATGTTCAGAGAAATACGGATGCCATTTACGTTCTTTTCCTGCTTTTGTTTTCTGGCAGGGAGAACAATCCGTCCCCTCATTAAGAATGGAGCCAAAGGATACATTCTGTGAAATGTACTAATATGATCCCCCCTCCCATTTTTACTTAATTGAATGGCTAATTGAACTGCTGTTGTTATTGTAATTAGATCTTAATTTGAGAGAGATGTTTGCTTTGGTGCCTTGGATTCTTGACTGTTACTGTGTGCAGCCCGATTTGTCTGGCTTACATGATACAAACAGGGCTGGCTCATTATATTCTGCTGCCTGAGGTGAAAGAAAAGATGGTGCCCTCCCTCAAAAAGCATGCAGCTTTGCTTTGAAATGTGAGCTGAAACTCATTTCTCCACCCATCACTATTTCTACCATGCAAAATTAAGCATGTATACACTGATAATGAAAGAGTTAAGCATGATGTTGATTGCATGTATGCATACCCTCCAATATTTCTCCAATGAAAATAGGGACATCCCTTTCCATAATGATACCTTTACTATTTATACCCCACACATCTTACTGGCTTGCCCCAGCCACTCTGGGCAGCTTCCAACATATATATATAAAACATAATAAACCAGTAAAAAAATATTTTTTAAATTCGTATACAGGATTAGCTTCAGATGGCTTGGGAGTTCGGATAACTCCATACCTTCCAACATTTCTCCAATGAAAATAGGGACCTCCTAAGGGAAAGTGGGACATTCCGGGATCAAATCTAAAACCGGGACAGCTTCTCTAAATCAGGGATAACCCTGGAAAATAGGGACACTTGGAGGGTCTGTGTATGCCTCTCGCCATATGAACTGACCTGGACCCTGTGCCTGTCATCTGATCCCCTTCATCATGTGAGGTTTGGAGACCAGCACCACGAGAACATGCCTTTTCTGCAGTAGCTCCCCAGTTGTGAAATGCTCTCCCCAAGAGGCTCCCCTGACACCTTCATTACATATTTTTAGGCACCAGGCAAAAACATTCCTCTTCTCTCAAGCCTTTGGTGTATTAAACAATTTATGGTCTTTTAAATTGGGTGGGGTGTGTTTTTGTTTGTTACTATGTTATGTATTATTGTGTTTTTCTATTGTAAGCTGCCCTATGATCCTTGGATAGAGCACGGTATATAAATTAAAGTAATTGATAATAATAATTCTGCAATTAATGTGGAGATTTCCCCCTGCCCTTCATCCTGTTGAAAAACTGCTCTCTTCAAACAACAACAACAACCCATGTTTTTTATGGGGGAGACAATATCCAGCTTCAGGAAGGCACTCTGCAGAGCAGGAAATAGTTAAACATCCTGCCCCTTTCCTCCTCTCCATGGTCCCACTGTTCCTTAGCCTCCCCACCTCAGAGCATGTCAATCAACATTTGATGATCTCCTTCTACCGGTCAACAATAGAAATTGTCCTTTCATACTGCATCATGGTGTGGTACACTGGTTTGACATCAACTGATAGGAAGTACCTACAGAGCGTGGTGAATACAGCACAAGATATCATGGGCTGTCCCGTGAATCCGCTGGATGAAATAGCGGAAGAACTTTGCCTCAGGAGAGTGAGGAAAATTCTCAGGGATGATTCACACCCTGGCCAGCACTTTCTTGATCTCCTGCCCTCAGGCAGAAGATATAGAATCATGATTAGTCGCACTAACAGGGTAAAGAACAGCTTCTATCCGTGGGCTGTTAGGCTGCTGAATGAAAAGATAACAACAGGGCAACTGACTTTCAGGTTTGGTGGGTGTGCGTCAGTAAACGAGGGGAATTTAGACTAAGAGAGCTGAGTGGGGGGTGCTCATGTAATCTCACTGTATACAAGTTGTACAAGTGACAATAAAGTATTTCAATCAATTTCAATCACCTGGCAGCAGCTATTTGCATTTAAAACATAAACAAAAAGACCTGCATTCAAGTGCAGAGCTTTAGAATGAAATGATCAGTTAGGGTGAGAAGTCTTAACAATCTAGTCAATTTCTGCTACACTCTTCCAGGCTAAAAGTGGGAGAGATGAATGGGGGGGGGGGCAGGGACAGCAAGCTGGGTTTGTTTATCCTCTCTAACGGAGTTAGTTCCTGGAAGCTGAGCCCTGGATCTCATCTCTTTATCCACAGCAAAGGAATGCCAAATTTGATTCTCATCCTGCATAAAGTAATGGCATCTCTGCTCAGAGACGCTCTTTAAATACCATGAGCTAAGCACCTACAGATGTATTACAGAGCTTGCCGCTACCACATCCTCCAATGTCTGAAGGGATAAAGTCACATTTCTGCAAACTGATGCTACATGTAGCAATGTGACAGATCAGGTCAAACATTTAAAAACTGTCAGTTCAAATGATATCTCTGTGGCATGAGGCTCTGGAGCCAAGCGAATTTGATATTTCCGAGGTCACTTTGCATTTTGTAACATTGCCCTTTTGTAAATTCCATTGCAGAGAGGACATTCTCTCTTTGATTAAGCTGCTGTGACGCTCTGCTGTTTGGCAAAGATTTGAGAGGCATTGTTGACGTTTGCTTACACTGGCACAAGGGACTAAAATACCTGGAGCTAGAGATGATTTCAGGAGTGCTCAAGAACTGCTCTAGATATGCAGTCACACTGAAAGTTATGTCTTCACAGTCCTACAATAATAGATACAGAGAGGGTGTTGATAGCTCCCCTCCAACTCTATGATTCTAGGACCACTGCAAATAAGTGTAATATAGTCAAAGAGTTTGGCCCCTTAGCCACTGCACTAAATTAAGCTATCAAACCATCTTCAAAGGCAGTCCCATGTAGAGTACATTGTAGTAGACCAGTCTGGATATATTTTCCAGGTATGGATTGCTGCAATAAAATCTCTGGAGACTAGTTAGGGTTATAGCTGGAGAATCAGTCCATCAGAAACTTATATACGATGCTCCTAGTCACCACCAACACCTGTGATACTACAGGTACTTTTTGTACTACTTAATTTTTGAGAGAGAATGCAACTCCATCTTGAACAGACAACATTCTGACCCACAATGCTTCCATCTTGTCCAGATCAGGTTCTAGTTAGTTAACCCTTAAGAATTCCAAAACAGTTTCCAAGCATCTGCTCAAGAGTTCTACAGTGGTACCTCGGATTACAGATTCCACTAACCCGGAAGTAGTACCTCGGGTTAAGACCTTTACCTCAGGATGAGAATAGCGTGGCTGTGGCATGAGGCCTCATTAGCTAAAGTGGTACCTCAGGTTAAGAAAGGTTTCAGGTTAAGAATGGACCTCCAGAACGAATTAAGTTTGTAACCAGAGGTACTACTGTGCAGCCTTCCGGGAAAACACAAATGGGGAGAGTACAGTTGCCAGTGGTGTAGTGTGGGGGGCACAGGGGTGGTTTCCCCAGGTGCAGAATTTCAACACTTGGTGCTGCCTCAATAAGGCTGTGTGCTTCCATTGCTGGGATCCATAAAAAATGGTTTCTCCATTTGAACCTGAAAGTGACCTCTCCAGACAACAGAACAACTCTTCTTTTCTTATCTCTGTAGCTGTGGTCTCCTGGGTGACATAGCCACCCTTAGGCAGTTGAATGCACGTGTGTAATCTGTCCATTTTCCTCTCTCCCCCCAGTTCACCATGAGGCCCGGGCACTGGCAACCCACGCTACGCCACTGACTGTAGCAGCTGGGTTCTGCTTGTGGGTTTTCCATAGGTTAGCTAGCCACCGTGGTTAGCCACAATTAGAACAAGATAATGGAATAGATAGGCCTTTGCTTGATCCAGTAGGTATATTTTTAGGTAATTTCAACTCTATGTTTTTCTCTTGCAGCTCACCCTTTATCCCAAATAATGTCTAGCTTTGCAGGTAAGAGTGAGGGTAGGATTTGGTGTGGTGTGATGGCATTCAAATACTGTACTACAATCAAGCTGTGTGTTACTTTACCTATGTATGAATGCCAGGCTTTTCTATTCCATAAATTTGAATACAGTGGTATCTCAGGTTACAGATGCTTCAGGTTACAGACTCTGCTAACCCAGAAATAGTACCTCGGGTTAAGAACTTTGCTTCAGGATGAGAACAGAAATCATGTGGCAGCGGGAGGACCCATTAACTAAAGTGGTACTTCAGGTTAAGAACAGTTTCAGGTTAAGAACGGACCTCCAGAACGAATTAAGTTCTTAACCCAAGGTACCACTGTAGGGGATAATTGAAGAGAATGGAAAGTCTCCACCAATGCAAATTACCAGTGGGGTGGTGATAGAGGGATCTAGCTCAGGATCACAGTGGGGAGTAAAGGGCAAAGTCCTTTACTCTTTAGTATGAGGGTTCACACACAGACCCAGTATTTGGTCTAATGTAATGTGCAGTTTGGGGCCTTCCACTCTGCCCTACTTAATTGAAGTTCCTCGGATGTCCTGTGAAAATAATAGTGGTCTACATCACATAAGTTGTTTTGATGACAAGGCAGAGAAGCAAATCTTTTTTTTTTCTACTTTGAAGCTAGCAGGAGATTACAAATCTCGATTAACAGTAATAATAATATTCATAGCAGGTTTAACACCCACAGTGGATTAAGAGGTAAAATGTTATACAAATGTTTGAATTAAAGTTGTTATAGGGGGAGATGTGGTGGGGAGGAGGCAAACAGCTCACAGAGAGTGGGGATGATTCACTGAATCCACTTGGATTTAGAAGTAACAATAATAGCTCCCTGCATATCCTTCTGATAAATGTTGCTCCATCTCAAATTATGCCTTCTGGGTTTCAGAATCTCTTTTTAAGTCTTTCAGTTTTAATATTTAAAACCACCTGCTGGATGGAACACAGTAGGGGACATTTTTCAAAGAGATACACAGAATAGGACAAATGTTTTCAAGGTAATGTGATAAATAATTCCTACCAAAATAAAACAAAACAAATAGAATAGAATAGAATAATTTTTAGATACCTAACTGCCCCTGTCCTTCCCCTCCCCCGCAGAATGAGGTGGAATTATCCATTGCATCACTTTGAAAACATCTGTCTTCTCAAGATGGTCAGATGAGATTCTGATATTCATTCATGAGCAATGAATGACAACTATTGGAAGACCAAGTTCCATAAGCCCCAAGCTAGAAATGTCTCTTTTGTGGTTTCTTTAACACTGTACCTTTTCTAATCCCGCCTGTTATCTTTAATTTAAATAGGAATCCTCAATTCTGAGTCTGAGAGAGCTATCAGACCACGTCTGTCCACTTTAGTGCAATCACAATCAAAATTCCCCCCTCCCAACACCCACTGAAAAGAAAGCATTCGATGTTATAGAAGGACTAAAATGCCACGCTCATTACAGAACAATGTGGCATTAAATGATTTAATGGAACTTTGAGGTTTAGTTGCATTATTATCCATTCTTAATGATTGTGCCAACTGTCAGAGTTGGGACGTGAAAAAATACCAGCAAATGTTAATTCTGATGAACTTTAAAGATAGCCACATGGGGAGTGACCTGAAATCAAAGCCCCAGACTTCACTTCAAAGGGGGTTGGCCCAGTGGTTGGTGTTTGAAGATGCTCCTAATCTCATTGACTTTGAATACAGAGAAAGGTGTTTTTTAAAAAAAGAAAGGAAAGAAATGTGCATACATGCTCTCAAACATGTGAGGTTTGTAGCACATCACAGTCCTAAGGGATTGTGTGTGTCAATTTGTTTCCACTGAAAGTAACATTCTTTAGAAATGATGAACAGTGCCAATGAAATATTCAATATTGTTACAATATATTGAATGAAGGCAACTGAACAGATCCTGATTAAAGTGAGTTTTTCACATCAATGAAGGAGGCGCGCGGAAGAACAGGGAGCCTGGAGGAGGAGCCAGGACCCAAAGCCCGCAGGAGGGGGAGGAGCAGTCTGGAGATTCCGCTTCAGGAGAATCCAGGAGGGGAGGAACCCCGGCGGGCAGAAAGACCCTGCGGAAAAGGAAAGAGAGAAAAAGGTGGAGCAGCGTTAGCTTATTAAACTGGTGTAGGGGAGGGACCGATTCAGAGGGGACTTCTAACGTCTAAGGTTAAGAGACGCGGGGCTGCACGCCTCGGTTGTGGAACCAATAATGAACTGCAATAAACGTCCTTGTATATAAGAAGAACTTGGCGTTGGTCTTTTGTGAGCTGAGACCTGAGGCAGCCCTGACACCATTGTTTTGCTTTGAAGCTACTGTTGTGTTTTTATTATTTATTATTGTTAAAAATATTTTTTTTGGGGGGGGAACAGCCTCAGGTGGTTTGCTCAAGCTGGTCAGGCTTCTTTTGTAAATGTTGTAAACAAAATCTGCCCCTTTTCCCTTATGGGGTATCCAAGAGCCCGCAGAGAGTCCTTACGTGGGTTCCCTATTGGTAGGAGAAAATAACAGAGGCCAACCAGAGAATATTGAGAAGCAAAGCAGCTAGTAAGCCTGATCTTTATTGATCTGTTGCAACAGGGTGCTCCCCTCACACGCAGGAAAGGAGGAAGACCCTGAACAAAGGTGTGCCTGCCCTTATATAGACGTTTTAAATTCCCTGCCCTGGAGCTCAAGACCACCCCTCCACACATCATACATCATCATACATCATACATACATACCCAAGACCACCCCCCACAAACATCATACCCATACATACATACCCAAGACCACCCCCCACAAACATCATACCTACATCACAGAAAAGGTGGTCTACAACAGAAATTTGAATGTTGTTGTTTTTCCTGTCTGCCAGGTTATCTGATAATGCCTTATCTGATTGCCTTTCCCGATAGTCTGTCACCCTTTGAAATGGTGATTACTAAATTCCTGTAACAATGGGAATGCTCCCTGACTTCCTCCCTCCTTGCAGAGAAAACTTTTGATCAGTTTGGGAGTCAAAAAGGTTTCAGGTTGGTCTTCCTCTGCTGATCTATGTACGGGCTTGGTTGGTACATTTATGAACATTTATTAAATATATATAAGACCTTAAATGTTATTATTACATAAAGCAGCCAGGTGGTAGCATTTGGGCTCAACTCATAATAGTTTGAGGCACTGTTGGCTTTTGGCCAACATTATACTGTTATACGTAGGACTCCAAAGCCAATGAAAAGGAGGAATCAATGGACGGACAAGGTACTCCTTGTGAGATTAGGAGGCAGGTAGAGGATAATAATGGAAAACCTGCTCACAGTTAGGCTACTTAAATCCTTTTAACTTGAATAGGAATTAGCAGCCCACTTGTGTGCAGGACTGCAGTCAAAATCTCCAACTGCAGCCAGAACAGCAGGAGGAAAGAAGACAATGAGAAAAATGCATTGCACAAGGTCAGAGTTATTATTCTTTTTTAAGGCAGTCTGCAGGTGCCAAGAGCAATGGTTCCAGCTACTGCATGATCTGAAACAGCTTCCAGAAGTCTTTGTGGAAATGCTGCAGCTATGGACAGAAAGAGGCTTGTGGGCCCAGCAAATGGTGTAATATGTTGAGGGGCTGCCCAACAGAATGCTGGGAACTGTAGTTTGCTAAGACTGTTGAGGGTTGTGAGGAGAACCCCTCACAAAGCAGTCATACTCTCCACCAAAGAATCCTGGTAGAAGCTACAATTCCCAGAGTGGTTTAATCATCAGCCGCTTTCACCAGGGTGCTCTGGAATTATAGCATTGTGAGGAGAATAGGGGTCTCCTGACAACTTTCACCACTCTTAACCAACAACAGCTCCTGTAGGGGGTTCTTTGGGGATAACCACAACTGTTTAAATTGGCATGGTGTATAGTGCAGATTGAGCCCTGATTTGAGAATCAACGTAGGTTCCTGCCCCAATGGAGAAAGCCCCTCACATACACAGATGTACTTGCATAGGTCCCCCTCAAACCTTGGGACCCTCTTCCACTTGTGAAGTCTCCTATTATGATTAGGGAGTCTAGAAATGCAGGCTACACTAGAAAATGGTGGACCTGGAAGGATCTGCATGAGGGGAACATAAGAAGGTGCCTTATGCAGAGTCAGACCATTGCTCTCTCTAGCTCAGTACATTGATTGGAAATGGCTCTCCAGAATTTCAGATGGTGGACATTCCTAGCCCTACCAGGAGATGCCAGGCATTGAAGCTGTGACCTTCTGCACACAATACAGAAGCTGTACTCCTGAGCTGTGACCAGGTGGTCCCAGTACTCTTAACTACTTGTCCTTTCAGAGCTCCTGTGCCTGAATAAGGTTTTGTTTGTCTGTTTGCTTAGCTTTTGGGCCCAGAGATACCTTCAATATTTTGCAAACACTTTGAGACCCTATGTTTGAATGCACAAGTATGAAGTACAAACGTCCTGTTTTCACCTTTTCTGTAATCACGGGATCATGGATGTACCAAATTCTGGATCTCAGCATCATTCAGAAACAATTCCATGAATAAGATGATGAGTAAATGAAATCCAAGCACACACACACACACACACACACACACACACACACACACGAATGAAAGAACAGAAACCTTGGTGGCAGCCTTTTGAGAGTGTATTAAAAAGCTATATAGAAAGGTAACAGCAGTAAATGAATAAATGGTAAGCAACACACACATCTCACATTAACTTGGGTTTTAAATAAATAAATAAATTAAATTGGTTGCTTGAAATCTCAGCTGGAAAAAACGGATTAACTTAACAGCAGGATTCCAGTTATAATCAGGTCTCACCTGCTGTTACACCCCTGGTATTGAAGGAAACAGTCAGCCAGCAGTGAAGATGCAACGATGAGGGAACTGCAATGTACTGTTGAGCAGGTTCTAAAGCGACAGTGTTGTTAGACTCCAACTCCCATCTCCCTCGTCCAGCCTGGTCAATGGCCAGGGATGATGGGAACTGTAGCAGTGCAGCAACATCTGGAGGGCCACAAGTTCCCGTCCCTGATGTAAAGGAACTGTATTAGGCAGCAGGTCTGGATGAACCCATATCCTAAGCATGCTACATTGCATGGTGCAATTATCTTGGCACACCTCTGTATGAACAAAGCCTAATAATATATAAAGGAGCAGTGCTAGAGTTCAAACCCGCTGTCTAATATAGAACTTTTGCCCAGTTTGGAAGGTGCTTGGATTCCAAGACAATCCAAGGAAGTTTGCGGAAAGAAAGTCTCCTCTTGTCAGGCTTTGGGGAATCAGATCCCTCCCCCAGTGGCAGTAAATAAGCAGATCAAATGAAAGGAGTGTTCTTTAATAATCACAGTGAGAGACAAAGGAATGCATATCTCTCTAGAAATGGCGTTGCTTCCAGTAAAGGTTTACCCCCTCCGTTCCCATTAATCTACGTCACTCCTATGTTGGGTAATCTGAGCTTGTTGCTGCTGAGCTCTCTGTTCTATCACTCTCAAAGCCCATCCAGTCTTAGGTGAAGGGGGGTCAGAAGGAGACTCAATCTGCCAGCTGTCTCTCTCCTGGTGTTTCCTCTTCTAGCTGTTTCTCACCCAGTATTTCCCAGCTTTTCCCCTCTGGACTATGCCCCTCTGCAAGCCACTGTTCTAAATCAATACTGTCCTCCTGCCCTTGGGAAGGTTCAGGTGAAAGGGGGGGGGGACTCCCACCATTCCTCCTCAGTCCGGCCCCTGACATCTCTGTACCTTCATCTCATCAGAAGCAACCTGTGTCTCATCTCACATCCTTCAGGAGGGCTGCATCCCTCTTGACCAGTTTTCTGTGACTGCAGGGCAGCAGGAGGGGACAGAAGACTTGCCCTCTGTGATCTTCCTTAAGTAAACGTGTCTTAGGCCAATGACTGGAAACTGGGAAGCAGAAGAAGTTGGGCACTTCTGAAGACCAGTGGTAGACAAGTCCCATGTCTGAGGTTAATATACTGGTACATATGCAACCACCTCACGTCTGCTGAGCTGGGAATTGTGACAGTCATGTAGCCCCAGAGAAGCAGCTAAGAGTGTGTTTCATAACTAAACTGGCTGCATCACAGCTCAGGGGTAGGTCATCTGCTTTGCATGGAGAAGGTCCCAGGTTCAATCCTAGGCATATCTACATAGGGCTGGGAGTGTCCCCTGCCTGATACCCTGGAGAGACACTGACAGTAATTGTAAATAATGAACAAGGTGATAAAAGGCAACTTCTTTTTTTAAATCTTCCCCCCCTTTTTATACAAGCATACAAACATACATTTCATACAATCCTTAATTCAAACATACCTTAATTAATTCAAACATTTCATACAATCCTTAATTCAAACATACCTACATTCAGTAGCTACATCACCATCCACCACCCCACACCCCACCTTTGTGTTAGACTTCCAATCTACTCAATTGCAATTTCTTTCCACTTCTATTACTTTTTTTCACACACCTTTAACCTAATTTCATGCTTCTTTTTATATTACACATGGTTATCCATCTTATTTAGTATTTCAGTATTTAAAACGGAACTTGTTTATTCTAATAGGAGTTCTGATTTTCCAATATGGTTTTGCAAGTATCCTTTAAAGGCAACTTCTAATCATCATCATCATCATCAAACCTTTTATTGGCATCACATACAAACATCCAAAACAAATCAATACAGAATTAGCACTTCCCCAGTGGCACAAAACATTTGCTAAAAGAAAGGAGGCAGAGCAGTCTATTGTCACATCTCTAGGTCTCCAGGGAGATCAGACGTCTGCAGTGTATTTCAACGACAAAAAATGAAATAGAGATATTTAGCAACTAACTTGGTGAGCTCCTGATCATTCCCCAGTAATAGAAAATGTATGACCTCCAACTCTGGTTTCCATTTGGGGATACAGAGTTGATCTAGAAATCGCTGATGGAGATCAGCGTATAGTTTACAATTAAGAACCATATGGCAACTTCTAATGTTCCTATGCCTGTAGCCCAGTATTACAAAAGCCTGTTGTTTGAGACCTTTTAATCACATTTGACACAAAGTGTCTGTCCATTTGAATCAAACTTGATGAAAGTTGCTGATATGACAATAGTCAGCTTCAGAGAGAGGAGAATATTCTGCTGGTCTCACCTTTAGGAGCTTTGGCTGCATTATCTTCTTACACAGATCAGATATGTTTTCTAGGGAGGGCTATGAAAGCTTTTTTAATTTTAATAATTAGGTTCTGTTAATTTCCCTATATTTCATCGGTCTCTTTTCCTCCACAGGCTTGGTAGATTCTGCTTTCACCTACTGTTACAATACAACAT
Source organism: Podarcis bocagei (assembly GCF_964188305.1). Classification (NCBI taxonomy): domain Eukaryota; kingdom Metazoa; phylum Chordata; class Lepidosauria; order Squamata; family Lacertidae; genus Podarcis; species Podarcis bocagei. The sequence goes on from NC_138135.1 coordinate 23,362,750, forward strand.
ATAAAAGAAGCTAGAAGAGAATTTATCTGAAAGCACCATTTTCTGATGTAAGAGTTTTGATGAGAAAGAGAGAGAGAGAGAGAGAGAGGGAGAGAGAGAGGGAGAGAGAGAGGGAGAGAGAGAACGCACAAGCTGTTACCATTTTGCAGGCCTGCGCCCCAGCAACAGGGATGCATCAAGGAGATAATTCATAGAAATAACTAAAAAGTAATTTCTGTACCCAGCCAAGAACTAAGTGCTACTTCAAAATCCACTTATCCCCTATTTTGAAGGCTAGAGTGATATGTAGGGCTTGCCTTGGCCTTCTGCTGAACAGGAGAGAAACTGGAGAATAGTATGTGTTTTTATTTTAACTTGCTTGTCAATAAGATGATAATAAAAGTGGCAGCTGTAACTGGGCAACTGCAGAAAAACCTGCTCATTTTGAAAAAAAGTGGTAAGATCTATAAGAAGAGCCAGCATCCTGTTCTCACAGTGGTATTATGGTCTGTGCTCTGGGGCAGCTTGTTTGATGAAGTATGGTTAGAAATGAGGAGTTTGGATTTGGATTTGATATCCCGCTTTATCACTACCCTAAGGGGTCTCAAAGCGGCTAACGTTCTCCTTTCCCTTCCTCCCACAGAACAAACACTCTGTGGGGCTGAGAGACTTCAAAGAAGTGTGACTGGCCCAAGGTCACCCAGCAGCTGCATGTGGAGGAGCGGAGACGCGAACCCAGTTCACCAGATTACGAGACTACCGCTCTTAACCACTACACCACACGGGCTCTCAATCTCAAATTTCAAAATGAAATAAATAAATATCACTGAGCCCAGATGCATCAGATTTGGCTCTACTGTTCCAGTCCCAACCAGGAGCTCGGAAAAGGGAGTTTGGAAGTTGGCGTCCTCCAGATGTTGTTGGACTGTCAGGGGGCTGTCAGGAACATGCCTTCTCCCTCTGCCAGCATGCATCCTTCAAGTGCTGGCAAGACCTCAGAGGGAGAAAGGGGGGAGTGAGCTTCTTTACGCAGGGAGAGTGACAATAGCCCTGCCCTCTCAGGAATGCTGGCTGCAGATTCCAAGGATAGCATGAGGCTGACTGAGTCTGATTTGGGATTGGCCCAAGAGGGGAAATAATAAATAATAAATTTTATTTATACCCCGCCCTCCCCGGCCAGAGCCAGGCTCAGGGTGGCTAACACCAGTAAAATTACAGTAGAAACATAATAGGAAAGAAAACACCCCAATTTAAAATACAGGTTAAAATGCAATTTAAAATGCAGCCTCATTTTAAAAGTAGCCCATAGATCAAAGGGAGAGGGAAACATAAGGGTCAGACTGAGTCCAAACCAAAGGCCAGGCGGAACAGCTCTGTCTTGCAGGCCCTGGGGAAAGATGTCAAGTCACGCAGGGCCCTAGTCTCTTGTGACAGAGCGTTCCACCAAGTCGGGGCCAGTACTGAAAAGGCCCTGGCCCTAGTTGAGACCAATCTAAACACCTTGGGACTTGGGACCTCCAAAATGTTATCATTTGTCTACCTTAAGGTTCTCCGTGGGGCATACCAGGAGAGGCAGCCCCGTAGGTATGTGGAAGGGGAAGACGGGGAGCCAGTCTTCCCAGAATCTCCTCGCAGTCAGTGCAGAAGCAAACTCCAGGATAGATGTCAGGAAGGGAGCAGGGTCTGGGTCGGAAATTACTTTGTTGGAAGGGGGGGCAAGCACGTGGGCTATCTGACTCAATTAATTTTATAATGAATGATTTTAGAGTGTTGTTTATGCTGTACTTTTGTACTGTTTTATTGTTGTTAGCCGCCCTGAGCCCAGCTTCGGCTGGGGAGGGCAGGATATAAATAACATTTATTATTATTATTATTATTATTATTATTATTATTATTGTTGTTGTTGTTGTTGTTGTTGTTGTTGTTGTTGTTGTTGTTGTTATTATTACTATCTGAGGAGGAATGATTAAGGAGGGGCTCCAATTGAGCGACTGTGTAATTACCCAATAAATCCAAGAAACTATAAACCTGTCGACTGGCTGTGTCTTGGTGTGAGAGGAGAGTCATAAATCCCTAACAGCAGCAGTGGATCCAACCCCCATGGCAGGTCGCCAGGAATGGATAAGACAAGGAAAAGTTCTTACCAACTGCTTTTTGTTCAATGTTCACAGAGAGAGGCTTGCACTTCTGCCTCTTGAAATAATGGCATTGCCCTGAACGACTCTCCACCCCCTCCCTCTCTCCCTTCACGCATCCTTATTATGGGTTCTGAGAAGTGCCTTCTGCCTCTGAGCTCTCTGCTCTCCTACTATAAGTGCTCGCTGGGTTCTGGGAGAGAGGGGGTCTGGAATGCTTTCTAAAGACACTGCGTCCATCATTTGTCCGCTCTCTGGTGCTTCTTCCTCCTCCTCTCCCATTATTTCCCAGCTTTCTCCCTCATCTGCCTCTGAGCTCTGATCTCCCTCAGACCCCTGTTGTAATTCTGAACTGTCTTCCTCTCTGGAAGGGTCAGGCTGGGGAGGCAGTCTCCGCCATTCCTCCTCTTCCCAGTCCCTGACATAGACGCCAACTCCCATCAATTTCAGCCCATGTGGCCAATGAGCAGGGATAATGGGAACTGAAGTCTAGCAAATATTTGGAGGACTTTAGGTTTCCTGCATTTGATAGAAGCTTATCGTTGGGTGTCAAGCCATGGTGACTTTTCACAGTTGCTGCACTCCTTCGTTGATTTCCATAATGGCAATGCTATTTAAAAATTGCCCAGTTGCAGTGGTTGTTTTGAAAGGCTTGGACTTTTCAACTCTGTGTTTATGTGCAATTTGGCATTCTTGAGAGTCACGAGAGCACGCTGGGCTTCAAATAGAGCACCCAAGTAGGAGATCATTTTCTCTTGTGCTGCTGCTGGAGTTCCACTCTCGAAAATGTAATTCCAGTGTTAATAATATAGCTGCAAAAGAAGAAACAGCGGTCATTTCCCCATTGCTTTTTTAATTGGTACAATGAAAACAAATTCTTGGTTTTATCTGAAGTTTGGGGACAGACCAATACCTGAGTGAAAGACAGTGTGTTAGGAAGATGTGAAGAGCTGGCTAGCAGGTTTTAAAGAAATACAAGCACTTCTTCATGATTGATCTATGGTTCTCATTTCCACTGGAATTTGCATAAATAAAACCACCCCAAAAAACATAGCAGAAATTTTAGACGGGCAATTTCAGATGTAACTATACAATTTTTCATTATAGATTTGCACAAACCATAGTTTGTGCAGTTCAAATGGAGCAGATGAGGCGGGTGAGGGACAAGGAGGGAGAGCACACCATCATTTAGGTTGCCCTATAGCACCAAGTCATTATGTGATGTGATTGCTGCACAAGTCCCTTTTCTTGCCTCAAATTTGACAGGTCTTATTCTTTGGAGGGGTATATGGATGCCTTAACAGTGCATGCCAAGGGGATGGAAAACACAGACATTACAGCTACTAAGTCTCTCACTGGGGGAAAAAGGAGAATGAAAATGAGTGTAATTTTAGTGAATGGATAATGTTTTTTTATTTGATAATCTGATCTGGGTTCATATTTGCAGTTAAGCAACACAATGGGATCAGCAGGTTAAAGCATCACCTGCAGTAACGACCACTGACTCACTGTAATAAAAAATGAACTAGTATTCATACACAATGCTCAATTCAGAGAACAATGCTTAATTCACACTGTATTATCTTCATACTGAAGATTATATTGTGATCGTTGAAGAAAAATGTTAGCAACAAAAAGAAGATGTAATCCAGTACTTAGAAAATAGTAAGAATTAAGATCAGAGTAATTTATAGAATCATAGAATCATAGAATCATAGAGTTGGAAGAGACCACAAGGGCCATCGAGTCCAACCCCCTGCCAAGCAGGAAACACCATCAGAGCACTCCTGACATATGGTTGTCAAGCCTCTGCTTAAAGACCTCCAAAGAAGGAGACTCCACCACACTCCTTGGCAGCAAATTCCACTGTCGAACAGCTCTTACTGACAGGAAGTTCTTCCTAATGTTTAGGTGGAATCTTCTTTCTTGTAGTTTGGATCCATTGCTCCGTGTCCGCTTCTCTGGAGCAGCGGAAAACAACCTTTCTCCCTCCTCTATGTGACATCCTTTTATATATTTGAACATGGCTATCATATCACCCCTTAACCTCCTCTTCTCCAGGCTAAACAGTCCCAGCTCCCTTAGCCGTTCTTCATAAGGCATCGTTTCCAGGCCTTTGACCATTTTGGTTGCCCTCCTCTGGACACGTTCCAGTTTGTCAGTGTCCTTCTTGAATTGTGGTGCCCAGAACTGGACACAGTACTCCAGGTGAGGTCTGACCAGAGCAGAATACAGTGGCACTATTACTTCCCTTGATCTAGATGCTATACTCCTATTGATGAGGCCCAGAATTGCATTGGCTTTTTTAGCTGCCGCGTCACACTGTTGGCTCATGTCAAGTTTGTGGTCAACCAAGACTCCTAGATCCTTTTCACATGTACTGCTCTCAAGCCAGGTGTCACCCATCTTGTATTTGTGCCTCTCATTTTTTTTGCCCAAGTGCAATACTTTACATTTCTCCCTGTTAAAATTCATCTTGTTTGTTTTGGCCCAGTTTTCTAATCTGTCAAGGTCGTTTTGAAGTGTGATCCTGTCCTCTGGGGTGTTAGCCACCCCTCCCAGTTTGGTGTCATCTGCAAATTTGATCAGGATGCCCTTGAGTCCATCATCCAAGTCGTTGATAAAGATGTTGAATAAGACCGGGCCCAAGACAGAACCCTGTGGCACCCCACTAGTCACTCTTCTCCAGGATGAAGAGGAACCATTGATGAGCACCCTTTGGGTTCGGTCAGTCAGCCAGTTACAAATCCACTGAGTGGTAGCATAGTCAAGACCGCATTTTACCAGCTTCTTTACAAGAATATCATGGGGCACCTTGTCAAATGCCTTGCTGAAATCAAGGTAGGCTATATCCACTGAGTTCCCTTCATCTACCAGGCTTGTAATTCTGTCAAAAAACGAGATCAGGTTAGTCTGACATGACTTATTTTTCAGAAATCCATGCTGACTATTGGTGATCACAGCATTCCTTTCTAGGTGCGCACAGACTGTTTGCTTAATGATCTGCTCCAGAATCTTCCCTGGTATTGATGTCAGACTGACTGGGCGGTAATTATTTGGGTCCTCTCTTTTCCCCTTTTTGAAAATAAGGACAACATTTGCCCTCCTCCAGTCTGCTGGAACTTCACCTGTTCTCCAGGAATTCTCAAAGATGACTGCCAGTGGTTCTGAGATCACATCTGCCAGTTCTTTTAATACTCTTGGATGCAGTTCATCTGGCCCTGGAGACTTGAATACATCTAAACTAGCCAAGTATTCTTGTACTATCTCCTTAGTTATTCTGGGCTGTGTTTCCTTTGCTGAATCATTTGCTCCAAATTCTTCAGGTCGGGCATTGTTTTCTTTATCGGAGAAGACTGAGGCAAAGAAGGCATTGAGGAGTTCAGCCCTTTCTGTGTCCCCTGTTTGCATTTCACCATCTTCTCCTCTGAGTGACCCCACTGTTTCTTTGTTCTTCCTTTTGCTACGAACATACCCATAAAAGCCTTTTTTGTTGCTTTTAACCTCTCTAGCAAGCCTGAGTTCATTCTGTGCTTTAGCTTTTCTGACTTTGTGTCTACACGTGCTGGCTATTTGTTTGAATTCCTCTTTGATGGTTTCCCCCCTTTTGCATTTTTTGTACACATCCTTTTTTAATCTTAACTCAGTTAAAAGTTCTTTAGATAGCCACCCTGGCTTCTTTAGGCACCTTCCATGTTTCTGTCTCATTGGTATTGCCTGACGTTGTGCTTTTACTATCTCCCTCTTAACAAACTCCCAGCCATCATGAACTCCCTTTCCTTTTAGTATTACTGTCCATGGGATCTCACCCAGCACTTCCCTAAGTTTTATGAAGTCGGCTTTCTTAAAGTCAAGAAATTGAGTCCTAGTATGCTTGGCTGCTCCTTTCCGCTGTATAGTAAACTTCAGAAGAGCATGATCACTCGCGCCTAATGATCCTTCCACTTCTACCCCACTAACCAGGTCATCAACATTGGTTAGGACCAGGTCTAAAATGGCTGTTCCTCTTGTTGCTTCTCCAACTTTCTGGACAATGAAGTTGTCTGCAAGGCCAGTGAGGAATCTGTTTGACCTTATGCTCTTGGCTGAGTTTGACATCCAACAAATATCCGGGTAACTGAAGTCCCCCATTACTACTATCTCCCTTCCTTTTCCATGCTTGGCCATCTGTTCCAGGAAGGCATCATCTATGTCCTCCGTTTGGCTTGGGGATCTATAGTAAACTCCCACAATGAGGTCTCTGTTATTCTTCTCTCCCTTAATTTTGACCCAAACGCTCTCACTTTGGCTTTGAGGTTCTAAATCTTGGATCTCTTCACAGGTATACACATCCCTGACATATAACGCCACTCCTCCTCCTTTCTTGTCTGGTCTGTTTCTCCGAAATAGATTGTATCCCCCCATTATTACATTCCAATCGTAGGACTTATCCCACCAGGTTTCAGTGATGCCTATTATGTCATATTTAGTTTGCTGTACCAAGAGCTCAAGCTCATCTTGTTTATTTCCCATGCTTTGCACATTAGTGTACAGACATTGAAGTCCATTAATCATTCCCCCATGTCTCTTATTTAAGGATTTTTTCCTCCCACCACTAGGTCTGCGTGCCGTTTGCTCCATTTGGTCTATGACATTTGGATGATCATCTTCATCAATTGATAGACTCCTACCTTCAGGATCACTGTCTCCCTCCCCTACATTAGTCAGTTTAAAGCCCTCCTGATGAGGTTTCTGAGATTTTTGGCAAAAACATTTCTCCCAACCGTTGTGAGGTGCAGCCCATCACTTGCCAGAAGTCCATCTTCAAGACTTAATTTAAATGAGAGGCTTGTTATTTCCTAACCCAACTGAAGATTTGGCCTTTTTCCTAACTTCCTCCAGCCTAGTTTTCAAGAAGAGTTTCAAAGTTTTGAAGCATTTTGGAGCAAAGTTCATATTATATGAATGAGGCTTTTAATAGCAAAAATTAATGGAGTAACGAAAGAAACAAAAATTCAACACTCTTTCCCAGGAGAGTCTTCTGACAAACAGCTTTCAACCTTCAGCGGTCTTTTTAATTCTGACATTCCCCTCTATTTGCATGCCACTAATGAGCCGTTTTAACTTTGTCAGAGAATAAAATAAGAGTTATTGCTTTTCTTTTCCTTTATTTTTAAAACAGAGTTCTAATTATCTTCCGGAAAACTGCAACATATTTACATGAGCATGTAAATATGGTTATTCATTAGAAAGACTAGCTCTTAAAAATGGTCCTGGAGATAAATGGTCCTGGATAAAAACCCTAATGGATAAAATGCAGGGCTGAATTCCTCGTCCCTAGGACCTTCCTGGTTTCCAAAATAACAGAAAATGTGCAGCGCCACTGGCAGCCTACAGTTCTTGAACCTCTTTAGCGGAAGTCATGACAGTTATGTTGGTTAACATTTGCGGTGCAACTTTACTGTTGTCCAATATGTTTTCAATAGCTAACAGGGTGGAACTCCTTTATGAGGGCTTGATGGGAAGATATGGCACGAGTAAGAGAGAGACAAAAGTGCCAGCTTTGATTTCTCTCATTTTTTCCAGTCTTCAGTTCATTCCATCCCATTTCCACACCAATTTACTTTAAAAAACCAGAAAAAACCACACAAAAATCAACATTCATGTGCATTTTCATACACATTTTTCCTATTATATGCATTTTATTCCATTTTCACCAATATATATTTTTGTGTGCAACGTTCCCAAATGCAATGCATTTTTCTGCATTATTTTCATATATATATATATAGATAGATAGATAGATAGCACACACCAGTTTTTTTTAAAAATGTATTTTTGTAGGCCTTTTTTGGTTAGAGAATTGATTTTTAAAAAATCAGAGAAGTGCAAATTTGGAGGAGAAACAGCATTTTGGGTAGCATATTGAGTCAGGATTTAGGCTGGTTCACATTAAAATCCTAACTGAATGAATTTCTTCCCTGGACATAGGCACCATATCTGCATGGGGAAAGCACAAATGCAGGTAGGTTGCTGGAGTCTGATATGCATGCATGTGTTTGTGTCCCACTGCCAAAGAGACAAGCCATTTTAAAAGAAAGAATGGGAACAGCCGAAGCAAATACAGAAGGCTAAGCTTAAGCAGCTATGTGCCTCTCTCATTCACAAGTCTCCTTTGGGGTCCGAGTCTTTGCACAATCTAACTTTGCTTTTCTTTCATTCTGGGACAAATAAAGCATCAGTGAAATTTCATACAGTCTCCTGCCTAGTGTATCGAGGAGTTAACAGAGGCAGGAATGTGCTCATTGACAGACAATCAATCAATCAATCAATCAATCAGTTGCTTTTCTTATTTCTCTGTCCTGTCAATCTCAAAATTGCAGCTAATGAACCTCGTAAGTGAAGGGCAACCATAAGCTGCTCTATTGCCTTTGGAGGAAGTTAAAAATAAGCTCTGTTCCGGGTATGTAACTGAGCTGTATTGAGATGTAAAGTCAGCCAGCCCAGACCGTATGCTTAGCAAGAGATGAGGAGGAAGGCAGAGATCAAACTATGTTCACTTTTAAAAAGGCCCCGCTGTCATAACACATCAGTCTGTTCACACAACTGAACTCTGCCGTGATTTCATAACTTGACTGCTAGTGAATCAGACGAACCACTGAGAGATATGGCACATTGACAGTGAAATAATACTTATGTAGTGCTATGGAAGAAACTTGAAAATGATTAAAACAGTATAAGGCTTCCTGAGAACAGCTGTCTGGGAGCAGTTATTTTAAGGTGCAAACCAAAAATGATTGGCAGGATATACATACAAAGTACTGATTGAACCAGATGCTCCCCTTAAGCTCCACATAATTACGCCATGTATACCAGAAGTTAACTCTTTCTTCAACATCAAGCTTCAGTGTACCTGAGGGCAACAGGCTAGCTGAGGAGGCACAGGGCATCATCCTGCCCTGCCCCCAGCTACTGCTCCCACAACCAGCTTCCTAGCTCTGCCTAATGGTAGAGCCAGTCCTGCTTGAGATAGGAGACTAATAAAGAGATTGTGACCGGCTGTGGCTAAGAAAGAAAATGCTCACTGGAACAAAAGTCTGCTGAAATGTCTGCATGGTGCTTTGCTTGCGTGGGTTTGAATCCCACCTTTGTCACCAGTGAAACATACTCGGAGTTGTGTAGTGATTTCATGCTCTTTATTGCAGCTCGTAAAACAGAACCCCCCAAAACTCGAGCTTTATATACATTATTTACACAATGAGTTCCATCTGATTGGCTGATTCTGCTTCCCTCCTGGAGCCCGATTGGGCTGCGCATGCAGTCCAGTCAGTTGTTGCATTCTAGGCTCCTACCAGCTTAATAGGCTAATTGAAATATACTCGGAGTCAAGTGTGAATTTCATGCTCTTTATTCAGCTCATAGTAGCAATGAATGAAGCTTTCCCCCAAACGTCTAGCTATATATACATTATTTACACAATGGGCCCCGCATGATTGGCTAACTCCAGGCTGCTCCTGTAGGCCAATCAGGTTGTGGATTCACTTCCTCCTGAAGCCTGATTGGCTGCTCTGGCAGTCCAATCAGGTTGCTGATTCACTTCATCCAGGAGCCTGATTGGCTGCTCTGGCAGGCCAATCAGGTCACTGATTCACTTCCACCTGGAGCTGGATTGGGTGGCTCCTGCAGACCAATCAGACTGCTGCATTCTGGATCCTATTGTTCTAGGATTCAGCTCAGTACATAACACTGATGAACTTCCTCCTGGGGTCTGATTGGGCTGCTCCTGAAAGCCAATCAGGTTGTTGCATTCCAGGAGCCTACCTGCCTATTGATCTAGGATCCAAGCTTAGTACACAACACTAGGGAAGTTCCAAGTCAGATCAGGGGCACCAACTCCATAGAGCTGAGGCCTCTGCAGCCCCCTAATGTCCACTGGGATGGGGCTCAGCTCCCCCAAATCTTGACGGGGCCAAGGAGGCCTGACAGTAAGTCACTCCGGGCTGTGCAGCATCTCCTGATGTGGCGCAGCCTGGTTGGATGAACACCTGGAGCCATGAGCCTTAGAAGGTGAACCATCTCAAATCCTTCCTGTCAATTTGTCTAATTCTGTATAGTCCATTAATTTCATTTGCCATTCTTCTTTTGTCGGTAATTTTTCTTATTTCCAGTTTTGTGCCAATAATATTCTTGCTGCCGTTGTTGCATATAAAAACAATTTACAATCTAGTCTATTAATATCATCTCCTACAATGCCAAGTAAAAATGCTTCTAGTTTTTTTTAATAAATGTATATTTCAACATCTTTTTCATCTCATTATATATTGTCTCCCAGAAGTTTTTTACTTTCTTACATTCCCACCACATATGATAAAAAGATCCTTCTTTTTCTTTACATTTCCAACATTTGTTACTTATTTTATATATTTTGGCTAATTTCATTGGCGTAATATACCATCTATACATCATTTTCATCACATTTTCTTTCAAAGCATTACATCCTGTAAATTTTCATCCTTCTTTCCAAAGTTTTTCCCAATCTTTTAACTGTATATTATACCCAAAATCTTTGGCCCAGTGTATCATAACCGACTTTACCTCTTCATCTTTCAAATGCCATTCCAACAGCAATTTACACATTTTAGACAATATTTTACAATCACTATTCAATACTTCTATTTCAAATTCTGATTTGAAGGCGAATTCATGGCAATATCTTAGAGCAGGGCGGTAGCAGCACAGGGAAATGCCTTATAGGTTTTTTTTGTACTGTTCACCTAGCCTTGCATCCTCTACTCCAGGCAAGGGAGATGCCCCTGTTCAGCTCAAGGGCCATATTCCTTCCTGGGAAACTTTCTAGGGGCCACATGCCAGGCATGGGCAGGCTCAGAGGCAAAAGAGGACAGAGCAGCAAATGTTGTTTTTCTGCAGGAGGCCAGTTTCTAGACGATGTCACAGACCCCTCTCTGTCGTCTTTCCAGGCAGACAAGAGGCGTTATCAGAGCTGAGGGGCCTGCTCAGAGTGCAAAGCAGATCCTGGGGAAGGGTGACAGGCACAGCAGAGTAGAGACTGGTTGTTATTTCTTAAAACCAACAACAAAAAACAACCCTGATAATCATGGCTTTACAAAGGATCTCTTTCCCATGGTATATTCACAAAACCAAAAGCAGATGGAAACGGTGCAAGCCCAGTTTATTATCATCCGCTTTGTGAAATGTTCTCCCGACAAGGAAAGGGTGTGCCTATCGCCACAGATTTCACAAGGAGGTACGTTGTCATAGCTGTAAACATGCATCAAGTTGTCATGACAACCTCCATCGCTGAAGCGTCAAAGAGCTTGGCAGAGAGGGGGACGGGCAACATCAGGCAGAAAACTTTAAGAACATAAATAACTGGGAGTTCTCCTCCTTTCTACTTCTACAGCACATTTCATTTGTAGAGTGTCTCACAACTTTTGCTGGGAATCCCACCTTGCAGTATCTCTTGAAGGCAAGTCAATATAATATTTATTGATTTATTGATTATTGATGGGGCGAGAAAAGCTGCTTCCTCAGTGCTTCCCAGGTACATTTTTTTTTTTTTTGCCTTTAGACACTCAGGTTTAGGGACAGCGCATGAAGAACTAGGAAAGCAAAGTGGTGGCAAAAGCCACTATTAAGGTTTTAAACTCCAGGGTGAAATGACCAGTAATATCTTCTTTTGGCTGACAGCTCCTTGGTGCCTGTGCCCGATTATGGGTTGGGTTTTTTTGTACTTCCACAAAAACTCAGCATTCTCCTGTGCATAGGTGGTCCCATTTTGGCTGTGTAATGATCAGCACTCATTTTTGCCCCAGAAGCCTTTGTAATGGCACATGCAGAGATGCAGATCCACCTTCCTCCTGACACCGGCATTGCCCCTGCTTTACCTGGATGGGACTTTGGAGCAGATGTGGAAAGGCTGAGGCCATGCAGGCACACTGCCAGAACTTCTAGGGTTCTGGCGCACCCATGCAACCCCAACTCTGGAACCACCCCACCGTCACCCTGTCCAGGTGAGTAGCAGCAACACCAGTATTAAGAAGTGGGACCCTGGAAATTACAGGCTGGTTAGTTTAAAACATGTCCTGGGAAAAGTGGTGGAAAGCATTGTTAAAGATAAAATAACCAAGCATATAGAAGATCAAGCCTTATTGAAGCAGAACTCACAAACCTATTTGACACTCTTTGAGAGTGTCAACAACTCTACAGATAGAAGTGATGCAGTTGGCATTATGCAGACTTTCCAAGTGTCCCAATTTTCCAGGGCAGTTCCAGATTTACAGAAGATGTCCCAGTTTCTAATTTGATCCCGGAATGTCCTGCTTTCCCTTAAGATGTCCCTATTTTCCTCGGAGAAATGTTGGCGGTTATGCATTATGTACTTGCACGTTCAAAAATATTTTGACAAAGTACTCCAATGTGGTTTAAAGATCAATTCCCCTTTACAAGGATTGCTAAGAATTGTAGCTCTGTGTGGGGGAATATAAAGTTCTGGGAGATGCCTTCACTTGCAGATACTTTTGTGTTTGACATGCTGCAACCTTGTCTGTGTTCACCTCTGGTTTCAGTTACAGATAGGTAGCCGTGTTGGTCTGCCATAGTCAAAATAAAAAAATTCCTTCCAGTAGCACCTTAAAGACCAACTAAGTTAGTTCTTGGTATGAGCTTTCGTGTGCATGCACACTTCTTCAGATACCATCTCTGGTTTGTTAGCCTGAAATTATTAAGGCAAACATGTAGACCTTTTTATCCACCTAAGCTCATGTACAAGAACAGCTTCAGATAATGATGGTTCTGACTAATTAAAAGAACGGGTTTTGGCTAGCACATAAAGTTAAATGTCTGGCCTTGAAGTTGAAAGGAAACATAGTGTTATCAGGCCAGAAGTGAGACTTTTTGTTCAGTTTAGGGAGTGCAGATAAAAATAGGGATTGGAGCAGGTAAATCATTTGGTTTGTATTTTAATGAGAGTTTACCAAATTTTCACTTTTTGAGCCCAAACCAGGCCCAAGCAGCACTTTTTTCTGGGGGTACTCAAATGTACACAGTACTGGCACCCCCCCAAAAAATGTTTAAAGTGTGGCACTTACTGCTGCAACTTCATGATGAGTACCGACATTCCTCTCCCCCCCCCCCAAAAAAAAGCACTGGGCCCAAGTAAGGACAGATCCTTGATAACAACAGTGTGTTTATGTAATAGCCCTCAAAAATGCAAATCCTTCTGGAGGTCAGCATTTGTTTGCACCATCCTTTTGGAAAGTGCACACAAGGTTGCTAGGCGACAGTACGGGAAGCAAAACATAACCTCATGAAAGGAAGAGATGAAAAGCAAGCAATTTCTCTTCTTTTCTTTCTTATTGGTAGGTACATAATGCACCGCCACATATGTAAGATTAGAGATGCCAGCCTGATTGCGTAACCTCTTATGGTTTGAAAACCACAAACAGTGCAAGCTACCATGATGCAGCTCAAAAGCAGCAGTGCCTGCAGGAGGGAGCTGTTTTGCAATAAGGAAAGTGATGCCTGTTGGTTTTAACTCGTATGTAACATTTCAAAGCACTCCACATCCCATGATCTCGATAATCTTTACAACAACCTTGTGAGGTAGCTTAAATACACTCAAAGTACAGATAAGGAGTGAAGCTATATCTCTTTGCTTGTTTATATAAGGCATTTATTTGTTTCCAACTATGAATCGCTCCCTATTAACATCTCCAAGCAATTTAACAATAAAAGCACATATAAAACCATTCCAACAACACCTTTAAACCCAACAAAACAACAACTTTAAACCCAAAACAGACACAGACTATGATAAAAAATATCCACTTAAAAGTCTGGATTTGTGTTGTTGTTTACTGGGGTAACAACAATGGCAGCAAATATTACAGCTGGTACAATAAAAATAGGCCGAGTATACTTTTAAATACAGAATAAAACAAAACTCATTGCTTTCATGCGTGGGATGAATCTTAAAGAGGAATGATATCATATATTATTGAATCAACCAAATCCATTGATGTGATTGGCTGGTTGGATGCAGAGGAATGGTGAGAAGAAGCAGCTGGGGGAAAAGGCTCAGAGCCCAGGAAGTGGTGCTGGGATGACAATGAGTGGTCAGAGGGAGAAGTAGGAGAAAACGGGGGGGGGGGGAGAGAAGGTGTCAGAGGCTTAATTGGTAACAGGGATTGGTGAGTAAGGAGACCCTGTGGCAGAGAGAAGCCCAGAATCAACAGAACAATATAAAAGGACTTGCAACAAGTTACAGATACAGGTAGGTAGCCGTGTTGGTCTGCCATAGTCGAAACAAAATAAAAAAAATCCCTTCCAGTAGCACCTTAGAGACCAACTAAGTTAGTTCTTGGTATGAGCTTTTGTGTGCATGCACACTTCTTCAGTTACAGACTTATGTATAAAAAGTTAAATACCTGGGGGTATGGTTGACAGCTAAGAATATAAACATATTCAAGCATAACTATATAAATATCTGGAAAGAGATAGAGAAATTTAGAGATTTGGGATAGGATGAATCTATCTTTTTGGGGAAGAATATCCATGATAAAAATGAATGCATTGCCAAGAATGTTGTTTTTATTTCAGTTGACTGGCAGTGCAGGACACTTCAAGGAACGTCAAAAAGATATTTCTGGATTTATCTGGCAGGGGGAGAAACTAAGGATAAAATATAAACTGTTAACAGACGTCAAAGAGAGAGGAGGCTTCGCCCTGCCAGACTATAAACTATATTATGAAGTGTTCTGCATTTGCTGGATCCAGGAATGGATAATATTGAAAAATGCAGATATTTTAGATTTAGAAGGTCATGATAATAGATTTGGATGGCATGCATATTTATGGTATGAAAAAGCAAATGTACACAAAGCAGGAGAGAGGGAGGAAGGAGGCCAAGAAGCAGAGATGAGTCAGGCTGGTGAAGAGTCATAGGTTTAGCTTTAGCATTCCCTTTCCAGCAGAGTACAGTGGTACCTGGGGTTACATACGTTTCAGGTTACATACGCTTCAGGTTACAGACTCCACTAACCCAGAAATAGTGCTTCAGGTTAAGAACTTTGCTTCAGGATAAGAACAGAAATCGTGCTCCGGTGGCATGGCGGCAGCAGGAGGCCCCATTAGCTAAAGTTGTGCTTCAGGTTAAGAACAGTTTCAGGTTAAGAACGGACCTCCAGAACCAATTAAGTACTTAACCCGAGGTACCAATGTACTGTTATCACTTGGGTATATAAGGGGTGAGACAATCTTTCTGTATAGGGATGAGACAAGTATAGTTCCTCATACATGCAGCTTATCCAGAGATGGGGGGGGAATGGCTCACAATAAAACATTTAAAATTAAACATGTTTTTAAAAATAGCCTAAGCTGCTTAACACTGGAGCCGACTCTACCAATAGGTCAAATGAGGCAGCCTCCTCAGACGGTAGATGAGAGTAGGCAGTTTGGAAGACAGAGCCTTGTGGAGCCATGCTGCCTGCCTTCAAAGAGAGCTTGCTGCCCTTCAGGTGCAATGGAAGGTGCTGTCCCCTTTTACAGTGCTGAAGTAAGAGAGATTTGCCAGTCTGATTGACATTTGCATGTGGAATGGGGTGGGAGGCAGAGGTGTCATCCTTTCCTTTGCCTCAGGCAGCAAAATGTCTTGGGCCGGCCCTGCTGAACACGACTGAGAGCAACAACATGAAAAATCACCAGAAAAAAGTGATTTCCCCACCCTCATGCAATTACAGCTAATTTCCCAAAATGCAAGCCCAAAAAAGTCATCTAGGATGTGATGGAGAGACCAGTTTGCCTCAGGCCACCTAGCAGTTTGCATTTATTATTATTTTAGAGTGAACAATGGCTATTGAAGTCAAAGTTCCCAAGTAACCCTCGTGATAGGTCTGCTGTCTGCATGGCTTTTCTCCCCCTTCAGTAATTATTGCAGTGCAGAATATCATTTAATTCTTTTTTTTTATAATAGTTTTTTTTATTTGCTTTTTTCCAGGGTAAAAATACAACATCAGTAACACAACAAAAGCGGTTTTACAGAAAAGAAAAGAAATTTTAAAGAGAAAGAAGAAATTCACTTTTTCAGATCAATTTTCATAATCAACCAGACTTCCCCACGTCCTCCATCCCCTGCTTTCTTTACAATGAAAAATAAACAGCAAATTAATACCTTATTTCAGTTGTTTTTGTGTTTTCATTTAGTTATATAGTCCATAATTTATACGTTTCAAAATCTTAAAACTTAGTTTCAATCATTTACCAATTTCAATACTGAAGCGTGTTTTTCCAAAGCACTTAGCAAACTCTCAACATTCATATAACTTATAATGTTTTTGTAAATAGTCCTTAAATTTTTTCCAGTCCTCTTCCACTGCATCTTCTCCCAGGTCTCGGATTCTGCCTGTCATTTCGGCTAATTCCATATAGTCAATCAGCTGCGAATGCCATTCTTCCAGCGTGGGTAGTTCCTGTGCTTTCCAGTATTTAGCTATAAGAATCCTTGCTGCTGTGGTTGCATATAAGAAGAAGGTTCTATCTTTTTTTAACACTCTCTGGCTCACAATGCCCAGGAGAAAGGCCTCTGGTTTCTTACAAAAGGTGTATTTAAACACCTTTTTCAACTCGTTATAGATCATTTCCCAAAAAGCCTTCACCCTCGGGCATGTCCACCAGAGGTGAAAAAAAGTTCCTTCAGCCTCCTTGCATTTCCAACATTTATTATCAGACAAATGATAAATCTTTGCAAGTTTGACTGGGGTCATGTACCACCTGTATACCATTTTCATAATGTTTTCCTTTAAGGCACTACATGCCGTAAATTTCATACCTGTGGTCCACAACCTTTCCCAGTCTTCAGACATAATGTTATACCCAATGTCTTGTGCCCATTTTATCATTGCTGATTTAACTATCTCATCTTGGGTATTCCATTCAAGCAACAAGTTATACATTCTTGAAAGCACTTTCGTCTTAGGCTCAAGTAGTTCTGTCTCTAGTTTTGATTTCTCCACCTGGAAACCAATTTTTTTGTCCTTTTTAAAAATCTCTAGAATTTGGGCATAATGAAACCAGTCTCGCACCTTTCCTTTCAATTTTTCAAAGCTCTGCAACCTCCAGGTATCACCATCTCTCTCAATTATATCACAATATCTCAACCAGCCACTCCCCATATTACGTAGTTTTATGGCCTTGGCCTCCGTCGGTGATAACCACCTCGGGGTCTTGCTTTCAAGTAAGTCCTTGTATTTAGTCCAGACAATAAATAAGGCTTTCCTAACAATATGGCTTTTAAACAATTTATGGGACTTTGCCTTGTCGTACCACAAATATGCATGCCACCCATACACATTGCTGTGCCCTTCTAGATCTAGGACATCAGTGTTTTCCAACAGAAACCAGTCTTTCATCCAGCAGAGAGATGCAGCTTCATAATACAATCTTAAGTCCGGCAGGGCAAACCCCCCTCTTTCCTTTGCATCTGTTAATATCTTAAATTTTATTCGGGGCTTTTTGCCCTGCCAGACAAATTTCGTAATATCTCTCTGCCACTTTCCAAAACATTCCACTCTGTCCACGATCTGAAGGGTCTGAAACAAGAACAACATTCTTGGCAATACATTCATCTTTACCGCAGCAATTCTTCCCGACAAGGTAAGTTTCAATCTTGACCAAGTTTCCAAGTCCTTTTTAATTTCTGACCAGCATTTTTCATAGTTATCCTTGAATAAATTCAAATTTCTCCCAGTCAAATTAACCCCCAGGTATTTCACTTTTGTAACCACATTTAATTCTGTTTCTTTCTGAAACCCATCTATTTCTGCAGATGTCAAGTTTTTTGCCAAAACCTTAGTTTTTTGTTTGTTCAACTTAAATCCCGCCACCCGACCAAACTCAGAAATTAGTTCAAGAGCTCTTTTTGTACTGGTTTCTGGCTCCTGTAGTGTCAAAACCAAATCGTCTGCAAAGGCCTTAAGTTTGTATTGCTTTTCTCCGACCTGTATTCCCTCCACCAGCTGATCCCTCCTAATCCAGTTCAGTAAAACCTCCAGGACAGAAATAAATAACAAGGGTGATAGGGGGCACCCCTGTCGTGTCCCTTTTTCAATTTTAAACTCCTCCGTCACCACACTGTTTACTATCAATTTAGCCTTTTGTTCTGAGTAGATTGCTTCAATACTATTTTGAAACGCCCTTCCCACTCCCATCCCTTCCAAATTTTTCTTCATAAATTTCCAAGATATATTGTCAAAGGCCTTCTCCGCATCTATAAAAATCAAAACTGCTTTTGTATTCATATTTGTCTGAAGTAACTCCAAAACGTCAATATTGTTCCTAGTATTATCAGACAAATGCCTACCAGGGAGAAAGCCTGCTTGGTCCTTATGAATTACTTCATTCAAAACTTTTTTCAGTCTGTTTGCTAAAATATCAGCAAAGATTTTGTAATCCACGTTTAGGAGTGAGATGGGACGATAATTTCTGAGTTGAGTCTTTTCAGATTCCAATTTTGGTATCAGAGTGATGAATGCTTCTTTCCACGATTCTGGTGCCCCCTTCCCTTCCATGATCTGGTTACATACCTCCATTAATGGTTGTGTCAAATATTCCATCAGAGTCTTGTAGTATTTGGAGGTAAGCCCATCTGGGCCCGGGGATTTGCCTATTTGCAGATTCTGAATGGCTCTTTCAATTTCCTGTTGTGTTATTCTACAGTTCAGGGTTGTTTGTTTGTCTTGTGTTAGCTTTTGCAGGCCATGACTTTTTAAGAAATTATTTATTTCAATCTCTGCTTGTGGTCCTTGGGTGTACAGCTTTTTAAAGTATCTCTGGAAGCACTTTCTAATTTCTTCTGGTTTCTGAATACAATCTCCTTCAACCTCCAGATTGGTAACAAAGTTCAATTTTTGTCTCTTCTTCAGCTGCCATGCCAGCAGCTTCCCGCATTTATTCGCCGACTCAAAAGATCTTTGTTTCATCTGTTTAATTTTCCATTCAATTTCTTGGTTTATCAGTTTTGTATATTGTGCTTGATAAAATTTTATTTCTCTTAAGACCTCTTTTGATTTTGGATTTAATCTCAATTTTCTTTCTCCCTCACTTATTCTTTCCAAAATCTTGTCCTTTTTACCATTCCAGAGCTTCTTTTTGATAGTGTTCTGCTGAATCAGGAACCCTCTCATAACGGCTTTACTCGCGTCCCAGATTGTCTTCTTTTCCACCGAAGTATTCAAGTTTATTTCAAAATAGTCTTTCAGCGTTTTTTGGGCCTTCTTCACAATCTCCTGGTCTCTAAACAAGTAGTCATTCATTCTCCATCTGAAGGATCCAGCTGGTGTAAGTCTCAAGTCCATTTTCAAAGCATTATGGTCGGAGCAAGTTTTAGGACAGGTCTCTATTTTTTTTGTCTTAGGTGCCAGTCCTCTTGATATCCAGATTTGGTCGATTCTTGTCCATGATAGATGGGCCTCAGAGAAGAAAGTTCCCTCCATGCCTAGAGGGTTCTTTGTCCTCCAAATGTCAATCAGGTCCATATTGTCTGTAAGTTCAAAGAAAGTCTTTGGAAGTCTGCCATCCTTGTTCAGGTTTTGGTTTTGTGACTTATCCATGTAGGTAGAGACTACCCCATTCATATCTCCCATCAAAATGATGTTGGTGTAGTCAATATGATCCAGCATTGTCTCGTGCAGTCTCTTGTAAAATTCCGATTTCCCATCATTTGGTGCGTATATTCCAACTATCAAAAATTTTTCTCCTTGTGATTGTATTTCAATCGCCAAAATTCTTCCTTGTTCATCTTTAAATACCAATTTTGGTGCCAGGTTCTCCTTTGCATAAATCACTACTCCTCTTTTTTTAACCTTGTCTGATGAAATAAACTCTTGGCCTAGTTTCTTGTTAATTAACACTCTCCTGTGGAGCCTGGTCACATGCGTTTCTTGAAGACAGATGACGTCCAATTGCTCTTTTCTTAAAATGTGAAAAATCTTCTTCCTTTTTTTGGGAGAATTCGCGCCATTTATGTTCCAGCTAAGTAACTGCAGAGACATCCTGGATCAATTTATTTGTCAGTAGGGGTGTCTCCTTTGTCTTCTTCACCTGGAGGTGGAACCGGCTTGAAACCAAACGAAGGAGGTGGCCAGGCTCCTGCTACTCCTTTCCGAAGGTCCTCCCCGTGGTCGTTTAGGAACTTTTCTTGCTCCTCTGCTGTTCTAATTCTTACCTTCCTCTCTTTCAAGGTGAAAGATAGTCCTTGAGGGAATTCCCACCTATAAGGGATTTTATTGTTTCTCAGTAGGCTTGCTAGGTCTTTATACGTGGTTCTTAAATCCAAAAGCTGTTTTGGTATATCTCTGAAGATTTCTGCCGTCTTTCCCTGTATCACCAAAGAATTTTTAAAATGTAGGCCGAGTATGTTGTCTTTTTCTTGCTTTGATCTCAAAATGATCAAGCAATCTCTTGGTTTATCCTTCTTGACCACTCTTCCTAGTCTAAAAGCGGTGACAATTTTAAAGTCCTTCTCTTCTGTCAATCCCCAAAATTTGGAGATTTCTGTTGTCAAAAAGCCAATCAGGTCTTCCTTTTCTGATTCTGGAATATTTCTCAATCTGAGATTATTTTCCCTGTTTTTCAATTCTGCCAGGGACAGGTACGCTTGCTGTTCAGTTACCTGTCTACTCAGTGGCCTCACCTCCCCTCTCAGTTCCTCTATTCTCTTTTTGTTTTCGTCTGTTTTTGTATTTACTTCTTCAACTAATTTTCGGTTTTCTGTTGTGGCCTTTTCAATATTGCTTATTGCCTGTGTATTTTTAGTGACCTGGTCTGTCAATTTATTAATGGAAGCTGTCACCTGGTCGAATTTAGCAGATTGTTCATCAAATCTAGCTGCCTGTTCGTCAGCTTTCTTATTCAATGCTGCCAGTTGTTCCAATATTTCTTTAGAAACAGGATCTATCCCTCCAGCAGCCATCTCCCCTAAGGGTGGTTGTGTAATTTGTCCTTCTTGCAGACCTGTCACTATTGGAACAGACGATCTGCGTAGCTGTCCAGGCAAAGTTGTTTGCACAAGTTCAGATTGTTTTGCTTTCTTTGCAGCCCTTGTTTTTGGTGCGCCACTCATTCCACAGCTGTCCCAGGATCAAGGTCAAATTATAAATCCCATGGGAAACAATCCAGAGAAAGTAAACATCCAGAAAAAAGACCGGCAGTTCTCAGAGACTATTAAATCTATAATCCAGTAGGGGGAGCTCCCAAAAACAAATTTAGGAGAGAAGGATAAAGAGTTTCCGCCATTAAATTCCCACAAAGAAGGAGAAAGAAAAAATAAAAGTTAAATAACATCCAAAACAGGGGGATCTTCCATTAACTTTTAACTGCAGAGAATAATAGCTCTCAAACAAAGGTGCATGCAACAGTTCTCTTTTTTTTTCCCAAATACAAAGTAGCCCGATCTAATTTTATGTTTTATATACAGTTACCGCAGTCCGATACAACTTATATCCAGGCAGATCGGGAGCCGGGTTTCGAAACTTTGTAATCCACAGGCAGGGAAGAATAGAGACCACAGTTTTAAATCCACTTACGATGCTGTTATAACTTTTTTTTAAGATTTAAGCAGTCTAAATCGAGTTTGCAAAGTAAATTCCAACTTCTTTTAAGCTCCTTTCGATGCTTCCGCTTTAGAAAAGTCTTTGCTTGGCACTTTAAGCAGAGCCGGAAGACTGACTTCCTTTTTAGCGTCTCCCGCTTTCAGCCGAATTTCGCCAAATTAGTTCCAAATAAAACTTTAGATTTCTTACTCACGAGTAAGTTGTTTCAATTCAGTTGTTGAAGGAAGAAAGGTCAGCGCTAATCAGCAGCAGCCGCGCGGCTTCGCTTCCGCGGAAAGAGCGATGGATTCACAGCACCGCTACCCCCTCCACGTTCCGATACCCCTTACGGGGTCTCTTCTACGTATCCGAGGTCGCTTCTGGTGCCCGCCGAACCCCACGGCCACGAGCTCACTCTACCCGTGGTTTGTCTGGATGGGTCGTCGCTGTGCCGCAGCGCACGACCCTTTTCCGCGGAGCCCCTCTTCAGCAGCTGAAGAGGACCGCCATTGCTGAGCGCGCCGCCTCCGGAAGTCGAATATCATTTAATTCTAATATCATTTAAATTGTAAATAAAATAGCTGTCCTGTGGCTAATTGAACAGCAGCAAACATCCATGAGTGCCAAGCATGTTCCACATACTGTAGTCTAATAGATTGCTGCTGGATTGTTCAAGGTTAAAAACTTGTTCGACAGAAAGCAACCACTGTTATCTGTCACAAGCAAGAAAAATAGGTATTCTGAAGAGCTCCAGGGTTTTGTAGGTTAGCCCCTCCCCCACCCCCACTCCACCAATGCAACAGTATCCTGAAATATGTGATCTGCAGTTTTAAAACAAATATACATAATAAAATTACATGACTGGGTAGGCTTGGATAAACAATAGAGCCTGCCAGAATCAAAAGAGAGAAGGGGCCTGCCTGTTATAAATAGGCAAAGTAGGTGCTGTCACATGGAAAGATTGATTTCTTGCAAGTGAGGAATGGACATTAAATGGCCCTTGTAAAAGTTCCAGCTCTGGGCTGAAGGAGGCAAGTATTCACATTAGGGTAAGATGATTCAACTGAGAACACAACCCCAAATCTGGTGTGTGCGTGTGTGTGTGCGTGCGTGTGTTTTGATGATCTTGACTTCAGTGCCCACCCTTCTAAAATTCAGCGTGTTACTTTCCTAGGTGCACCTCCACAATGTATGGCGTTTTCATAATAAAACCATTCAGAAAAACATCAACAGAGAGACAAAGAAATTCATTTTCATTGCAAAATTCACTGCAAATTTCCAACAGCTTTTTTTTAAAAAAATCCCCCTAACAGTGAATCAAGGATGCACAAATCTTAACTTTTTGCAAATTTAGACCCTGAGCTGAATTGGGCTGTCTCTGATGTGCTTTGGGCTGAATCCTGCTTTTTTCCACAATGCCAAATTGGGTTCCAAACCAAATCTTTTGGTCAGTGACGACCTCTGGCTTACTAATGCCAGTCTATTTTGTCATCGAAACCACTATGTGAGCAGTACTGCTTTAACCTAATTGTGATTAAAATGTATGTTAAATGTAATTGTCACATTCCATACTTCCTGCTTTTTATTTCCCTCTGATCATATTGCTTACAACACCCTCATTTCTACACTGACATGTATACATACCTACGAACTGAAGATGACACTTCAGATTAAGTGGACTCTAGTCCATGAAAGCTTATGCCACAATATACTGGTTTGTTTTTCTGGTGCTATAAGACACATTGTTGCTTTTAAAATAAGTGAAGCACTTTGAGCACATCAGGAAAAAAAAGCTGTGTGCATTCAAAGCATATCAGTATTGTAGCAAAATCTTCATCGGAGGCACTTAGTGCTCCATAGCTCTTTCAGAACATTATCTTCTGCAGCTGTACCTTTGCGAAGGTTCTTAACAGAGTAAAGGCTGAAGGCTGAAACAGCTACACGGAGCTGAATGTACCGTATTTTTCGCTCTATAAGATGCACCAGACCACATGACGCACCTAGTTTTTGGAGGAGGACAACAAGAAAAAAAATATTCTGAATCTCAGAAGCCAGAACAGCAAGAGGGATTGCTACGCAGTGAAAGCAGCAATCCCTCTTGCTTCTGTGATAGCTGTGCAGCCTGCATTCGCTCCATAAGACGCACACACATTTCCCCTTACTTTTTAGGAGGGAAAAAGTGAGTCTTATAGAGCGAAAAATACGGTATATCCTGTTAGTGTAAGACTGCCACGAGAATTGTCTATGTTGTACAAGTTGTGGTCTTCTATAACCTGCATCACAACAGCTTTATTGTGGAAACATTAAGCAGTTTCTGATAGGCCACAGAAAAATACAGAGATAGAATGGGGTGCAGAGACAGGGTAGGAGAACCTCAGACCTTGAGGCCAAACAAGGCCTCCTAAGTCCTTCTGTTTAGCCCTCAAGACTTTCTTCAGGTGACACACCCCTACCCAGCCCTCCTTTTTCACCCTCCCTGAGTGTTTTCCCTGGCTGCAATGTTTCCTTGAACTCTGTGAATGCCTCTCTTGGTTGTCTGGATGGAGGATTGAGAGGGGCATGTGAGAGTAGGGAGAAGCAAGCCTACTGGACAAAGGTAAATTTTACATTCCTTGCTCCACCCCGGTTTGCCACTGGTCCTGGCCACCGTTGGCTAGATGGTACCTCCAGCATCAGGGGCAATGTTAATCATGCCTCTTTCTTCTAACAACAAGTGGTAGCAAATTGCACTGCCAGTTAGCTCCACAATACAGCTCCTGTGTCTTGCTCCAGAAGCGATCTGGGTAGGAGTATATTTGCATGGGGACCAGAAGATTGGCATGAAGCCACTTCTCTCACCCCCTCCTTCACTTTCATTCTATCCACAACACCCTGCCCATCCCTGACATCTCTAGGTAGGGTTGGGGGAGACTCCTGCCCCAAATCCTGAACAGCCACTGCTGCCAGTCAGTGTAGACAGTACTGAGCTAGTTGATTCTGGCTCAATATAAGACAGTTTCCCGTGTTCCTTGAAACAGAGGCTGAGTATCTGAAGGCACAGTTAAGTTGAACAGTTGTATCAGAGACTTGCACATCAGGCTCTGTGGTCCATGGGGCAGGGTATGGATCACTTCTGATGTTAACCTGTACCATTTGCATGGGGTTTTGTGGCATCAAAGAGGCATGCATCAGGAGGACCTCCTTCTTCACCTTAAGGGTGTAGCAGGGGAAAAGGGTTGGAATTCAAGGCAAAAGTTACTCCCTGCAAGCTAGGCTCACCCAGTCAACATGCTTAGGAGCCTGACAGAGCTTGGGGATTCCCCCCCCCATAGTTTCAGCCCCCCCCCCCATGCAGTTGCATAAATTCATTATGTTCTCTAAAAAAGGCAAAGGGACCCCTGACCATTAGTCCAGTCGTGACCGACTCTGGGGTTGCGGTGCTCATCTCGCTTTATTGGCCGAGGGAGCTGGCGTACAGCTTCTGAGTCATGTGGCCAGCATGACTAAGCCGCTTCTGGCGAACCAGAGCAGCGCACGGAAACACCGTTTTACCTTCCCGCCACAGCGGTACCTATTTATCTACTTGCACTTTGACATGCTTTCAAACTGCTAGGTTGGCAGGAGCAGGGACCGAGCAACAGGAGCTCACCCCGTTGCGGGGATTCGAACCGCCGACCTTCTGATTGGCAAGTCCTAGGCTCTGTGGTTTAACCCACAGAATAAAGTGGCCTGAGTTTTACACTATATTCAGTATCTTGTCTTGTTATTTCTGGTCTCCTAACGCAACAGCCTTTCTTCAGCATTCCCCCCAAAAGAGAGAGAGAGAGAGAGAGAGGCACCCAAGTTGAGTTTTTGCACATTGCACTTACATTTAATAAATCAAAGGTCAGATACAGGATCAAATATGCATTTTTAAACAGTTGAGCACTGTACTATCCACCAACAGTTTCCACTGCTTTGAGGTTAATTTTATCAGCTCGAGAATTTTTATTCCTTCAGTTCATTAATCTTTTAGCCTTTTGTGCCAAACCCTGACTTATTTATAAGTTCTTCAATAGCTTACTCCATGAATAAATTAGAGGAGTGAATTCAGAGTCTTATGAGAAAACAGCAACGCGTTTATGGCTGGCCTCTGCTCCTTCCGGGAAATAAACGAAATGTACAGAAGTCTGATAATTGGTACATTTGCTCTTGTTTACCCAGCTTGAAGGCAATATACACATCAAGTCCAAAGCTTTGGGTCAGTGATATAATTATGTTGAGCATTCCTTGCTCCAATTGAGCTTCAAGCAGGTTTGAAGTTGGACTGCAAATAGCATTTTTTAGACAGTGCTTCGTGGAATATTTTCCTGCAAACGTTTTCAGGATCAGGAGGGCCTGAGATATCCTCAGCCGTAACTTTTTATGCTCTTCTTCACAGCTTTTCCTCAACCTAGGCTGTGTTTCTGCTTTGGAACTCATTCTCAGGTGATCCCAAATAGTAAGAAATCTCTTAACCTCAAGGGCAGCCTCTTTCCATATGAATCTACCTGGACCCTGAGATCATCTTCTGAGGCTCCTTTTCGTGTGCCTCCTCCTGAAAAGGTCCAGAGGGTGGCAACACGAGAATGGACCATCTCTGCAGTGGCTCCCTGTCTGTGGAATGCTCTCCTCAGGGAAGTTCACCTGGCGCCTTCATTATACACCTTTAGGCACCAGACAAAAATGTTCCTTTTAAACCAGGCCTTTGGCTGATCTGATTTACATCCTATGCCCTTTTAAAATGTGGGGGTTTTGGGGGGGAGGGGGCTATTGATCTGTTGTTTTATTGTCATTGAGTATCTTGCAGTTTTATATGATTTTATTCTGTGAACCGCCCTGAGACCCCTGGGTATAGGGCGGTATTGTTGTTGTTTAGTCGTTTAGTCGTGTCCGAGAGCCAGTGTGGTGTAGTGGTTAAGAGCGGTAGTCTCGTAATCTTGGGAACCGGGTTCGTGTCTCCTCTCCTCCACATGCAGCTGCTGGGTGACCTTGGGCCAGTCACACTTCTTTGAAGTCTCTCAGCTCCACTCACCTCACAGAGTGTTTGTTGTGGGGGAGGAAGGGAAAGGAGAATGTTAGCCGCTTTGAGACTCCTTAAAGGGAGTGAAAGGCGGGATATCAAATCCAAACTCTTCTTCTTCTTCTTCTTCGTGACCCCATGGACCAGAGCACGCCAGGCATTCCTGTCTTCCACTGCCTCCTGCAGTTTGGTCAAACTCATGCTGGTAACTTCGAGAACACTATCCAACCATCTCGTCCTCTGTCATCCCCTTCTCCTTGTGCCCTCAATCCTTCCCAACATCAGGGTCTTTTCCAGGGAGTCTTCTCATCTCATGAGGTGGCCAAAGTATTGGAGCCTCAGCTTTAGGATCTGTCCTTCCAGTGAGCACTCAGGGCTGATTTCCTTCAGAATGGATAGTCTTCTTGCAGTCCATGGGACTCTCAAGAGTCTCCTCCAGCACCATAATTCAAAAGCATCAATTCTTCGGCAATCAGCCTTCTTTATGGTCCAGCTCTCACTTCCATATATCACTACTGGGAAAACCAATTATAAATTCAATAAACAGCACCACCAACAACTGATATGATGGGACCTTGGCATCTAGAGATGCTTCCTCATTTCTCCCAATTTCTGAATTTAGATGTTTAGATTCACAGAACAGTGTGTTTCCAAAATAGATCATAGAGGGCTTTAAATGGGCAATGGAAAGAGCACCCCAGTCCAGATTCAAATACAATTATAGGTCCCGTTCTGTAGCTTCTCTCCCAAACAGCCCTACTTTTTCAAAAAGTGGAATCATTTATGCATATCTGCTTCTTTGCCATTTTTTTAAAAAAACATTTTATTAATAAACCAAATATAAAGAGCATAAAGAAATACCAATACAGGAGTTTGAGAGCAGCATAATGTTGGACATTATCGTTGAACTTTTTGTTTCAAAATATATTAAAAGGAACACAACATCAATTTTCTTGTAAACGCACTAGGCTTGTTTGAATGTATCCTTTTGAGATAAGTTTGCTTAATCAAAAGCAAAATATCGTTAAAAAGTAAAGTAAAACAAAGCCCTTTTGGTATTTTTAACAGAAGTAAATATTATGCTTTCAAATCCATGCTCAGATGTGAACTAACAATGTGGGACCATTCTCTTTTACATGGGGAAAAATCATTTTAACTGCTTCAGGAACAATGAGCTGATGCAAGAGCAATTAATTTCAGAAATTAATTATAGAAATTTGCCTTCCCTATTTGGAGGACAGGCAATGCAGAATATAATGTTGAAGCATTACACAAAAGGAACAGGAGAAATCTCCATATTTAGTGACCATCAGACAAAGCCAATTTAGAGGGAAGGCACTGCTTCCACCTCTCGTTTTGAATGCGACATCATGCAGCCATCCAGTGTTATAAAGCTAAGCAAGAGAAAGGGTAATGAATTGCTGTTTTCAGCCCCCTTCTCTGAACAATTGCCCAAAGGGGTTGTTTTCTTACTGCTAATGGGAGCTTTGTTGGAAAATTCTCCCTCCCCAACAACCTCAGGCTTATATAAATGTTATACTGATGTGCTTTTACTCCATTTGGAGCACACAGTTTGATTGCCAATGCTTAATCCAGCCCTCTATCTCCTCTTTAAGTGATACCTTTAAACTACCTGCTGATTTCATTGTCGAAGGCTGTCACTTTTGACCCTGGTGAAAAGCAACCAAAGGAGGAGGCCACAAGTATGAGCAAAGGTGATTATTGCCTGCCAACACGAAGCTGTGGAAGCCAGTTGATTCACAGTTGCACATCTGACTCCCCAGACAGATTAAATAGCAGCATAAAGCACAAACATTTCACTGCTGGCACAAGTCAGATAAGCCAGTGGACAGAAGTGGGTTTACGGATCACCTTGACAAGTTTCAGAAGATCCCACTACCACAGCTGAGGACCAGCCTTATCATTAGGCAGAGTGAGGCAGCTGCCTCGGGTGGCAGATGCCGAGGGTCACAGAGCAGAACAAGCTGTGAGCGCCACTTAGCTTGCCCTGTCCCATAACACCTCTGAAGGCACTGGTCACAGGATGGCAGCCATGGGGGCATGGCATAGCTGAAAACAGGTGCCATGGGGTGTGATGTAACAACAACAAAATGGCTGCCACATCTAAAAGAGCAGAAAAAGAGACAGGAGCTCAGAATGGTTCAGACATGGCTCCTCACTACCCCGTTGCTCCATCAATGGGGGAAAATGCACCTATATTAGCCACTCACAGAGAGCAGCTATGGACATCTGTCCTCCATTCAGAACAAATTGGAGGGTGGGAGTTCAATTCTGGCATCCAATGAGACATGGGCATGTCTGGTGGGAGAGGCTGGGCCAGTGCAAAGAAGAGTTAACAGTTTCTTGTCCAGTGGGGATTTTGAGGGTTATTTATTGAGACCTTTCATGGGCACCATAGGAGGTACTAGGGGCATGCTAGTGCCTGTGAGTGCCACATTGGTGACATGTGGCCTAGAGGCTCTTGAATATGCTATCCAATTACAATCACTTGGTACGCAGTTACAATCACATGTTCCTGATTACAATCACATGCTACACAGTTACAACCGCATGTTCCCAATGAAAATCGCAAAGGCTCAACCTCTTTCAGGAAGCACTGCATATCCTTCAAGTGTCCTGATTTTCCTGGGACATCCTGGAATTACAGAAGCCACACCGGCTTCTGATTTGATCCAGGAATGTTCCTGTTTTACCCCTCCATGAGATACAAGCGCCATGAGGTGGCGCTTGTATCTGGTGCTGGCATTTGCAGTGGTGTTGCACTCTCATGAGAGTTATCTGGTTCCTGCAAGTGCGCAGCATCAAAGAAATGTGTCCCGATTTTCATCATGGGAATGTTGGAGGGTATGGCATCGTAATGCTTTGATATCCCTATTTTGATAAAGAAAGATACCTGGGTCCCTTACTCCACAGTGGAATAAAATGCAGATCATTTTCAAGCTAATAGCACTAGCTGAGATACTTGTAGAATTATATTTTTGCTGGAGCAGTTCCATTCAAGGATGGAAAATGTGATACCTGAAAAAACAAAGTTCAGTGAACTAAAAGGCAATTTACACCATTGTGACTGAGTCAACTAATGCAAGCTAGTTCTTTTGGCATGTTTAAATAAGAAACGGGTAATGAGAAAACTGTAGCTAAACAATTGAGACCTCTTGTCAAGACATTGTACATTAGCACATGAGCTGATGCTAACAAAAGTTTATTGGCAAATAAGCAGCAGGCTCCACTTTTGCTGCAAAGGTCACTGACAAATGAAAGGATTGTGTAATTCTCTGCAAGGGCCTCGATGCCAATTTGGTGAGTACCGCCCCAAGCTTTTACATGACTTGAGACTAGATTGCAGAAACAGCAAAGGATAGTGAGCGATAAGCGCAATATCTGTAGACTGAAGTTGCTGCTAGAGGAAGGCAGGACAGCGATGCAAACTTAGTATGCTAGATGTTCACATCATCCCAACCAATTATTCCCCAAAAGGAATATAAGCAATAAGCCATCACTTTGATGAAATTCGAATTGTCCCCCATGATCATCATCTAATGAAATCCTTCCACAGCTGACCTTTTACATTTCTTGGAAAAAAGTTGTGATCTCCCATTTATAAGACATGAGTTGGCATCCATCTTCCCTGATGCACACCTGCCCTCTGCTTTATCTGAAAGTAAGCAGGGATTTTCAAGAACAAGCTTGGTCACCCACCCAGCATTTACTGCACACAGATAAGTAGGAAATTATACCTTTTATAAGTTCAGGCTACCAGGTTTAATAGACTCCACAGGAACTGGATGGATCAAACAAGAGTACAGGACATTCCATCTCTCAAATGCTTTTTCTTTTGCAGGAAAGAGAGCCAGTGAGTAAAGTGATTTGAATGATAATGACCAGCTGTTTTCAAAAAAACAACTTCCTACAGAAAGGTGCATAGGAACCTGCCTTATACTGAGTCAGACCATTGATCCACCTTGCTTAGGATTGATCACACTGGCTGGCAGTGGCTCTCCAGGGTTTTAGGGTAATATTTCTCCTAACCCTACTCCCCTGCCCTAAGAAAACATATTTGTAATTTGACTCAGTACTTTTAACTCAGAATTGGCAACCAGCTGTCTCTTTACTTACCACCTGGCCCAGGGCGGGGCCTGACGGGCCTCAAAAGGACTGCTTGCTGCTGGCTTGCCAGCTTGCCACTTGCCACCTGGCCCAGGGCGGGGCCTGACAGGCCTCACTAGGACAGTTGCTGTTACTGCTGGAGGGGCACAGTGTTTTTTAAAATGTTTTTAAAAATTTCTTTTGAATTTTTTGTATGTGGGGGGTGGGGGTGGGATGGGTGTTTGGTTGGGCTTGGGGAATTTTTTTGATTTTGATGTTTTTGTAATTTTTACAGTTTTTTGTTTGTATTGTTTTATTGGTTTTGTTTGTTTGTTTGTTTAAGGTGTTATTTTGTTCTTAAGGGAAGGGGTCAGGGCTGCTGGGGAGTGGGTCCCAGCCCACAAAATGGCTGGGGCATGTTCCACAGGGGGGGGGGATGCACTGGGACAACCGATCTCACTGATCACGGGTAGGAGGAGGAGTTACGCTAAGACTAGACCATGTCATTACAGAGGAGGCAGGTTTAGTCGTTGTCTAAGGCCTATTCCTGCCTCTGGGTCTGGTCCTGACCGGATGGATACTAGAATCAGCAAGGGATACCCACATGACCTGAAGGTGCTGCTGTGCAATGCCAGGTCAATGATTCATAAGACCACTGCCATCCATGACTTGATCATGGATGGAGGACTTGACCTGGCATGTGTAACAGAGACTTGGTTGGATGAAGCAGATGGGCCTGTCCTTGCCGCTGCTTGTCCACCAGGTTTCTCTTACGCACAGCAACCCAGGTCATGTGGGCGGTGAGGGGGGTTGCAGTGATTTTTAGGAAGTCATTAGTTTGCACCAGGCGTCCTATTGGGAAGACCCAGTTTTCCGAGTGCATGTTCTGGAAGTTGGGCAATAGGTGCAGTACAGGATTCCTTTTGGTGTACCGACCTCCCCGCTGCACCAAGGATTCCCTGCCCGAGCTGCTTCAGGTCGTGGCGGATGTTCTCCTGGAGACACCTAGTTTGGTCGTCTTAGGGGATTTTAACATCCATGCCGACACAACCTTACAAGGGGCCTGTGATGGCCTGGGAATCCGATTCAGAGGCTGAACCGGAGGAATCCCAGCCTGCACAGGAGTCCCCGCCTCCAGGGCCGGCTGAACTAGGGCAGGGCCTTGATTCTGAAGCGCCTGCACCTGTGCCGGATCCTCAGGAGCAGGCACCAGGTGAAGCCACTCTGGCTCCGGAGGTGGTTGAGGACTCAGTGCCTACAGGTGAGTCTCCCCCTGGGTCCAGTAACCCTTCAGCCTCTCCTGAACTGCAATGGCTCAGGGCAGAGAGGCGGAGGGAACTGGTTTCTCCCAGGAGGAGTGCTCGCCTTAAGGCCAGGAGAGGCCGGGGGCCGGGACCGCCCCTGGCCTCAGAGAAGATAAAGGCCAGTCAGCCCGGTCCCAGGTTGCGGGAGCAACATTGTTGAAGAGCTGTTTCGGCCAGCACTCAGTCCAGTTCCCCCAGAGTTCCTGTCCTTGCCCGGCTCCTCGCTGTGGACCCCGCTTCGCCCGTGGAGGACTGTCTGCCAACCCTCGACTCAGGTCCTGGACCTCACCCCACGGTAACCTCCCCCCTGGACCAGCACAGGGCCGCTCGGGACTTTGTGGAAAGCATGGCCTCCATGGGGCTGTCCCTGAATAAGTCTGGCCCAACCCATAGCCGCGGACATGCCTTGGACCTGGTGTTTACCTCTATGGATGTTGGTGATCTGACACTAAGTAAAAGCGAAACGAAAGAAGTGCCATGGTCAGATCACTTCCTGGTGCAACTGGACTTCTCTGCGACCCATCCCCTCTGCAGGGAGGTGGGACCAATTCGGATGGTCCGCCCCCGCCACTTAATGGATCCAAATGGTTTCCAGAGAGCGGTAGGGGATGCTTTATCCCATGTTGAAGGCCTTTCAGCTGATTCCCTGGTGGCCCGCTAGAATGTGGAGTTAACCAGGGCTATTGACTGTTTGGCTCTGAAGTGCCCTCTCCGATTGCATGGAGCCCAGACAGCCCCGTGGTTTTCCACAGATCTGAGGGCAATGAAACAATTGTTGAGACGGCTAGAGCGCCAGTGGCTGATAACTCATTCTGAATCTGACCGGACACAGGTTAGAGCTCAACGTCGAGCCTACCAAGTGGCGATAGCGACGGCGAAGAAGAATTTCTTCACCGCCTCTATTGCATCTGCAGAAAACAGCAGCAGGAGACTTTTTCAGGTGGTTCACAATTTAGCGGAATCACCTGCAACATCGGGGCCCAGTACGGGCCACATGATCTCCTGAAATGATTTTGCAAAGTTTTTTGCAGATAAAATCACTCAGATTCGGGAAGAAGTAGACCCCACCATGGGAGCAGGGCCGGGGCGGGAGAGGGCTAGAATTTTGTCTAGTCAAGTTACATGGGATCAATTCCAATCTGTTACCTCTGAGGATGTGGACAGGCTGCTTGGACAAGTGAAGCCAACCACCTGTCTTCTGGATCCTTGCCCATCCTGGCTTATAAAAGCTAGCCGGAAAGGACTGGGCGATGGGCTTCCTGGGGTGGTGAATGCTTCCCTCCGTGAGGGAGCCTTCCCAGACCCGCTGAAAGAGGCGGTTATTAAACCGCTTCTTAAAAAACCATCTTTAGATGCGGCTACGATGGCCAACTATCGCCCAGTCTCAAATCTTCCATTCTTGGGCAAGGTGATTGAGCGAGTGGTTGCTGAACAACTCCAGGCACGCCTGGAAAAACGGACCATTTGGATCCCTTCCAGTCGGGATTCAGGCCTCATCATGGGACTGAAACTGCCTTGGTCGCACTGGTTGATGATCTCCAGCGGGCTAGGGACAAAGGTGAGAGCTGTTTCCTAGTGCTGCTGGATCTCTCAGCGGTGTTTGATATCATCGACCATAACATCCGTCTTGAGGGGCTGGGAGCTGGGGGCACAGTCATATAGTGGTTCCGCTCCTTCCTCCTGGGCCGTGTTCAGAAAGTGGTGGTGGGGGATGAGTGTTCAGACCCCTGGGCTCTCACTTGTGGGGTGCCTCAGGGTTCTGTCCTCTCCCCCATGCTTTTCAACATTTACATGCAGCCGCTGGGAGAGATCATCAGGAGGTTTGGGCTGGGTGTTCATCAGTATGCGGATGATACCCAGCTCTACCTCTCTTTTAAATCAGAACCAGTGAAGGCGGTGAAGGTCCTGTGTGAGTGTCTGGAGGCGGTTGGAGGATAGATGGTGGCTAACAGATTGAGGTTGAATCCTGACAAGACAGAAGTACTGTTTTTGGGGGTCAGGAGGCGGGCAGGTGTGGAGGATTCTCTGGTTTTGAATGGGGTAACTGTGCCCCCAAAGGACCAGGTGCGCAGCCTGGGAGTCATTTTGGACTCACAGCTGTCCATGGAGGCACAGGTCAAATCTGTGTCCAGGGCAGCTGTTTACCAGCTCCATCTGGTACGTAGGCTGAGACATTATCTGCCTGCAGAGTGTCTCACCAGAGTGGTGCATGCTCCGGTTATCTCCCGCTTGGACTACTGCAATGTGCTCTACGTGTGGCTACCTTTGAAGGTGACTCAGAAACTACAACTAATCCAGAATGTGGCAGCTAGACTGGTGACTGGGAGCAGCCGCCGAGACCACATAACACCGGTCTTGAAAGACCTACATTGGCTCCCAGTACATTTCTGAGCACAATTCAAAGTGTTGGTGCTGACCTTTAAAGCCCTAAACGGCCTCGATCCAGTATACCTGAAGGAGCGTCTCCACCCCCATCGTTCTGCCCGGACGCTGAGGTCCAGCGCCGAGGGCCTTCTGGCGGTTCCCTCACTGCGAGAAGCAAAGCTACAGGGAACCAGGCAGAGGGCCTTCTCGGTAGTGGCGCCCGCCCTGTGGAACGCCCTTCCAGCAGATGTCAAAGCGATAAACAACTACCTGACATTCAGAAGACATCTTAAGGCAGCCCTGTTCAGGGAAGTTTTTAATGTGTGATATTTTAGTGTATTTTTGGTTTCTATGGAAGCCGCCCAGAGTGGCTGGGGAGGCCCAGCCAGATGGGCGGGGTATAAATAATAAATTATTATTATTATTATTATTATTATTATTATTATTATTATTAGTAGTAGTAGTAGTAGTAGTAGATGCCATGTGCTGCTATACACATGCCTACAGGCTCCCCACTCCCTGGCATAATCTGCAATGGCATCTACTCCTTTCATCTGAACCTGTCGAGGTTGGAGAGCCAGAGAGGTCTAGGAGTCAAAGAGGGAAGAGGCATTTTTTAAAGAGAGAGAGATTGCAACAGGTGCTGTAGGCCAATCAGGGAGCACTGTGCAATAATTGTCCAGCTGCTCTTGCTGATGTCATCAATCTATGACAAGGGGCACCTAGCTATCCAGAAAATGTGCACTTGCATGGAGCTGATTGAGACAGCACACTGCCACCTCCTGGTTTCTTTTAAAGATGGGAATTCATTTTCCCTTCCTCAATCGCCCTGCAGTGTTGGCCAGTGGTTCATACTAGCAAGCCACTTCGCTGGCTGCTTTTTGGGATAATAAAACTGACCAAACTTCAGTGATGTGGGAAAGCAGTCTACAAAGACTTATGCATCACTAACAGTAGACTGAATTTGGAGCCCGGGTTGCAATGGTGTGAACTAATTGCATCAAACGTGGCCCAGTGCTTATGCTTTGATATAAAGAAAAAGATTCTGTGGTCAGCTGGAAGAAATATGCAACAAAACAAGCAAGCAAGCAAAAGCAGGAATAAAAACTCCCTGTGCGAAGAGTCGGACACGACGAAACAACTAAACAACAACAACAACATGCTTTTTGACTAGCAAAAATAGAATTCTGCAAATTGACATAAAAGAAGCAGAAAAGAAAAACAAGCAATGACAGAACATGCTGGGCACTGTGTTGTTTTTGGCTCTTTTTTCATTGTAGCCCTTGCAGAAACAATAAACATTTCATTCAGAAGGGCTGTAGGTCCCTGGAGTACCAACTAAAATGAACAACATTTGCTTTCGTTTTGTCTTGAGTCTGAGTAAATATAACAACTGGGAAAGACTCAAAGAATAGTGCCGTGCCAGGGACAAACAGCAAGTTTTTGCTCTTCCTACCGTGGCAACTTAGGACTGCAACACATTCTTCTGAGAGATAAAGCAATTCTCCAACATCTATACAACACCTATACAAGGTGCTTTGCACAGAGTCAGATCTGTGGTCTATCTAGCTCAGTATTGTCAACACTGACTGACAGCAGCTCTCCAGGGTTTCAGGCCGGTATCTTTGCTCAGCTCTACCTGGAGACACCAAGTGCTGAATCTAGGACTTTTGAATGCAATGCATGTGCTCTACAGCTGACCAAGGCCCTTCCACAAAAATCTCTCTTCCCAATCTCTATCAAATATGAATGCAACTTTTACAAATGAAACAAATGCACATACGTGCAATGTGCATTTGCACAATCATATCAAAACTCTTTTCACTTGGAATTCCTCATACCTGAGGAAGGACCCCAATGTTTGCCAGTGTTGACCCATGTATTTGAGAAACTCATTCTTGCTTCAAGGGGAAATCTCTAAGCAGAATCTTAAAAAACAAACAAAAACAACCAACCAAACCCTAGCCTAACAGTTCAGCAGTGTAGACTATCTCCAATGTTTCCCATTCAATCCCTGTTTATAGGCAGCCCCAGTGTTGGCGATGAATAGTACAGTTGCTTCCACTTGGTGAGATGGCAACACAATTAGACATGACCTGATCGCATTCATAACACTAATTAAAAAGTCCTTGGCAAAGGCAATCAAAGCATGTAAGAAAGCACCAAGACACAAAGAAGATGTTCTTGAGCGCTACAGCCCTCTAATGGAGGAAAGAGTACCAACATTTCAAAATTCATCAGGTCATCACAAGCTGAGAGAGATGCACTGGCTGCCAATTTGCTACCAAGCCAGGTGAAAAGCCCAAGACAACTTGGGTCCAAATTACTTTGAGGACCAGCTGGTTCCTTATGCTCCATCTTGATCACTGAGATCCTCCGATGGGACACTTCTGGTTGTTCCCCGCAACCCCAAAGTCCAGCTGATCATCACTAGGGTCAAGCTTTTCGTGTGACAGGTCCTGACCTGTGGAACTCCCTACCTGTAGAGGTTCAATGACAACCAGCCCTACTTTCTTTTGGATGTCTCTTGAAGACTTCCTTGTCGGGACAGGCCTTTGGACCACGAATTTTCTTTTTAATCCAGTCAGCATTCAGTGGTGTTTTTAAAACTATGTTCTTATGGATATCTTTGCTGGTTTTCTTTTTGCATGTTGTGTTCCATCACATTTTCTTCTGTGTCCCTACCAATCATGCCTATGATGGTGGCAGGGCCCAGAGAAGGGCCTCCTCTGAAGATCTCAAAGAATCATAGAATTTTAGAGTTGGAAGGGACCCCAAGGGTCCAACCCTCTGCAATGCAGGAATAACCTGGGCAGGTTCATATGAAGGAATGTTGTTGTTGTTTAGTCATTTAGTCGTGTCTGACTCTTTGTGACCCCATGGACCAGAGCACGCCAGGCACTCCTGTCTTCCACTGCCTCCCGCAGTTTGGTCAAACTCATGCTGGTAGCTTCGAGAACACTGTCCAACCATCTCGTCCTCTGTCATCCCCTTCTCCTTGTGCCCTCCATCTTTCCCAACATCAGGGTCTTTTCCAGGGAGTCTTCTCTGGTGGCCAAAGCATTGGAGCCTCAGCTTCACGATCTGTCCTTCCAGTGAGCACTCAGGGCTGATTTCCTTAAGAATGGATAGGTTTGATCTTCTTGCAGTCCATGGGACTCTCAAGGAGTGAAGGAATATGAAGGAATAGAGTCTCTCAAATAGCTTGGACCCACGAATTCTGTACTACATGGGATTTTGGCCTCTTGGCAATGTGCAAGGAGCAAGACGTCCTGAGATGCACCCATTGCACATACAGTAGTACCTCAGGTGACAAACACCTCAGGTTACAAACACTTTGGGTTACAGACTCTGCTAACCCGGAAGTAGTACCTGGGTTACGAACTTTGCTTCAGGATGAGAACAGAAATCATGCGCTGGCGGCATGGCGGCAGCAGAAGGCCCCATTAGCTAAAGTGGTATCTCAGGTTGAGAATGGTTTCAGGTTAAGAACGGACCTCCAGAACAAATTAAGTTCGTAACCAGAGGTACCACTGTACTGGAGATATGCCAGTGTCTGTATCACACCATTTAGATTACCAGATTCAACTCCACTTGCCATGAAACAGTAGTATATCAAAACGGTCATGTCGTCCAGAGACACAATCATTGCCAACTCTCATCACAAGACAGATGTGGGGCTGATTGCCTCTTTGTTTGCTGAAAACTGAGGATGGCAGAAGCAATGTTTTGCCATCCAAAACCTATTTCAGGCGGCAGGTGATGATCTCCAGCACAAATCAAGTTGTTGTCCCTGGGGAAGCAGGAATTCATACGGAAACTTCATTTCACTGCTGTCAGGTATCTGTATGAATTAGTCATCTGGAACAACTTCTCTTGATTTATCATGCACGATTCTTTTAGCTGTAACACTTGGCGCTACAGCCAGGTCCTTCAGTCCCCCTCCATCCCCCGCCCTTTACAGAAAATTTTCAGGTGAGAAATTGTAAGGCTGAGGTTTTTTTGCAGCTCAATTTCCTGGTTGCCATTAGACGTTCCCACCAAACTGCTGCAGTTTGAAGTAGGAGACCTCCGTTGCTCATTGGATTCCAGATCACTACAGAGGAAAGCAAGAAGGAAGTGGAAGGAGGGTTTTTTTATTTCTCATTCTTAGAAGAGAAGAGAATCCTGTATTTCGTTTTTTGCATGGATGCTCCACCCCCCCCCCATTCCTTCTTCAATGCCTGATGGGATTCTCTTTAGTTTCCTTCAAAGTTATTAATGAAAAGTCAGGAAGTTAGCCTGGTCAAATGTAATTTATGACTGGGCTTTACATCTGGAGAAAACAGTATGTCCAATTTGATTTGTACAAATGCCATGCACAGACCTCAGACGCCACATTATTCCCTACTCTGCCTTCAGTTGAGCAGTTTAGGGTCACCCCTCCCCCCAATCTGAGTATCTGGTGCTTGTTCTCCAAATGCAAAATATTATGTTGCCAATAGGCTACAGTAAGGGGAAAAAGCTAACACCAAAAGCCTAGAAACTTGACCTGCCGCAAGAGATTCTGAGATGGGAGGAGGGTTAAAAGAACAATTTTTTAAAAATAGAACATCTAAATCAAAACCTTCACAGAAATGATAGATGATAGATAGATAGATAGATAGATAGATAGATAGATAGACAGATAGATGATTACAATTGATAAGCCAGGACAGAAGCAGAAAACACACTATACATTTAAAGTGCATGACTTGCCCTAAATAATCCTGGGGGCTGTAGCTTATGCTACACAGAGTTGCAATTTCAAGCACCCATAGCAAACTACAGCTCCCAGGATTCTTTGGGGCAAGTCATGTGCTTTCATTGCAGCCATAGTTAAAATGTAACTGCCTGCTGGAATGAAGCACCTGCAGGTCTATCTTTCTACCTGGATCAACACAACTGCACGTTTTTAGGGTCTCTCCATGGGTGTGAGGCTATTGGAGCTGTCAGGAGGAGCTGCCGCACCTCAACATTTTATCCCGACACCACTGCTGGGTGTGCTGGAGCTAGTAATCTAAGCCGCACTCTCAGTGGAAAAGCACACTCTGCTGGAGAGTCACTGCTTCAGGAGTGCCTCCTGCCTGTCTTCTTTTTCTGGCCTAATGGTAAGTAACTGGGTGAGTTGGGTCTCATGTACCAGAGAAAATGTTTTTTAGCTATTAAGGTATGTTGGAGATGCCCTGCTTGTTTCCCCAGCCTTAGTTTCTCCTGGGTAAGTGGCAACATGAGGCAGGGATATCTTGGTGGTGGCCCCATGATTATGTGACCTTCAGTTGCCCCATGTTGGTATCACTTAGGCATAAGGTAATAACTTTTCCATTTACCAAGGCATTTGGAACGCAACCAACCTTCTTTGATGACTCTGCTACTTTCCCTGTCTCTACTGCTGCTGTGTCGGTCCTGATTTCTTTTCTGGATCTGTTGTACTGTTAACAATTTTGTTAAAAGTGTAGTAGACTGCTGTGTATGACATCAGGTGTGGGGCAGGTGAAGACCTAGCTCAGTCCAAAAGGAGTTGCTGTGATCAGCTGATTGACCCACCTGCAAAGAACACATAGGATATAGCCTGGAAAAGAGAAGACTGAGAGGAGATACGATTGTTGTTGTTGTTGTTTAGTCATTTAGCCGTGTCCGACTCTTCTTGACCCCATGGACCAGAACACGCCAGGCACTCCTGTCTTCCACTGCCTCCCACAGTTTGGTCAAACTCATGTTCGTAGCTTTGAGAACACTGTCCAACCATCTCGTCCTCTGTCGTCCCCTTCTCCTTGTGCCCTCAATCTTTCCCAACATCAGGGTCTTTTCCAGGGAGTCTTCTCTTCTCATGAGGTGGCCAAAGTATTGGAGTCTCAGCTTCAGGATCTGTCCTTCCAGTGAGCACTCAGGGCTGATTTCCTTAAGAATGGAGAGGTTTGATCTTCTTGCAGTCCATGGGACTCTCAAGAGTCTCCTCCAGCAGCATAATTCAAAAGCATCAATTCTTCGGCAATCAGCCTTCTTTATGGTCCAGCTCTCACTTCCATACATCACTACTGGGAAAACCATAGCTTTAACTATATGGACCTATACGGAGATACGATAGCCACCTTCAAATATCTAAAGGGCCAGCACATGGAAGATGGAGCAAGCTTGTTTCCTCCTGCCCTGGAGAGTAGGACCCATCTGCCATGGCTGCTTTAGCTAAGAGTTCTGCAATTCTACAATTATGATTCATTAACTTTCTGCTCTAGAGAAGAAGTGCCCAGAGGTAGTGACTTCAAAGTGTTGCACACCTTGTCAAATAGAAAGGGCATGCATGCTTGCCTGTTTAAAATGAAAGGAACCAAGTCAATATGGGAGACATCTAGTGCAAATCTGCCTTGAGATTTTGAGTAGCTGGACTTCTTAGTAAAAGAAAGAAAGGAAAGATTTTTTTTAAAAAATTGAGATGCAGAGATTACTTATTAAATGATCCCAGTGGACTAGAACTCCAAACAGCTGTGCAAAAACTTTCCAGCAGCTCTTAACATATTGTTATCTGCATGACTTTTTCTGAAATGAAAGCCAGTGAAATTGCTGTCAAAAGAGCAGGCAGCACAATATAATAATCAAGGGCTTAGCTCTGGGTTTCTGGAGAAGGACTTCGAATTCTCAGTAAGCTTTCCTTGTACACCCATTTAATATAGCCAAAGACATTCTCAAGGCAACAATACTCTGTCTGACTACATTTTGCAGGTTTTAACCTCTGCAGTAAGTCATCATGGCTTAGCTAGGCTTTTCCTCGATGTCTCAGGGGAGAGCCTTGACGGATCGAAGACCCTGGGCTTTTCAAGCAGATGCATCTTAATAAGGAAATACAATATTAGCTCCTCTTCTTGTCAGTCTTTGGACATGTTTATTGCTAAAAGGCGCAGTGTTTTAAAGATGTGTCTAAATATAAAAGCTCCATGTTGACCTGATTGCTAGCCAAAGTGCAGACTGTAGAGAGACAGAGAAAGGAAAAGAAAAGGGACAGATTTCTATTTATTATCTATTCTGTTTCTATACCACTCCTCATGCGAGGATCACAAGGCAGTTTACAATATAAAAACACAAAAATAGCAGCAATAATAATAAGCACGTAGCAGCAATAATAATAATATTCCCTTCACAGTTTAAAAGACCATAGATTGCTTAATCAGCCAAAGCCCTGGGAGAAGAGGAATGCTTTTGCCTGGTGCCTAAAGATATGTAATGAAGGCGCCAGGTGAGCCTTCCTTGGGAGAACATCGCACAAACAGGGAGCCACCACAGGAAAGGCCCGTTCTAGTGGTGTCACCCTCTGGACCTCTCTTTTTTTAAAAAATAATTTTATATTAACAGGCCAATCAGATCACATTAATTCCAAATCACATTAGTTCCTAATTATACAGCCAAATTTTTAAAATTTTGTTGGGGGTACCCATACTTCAAGCTCCGAAAGGGATCCAAACATCACTCTTGCTGCTGCTTTAATTACACAGTTCTGTCCAGATAGTCTCTTTGTTATTTTCCTCATCTTCTTGTTGTTATCATATATTCCTTTCTTTGTGATCTCTGATAATCTTCACAAGCGGGTTGAAAACAAACATATCCTGTGTGGATTTTACTCTTTCCAAGAGCCATATCACATAAAGGACAGACGCCATTTCCACACCTCCGTACAGAACATTCCCACAGTCTATCCGTTGATTTCCACAGGCCTGCCAGTCTGTCATCAATTTTCTCAGGGGGCCCTGCCAGGTCGAATTCGCATTCCGATAACCATACATTCACATTCCGATGACCATGGTCCTCCTCCCCCTCGTCCTCTTGTGGGCAGGCCTGCAGTAACAAATCTCCATTTGTAACTGCGTCACAAAGCTTGCTTTCCATTCCCGATGTTCCCACAAGTCCTCTCTTTGATTAGTAATTTATTTCCACACAGTTCTTAATCTCCTGCTTGTGATTGGTAATTTGCAACGATTCTTTCTCTCGGGGGGGGGGGGTTATTGGGTACTCACATAAGACAAATAAAGAAAAGTTTTTTCCTCCCCCCTTTTCCGTTTCGCTCCGACATTCCAATCTTTTAATGATGAGTCTTCTTTTGATTTATTGTCCAGCCGGTCGCTCCGCTTCACAGAGATCCCATTAATTAGCAGTCTTTACTCCCGATCTTCACTTGAAGTATGTGCATTTGCTTCTTTTCCTAATTGTTTATTTTGAGCTCTGCAACTAGCTGCGCAATCAGAGACAGCGTCCGGGAGAGCCGACCCACCCGAGGGCTTTGTGCCTAGTGCCCTCACCCCCTTCTTTCGAATTGGGGGTGATATATGGCAACAGCAGGCAAGGCAGTGTTCCCCATTCCCTTGGGGTAACACAGGGAGGCTGCATACTCCCATATCAGCCTCTTAATTACCTCGTGTGAGTCGGAGAGACGGTATTGTCGGCCATCTTCCAATGCGGCCCCTAGCGGCCCCCCCCCACCCTCTGGACCTCTCACAGAGGCAGCTTCATGCTGCAGTAATCTAACATAGGGGTTATTAGAGCATAGACCACAGAAGTTAGGCTATCCCTGTCCAGTTATGGCTGCAGC
Source organism: Podarcis bocagei (assembly GCF_964188305.1). Taxonomy (NCBI): domain Eukaryota; kingdom Metazoa; phylum Chordata; class Lepidosauria; order Squamata; family Lacertidae; genus Podarcis; species Podarcis bocagei. Next base: position 23,405,838 of record NC_138135.1, read on the forward strand.
TAGACCCCCAGCTGAAGCTGATGTCAGGCACATCCACTGCCACCAAACATAATCAAACAAACAAACAAACAAACAAACAAACCTGGTTTTCAAATGGATCGTGTGATTGTGCTGTGCCAAAAATGGCTAATGTAATGCCAAAGGCACATTTTGGTCCGCCATCATCCGCAGACTGTCCGCAGACGGCATCCAAACATCGATGAAGACGCCCCTGAAACTCTTGTGGCAAGTTTGTTAAAGAGATACCCCACATTTTCCTTCTCCAGTTTGTCCCTGTTGCATTTCTCCTTCCCATTTCACATTGTCTTATTTCCCCTTCCTTTCCATAACTATTTTAGTGTGAATAGCTTCCTCTTGGTGGGCAGACAGATGCCCAGCTTCACAGGAGAGCAGCTGCAATCTCCAGCCAGCAAACCTTGCTGCAAAGGAGGAGAGAGGCCAGTCAGCGGAATGGAGAAGTGTTTTGGGGAGGGGGTGAGGAAGTGGCGTCACATGAGCACTTGCCTGAATGGAGGATAGGAAAGTATGTGCATAGATGAAGGAACTGCCCCAGGGAGAAGGAAGCATTGTTATGGCAAGCAAGCAGGAAGGAGGCAAGGAGGGAGGTGCAGCAGCCAGATCCAAATCTGCCACCCCTCCCAGAATGCTGCCTGAGTTGACTGCCTTGGAAAGGCTCAAAGTAGTGCCAGCCCTGGGCTGTTCCCAGTAATGTATGGAACACACTCCTGCCCCTGACACATGGGAAATGCTTCAGAAACCTCAACTGTCCCTTACCTTGCAGCCAGATCTCATTTTGAGCCTCTGAGCTAGGGTTACCAGATGTCCCCGGTTCCTGGGGACAGTCCCCGGATTTGCGAATAAGTCCCCGTACAAATTCCATCCCCAGAATGTCCACGGATTTCATCTAATGTCCCCGGGAAAAGCAGCAGCGGCAGTCTCAGCAGCCTGGAGCAGTTGGCTCTGGTTGGCTTCAGGAGCTGCTTGGAAGTCCCCATATGATGGTGGTGCAGAGGCTCTAAGATGCAGCTTCCGGGCTGCCTCCACCTTCCCTGACCCCAGCAAGTAAGCTGTGAAGGGAGGCTTCATGCTGCCTATCGGAGCAGCCTCCCAACTCCTACTTGCATGCAAGCAGGAGCGGGGCGATGATCTCTCCCCTCCCAGCTGAGGGATCCCCGCCCCCTCCTGCTTGCACACAAGTAGGAATGGGATTGGGGATGCTCTGATGGCCTCACCGTCGCTGCTCTCGGCCCTCCTTCTCCTCCTTCCATGCCTGACCCACTGCATACCACTTCCCCACCACCACCACTGAAGAACCAACAACTCAGGGGCTGCCCAGGCTCATGGAGAAAGGAGATAGAAGCCTCGGAGGAAGGGGAAACATGGCGGTTGATGTCAAGGCGGCGGCCGCCCCTCTGCCACTACCATAGCTGCAGCATCAACGTCCTGAACGTGTAGTATTTATTTATTTATTTATTTATTTGAAGTGTCCCCGGATTCATTGGAAAAAAATCTGGTAACCTTACTCTGAGCTGTCAGTCATGTATGGTTTTGCATGAATCTTAGAAAGCAATGCTGTACAGCTGGGCAATAATAACCGATTAGTTGAAACACCATAAGCAGACCAATAAATCTACATTGGAACAACTATTTCAGAGCAGAAGCTATTCTCTGCTTTCACAAGGGTGCGGGGGGATGTAAGGTTAGACTGAGATCATCCCAGACTTCAAAGAGTCCTTATTGATTGTTTGCAATAAGAACCAAAAGGATTTAAAAGCATGCTTGGAGCAAGACCTTTGCTTGTATATAGTAATGGCACAAAGACACTTTGACAGGGAACTAGAAAGCAAAAAAATGGATTCATGATGTTCATGAACGAAAGCCTGCGAGATGCGATATTCTGCATCAGTGATCCCAGACAGGCAACTGTTTTGGGTAGTATTTCTTTTTGCCATCCAGTGTGATTGCTGTGGGATTGCTACATGGTTTTATTCTAGTCCGCTGAATCCGAGTAGACATCATTTTGACAAAGATGCTTTGAGAGAGCAAAAGAATACAAGTTGGAAATAAGAGTGAGTTCTGGAATGGCTTTGAAGGCCCTTTCAACAGGGCTGCTTCCAAGCGGCTGCTTGAAATTTTGCCAACTTTTGAGAATGTGGTACCTTTTTTTCCAAATTTTGCAATTGGGAATACGGACAGCGAGATGAATAATGTGGTTTTTGGAGGAGGGTGAACAGCAGCGGAACAGAAACCATGCTGCATGTAAGACATACAGAGCAGAACAGAAAATGAGGGCTTCTGATATCTCTATCAGGACCCAGAGCACAGCCACACCCTCATTTAAAGCATTCTTATATCACTTTAACTGTCATGGCTTCCCCACAAGAATCCTGGAAAATGCAGTTCATTAAGGGTGCTGGGAACTGTAGCTCTGTGAGCAGTCTCCAAGCATCTCTTGGTACTCTTAATGAACTACAGTTCCCAGGATTCTTGGGGGGAAGTCACCACTATGGCGAATGCTCTAAATGTAGGGTGTCAATGTGACTGAAGATTCTGCTTTCATCCTTCCAAGTTTCTCTTGGAAGAACCAGACAGTGACACCAGAGCAACAATTGGGCCCCAAGAACAGTACTTTGGAGGGGAGAGTCAAGATGGCTCCAAATAAAGTGGTACCTCGGGTTACATACACTTCAGGTTACAGACTCTGCTAACCCAGAAATAGTGCTTCAGGATAAGAACTTTGCTTCAGGATGAGAACAGAAATCGTGCAGCAGCGGCGCAGCAGCAGCAGGAAGCCCAATTAGCTAAAGTGGTGCTTCAGGTTAAGAACAGTTTCAGGTTAAGAACAGACCTCCAGAATGAATTAAGTTCTTAACCTGAGGTACCACTGTACAAGAAACACACCTGCAATTCTCATCCCTCAATGGAAACAGTTCACTAAGTTTGGAATGAGGCTTTCACAATACATTTCTGAATTAAAAACATGTTCTTTATGACTTGGACATTTTGTTTAATGCATTCTCAAGCTACTTTTCCTTGACCTTCCCCCCCCCCCAATCCTGGTCTACCGTGTCTGCAAATACCGAATATTTTTGCTACCCTGCGCCAACAGATCCACATGTCCACAATGTACAAAACTACAAGTGGGTTGTTTCTTTGAATACAAGGGCATGCTTGCTTCACCAGCTGCAACTTTCTCTGTGGCTCATAATTACGATCCCATCAGAATCCTGTTGTGCATTGTTAATGTCTGCAAAGCTGCCTGCTTCCCTGCAGCCCTTTGCTCTTCCTGCCACGCTTTATTAATTAGAAGTGATTTTTTAATTACCCAGGAGTTATGAGCACATCTGGGTGATCTACACGTCTTTTCTCAAGGTAAGCAACACTGCTGCATACACAACGCATTCCCCAGGAATCAAACTACAGTCTTTTTTAATCTCTCTTTTTAAAAACTTTTTATTTCAAAAACTAAAACAAATGGTGGGTGCGAAAACGATCACAATCTCACTACAAAACACACCCTTCTTGCAAAACAAATATGGTTGCCTCTGATCTTGAAGAGTGATATTCCAATACTTAATAGATAAGATCAGTGTCTGCCAATCTTTTAACAAGGAGCTGAGGAACTTTTGAACCTCCAGATGTTGTTTGACTACAACTCCCATAATTTCCAACAAATGGCCATGCTGACTAGGGTCAATAGAAGGTAGCATCCAGCAACATCTGGAGAAACATAAGTTCCTCATTTTTGGTAAAGGTAAAGGTAAAGGGACCCCTGACCATTAGGTCCATTCATGGCCGACTCTGGTATTGCGGCGCTCATCTCGCTTTATTGGCCGAGGGAGCCGGCGTACAGCTTCCGGGTCATGTGGCCAGCATGACTAAGCCACTTCTGGCGAAACCAGAGCAGCACACAGAAATGCTGTTTACCTTCCCGCTGGCATGGTACCTACCTATTTATCTACTTGCACTTTGATGTGCTTTCGAACTGCTAGGTTGGCAGGAGCAGGGACTGAGCAACGGGAGCTCATATCGTCGCGGGGATTCAAACCGCCGACCTTCTGATTGGCAAGTCCTAGGCTCTGTGGTTTAACCCACAGTGCCACCCACTTGCCTTGTCATCTCTGGTACAACATGCCAATTGTCATCCAGAGAGTCTGCTTAAAATGTCACAGTGCAAAGCACTCTCCTGTGGTTGAGGTAACCTGAGTATTCCTCAGGGACATCTTCATTCCTAGGGAATGCCATAGAAATCTGTCAGAAACAAAAATGGGAGTGGATAGAGCCCCGTGTTCACTGGTTTGCCCCATGTCTGGAACTCAATCCAGTGAATGGGATGGGTATTCACTGCTGCTGCTTTCAGCCTGCAAATGCTATGAAACTGATAATATTCCCCCAATTTGGATTGTGTTTTCTTTGCCATAAAACGAATCAGATGGAATGACATAATAGCAATGTAATTTACGTTAATTCCATAATTTTGTAGTTTGGGCAGAAGACAAACAGAAGCAGAATGGGCGAATACAGGACAAGAATGAACGTAGTTGCGATGTATAAAAAGCAACCAAGAAAAATGCTCTTTTTAAAAAATATTTTTTTTCTTAACATCAAAAGCAGACAAAAAAAGAAAAAAGAAAAATGCACATTAACAATGAAATAATGTAAATACAACATGGAGCTGTTGATGATGGAGTCTAAAAGGCTAAACAAACTGGCAGTAAATGAACTGGGAAAAATTATAAATGTGGTATAAAAACATAACTTGTATTATACAATGAAGGAAATGGGGGAGTGGGGAGAGAAGTTTAGGGAAATTTTTAATGTTTGAAGTTTTATTCTGTTTTTAGTGTTCTGTTTTAATAATAATAATAATGATGATGATGATGATGGCCTGGCCTGTTTACAAATGCTGTCATGTAAGACCATATGCTCTTAATTCACTCAGTGGGTCGATTACTCTCTCTCTCAATCTCTTAGTCTACCACAACTCAAAAAGCTGCTCTTCATCAAATTACAGTTTGATAAAAATAGAGACATCCTAAGGATATTCCATAATCAAATCAGAAACCGGGCGGCTTCTGTTCCTGGAAAATAAGGACACTCGAAGGGTGTGCACCCTTGGGCGGCTGCTGGGACCCAAAACTAGTGACACTTGCCCCCCACCGCCAGTTTGGTAGGGTTGCAAAGGTCCGGATTTTCCTGGACATATCCGGAATAGTGCAGCCACAAGCAGTGTCCGGGCAAAAATCACCAAAATGTCTGGGGAAATCCATATGTATGTCAGCAGTTAGGAGGAACATCATTTATATTTCCCACATGTGAGCCTTCCATATCTGGATAGAACCATCCAAATGTTTGTTATCCTCAGTAGCATAGCTCATAGCTCCAAAGATTTTCATGCTGAGCCATTCCAGAGTGCCACAAGTTAGATTTCCTCTGGGACATTAAATATGCCAGTCAGAAGTTAAACTGAGCTTTTCAAACATTTCCTGGTTTACTCAAACCCTTCATGATTTTTTGCTCTAGCTCTTTAAATCATAAACCTCTCTCCCTTCATTTTCCACCTGGTTTGTCCTTTCCTGCACAGTGTCCCACTTGAATTATATAAATTATGATTGGTAAATTGTTCCCGAAGCCAAAATCTCACCGTTTATCAAGCATGATGTGTCCTCGTTTTGTGAATCCAGCTAATTAATTCTGCTACTCAAGTTTCTCAGGGTTTTATGCGCCTTTGCCCTCTGTTTAAATATTTTCACTGGATACGATAGGCAGAAATTAATTTGGGTTTGTAGACCTGGAAGGCAAAAATGGCCTAATCTTGCCGCACTCCTGCTGGCCTCATAATTGCTATTTTTTAAGTGTAATTATATTTTATCCTCCTTCATCTTAATATCAGTATTATTTTAAGCTGTTTTGTAAGCACAGCGAGTTTGCCTTGGGTGATGAGCCTGCTCAAAACCTGCTCCGTGCTTCGGATAAGAAGAGTAAAGCTTTTGCCAGCGTAAGAACAAAGCTCAGCCTGACTTAAATGTCACCTTCGGATGTTAGAAAGGTAGCAGATTATGAAGATAATGAAAAGCTGCAGCCTGTTGCTATGTTACGAGTCACTCAGAACTGACATGTCAGGACAAACAGCAATGAAATGAATTCTTACTTAATGACCCTCCCTGGGCCTCGCGCTTAATATTCAGAGGTGTGTCAAATAAAGAAATAATTAGTTGACGTTTCTTAGAGGATGTAGCTGTAAAAATTTACATCCTCAAAGATTTTCAGTATTTCCTGAAAAAAAGTTCAGAGTCAACCAGTTCTGACAGCCTTTGCCAGTCTGGAACTCTCCCAATGCTTTGGATCACAACTCCCAGAAGCCCCGGCCACCACCATGATGAATCATCAAGATGACACTTAGCAAAGGTTTACAGTGACGCCACAGCAGTTTTCTGATGGCTTCACCACTTTACTTGGCAAGAACAATCCTCTGTCAGCTTCTGGTTCTATTACTGATGTGGAGATTTCATATTATTGGTAATTTTCACCTGTGACTCAGAGTGTGCTCGCAAACAGTGTGGATCAAATGCGTATGTACTATGCATTGCCCAAATCCAGCTCATCATATTATTTTGTCTGGTAAATTGCCCAGCAATTTTCCTGAGGAAGAAAACATGTTTCTGTACAATTCTGCTTGTATAACAACAACAACAACAACATCATATTATTTATACCCTGCCCATCTGGCTGGGTTTCCCCAGCCACTCTGGGCGGCTTCCAGCAAAATATTAAAATACAATAAATCATCAAATATTAAAAGCTTCCCTAAACAGGGCTGCCTTCAGATGTCTTAGAAGAAGTCAGATAGTTGTGTGACAGGACAAGAGACATTAGAGCACTGTTTGGTGTATTAAGCCCTCTTTTTTCAATGTTTTATTATTATTATTAAAGTTTTCTTGGTTTACAAAGGTATGTGCAATGCCTCTTTTTTCAAGTTACATTTTCCATAGGTCAGTTTCATTTGTTAAGACATTAGGCTACATTAGGAAGAAAGGAGAAGGGGAGAGGTGGAGGGGGGAAAGGCGAGTGGGGGTGGGGTTGGTAGGTGATGTTTCTAATTTGCTTAATGTATATGTGGGGTTTTGTGTCAGGCCCTGGGTTAGCATGTGGAAACCCTGGAATCTCCCACCACTCAGTGATTGGGTTGACGTGCATCAGTATAAAACCCATACAATTGGATGGGGCCGTATTAGGAAGTTATTCTGACCCCTGGCCTGCAGCTTTGAATGGAAAGACTATATCAGTCATTGCAGCACAATTCTATACATCTCTGCTCAGAAAGAATTCCTAATATATTCAATGAAGGTAACTTCCAGGTTAAATGGGTATAGGACTGCAGGTTGAAATCCTCTACTAACTCACCTGCAGCTATAAAAAGGCATAGGATTACAGCATTGTTGTTGTTGTTTTAAAAAAACATATTCTGAGGAGCCAGGTAGGTAGCAGCTAGCTGAAGGCGGACATGTAACATATAAATTCTTCAAGATATATTGAAATAAAGCAAGTACAGTCATACCTTGGTTTTTGAACAGCTTAGTTCTCGGTTGTTTTGGCTCCCAAACACTGCAAACCTGGAAGTGACTGTTCCGGTTTGTGTACTGTTTTTGGAAGCCGAATGTCCGACAGGGTTTCCGCGGCTTCCGATTGGCCTCAGGAGCTTCCTGCAGCCAAGCAGAAGTCGCACTTTGGTTTTCAAACATTTTAGAAGTCAAACTGTTAGGTTGTGGGTGAACATATCAGACGACACAGCGATTCTTCAAACAGCTCTTTTTTATTCACAGGCCAGAACAGAACTGAACTGAAGGGTTCAGTCAGCCTGCTTATATAGAGCTCCAGTACAATGTAACTGTAACAATTTTCTAAAACTATCCAATCACTGAACATCACTTTCGATCCCTTATTTGCATAACTATCTACAGTATGCCCCTGCTGGCCCAAGGTGAGAACTTCAGTACATAACACAAACAGACTTCTGGAACGGTTTCCATTTGACTTCCAAGGTACAACTGTACCATCATCTTAGAAAATACATATCATTTTGGAAAATAGGCTTTGAAGCTAAAATCTGTACTTTTTAAATTATTATTCTTAACAAAATAATTATACTAAACTCAAACTAGCAACTACTGTGTTGTCTGTTGTGTATAAATACATGGAATGGACTAATTGCTTCTTCCTATCTGCCCTGTGCCCAAGCAACCTTGAGAGAGCAGGTGCATTTTTGTCAAAGAGAAAAAGCTTATTATTTAAGATTTATGTCATAAGAGTGGATGCCAAGTGCTCTTACACAAGGTCATTCAGAGACCCATTGTTATTCCACACGTGAAAGTGTTAACTGTGCTTCATTAGGAAGGGTCCCCCCCCCCTTTTATTTGGGTTTATTTCCTATTTGCTTTGCAGCAATTAAGTATTGCCTGTCCGACCTGTGCAGAGAGATTTGTCACCCTGAAAACTATTGTGATGGGTTGGCAGGCCATATATAACTTAACAAATAAAATAATAAAACGAAACAGCCAGTAAGAGAGACAAGGCGAGCTACTAAAATTAAATCATAAATCACACCGAGTAGAATTTAGTAGGATGCAACCCAGAGTCGACCTGTTGAAATTAGCAGACATAAGTTAGGTACATCCGTTCATTTCAAGTGCTCTACTCTGAGTAGGACTAACATACTGGCTACGACCCACTGTTGCCTTCATAAAACAAGAATTTCTTCAACAATTCTCAGAACACTGTTAAGTCAGCTGCATTTCTTGGGTCAAGGTGTTCTGCGATCTGAGAGCAGCCACTGAGATGGCCTCCTCCTCCTCCTCTTCTGCTCACTTGTGCTTCTGTGATTACAAATACAAAGGAAGGCTTTCCATCAGGTCTTTGCAAGCAGGCAGCATAATTTGGGAGAAAAGTACCGGGAATCTACGCCATTGAGGGCTTTGAAAAGTGCACACCAACAACTCTGAATTGTTCCCAGAAACAAAATGTTGAAACCTGGGATATATGCTGTTATTCATTTAGATATTTATAAACTGCACCTTCCTGTAACATATCGCAAGACTCAAACCACCACCTTGCAATGAAAGCGTCAAACATCTCAATAAGAGCTAGTTGGCAAAGAATCTCAGGTTCCAAAGGCCTGTCTGAATGATAGTTTTTAGGAGGCATCTAAAAATGGGCATGGATGGACCTCTATTGGCAAGGAGTTCCACAGGGTAGGACCTGCCACACTAAAGGCTCGATCCCTGGTAAAAGCCAGGGACCACCAATATGTGATTTTTTTCTGACAATTTAATATTTTTTGTTATGACTGATCAATATGGTTGGAAGTTAAGCGAACTTCATGCTGCTGAAGATGCCTTATACCGAGTCCGGCTGCTGGTCTGTCTAGTTCAGTATTGCCCATATGGCATGGCAGCAAATCTCCAGGATTTCAGATAGAGGACTATCCCTCTTCGCCCTATCTGGAGACGTTGGGAACTGAAAACAGTATGCATGCAGTGCAGACTATGACTGTTCAGGTCATAAATTTTATTTATATCCCGCCCTCCCCAGCCGAATCAGGGATCAGGGCGGCTAACAACAATAAAATAGTACAACATTATAAAATCATTTCATTATAAAATTAATTCAAATCAAATTGACCTGAACATTCAGTCAGTTAAGATGTCACAAAAGAGCTGTTTCCTCCTGTTTGAGAGAGAAGGCCACATGCACCTCTTCTAAGATCATGCTTGTCATCTGTAGTTCTGTGAATGTGTGTGTGTGTGTGCCAGATTAATCAGCGCACTTGCTTGGTCAATCAAAAGTTTTATATACATACGTCCTGATGAATCCAACTGCTAAGTGCTTAGACGATAACATATTTTGGTTAATAGAAGCAGAATGATACCGAGAACACAGGGCTTCACAGTGTGATGAGAAAATTACTCAGGGGCAAGGACTTTGGAAATGTAACTCACGCTGCACAACACAATAAGGCTCATTATAAGCTGAACCCTGAATTGCACAAAGCTGTTGGGTTGTGTTGAGTGCATTTGGAAACCTGCAGTAACTTCGCACCAGGCAGCGAGCGAATGCAAAGCTCTTATGGATGCTGTGCTACCAAAATAAAATGAAATAAAATAAAATAAAATAACAATTGAAACCCCCTTGCTTTCATTCCGTTGATACACAGATCTCAGTTCCCAGCTTGCTGATAATTGTGCCTAATTTCTGCTGCATCACTAATAAATCTTCATGTTCAATTTGAGGTTGCATGGCTACTGTTAAAAAACTGTGCACTGCCCATGGTCCCATGCGACTCCAGTGAACAAATTTCAGCCACTTGGATTATGTAGCTACCTTCCAAGCAGTTTTGCAACTTGGAGAGCATCTCCAACAATCCAGACTTGCCTTCAAAGCAGCTATAGAGGTTCCAGATCTTCTAGGAAGGTAGCAAAGGTTTGGTGAAGTTGGCTGAGTCACAGTCAGTTGGTTCTTGCAGTAACTTGACAGTATCTGTGCTCCTTTTATGCGATACTCGATTGAATTCTCTGCATCTGATGACTGGCTCTGTGGGTTCCAACACAGCTCTGAATTGTTTAAAGAAGAATGGGAGTCTTTTACAAAGTACTTAAAGAAACAACAAAATGAACTGGACTCCTTGGCAGGTTTTGAATAAATATCCACAAACTTCTTATTGGTAATATATAGATAGATAAATTAAGGATCTTTACAATTTTATAATATGCAGAAATTAAAATGTGCTGAAAAACCAGAGAAAGGAGCTGAGGGAAGTCTGGGGGATGGGTGGGTGGGTTTTTCTTTTTTGGGAGGAGGGAGGGGAAAATGGGGGGGGGATGAGGATGATATGTTTTTGATAAATTGTTATGTTGAAATTCCTAATAAAAATATTCAAAACAACAACAACATAGCTCTGAATTGTAAAAAAAAAATGTACCCCCCTTTTGCTGGGGAGGGGCTGCAGCCGAGTGATAGATCTTCTACATCATATGGAGGAGGAGTTCCCAGGTTCAATTCCCATCATCTCCAGGCAGAATTCTTCCTTGAAATCCCAAAGAATCACTGCCAGTCAGTGTTGACAAGAATGAGCTAGATGGACCAATTGTCCAACTCTGCATAAGACAGTTTCCTGTGTTCCTATGGTTCTTCTGCATCAGATATCCACAATTCATGAACCATCTGAGCCAAATGTAGCTGAACTCCATTTTTCCCCAGTCCAAGGCAAGCAACAAAAATGGAAGGCTTACTGCAGGGCTTTGAGGGCCACATTGAAGCTTCACCCAAGGGCCACATGCCAGCACCTGCACACACAGTGGAGGAGAGCGCACACAAACATTGGACAGCTCTTCCTTCTGCCATAGGAGATGCTCCTTCTATGATTGGTTTTACACCCATTTATTTGCCCAGGCTTTCTCTGACCATGGAATGTGGTTGCTAAATTTGTATTTTGTTTCGTCAAAATGATATGGTTAGTAATGGTTTCACATTGTTGTTATTCTATATTGAGATTTGTATACCGCTTAGAGACTTTGCTTGAATGTTAAGCAGATTATAAGTGAATAAACAAACTCCACTCTGCCACACACACACACACACACACACACACAGAAGCATTTTTACTTTCTAGGGCAGCGCTGGTGTAGGAAGGTCCAAAAGCAAAGCACCGTTTGTCTTTGCAAAAAGGAATAAACAGAAATCTAGTATGGTACCAGGGCTAGGAGATCTTAGAGCACTTCTTCCCACTTCCTAAGAAGTACAGTGGTACCTCGGAAGTCGAACGGAATCGGTTCCAGAAGCCCATTTGACTTCCAAAATGTTCAGAAACCACTCTGTGTAGAAGTCTGTAGAATCATAGAGTCATAGAATTGTAGATTTGTAGAGTTGGAAGGACCACGAGGCTGGTCTAGTCCAGTGGCGTAGCATGGGTTGTCAGCACCCGGGGCAAGGCAAGTAATTTGCGCCCCCTAACCAGTGGATTTGCGCCCCCTAACCCGTGGATTTGCGCCCCCTAACTCTAACCCCCAGATGTTGCGCCCGGTGCGGCCGGCCCCCCTGCACCCCCCACGCTACGCCACTGGTTTAGTCCAAACTCTGCAATGCAGGAGTCTTTTTTACAAGGACCAAACCAGGATGTAGAAACAAAGAATAATCAAGCATATAGGACAAAACATGATAGCTTGGGAAGACCACACATCTCATGCAAGGAAGTCCTTTCCAGGGACTTCTTCTCAGGCCCAGCCCTGCTGTTATGTAGAGTGATGTAGCTACCTCAGGCAGCAAATTTCAGGTTGCATGAAAAGCAGGAAATAGTTCTTTTTTATTGCATTTTTCAGCTCATGGAGGGAGACAGCAAACTAAATTTAATTTTTGGCAACCAGGAGCGCACACACTCTTCCTTGCTGATCCAATTGTGTGCATAATTGCATTCTCAACCGCTCCCCCCCCATCCCCTGCCACAAAGCACAGTTTTAATATGCATGAGCAAAAAAAAAGTGCGCAGTTAAGCTGGTGGCAGAAAGAAAAAGTCAGATGAGCAAAAGAAATAGAAAACTGCCTGTGGCAAACCGAGAATATAGCACTTCCAAGATCAGTTTTTTGCTTTGCATAGCAAGAAGAAAAGTAGACTCTGGGACTAGTTATGTCACTGAGATGGAGCAGAACAGGGGGGACCAGTCCATTTATTATGTTGGGTCAAGTTGCAGCATCTTTGAAATGCCTGATACTGGATCTTGATGCTGGAGCAATTAAACAAATTGTAGAAGTGTACCACCCTATGCCCATAATGATTTGCTGCTGGAAAAAGGAATCTGTGCACCTACCTCAGTAATGCTACACTGCCTGGCAGAGGCGTATTGGTTCATTTTTCTTTATTTTATTTCATTAACTTTATAAGCTGCTGAATTGTAAAAACAAACCTCAAAGTGGTTTACAAAAAGACAAGGCAATAAAATCGAGACGGATTTTACAACCCTACTGCAAAACATACAAAAGTTAGAATACTAAAACAAATTAAAGTCACCTCAACTTTCTAAGCCTCTGGGTAGGCTTGTCTAAACAGGAATGTTTTTAGCAGGCACCAAAAAGAGTATGTTGAAGGAGCCTGTTTAATCTCAATAGGCAGGGAGTTCCAAAGTGCAGGGGCTGCCCAATGATCGAGTTCTTACAAATGTGGAATGAGAATTATGTGACACCTGTAGTGCCAATTTTGTTCATCTTAATCAGGCATTGGCAAACTCGGCCCTCCAGATGTTTTGAGACTACAATTCACATCATCCTTGGCCACTGGTCCTGTTAGCTAGGGATGATGGGAGTTGTAGTCCCAAAACATCTGGAGGGCCAAGTTTGCCTATGCCTGATCTAAATGGTCAAGTGGGTACGTGTAAGGTGTTCTTGCACCTGGAGACATCAGGGATTGAGCCTGGGACTTTTGGCATGCAAAGCAGATGCTCTGCTTCTAAGTTACAGCCCTTCCTCTTAATAAGGACTGATTTAAACAGGAACGTAAGATCATATTTGGTTCATCTAGCTAAATATTACACATACTGACTGGCATTGGGTCTCCAATGTTTCAGAGTGGGTTCTGTCCCAGCCCTACCCGGAGATACTAAGACCTTCTGCATTCAAGGCATGTGCTCTACCACTGAGCCTTTCGTCCTTCTCCGCAGTTAAAGGCCAACCTGGATAAATAATTTCACTTAGCAAATGTGCAGATCCCTCTGGTGAACATTGCCAATCAAATACCAGTCAAAACCAAAGTATAAAGTGTGTGTGGGGTGGTCTTCAGATGAATACCATCCAAGGAATTTGGAAAAATACCAAATCACTTTGCATAAGACCAGTGAAATTTCCCCAGAGGGATCTGCACATTTGCTAAGTGATGTGTCACTGAATACCAGAGTTACTGCTCTGCTAAGTTCAAGAAAGCTGGCAGAACAAAGTCTCCTGTTCTGGAATAAACAGAAAGTCTGGTGTGGCTTTGGGAAGGAAAGCACAACATATTTCAGCTATTGTTACACTTTATCATCCATGTATGTGAATTGCAAAACAAACAAAAAAACCCAGAACTTGAAAAAGCTAAACATGTTCCTAATTATTGTGGAGGAATGATTAAACTATTTGCAAAGGGAAACATTGCCATCTAGCTTCCATTGCCCAAAATGTCATTGTGCTAGGTTTATTTACAAAGTTTGCTTATATCGAATACCGAAGGAAATATAAGCATAAAATGAAAGGGGTTGATGGGAGTTGGAGTCCAAAAATTCCCTGAGAGTCACAGGTATATAGCTGGATGGGAAAATGTTCAAATTTGCCCCCTGCAGATTTGAGATTATGACTCCGTTTCTGTGGTCATTAAATGAATAAAGTATCACCACTGAGAAAAATCCACTAATGTGGATTTCTGGTGCCATCTTGTGTTTGTTTTGTAAAATTTCATTATTCAACAAACTTGAACAAATTTCTAACAGCTAAGACAAAACATGACCATTTTGATACATAAGTTCTGTTTATCAGCTGTATTAACAAACAACTTCCTCTGTGCCCTCCATTGACTCATTCAACTTTGTTGAAGTTCCATTCAAAAATGGGAGATTTGTGGAATGTAGTGGTGGAACGAAACACACACACACTTTATTCCGTCATCTGAAAAATGGCATTGTTTGTCATTCTACAATTACAAAAAACTTTTATTTTTAACAAGTTTCTTGATTGGGACAGTAAAGCACATTGTTAACAGAAACACACACATATAATTACAGTGGTACCTCGGGTTAAGTACTTAATTATTTCTGGAGGTCCATTTTTAACCTGAAACTGTTCTTAACCTGAAGCACCACTTTAGCTAATGGGGCCTCCTGCTGCCGCCGCGCCGCTGGAGCACGGTTTCTGTTCTCATCCTGAAGCAAAGTTCTTAACCTGAAGCACTATTTCTGGGTTAGCGGAGTCTGTAACCTGAAGCGTGTGTAACCTGAACCATATGTAACCCGAGGTAGCACTGTATAGGATAGATTCTGAAGCTGAGGCTCCAATACTTTGGCCACCTCATTAGATGAGAAGACTCCCTGGAAAAGACCCAGATGCTGGGAAAGACTGAGGGCACAAAGAGAAGGGGACGACAGAGGACGAGATGGTTGGACAGTGATCTCGAAGATACAAACATGAGTTTGACCAAACTGCGGGAGACAGTGGAAGACAGGAGGGCCTGGCGTGCTCTGGTCCATGGGGTCACGAAGAGTCGGACACGACTAAACAACAACAGATATGCATAGGATTGCATGGCTTCAGTTCTGGTCACCTTGCTTCCCAAAGGCAATTGTAAGAATTGGGAAAAGTTCTGAAAAAGAACAACCAAAATGATGAATGATGACTCCCTGCTTGTGGAATCCTCTCCCCAGGGAGGCTCATCTGGCACCTTCTTCATTAGGCAGCATTCAAAATATTCCTCCTCTTCTAGGCCTTGGGCTAACTTTCTATGGATTTTTAAACTGGGTGTGTGTGTGTCTGTGTGTCTGTGTGTATGTATCATTATGATTGTTACTGTTATGCATTTTTGTGTTTTTATATTGTAGACCTCCCTGTGACCCGCAGGTGGTGGTACTGTTGTTGCTGGTATCAGTCTGTCTCCAGAGACAATGCCGTGCGCCTCTGGGGGGTGAAGTCAAACCACTGCGCCAGCAGCCCCCAAGTAACTTCCTCCCCAGGATGCAAGCCTGGGAACTGCGTGTATGGAGGTCCTGGCCAAGCAACGTAACGGAAGCAGCTCGGTCGGCGCCGTAAACTGAGCTTAGCCAAGCGCCACCTTCGCCGCTGAATCATCAGCCTGCGCGCGCTTCCTTCCCGGAGCTACGAGGGCAGAGAGAGGAGGAAGCGAGGCTGCCTAAGCTGCGCGCCGCCGAGAGCAAGGAGCGCCCCGGATAGGGCTCCTGAGAGGCCCGTCTAAAGGTTCAGCCAGTGAGGGAAGCCGGAGTTGGGTTGGGAGGCGGGCACCCGGAAGAGAAGAGGCTCTGTGCTGCGGCGCGAGGCTCTCCAACTGGAAACGGAGGGGCGGAAAAAGGCTGCGCGCAGGCACCATGTTTCAGTTTTTGGTGAGTCTTTTCCCAGGGGCGCAGAGGCTGGGTTGGCTTGGAGCAGGGGTGGGCAGGCGTCAGGATCGGAGGTACCCTTTGGATCTCTCTCTCTCTCTCTCTCTCTCTCTCTCTCTCTCTCTCTCTCTCTCTCTCTCTCAGATCCCCCAACCAGGGCTGAGCGCAAAAGAGCACATAGTTAGAATGGGCACAGATCCCCGTTTTCAGTTCCAGAACTTGAACTCTACTCGCGGTGCTTTCAGGGGAAAGTGTCCCCTCGGTTAACTGTCTTCCTTTCATTAGTTGGGAAGGTCTCTCTGTCGCTGCCACTGTAAAACAGAGTGGGAGTCAAGAAACTCTTACCGATTTGCTGTACATTAGTAGGCCACCCGGATTTCGACCAGTTGATTCCGCGATCTACTGAGGGCAGAGGAAGAGAGGCGAATTTGCAGTCACATTGGGCTACTAGAAGAGAAAGATGGTGGTTATGCCTATGAAAGACACCCCCACCTTTTAAATGAGCAGAGGAATAAATTAAGGCATCGAGAGTGCAAGCCTGTAAGTGGGAGTAAACCCCAAGAAAAGCAGTGGGCTAGGTGTGTGTAAGATTGCACTGTAAAACATTTATTTAGGAGTGCGTCCCTCTGACTTCAAACTTCTGAGTAGATACACAAAGAAGGTTGTGTTGTGAGCCTGGAAACTTATATATCCCTTCCCAAGCCCAAGGTCTGTTGTTGTTGTTTATTAGATTCGTTGGTCGCTTTTGTCTTTCCCAGGCCAACTCAAAGCAACTTACAAACAAACAGAGACAAAAACAGAGGCGTCTAATGTTTCCCCATCCCAATTGTTCTAAGGATGAAAGCTTTCTCCTGACCCACATTTGTGGCAGCTGACAGCAGCTCAGTAATATGGCATCTATTTGGTAGTGTCTTTAAACTGCTGTTGTAATCACACTGTTCAGTATTTTCTCAGTATCGTTTCACATGGGTTAAGTGCTCTTCTGTTCCACTTACGAATCATAAGGGCGGAATAACTGCTCTGAGGAAGGTCTGGCCAGCCTGATGTTGTCTTTCCATTAGTGATGCCTCTGGAAACTCACAAGCAGGGCATCAAGATGTCAGCCATCTCCCCTTGCTTGATCCTAGCACCTTCTTGATACATTCCTGGGCTTATTTTGTCTTTTCAAACACAATCAAGCTGCTTTCCCACACTGTCATCTTTGTATGCCCTCTGCTTTAAGCTATCTATTGCATGCAGCCTGACAACGCCTTCCAGAGGCCGTACAACCCCTTAACATATCTCAGAAAACAACACTGGTTGTTGTTTTAAATAAAGCCATTTAAATGTGCCCTGTATGTATATTGGAACTATTGGACCGGTGGGTCTCCAGATGTTGCTGAACTCATCAGCCCCAGTCAGCATGGCCAGCAGCCAGGGATGATGGGAGCTGTAGTCCAACAATGTCTGGAGGGCTATACATTCCCCACCTCTGCCCTGCTGGTTCCTGCAGTAGGCTAGATCAGTGTTTCCCAACCTTTTTTGGGCAAAGGCACACTTGTTTGATGAAAAAAATCTCGAGGCACACCACCATTACAGCCCCATGACGTCAGCGCGCAGCGTCACGCCGGGAGGGACGCACGAAAGTGTAAGTTTCAATTTTTTCCCCTCCCCCTTGCGGGGGAACCTCCAAGCTTTGGGGGTGGGGGGGAGGAGGCAGCAAAGCGAGGCAGGAAGGAGAGCGCGGCTTGGCTGGGTGAGCTTTGGAAGGGGCAGGGAATGAGAGCCGCGAGGCGGGCGCTGCGGACGGAGGCGCTGCCCGCCGAGCTCGCAGGCAGCCAGGGAGGCAGACGGCGAGAGCCCCGCGCTGGGCGGCCTCTCCTCGCCGCCGCCGCCCCACCTCTCGCCGCCCGACTCGCCCGCCTCCCTCCAGGCAACATCTCGCGGCACACCAGGCAACATCTCGCGGCACACTAGTGTGCCGCGGAACAGTGGTTGGGAAACACTGGGCTAGATCATGCCTCATGTGTTCAATATCACATCTCAAAACTGGGTGCTCTGCCATCTTAACAGTGTTTTCCTCATTATTGGGGACCAACACAATTACTAATTGCCTGTCAAATTTCTCCTTGGGATTCCCTGGACT
Organism: Podarcis bocagei; assembly: GCF_964188305.1. Lineage (NCBI taxonomy): Eukaryota > Metazoa > Chordata > Lepidosauria > Squamata > Lacertidae > Podarcis > Podarcis bocagei. The sequence continues at coordinate 23,424,081 of NC_138135.1, forward strand.
TTCATCCATTTGGGGGCCTATGCAGTTTCCTTTTAGACTGATGCAACGATATCTTTGCACCAGTTTTGCTTTGGTGCTAGCTCCTGATATTTGTTAATGCATTTTGACATATTTATCCCTGTGACCTTTCACACAGCCAGGCAGTTTGCTAGGCCAGTGGTTGTTAGTGCCCACAACATACCAGAAGTTTCCAAGTTGTGGGTTTCCTTTTTCCTTTTCTAGCTGTCTCTAGAAAAACAAGATATTAACTTGTCCATATCCAAAGTTCAATTCGTTTCGTGCCTGATAAGGTGCATGCCTTCCACTCTTCCCCTGTTTGTTTCACTGAGCTGCTGCTGCAATCCTAGACCCACGTACCTGGGAATAAACCCCATCTGAAATCAGTGGGACTGAACAGCATAATTCTGTGCATGTCGTCTCAAGTCCTTCAGGAGAGGGCTGTTGTGCTCTGGTCCTGTTTGCTTGCAGGCTTCCTGCTGGCAACTGGTTGCCCATTGAGAACAGGATGACAGAGTAGATGGACCTATGGACAGATCCAGCAGAGTTTTTCTTATGTTTCAACCTAGATGTTGAATTAATTAAACTTCAAATTTCTAAATATTGTTTCAGAAATGTAGTCACACCCTCATGTGGATAGGTAAATCAGCCACATGTATCAGTGTACTGCAAATAATGTACAATCATACCTTGGGTTACAGACACTGCAAGTTGTGCATTTTTGGGTTACGGACGCGCTGAAACCCGGAAGTACCGGATGACGGGTTACTTCCAGCTTTCGGCGCATGCGCAGAAGCGCTGAATTGCAACCCACATGTGTGCAGATGTGGCGCTGCGGGTTGTGAATGCTGCAGGTTGCGAACGTGCCTCCCGCACGGATGACATTTACAACCCGAGCGTCCACTGTATTACATATATATTAGCAAATGCAAATCTTATGCACATTGGTGTTCTCTCTTGCTGTTTTCCATGATGCATAGTTGCTACCCTATTGAAAAACAACTACTGTAGTTTAAATAAATATAATTTCTTATATCTACCTTGCAAGTATTACTGAAGTTCCTCGAATGCTGCAACAGAATTTAAATAAATATAGTAGTTTAAATTCTGTTGCTGCATTCGAGGAACTTCAGTAATACTTGCAAGGTAGATATAAGAAATTAGATTTATTGAGAATAAGTTTAATTATGATAAAAGCGTGTACTGGCAAAAAGTAATATGAATTTGAAATATGGAATAGATGGGAAGTTGGGTCTTTAGTGTTAAGACCAATAGATGTTTTATTGTTTGCTAAGAAAATTATGTGTCTATGGTTATTTTTGTAATTTGTGTGTAATTTGGTATTTGTGTGTGTGTGTTTTTCTTGTTGTATAAATAAAAAACTTTTAAAAAAGAAAAGAAAAACAACTACTGCTTGCTCCAGTGCCGTGTTAAAAAGGAAAGGTGGGATGCTGGAGACGGAATGGTTTCTGGCCAGGGCATCTGCACCAAGAGCTGAACAACTTTCTAGCATTTTCAAGTGAAACATTGAGAACCGGAATCACAGACTTGTAGAGTTGGAAGGGGCCATGAGGGTCATCTAGACCAACCCCCTTTTGATGCAGGAATCTTTTACCCAACATGGGGCTGAAACCCATGACCCTGAGATTAAGAGTCTTATGCTCTACCGAATGAGCTATCCATAGTCAGTAGAAGTCTGGATGTCTGCTGGTTGGCCATTCTAATCCGGGCAGGCCAGAGATTCCCTGCAATCACCTGATTACTCACCCTGTCAAGATCTTCCATAACGGCTCAGGATACTAATCCTAGCCACCCTTGAGCCAGCCACATAAGCACTTTAAAGCCGTTTCTGTGGTCTTAACTGTCCCATTGAAATGAATTGTCCCACTGAAATCGAAATACGTGCTTTAATTTCCCACTGGATTGTTCCTGCTGTATTCCTGGGACGCCCTTGGGTAACTCATGACATCCCTGATTCTTACACTTCTTGAAATACAATGCCACACAGATGTTTGCTTTCTGAGCTTTGGCTATATTTTTATCAGGCATTAGTAAGGTGCATGTAAAGTTCAGAGGTTCATGTGTCTCTTTTGCAGTAAACATTAGGACCATGGTCCCATAAACAGAGCCACCGGGTCTCTTATTGAAAGACATTCTGTGTGCTTGAGCAAGACGCAATAGAACTGCATTCTTATTCCACCCTTCCTCCTGGGAACTCAGGACACAAAAGGCCATAGGTCAGTGGGAGAGAACATGTTTTGTATGCTGGTTTCTAGTTCAGTCTTTGGCACCTCCACATACAGTTGGGAGATACACCCGTCTGAAACCATTGAAAGCTACTGCTGGTCAGCATAGATAGACCATACTGAGCTAGATGGACCAGTGCTCTGACTCAGTCTAAGGCAGCTTCCTATGTCCCTGCCACCATCCTGTGAGGTAGATCAGGCTGAGAGTGAGTCTGTGAGTATGTTGCCAGGGGTCTACCTAGTCCACCTTTCTGTTCTCACAGTGGCCAACCGGATGCCCAAGCAACATAATCTCAACATAACCATTAAAAAGGATTCCTGAACTGACTTACAAATTGCGAGACAAGGAGAACTGTGACTTCAAGGAAGAATGGGAACTTTATACAAACTATTTAAAAACACAACAAAATGAATTGGACTCCTTGGCAGGTTTTGAATAAACATACATAGAGTTACTGTTGATAACATGGTAGACAGATAATGTAAGGATTTGTATAATTTTACAATATGCAGAGAATAATATATGCTGAGAAATCAGAGAGAGGAGCTGAGGGACGTCTCTGGGGGAGGGGAGGGAGTGTTTGGGGGGGGGAAGGGGGAAAATAATGAATATGTTATGGTTTGATATGTTGTCATGTTGCAATTGCTAATAAAAAAAAGGATTCCTGAAAATACAGGGAAGTAGCATCCTCTAAAATGTGCAAGAGTTCCGTGGAAGACGCATAGGGTGGCAAACTGATGCGCAGTAGGTTTTTGAAGTTTGGGCAATCTGTGCATTGGGTGTGGCGGCACATTCCCTTTGAAATGCGCTCCCAGTGAACATCAGCTGAGCACCTAGTTACTGGCATTTAGGCACCTACTTTAAACTCATCTGTTCACCTAGGCTTTCCCTGGGAGGTGATCTTACTATCTTCTTGCAGCACAGTTTGGAAATCACAGGCCTACAAATCAGCCCCCAGGCAGCACATCTGTCTGTCCATTTTAATAAAGTTGCTCTGTGTTTTTCATGGGCATTGTATGTGATGCTCCTGGTGATTGTGGCTCAGAGACGTGGTTAGAGAGTCTTGCAACCTTTAAAGCTACTTTATCTAACCAGGTTCCTCCAGATGTTTTTTTGGACTGCATCTGACCATTGGTCATGCTGGCTGGCTTTGATGAGATCTGTGGTCCCAAACATCTGGAGGGCAACCAGACTAGGGAAGGCTGTTGCAAATGGCATCCTGTGTCCATATTTAATTCCAAGTCCAGACTTTTAATTAAATTATTGCGGGTGTTTGTGTAATTTTACAGTAAATCAGACTTTAATTTGTTTTTCTCTTTTATTTATACAGCTACCTAGCTCAGATGCTGATCTTTGTTGAGAGTCAGCCTTTTGTTATTGTTGCTATTGATTTTCTTTTTTTAATGCTTCACAATCCAAAGCAAAGTCGGAATCGTTCGAAGGACGTCTCTTATTTCTCTGGCGTTGTCTCTTATTCCTCTGACAAAACGACAGATAAGACTCGCAACAGAGAGGGCATCCTTAAGTATTCTTTGATGGAGTAGATGTCTGATGTTCTCTTGCGTTGCAAATCCACAATAAAAATCACTTCTGTAGAAGACTTTCTGATTAGTGTCTGAGAACCGGAAGAATGGAAGAGGGAAAAGCTGACATATTCAGCCTTGCCTTCTCTTCCCTGTTTTGGTAACATACAGTGTCGGGACTCTGTTCCTTCCTAGTTAAGACTGCTGCAGGCAGATAAAGGGATAATCTCATAAATGGGGCTTTTGTTTTTCAAAAGAACAAAGTAACTATGTGCTTTTTTAAAGGACTATGCATAAAATTAGGATAACTGGGAAGCCCTATACATTCCAGCCAATGTTTTGCAGGCCTCACTTGGCATGCAAATTGCCGATTGTCAAACGGGCTGCCAGCTTTTTCCCTCCTAAGACTATTTAAATCCACTTGCAGATGCAAGTAAAAAGTACTTTAAAATATCGGAAAATGAGCTGTGTGTAGGCCCCACAGGGGGAGGGTATTTTGCTTCAGGAACTGACCTTTTATGAACTCCGAAATAAATGGGCCAGAGTACATGGTTGCCACTACCCTAAACTCTGAGGGTGGGATTCAGTGTTGTGCTGTGATGAACTTTCCATCTGCACAAAGCATCGCAGCTTGCCAGATAGAAACACCACCCCTCTCCCCACCCATAGGCTCTGTTATCAGGCTTCACCTGACACAGAATGCCACGGAAGACAGAATCAGGATGCAAGATGGCCTTAACAGAATGGAGAACTGGGCCAAAACTAACCACTGTCTTGATCTAGCTGACTATTCATATGTTCTTAACATGAAGATAACGGACCCCTGACCATTACGTCCAGTCGTGACCGACTGGGGTTGCGGTGCTCATCTCGCTTTATTGGCTGAGGGAGCCAGCATACAGCTTCCGGGTCATGTGGCCAGCATGACTAAGCCGCTTCTGGCGAACCAGAGCAGTGCACGGAAATGCTGTTTACCTTCCTGCCAGAGTGGTACCTATTTATCTACTTGCACTTTGACGTGCTTTCGAACTGCTAGGTTGGCAGGAGCAGGGACTGAGCAACGGGAGCTCACCCTGTTGCGGGGATCCGAACCGCTGACCTTCTGATTGGCAAGTCCTAGGCTCTGTGGTTTAACCCACAGCGCCACCCGCGTCCCATCAACATGAAGATAGGCGTCCCATCAACATGAAGATAGGTGTGTCCAAATAAACCGGATGTCAATGAACAACAATTCCCCTCTTCCCTGGCTGCTGGGAGTTGTAGTTCAGCCACATTTGGGTGGCCAAAGTTTTCCCCACGCCTAAAATAGACAGAGCCAGCTGAGACCATGTTGTTCTCATATAGATATTTGATCTGCGGTTAGCTTTGCCTGTTGACATGCTTCAGCAACTGCCTCACAGCAGTCAATTTTTCCGACCACCAATCGATGGAATGGTGCTGGTACGCATTTTATGTTCTGTTGGCCTGAAAGCAAAGGGGGAGGGGGGAAGGAGGAGTGAGTGGGTGCGGCTTTTGAGATGCAATCTGTTCCCACACCACACCCCTCGATACCCGCAAGTACATGGCAAGCGAAGCAGGACACTGAGGTCTATAAATCTGTTTTCTAAGAGTGGAATGGTAAGCATGACTGTGTTGGAACCAAGATAAATTAGGACAGATGTACTGAAATGCTGGATGGGCAAGGAGAAGCAGTTTGGATTAAGAGTAGGGAGATATATATGGAGCTGGATCATGAGATGGAAATCTTGTTAGGATGTTAGTTAAAAGAGATACGGTGCCATTGTGAGGCATTTTTTGAGAAGAGTTGGATGCAAATGATGTCTTAGCTTCCAGCTAGACTAAATGTCTCTTGGCCTGTTTCAGGCACTGCACTATTTCAGAGCAAGGAATGTGGCAAATAACTTTGGGGTACACTCTGTGTTTTGTGATGGCACATTCACATGCAGCGGAGTCCAGCAAATCATAAACAAGGCAATGTTCTTTGTTTAATGTGACTGTAAAAAGAAGCCAGTGACTTGAAAAACAACAACCTATTTTACTTTTGAAACTCAAGAGTGTTGCTTTTGCTGTATGAAAGAGGATGGCTTTTTTTGTTTGGAAATTGGCCATTGTGTCCTGGACTGTCCTGAGACTGTGATTCCTAAGTGACCTCCAGACCATGCAAGCCGCTGGGCTGGGGGTGTCTTTCGAGAGCTGTAGCAGGACAATCAGACTCCAGTTCTGCCCTTCCTCAAACTGGCTTCATTCATACATATACAGAGCATCTTCAAGGGTAGCAAAAGCAGCATATATGCATAAAATACCATATTACACAATGGGATGCGGGTGGCGCTGTGGGTTAAACCACAGAGCCTAGGACTTGCCGATCAGAAGGTCGGTGGTTCGAATCCCCGCAACGGAGTGAGCTCCCGTTGCTCGGTCCCTGCTCCTGCCAACCTAGCAGTTTGAAAGCACGTCAAAGTGCAAGTAGATAAATAGGTACCGCTCCGGCGGGAAGGTAAACAGCGTTTCCGTGCACTGCTCTGGTTCGCCAGAAGCGGCTTAGTCATGCTGGCCACATGACCCAGAAGCTGTCTGTGGACAAAAACAGGCTCCCTTGGGCCAGTAAAGCAAGAGGAGCGCCGCAACCCCAGAGTCGGTCACGACTGGACCTAACGGTCAGGGGTCCCTTTTCCTTTACCATATTACAGAAAGTAAAATGGATGTAATACAAACTTTTTTTAAAAAAAACAAGGCAGTTTTATAGGAGCTATTAGCAAGCACATGGCCATGCAACCTATTTGTTTGACTTTCAGCACTGAAATGAGTATTAGACCATGTTTATCTTTGTGTAGCACTGAAATTACTATTAAATACTATTTAGCTGCATGCAGCATGTGTTAATTAATTAATATCAAAACTCCCACATGGTGGGGGGGTGGGGGCGGGCGGAAGCTTTGTTAGCTTTTCAAGTAAAATGTAACCCGTACAAGAAAATGTGTAACAAGAATGTTGCCTGTTAATGTGCCAATTGACGAAAATAAGTGCAACGTACCATCCTCCCGAAAAGTCATATATTAAGTTAATAACTGATGGTATGGAAAAGTGAGGAACCAGTTTTTATTTTTCCATAGAACCTTCTTAATCACGGTATTTCCCGCAAAAGAATGTGTTCTATGACCATGACAGAAGACGCCGGCTCTCTTTATTATTCTGTTGCCTGCTTGCTGCCTAGTAGCCAGATGTTAATTAGGAAACAATTCATACTTAATTATTATTTCTTAAAGTTGGCATTCCGATATTAGCACACCAAGCTCCAATCCACAAGCAACTTTATGTACAAGATTTTAAGGGTTAGGCAGATTGTTTGCTAGCAATCTGACATTTTAAAATTCTGTTCTGCCCTGAGGCATTGTTGGGAGAGGAGGCACACTTCCTGCCACCTCCCCTTACTTCTCCTCTGACCCAAATCCTGCTTCTTGTTCTTCCACGTCTGCCAAGGACTTGGAGGATGACCACTTCATTCCTTGCTGGAAGAAATGATACTCTAGCAAGGTGGGAAGAAACCCCATTTGAAGGCAGTTTCTCCCGGGACCTAATGGCAGCAGATTAAGAAGTGGTGGCGCCAGAATCTGCAGAGGGGAAGCAGCACAATGCAATCAAGTGAATGTGGGCAGAAAGAAGTTCCCATCTTCCTTCTAGCCTACTCTTCTCCTTCCACCCACGTGTTAAGATGCTATTGTCAACCCCAATCCCTAAAGTCTTGAACAGTGAGGACTTCACTGCATACTTGTTCTTCTCAGATGATGACTGGAGAGGCATTTAGGTGCCTAGCGTGAGGGTGACATGTATGGTTTATAACCTACAATTTCTTCAAGCCGATCTGGTGTAGTGGTTGAGAGTGCTGGACCAGGACCCAGATGACCACAATTCAAAACCCCATGCAGCCATGAAGCTTACTGGCTGACCTTGGACCAAAGGGGGTTGTGAAGCTGAATTTTTCATGGCGCACACAATCCAAAATTGGCTTTGTTCTCCTATTGCAAGCACTAGATTGACTAGCTCCTACAAAGTGTGATATATGAATTCTCAGCTCCTGAAATAGTGTCCCCACTTTTCCAAGTTTAATTGTTTAAGGCAATTTTAACTTTACTGTACATATTTTTTTATTCCACAGCTCTTTCTACACCCAGTGGCAATAAAATCTGCATTTCTTTTGTGGCTGAAAAATAGATCCTCTTGTGGTTAAACCAGCAACCACAGGCATTGAAATATTTTCACCACTTGGTGACACATTTATTTATCCATTTAACATTGCAAGATTTGAGGACTTTATCATCCAGATGGAAGAGGTTTACGAGGCCCAAGCTCTCAGATGCTGGATTGGGAAAAACAAAAACCCTTTTGCATAGAGTGGTCACTGCTGGGTTAGGATAAACCTTTAGTCTATCTTAAGCCAGGGTTTTGGAATCTTTTTCAGCCTGAGGTCCGCATTTATTCATGGGTAGTCTTTTGGGGGCCATATACCAGTGGTGGTTGGGAGCGGATGCAAACGTAGGCAGAGAAGTGGATGAAACCTTTGTGCATTTCTACCACACAAAAGTCGATTTGTGTACAGACACTTCTCCGCCTTCCTTCCAGGAAACCAAGAGACCTTGTTGATGTTTAGTGGCACATTTCCAGCCAGGCAAAAATACTCAAGGAGGATGTGCCCCGTGAAAGACATGTGCAGCCTGGGGAGAGTCCTGAAGGCCACATTTGTGGTTCCCCATCCTAGATTATGACAATTTCATAGTGGGCATGCAGTCATATTTGATCCAGTGTCAGGGGTCAGGGCATGGCATGGTTGGACATCCATCAAGGTCCATGACCTGGGAAGGGGCCCACCATAGAGACCCTGCCAGCTCTACTACCCCTCAGTTTAATTATTGGCCCCCCTTTGATCGCCTCTGCTCCAGCCCCGAGTGGATGAGTTGGTGAGAGGCAATTGCAGCAAAGAGGAAGCAGCAGCCATTTTTCACTTTCTCCTTTGCAAGCAGCAATGGCAGTAAGGAGAAGGAGGGGGACCCCCACCCCAATGCCTTTAGCATGTTACATAACATCACCACTCCCATGAAAAAAATCCCCTGGTGCTTGTCAAGTGCTAGGAAGTGTCTGAAATTTTCCAAAATTCCTGCATTTGTACTGAAAATCATGACTGAAGGAATTAATTACAGTATTTGCTACGTAGCTTAACTTCCGAAGCAAGCATTATGAGCAGCAGAAACCACTTGGCAAAAACCAGCAGCTGAGAATGTGACAAACACTTTAATGAGTATCAGGTTTGTTTTGAAACTGGCAAAAAGTTGTTTTTTGTTTTAAAAAGCTTAATGGAAGAGAAGCTATATCCTTAAGCACATTCACCAGATGGGAGAAAAGTATAATCCTTGTCTATCCTTTTTATTTCTTCTTTAGGTTGGTTTTGCACTTGGCAATGTAGTTGGGATGTATCTGGCCCAGAACTATGATGTAAGTATTATTTTGCTAGTTTCCTACTGCTGAGCTTCTGTTAACATTGTTTATGGGGTTGCAGTTTTGTGGGAAGGCAGTTCCATATTCTGCTTCATACCATTTTCACGTGTTCACTTAGAAATCCACTCTGTCCTGTTTCCTTGTTAATCTGATATATTTTAAAAGTCAGTACCAGTTGTCTATCAGCAAATTTTGAAGTGCAGAAGCCCATCATGACAGACCCTATATCCATTCCCCTATGGAGAGCCCAAAAACGGAGTCAGCTGCATTGACCCTTATCTAACACACATAAAAAGATAAGAAGGGTCTGCTGGATCAGGCCAGTGGTCTATGTAATTTAACATCCTGTTCTCACAGTGGCCAACGAGATGAAGCCCGCAACCAGGACCTGATGTAAGTGCTTCCTCCCTCACACAATTGATGCAGGTCCACAACATTTCTTTGTGCAGTATCTTTTTCTGCCCTTTTGGAGTTGGCAGCCATTTTGTGTGATGTAGCCTCCACAGCAGCCATTTTGTAACAGGTGCCCAGAGCAGTTTCTCAAAATCCCAGTGCTTCCACTGGCCCAAAAAGGTTGGCAGTGTCATTGAAATACTACTCAATATAATCCAGAGCAGATTCCAACGTATAGTTAGCGGAGTAACAACATAAAGACATTGCAGGATTCCCCCAAAATAGACCAGAGGCAATTGTATTTCATCCAATAGAGCTTTACTGCTACTGAAGGCAAATGAGCATAATGGTCACAAATCCAATACATTCAGAATTGGCACTGTTTATAAGAAATCCAGTTGCAGCAGACTTATTATAAGTTATTGTAAGTTTAAGTTAAGTCTAAACCTTAACACTAAGTATACTACGTATAGAACACCAGAACAAAAGAGAGACAGAAACTCTGTTGTAGGGTTTCAGAACCAAACAATAATTCTCTTCCCTGTGCCCACCCACCAAACACCCAGCCTTTCTTACCACACAGACTGATGAAGATAAATGGAAAGCTTGCTCACTGCTTTGTGACATTTTGGTTGGCCTAATGATGGTATCGCCATGCTACAGACAATGAATTCTGTGAACAGTAGAAGATTCTGATACCCTGTTCTGCTTTCAAATAGGTTCCGAACATTTCAAAGAAGATTGAAGACATCAAGAGAGACGTGGAAGCTAGAAAGAAACCTCCAAACGACAAATGATGTTTACCTAGCTGTCTCTGTATTAAATGTAGATCATGTAGTTTTGCCACTAGGTCGCAGATGCCAAACCTTCATGTGGCTTTTCTGAATTTCCTCCAGATGTGTAGTCTTGAAAAACCAAGCTGCCCTCAGGCTGAAGTGTCACCACATCCAAGGGACCTTCTAGCACTTTCTGGATATTTGACTTCTTTTTCTTTCTTTCTTTTTACTCCATGTGTAATGAGAAAAACCATGCAGGGAGAGACTGAGAGATTGGACTATTGTTCTCAGTGTTTGTTTTCAATAATATTTTCTATTCAGTATTAATTTGATTTCGGAGTAGAGTAATGAAATTAATTATTCCAGTGTGACAATCAGTAATGGTCTGGCTGTAGAAGTGACTCATGAAAGAAATTAAAATGCGTCAGGAATTAGCATCCAAAGATTTTTAATGGTATTTTAAAAATTAATTCAGTATTTTTTTGTACAACCTATTTGTAATATACTAAATCACAGATAAAAGTCCTCCTCTCTTTCCCCCCTCTGAAGTGAGAGGCTTTTTTATTTTATTTTAACCTTGTTGATTCTTGTGCTGTGTATTTTCCATGCAAAAGGAGTGTGAATTATTGAGCAAATCAGAGAACTCTGTAATAGTTTCCGGGCTTGCTTTCACCCGTTTTCTTCTCTCAGGCATTTTGTATGGTTGCTCCTTAGATTCAACATTGGTTGCTTTTTTAAAAGTCTTACAAGATGCCCAATAACAAAGTTGTTCCCTGTGAAGAGGAATTGTCTCTCAAACTACTTTGAGAATTGTAACTCTTTGAGGACAATTTGGGTCTCTTGACGACTATCAACACCAGTAACAAAGTGCAGCTCCCAGAATGCTTTGGGGGAAGCCATGGCTGTTTAAAGTGGCATAACAGTGCTTTAAATGCATGGTGTGAATGTGGCCTAATTCTTGTTTTGTCCCTGGTCTGCTCTCTGCTGAGTTCCATAAGGGTGCCTCTCCTGAGATATATGGCATGTTAGCAGGTATCAGGGGGTAAGAGCAGACTGAGGTGGGTAGATCAGTGCCTCATTCACCCTAATGAACGAGTGTCCACTATTCAGACATTCACTTACATTCAATTAATACTGTGCGAACTGGGAGTACAGGGCCATGGGTGTTCGGCCCATGCTTGCCCCTTCCCAAAGTTGTACATACAATTGGGAGGGTATCTGCATCAAGGTGGTCCATGGGATCCCTCTCTGCAGCAGTCGCCATGGAAACTCATGGGCTTCATTCCACTGGGCAGATTTCTGAGGCATTAGCATGGGTACATTGGAGGTCGGGGTGTGTGGAGCCTGAGGCCTGAGAGCTAAATGTGGCCTCTTTGGGGCTCTTCCCCCACCTTTGCTCCCATATCAACTTCTTTTATTGGCTGGAATGTGTCCTTGAACTCTGACAATTCCTCCCTAGAGGGAGGATGAAGTATGTGTTGAGTGTGATGACGCTGGGGGCAGATGCTCCTTCTTCAGTGGATGAGGTTGTGGACTCCATGTCAGAAGGGGAACTGCACCCAGGATCAGCCCCCGATAGGACAAACCCATATTGTCATTGCTCCCTGGCCCACAGACTTATCGTTTCCACTCTCTGGCTTCAAAGATCCCATCACAGAAGCCCGAGTACAACCAGAGTCTTGCCATCTCTGTAGCCATTGTTGCTGTTCTCATGGACTTCTTGAAGACATCTGGGTGGTCGTGTGTGTGTGTGTGTGTGTGTGTGTGTGTGTCTGAGAAGTGTAAATACTGAAATATGGTGAGCTATTTCAACTATTAAAATGTGTTTACTTCACAGTGAATGAACTGGGAGATTATTCCCTTGACTGGAGCTTGAGGTATATATTTATACAACCTTACATACTGAAACCAGCAATTCTCTTGGATTATGTCCTAGAGCAGACATCCCCAACCTGCGGCCCTCCAGATGTTTTGGCCTACAACTCCCATGATCCCTAGCTAACAGGACCAGTGGTCAGGGATGATGGGAATTGTATTCCAAAACATCTGGAGGGCCGAAGGTTGGGGATGCCTGTCCTAGAGCTTCCTTTTTTTTCTTTTTTTCTTTTTACTATATTTTGAGTCTGTGACGTACAGGTGCACGTTGTTATGCCATGGTAAGAAATCCCCTCTTTAAATGAGAATTTTTTGGGCTAAAAGAACTTGAATTTCTTCACAGGCATTTTATCAAAGAATGTTTTTGCTTCCTTTCCCAGAAATGCAGAGTGTCCATTCTGTATACACTACAAGGAAAAACTGAGGGGTCCCCTCGACCTCATTTTTAAAGTTCCTGCTTATTCAAATCTGCCAAGCAATTAACTTTCAGGCAAACAAAGCTAGTTCTAAACAAAGCCAAGAGACATTCTGATGTCAGTACCCATTAATGTGAATTGAGCGGACTTCTTCCGTCTCTTTCGAGATCTGCAATCCTTTGTACATCAGCGGCGATGGCTTTCGAAAGTCGCTAATGGGTTTCTGAAGTGCCAGAACTATTTGGCAAGGGCACCCTGGTCCGTGGTGCTGACATAATTATGAAGGTTCAAGTAGTAGCAAACACAGACCAGGATTAGCATAAAGCTCCATCTACTTCCATGCCTGCAGGCAGAGATTCTCCCAACCCTTGGTCCATCTAGCTCAATATTGTCTACACTGACTGGCAGTAGCTCTCCAAGGTTTCAGGCAGGGGGCATTCCCAGCGCTACCTGGACATGCCAAAAACTGAACCTGGGCTCTGTAGAGTAGGTGCTCTTAATGTTAGCAGTTTCTTTGAAGAGTGGTTCTACATTGCTCCTCATTGCAAGAAAACAAACAAACAAAATTCTAATACCAGGGATGTTTGTCTACTTCCGAAAGAGGTATGCTTCTCTTCTAGTCTATTGGCAATGCCCATTTCTATGAAAAGGGAGGCAAGGGAGATGTAAAATGTCAGTGCTGAATTTGTGGCTGAAATCACTTATGCATTCAAAGCAAGAAAGGGAGCAGGCAGGGTTGAGGATATGTATGTTTGTTGTTATACTTTTTAAAAAAATCATGGAAGATAATTAAAAAATAAAATAAATGTAGGTCGATACAAACACCAGTTTTCCCCATGCTGTGATTTTTCGTCTGTGAGGGTCTAGCAAGTGTAGCACCTTGAGCAATGCTTGCAAGAGGTATTGATTGATGATAGATAGATAGATAAATAGATAGATGATAGATGATACAGTACTTTATAGCAAATAAAATAGCCCACAGTCCCTGCTAATGTTGGAAAGGTTCTGGCTCGGTGTGCTTTCTGGGAAGAAGGTCCCAGGTTTAGTTTCTGGCATTTCCAGGTAAGGATGAGAAAGAACTTACTCTGAAATCCCGAAGAACAACCACTACCAAGAAGTGTAGGCATGGCTGACTAGATCATGGTTGAAATTACCAATTTGTCCCTTGACACGGGGACATTCCCAGGAGAACTGAAGGAAGCAGTAGTGTCTCCACTCTTAAAGAAAACTTCATTAGATCCCTTAGAGCTATCCAATTACCACCCAGTTTCAAATCTTCCATATCTGGGTAAGGTAATTGAGAGAGTGGTTGCTGAACAGCTTGGTAGGTTTCTGGAGGAAACATCGGCTTTAGATCCATTTCAGTCCGGTTTCCGTCCTGGTTTTGGGACCGAGACGGCTCCGGTTGCCCTAAAAGATTATCTCTGTAGACAACTGGATCGAGGTGGGTCAGGACTGCTGATCCTTTTAGATTTATCAGCAGCCTTTGACATGGTCGATCATGATCTTCTGGACCACCGCCTCGCAGATGTGGGGACATAGGGCATAGCCCGTAACTGGCTGTGCTCTTTTATCTCTGGTCAGGGACAGAGGGTGGCACTAGGGAGGGAAATGTCATAGAATCATAGAATCATAGAGTTGGAAGAGACCACAAGGGCCATCGAGTCCAACCCCCTGCCAAGCAGGAAACACCATCAGAGCACTCCTGACATATGGTTGTCAAGCCTCTGCTTAAAGACCTCCAAAGTAGGAGACTCCACCACACTCCTTGGCAGCAAATTCCACTGTCGAACAGCTCTTACTGTCAAGAAGTTCTTCCTAATGTTTAGGTGGAATCTTCTTTCTTGTAGTTTGGATCCATTGCTCCGTGTCCGCTTCTCTGGAGCAGCAGAAAACAACCTTTCTCCCTCCTCTATGTGACATCCTTTTATATATTTGAACATGGCTATCATATCACCCCTTAACCTCCTCTTCTCCAGGCTAAACATGCCCAGCTCCCTTAGCCGTTCCTCATAAGGCATTGTTTCCAGGCCTTTGACCATTTTGGTTGCCCTCCTCTGGACACGTTCCAGTTTGTCAGTGTCCTTCTTGAATTGTGGTGCCCAGAACTGGACACAGTACTCCAGGTGTGGTCTGACCAGAGCAGAATACAGTGGCACTATTACTTCCCTTGATCTAGATGCTATACTCCTATTGATGCAGCCCAGGATTGCATTGGCTTTTTTAGCTGCCGCGTCACACTGTTGGCTCATGTCAAGTTTGTGGTCAACCAAGACTCCTAGATCCTTTTCACATGTACTGCTCTCAAGCCAGGTGTCACCCATCTTGTATTTGTGCCTCTCATTTTTTTTGCCCAAGTGCAATACTTTACATTTCTCCCTGTTAAAATTCATTTTGTTTGTTTTTGCCCAGTTCTCTAATCTGTCAAGGTCGTTTTGAAGTGTGATCCTGTCCTCTGGGGTGTTAGCCACCCCTCCCAGTTTGGTGTCATCTGCAAATTTGATCAGGATGCCCTTGAGTCCATCATCCAAGTCGTTGATAAAGATGTTAAATAAGACCGGGCCCAAGACAGAACCCTGTGGCACCCCACTAGTCACTCTTCTCCAGGATGAAGAGGAACCATTGATGAGCACCCTTTGGGTTCGGTCAGTCAGCCAGTTACAAATCCACTGAGTGGTAGCAGAGTCAAGACCGCATTTTACCAGCTTCTTTACAAGAATATCATGGGGCACCTTGTCAAATGCCTTGCTGAAATCAAGATAGGCTATATCCACTGAGTTCCCTTCATCTACCAGGCTTGTAATTCTGTCAAAAAATGAGATCAGGTTAGTCTGACATGACTTATTTTTCAGAAATCCATGCTGACTATTGGTGATCACAGCATTCCTTTCTAGGTGCTCACAGACTGTTTGCTTAATGATCTGCTCCAGAATCTTCCCTGCTATTGATGTCAGACTGACTGGGCGGTAATTATTTGGGTCCTCTCTTTTCCCCTTTTTGAAAATAGGGACAACATTTGCCCTCCTCCAGTCTGTCGGGACTTCGCCTGTTCTCCAGGATTTCTCGAAGATGACTGCCAGTGGTTCTGAGATCACACCTGCCAGTTCTTTTAATACTCTTGGATGCAGTTCATCTGGCCCTGGAGACTTGAATACATCTAAACTAGCCAAATATTCTTGTACTGTCTCCTTAGTTATTCTGGGCTGTGTTTCCTTTGCTGAATCATTTGCTCCAAATTCTTCAGGTCGGGCATTGTTTTCTTTATCGGAGAAGACTGAGGCAAAGAAGGCATTGAGGAGTTCAGCCCTTTCTGTGTCCCCTGTTTGCATTTCACCATCTTCTCCTCTGAGTGACCCCACTGTTTCTTTGTTCTTCCTTTTGCTACGAACATACCCATAAAAGCCTTTTTTGTTGCTTTTAACCTCTCTAGCAAGCCTGAGTTCATTCTGTGCTTTAGCTTTTCTGACTTTGTGTCTACACGTTCTGGCTATTTGTTTGAATTCCTCTTTGGTGGTTTCCCCCCTTTTCCATTTTTTGTACACATCCTTTTTTAATCTTAATTCAGTTAAAAGTTCTTTAGATAGCCACCCTGGCTTCTTTAGGCACCTTCCATGTTTCCGTCTCATTGGTATTGCCTGACGTTGTGCTTTTACTATCTCCCTCTTAACAAACTCCCAGCCATCATGAACTCCCTTTCCTTTTAGTATTGCTGTCCATGGGATCTCACCCAGCACTTCCCTAAGTTTTATGAAGTCGGCTTTCTTAAAGTCAAGAAATTGAGTCCTAGTATGCTTGGCTGCTCCTTTCCGCTGTATAGTAAACTTCAGAAGAGCATGATCACTCGCGCCTAATGATCCTTCCACTTCTACCCCACTAACCAGGTCATCAACATTGGTTAGGACCAGATCTAAAATGGCTGTTCCTCTTGTTGCTTCTCCCACTTTCTGGACAATGAAGTTGTCTGCAAGGCCAGTGAGGAATCTGTTTGACCTTATGCTCTTGGCTGAGTTTGACGTCCAACAAATATCCGGGTAATTGAAGTCCCCCATTACTACTATCTCCCTTCCTTTTGCATGCTTGGCCATCTGTTCCAGGAAGGCATCATCTATGTCCTCCGTTTGGCTTGGGGATCTATAGTAAACTCCCACAATGAGGTCTCTGTTATTCTTCTCTCCCTTAATTTTGACCCAAATGCTCTCACATTGGCTTTGAGGTTCTAAATCTTGGATCTCTTCACAGGTATACACATCCCTGACATATAACGCCACTCCTCCTCCTTTCTTGTCTGGTCTGTTTCTTTGAAATAGATTGTATCCCCCCATTATTACATTCCAATCGTGGGACTTATCCCACCAGGTTTCAGTGATGCCTATTATGTCATATTTAGTTTGCTGTACCAAGAGCTCAAGCTCATCTTGTTTATTTCCCATGCTTTGCGCATTAGTGTACAGACATTGAAGTCCATTAATCATTCCCCCGTGTCTCTTATTTAAGGATTTTTTCCTCCCACCACTAGGTCCGCGTGCTGTTTGCTCCATTTGGTCTATGACATTTGGATGATCATCTTCATTAATTGATAGACTCCTACCTTCAGGAGCACTGTCTCCCTCCCCCACATTAGTCAGTTTAAAGCCCTCCTGATGAGGTTTCTGAGATTTTTGGCAAAAACATTCCTCCCAACCGTTGTGAGGTGCAGCCCATCACTTGCCAGAAGTCCATCTTCAAGAAACTGCAGTCCGTGATCTAAGAATCCAAACCGTTCCTGTTTACACCATTTGCGAAGCCAGCTGTTCACTTCCAGTATTTTCCCCTCTCTCCCTGGGCCACGTCGTTCAACTGGGAGGACAGACGAGATGACAATTTGTGCATTTAGTTGCTTCAATTTCCTGCCGAGAGCCTCGTAGTCTCTTTTGATCTTCTGGAGGCTATTGCTTGCAGTGTCATTGGTTCCCACATGAACCAAGAGGAAGGGGTATTTGTCAGTGGGTTTTATGATTCCTTGCAGTCGTTCAGTTACATCTTGGATCTTAGCCCCGGGGAGACAGCACACTTCCCGAGACATCTTGTCAGGCCCACAGATCACTGCTTCTGTTCCCCTCAGTAGGGAATCCCCTATCACCACTACACGCCTCCTCTTGGGTTTGGTCGGGGTTCTTCCGTGAGCTGTCCGTTCCAAGGTCGCCTGCACATTCCCTGAGGACTGACTTTGCTGCTCGTCTTCATATACCTGATCGACTGTAATGAGGGAGAGATCCTCAAATGGAGTCTGCTCTTCGTCTTCCATGCTAGGGGAGAGGACCTCAAAGCGATTGTGTATTTCTAAACAATCAGAGTGAACCCTGGGCCTCCTACTTCTTTGAGTCACGTTTCTCCATATATCTGGCTCCTGTGTTGATGAACTAGCCTCCTTCTCAGGGGAGTCCCCTGTCTCCTCCTTGGTGGGGACGGTGTGCTCTGTTGCTTCCAAGAAGAGCTCCAGCTCTCTAATTCTTTGGAGCGTAGCTACACGTTCCTCCAGTTGCTGGACTTTGTCTTTTAAAAGGGCAATCAACATGCAATTGCTGCAGGTGAAGCTGCCTGCAACCTTTGGCAAGATGGCAAACATTGCGCAGGAATCGCAGGCGACTGCAGCTGTTCCCTCCCCTTCCATCTTGAGATCGTGTTGTTGGGGGTGGCTACAGAGGTCCTCCATCATAAAAAGCTTGAAGACAGGACAAATAATTTCGCCCACAAAAAAAACCCTAGGTCTCCCCCAACAAACGTTTGAGACTAGCTCCCCTAAATCTAAAAGATGGATATAACTGCGCGCGCCGCTAGGCGCGCGCCGCTGCCCTACAAACTCTGATAAGCTCCTCCCACAGCTAATCCCCTGCCTCAACAGAAACCCTGCCCCCTCTGACCTTTACACAGGGAAAACAGCTAATCAGCCACAAGAAACACACACACACAAGAAAACCCTTTTTGCTCCTTCTTCAACTGCTGCCCTACAAACTCTGACGTCGCACCATTCCTTGGTGTGTGGAGTGCCGCAGGGCGCAGTTCTCTCCCCGATGCTTTTTAACATCTTTATGCGCCCCCTTGCCCAGATTATCCGGAGCTTTGGGTTGTCACCAATATGCTGATGACACTCAGCTCTATCTGCTGATGGATGGCCACACCGACTCGGCCCCGAACACACTGACCAGATGCTTGGAAGCTGTGGCTGGATGGTTTCGTGGGAGCCGATTGAAACTAAATCCTTCGAAGACAGAGGTCCTATGGCTGGGTTGGGATGGCATGGGGATGAGGGACCAATCTCCCTTCTCTTGCGTGGGCCCAATTAGTGCCATTGCCTTCCGTTAAGAGTTTGGGTGTAATCCTTGACGCCTCCCTTTCCATGGAGGCGCAAGTTACAGCAACAGCCAAGGCGACATTTTTCCACCTTCGCCGCATCAAGCAGTTGGTCCCTTACCTTTCCCGCCCCGACCTGGCCACAGTGATCCATGCGACGGTCATCTCCAGGCTTGACTACTGTAATTCGCTCTACGCGGGGCTGCCCTTGAAGCTGACCCAGAAACTCCAGAGGGTGCAGAATGCTGCAGCGAGGCTCCTCACGGGGTCTCTGCCATGGGAGCATATTCACCCAGTGCTTTTCAAACTGCACTGGCTCCCGGTAGAGTACAGGGTCAGATTTAAGGTGCTGCTTTTGACCTTTAAAGCCCTTCACGGCCTAGGACCCTCATACCTACGGGGCCGCCTCTCCTGGTATGCCTCACGGAGAGCCTCAAGGTCCATAAATAGCAACACCCTAGTGGTCCCGGGCCCTAAGGAAGTTAGATTGGCTTCAACTAGAGCCAGAGCCTTTTCAACTCTGGCTCCGGTCTGGTGGAACGCTCTGCCTCATGAGACCAGGGCCCTGCAGGATCTGATTTCTTTCTGCAGGGCCTGTAAGACAGAGTTGTTCCACCTGGCCTTTGGCTTGGAGCCAATTTGATTGCCTCCCTCTCTTTATTTTTTCCTTTCCTTCTCCTCCTGCGATGAAGCTACATTTTAATATTTTAATGTTTCAATATTTTAATGTTGTATTTTAATGTTGTTTTTAAGTTGTAATCATTCAACTTGTTTTTATTATTGCTTGTAAGCTTCTCTGAGCGCGGCCTTGGCTGGGGAGGGCGGGGTATAAATAAAAATTATTATTATTATTAGTATTATTATTATTATTAGATGGGCCAGTAGTCTAACTCAGGGTATTGGCAACTTCCTTTCAGCCTCTGTTCCTAAAACACTGCAAATCCCAGGCCTGAATGCTTCCATCTGTACTGTCATGTCCGGGTTACTTCTTTGCGAGTTGTATCAATGCATCTGAATGAGGAAAAGATACCAATGAAGCTGAAGGACTTGGAAGCTGTAGCAAACTGAGGCACTGCAATTCTAGAATACATGTTAGGAGAAGAATGAGAGCAGAGCAAATCAGAGAATTAACTAGCTTACGGGTGGAGAAGTTGTGGCCCTCAAGATGCTGTTGGATGACCATTCTTTCCCGCCATATTTATTGACTCACTGGGGCTGATGGGAGAGAGTCCTTCATCTTTGAACTAAATGGAATGGGAGAGGTCATCTTGTTCCTGCCGCACTCCAAACATCAGATAAAAATTTGCTGTTTTAATGGAGCTGTGTCGTTATCTACAATCAATAACTTACAGTTGTCACACTGAAGCTAATTCGGTGCTCAAATCCAGTTCTCTCTCTCTTAGTAGAATGGTAAAATTATTTCAGATGCACTTAATAGGATGTATATATTTGGGCAACAATGGTGGCATTCTGTGTCCAGCTGGGACAGGACTTTTGAATCTGGAAGTGGTTTGCCCTGGAATTGCCTCTTTAACTTTGGGATAATCAAAACAAGTGTCCTAATAAATTACCCAAGGCATTTCTAATTCAGTTGCTTTCCTATATATTGCTCAAGACATTACTAGTTTAGCTGTTTTCTATTTTGTTGTTATTTGTTTGCAACTTGGTCTATATGTGCAGAGAATTTTCTTTGTTGTCAATCATCCACTTAAATTAACAACTCAGTGGGTAACCACTTCTTCTCCCATCATGACTGCCAACTCCCTTCTGGTCACGGACGTGCCATAGACCAACAGAATGAAGTTCACAGCCCTGGTTGGAGAACCCTTGATGTACTGAGTGGGTTCATGCCTGAGTGGCCATTTAAACCTGGGTCTCTCTACATGCTGCTGGAATAGTGTGGGAAGAAGTCACTGTAGGGGAAGTGGATCCCAGGATGATGAGATGAAGTGTGAACTGGGTCTCCGTCACTTGGCAAGCCAGCCATCTCTACATGTGGAGGCTTGTGGCACTGCTATGTCATCTCCACAGAGGGCAGCAGAGCAGTGCTCCCCCACAAGGAGGTACTAGATGGTACGCAGTACTGGCACCTTTCTTGTTTGTTTTGTTACAAAGTGTGTAACAGCTTCACAGTGAATACCGGCACTATTTTTCTAGGGGGAAAAGCACTGCCGCAGAGTACTCACCCAGGCTTTCAACATCTCCATTAATATGTCTACAGATCACAATAATTTCCAAAGCTTGAATAATTTATTTTATTCACAAGCAATTTCTACAGCATAGACATTTTTATTAGCATCAGAGGAGCCCTCCCCCTTTAATGGGGAACCCTCCCCGCAAAAAAAAATTGATCCTAGTACAGTTACTGTGGTTAACAAAGGCTCTATTTATTTCTGTACACATCCAAGAGTTTCTGGTTACATCAGTTATTAAAATAATATGCCTGTTGTAGAGGCCTGGTATTTAGTTTGGGAGAGATTCAGGTGTAAATTGTTCTCTCTGGGAGTCTGGTATGCCACCTCAAGGCTGCCCCCGTAGTGTAGTGTAGTGTAGTGTAGTGTAGTGTAGTGTAGTGTAGTGTAGTGTAGTGGAAGGAGAACAGAGATCTAGGAATGTATATATATTTAGAACAGGAATGATGCATCATCTGCAAGAGTGCCAGGCATCTGAAGGACGCTCCCTGCTCTGGCAAGTGAATGTGGTGTTGATGGGCTTTCAAGTTTTACTTGAAAAAACTTTACTTGAAAAAACATCATCTGCCGCAGAAGGCAGATGAGCATCAAAGTTGGAGAATGAGGAATATAATTAGCCAGAGGCTGGATAGCTGCCTCCCCAGCTTTCTCTATCCCTGGGTTCCTTCTTCATGCTAGCAGTTTGGTAACACACCATCACAAGAGGGCATAATGCAGCCTGATGCCCTCTGGCTGTTTTTATTTAATTTATTATTACATTTATGCCCTGCCTTTCATCCAAGGAGCTCCAGGTGGCCTATATGGTTCTTTCCCCTCTTCATTTTATAATTGCAGGAACCCTGTTAAGTTAGACAGAGAGACAATGACCGGCCCAAGATTACTCAGTGAGCTTCACGGCCGAGGTGGGATTTGAACCCTGGTCTACCATGCACTTGGTCTTCTCCCTGGACCAAAGGGCAGCTGTGCAGATAACCCTCTGGCCTTGAGCAATTGGCTGATCAAATTGGTTCTTGTTACCAGATAAATAACTCCACATACAAGTTTTTACTTTTTCTTTTTAAAAAATGTTCTATAGATATATACATATGGATACAGTCTTCAAAACACACTTTGGATGTTGGGACTGTAGGCACTGTGATTTATGTATCAAGTAAAGAAGACAAATTGGCTGAGTGTTCTGTAGAACAAAAATGGGTTTTCTGTGGAAAAGACGGGGTGGGGGATCAAAGCAATTCCATGGTATTGCTGAAAGACAAGAATAATGCATGCTTTCCCCAGCCCCTTCAGTACTAGATGGTGGAGATATGATGATCATTAAGGAAACCTCCAAGAGAGTTACTTCTTACTTAGTTCAGGTTAATGGAACAAATATACACTCAAGTGTTTTCCTTTCTTAACAGCTGTGCAAATATTTTGCTCCCAACTTGCTGTGAGCCAGCAAGTTCTGTGGACGCTGACTATGATGGACCAGTGACATTGCTGGCTGTTGCCCAGTCTGGAAACTTATCCAAGTGAAAGAGTCTAATTCCCCAAGTATTTATTGCCACTGTAACAACCACTAGACCAATCAGATTGACACCAAAGCCAGCTTTGATCTATGAATGAAAAAAAACACAAGGGAAACAGACCACATTAATTGTCATCAGTTAAGGCAGGACTTCTCCTCTCAAGGTAGCAAGGGGTACAGGTAGACACGCCTTCAATGAAATTATGAGATTAATCATTTTTCTAAAATGTTCTGGACAAAATCCTCAACATTAGCAAGGGGTGGTGCAATTTCATTTCACCCTAGAGCAGGTGAGAAATCTCTTTTGTATTGTGGTTGTTTTCCACATTTTAACACAAGCGCACCCACAACCACACCTTCCTTTGGCCCTTGTCCATCTGTGCTTGTAAATTGTGCTAGTAACTTCATTGATGAAGCTGCTGATAATGGGGCAGGGTAATTCTCTTGGTTTTGCCTTTGTGCCATATCCAGGTAACTCATTCTGCACAACACCTGGCTGAGAACCTGACTCTAAGTATTGCCTTATTTCAGGAAACCTCAGACCCAAGGTAAAAGGTATGCATGCATTTAAACCAACACATGCCTGTCTCTATGCTAGTGTTTTCATTGCTCTCGTAGAAGTGCATGTTGGGGTCATGGGCATGTGGGTTCCGACATACACATGTAACAGAACTGAGATAATATCTGAATGGAGGATGGAGGGGGTGCATGTTTAGAAACCTTTGGCACTTGTGTAAAATTATTTACCCTATTGTACAGAGGTAAGAGGCTCTTCCTTGGTCCCCAGTCAAGATTCCTCAAGCACATTCCTCGTGCAATTCACAAAAATGTTGACATCCAATCTGAACTCACAATTGAAATGATAGATGCTATCCAGTTTCAAATTTGGGGGGAAACCATCATTTAAGCACCACAACAAAACAGTTGCAGTGTTAAGTGATTATTATCACTGCCCCTTATCTAACCAATTTGATCATTGATCATTCTGGATGCATCACTCTTGGTACTTACCATATCTTTGATCTGGCAGTGCCCATAATTGAAGACAATGGCATTTGGGGGGTTGCCCACTGGCAGCATCACCGCAAAAGAGATGCACATGGTGACAGGGATCAGGGTGTACAGAGGGTTGATTTGTAGGGTTTCCGACTGGAAAGAGAAAGGGGAGATATGAGCATTTGTAGTCAAAGAAAGTAGTAGACTACCAAAACCAATTCCTTGCAGGAAACCATTGTTTTTCAGAGCCAATGTCAGGTAGTAGATAGAATAAGGTAACAGGTAAAGGACCCCTGGATGGTCAAAGGCAACTATGGGGTTTCAGTGCTCATCTTGCTTTCAGGCCGAGGGAGCCGGCATTTGTCCACAGACAGCTTTCCGGGTCATGTGGCCAGCATGAGCAAACTGCTTCTGGCGCAATGGAAACCAGAGCGCACAGAAATGCCATTTACCTTCCCGCCGCAGCAGTACCTATTTATCTACTTGCACTGGTGTGCTTTCGACCTGCTAGGTTGGCAGGACCCGGGGCAGAGCAACGGGAGCTCATGCCATCACGGGGATCCGAACTGCCGACCTTCTGATCGGCAAGCCCAAGAAGCTCAGTGGTTTAGACCACAGCACCACCCGCGTCCCTTAGTGGATAGAGTATTAGATCAAGGCATGGACCTCCAAAGTGGCACCTGTAGGCACCACTGCACCCAAGTCCCTTTGTCCTTTCATTTTTAAAATTTGGGCTGGCGGGGGTGCAGGTTCTGGTTGTTTGCCCTGGGGGGGGGGGGTTCCTTAGGTTGGGGGCAGAACGTTACTTTTTTGGGTCTGTGTTTTATTTGTTTTGTGGGAGGGGACTTGGTGTTTTGCCTTCTATTTGGGAGGGGGCGGTTGAGCACCATCCAGTTTTCTTCTGTGAAATGGATATTTTGTAGTGTCCACAACAGTTTCTGGGTCCTAAAGCGTTGCTGACTCCAGGACTAAGGCAGCAATCTTATATCTGAGAGCACTTGCTTTTAGGTACGCATGTGCAGGATTACTCTGCAATAATATGTTTGTTTCTGCAAGTTTTAGGGTCTTCGTTTTGTATTGTTTTCAAACTTATTTTCAGTTGTATTTGTACTGCTTTAAAAACCATTTTAGCTGTTTTAAAGACATGTCTGCAAGTTGCCTTGAGACATATCTGTAACTAGGTGATTGATTGATAATAAATTGATCCAAAGTCTGTACTCACCATGCTGCATAAAATAGGTAGGAAGATGGTTATAGTTGCTGGGTTACTAACAAACTCTGTTACTATGGAGACCAGGACACAGGCCAACAGACTGACAGCCCAAGAGGGAAGGCTACTCAGGGATAACATTTGTCGCCCAATCCATGTGGAAAGGCCGGAAGTCTGTGGGGGAAAGACAGTGAGTGAAAAAAACTGAAGTCGGGCATCTCCAGTCCATCAGCATCTTTTCAAGACATCAGTCCCACTACTCTGCAGGAATACAGAATGGACTGGTCACTACACTGTACTGAGCACACATAACTGAATACAGTGGTACCTCGGGTTACAGATGCTTCAGGTTACAGACACTTTAGGTTACAGGCTCTGCAAACCCAGAAATAGTACCTCGGGTTAAGAAGTTTACTTCAGGATGAGAACAAAAATCGTGCAGCGGCGGCGTGGCGGCAGCGGGAGGCTCCATTAGCTAAAGTGGTACTTCAGGTTAAGAACAGTTTCAGGTTAAAAATGGACCTCCAGAATGAATTAAGTTATTAACCTGAGGTACCACTGTACCAAGTTGGGCTATGTGGCCTGGGCTCAGCTAAATTAGCAGAAGATAGCACAAGGACCCTCAATAACACAATGGGGCTTTCCCTCATCTCTGCCCCCACCTTCCAAATGCCCTGCTTGGAGATACTTTCTCTGATACCTTCCTGTCATGGAGCAGGAGGAGGCAGTGGGCTTGATGCCTGGTGGAGAAACTTCAGAGAGTTTACATGGGCCAGAAGCCAGAGAAAAGGCCTTGGTTACTATAGTTTGCTTGATAATTGCAGCAATGATTATATTTAGATTAAAATGCTCACAATAACTTTTGTTCCCTAAGTAGGTTTTCCTCATAAATTTAAGATGACCCTACAATTCTGATTTGGCAATCCCTGTACAGTAATCTATTTCTGCAAAACTGTATGTGTGTTCTTAGTATAGTGCACTCTTGCATTTTTTATTTTTAAAAAAGTTGTTCAGAATAGTGAGTGGGGGATCTCTCGTCATAACGGGAGATTGCTGAAAAAAATGATCTTCATGTTGCTTCCACTTCAGTATGCTTATGTTAATCTGGCCTTCAGGGTAGAGTAGGGAAGCAGGGGTTATTGTTTTGCTGTTTTGTTTTAGCTGTTTACTTGTTTTTATCCTGTATTTTATTCTGTGAACCACCCTAAGATCGTATGATGGGTGGTATATAAATCTAATTAATAAAATAATAAAAAAATAAAACTAAGGATTGAGCCTGGGGCCTTCCTGCAGCCACCAGAAATTCTTTGGCTTCATGCTTTTGGTCTATTGTGATTTTACTAACTGTATTGCATTAACATTCATTTATAAATTTTGCTCAATGCATTTTTATGTATTGCTGGAACCCATCCTGGAGATCATGTCAACATGATGAAGGATGGTGTACAAATTAATAGAACGAAATCAATGTTTTTGACCCACTCCTAAATTTGGGAGGGACCGAGGGTCTCAAACTGGGGTGAGGATTTTCAACTGCAGGGAATTCACTGCAGTGCTGAATTCACTTCATCTCTAACTGTGACTAGGCCCCAATATTACAGTGAAAGTCATCCAGCCATCAGTCTTCAGAGTCTAATGTCAGTCCAGTGTCATAGGGACATCTGTAGAACAGGAAGGAGAAAAAGAGAGGGAGGAAGCTCAAAGAACAGTAGCTTAGGGGCACCAGAGAGAGTGAAACTGAGTGACTAGGGTGTGTGTGACCTGAGATAAAACAGCATTCTCTTGAAGAGAGTTACATCATTGTTAAGGAGCTCCAACATGTGTGGATCCCAGTTTTATAGCACAGGGGGTTATGTGGGGATAATGGTGTTACCTTGCATCCAGCTGCTAAAGCATAACCTCCTCCAACCAAGACCACAATCTCCCAGGGCATGGTTTTCTCAAAGTCCTTCCAGGTGATTATTGGTTCCCCTGCGTTAACATTGGTGGAATTCGGAACATCTCCTGCATCAAAGCAAAACACACACAGAAAAATAAAATTGTCATTTCCCCAGGTTCCTTTGCAAACTCAGATTGGCGTGGAACACACTGTCAGGAAATGTTCACAAAGAAACACAGAGTCCTGGAACAGGACTGACAGGAATGAAGACATCCTCCCTCTGCATTGGTTGCTTGCTCTGAACTTTTTTTAAAAAAAAAAACACCAAAACCCACAAATCTTGTTAGAAACTGGTGCCTATATGAAACCGCTTACACTGAGGATGTGCCGAAAAAGAAGGCTTGGGTTAAAAGTGGTCTCACTTAGCAGTCGCAAAAGGCCAACATTTTCTTCTGAGGGGCAAATTGTTGTTCCTGTTCTGCTTTCAATTTGCTGAAGTGAGTGTGTGAAGCAAACTGTGATCATGCCCAGCTGAAACAAGCCTGGAGAATCTGAGGTAAGGAAGAGGCAACCCCTAAATTGTGGAACCCCCCCCCCAAAGGTTTGTTTAGACCTTTAGCTTCTGCAATATGCTGAAGATACACCTCTTTAACCTGGCCTTTGACATTATATATTGGGAGGGGAGGGTGATGGGACAAAAGAGCAGAGAAAATGGAAGCTGGTCCCAGCCAGAGTCTAGTGAAAAGAAAAGCCTCAGGGGAAGAAGTCTGGTCCTCCTATAAAAAGTAAGAATTTATTAATCTAGCAGAAGACCACTGCCTTCTTTTACAGCAGCCTTACCCAACGTTTTGGACTACAACTCCCATATAGCTTAGCCAGCATGGTTGTATGATGCTGGGGTTGATGGGAGTTGTAGTCCCAAACATCAGGAGGGCATCATTTTAGGTAAGGCCAGTGTCAGGGAGCTGCCATCAGCTCAGAGGCGACAGATGGATGGGCAGTTGTGTTACAGGGAGCCTCCGAAAATCTTGCGAAGCAGTTCCTCTTCCGGCGAGGAGGAAAGCCCCACCTCCAGTGGAGAAGAGGTGCAGGGACCAGGGGATGCTAGGGAGAGCCTCAACACCAAGCCGCTCCGGAGAGGCAGGAAGTTCGTCCCTGCCAGCGACCATTCTGTGCAGTAGGCTCTGGTGCAGGGAGGGATGGAAAAGGTTGGGGGCGACGCGACTTTTATGCTGGGGGAGGTACAAAAACCGACCACTCCCAGATTCTGCTAGCGACTGAGCCAGACATGAACTTAAAACGCTCTTCACTGTAAATAGTTTGCACCAAGAATAAAGTCTGGAAAAGACAGGTCGGAGTCTTGCCTGTTTACTCTCGAGCAACCACACCTGCATCTGACAGCCAGTTTTCAGGAAAGCCTCAGAGTTCACAAGCAAACTAGAATGCAAAT
Source organism: Podarcis bocagei (assembly GCF_964188305.1). Classification (NCBI taxonomy): domain Eukaryota; kingdom Metazoa; phylum Chordata; class Lepidosauria; order Squamata; family Lacertidae; genus Podarcis; species Podarcis bocagei. The sequence goes on from NC_138135.1 coordinate 23,452,362, forward strand.
GGCTGGAATTGCCCCCATGTGGTTAATCATCATACATCATTGCCTCTTACCTACGTATGTTACGCAAATGCTCCCAATGGGAGCCAATCTGGAAACAAGTATTATCTGAAGCTCACTGTTGTGACTGATTTGAATGTGTGAACTCCCCTGCAGGTACTTTGTGTGTGGCTGGAGACCAAAAGGAGCTAATACAAGATGTGTCGAGTGCTCTTATGTTTGAGTCCCTCATACCTTTCCTCTTCTTTCCAAAGCATGGCTTCTTTGCTGGAATCAAGAAGAGGAGGAACCCAAGGAAAACAGAGACTGTGGCATCGGTCCGATAGCCTTTCCTAGGGAAGAGACATGGGAGTTGTTTTATAGAAGGCAGGGAAAACAGGCAGCAGAGATCTGTGTGGCTCCTCCTGTTTCCTCTTAATGGTTTGTTGCAAGTTTTACTGGCATGTTGCTCATGTTCTTGCAGTTCTTAGACTCCATGTTACATCCCCAAAACACCACGCCATATATTTTATACATGTTATAGGAACAGGAACACCAGGGTGGGTCCTAATATATATCTCAAGTGTCAAAGGCCATGACAAAGAGATGTGTCTTCAAAATGCTAGGAAAACTACAAAATGAAGGTGCCAAATCTACCTCTGTGGGGAGGGAATTCCACAGCATGGGGGCAGCCCCAAAAGATGCCCTCTCCTGAGTTGTCATCCCTCAAATCTCTGAAGGTGGTACAACAACAAAGAAGGTCTCAAATCTTACAACCTGAGAGGGTCTGGAGGGAAGGAGATGGCCCTTCAGATATTTGGGGCTGAAGCTTCACATATGTATCTTCAGAAAAACTGAAAAACTACGTTTGTAAGTTGTGGCAGCGCATTTATTGCCATAAATGGCTTAAGTGTAGCATAGACCGAAGGCCTTGCCCACAAATTTATTGACAGCTGCACACATGATTATAGCTAGGAAGTGGAAGGGGCAAGTATAATTTAAATGGAAGAATGGCATCAAGAGGTGTGGGATATAGCTATTAATGATAAATTGACATGTGTCATTAAGGTAAGACGGGGAATATGCAGGAGAAATGATTTTGAGGAGATATGGAGGGTGCTTGTAGAATTTGTACTGTTAAAGTGGAAAGGGGTCAAACCATCGCAAGAGGTGTTAACATTTTGGGAGGTTGGATAGTTACAATGGAATGGTCTCGGTTGTGGTGGGGCGTTTGCCTGACACCAAATGTGGCGCTGGAGGCCTCGTTGACATTTCAGTATTAAATATGGCACCAAATATTACACAGGTCCTTCTTGCCCACTCTGCCCCTCCCAACTCCACTTGGAAAAGTTATTGCTACGAACTAGGAACTTACTTTCCAAAGAAGGATGACCAGCCTGGGACAAATCCAGGCTCCCTTGTAAACCAGAGCAAAGTCATCAAGATGAAAAAGAACGCTGTCACCCACTCTGGATAACTAGAAAGGAAATGGGACAAGGGGAAGCATTTAATACTAGAGAGGCCAATAAAGAAAGATTTTACCGATTAGCAGTTAGCTGTTTTTTTATATAGTTAAAAAACCAAACACTCAGCTCCTCAGTTGGCAGCTGTGCATGTGTAGCAACGGGCAATTTTTCCATCCTCTCAGTTTCTCATTTTCCCAATCTTAAATTCTCCACATTAGTTTATGATTTTTTCAAAGTAAAGAGTCTGCCTGAAAATCCATCAGAATTTATTCTAACATGCACCTTTTTGTAAGCAATTCTTTTCTAGTATGATCGTTTCTACAAAGCAGGTTCCCCTAATATAATGCATTTTTGTATGTCATGTTCATTAATGTTAATTATATGCTTTTCTAGCTGCACTCTAACTTGATACATGCATTTCTGCTTGGCTGGAGAACTGTACTGCAAAGTTCAGAGAAGTGTGAACTTCAAAGAACACCTGAGTTTTGCTTCATGTAATGTTATAGAAAGTACAAATTATGTAACTTTGCCTTTAAATGCAAATTGAAGCAAATTCTCCGATGCCTATGCACGAGAAGCAAAACCTATACAGTTCTTCAAATATTTAAAGGACTAGAAGACAGAACAGACTCAAGAGGTAACATAGGCAGTTTCTGTATACCTAGCCAGACCATTGGTTCATTGAACACAGTATTTTCTACGCTACTTGGCAATGGCTTTCCAAAGTTCCAAACAAGGAAAATGCTCAGTCCTACCTAGAGATGCCGGGGATTGAACCTGGGACCTTCTGAATGCAAAGCAGGTGCTCTACCACTGAGCTACAGCCCTTCCCCTTAGGTGGAAATGGAAGGGAAGCAGATTGTGGCTGAAGCTCAAGAGAAACTTCCTACTGATAGGAGCTGTTTCACAGACTGACTCGGGAGGTGGTGGATCTCTCCTTTGCTGTAGATATTTAAGCAGAAACTAGACAGGATGCTGTGAGTACTAAACCTGGTGATGTTTAATGTCCTTTCCAAAGCTATGACTCTATGATTTTACCTAATATTTCCCAGTTTCTCATATTCTTCCTGGATTCTCTTCTCAGACATCTCTTCCCGTCTGGTCTTCTTCTTCTTGCTTAGTGAACATGTCTCTTTAAAACTGAAAATAATGTGAGGCATGGAAACAGAAAGCAATTAGAGTTGTATAACTCGGTTTGCACCAAATATTCTCTATTTTCATCACTCAACTTGAAATCCATATACTGGATAAAGGTGAGCCAATTACAATCCCTCTCTCAAACCCACCCAAACTGTACCATTTTTGGGTGATAGTGAAAATAAACAGGGGTAGATCCCCTTCTGCATAGTTTCCACTGAAATGTGGTTTCTCTTCACAGGTGGGGAACCTGTGGCCTTCCAGAAGTTGCTGGACTACAACTCCCATCAGTCTTAGCCAATGTGCCCAAAAGTCAGGGATCATGGGCATGTAAGGAAAAACTGTAACTGTGAGTAAACTAAGAAAATCTCTTGCAGGTATCCCACAGAAATAAATGGGATTTGCAGAGCAGTGTGCAATATACAGTGTACTTTTACGCAAAGACTATCACATCCCCAAAGTGAAGCATGGATGACAACACTTCTGTAGATGATCTGCACAAAATAAGGCAGGGGTTTTTGCTGTTGGCAACTTTAATTTGTTTCTTTGCTCATTCCCAATATTTCAGGGCAAGCCCTCCTGATGTATCTCTCACACATGATGAAAAACATAAAACACACCTAAAAACATATTTTAACAATTACAGAGATAACCATTTAAACCAGGGATAGTCAATGTGGTGCCTTTCAGATGTTTTTGGATTCCCAGCTCCCCTTGCCCCAGCCAGTCTGACCAATGGTTGGGAATAATGGGAGTTGTGGTCCAGCATCACCAATCCAGCCCCTTGTATTTGCATGACTAGCAACCAAAGGATGATGGGAGTTGTAGTTCAACAACATCTGACTAACATGTTGGCTACCAGCCCAGCACCTTAACTAAAAGCATAATGAAACAGGGATGGCTTTTCAGATGTTCTTGGAGTCCAGCTCCCACCAGCCCCAGACACAGCAGCCGATAGTGAGCACTGAAGGCAGTGCATCCAATATCATCTGGAGGGCCAGAGATTCCTCACCTCTGAGCTAAAATGAGCTGGCCCCTACATCTCTACCACCTGTGTTTTGCAAGAAATGGTTCTGAACACAGCATGAAAAGCTGGTGCAATCTGCACCTGAGCAAAGAGCATATCACAGTAAGCCCCACAGCACTCAGGTCAGGACTCTAGCAACAAGACTCTACCGCAGCAGTAGCAGCTTATCAGAAGAAAGTACATCAAGCCAGCTGGCCGCCGTTCTTGAATACTGCTGATGCAGCTGGCCAAAAGGCAGAACTTCAGACATAATGCCGCTGTTATTCTCCAAACTCCACTGACTCAGCAATCGGTCAGGTGACTCACGGAATCGACAATGCTTCTCCATTCACGATAAACCTGTTCTTGCTCTTTAGCCTCCTCAGGAAAGGGGCAGCTCAGTAGCAGGGCACATGTTTTGCATGAAGAAACCCCCAAGTTTGATTTCCACTTAAATGGTCATGGAGCAGACAATGAGAAGGACTTCTACTGGAGACCTTCAAGAGCCACTGCTGGTCAGAGCAAACAACAAAGGGCTAGAGCAGGGATAGCCAACACGGAAACTGTCAGACTCCAACTGCCATTAGTCTCAGCCAGCATAGTCAATGGTCAGAGATGATGGGAGTTGCAGTCCAGCCATCAGGAGGAAACCATGTTGGCTACCACTGAGCAACAACGTGGGATGACACAGCTTCATGTGTCCTTCTTTCTGAGCGCACAACTTACTGGGAAACAAGGCATCCTTTGGGAGAGCCAAGACATTCTATCTCCTAGCCTCTGACTCACTCACCCTCAGTCAGTGAGTCTGTCATCACAGCCAGAAAATATATATTCATTTCTCTGAATCAACAGCACCAGGGAATCAAGTCTTGGCTAGTTTTGAAGCTTCACAGGAGTGACCCAATTTACAGGGTAGCTTCCTCCTCTGGTGCGTCTTTGTTGTTGTACCTCTTTGTACTTCTCCAAGCAGGATTCCACCACAACCCCTGCTCCTCCATGCTGCAAAGAGCAGCTGGAACCAAGGAAAAGTTGCCCTTGATGCAGCCTCCCACAAAGTTGGCTAATTTTGTGGAACCAAGTGCTGAAATCCAGTTACACAAAGTACCTGGGGACAAGGACACGGAACATAAAAAGAGGCTGCTGGATCCGACTAAGGGCCAATCTAGTTCAGCATCCTGTTCTCACAGTGATCCACCAGATACTGCAAGCAGGAAGCGAGTACAACAGCACTCTCTTCACCTGCGATTCCCAGGAAATGGTACCCAGAGGCCTATTGCGTCCAACAATGGAAGCAGAACCTAGCTATCATGTCTAGTAGACTCCAATAGCCTTATCCTCCATGAATTTGTCTAATCCTTTTTTTAAATCACCCAAGTTGGTGGCCATTACATATCACTTATAGGTGCAATAGGTAAGGTAAAGGGACCCCTGACCCTAATGGTGACAACTGTGGGGTTGCAGCGCTCATCTCGCTTTACTGGCCGAGGGAGCCGGCGTACAGCTTCCGGGTCATGTGGCCAGCATGACTAAGCCGCTTCTGGTGAACCAGAGCAGCACACGGAAGCGCTGTTTACTTTCCCGCCGGAGCGGTACCTATTTATCTACTTGCACTTCGTGCTTTCGAACTACTAGGTTGGCAGGAGCATTGACCAAGCAACGGGAGCTCACCCCGTTGCGGGGATTCGAACCACTGACCTTCTGATTGGCAAGTCCTAGGCTCTGTGTTTTAACCCATGGCGCCACCCACATCCCTATGGTGCAATAGTTGTAGTTTAGTTATGTGGTTCTCAGCAGGGTAAGTGACCTACTCAACTAGGGCTCATCATCTTCAATTCTGGGTATTGCCATGCAAGGTCCAGGTTTCTTTGCCTGATCTCTGGGTGGCAGGTGAATCAAGCAGGGCATCCCAGCCTTCTTTCTCCTAACCTGCCTAGCCTGACTTCTTCTTGTGCTGCATTCACTCTCTCTTGCCTCCTGCCCTTCAGTTTCCCTTTCCTCTTTAAAGGGGTCTGGCCTCACCTCTGGCTCTGCCCTCTACATACTTGTGACAATTCCAAAGCCTCTTGTTGTTATCTAAGTCAATCTGATGTAGGAAGGAGTGAATCTGTCAATTCTGGTTTCACTCAGTTTCTCATTTTCCTAGCCTTAAATTTAGTTTTCCACATGAGTTTGCAAATTCTTTTTAAGTTCTCATGAAAAGTTATACGCATTTCTTCTAGAAACATTTTTTGCAAGCAATTTTCCTTAATATAATGCATGTTTGTATGCATGCACATTTTTTTATGCCCAGTTTACCCAGCATATGCATTTTTGTATATGTTTACCTGACCGGAGAACTGCATTGCAATATTCAGAGAAGGGCAAATTTTTAAGGATGACTATGAATTAGGTCGATTCACATTCAAATGTGAACTGAATTGAATTTCTTCCCCATGATGTCACTCATAAATGACAGTGCCCATGCCACACTGGGTTGATGCTGGCAATGCCAGGATGGCACAGGGGCATCTCACCAAACCCTGACACTGTCACGATAAGAATCAAGCTTCTGCTCAAACAAACCCTGTTCCAGAGGACCTTCTTGCCCCCATCTTCTCCCTTGCTTTGTCCTACACATTTGCCCCACTGTCTAGGTCAGAAAGAATAGTCTTTGGTGTCTTCACATATTCCCTCCTCTTGAACTATTGCAGCATCAGGTTTCCAGGGGAATATATTCCTGAATGAACTGCAGTAAGCAGGAGTCAGAGATTAATGAGCCTCAGAATCCACTAATGTTTCATAATAGGTTGCTAACGCTTTAATTCCCTTACGGATTTTTTAAAAAACCAACCCTTGTTAGAGAGAATATTTGGAACTGTAATGTGGAATGCAAATGCTCTTTGTGAAAGAACTGTGGATCATGTTAGGACTTGTCGTGGGATTATAAATTATTTCTGATTTACTATAGCCCCCCTTTTTTTGCTAGGGAACAGACAACTTATGGGACTGAATGGTAAAGCACATGGAACAGATCCATATTTAATGCCAGAAAAAGCCAGGGGCAACCAGAGGTTTTTAACATCTTCCAGCTATTCATGTACTAGCATGAAAACTATTTCTTTATTTAGCATAGTTCTCAATGTGACTTGAAGAACAGAAGGCTCTGGTTTTTTTAAAAAATAAAACCCCCAAATATAATTTATTAATAAACTCAGGGTCATGAGCCCCACATTGGGCAAAAGATTCCTGAATTGCAGGGGTTGGAGTAGAGGAGCCTCATGGTCCCTTCCAACTCTACAGTTCTATGGTTCTAAGGGAAATCTTCACCTGCCAGCAACATGAGGACATGGAAGTTGCTAGGCAGATATCCTTTGGCAAAGAATTCCAAAGATTGGGTGCCAACGCAGACAAGGTCCTACCTTAGATACCTTCCAATCTTTCATCTGAGGAGCAAGGATACATGAGCATCTCAACAGTCAACCAGAACAAAGCTGCACTTTGGCAAGCACATGGTGCCCGTGAAAAGCCAACAAACAGGACCTGGGAACAACAGCATGCTTCCCTCCTGTGATTCCTAGCAACTGGTATTTAGAGGTATACTGCCTCTGACAGTGGGACCAGAGCTTAGCCTCCATCATGGCTAGTAGCCATCAATAGCCCTCTCCTCCATGAATTTGTCTAATCCTCTTTTAAAGCAAGCTAAGTTAGTAGTTGTCATGGGCCAGGAGTCACCTTCATCTGCTAAGCAGTAGCCTGCAGGAGCAGGAGGCAAAGTGACTCCACCCGCTACTGATCAGCCTTCTTGCTCCTAATGAGAACCAACTGGCTCCAGCTTTCTTAAGCAGGGTTTCGAGCCTCATTCAGTTGCTGGAAACAACATTTGTCATTACTGGCCAACCTTGCTGCTTCTTGTTTCTCGTGACCTTGGACCCTCAGCTTTCTTGGCCCCTGGACCGTCTGACTACATTGGCCTTTCTCAACTTGTTGGTCCCCAGATGTTGTTGAACTACAACTCCCATCACCCCTAGCTAGCAAGGCCGGAGCTCAGGGATGATGGGAGTTGTAGTCCAACAACATCTGGAGACCCACAGGTTGATAACCACTGGACTACATGAACTGAGATACTCCTGACCTTAGGACTGGACTGGACCTTGTATACGGACTCTGCCTTCAGGCAAGTTCCCCCCTGAGACACAGCTGGTTGGCTGGTTTCTCCCTCCACTGAGCTCTGCTGTGGCTGGCAGCACAGGACTACGACAGTGGCTATTACTGCCTCCTGTGGGAGTGAGTTCCATGGTTTAAGTATGCATGAATCTCCCAAGTATGCATGTCTTCCCATGACAAAAGTATTGGACATCCAATGATGCAAAATGGTGGACGTTTCTGTGAGCTTCTGCATGCAAAACATATGCTCTACTGCTGAGCTGTGCTGAGCTTTTACGAAGATCTTGCAGACCCCACTTACTTGCATCCAAGGAAAAGCCAATGCATCCAAAACCAGGTCATCACCAGCATGATGAGGGAGATGGGTAAGCTGAGTAAGAACCAGGTTCCAAAATTCACCACTTCAGCATTGGGATAATGGCTGTAAGGAAATCAAAAACAGCCACTTTGTAGTATGCTTTTTCAGGCAGCATCAGGGACCTATACGATGCTTTTCCCATTTCAAGTTCACCTTGTGTACTGCCTGCTTCAGGATGCCTTTAAAATACCAAGTAAACAAACGAACAGCCCCCAAAAAGATTAGTATAGCTCAGTTGGTTAGAGCATGGTGCTAATAGCACCAAGGTTGCAGGTTTGATCCCCATATGGGACAGCTGCATTGCAGGGGGTTGGACTAGGCGATCCTCAGGGGCCCTTCCCACTCTACAATTTTATTATTCTATGAAAAGTCTTCATCTGCCAGCATCAGAAGGATAAGGAAGTTGCTATGCAGAACTCCCTTGACGTAAGTTCCATCATAGACAAGTCAGAGCATTAGTTAATTTCGCTCCGTATTGGTGACTCCGACTCTCCATAAATCTTTCCCAGTCCTACCTGGATTGAACCTGGCTCCTTTTGCATGCCAAGCACACCGAGTTTCAGCCTTGGATGTGTAATCTGTGAAATGGCCTTCAGGGTAACCTGAGAGATAGCAAGTTTTGGCTCTTTGGTTGGCTGAGCAAACACAATAGGTTCCATTGTGGAGAACTCTATATAAGAGATCTTGAGGGGGCGGGGGGAATTCAGAGCACCGTCCTTAAATTCTGTTTTCCCCTCTCAGGCATTTCATTCCCTCCTCCCCCCCCCTTGCTAATCGTTAAACAGTAAATTTGCATGAAAATATTCATAAAATCAGATCGTTTTTCTTTTGAAGTAGTTTAGGCATGCCTTTGGCTTCATTAATTTCCCATCTATTGTTAACATAATTTGCTACATTAAAAAGCATAATGATGTTGCACTTGGAAGATTATTACTTTGCAGGGGGAACAAATCACTAGAACAGATGGAGCCGTCCCAGAAACAAAAAGATTCCCCCCTCCCTGCCGCCACCTCCCCTTCAATTCCAGAGCCTGTAGTGATAAAGAATTAGAGAAGAGCATAAATAGAAATGAAAAAGAAGCATGTTCCGTCTAGGGTATGGTTAAAAAAGCAGTGACAAAGTCTGCTGGTTCAAAGTGACAAAGTCTTGCTGGTTCAGTGAGAACTCACTCTCTCTTGAGGAGCCTGAAGCAGGTCACTATTTCTCAGTCTTTGCTCATCATCTGTTATACGGGGACTGCCTTTGCTTCCTTTCAGGGCTGTTACAAGGGTCAGACACAATAGAAACCAGCTCCATGGTGAAGGAATGACCGCCGGGTGTGGAGCACACTTCCACCCGCAGACAAGCCATAGCTGTCTGAACACCATGCCCTCTATTTAACCTTTGCTCTTTTAGTGGTCTGCCATGCCCTGTCTGTGACCTTTGTCTCCTTTGCTATACATTCATTGTTCAAGGGGGAAATGGCGCGGTGGAAACAGGTGTCAAAATAACTTTGTACCACCCCACGATCTTGGGATTGGAAGATGTGTAAAGGTCACAGTCCAAAATGTATCTGACTGACTTTGCATATTGTGCTAATAAAAAGAGCCTCAGCAGAGCTAGCTGACAGCTTGCTTGTGCACAGCTCACCTGCATTACCAACTCCTGCCATTCACTTCACATGGCTTGGAACCACACCAGGTTACCAGGTCCTTACTAAATGTGCACTGTGCATGCATTACTCACTTGTTGAAATACTCCAGGAAGATGAGGTTTGTGGAGGTGCCTATGATGGTTGTGAGTCCCCCAATGGTTGCCGCGTAGGAGATGCTCAGCGAGAGGCACTTGCAGACCATCTGATCGTGCTTGGTTGGGTACCGAGGTTTACTGCTTAGGTCTAAACTTTGAGGCTGAGGTGGCAGAACAAGGATCTGAGCCTGTAAAGAAACCACATCATTTAACACATGTTTGTATGTTGTGACTCTTGGGTGTTGAAAGCTGTTTTGAGACCTACACCGTGAAAAGCAGGGTGTACATTTTTAAATTGAAAGCAAAATGCAGGGCGGTCCACACCAACCAGCACTGCAGAAAATCACAGGGCAGATATTGTTAAGCATAAATGGTTTAATTCACACTGAAATGGGAATGGCTATGAGTATTGGTGAAAGGGTTTAACTGGAAGTTTCCACTGAAGCTAAGTTAAGAGCAGAAAGGGCTCTCTGAGCTTCATTGATGGGTTGATAAATATGCTTTCTGCGTGCCAGGATGCCTGTGTTCTGCAGACAGCTTATTTTCTATAAGAACTAGAAAGATTCAGAACAGGTGTCTTCTCCAGTTCCCTGAAAACTGCTTCGTCAGTGGCAGAAATAAAGGCTCAACAGTAATCAGGCTGCTGAGCCACATGCAGCCTTGCGGGAAAGATTCAGTTCAGACGGGTTTTGTTAGGAGCTCATAATCCTCAAATCACGTGAGAAGTCCAGGGCAATAGTTGGCAGACTTTCCACCTCAAATTAATCATGTCTGGAATGGTCTAGGGCAAATTGCTCTCTCATTCTCTCAATCTAACATTCATCTCTCAAATGGGACGCGAGCCAAGCCTAGCGCCACATGAGCCTCAACACTTCAGCAGGGGCTGGCATTGAAATGGGTCTCCTTTAAAATATTTTAGTCTGATCAACACTGGGTGACCAAGTCTTTCAGCTGCCATTTTAGTTCTCTGCAACGCTTAAGAGTGACACTATAGTATATGAGAGAAAAATCATCTGGTGTTGATGACTAATTAGGAACAGTGTTGCGGCCACGACATAAGTCAAAGAAGGGTGGGGTTATCAACACAGGAGAACCCTGCAACAGGGCACTTTGTCAAGTCAGGATCCAGCCCTACACACTGAGGGAAATATCACTTCATGATAGACTGTTTAATATCAAAAAATAGGAGGCGTATTATGCATATGAAAAGTAGTGGCATATCTCACCACTTTCCTGGTGGGATCAGAGCAGAAATGAATGAAACTTTGGACAAGGGGCTTAGTGCTTGCCAGGGTCAAAGGGAGTCAGCAGACACCAAGAGCCCTTCCAATATCATCACCCAGGGGGGTGTCCTGCTTGAGGATACTGTCAGATGCTGGGTGTGATGTTTTTGACGTATTTCCATTCCCCTTTGGTTTTAATGTATTTATGTGGGGGGTTGTTGTCTGTTTGCTTGTTTAGAAGTCACTTTGGGTTGCCTTGGGCACCACTTTAAAAAATAATAATAGGGTTGGAAGAAGCAAGTTGCCCTCACTGGTTTCATCACCCTGCTTCGTACCCTGCAGGATCACCCCGAGGTACAGAGGTCCAAGGGACGGAAAAGAGCTGGAGAACAGAGCTGGAAGCACAGTGCTTCTCTGGCAGCATCTCAAACATTCCCGAGTCTTATGCATGAGGAGGAAGCAGGGCTCTAAAGGCACATGTTCTGGGTCAGGACTCTGAAGATCATAGCTGTCAACGTTTCCCTTTTTTAAAGGGAAATTCACTTATTCTGAATAGGATTCCTCGCAAGAAAAGGGAAAAGTTGACAGCTATGCTGAAGATAGGTTAGGTAAGGTAGGGCCACAATACAGATTAAGCTGCCCAAGGGCAGCCGAAGCATCGCTGAAACAACATCTGTCTTTCTGTGCTCCCTGGGGCTCTGCACTGGACAGCTCCCATGCTAAGCTGAATGTTCTTATCCTGGACCCCTGGGGACAGCTTTTGAACTGCATAGCTGCAGTGGCAGGAACAGAGCCACAAACACAAACAGTCCATGTCATCAAATGTTCTGCTTTTTCCAAGCAATGGTGATAAATAAACCTGGGGTTATTCATTGTATCTCTCAATAGCGGAGAATGTTCTTACCTGAGGCAGATGCTGCCCGTTGGTTTTGGAGCTCACAGTTCCAATTGTGTTGGCAATCATGTGTACGCCGCTCATGTTCTATATATAGGAATAGAAATCCCCCTTCATTAGAAAACAACTCTTTCAGTGCCATTCCAGGACCCCAGTTGGATGGAAGCCAGTTTGAAATTCCTGTGTGGATATTTCATGTTATCGGAAATATTCTGTGCAATTCACTGGCAGAGGAATGGGGGGGGAGCGCACCGCCCCCGCACCATCAGGGAGGGGGGGTACCATTGCGGCTGCCCCCCTGGACACGTGCTGTGCATCCCCCACTGCGCCGGGGGCCATGCCCCCGGGACGCATGCCACGCCCCCCAGGACGCACACCAGCCACACACCAGCCTGCTCTCTGCCCCCGGTGCCAGAGCATGCAGCTTCGCCACTGGTGCAATTACAGAAACACTATCAAAGCTGCTGCCTGATCCAGTAAAAAATAAGTTTTGATGTAGAGCAGGTCTTTTCAAGTCAAGAGAACACTTACCAAACAATTAGGGCCAAATAAAATGTTATTCTTAATGCACACCATGCAGCCACATTGACCAGGAAGTCAGTGGGTGAATCAAAATGCATAAGAGGAGGAAGGATTGTGTGAGTGCAATAATTTTATGTAATGCATGGGTTGGCAAGACATCCCATGCTTCTGAAGGGGGCATTTTTTTCTCAGGTGTGGACAGGGCATGAGACAGCCAGCATCAGAACATCCTTTCTCCACTTTTGCCCGAAATAGAAAAGGTACAAAGAAACTGGCTGCTCTTCAAAAATTACTTCCTTTCCCATGCTTCAGGAGATATGTTTGCATTTTGTGTTTAAATTATAACCTAAGCAGGCATCTCTACTTTTAAGCACCAAGGGATCTAGAAGTGGAGTGCTAATGGGGACAGGATTAAGCCACCTTCAAATGTTTGCTAATACAATTCTTTTGAAAATCGGCTTTTGCCAGCCCCCTCACAGAACCACTGCTTATACCTAATGTTAAGTATTGTAATTATCAGGTAGTCACTTGATCATCTGAAACCTTAAACACCTGGTGACTCACAACAAGAGAGGTTCCCCTGCCCGCCCCCATCTCCAAAGAGCAATCACTGCCTATGAGAAAAAAATGCTTCCGTTTGTGGATGGTTTGGTTAGTGGATTAAAAGGATTGTTAACACATTCCCTGTACATTAGGATCAGAGGCTTCAGGAGGAATCAGATTCTGTTCCCTGACCCTGTTCACTGGTAAATCAATCTACCCACACATTAATGCACACTACTTGACCCAAAGGACGGGGGCATATGAAAGGTGTTACTCCAAGTGAATGCAATGTTAGCCGGCCCAATAAAAACATTGTATAACTGGCTTTCTCTCTCAAGCTTTATGGTACCTGAAGGCTTGCTAATGTGAGCATTTACATAACCTCAAACATGATAAATGAGGGTAATTCGTATATTCATCTGTTAAGTCATTAAGCACTAAGATCAAGTTTTGTATGTGAACATGGGAATTGGAAACCACCAACACATTCTATCTCCACAATGGTAGTAACACCCCATTAATCAGTTGATGCCCTCCAGCCTAAAGTAAAACTGTAGCACAACTTGGGGAAGATATCAAGGCACCTAAGAAATTGTGTTAGACCAAGTCAGGTCACTGATCCTTACGGGAGGCCAGGTATGTCAGTTTTCTTCTCAAATCAAGTCATTTCTCCCTAAAAGGCAAACAAATATCTTCTTCACCATCCCTCTCGACCAATCTTGCTTGGTATTTTTCTCTCCATACTGATTGGCAGTGACTTTTCAGGGCTTTGGGCAGGGGTCTTTTGCAGCCCTGCCTGGAGACGATGGCGACTGCACCTGGGAGCTTTTGAATGCCAAGCAAGTGGGTTCTACCACTGACCTCTGGTCTCCCCCTGATTCACACTACAGGCCTGTGCTGTGCATGCAGCCACATCAGACTGCAGACTGCAGAACAGAAGTGTAAGCAGAACAGAAGTGCAGCATTCCTCTAAGCATAGAATGTTGTGCTCCTCCAGACACATTAAAGGGAAGAAAACCATGCAATCCTGTGTTGCTTTCTGTAGAATCAACTTGTTATTTTACAGAGTGGATTCAGCCAACAAAAATATACCTTCGAATGCATCAGAGAGCTGAGGTCAGCAGTTGTAGCACTGCAAAAAAAAAGAGGATAATTAATGTTGATTTGCCGCTGTACAATTGCATACCATGCAAATGAAATATGACATTCTAGATGGGGTCATCCAATTCTATGCTTACAACTACCCAGTAAAGAAGGCTAGGCTGACAATAATTGGCCCAAAGGTTTCTCTTCCTGGCAGAGTAGAAACTTGGTTCAAGCCAGATCACCACTGTGGTTCACCCAAGTGGTGTCCAGTTTTGAGAAGGTACAATGCTGGAATGGGAAACCAGTTGCTTCATGTGGAGTGGGGCTTCCAATGTTGCTGGACATGGCAGGAAGGAGTTGCCCTGCACCAGTTTCCCCACCACTGAGACGAACATCATAATAAACCCTTATACCATAGTTCCCAGGGTTCTTTGAAGAAGACCATAGCTTTATATGAACTTCCCTAGATTGGTAGGTTAGAGATATGTCCATGGCACCACCTCTTTATTTTACAGGAAAGTCACAGGTTGAAATACGAGAGATGCCATAGCTTTGCTTCTGTTTGCCTAGCTCTGGTTCTTAGCCTGCTGCACAGAACCAGTATGGTGAGTGAGGAGCTTGCCTGGGCAAGAGAAAGGGAGAAAGGAGGACCGGTTTCATTTCTTCATTCTTCTCCTGGGCTTTCGGTGTTCCGTACGCTGATTGGTAAGTCATCTTTAAAGAGAATGGGAGAGTGGGCTTTTGGAATCAAGATAAGGCCCATGGGAAGGGGAACCAGTGAGCTAGTACTTAGCTTCTGTGCATCTCTCAGGATTCCAACCTCCCATCTTTGGCAATCACCTGTGAGATGTTTTAGTCCAACTGACAATTGTCCCTGTGCTTAGAGAAGCTTAACTGCAAACTGCTTCATTCTATAAGCGAACTGAGCCCTCCAAGTCATCCCACCAGCCCAGCCAATTGGTGTTTGCCACCACAAACACATAATGTATATACTGACTGTAGGCATTCATATGTATGTATGCATTCACCACCCTGGGACCTTCTGGCAATGGGCAGACTACAAAAGCTCTAAAATAAGCAAATGATGTGAAAGAAAAGCAAATTACTTGGCTGCATCCACACTATACCTTTAAAGCACATTGGAAACACATTTCCCTCCCTCAAAGATGTCTGAGGTTTGTTAAGGGTTGCTGGGAATTGTAACTTTGTGAGGGGTGAATTACAGGGCCCAGAATGATTGTTTGGGGTGTGTGCTTTGAATGTGCTTTAAAAGTATAGTGTGTACACAGCCTTAATTTCCACTTGAAATAATAATAATAATAATAATAATAATAATAATAATAATAATAATTTTTGCTGTTGATTAAATGTCTATATCACCCTTCATCCAAGCATCACAGGGTGGTGTACAATACAATAATAAAATAAAATAAAATAAAATACATAAGGTAGTAACATACAAAAATGATACCCCACTCCCCAGTCTGAAATGCCATAGATTGTTTAATTAGCCAAAGGTGGGGGAAAGGGGAATGTTTTCACCTGGTGCCTAAATATATGTAACAAATGAAATGCCACTCTGCACACAAAATTCCAGCTACCACCACCACTACCATGAACCATTCCTAAGTGTGTCTGCTTCATGTTATACATCCCATTATATATTCCCTTAACATCTAAAAACCCTTAAATAAAATAAAATCTTTGTGATCATGCCATTTGCTGGTCCTGCTTTTATATTTTATCTCATTGTGACCTGAAAGGGTTCAAATGTCCATTAGAGCTGGACGGGCTTCATTCTTACTCCTCGTTGATGAAAAAGAGCTCCAGGGACGTTTGCCCACGCTTTTCGCCGAGACCTGTAGCAGGAGAAAAAGGGGTGGAGTACGCTAGGATTGGACTTAGTCTTCTACCCTTCCCTCCCTGCTTAAAAATGCATTTAAATAAGATAAATATAATTATGAGTTACTAAAAAAAATCAAATCAAATCAAATCAAATGAACAAGAGAGTGTTAAATTATTTCAAAGATTGCTTATCCTTATATAGACCTGTTCGTTCATTTAGTTCATCTAGGGAAATTATACTCATGGCACTACACCCTACAGTATATCATAGAGTGGTGACCCCAAAATGAGCATTTCCTGCTGTTGCCCCTGCACTGTGAAATGTCCTTCCCTCTGCCATATGTGGAACAGCGCCAGACATCTTATAAAGACTTGACTTTTTGCCTGGGCTTTCCCAATTTGGATCCAGTTTTACAAGTCTCGAGTCCTCTGAATTTCTGTTCTGTTTGCTTTTGTGTGGGTGTTTTTATACTGCCATTTCATTAGTTTTGCGCAGTAACACAGGAAGCTGCCTTATACCGAGTCGGACCATTGGTCCACCTAGCTGAGTATCGCCCACATTGATTGGCAGAGGCTGTCCAGGGCTTCAGTCTAGGTTGTCCCTCAGCCCTACCTGGAGAGTCAGAGGGCTGAGCTTCTTGCATGGAAAACAGATGTGATGGCCCTCCCTTTGGTTGCATTATTGTTTCTGTTATAATAATATATTGCTTGTTTTTTAGACCGGCCGCACACTGACTGCTTAGAGATTTTTGGAACGTGAAGCGGATTGTAAATGCTTATAAATAAATGAACAGAAGTGGGTGTCACCATCATGTACCTATAGTCTCCCGTTCTTCCAGGATGGTGTTGCCAGTGGTACCATTCATCTCGCGGTCATCTTCGGCATTCACTAACTCCTGCAGCACTGCTTCTACAATGGGCATCACCATGGCTGTGGTGGATGTGTTGGAAAGCCACATGGACAAGACAGTTGTGCAGCACATGAAGCAAAGGAGCAGCCTAGAGAATGGGAAAGGAAAGCCCTTTGGGGAAAACTGCAGATTCACGAAGGAAAGCCTAGTTTAGATGCATGTGGCTTAGAAGGAAATGGGGGTGGGTGGGGATTTCCGGAAGCTCTGAGTGAATTCATGCACTTTTGAATTTTTGTTCTACCCGGACACTGAGGTCCAGCACCGAGGGCCTTCTGGAAGTTCCCTCACTGTGAGAAGCCAAGTTACAGGGAACCAGTCAGAGGGCCTTCTCGGTAGTGGCACCCACCCTGTGGAACGCCCTCCCACCAGATGTCAAAGAGAAAAATAACTACCAAACTTTTAGAAGACATCTGAAGGCAGCCCTGTTTAGGGAAGCTTTTAATGTTTAATAGGTTATTGTATTATAGTGTTTTGTTGGAAGCCGCCCAGAGTGGCTGGGGAAACCCAGCCAGATGGGCGGGGTAGAAATAATAAATTATTATATTATTATATTATTATTGAACTTGCCCTGCACAACTTAAAGAGGTGTCAAAGAGGAAAGAGGCCAGGGTGGGTAGCCCTGTCCAAGTTAAGGGTTGCCCTCCCTTGTGGGTTGTCCTTCAAGGGACAAACCCAAGGGTGGGAGGGGCCAGAGATAAAAGTGGTTGCAGCAACAGCTGTGGCTCTTTCTTTTGCACAGTAGGCTACACTTGAGCCATGCAAAAGTCGGAGGTCCGACACACACATCACACAAATACACGTCTCTCCATTCAGGGAAACAAGGGACATTATCACACAGTTCAAGGGGAGCGTGGCCTGGAAAGAGTCCTGAGGGCCAGAAAGGGGAGTCTGGAGGACTACATATGACCTATGGGCTAGAAACATCATCATCATCATTACCCTCCCTAACTGGCTGGGTTGCCCCAGTCACCCTGATCTAAATGAACTAAGAGCAGAAATTAAACCAGAATCAACAAAGCAATAAGATGAAGGACCAAAGAGAGAAGAAGTTGGCAGGAAGAGGAAGGGAAGGATATTTTCATCCTATTGAAGCAGACGCCACACTTGTCCTAGTGATGTATCTGGAAACCTAGTGACTTATTTATTAAGTGTGCGCCTTGCATTCTGTCAGCTCACTGGGCTCCTGAAGCAGTGCTCTCGCTGGCTAATAAGCACCACTTGACACTTTAATGACAGCGCTGTGTCTTTCTTTTCAACTCCTCTCCCTCCCTCTCCCTCTTTCTGTCATGGGTCAGGAGTCGGCTTCACCTGCTGAGCAGCAGCCTGAAGGAGCAGAAGGCGAAGTGACTCCACCTGCTGCTGGAGGGCCCATGACACTCTTCCTCTCTCCCTCCATGCTGTGAAAAAGCAGGTTCACTCACATGCCTGGTTTCGCTCCGGCCATCATCACCATGCGCAAGGCGATCCGTTTGTGCAGATTCCATTTCTCAACAGAGGCTGCCACACAAATTACACCCATGAGGAGCAAGGTGGTGTTCTTGATGTATTCAGCAGCCACCTGCAGAAAAGACGAGGTGAGGGTTGATAAACCTCTAGGGAGAGCTGACTGCTGGCAGAGAAACATCCTAGGAGCAGGTGTAGAAACAGCTAGAAAAAGCTTTTCCCTTCCCCTGCCTAGACTTTCATTCATTTTTATTTCCCCCCTGTCCCCTATGTCCCCTGTTCAGTCTGATTCATAAACCACAGCAGAATTCGACTTCTGTCTAGAGCTGGAGAAATCTGCTGGTTTGGGTATCTTTCAATTTCTCATTCTTCCAGTCTCTCCACGTTTCTGCAACAATTTCTGATTTATTTATTTTTAAAGAAATCCTCAAGAAACAGGCCCCAAAGTGACCTTTAGAGTCTTAATAAGCTTCCAACCCCCAATATCTAAAATGCTGCCTTTCTCCATATAAACCTGCCCAAACCCTGAAATAATCAACTGAAGCCCTTCTCTGTGAGTCACCTCAAAGGGCCGTTGAAGAGAACAGGCCTTTTCTTTGGTAGCTCCCTATTTATGGAATTCTCTCTTCGGGAAGGTCTACCCAGTGCCAACTTTGTCATCATTTCGGGGCCAGCAAATATTTTTTTAATATGCATTTTCATCAATGTATTACATTCTTGGAAACTGCTTTAGGACTTATGGAAAGTCATCTGTGAATCCAATCAGCAAATCTGCAGAGCCACCCACGCCTCAGGGACTCCCAGGCCATTGCTGGCAACGTGTGAACTGGCTACCAAATAAGCATGCTTACAATGGGTTGGCAGCTTCCCCCCCAAAAAAAACTAAGGCTGCATACACACCACATATGTAAAGTACATTGCACCCCCCTGCAAGAATCCTGGGACCTATCGTTTACCCCTCTCAGAGTTCCAATTCCCAGCATCCTTGTCAAACTACAGTTCCCAAGATTCTGTGGGGAAGCCATGTACTTTAAATGTGCTCTGAAGGAATGCAGCCTCAGTAGCATCAGCACACGGCAGTTCTGGAAAATCAGAGCCAAGTCACTATGGTAAACTGGAAAGCATGACGAAGGTTTTCTCCCCATTCAAGCTGGAGAAACCTGCTGCCTATTGCACAGAGCCGTGTGCTTATAAGAACATTAGTCTTTGTATCTGCCACGCTGCAAAGAGGTATGAAAGGGATAAAGTGGAATAATAAAGGCTTTTGTGCTTCTGGTTGACATGGATTCTTTTCTTTCCATTCAAGATTACGCTTATTAAAACAATGGTTGCATGTGCTAACCAGGGGTTGGGGTGGAGAGAAAGTTTATGATGCAGACACAAGCCAAGAAGAGTGAGAAAAGAACATGAAAGTGTCTGTGAGGAACCTTTTTAACTAAGGTGCTCTATTTTCATGTTGCATTTGCACATATTTTTTAAAAGAAACTCTACTCTGAGAACTTGTTGTTAATGGGAAGCATAAAAACAATGTAAATAATGAATGAAGTGTTCTTTGCTCTGTCCAAAAATACAGATTAGTCAAGGAGCATGAATTTTGCAGTGCACATCCCTTAGTCGTAAAAGCAGGTGTTATGTGTTGAAAAGAGAAATGTGCATGCCTGCTGCTCTCCAGTACTAGGGAGAAAGTAATACAGTTGGCCCCAACCTTCAAATACAAAGTCACGGAATGATCCGACATAATAGAATCACAGCATTAAAGAGATCAATTAACCCAGCTCCCGTGCTCAGTGCAAGATCTGCAATGCAGACTACAGCCTCAGTATTCCTACCCCCTGGCCAATGTTTAAATACCTGCAGCAGACAGCTCTCTCTCTTCCTCCTGAGGCAATCTGTTGCCCTGCCAGATAACTCAGACCATTAGGGGGTTGCTCCCAATGTTTAGCCAAAATCTGATTCCTTGCCATTTCTGCCCACTGGTTCTATCCCTGCCCAACAGAGAGCACAGCTTCTCCATCTTCCTTATGTCCGCCCTGCAATTATCTGAAGGGCCGGCATGCACAGGTGACTCAGGCCCCAGTAGCACGGATAAGAAAAGGACACGTAAAGTCTGACCTCGCTGGATTTCATGACTCCAAACAGTGGATAGAGGAAAGCAGGAACAAGGGCTGCTGCCCCAAGTGGCACTGCCTCCGAAACCCAGTACACTGCCGTCACGATCAGCACATAGCCACATGAGGCTTCCTGAAAGAAAGAAAGGGAGGAGAAAGTCAATTGAGCTGTAGTGAAGCAATGGCATTCTCTCTCACAAGGTACAGTGATGGCTTAGGCAACTTCATGGAGGAAAAGGCTATCAGTGTAACCTGATTGGTTGATTTCCAATATTTATAGAATGCTTTTTGCTATCAGTGGTACCTTGGTTCTCAAATTTAATCCATTTTGGGAGTCCGTTCGACTCCTGAAATGGTTTGAAAACCAAGGTGCAGTTTCTGTTTGGCTGCAGGAGCTTCTTGCACTCAATCAGAAGCTGTGGAAGCTGCTTCGGAGATTTGGTTTCCGAAAAGCCTTTGCAAACTGGAACACCCACATCCAGGTTTGTGGCGTTCGGGAGCCAATTTGTTCGGGAGCCAAGCTGTTCGACTACCAAGGCACCACTGTAGATGGTTGCAAGTTGGTTTACACAACAATCAATAGAATAATCCACCAATTCAAATTATACAGTGTTTAAAAGAAACAGAAACTGCAGGTCCAAATGCAAGGACAATAAATAGACATTGCACAACCAACTGAGAGCATCCTCTAATTTATTGCTACAAGGCATTCCTATCTACTTACTCGGCATGTTTAGGGGAGTTACTTACCAGGCAAATTATTCAGGGCTGATGGTGCTGTGGATGGAAGAGGGACTGAAGATCTGTTGCAGGCAAATTGCTCAGGGGGTTTATTGTTTATTTATTTAGGTCAGTGGTGGCCAAACCTGGCCCTCTAGCTGTTTTGGGACTACAATTCCCATCATCCCTGACCACTGGTCCTGTTAGCTAGGGATTATAGGAGTTCTAGTCCCAAAACAGTTGGAGGGCAAGTTTGGCCATCACTGATTAGGTGATTTTAATCCTGCCCCTCATCACTCAGACTTCAGGGTGGGTTACAGCAGTGTCAAACCCAATAAACTTGAACATCGCCATCTATTCAGTATATAACTCAAGTAGCTCTTGGGCTTGGAACTGCCCACTCAGAAGACCAGGTGGAAGAAAACAGTCTTCATTTGGTTGCCAAAAAGAATATACAGTGGTGCCCCGCAAGACGAATGCCTCGCAAGACGGAAAACTCGCTAGATGAAAGAGTTTTCCGTTTTGGAGGTGCTTCGCAAAACCAATTTCCTATGGGCTTGCTTCGCAAGACGACAATGTCTTGCGAGTTCCTGCTGGTTTTTTCCCCTTTCCCCCCTTTTTCTAAGCCGCTTATCAGCTGATCCGATCAGCAGATAAGCCGCTAAAAGCAGCTAAAAGCCGCTAATAGCGCTAATCCGCTAATCTGTCAATGGGCTTGCTTCGCAAGACGAAAAAACCGCTAGACGAAGAGAATCACAGAACGGATTCTTTTCGTCTTGCGAGGCACCACTGTACAACCTAAGTGCAGTGGGGAGAGTATTTGATAACTGGCTGCTATTGCTGAGAAGACCCTCCATTGAGTTACAGTTCCTTCTATGCCAGCATTGTTGAAAGAACGTCCCAAACCAACTTTAAAGCCCTGGCAGGATTATATAGGGAGAGATGCTCCTTCAGTCTACATTGATGCAAGTGTAGAAAGGAGAGATTCTGGTGTGCAATCCACTTGCTAAGGGGAGCCCATCTCTCCCAACATCACCACCACCTTTATCCTGGTCCAGACAGAAGAAACTGGCTTCATCGCTTGTGTAGATGAAAAACCAGGCCAGGCTGCTCTAGTGGCTGCAGCTTTAGACATGCACACAGCCACTCTTGGAAAGGTACTATAATCTTCCATCCTTAACTTTGTTTTGGTACTTAGCCATTATGTAACTCTGATTCAAATGGTTAAGCTCTCCAGCACAGGGTCCATTATTATTCCTTCGTTAGGGGATCTGACTGTATTAAAGAACAGAGGCCATTTCTCAAGTGTCTGTAGAAGCAGAAGCAATCAGAATTGGCAGCTGCTGTGACCCAAAGCTCTGATATGCATGCATGAAATAAAAGCGTGTGAAAATCATGGGTTGCCCCATTTCACCCAGTGTAAGAGAATGCAGTCAATGGGCCAAACACAATGGATGTTTAATAAACTGGCAGGAATGCCTTCTACTGATTCAGGTTATTTGTCCATCTAGTCCACTATTGTTTGCTCTGACTGGCAGCTTCCCACCAGCTTGAAGCTGATCATTTGTGGACATCGTAAATAAATTGCTGTTTATTCTGTGTATTTGATGTTTTTGTTGGTTTTAGGTATGCTTTCCTCTGCCAGTTTTTGGTAATTTTCTAGTGTTTTTGCTTTATATTTTGCAACTGTTGGCCACCTTGAGCACAGATTGATGGAAATAATAATAATAATAATAATAATAATAATAATAATAATACTCTGCCCATTTGGCTGGGTTTCCCCATTCACTCTGGGGAGCTTATAGCATATATAAAAACATAGGAAGGATGGAAAATGAACAAATGAATAGGACTGCACTCAAAATAAGGCTAAGGAGATCATTCCATTACTCGGAGTCCAAAAATATTTGGAGGGCACCAATTTGGGGAAGACTTATTTAAACAATTGCCATTTCACTCCAGAGCACCTGACTCTATCCTTACGGAATGCTAACCAGGTTAAGGATGTGCAGAGCATCCCTAAGATATGTCACTAGTGTCACTGAAATCCTTTCCCCACTTTGTCTCAATAATCCTCAGAAGTTTCACTACCAAGCAGGAAATTCCAAATTTGCCCTGGGCTTCAGGGCAAAACTTAGGTGGAATCTACACACATATAAAAAAACACGCTGTGTCAATGCTTTCTTTTTTTTTAAAAAAACAACCCACCGTTTTGAATAATATATTGTATTTGCCATAGCTAACCATCGCCACCTAGTGTCACATTTCTATATTGCACTTTGCAACACACTTAAAACGTTTGATTTGCAGCTGTATATCTGAGTCCTTAGTGACCATCAAGGATCTACAGGATTCTTTCCTACTGCCCTCAAGACATTTTGCTGTTTAAGTGTCTTTGTTTCCCTTAGATTTTTCATCTGAACAGGAACCTTCAAGTCAGCGATGGGCAAGCAGTGCCCTGCCAGTATGGTCAATAGTCGGAAATGATGGAAGTCGTAGCTCAGCAGTATCTGAGAAGAGTGTGCTGGCCCATCTAGTCCAGCATTCTGCTCTCACAGTGGCTAAACTGTTGCCCTTTGCCCTCCTGTGATTTCCAGCAACTGGTATTCAGAGGCATTTCTGCCTCCAAGCATGGAGACAGGGCATAGCCACCATGACTAGTAGCCACCGTTATTCTTTATCCTCCATGAATTTGTCTAATCCTCTTTTAAAGCTATCCATGTTTCCCATTTAAGTGAAATTCAGTGGGAACTCCTGCTACATGTCCACAACTGATCGTGATGATACGCCATCAATGTACATCTGATGAAGATTATCCCCAAAACACACAGCAGGGAATATAAATTATTTGCTGCAGACATTTCTTCCTCTGATCTTTTGAACTCACTGCTAGCATTGATGACTTGGTTATGTGGCAGGATATTTACACTGGCTGCGATTCAGGAAAGCACATGGCTTAGAGCTGTGCACGCCGCAGAATATTCTGCTTGTTTTCCAAACAGCAACCTCTGACTCTACTGCAAAGAATTGAAATTGGAGAGGAGCTCCAGAGCAATTTGTCATATGGAGTTGAGCGATAGGATGGAGGTTTGCTGTTTGAAGAGCGAAAAAGGAAAACAAAAGAGGAACACAAAAATCTGGCCGAAGGAGCGCAAGCTGACCTTAAGGCAAGCGGAAAGATATTTTGAATGTAAACAGCTTTATTCAAAAATATTCACAAGCCACCTTTGCACTGTGCAAACCACACTAAATCAAAGCATGAAGACCAACAATGAATCAGAAGCAGGGAGGCGTCTGGACCGCTAGATGACAAGGGAGTGAAGGGTGTGCTAAAATAGGGCAGGGAGACTGCAGAGGAGCTGAATGAATTCTCTGCAGTTATAGTGCAGATTCTAGGAGGTGGGTGTGCATCAATTCTGTGTGTCCCTCAAATAATGAGGCAAATCTGGGTGCTTCTGGGCAAACTCTCACATTGCTCAGTTACAGTGGCGTAGCGTGGGGGGTGCAGGGGGGGCCGGCCGCACCGGGCGCAACATCTGGGGGTTAGGGTTAGGGGGCGCAAATCCACGGGTTAGGGGGTGCAAATCCATGGGTTAGGGGGCGCAAATTACTTGCCTTGCCCCGGGTGCTGACAATCCACGCTACGCCACTGCTCAGTTAGGTGGTACTGTTAGCTAGGACCATTTTGGAGGATCAGAGATTCCCCAACGACAAATTAAATTCATCAGTTGCTTTTTCGCCAAAATTGACTTACAATATATAAGCGGCGCCTATATATAAGTGGCGCCTTCCCTGTGGAACACCCTTCCACCAGATGTCAAAGAGAACAACAACTACCAGGCTTTTAGAAGACACCTGAAGGCAGCCCTGTTTCGGGAAGCTTTTAATGTTTGATGGTATTATAGTATTTTAATATTCTTTTGGAAGCCGCCCAGAGTGGCTGGGGAAGCCCAGCCAGATGGGTGGGGTATAAATAATAAATAATAATAATAATAATAATAATAATAATAATAATAATAATAATTATTATTATTATTATTATTAACAAATATGTACATTGAAACTGGCATAAAAGAAAAAAAAGATAAAAGACAACCCTTCTGTTAAAAGGCAGGATTAAAACATCCCACCCCCACAGGCCACAGACAATTAAGAGCCAAAGGCCTGGCAATAAAGAAACGTTTTCATGCATGGCCTTCAAGCTATGTAATGATGGTGCCAGGCGAGTCTCCACAAGCAGGAAGCTACCACTGAGAAGGCCTTTTGTCATGTTGCCACCCTCCTGACCTTCCAAGGCAGGGCACACATATGATGATTGTAAGGTCTCGGTTGGTTCACGTGGGGAGAGGTGATCCTTGAAGTCTTGAATGTTGCCTCATCTCATCCCCTCACCTCCTTCTTTTCTGGGAAATGAAACTAAACTGAGTGGGGAAACGCCTAGAACTTGAGTGCAGAGGGGTGCAAAGGTGAAGGATCCATTCTCCTGCCACGCTGTTGTGGAAGCACCCCCCTGCCCCCCCACCCCAAAGAGGGAGGATAAGGTTGGATGTGACAGAGAATGGATCATGGGGCTCATTAAATGGCAACAGATAATCAGGGGAGGGGAAAGACTCATTCAGCCAATGTTAATTCAGGAAAGACTTGGCAGACATGGATTTTTAGAAGAGATTTAAATGAGGCTTAATGTATGCATGTTTCATATGTAAACAATGGATATTCTACTAGCAAAGCAGCTTATGAATGTCAAAAATGAAACAATAAACCAAAGCAAGTATCAAAGTGGCTGAACATAAGAAAACCCCTACTATCCTACTATCCAGCATAAAGTAGGGCTGCCATAGGTCCGGGATTTCAAAGGTGAAATTGATGTCTGGGTGTGTGTGTGTGTGCTCTGAAAGGTGGTGCTTTGTCCTGGATTTTAGGCAAGTCAATTGAAAAAAATCTTGCTTTTTTGGTTATATATATAAAAAAAGCTCAACAATTTTGGAGTGTCCTGGGGTTGAAATTAATATGGCAACCCTAGCATAAAGATTCAAAACTTTTTCTATTGGTCACCACATGTCTAGTGATAGTATCAGTGGAAATCCCAGGTGGAGCTACTTCTTGAGATGTGATTCAATAATATTTGGGATCTGGCTAGTTCAGAATGACTAACTGGGCTTAGAAGAATCGCGAATGGAAGAGACCTTGTCTTCCTTCCTTGTTTTCATAGGTAGGGGAAGAAGAAGAAGAAGAAGAGAAGAGTTTGGATTTGATATCCCGCCTTTCACTCCCTTTAAGGAGTCTCAAAGCGGCTAACATTCTCCTTTCCCTTCCTCCCCCACAACAAACACTCTGTGAGGTGAGTGGGGCTGAGAGACTTCAAAGAAGTATGACTGGCCCAAGGTCACCCAGCAGCTGCATGTGGAGGAGCGGAGACTCAAACCCGGTTCCCCAGATTAGGCGACTACCGCTCTTAACCACTATACCACACTGGCTCTCTTCTCATAAGAAGAAAGCAAAGCTCTCCCACCAGCCTCACAAACCTGTCTGTGGAGTACTTATATGGACTGCCAATGTTTCAAGATCATGTAAAATGACATTTGCCTGGCACCTGCTTCATATAATATACACTGGTGGTTTAAAGAGCTACGTTTTCTCAGTTTTTAATCAACACATTGTGGCTGGTTTTTTGAGCAGCTTTAGAACTGCTATGGTTAAAGTTAATAATAATAATAATAATAAAGAAGAACCCTCTTACAGAGAAGGACTGAAGCTCAGTGGTAGAGTGGTGTTGCATGCAGAAGGTCCCTGGTTCTGGCATCTCCAGATTTGGGAAGGACAACTGGGAAGGACTCCTGCCTGAAACCTGGGGAAGCTGCAGTCCATCAACATAGATAATACTAGATGTGCCAGTGGTTTGACTCTGTATAAGGCAGCTTCCTACATTCCTCCAGGATCAGACCAAACCATTGTCCATCTCGTTCCCACAGCGTCCAATCAGGTTCCTCCAGGAAGCTCACAGTCAGGGCACGAGGACAATAAACCACTCGCATTGTCTCTTCACAGCAGCAGCTGTCCACTACCACACTACTTTTGGACCTCAAGATGCCATGCAGACATGATGACTAACAGCCAAGGGCTGACTGGCAAGCCATCAGGAAGAAAAGTGATTCACAACAGCCGTTTTATTAATCTCAGCTAAACCATAATCGGCCTCCGTGGGGCTATTTAATGATCAAGTAACTAGGCTATCGGATAACTGGGCTATTTAATGAAGAAGTGCTTAGAAACCAGCTTGTCGTGAGTAGGCACTCTGCGCTAATTTCTTTCCATTCCACTTGATCCACCGAGAAAGACCGCAGGGTTTTCTTTCTGATTGAGTTACGCAATGTTAAATTATTGTCTGTGCTTCGATTCTTCTTGCAGAACACAAAAGGATCAGTTTGATTAGTCATTCTAAACTGCAGCTTATGATCCTCCAGAGGGAGGGGAGCACTGCAGCTGAGTCTCGCTTCCAAAGATGGTGTTTTGGAAACCAGTGGACACATGGGATACTTGGGTGCTGGTTCGATGCCTTATCATTCGGCATGAGTGAATCTGCCTATTTCATAGAACTGTAGAGTTGGAGGGGACACCTAGTCCAACCCCCTAGAATGTAGGACTCTCAACTAATGAACCCATGGCAGACGTCCATCTGTTCATTTCAGTTTCTCATTTCTCCCAAGTTCAGCTCTCAACATTTCTGCATCATTCTGCATTTTGTTTATTGTTTTTGTTTGTTACTATGTTGTGTATTTTTGTGTTTTTATGTTGTCAACTGCCCTGTGGACTTTGGATGAAATTTAATAAATAATAATGCGGTAAGCAATTTCCCCTCATATACACATTTTTGCAAATCTACATAACCCCTAATATAACAGTAAGCCCTGCAATTTATCTGGGAATTACATTCTGGGGATTGTGCCTAAAGCCAAAATGGCATATCGTCAAAACATATTGGGTTCAATAATTGGTGGGATTGCCAAAGTCATTTTCCCCAGATGCCAGCCTCCTCCCCTTTAATCTTTTTTTTTTGCCAAGCATGTAAAGCACACGAGTTAAAGGCACATAAGTTGTGGGTTTAATGTATATTATATTATTTACCGTATATTGTACCATCCTTTATCCGAAGAGCAAGGGACAGTTCACAACATAAAAATACAAGCTAGGAACACACTGTCCCTGCCCTGCAACTTTCTCAAGTGTGTTTGTTTGGCTGGAATGTGCCCTTGAAGTATTATAATATCTCTCGCATTTCTGGATGGAGATATGAGTGGAGCTTGTAGGAAGCTCTGAGAGAACAAAGCGTGCAAACATCCATCTTGTCTTTTGCTCTGCGCAAGAGAGACATGCATGGAGAAAACTGGAGAAAAACCAGGAATGGTTTAATTGAATTTTTAGGCTTTTACAAAAGAATTAAAGTGAGCAGGGAGTGAGCAAGAGAGGAACCAATACCTATAGTTGAATTGAATCTGATCAAGCACATTTAATAGCATGATGTTTCTGACTTGAGTTACGGTTCCCAATCCTAAAGCCGCCTTTTCCAACCTGGTGCCCTTCCACTCTCGTCGGCACAGCTTCAGACAATTCCATGAATTTGCAAAACCGCAGAGAAGAGGTTTATTACCACTTCTCTGCCATGATAGCCAAAGAGAACTTCCATCTGCAGGGGCACAACAGCCCTGACAGCCAACTGCTGCAGCCAAAGAACAAGGGGAGGTTGAGCATTGAGCACCTCAGCCCAGAAACCTGCACTGGCTGCCAGTCTGCTGCTGGGCCAAGTTCAAAGGTGTTACTGCTGGTATATGAGGCCTGTCACAGTTTACCTGCAAGATTGCTTTACTCCATGCATACCCACTCAAACCCCTTTGGCACTGTTACAGGTTTCACATAATACTCATTCAGCAGTTGGAAGAAATCTCTCTTTTGGTGTGGCTGCGCCTGCACTTTGGAAACTGAGGCAGGCACCTTCCCTGTAATCTTTTCAGCACCCGCTAAAAGCAATTTTGTTTCGGCAAGTCTATCCAGACATGTGGAATGTTGGCATGTGCTTTAAGCTGGTTTTCAGCTTGTGGCTGATTATAACTATTCTTTGATTGTTCCAAACAGCTGTTTTCCCACTGATCTAAAATTGTGATTTTAAGCTGTATGTGGGGCATTGTGAGTGATTTGTGGACATTAGAAGGGAAACGTATAAATGTTTCCATGAAATAAATATATGGAATTACCTGTTCTGTGCCTCTATGGACTAAGGTGCAGATCAGCCCATAGCAATCCACTTGATTTTGCATTTCTCCAAATTTTGTGATGCAGTTCTCAGAGGTTTAAATATAGCAAAATATGCATTTGAGTCAGGGTGGCCCTGTAGGCCTCTGCCTCTGGCCCTCGTAACTCTCCCAAGGCCACCAACCTCCTCTCTCTGGGCCATCCCACTTATTAGCTCTGCTTTGCACCCTGAATGCTTTTGCCAGGATGTAATGTGCCCTTAAGCACTAGTAATGCCCACTGCTTGTTCAGTTGGAGGAGACAGAGGGCTGGGTGAAACTAGCCAAGGTAAAATTTTCCTTGCTTACCCCACCCACTTTTTCCTCTGGCCCCGCCTACCACTCACATGTGGCCCTCAGAATGTTGCCTAGGAGGAAATGTGGCCCTTGAGCTGAAAAGGGTTTGCCACTCCCAATTTCAATAGATAGTTTTAGAGGAAAATACACATTTAATTATGAATATGAAATGCAGATTAATGCAGGAGTGGAACAGAATTGTGGGCAAAAGCATACACAGTGGCGTAGCGTGGGGGGTGCAGGGGGGCCCGGCCGCACCGGGCGCAACATGGGGGGGCGCACTCGTACTTGCAGCTCTCTGCCCCCTGCTAAAATCCATGGGTTAGGGGTCGCAAATTACTTGCCTTGCCCCGGGTGCTGACAACCCACGCTACGCCACTGAGCATACAAAAGTAAAATGGCCTGGAAGCAAACCTGCCCATCCCTTATTTAGTTCTATATTGAGTAACTACCTGCTGGCTAATTTGATTTTTTAAATTCATCATGCCGTCATTCCATCTTCATCATCGCACCAGGTCTGTAAGCTTGTAATAGCTTAACTCTTGTCAGCTCAAGAGAGGCAAAAGGAAAGGAAAAAACCTCATTTATCTTCCTTTGCCTCGCTCTTCGTTTACTTGTTTAATGAGGTTGAAATTTGTTTTAGCTGACTTCGACTTTGCCTAATTTGCCCATTTGTTCATTTGTTCACTCCAACCCTGATAAACAAGGGGACACCATTAATTAAACAAGTTGCAAACAAATTAATCAAAAGGTGCAACTCCACTTCATTAAAACAAACACCGCCAAGTTAGCGACGCTGCCTTCCTAGAGAGCATTTGCGGCAGTGCAAATTCATTTGCGAAAGGAAACTCGTCTCCAAAATTAATGAGGAAATTTCACCTGCCTTTTCCTTCACTTCAAATGATAATGCAACTCAGCTTCATTCTTTGATTAAGATTATCACAGGAGACCAAGGAGAAATGTTTCCCTCTCCTCGTGTATTTTTGCACTCACAGCTGCATATTTAAATCTAGAATCCAAGACTGTAAACAGAACTTAATTGGAAAAAGGCGCATGGCAGCTCAGCCCTGCATGTAATCACAGCATGTTTCTGGGCATGTGCAGAGCACATTTTTTCTCATTATAAGTGAGTATCAGTATTGGATTTGAAATGGTTTTTATATATTTGTTTTAGTTTGTAGATGATAGATAAATAGATAGGCTGGCAGACAATGAAAGCATCGAACAGCACGTCAAGCAAGTTTGCTGAACACTTCTGAGAAGTTACGGATAATGCAACAGATCCAACAACGTGGGACACATTAACACCACATGGCCTCAACCTTGAACAGCCTTTCTCAACCTTGGGTCCCCAAATGTTGTTGGACTACAACTCCCATCATCACTGCTAGCTAGGGATGGTGGGAGTTGTAGTCCAACAACACCTGGGGATCCAAGGCTGAGAAAGGCTGACCTAGAAAATAGTACAAGCATCACTTAGCTTCAGCGACCGAAAACCTCCTGAGCATTCCATCCTCAAAGCTCTATAACATCTTCAAATATCTGAAGGGCTGTCACATGGATAATGGAGCAAGCTTGTTTTCTGCTGCTCCAGAGGACCTGAGCCAATGGATCCAAATTACAAGAAAGAAGATTCTGACTAAACATTAGGAAGAATTTTCTGACTGTAAGAGCTGTTTGACAGTGGAATGGACTGCCTTCTTCATTGGAGGATTTTAAACAAAGCTTGGATGGTCATCTGTCAAGAGTTCTTTGAGCCCCTTCCAACTTTACATTTCTATGAGTCCACCCTGGAAACAGCATCATTTTCATTGGAGTAAAGCTGGAATCCGGAACAATTTGCTATAAGAATTTAATTTATATATTTAAAACTGTTTTTAATTGTTTTATATATGCAACTGTTTTAACTCCTTTTGCATACACAATTGTCTTAGAGATGTTTTTGTTGCATTGTGAAGTTGCTTCGAGAAGTGATTCATCAATGAAATAAATAATCAACGCTGAGTAGCGTCCTATGGAGATCCCATGCAACGGAGGCAAAGGGGCTGCCACCTTATTGTTGCCTTCGAACCCCACATATTCAATAGGGCTTACTTCTGAGTAGAGGATTGAACCGCAACTCTCCCTGCTCCCCCGCATACACCTTCCTGACTGCTTGCCAAGAATGCTTTGCCTAGTTGACCTGCTAACTTTTCTCCTTAAGCACATTAATTTATTTATCACAGTTATAACCCATCTTTCCTACGAGGAGCTCAAGGTGGCGTAAATAGTTCTCCTCTTCCCTATTTTATACTCAACACAACCCTGTGAAGGTAGGTTAGGCTGAGCTTGAGTGACTGGGTTCATCCCATCCCCTCTCAGCCATGGTTCTGGTCCAGCACTCTAACCACTATAGCAGGCTGGCTCCCAATCCAGTTATGGTGAAAATGAGAGGACGGGGAAGCAAAGTACTTACACTGCTGGGATATAAGAGAGGCAAAGGAAGCAACAAGAGTGGAATCAGGATAACCAGCAACAGGTTTCTGGCGCGGAGCAGCTCCTTGACTACTGTCATCCTTCTGTTCCTGGTGTATCTCCTTGATGACCCAATGGGAATCCTCAGGGTCTTCCTCCAGCCCTGGGGAAATGGTTCCCTCCTTCTACAGAAGAGTTATTGGCGGCTCTTGCTTCTTTTCTCCTTTAAGGGGACGTTGTGAAATGCATTGGAGAGTCTCTGCCTTTATGTAGGACTGACTAGTGCCTCCTCATGACCATCACACCATAAGTGTCTGAGGAACATAATGTTCTTTCTTCTGACCACCACCAGGAAAATCACCAGGCGGCCTCCGCGGAGTCCATTTTCTTTTCGCCTCCCATCACGTTTGTTTGCTTGGAGTATGAATCAGGTAGGCAGAAACCCAAACTTTTTTTGAGCCTCGCTTTCTTCTTTTTGCAGGTATACCCACTTTGAGGTGCACATCAACTAAAGAGTTAGCATTCAGTTTATCACAAATTAAAATAGGGAAGAAAATCCACAGCTTAAAAAAAAAGTATTTTCTCTCCCTCTCTCTCCCTTTATGCTTTTTGCATTCTTTCCTGTAACATTTCTCAACTGCTTAAAGATTATCTTTCTGCTCCTTTCCCTCCCTACCCTCAGATCAGCAGTTCTCAGGGAATGCACAGAGAAGCAATTCTTACACAGATTACCTTCATCTTGAGATAAAAACTTGAGAGGAAGTCCCAATCTATTGCAGCTCACCAATGGGAGGGATAGAAAGGAGCCCAGACTCCACCTGCTAAGAGGATGGCATTGGGGGAAACCAATATCCTTCCAAGACAAGTGTTATTCCCTCCCTCCCCCCAACCCCTGGCCCCACCCCCCACCTCAGCTGCTGGGCAGTGTGACTGCTTCAAGGCCAAGGAATGGCTGTGAAAATATAAACTCCCCACTGGCAATGCGGAATGATTCACTTTTTACCTCACGTTGTTCGCCAGTTGCAACTTTAGCCATTAAAACCGATAAAGCAGGCCTGTACAAATAGTGGTGCCCATAATATTAGTCAGGGGCCATATCGTTCTGTAACCTTTGGCTCCTGCCTCAGATTCTCAAGCAGTTCAATCTCTGTGGGAGACGATTATAGTAGAGAAATATTTGATGAAGGGCCACAACTCAGCGGTAGAGCATCTGCTTTCAGACCCTATTTTCCAGGGACATCCCTGATTTAGAGAAGCCATCCCAGTTTCTGATTTGATCCCGGAATGTACCACTAAGGTAAAGGGACCCCTGACCATTAGGTCCAGTCGTGACTGACTCTGGGGTTGCAGCGCTCATCTCACTTTATTGGCCGAGGGAGCCGGCGTACAGCTTCCGGGTCATGTGGCCAGCATGACTAAGCCGCTTCTGGCAAACCAGAGCAGCACACGGAAATGCCGTTTACCTTCCCGCCGGAGCGGTACCTATTTATCTACTTGCACTTTGTGCTTTTGAACTGCTAGGTGGGCAGGAGCAGGGACCAAGCAACGGGAGCTCACCCCGTCATGGGGATTCGAACCGCCAACCTTCTGATCGGCAAGTCCTAGGCTCTGTGGTTTAACCCACAGCGCCACCCGCGTCCCCTAATGTCCCACTAGGACATCCCTATTTTCATTGGGGAAATGTTGGAGGGTATGGAGTTATCTGATCCCCGAGCCGTCTGAAGGCAATCCTGTATAGGGAGGTGTTTTTTTTTAATGGTTAATATTTTATTATGTTTTTATATATGTTGAAAGCTGCCCAGAGTGGCTGGGGCAAAGATGTGTGGGGTATAAATAGTAAAATTATCATTATGGAATGGGACATCCCTATTTTCATCAGAGAATGTTGGAGGGTATGTCCTTTTGCAGGTTTAATCCCTGACATTTCCAGGTTCGGCTGGGAATGTGCCCAGCATGATACCTTGGAGAACTGCTGCCCGCCAGTGTAGACAATACTGATCTAGATGGACCAGTGGTCTGACTCAGTATGAGAGCTTCCTATATTCCGATGGGCTTGAAAGTACGCTGAACCCTGGTGCACGGAGTCAACTGCAGTTCACCCCTTGAGGGATGGGTTTGCCTTCCTTCTGGAGCTTGAGTCCTGTTTACACACGCTTAGTAATGCTACTGGAAAAAGCTAGCTAGCTTTTATTTTTGATTTATTTAATGGCCACACCACACTTTGCCTGTTACCCTGAAATTTACTCATTCCTAGCCTTGCTGTGGGGTGTAGGCCGGGATAGAGGAGAAATTCAATTCAGTTCACATGCAAAGGTGAATCTACCTGATTCTCTCTCTCTTTTTGAAACAGAATGTGAACCGAAACACAGCCCCTGATGGAAATTTGAACTTTTCTGAATTTTGCAGGAAGACTATGCCTAGGAGAAATGTGTATATTAGTGAAAATTGCATGCAGAAATGTGTCTGTTATGAGAAATTTCCACAGAAATGCTGGTGAATTTTCTTGAGAACTTTTTCTTTTTCTTTTTTAAAAAAGCAAACTGATGTAACAAGGTGAAGAATGGAATTGAAGATTGGAAAAGTGGGAGAGTGAGAGAAACCAAAAGTGACAGATTTGCCCAGCCCTACTCCCTCTGGGAGCCTTTTCTGGCTGGAGAGCGGGATAAAAATCATGTAAACAAATGCATTTATTAAATGTATAGATGCATAAATGAGACTTATGACGCTCTTAATGGCTTCCTTCTTTGTTCATGTGCCAGAGGTTTTTAATGTATCAAAGAAGAAAGGTTTAAAAAACAGTTCATAGCAAAAAGATGTGAAGTGGTAAACCTCCCCATCCCAAAGAGGAAAAGTACTAATATATTTTTAAAGTGACTCCCCCACTCCCAAGCAATGAGTAGATGAATTCGTAGAGGACTGGCATTTAGTTAGAAATCAGTGAAACTTGAAATTAGGGTTGTTTTCAACTGACTGGAATTAAAAATAAAATAAAATGCTGGGTGAGCTTTCTTGGTTCTGTGCTTGCTGCCCGAATTATGTGTGCAACTGCATTAACGGCCAGAATCTGGGGCACGTTGCCAAAGTGTTGTTGTTTTTGAGTAAAATCGGAATCTTTGGACTGAAGGTCAGCTGCATCATTGTCACCTCGTGCGCATGCTTCTTCTCAAAGTAAGAAATCCAGAGGAACCTACCTGAAGACTTCCAGCACCGGACAGCTCATTATCCCTCTAGGTCAGTAGTCTTCAGCCTTTTCTGATCTGGGATCCACTTTTAACCCAGAAATGCATTTGGGGATAGAGAGAGGTGCTGCTGTTGCAGGATCAGGCCATGATCTGGTAGTGGGTCCACCTACTAGTCTAAGACCAATGCTTTAGATAGTTGGTTGCATTGTCAAGTGACTCTTACCATCAAGAAGTATCTTACAACATTCAGCTGACATCTACCTTTCTGTAACTTAATGCCATTGCTGGATTTTGGACAAGATGGCCTCTGTGGAATTCCCTTCCCTAAGTTCTATATTCCAGACCCTCCAAGTGTCCCGATTTTCCAGGGACGTCCCTGATTTAGAGAAGCCATCCCAGTTTCTGGTTGGATCCCGAAATGTCCCACTTTT
The DNA here is from genome assembly GCF_964188305.1 of Podarcis bocagei. Lineage (NCBI taxonomy): Eukaryota > Metazoa > Chordata > Lepidosauria > Squamata > Lacertidae > Podarcis > Podarcis bocagei. The sequence continues at coordinate 23,488,121 of NC_138135.1, forward strand.
CCTTAGGACATCCCTATTTTCATTGGAGAAATGTTGGAGGGGATGGAGTTATTCAACTGCCGAGCCATCTGAAGGCAATCCTGTGTAGGGAATGTTCCCCCCCCCCCAATATTTAATATTTTGTCATGTTTTTATATATATTGGAAACTGCCCAGAGTGGCTGGGGCAACCCATTCAGTTGTGTGGGATATAAATAGTAAAATTATCATTATGGTATGGGGCGCCCCTATTTTAATTGGAGAAATGTTGGAGGGTATGCCTGCATTCCTGCTCTAAGGATATGCTTGGCGACCAGCTCGTTATCTCCTGGTTGCTTCTCTAGCTTTTCTGAGCACCTGGAAAGACTTTTCTTTTAAAAAGAAAACTAAATTAGATGGTGGTGATGAGGGCTTTTAAATACCTTGTGTGCACTTTCTGCTGGCCTTGTTGCTTATCTCCACTGATAAATGTACCTTGAATCCAAGCGTGCCTCAAAGCACGGGTGTTTTGCTTCTTCGTTAGAGATGCTTTAGTAAATAAAATAGACCTTTATGGATGTCATTCCCATATTTTGTGCTTCTGACATTACCCACAGTAAAAGAGGAGGGTGGAAGCCAACAAAGCTCTATTTTACAAGCATGAAGCAGAGGATTGTAAGAGTTATTTCTAAGGTTCATTGATCCACTGGGAGCCCGAGGGTGTTTTATGCTTTGTTTGTATATGTATTATTCAGAGAGCTAGCAACGCCGGCTCTTAAATCAACAACACTCCATTTTGACTGTGGGAGAAATCCCACTGTGCTGGGAAATGTGCTTTAGAGTTTAACAATGGCTCTCTATATAAAGAAGGGGTGGTGAAGCCCAGGCCTGAAGGCCAAATGCCCCCCCCCCCCTCTGGACCTTGGCACTCTCCCCCTTCTTTGCCCCCCCAAGTGTTTTTGCCTGGCTGGAATGTGTCCTAGAACTTTGATAATGCCTCTTGCTTTCCTCAATGGGGGATAGAGGGGTTGTATGAGTTTAAAATATACGTGTGCTGCTCGGTCTACCTTTGGCTCTGGCCCTGCCCAGCATTGGCATGTGACTCCCTGTAAGACTGCCTAGAAGGGAATGGCACTTCGCAGCCAAGGAATACACATGGCAGAGAGTTAGCTCTTTATTGTCAATGGGAACACTTGCAGTCGCTTCGACACCTCTGAATTCCTGCGCACACCAATCTGGCATCTAGGCAGCTAATCCCAGGTCTATGGAGCAGTTTCAGCAGAGTCAGCAGCCTAGTGGTGGCGATTCTTGTATTCTGCTGACCTGGGCTATCTGTCTCTCCTAGCTGCCTTCTTCCAATGCACCACAGGCAGCATGTTTAGGTAGGGCTGTCATACATCTGGGATTTCCCAGATATTACCAGGATTTCAAAGGCGGAAGTGACGTCCAAGGGGAATTTCTATTATTATTATTATTATTATTATTATTATTATTATTATTATTATTATTATTATTATTATTATTTAATTCAGTTTTACATTTAACATTTGCATTCACATGTAGATCATAATTATATACAAATAGGATTCTCTGAATCCTTAGTCTTCCCTCCATTTCCCCTCCACGGGTTCCATAGTTATTCTTTCCAACTGCATCATATAAACTCAGTTCATACCATAGTTCTTGTTACATTGCAAGTGGTTTTTTTAAAATCCTGCCAATGTTTTTCATTGCTTACAGTTGCTTTTTCAGTAACTTATAATTTTTCCCCATTCTTTATTAAATTTATTATCTGCTTGGTTTCTGAGCTTCCTGGTTATTTTCGCCATTTCGGCATAGTCCATCATCTTTGTTATCCTTCCTTCTCTGGTAATCCAGTGAGAATTTCCAGAAGGCAGTGGTTTGTCCTGGATCTTCAGGAAGTAAACCGAGAAATCGGGGTGGTTTGGTGTGGTTTTTTTGGCGTTTTTGTAAAGAAAAGCTCAACAATTTGGGTGGTTTCCTGGTTTTTACTTTTTGAAATAGGTTTAGGGAAGACCCCCTAACCAAGTGGGCAGACAGAGGGACAATCATCCCTGGAAGGCTGTACATTCCAGCAGGCAATGTGTGAGCAGCTGCATTGGTCTATTCCAGGCACATCCAACTCTATAGAGATGCGATCTACTCCCAGTATAGTGGCACCTTGGGTTAAGTACCGTATTTTTCGCCCTATAAGATGCACCTTTCCCCCTCCAAAAATGAAGGGGAAATGTGTGTGCGTCCTATGGGGTGAATGCAGGCTTTCGCTGAAGCCTGGAGAGCGAGGGGGGTCGGTGCGCACCGACCCCTCTTGCTCACCAGGCTTCAGGAAGCTATCCGCTAGCCATGGGAGACCCAGCTCTCCCAAGGCTAGCGGAGAGCTTGCCAGCACCCAGAAGCTTGGGGTGCGCTGAGCTCCGCATGTCCCAAGCTTCGGGATTAGCACAGCACACCTGGGGGGGAAATAAATCTTTTTTCCCTTTATTCCCCCCCCCAAAAAAACCTAGGTGCGTCCTATGGGCCGGTGCGTCCTATGGGGCGAAAAATACGGTACTTAATTCGTTCCGGAGGTCTGTACTTAACCTGAAACTGTTCTTAACCTGAAGCACCACTTTAGCTAATGGGGCCTCCTGCTGCTGCCGTGCCGCCGGAGCACGATTTCTGTTCTCATCCTGAAGCAAAGTTCTTAACCCAAGGTACTATTTCTGGGTTAGCGGAGTCTGTAACCTGAAGCGTATGTAACCCGAGGTACCACTGTACAGTGGTACCTCTGCTTGCGAATGGGATCCGTTCCGGAGGCCCCTTCGCAACATGAAAAGAATGCCACCCTCAGCGGTGCATCTATGCATGCGCAGGCTGCGATTTTACCGCTTCTGTGCATGTGCTTGACATCATTTTGCACCTCTGCGCAAGTGCGAGCGGCAAAACCTGGAAGCAACCCTTTCCGATACTTCCAGGTCACTGCGGGACGTAACCTGAAAGAACGTAACATGAAACGGACGTAACATGAGGTATGGCTGTATAATAAAACTGGCAGTGATCTACCCATTGTCATTGCTCAGAGTTGTTGAGCCTTTTTTAGGAAAGGGTTGCATAAAATCACTCACCAAGCAGTCCACAACCATCCCTCCTTCCCCCACTCTACCACAGACGAGGGGAATACAAGTGGCGCCAATGCAACATGGCACTGGGGGCGGGGCACATCTCAATCGCTCAGGAGCAACCAGACAATATCTTTTTTCACTTTCACAATCGATCTGGAGAACCCTGGCAATTTACCTGGCGACCACAGTCAACTGGTTCAACATTGCTGGTCTACTCGGTGTGACACATGGTGGCAATGGCATGTTGCATTATTTTGAGTGGACGTTGAACAGAAGCCAGGCAGAGTGGTGACAAGGAGTGAGAGGGCACAGCTGTTTCTGCCTGGCACCTCCAAACTGGTATTTTACTCTCTGCGATCCAATGGAGTGTGCTGTCCCATCACTGGAGTCCCGTGACACAGATGTGGTCTTGCTACACACATGTAGTCGGATTCCTTTCCCCGCTGCATGTCAAACAAGATGAACTGCCTGCTGTTGGTTCTCGGATTGGCTGACCAAATGCGACCTAAACTAAACTATTCATTCTGCAGGGGATGCAGCAAAATTATGACTCACGCCACAGAGTTACTCAATCACAGGACAGGAACAGCCAGGAATGGTGTAATTACACAGCTAGTAGAATCTTTGATCTGCCATTGCTGAACAGATGTCTGAGCCCACACAGAGTCAGCTCTAGGCTTGGAGCCATACCAGGACGTTGACGCTGCTTGGGCCCTTTCAATCTGACTGCGAGTGCTCTGTTTTTGGAGATATATATAAATATTAGTGTTCCTAGAAAATAAATGCTGACTCTCCACCATTTCTGTGCAAAGGGGCTTCAAAAGCCACTGTTGCTAAGGTTCCTCGTTTAATTTGCAGAAATTGTGGGATTATCTCCCCATTCCTTTAATATCATCTCCAATCTCTGAGGAAAGTGAGATCTGGATAACTCAGTTTTCATCTCTTACAGTGGGTAACTGCAAAAATAATTGTGTCATCATCTCTTAACCAAGCTAAACCAAAAGTATGTTCTAGGCATGTGAAGCAACCACAATATTCATTTTGTATCTGTATCTAGCAATGCGAAGGAGCCTGATCTGTTTCAGATCTGCTCTGTGTTGTTCTGGTTTGACATTTGGGTTCAAATTTGACCTGTTAAGCCCAACGCTCTATTTAGCTCCCATTGACCAGAATGGGAAATCTAAAAGCGGCTATGACTTCTTTTCACACAAGTGGATGTAATTTGTAGGCCCAATAGCCCTTGCAGAATGGATCAAGTCTGCCAAAGTTCAAACAGATCCATCCAGGGATTTCCATGCAGGGAACATTTAAGGTGGTTTGTTGTTTGTTTGTTGTCTGAAAGAAGTAAAGTATTTAACTGTTTTATTTTATTCCAGAATTGGATGCAAATTGCAGGCACAGTTCCCACTTCTGAAGGAACGAATACTGCCAAATTTCTGACAGGTAGCTACAGCAGTTCTCCTACAAGGTCAGACTACCATTTTCATGTGGGAAAACAAAAAACCACATTCCCTCTCTTAATTTGATCGGGGCAATCCATTTGAGAAATGGGGACACAAGGACAGTTAAGTAACCTGTCAAAGTTCGGACAGATAGGTCCAGGGGCTATCATGCTAGGTGATTTTATCTTGTTATAACAAAATAGAAAAGACACTGTTTTTTCTCCCCACTCCCCACTTCCTAGAAGTACCCCCTTGAAGAAAAAAGAGAGGGCATTATGATTTCTGATGGTTTGTTAGGAAAAGGGATTATTTTCTTAGACCCCAGTAGCCTAACTCTACTGCTTATGCCCTGTTCTTGCAGCCAGAATATGGAGGAGAAAGGCAGACCGCATGTTTACTTCAACATTCCTCCTTTAAATCACTGACAGTGAAGTGCACTGGGAAAATAATTCACTGATTAAAAGATAATCAAAATGTCCATCAAAATGAAAGATCCCCCATCTCCCCTCTCCTATATATTCCCTCTCCTCTCAAGTGCTAGACATTTTACCATTCAACTTGATTTCATTTTTCAGGAAAGGAAAGGAAAGGAAAGGAAAGGAAAGGAAAGGAAAGGAAAGGAAAGGAAAGGAAAGGAAAGGAAAGGAAAGGAAGGTCATGCACAGAATTTTTGGGGCACGGGGGAACCGAGGCAACAGAACTACTTCCCTGGGGATTCCCTAATTCACCTGTTAATAGCCTGATCTAACTCAGGAGCATGATATTGTGACCTGTATCACACCAATTTGCCTCATTACCTGAGGTGCACACAGAGCCAATGCACAACCCTATTATTCCCTGCTGAAAAGCTAATGAATTCATCAATGAGAATTTTATTGAAAGGGTATTTTCTCCACCGTGGATCCCAAACATTCACCAGTTTTCAAGTTGGGGAAAAAAAATTAAGGCTGCAATTGTATGCACACTTACGAGGGACAAAGACCTATAAAATACAACAGGATGATCCTGAATAGGCATGCTTAAAAATGCCCTGCAATGCTGTTTGCACAAACAACTCTGAGGCCTTTTGACCCTGGATATATGTGTATCAAAGCACACACTTTTTATGCACGTTCACATGAACCTAGAGGGAGTAACAAGAGGGAACATCAAAGAACCAATGATTCATTCACTTAGAGTAAAATGAAGGTACCCTAAAAGTTAGGATCAGATTAACTGATCTTGATGTATAAGTCTATGGAAATTAATTTTCCCTATACAGATTTTGCATGGTTTATACTGATTCCACTTGCCAGTGAGTGGGAGAGAAAATGTGTGCCGTGGTGTTTTGGGCTTTGTGGCTACCATAGTATCTGAAAACAAAGGGGCATGTTGGGTGCCAGAGAAATGTCCTTGGTTCTTTATATAAATTAATGTCAGCTGGGATGGACAGATTGGTGCGTCTGTCCATTTTGGTTTCTCCCACTTTCTCACTGACCCAATTTTAAGGGCAGTTTGGTGGATCGTTTCAGAAAATGTGAACCAGGTAGGCTTGCATTAAAATAAGAAACAAACTGAAGCAGGCCTAGCCTGGGATGGGACTCCAGGATGTTAGCACTCTAAAGAGAAGGAATATGTGAATAAGGTTGGGGAGGGAACAAGGAAACAGAGCAATATTCCCTTCTCTCCTGTGCCCTCCCCATTTGGTCACTGATTGTCAGACAAAGAAAATGAAGTGTGTCTGGGGGTTGAGGTCAGCTTGCAAGGAGAGTTTTTGGAGACAGCAGGCTGGCAGGACTGAGATGGTGTTTTGAGTCCTCAGACTGGCTCCACACAAAAAAAGGTAAGGTGTCTCATTTTTCCTTCTGGGAGAACTCAGTTAATTTCCAATCTAATCTGAGCAGAGCTTTGGGGAAATCACTTATGTCCACGAAAGACTGGGGAAAACTCTGCATTCATGGGGCTTCATACAAAATTCGGATTATTTAAAGGAGAAAAGAATAAGAAAGGATTCTTAACTCATTGGTTCCATTTCAGAAGCAGGCACAGGCAATTTGTAACTCCCAAAATCCAGGGAGAAATTCAGACAAGGAGAAATTTCAGAAGCACGTAAAAGATTTTTCAACAGGTGCCCTCTAGGAGGAGCTAGAGAATAAAGAATCTTTCCACGCCTGCAGTCCTAAACTTTTTATATATACAAAAACAAAGCAAAGAGGCAGATGTGCTTCCTATTAAAGTAAATTTCTGGACTACAAAGTCCGCTGAGATGAGGACGTCTGGCTGGTTGAGAATGTCAAGTCGTGCTTCAGGGCCTTGTAGAGACCCACAAAGGATTCCGCCCATGTGTCTTTCTGGTGACCTTGGGACTGAGCTGCCCTATAGGCTGTGTAGACCATGGTCAACACGGTCCTCTCGAAATCTTCTTTCTTTAGCACCCCAGGGTGGCCCAGCAGCCTGGCATTCAGTCGGCGAATGTCTGTGATGCTTTTAGGGATGACGTCATTGCAGAGAGTGTCAAATGCAGTCACCTTCCTCATCGAAGCCAGCTCCTCATCTTTGACAGAGATCTTCAGGTCGTCGTTGATCTGCAGCTCACTTAGAAGAAGCTGGGGCAGAAACACACAGAGGAGGAATGAGGAAAAATTGTCCAAAAAGATGGCAGGGCAACCATATTTTGGAGTGGTACCTTCCAAACAAAACTCGGCTCATTTGCTCTTAGGGAGAACCCAGCCAGCCTCCCACAGGAACAATGCATAACATTTAGGTTAAATTTAGATTGTTTTTATTGGAACATAAAGCAGACAAAGGGGCTGATTAGTTTAAAAATAAAATGGCAGGAGGCAGGTCAGCAGCCCTTACAGCTGTAGCCCATCACTCAGCTGTGTCTGAGACCACGTTCTTCTGAAGCCAGCATCTAACCACCATCTAACTTGGTCTACGATTTCTGTTAAAATATTGCTCTGGGGCAGGGCCACGGAACCCGTGGCTTTCCACAGGTTGTTGGACTTCAATTCCCATCAGCCCCTGCCAGAACAGCCAATAGCCAGGGGTGCATACCCATCAACATCTTGGAATCCCACTGTATTTGATTGCTTGTATTTGATTATATGTTGTTCTTATATTCAACTAATAAAATATTCAAAACAACAACAACATATTGGAATCCCCAAACTGGGACGTGTGTCTTCGCACCCATGCTCCTTTATGAGTCACGGCACCCAAAATGGTTGCCATGCTCTCGCATGAGAAAACAGGATGTCCTGTTTTTTCCGGGACATTTGCAGGCTGTGCGGGACGATGGTTCCCTATTCCTGCTTTATGGTGACAACTTTAAGCATGCTTATTGGATTCAGCAATGAAGCTACAGATTGACAGTGACAACTCTACACTTCTATGATTCTGTGATTCTATATTTGATGTGGGAGAGAGCCTTTCCATATGCCTCATTCCCTAATCACAGTAAACTTGATTCTTCAGGGTTTTTTTCCTAATGCCCATAACTTTATTTCAGTGGCATGGATGGCTGCTCTTAAACATGAGAGCAAAAGCCTGCAAATAAATGTCATGACATCTCTCCTCCAGTAGCATAGAGCATGGTAGGGCAGAGGCACTCACCTGCCCTCTGAGCAGGTGAGTCACTGAGGAGGAGGATGGGTGAGACAGCAGGAAGGCAGCATGGTGCAAACACACTGGCGGGAGCACCAGGTTGGCTTTGCCAGTGCATTTGTGCTGTGCCGCCTGCCCTGCCACCTCACCCCTCCCCTTCATAAACAGCAGTGAGTCAACAAGTGCTTCTGTCCCACCAGGCTATCGAGGCTCTGCACCAAGCTCCTTATCCTCTGTGCTGCCTTGACGATATTGTTATATCTGGTATATTTCTACACAGAAAGATGGTTCTCTGGTGTATACTAAACCTCGAACAGAAGGTCCACATCATCCTGAGACTTCTGAAGCACTGGGTTGAGGAGAGCTGCCGAAGACCTCTTCACTCGCTGAGCGGATGGGAAGAGCATCGCTGGGGAGGAAGGGAGAGATAAGAAAGAAGCTGTTGCGCTCACTGTGCAGCTGCCCCTGCTACCCACCCCAGCCTGGCAGGGCCGCTGTTTTTCAGAGCTGCTGCTCATCAGGCAGAAATGACGCCTTTCATTTAAACCATACCTTTTGAACTTCTGCCCGGCACTGATAATTATAATAAATCTGGTATCTGAGCTCTGACAAGCCTTGGCTTAAACTGAAATAATGGCTCCCTTTTTAGCCATTTTGTTCCTTCCATCTAACACCATATTCCAAGACTTTCCTTCTTGTTCTAATGGGGAAGATTATTCAGTCTGAGGCTCAAATTCCCCTCTGAGCACAAGGCATTATGGGAGTTCAAGGACACATTCCTGCCAGGCAAAAACACTTGGGGTGTGTAACAAGAGGCATAGAGGGGTGTGCTTGAGGAGAGGGGGTGTGGCAGGTGGAGAATTCTGAGGGCCAGATGGAGAAGGCAGGGGGCTGTATTCAATCCATCCAGGCCTGAGGTTCCTCTGTGGGAATTTTCCAATGTTATCCTGATGACAGTGAGGAGTCTGAGGATAAAGCGTGTTCTCCTTCATGGAGAGCATGTGTTGTGGTGGAGTCTACTGAGCCACCCCTTTGTTGCCAGGCAGGTTCTCCAAGATGGCATGGGGGCAGTGATTGGTTTGCTGGGTTGCTGGGGAAAAAGTTATGTTGCAATTTTGGTGGGAGGGGTAAAATGTTTAAATACTCTGCACGCAGCTTGGGACTTTCTCTTTGCTGTGTGCAACGGATCACCTGCCCACCCGCCCTAGAGTAAGGGCTTGTTGCGTTGACCTTGCTATGCCTGTCATGGGGTCGTCTGCCTTTGAGCAGGGGCCTGGTAGGAATTTTTCCATCTGGCAAATTGGCCGGCCGGGTGGTTTTTGCCTACTACGTAGCAAATTGTCACAACTTGTAAGGTTGCAGTTAGGCATTGGTTATAAATTGGTGGAGGAGGGGTTAGGATAGGATGGGCCTGCCCCTCCATGGTTGCTGCGGAAAGGGAATTCCGTTAAAGGAATCCTGGGGCTTGCCAACTTTTCGTCCAATCCCTGGAATGGGACTAGGGCCGGCAAGCCTTCGGGGAGCTTGTGGGTGAGAATTGAGGGTCTGTGACTCAGCTGCAATTCTTCCCCGACTTGTTTTCCCACACTGGCTTTCGGTGGTGCCCGGAAGTCAGTTCTGTCCCCAGGCAGGGGGACAGATAGTCTTAACCAATGCCTAAACAACCACTCACAGTTTGTAATTGAATAAAGTTGTGGCCAAAATCATGCCAAAAATCTTAAACAAAAATTACGTGTCCGTTGTGAGTTATTTGGGGGGGTGGATTGGGGACCTCGACACGCAAACAGCAGCAAAACCCCACACCCACTGATGAAGGTTCTGATTCTGAATCTGAAACTGACTCAGATGGTTCAGAGGATTTCAAGAGTGCTAAGGCCTCTCTGCGACCCTCTGAAGGCTCTGATCGAGAACTGGAGGGACCACTGTTCACTATAGGCCACTTTTCTCCTAAGAAAGAAGAGGAGAGCCTTGAAGACTTACGTCTAATTTGCAGGTCTGAAAGAGCCACAAAAGGTAGACCTCCAAAGAGATTTGCTGATGAATTTGCTAAAGCAGCTAAAGCTGTAACTGCTGTTAATAGCTTCAAGAAGGTATTTGAACCTTCAAACTTCCAAGAGATCCAGGCTTTGGACTCGAAGGATGCTGAGCCATGGTTAACTGCTAATGGGAGCACAGTAAGAACATATGAACATAATGTTCTGCTGGATCAGGCCAATGGCCCATCTAGTCTAGCATCTTGTGGCCAACCACATGCAGGACCCGAGCGAAAGAGCACTCCATCTTCCACCCAGCGGTTTCAAACAGCTGGCATTCAGAAGCATGACTGCCTTTAAAGGTGGAGGCAGAGCGTGGCCATCAGAACTACTGGTTAACAACAACCTTATCCTCCATGAATTTCCCCAATCCTCTTTTAGAGCCATCCAAATTGATGGCCATCTCGATCTCCTGTGGGAGATAAAGATTTTGCTCATTGTTTCAACCCTTTGGACCCACACTATGGGGGTGAGATCTTTAAATCAGAAGTCCTTTTTTATTATTCTTTATATAACTGGTTGGCCACTGAAAAAACAGGATGCTGGAGTAGAAAGAATTCAGGTTGATCGATGTCCATCAGTCCCCCACACCGTGTCATCCTCACAATGGCCCTGTGAGGAAGGGGGTTGCAATCCAGACCTCCATTTCTCCTCCTCCTCCTCCTCCATTCCTTTTAGGTTCTGCTCTCCTTTGCATTCCCTTCCCTCCTGCCTGAGCTGCAGCACCTTTCGCACAATGTTCTGCCTTGAAATCTTGAAGTGTTAATTGCTTAGTAATTAAAATTTCAATCACCCAGCAGTTACAATGTTTATTTGCTAAACAACCGCTGGCAGGGATCCAGGCTACAATGATCAAATTAATTTTAAAGCACCGTTCTTTGGGGAACATAACTCATGGAAAGGTCTATTCCTGAGGGATAGATGAATTAATCCATTGCAAAACGACTAAGGGCTCACACAGATTTCCTTTCATGCCACCGTTTCCAGACCCTCTAAGTCAGTGTTTCCCAACCTTTTTTGGGCAAAGGCACACTTGTTTGATGAAAAAAATCTCGAGGCACACCACCATTACAGCCCCGTGACGTCAGCGCGCAGCGTCACGCCGGGAGGGACGCACGAAAGTGTAAGTTTCAATTTTTTTCCCTCCCCCTTGCCGGGGAACCTCCAAGCTTTGGGGGTGGGGGGGGGAGGAGGCAGCAAAGCGAAGCAGGAAGGAAAGCGTGGCTTGGCTGGGTGAGCTTTGGCAGGGAATGAGAGCCGCGAGGCGGGCGCTGCGGACGGAGGCGCTGCCCGCCGAGCTTGCAGGCAGCCAGGCAGGCAGACGGCGAGAGCCCCGCGCTGGGCGGCCTCTCCTCGCCGCCGCCGCCCCGCCTCTCGCCGCCCGACTCGCCCGCCTCCCTCCAGGCAACATCTCGCGGCACACCAGGCAACGTCTCGCGGCACACTAGTGTGCCGCGGAACAGTGGTTGGGAAACACTGCTCTAAGTGTCTCTATTTTCCAGGGACAGCCCCTGATTTACAGAAGCCATCCCAGTTTCTGATTTGATCCTGGAATTGTTGGGTGTTCCCTGGCTCTCTAATTATTTATGGCTTTTATTTTATGGCTGCCGAAAGGCGATCTTGAAAACCTCATGCCCTTCCATCCCAGGCCACTGGGCACGCTAAGACTTCTATCTCCTCCCATTTATGCACGTGGTTTCTTGTTTCGTTAGCTTGCTCTTCCATTGGCTTTACTCAGTAAATGCATAATCACCAATTGCCAGTGATTCATTTTGCAAATCGTGCAAAAACAAAAACGGTCTTGAGATGGAGAAAGGTGTACCGACAATATTTGGTGCAGTGTTTACAAAACCACGCAGAAACTTTTCTGCTGACTCGGCTTCCCCCTACACCAACGCAGAGCTGTGACACTTGTTCCGTATCAGAGAATAGGATGGCAGGATTAATGTGATTTGCCATCTCCATCTTCTTCCCCTGGAGGAGTTTATGTAAAACAATTATTTCATCTCACCATGCACTAATTTATTTTAATGATGCCTCCGACTCACATCATGTACAGTAATTGTGACTGCTTGGGAGACAGGAGATCCCTGATCCAGCATAGGACTGGATTTCAAAATACACCGAATTGGGAAACTCTCAGCACAATTAATGCTCTGCTTTGCTTTGGACCACATCAATGAGTCCAAAGGGGGGGTCTTGCTCTCTGGGCAGCCCAGGACCTCCACACATGATACCCAAGATTGCGTCCCAGAGAGGTCACTTCAGTGCTGGTCACTTTAGTGCTGCTATTGCAGCAAAAACAATGTGGGAGGCAGCAGTTACTATGACTTGCAATGGCTTTCTGGGATCTCCAGCATATAGTCTTTCCCATCACCAGCTGCTAATCCCTATGTTAATTGGGGAGGGCAGGGACTGAACCTGGCTGTGCCCTTCTGCTGTGCCCTGACCCCATTGCTTCTTGGTGGTTTTCTTACTGTTCTAATATTTTAACCAGATGTGTGACCCTCCAGGTGTTGTTGAAGAACCTCCCTCAGTCATGCTATCTGGAATTGATGGGGTTCAGAGTTCAAGAGCATCCAGATAGCCATAGGTTCCACATCCATACTATAAGGAATGTCTGCCTGTAGGCAGATCGAACAAGCCCGCTAAAGTAGGGATGGGGAACCAGTGGTTACCCTTACACTAAAGGTAAAGGTAAAGGTACCCCTGCCCGAACGGGCCAGTCTTGACAGACTCTGGGGTTTGTGTGCCCATCTCACATCTATAGGCCGGGGGCCAGCGCTGTCCGGAGACACTTCCGGGTCACGTGGCCAGCGTGACAAAGCTGCATCTGGCGAGCCAGCGCAGCACACGGAACGCCGTTTACCTTCCCGCTGGTAAGCGGTACCTATTTATCTACTTGCACCCGGGGGTGCTTTCGAACTGCTAGGTTGGCAGGCGCTGGGACCGAGCAGCGGGAGCGCACCCCGCCGCGGGGATTTGAACCGCCGACCTTTTGATCGGCAAGCCCTAGGCGCTGAGGCTTTTACCCACAGCGCCACCCTTACACTGGAGGACTCCAACTCCCATCAATCCCATACAACATGGCCAATGACCCGGGCTGATAGGATTTAGAGTCTAGCAACATCAGGTGTAGCTTGCACAATAACCTAGAACTGCTCTGCTGGTTCTGGTTTCTTCCTTTTTACTATGGAAGGAGGTGGTCAGTGGGTGAAGGCATGGTGGGTGCTTTCAATTCGGAAACAAGCCAGCACTTCATCCTGCTGCAGCCACTGCCAGCCCGCTGCTGTGCTGTGCACCGTGTGAATCCTCAAATGGCCCTGGGAAATTGCTTAATTCAAAGTGCATTGGCTTTGCTGCCTGCCAGGCACACAGCGAAAGAAGACAAGCAGTGGGAAACCAGCATGAAAGAGGATAACTGGCCACTCTTCCTGATGGGCATCACATGGAGATGCTGGTTGCATCAGACAGTACTTTCAGGTGGGGACTGTTGACATGGCCTCCACTATTTGTGTTGGCACGGTGACAGAATCTGACCATTACAAATTCCAATGCGAACTGCTTTTAACTGCATCTCCTGAAGGAGAATATAAGCATTCACTGGTTTTTCCACATCTCTAAATGTTGCAGTATGGCATCCCAAAATACATCCATTTCCCCCCCTTTTTTCAGTATTTAAGGAATTTTTATTAAAGCAAGAATCTTATAATCCAAATTATGGTTCTTTGCTCAGCTATCAATTCCTACTGTTAAAGGACAGTTGATTTTCACTCCCATGGGGAAGATAAATCTACCTTCCACTCTCGGCACTAGGTCGTCAGCACCCTGACCGTGATCTCACTGGTATTATGTCATAGATTATAGGCATTTTGCTGGGGTGCCTCTAGACTGTCACTATTTTGCAGGAAGGATTCATCCACACACCAAAACTTTAGTTTTCCACACTCAAAATAGATCAAATTGCTCTCTTGCTCTAGCACAACAAATCCACTTTCAAAAAGAATCAGGCTTCTTTGCAGTTTGGAGCACGACAGGAGCATGCACTGAAAAGTGTGGAACGACTGAATGACCAGCAGGCATAAACACCTTGCAAGCAAAGCAAAATGAATGAAGGACAAATACTCATTGCCATATAACCACTCAGCAAACAAATCAGAACAAATGCTCAATAAATACTGTATATAATCTCATCTCTGCTTAAGCTTTGCGCAAGAAAATCAGAATGAATGCTTGATAAACAGGGTGTCTGGAGCGGGAAGCTAGTTATATATTTTAAAAAGGCAATCGTTTTGCTTAGAAGTTTGCTTCTAAGAAATAGAATGCAAGAACTGGTCCTGACTAGCAAAAATGTGTTTATATGTCTGCTGATGCTGCCAGGGCAGGATTTGGGGACACAAGCCCAGGAACCCAGTCAGCAGAATGGGCAAGAGGGTCCGCTGAATGCAACAGGGCTGGTGTGCCACATTTTGAAGGAAGTGATGTAATGCAGCAGTGGCCAGGGACAATGGGAGCTGTAGTCCAGCAAGATCTGGAGGGCCATAGGTTCCCCATCCCTAATCTAAAGAGAGGCCATTAAGCCCAGTCTCAAATTACCTAAATACACCTACAGTGGTGCCCTGCAAGACGAATGCCTCCCAAGACGGAAAACCCGCTAGATGAAAGGGTTTTCCGTTTTTGAGCTGCTTCGCAAGACGATTTGCCCTATGGGCTTGCTTTGCAAGACGAAAACGTCTTGCGAACGTTCCGATTTCCCCCCCCGCTTCCCCCCTTTTTCTAAGCCGCTAATAGCCTTTTAGCCGCTAATCCGCTAAGCCTTTAATAGCCGCTAAGCCTTTAATAGCCGCTAAACCGCTAATAGCGCTAATCCGCTAATCCGCTAATAGGGTTGCTTCGCAAGACGAAAAAACCGCTAGACGAAGAGACTCGCGGAACAGATTATTTTCGTCTTGCAAGGCCCCACTGTAAGTTGCTATTAGATGACGTGATCATGCAATATCCTTTCAAAGGACGGAGAATGGACAGGGAGGAAGAGAATTATCCCACATACCATATTTTTCGCTCTATAAGTCGCACCAGACCACAAGACGCACCTAGTTTTTGGAGGAGGAAAACAAGAAAAAAATATCTGAATCTCAGAAGCCAGAACAGCAAGAGGGATCGCTGTGCAGTGAAAGCAGCAATCCCTCTTGCTGTTCTGGCTTCTGCGATAGCTGCACAGCCTGCATTCGCTCCATAAGACGCACACACATTTCCCCTTACTTTTTAGGAGGGAAAATGTGAGTCTTATAGAGCAAAAAGTACGGTACTTCCCAAATTCAATCACAGCTGCAATTTGTAGAATGCTTTGAAATCTGAAGATGCAGATTTAAAGATGAGGCCCCAACTCCACTTACCTGGGCATAAACCCGACTGAATTATGTAGGATAGTGCTGCAAATCCTTTGAAACAGCACAGATGTATGCAAAATTGTTTCACTGTAAGGAATTCATTCCAAGCAGGAGGAAACACTTGACGTCATGGGGCAGTTTGGCTCAGCAGATGAGCCCCACCGTCATGGAATTAAGGGTGGAGGGCCCCCATTTTCCAGGAAGTCTAGAAAGGAAAACCCGACTCCACCAAATGATCTCTTCAGAGAACATGACATAAAGCGAGACTCCAGACAGAGAACAAGCGATCTCTCCAAATGCTGCTCTCATTACAGTGTTCTCTGCTCTTTTCCTCTTAAAGAAGGTGAGGCCCTGGCAATGAGCCTAATGGCTAAGAGCCCTCATGCTCTCGTGCGTCTGGCAAAAATTGCCCTTAGGTGGGTTCGAGAAAGGGAGTGGTCAGCAGGCTAGGCTATTGCAGGTGGAATCACTCCCTCTTCTCCCTCTAGAAGGAGGAGGAGCAGATTTTATGCTGCAAAAGGAGTCTACTGTCTCCTGCTTATATGAATTCAGCTCTTTCATAATCTTAGAAAGCAGTACTCTTATTAAAAAATGAATCAGAATAATAGCTGGTCTGTGGAACTTCACTGAGTGCCAATTCTAGCTAGGCATGATTTGTTTTTATTCTTGGGGCAGAGCCGTGGAAAAGATAATCATAACCTCAGGCAAGCCAAAAGTGTGACCCTGTAGACAAGAAGCTTCTGTAAGTGTCTGTGAATATTTGCATTTATGTGGAATTAGAGGTATTGGGTTTGATCCAGACTGATCTGGGGTTAGATCCAGACTAAAAGTGCAGGCCTAACTCTGTCCACTCAGAGATATTTCCTACTGAATTCAGTGGGATGGGTGATCTTATTCCCAGGTGCTTTTAAAGCAGAGATTGGATGGCCATCTGTCATGGATGCTTTAGTTGAGATTTTTGCATTGCAGGGGGTTGGGCTAGATGACCCTCAAGGTCCTCAACAACTCGAAACATTTATGATTCTATGATTCAGGTAGGGATGAGTAAATCTGACAATCATCTTGCCCCATAAAGATGGGCAAATCTGACAATTTAGGTTGCTCCCTGTCTCTTCTTTTTCCAGTCTTAAATTCAATCCTCCACATTTCCACATCAGTTTGCAATTTAAAAAAAAAAGCCTTTGTGAAAATACATCTGCATTTTAGTGCAAACCTAGTCCAAATATACACTGCTTTGACTGCATTTTAGCCTAATGTAACCTTTTTGCAAAGCTTCAGGATACTTGAACCAGCCGAATGGTTGGTTGGGATAGAGATGGCCTGAGACAAAACAGCTTCTTCTTGAGATTTTATTCCTTTTCCTAGGGGCACTGAGAAGGAGGCTAAAACCTTGACATTTGGCAACCCTAGCCAGGATTGGCAGACAAGTCGTTCCAAAAATATCTACCACATCTCTGTGGTTATTTCATGCTGCACTTATTCACAATGAACCCTAAATGTTAATAATTAGCTGGATTTGCCGTGTGCAGGCAACCCATTTTTTCAGATGTCACTGACCGCATAGTCCTCATTCCATGGAGAATGCTGCATATGGCTCATTAGAGACATCTGTCCTTAATATATCCTGCCCTAATTCAACTGACAATGGATAATTATTGTTCGTTTACAGCTTCTTGGGGAGGGTAGGGAGAAATACATTTTTTTAAGCGTTCAGATTAGTGCCGCACCAAATTTTGGCCACTAAAAATATGGGGGATAATAATATCCCACCCACCCCTTCCCCACACTGCACTGTAACCAAGCCATGATGTCTCATTGATTCAGCAACAAGCTTGGAATAAAGAAGGGCACTGCACTTTGAGAAGGAAATAGAGCAGGGGCTGATGGGAGAGGTAATCCAATAACATATGGGAGTCACAAGCTCCCCATCTTTGATGTAGAAAAAGTGGTCCAAAGGAGGTCAACAAAGATGGAAATTGGAAAATAGGTCTTGTGAAGAAAAGAGGTAAAGGAGCTCAGTATGTTTAACTTGGAGAAGTGGAGCAGGGTGAGGCGGAACTGTTAGAATTCCTGCTCCATTACTGCAGTCATGGGATTGTTGTCTTTCACATGACCGTATATGTTTTGACTCCACAAAGTGGGAAGTGACAGAGACAGGATGTTTGTGTTACTGTGTTCTGTGAAGTGGGACTATTGTCCTTTGTTCTTTCTCTTTGCTGCTAGAGACAGGGAGCCATATTGCAGTGCTCCATGTGTGTTTATATGTAAATAAAGTAGATTAGCCAAAATGCTGAGTTGCTGAGGTCTGTCATGCAATGCTCTGAAGACTCTGCAGATCCTTAAGTGTGCTGGTGTCGGTTGGCATCGGTCGCTAAGATGTTCGGGCTGAAGAAAGCTTTTGAAGCTCCCGAACAAAAGACCAGGAGGGAGAGAACATGCCAGTTGGGCATGTGTCTCTGCCAGGGTCCTACTCGAGTGTAGGCATACTTTGGATACCTGAAGCATAGAATCATAGAGTTGGAAGGGATCCCTAAGGATCTAGTCCCAACTCTCCAAAGGATTCTACCTAGAATGAGGGCAAAGACATGTTTGTTGCCCCAAGGAACAGCGCATAATCTAAGGAGCTTAAATTCCAGGATGAAAGATTTCAGCTGAACAGTAAGATAACAGCAAAAAGCAGTATGGACAATGGAATCAATTACTCACTGGTAGGAATGGGGGGTGTGAAATTTGATCCAGTTTGCATTGAAAGGGGAACCTGCCAAATTTCTCAGAAACAATGTGTGAACACAGCTATGCCAGATCTGCATTCTCTGAGACACAGGTATCCTTCAAAGTTCACAGGGGAAAGTGCATACAAAAATGTTTATATTAGGAGAAATTTGCATGGAAAAGGTGAAGGATTTTCATAAGGACTAAATCCGCCCCCCACCCCACAAAGTGATATGGAAGTGCGGAGAACTGAATTTTGAGATTGGAAAAATGAAAAACCGAGGGGGAAATGAAGCTGACAGAGTCGCCCATCTCTAGCTAGCGAGCGAGTGAGTGTATGGACTCTCTGTCATTGGAGGTCTTCAAGTGGAATGGCACTGGGCAGTAGTTGTGGGCCTCTAGATGTTATTGGACTCCAACTTTCACAAGTCCCAACCAGCACAACCAATGGACAAGAATGATGGAAGTTGCCATCTTGTGACACCTAAAGGGTGTCATCTCTCTATCTCTGGGTTTCCCGCAACAAGCAGGGAGTTGGGCTAGTTGACCTACGATACCCCATAAAACTGTACAATTCTATGGACAAATTTGTTTCAAAATATCCAAATCAGGCAAAGGCTTTCTCTCTTTTAATTTTTTAAAAAATTACAAATTAAACTTGTCCTGTAAGCCAAAGTTCTCTTGAAAACCTGTGGATTTTGGGGCAGTCCCAACAATCTTGGCTAAGAAGTGTTTTTCTTCTCCATTACAGACAGTGCAATCAAAGCAAACACAGACCAAGTGCCAAATAACAGCGGAGAGATCAAACAGGTTAGGACATTATTACAGACTTCTTCTTTTTTTCATTTTAGCCACATGGACCTCAAAGTAACCCATGAACTTGACTTTCCCTATTACCTAGCAGTGCTTAAAGGACTCCTGGTAAAATGCCATCTGGAATCTGCTAATTTACAAGCATAGATGCCTTAAGGAAACTAGGGTCTCTATGGCCTTGAAGCGTGATCAGTTGCCCTGTAAGCCACATTTTACATTAAAAAGTGGGAAGGGCAAGCAATCTGGGTCCTGGCCACCCCTTAACAATGCCCCCACTATTAATCACCAGCAAAACGAACCAGATATTGCCATATTCCAGCTCTAAATATTTCCAGGGAGCTTTTTCGAACGCAGTGGAACATTTTGATCCCAGCAGAAACGAAAAGGGAAACTCCCGTTAGTTAAATATCCAGTTCTCTAAGGGGGATCTGAGGACACAGAAGCACATCCAGCTGAAACTCATCTGCTTCCCAGTCTACATCTCCGGATGTGCCTTTTCATGCAGACGGGGTCAGGCATTCCTATTTGGGGCCATTGGTTCTTGCACATGAGTAGAGATGGATCCGGCCCCCTGTATATGAGCAAGATGATTATTGCAAGTGGTTGTTTGCCTGCCTCCATAAACAGTACAACACACAAATAAGTTACCATGCTTTTTTCCCTCTAAATGATGCTCACAAATCCTCAATAACCCTAAGAAATGAACGTGTACGGTACCCCAGCACTGGGAGTGATATGGAGTGACAATTGAAGGGGTCCTGCTAATATACCTTAGAGACAAGCAGTGTCAAAAGGGCGGCTTTTAGCCCCTGCCACTGAACGAGAGGCCCAGTGTGCTTGCCAGATGGCGGCACAGTGGTTAGAGTGTTGAACTAGGACTTGGGAGACCAGGGTTCAAATTACCACACAGCCAAGAAGCTTGCTGGGTGACCCTGGGCCTGTCACTCTCAGGCTAACCTACCTCACAGGGTTGTTGTGAGGATAAAATGGGGAGGAAGAAAATTAAGCATCCCCCCTTGAGATTTTTGGAGAAAAGGTGAGATATATATGTATTAAAAATAAAAATAAAGAATATACTTTAGCACCATGCAGGAGGGCAACTGCCAAGTGCACCACAACTCTTGTGAAGGCCACTTATGCCATCACTGCTATGTACTCAGGAAGGGAAGTGGAATCTCAGTTCCAGGGGCCAAATGGGGCCCTTGGGGGTCTCCCAAGCTCACACACATCACTGCCCCGACTCTGCATCCTCCTTGACATTGTGGGGAGCGGTTGGCCTGACCAGCCCGTGATCTTGGACTCTGATCCTGCTTTTGGCTTAACTGGATGGCATACTCTCCAACATCTCACTGATCAAAACCAGGATGCTCATTTTTCTTTTACCTCCCCCCCCCAAGTTCTCGCGGGAGCCAGCTGACTTGCACCAGAGCGCTGGACCAAAAAAATGGGACATTCCGGGATCCAATCAGAAGCCAGGATGGGTTCTGTAATTCTGAGATGTCCGGCTCAAGTTGAGATGGTTGAGGGGTACGGGATGGTGTGATGGGTGGGTGGGTGTAGAAACCAGCCTATGGTACAAAGGGGGAACTGACCTTTGTTGCCCTGCCCACTTTTGCATCTGGCCCCACCCACCACCAGCATGGTTCCCTGGAAAAATGCCCAGAAAGGAATGCAGCCCTTAGGCTGAAAATGGTTTCCCATCCCTGCACTCAAGTGTAAGAGCCCCAACTGCTGGATCTCCTTCCTCCATTCAGAATTCCTTGGCACAAAAACTGGCTGTCTACCAGTGAGTCACCAGAAGAGCCATTGATGGAGCCAAAGCTAACCAGGCTAGCCCCCAGCAGGCTCTCCAAATTGGTTCATGGCCACCCAACTGGCGCGGAGAACACTGACTCATGTGTGTTAAGCACCGTGGCTCCTGCATATCACTTATTCACCTTCTACACATGTGTCTGGCCTGACTGATTTCTGGATAACCTAGAAAGGAATGTAGATCTCTGGGTTGCTACAGATTAATTTTTTTACAGGTATGTGATGGTAACAACCCAGGCTGAACCTGGATTAAGTAAAAAGTTCTCATTCCAACATCTCCACTTTTAATAGTAAAAAAGTATTATCCATTTTTAAACTCCCATTGGCTTTTAAAATTCCCAGAAGGACTCCAGAAGCTTTCTATGCTATAGTTGATCATTTTAAGGTGTGACGTATCAGTGCCATGAGAAATTGTTATGCGGCAGATGAATGGACGCACAGAGGCAGGGCTGGGGAGGTTGCACACCATAACCAAGAGTCATTTTGGCTACCTGGAACAAATGCCTTTGGCACTATGCTATCACCTTCAGAAGTAAGTCAACTTTTCTTATCGGAACTGATAGCAACAAGCAACACAGCAGGATAAGCTTTGAGAAGCATTGAATGATTCTGTTGGTTCGCAGGCATACAATGCATTCTGTACCACCACTTTGCATGTAAGCATTCTGGTTCTGGGGCAGATTCATGTCCCACCTGATCCCAATTATACAGGACTGCAGCAGCATCCTAATAATATGTCAATCAATCTTCCCCCCAACTAGTCCATGCCGTATGTTGTACTAATAATGGTCATTGGTGACTGAGGCTGGTGGGAGTTCTAGTCCATAGTATCTGGAGGGCACCAGGTTCAGAAAAATGGAAGACCATGTCAGGAGAGTTGTATGGCTCAATCCCAATTTAGCCTTGCCTTTTTTTCTGCGCTCACACCTAGGTGGTTACATCTCCACTGTGAAAAAGTGAAAAATTATTATCCATTTTTAAACTCCCTTTTTAAATTCCCAGAAGAACTCCAGAAGCCTTCTGGAGTCCTCCTTTGGGACAGCCCAAGTATATCAGCAAGTGAATGTATTAGATGGAGTACAAGGATTGCCACAGCAGCACAGTGTTTGCAACCAGAACCCACAACAGGAGCCAATCTGAAGTATTGCTCTGGTGTCATCAAATGGGGCAATGCTATAGTTGACCATTTTAAGGTGCAATGTATCAGGGCCATTGCCTGCCTTTCTGCGCTCACACCTAGGTGGTGACATAGGATGAAGCTATAGGGAAGTTGTTTCTAAGCTGCTGCGGTAATATATGAATAGAGGTGGATGAATAATATACACTCCTCTTTTAAGAAATGCTGCTACTTAGCTTTCCTAAGATGAGATGAGGCCCAGAGCTGGGTTTAAAGGCACATGGTACAGAGACCCCTTGCTGAAGCTAAGCGGTTCTGGCTCTGGTTTTGCAAGCTTCTTTGAGATCAATAAAAGAATGGTGATATACATATAATAAATAATGGTGGCAGCCGGGTGCGTGTGAAGTTAAGTTGAAATAAAAGAGGCACGCCAACATTTCTTTAAAAGAGGAATCAACCGTTCTTCCTTAATTTCCCTTTACATTGCGAGAAAAAGCAGAGGTCAAGATAGGATTCCACCGCAATGTGTTTAAAATCAGCCAGGCTCAAATGTACAGCTGCATGTGGTTGAGTGTAGCAAAAATAATAATTCAGTTCAGGTCTTCGGCTTGCAGGGTTTCTGTTTGTGTGAACAGAGTCCATGTAAAAACATATGAGACCAATTAGTAGTGTTTGTTTACAGGACTTAATTCCAGATAGGGACCCTGTGGTTTCAAAGTCCACCTTTTACAGCTGGAAGAGAATCTATGTTAAAGTTAATTTTTTGGAAGAAAGAAAACAGGGGGCTGTTTTATGAAATCGATGGGAATAGATGAACATAAGCAAACAAGCAAATACGCAGACCACTCTCAAGAGCTGGTAGAGGGAGATGGGGAGAGGGAGCCCTCAATTGATCTCTCCTGTGCAACACCTCTGTTTCTCTGCTGTAAGCAATTTATATTTATAACTCTTACCTCGGTTCCACCTGGGAGGCACAGTGGCATGAGCATTGTAATATAACAATAGCAGCAGCAGCGTCTTCAAGTGCATCCTTGATTGTCCAAAAATAGTGCCCTAGCTGTGCCTATAGGTTAGGCCTTTCTTCCCAACCTTCTCCTTGTATCTGTAACAGCCAGCAAATTCTTATCCTCTTCCCTCCTGGTAGCAGGAAAAACTTGCTGAGCGCAATTTTTTTCCTGACAAACTAGCGGCACCTCGCCTTAAACCAAGTCTCTTTGGGATCAGGGAATTCATTTGCACAGACGGGCTCTGTTTTATATCCACATCTGGAATGACTCATGACGCATGTGAGTTTGCTGGCAGCTGTGGGGTATATAAATATCATTACATTTTTGCATTTCAGTTCCATTCAGTAGTCAGGCCAGTTGGAATTTCCCTGTGTCAACAGACACAAGTAGCTGTATTAAGGAGCACTATTAAATCTTTAGGGTTGCAGTCTGCTATACGCATGTCCTCGTGATCAAAGCCTGTGCTCTTGGAGTGACACATTGGATGCATAAATGAGGGAGTGGGTCGTGCTCATTGAGAGAATGTTCTGTTTTTCTCGGTGCCAATTTATTTTACAGAGAACATTGGAAAAGACTTCAGCCAATCAGGTCACTACTGGGTGGAAGGTGTGTAGAAGTCAATCCTTGACTTGGATTGATGCTCTTGTAAAACAATATTTAATAACAAACCGGACACATTTATGGAAGATGTAGTGAGCTTTTAGTGAGACCACATTCATATTCTCACAGCATGCAGTTTGAAGAATGAGCATGATCCAGCCAAAGTTATGTGCTTTTAAGGTTTGCTGTTTTTGATGGCACATCTTTAAGCAAGGCTTAATTCTCTCCCATTGAATTCATAGCACCCTCCAGATTTTTGGGTGTGTGTGTTGAACTACAATTTCCATTGTAGTTCTGTCCATTGGCCATGCTGACTAGGGTAATGGGAACTGTATTCCAACAACTTTTGGTGGGCACTTCATTGGTAACCCAGGGCTAGATTGCTCCAAATGTTAAGTGCCATTATGAAAATGGATTTAGACACCCCCTGCAGATTTTTGGCGAATTCTATAGGAAATAATAAGCCTCCATTCTCTAGTTCACTCTTCCTCAGCCTCTGATGCTGCAGCATCTCTGAGAACCCAGTCTGCCATCTTGATGTCGTTCACAGCACCATGAGTCAGGGGCCTAGTGAACTGTTGCATGACAACAGCCGTACATGTTTATTATGTGCAAAATATACACATGAAACAGAGGAAGGTTGCTTTTCTTGTGATTACCTTGTGGCATAATTTTTCTTTCCTTTTCAGTGCAGAGTACAAACAGTGTCTGGATCTTAGCCAATTTTTGTAGAGGCAGTTGTAAAGATTGTTGACATGCTGTTCAGAGTGTAGCCGGGCAGAATGTAGATTGGGATCTACCAGTAAATCTCTGGGTGATGTTTGTTAGATTGGCAAGGACTTCTGACTCCCTATTCTCGAACAACAGCAACAAACCAAAACTCCCCGCACCTTCTCCCCCAGATTACTGGGGAAAGTATACTGTTTACTGTTCTGATCACAAATTCCCTGGGTGAGTATGTATTCAGAGGCACCCTCATCCTTCCTTCTTAATAAGAACCATCAGTGGAGTAGACCCACTGAAATTAATAGCCAAGAGTAATGTTGCTTCATTAATTTTAGTGGGTTTACTCTGAGTAGCAGTTATAGAATCATAGAATCATAGAATCATAGAGTTGGAAGAGACCACAAGGGCCATCGAGTCCAACCCCCTGCCAAGCAGTTAGTCGAATGCAACCCAGCTGAGCCACAATTTTGCATTTGGTTCCGGTTGGTGGGCCTCACGGTTCTAGTAAGAGCCAAAGCAGATGCCACAAATCTGAATTGTGTCGGTGCCTACTCCTGGTCTGCCATCCTTCTACAGAGATTCAGCTGGGGAGGGTGCCCTATGCTGGCTACTGAGAAGTACTGTGCTGCTGCTGTTGTCCCAAGCAGCAGTCTAGCTACATTTCCCCCCTGTTAGAAAACAGGGGCGGCAAGGGGAAGCCACCACTGCTCACCACTATTTCATTTAGCACAGGCATAGGCAAACTCCGGCCCTCCAGATGTTTGAGACTACAATTCCCATCATCCCGAGCTAACAGGACCAGTGGTCAGGGATGGTGGGAATTGTAGTCCCAAATATCTGGAGGGCCGGAGTTTGCCTGTGCCTGATTTAGCACTTATGTACCGTTTAAGATAAAAACACCGAAACACCATACAGTATAAGAATATACCGCACCGACCCCTCTCGCTCTCCAGGCTTCAGGAACACACCCGCAGCCTAGGCAGCCCTACGGGAGCTCCGGCAGGGATGTCTAGGCTGCGGATAGCAGCCTGCCGCCCGGCGGGCGGGGCGCCCTGAAGCAGAGCGCCACCCGCGCCAGGCAGACATCCGCAGAGTGGGGAGCCTTGCTGGACTTCCCGGCAAGGCTCCCCATGCTGCGGATAGCAGCCTGCCGCCCGGCGGGCGGGGCGCCCTGAAGCAGAGCGCCCCCCTCGCCAGGCAGACATCCGCAGCATGGGGAGCCTTGCCGGAGTTCCCAGCAAGGCTCCCCACGCTGCAGATAGCAGCCTGCCGGCCCCGAGGGGGGGGGCGCCCTGATGCAGAGCGCCCCTCGCCGGGGCAGACATCGGCCAGCCCCACAAGCTCGGGGGACAGCAGGGAGGCGCAGCGCCGCCATCCCGCTGTTCCTCGACCTGGTTCTGTTTCCCCGACCTGCTTTTGGGGGGGAAATAAAGGGAAATTTTTTCCCCTTTATTTCCCCCCCAAAAAAACTAGGTGCGTCCTATGGGACGGAGCGTCCTATGGGGTGAAAAATACGGTACCACAATAATCAATATAAAATTTAATCAGTGGAACATACAGCTGAGGTCACCCCATCTTTCCCTCCAAGCAGCTCAAGGTGCAACGCATGGTTCTCCCCATTTTCATTTTCACCTCACAAGAATCCTGTGAGCTAGACGAAGTGATAGTGACTGGCCCAAGGTCACCCCATGAGCTTCACAGCTGAGCGAGGAGCTGAACCCCAGTCTCCCAGGTCCTAGTTGGGCCCTCTAACACTATGTTGTGGATACCTGGCATTCACACAGAAAATGGCTTGTACATGAAAAAAGCTCCTGCCTTCACCAAGCCTGCAGCACATGCTGCGCACGTAGCTTGATCGGTGTTGGCAGCCCCATGTAAACAGGCGAAACCATCCTTGGGCCAAGAGCTACTTTGGAAACACCCTCTGGTGAATGAGCCTTCAGTCTCTTGATGCAGCCGTTGCCTGGCTACTCCGCTTAGCATATAGTCTCGCGGCACTGTTCTATTTGGGGAATCCTCAACGAGGTGTGTACATTTTAATGAAGGAAATGCAGCTCTGGAAGCATGAAGTCATCGCGGCTAAAAATACAAGAAGGGGAACGTTTCCCTTTGCATGGAGCCAGTGTAAATATACGTGTGTGAATGCATCAATGGTCCCAGCAAGCCACGTGATGCTAGTGCAGTTCGTTCCAGATCACACCCATAAGACATACCTTTTAAGAACCATCAGGTTAAAAAATGGTCCATAGGAACTTGGTGTAGTTCTATGGCTGAAGTTAACCAAGTTTGGCTCTTCTACCTTCCTGGATGCCACTTTGAGCTCCTTGCAAATAGGATTGCTTTTAGTTATATTAAGTCAGACTATTTGCCTGTTTTGGTCCAGCATTGCCTATTTCCTGCGGTCTTAGGCAGAGGTCTTTCTCATCAATTGCTACTTGATCTCTCTCTCTCTCTGTGTCTAACTTGAGACATTGAGGGTTGGCAGGGGGTTGGACTTGATGGCCCTTGTGGTCTATTAACTCTATGATTCTATGAATCTTGGACCTTCTACTTGCAAAAATCACCTGCTCCACCACTGAGCTATGGCCTCTCCTCATCTTCTTGGAGCCCTTGGGAAACAAGCAAGGCACCCTCCTTAGTTATGAGGAAAGCAACAACGCTTGCAATAAGTTACCTGAACCAGTCGGGGGCAATAGACAGAAAGGCAGCCTATTCTTTTCTTGTAGATTCTTCCTTAAAGAACTACTTGTTGATGTGTGGCCTGTGTTCTCAGGCTTCCTTCCTTCCTACTTCTTCTCCAAGTCCATTAGTGTTAGCAAGCGTTAGTGTTAACCTCTTGACTCCATATTGGCCACCTGTAAGCTTATACACAGAATAACTTTGTTTGCCATGAGGAATAGACCTTCTTTATTCTTTCAACCAGCACTCTTACTAGATTCTCTATTTCTGCACTCCACTGTGATGATATATACCAAACTCCAGCAATCTTTACCTGTTGCTTTTCAGACGTGAGTGTGTCTTTGTTCTTTTGTCAGAACAAGTGGGTAGGTTGGTACACTGATGTAAAAGCTAAAGGTAAAGGATCATTAGGTCCAGTCGTGGCCGACTCTGGGGTTGCGGCGCCCATCTCGCTTTATTGGCTGAGGGAGCCGGCATACAGCTTCCGGGTCATGTGGCCAGCATGACTAAGCCGCTTCTGGCAAACCAGAGCAGTGCACGGAAACGCTATTTACCTTCCCACCGGAGTGGTACCTATTTATCTACTTGCACTTTGATGTGTTTTCGAACTGCTAGGTTGGCAGGAGCAGGGACCGAGCAGCGGGAGCTCACCCCGTCGCGGGGATTCAAACCGCCGACCTTCTGATCAGCAAGTCCTAGGCTCTGTGGTTTAACCCACAGTGCCACCCGCGTCCCATGACTTGGTCATAAATGAATTTCATTCCCAGTTCATGTCTCCAGGCTCATCTGCCATTTTCAATTTCAGCTGCTTCCCATTGTGTTTCCATGCCTCCAATGTGTTCTCAGTTGCATTCTTTAATCAAAGGCCTCGTGCTCTTATCCACATGCAAAATTTCTTAAATATCTTAATGGCATGAACTTGCACTCAATCCTGTGCATTCCCGGTCAAGTTGCATCATGGGCTTTGTGGTTTTAAGGCTGCATAAACAATAGTTAGCAGCGCCTTGGAAGGAAGCCTCTAATTCTTCAATTCCTCTGTGGCTCTTTAATTGCTAAGTATAGACCACTTTGGAGTGTCAGTGTAACTGGAACACATTTAATAGTACCAGCTACTTGTACATAAGAAAGTACATCCTAAATCCAGGCTGACAATCTCTTGGATGCTGGTGATAAATTTTTGAGATCCCCCCAGGAGTCCCTTCTTTAAGAGGTTTGATCCAACCTCCCAAAGACAGAACTCATCTCTGCTTAGCACATTGAACTCTTTCCCAGATGTCTGGAAATTTGGGAGCTATCCTGTGAGCTGACCAAGTTACAGAAGCAAAAAACAGTCATTTACTTGTTGGAAAGCTGGATAGGTTGTTTGGAGTACAAACAACCTTCTCCTAGTTCAAGAAGGTTCATCCCGATATGGAACAAACCCAGACCCTTTCAAATTTAGGCCTACCCCAAAATGGGGGTTCATCTGCCATTGCTGCCAGACTGCTTCTCTCAAATCCATCTGGAGGCCAAGACACCAGTAGGGAATCAGAAAGGTGTCTTTGGAAACTGGTGGGATAACTCTCCCTCCCTGGTAACTACAGTAGATTGCTGTTTCAGCGCCACTAAAGCGCTACTAACCCTGATGGTCTGCCTTTACTGCTGGAGGCAGCATCCTTCTGAATACCATTTGCTGGAAACTGCAGGAGGAGTCCTGCACATGGGCTTCCCATAGGCATCTGACTGGCCATTGTGAGAACAAGATACTAGACTAGATAGGCTACTGGCTTGATCCAGAAGGCTCTTTCTATGTTCCTAGCGGTGTTCGGTCATCAGAGAACCTGGGAAAGGTAGTACTCTAAGGCATCTCAGTCTAGACCAGCTTTCTCAGCCTTGGGTCCCTACAACTCCCATGAACCCAAGATTAAGAAAGGCTGGTCTAGACTAAGGTCTTATATTATGGACCCAGATGCTTCCTGGTTACTCTTACATCTGGGGTGCTATCCGTGAGATTGCTCAGTGCATTCCCTTCAGTTTTGTTTAGGCTCGACATGACCTCAGAGCCCTATTATTCACTGGAAGGTTCTGGCCAGTCCTTTATTCCTCTTGGGAAAAGTTGAGGAATCTTCTTACTATAGGGCACTGCCACTTATCAAGCACAGTGTTTGCTGCTTTTAAGTTACAGAAGCCCTTACAATTCCGCTCCTCTAATCATGGAGTTGACTTCAGTCCTCTTATCAGTTAAGCACATTCTCCACTTGAAATCAGTTTCCCTTTTCCATGGTGGTTCATGGGTCTGGTATGCTTCTGTCTCTAGGCATTCAAGGTCAGTTGCTTTCAGCTGAGTGTTCAGCCTCCCCCAGCTGCACCCTCTCCTTATATGCCGCTGGGGGAGAACAGAGCAATGACATGTCTCAGACAGCATCTCATACTATCTTCGCATGAGAGGAGGAGGAGGAGGAGGAAGGGAGATCTCACATGGGTTTCTCAAAGAGATTTTGCTGCTTTCTGCTGCTGCCCGGAATGTTTTGGCACACAATATTGAAACAAGGAAGCCTGCTATGTAGGCCCCTGCCGAATGGGAAACTGGAAGGGTTTGTGCCTTAGGGAGAGTGCTGGTGGGGAAGATTGGGCTTGCAGATCAAAAGCCCACTGTGCCTTATTTAGATGGTTAAGAGCTATAGCAAAGGTGTCTTGGTCAGATTGTGCCACTGTACAATTCTGGACTCACATTTTGCATCAACAACAGAACCTAGGAAGCTGCCTTATGCTGAGTTAGTCAAACTCAATACCGTACTGACTGGCAGCAAATGCCCAGGGTTTCAAGCAGGGGACATCTGAAGTTGCTGGATACTGAACCTGAGGCCTAAGACCGGACATAATCTCCAGGAGATACCTTGATACCTTGAAAAGGGTGCTTCTTCTGACTCTACCAGTGTCAAATATAAGCTGGGTGTGGTGCAAAGTATCACTGAATTCTCAGGAATGGAGGCTGCTGAAAAAAGGGGTCAGTTGCCCCTAACCATCATTAACTATGGCTTTATCTGGGTCAGATATGGTTGGTACTGTGTTAGTTACATCACTCTGATTAGAGGGTATGCTTGTCTGAATGACTTTCAGGAAAACATACAACCCAAGTGGTTGGACAATCAAGTAGACTCCAAAGGCTTCTTACAAAAGCTAAATGGTCATAAGAACATAAGAACAACCCCAGTGGATCAGGACCAATGTCTGCATAGTCTAGTCCAGCTTCTTGATCTCACAGTGGCCAGCCAGATGCCTATGGGTTAGTTGGTTGGTTGGCAGCTGTCTGTCTCAGGAGTCCCTCTGGGGGTGAAGTCAAACTGTTGGAAGGTTGCGGCACCTGCTGTGGCAGTAGAGACTGATACAGGAGAGACATGTTTAGTTGTAGCTGGGGCAGATGAAGGTGTCTGATTTTGCTGCTGCATTTCCTCTCTCTGCGCTCCCCACAATCAAATCATTTATGACAGGCTTCCTCAAACTCAGCCTTCCAGATGTTTTGAGACTACAATTCCCATTGCCCCTGACCACTGGTCCTGCTAGCTAGGGATCATGGGAGTTGTAGGCCAAAAACATCTGGAGGGCCAAGTTTGAGGAAGTCTGATTTATGATAATGACTTTGCAAAGCTGGGGAGAGAAAACACTAAGGCCCAGGGGCCAAATGCACCCCTCTGGGCTTCTCTCACCGGCCCTTTGAGCTCTCTCATAGAATCATAGAATTGTAGAGTTGGAAGTGACCCCAAAGGTCATCAAGTCCAGCTCCCTGCAATGCTGGAATTTCAGCTAAAGCATCCATGACAGATGGCCATCCAACTTGAGCTTAAAAACATCCAAGGAAGGAGAGTCCACAACCTCCCACAGGAGACCATTCTCGAAGTCTCCTTCCTAAGCTACTCATTCTCTCCAGAGGCCACAACTTTCACTGGTCTTGATCCTCCTCTGCACCTCTCATACCTGCACCTGACATACTGAAATGTGTTATTGAGCTGTATTAATGCCTCCTCTTACTTACCTGGATGAAGGCCGGAGAGGTGTGTGTGAGGAGTGGAAGCCCTCCTACACCACCCACTGCCTCTGGAAGACTAGAAAATGCAGACCTTGTGATGAAATATGTTCCCAGCCATTGAGGTTAAGCCACGACTCAAACCCAAGACTCCTGCATTTTTGCACTGGCTTGATTAGCTGTACCTCTTCCAGCAGCATCAGCTTGGCTGAATCAACAACAGGAAGATGATCCCCACCCCCTCCAGATGCCTTTAATCAGCTCAAAGGCAACTTTTCACCCCTTAAAAGGATGGCTCACAGACTTCCAAGGAACAGTTACTTGAAAAACAGATGATTGGCAGCTGAATCTCATTAGTAACCAGGGGTTCTTGGGATTTTTTTGGTCTCGGCCTAAAGTTGCTCGCAATAAGTGTTTATATGTTGAGGGAGAAGCTCATACAAGAACTCCTAAGAAGCTGAAGGGATCGGAACACCCTTTGAACATTTCTCATTTTGTATCCTTGTTGGGACAGTTCTTCAATATGTAGGGAGGATTCTTCAAGCCACCTTGATGGCCCACAAAATCCTGTTAGCTGGGAGTTTCTGTGCAGTGGTCACACATATGTCAGCCAGGTTGCCATCACTGGGAAGTGGAACATAGGAATGCAGGATGCTGCCTTATGTGATGGCAAACAATTGGTCTATCTAGCTCTTATCGTCTACACTGACTAGCTGTGGCTCTCCATGGGTTCAGGCAGGACATCCGGTTGGGAAAGTCTGGCTAAGACACGGACTGCCGCTTGCGTCTTGCATCCTGTGAAGATCACTCCCGTCTCTGTATCCACTGGGATGGTGACAGTCCCCCTTGTTTTTGTGTATGGAGGTTTCTAAGTTCTGAAGTGCAAATCTGCTACTTGGGATCCTCCACAGCCCCCTAGCAAGAATCCAGTGGCCAAGAGCCAATCCAAACTTTGAGGCCATAACCCATCACTAAATAAAAGAGAAGGCTGCTAGGGATATTATGGAGGGAACATGTTCCAAAACAAATCAGACGATAGCTCCATGCCACAAAATGCTGCTAGAATAATAAAGGAAGGTCAACAATGTGAAGAATTTCCTGCCTTGCAGCTTGCAAAGTCAACAACCAGCACTCCAAATGTTCACAGATGAAGGATTTATGATTAATTCTTCAGAACAGCACCAGCGTGTCTTTTCAGTAAATGCTATCAAGCAGGGTTTTTTTAAAAATTTATTTAAAAGAATCCAAAGAAAGGAGGTTGGACCCTTAAAAGTGAATGGGATTTGATACTGTAAAGACATACTAAGTGGTGCCTTTTCTGTAGCAGTGAAACGAGGTTGAACAGCAGCAGCAGCAGCCTGTAGCCAGATCATCAACAATTAGGTTGGTTAGTTTGACTTTTTCAGCCTCAAGGGGAACACAACAACAGCAGCAGCAGCAACAACAATAACAACAACAGATGCTAAGTGTGAGGATGGGGAAGATGGTGCCAGGGTTGAAGCAAATGCCTTGAATAGTACTGCCAAAGGGTGTTTCACAGAGCTCAGAAACAGCATGGTGGCTGCTCCAGAGAATTTACAGTCTACACTAGATTGAGTTTGTTCTGTTATACACCCAAATAAACAGTTGTCACACTCTCAGCATAGAGCAGTAATTCTTCAGACGGTTTACCAGGGCATGCTAGTTTGCCACAAGAAAATTTGATTGACTGGTTGATTGCATTTATATCTCACCTTTTTCTCCCACGAGTCCACAGTGGCCTAAATGGTTCACCCCTTCCTCATTTAATACGAACTCCATGAAGGATGTTAGGCTGAGAGGTGGTGATGGGCCCAAGGTCACCCAGCAAGCTTCATGGCTGAGTGGAAATTGGAACCTTGATTTCCCAGGTCCTAGTCTGATACTCTAACCACTACACAACACCTGCTCTCAGTTACATGGACTGTAATGATTTGGGTCTTCCAGAAGACCGAAACCAATTACAGAGATATATGTAAATTCTTGAACTATGTATTTCAACTGTACATGCATATGTACAAATACAAACCATACAGTCTAGAATACGAGCAGCAAATTCTTTGCACAGTCTTACTGGGGAAAAGCTCATCCTTTGTGGAACTTGAAATATGTGTGGCTTAGTGTGCTCACTCTAACACAGGGTTGGGCAGCCTGTGGCTACCATGACTAATGGTCAAGTTCAAGGATGGTAGGGTTTCAACAACACCAAGTTCTCCACCTCTGCTCTAAGCTTACCATAACATTTTCAGGAGCTATACATTAAACTCTCAGAGAAGATTTACTCATTTGGGCATTGGTTAGAAGAGTGAATGAATTGGGTGTTGCTACGCATTTTTTTGGCAGGACACTAAAAATACGTTTCACATTTCAGGGGTGTGTCCGCATGATCATTTTTCTTAATATACATTCTCTCTGTCTCCTCTTCCAGCTTTTTCCAGCCTGGCCTTTCCAAAGCAATGGAAAGAAGAGAAAATACCTGCCTTGTTTTTGTCCCTGCATTAAGCACATACATAGCTGGATGGAGCACTGCTAATGTCCAGACCCTTTGTGGTAGCTAAAGACATCCTTGAACATGTCAAACATGGAAGGACACATCTCATCTGACCTGCCTCACCTTCTCTGCTGCTTCTTTTCATTTTTTATCTTTTCTGTGCATGCTTTCAGCACTCATCTTGGATTTAGACATTCTGCTGAAACGACAGCATTTCAATATTAGATTTTGGCTCATGGGTGATGTGGCAGGCAGGACTGGGTGGGTTCTGCTGTTCTCCACAACTGTACTCTGCAAGTTCAGGATGTGATATTTAAGGAGAGAATGCAGTGTTCTTTCATGCTCTCATTTAACCATAAAACATAAAACCATAAAACCATAAAACCATAAAACCATAAAACAAAATAAAATGCATTTAAAAAAAACAACAAACTAATTGTGAGAAGTGGCCATATTTTAGTGGCTAAGCACATACTTTGCATGCAGAAGATCACAGGTTCAATCCCGGCAATCTCAAGGAAGGATTGAGAATGTTATCTGCCTGGAACCCAAGTGCCAGGCAGAGAGATGTAGAGACATCTAATTTGTGTGCCTAAGGTTCCCTACCCCATCCTAGATGTCATAATTTAAGAAGAGTTACATCTTGCTCTGTTTTCATCAGCATCCAAACAGCAGGCATTATGGCTGCTCTGCCTTTCACTTTCTTACAACTGTTTGCACAAACCTTTCCTTGGAAGCAAGTGAAGAAGAATTAAAGCTACAACGTTCCGTCTTCTACCTTTCAAGAATGGATGTCTATATTTTATTTAAAGGGGGGGGGGCAGAGAACGCGAGAGAGGGATTACGCTACAGCAGATGCCAGCTATTCTGAAAGTGAGATTAACTATAAACATTAGCAAACCGAGAAAGGAAAGGGAATTTAACATAATCCTTTTTGAAATTATAAATTAAAGAAGGATGATCCCTTCTTTCCTCCCTCCCATTCTATTTCATCTCCTATCTTGCCTTCTTATTTTTATTTTGACAGTAAGCCCAGCGGAAAACACCAACAGCTGAGCTACTTCTCCATTGCAAGAGGGTGGAGGAGCCCACTATTTAGAAGGGCACTTTGCAAGATTCACAGGTTATGCATCCAAAACAATGGGTCCTTTTGTCCCGTCCTTGCCATGAAGAACGTGTCTATTCTCCTGTCTTTAATAGCTAGAAACGGGAAATAACTTGAGAGATAAAATAGGCACAAGCATATGTTCCGGCAAGATAATACTTCTGAAGTTCCAATTTTCTCCCAGACAAACTATGGACTGCTGTCACTGAAGCCTTTTATACAGCACAAGAGCTCTTACTGATGGGAACAACCTACTGGGAGGACGGCGTAAATGGAGCTGATCAACCAAGAGAAAATGGTGCTACTTCAGAGTAGAGTGCTGGGGACACAAGGAGAAGGCTGAAATAAAGAGCCTGTGCTCTCCCAAGCTGCAAAATGGAATAAAGCAAAGTAAAAGCACGCAGGTTGCATATGAATTTGCACTATGCGGAAGTACCTTTAAAAAAAAAAAAAAGAAATAAATCTGAATTTGTCCTTACCATGGAAAAGCCAACAGCACCTTGTTAAGGGTGTTGGGAATTGTAGCTCTATGAAGGGTGAACTACAGTTCCCAGACTTCTTTGGGAGGAAGCCATGCGCTTTAAATGTGCTTTAAATGTATAGAGTGTATACAGCCCAGGAAAGTGCATATGGGACAGCAGCCTTGGTGTCTAGCCATAGAGAATATTCAATAATAGCAGTAATAGGTGCTAACACAATCATTTTAGCCTAGCTAGATGTTTTAAGGTATGTGGCAGGACAGGAAACCCATTGTCTCTATTCAGACCCCAATGAATGGACCCAAACTCAATTACTAAAACTAGTGGAAATTAAGATTTGGAAAATGCACATCTCCTTTAAAATGGCTGGTGTGGAATCATTTTTAGCAATAATAATACATTGGTATGTTTTAAATGGTTTATATATGTATGTGGTTTAATTCTATCAATGTTTAATTGTATTTTAATGATCAGTTTTTCTCTTTTTAGCAGTTCTTGTTTTTATTTGTAAGTTGCCTTACAAATCAGGGAGAAAGGTGGGGAGAAAGTAAATAAATAAATAAATATATAATAATTATAATTTTAGGGGAGGGGATATTCCTGCTCAGACCACCCAAAGAACATTTTTTTTGCAATTTACTGTAAACCTCTAAAACAACTGGATTCCACAAACATGTTATAATTCACAATGAATACGTCGCATTTCCTGAACTTCAGCAGTTTTGTTTAGCTGGAAAACATGAGTTGCCCTTTGTCATTCAGGATGCCGGAGAACAAATGACTGCAGCAAAATTTATCTTATCCCTCTGACAAGAAGTCACCTTAAAGTGCACTCTGGTGAGACAAGACCATGGGGAAGAGAATGAATTATTTGTCTGTTGTCTGGAACTTCGTAAACTCCCTAAATTTTAGTGCTCACAATGAGTAGGAAGAATGCACTTGTTTAAAAACTAATTAAGAAGCCCATATAAAGGATGTTTCACTCCTTTATTTTCTGGAGGGCTCATTTTCTCTCTGCGCAGGGCTCCCTACAACATGTGCTAAGCATCAGTATGAAGAAAGCTGCCTTACTGAGTCAGAGCTTTGGTTCATCTCAATCAGGATTCTCCACAGAACTGCTAGGAAAATCTCTGGCCCTCCAGATGTGGAGGAACTTTCATCATCCCTGGCTGGGGCTGCTGGGAGTTGCAGTGCATTGACACCTGAATTTATCTTAATGCTGCCAACGTTTTCAAATGTACACAATTTCCCCCCATATATTCAACAAACCTTTTCCAATCTTCTTTAAGCGTATGTTCTTTTTGTTCTCTTATTAAATACGTTGGGTCCGCACACTGTGCATATTCCATCAGTTTAAGTTGCCATTTTTCTTTGGTTGAGACCTCACTCGTTTTCCATTTTTCGGCTAACAAAACACGGGCCGCAGTAGTGGCATACAGTGGTACCTCGGGTTACAGATGCTTCAGGTTACAGACTCCGCTAACCCAGAAATAGTACTTCGGGTTAAGAATTTTACTTCAGGATGAGAACAGAAATTGGGCGGTGGCAGTGCGGCGGTAGCAGGAGGCCCATTAGCTAAAGTGGTACCTCAGGTTAAGAACAGTTTCAGGTTAAGAACTGGCCTCCAGAATGAATTAAGTTCTTAACCCGAGGTACCACTGTACATAAATAACCCTTTTTTGACACCTGGGAATTATCCCTAACAGAAAGGACTCTGGGTGTTGTTGTTTTTTGGAAAAGTGCTTTTAAACATTTTTTTCAATTCATTATAAATTATTTCCCAATACTTTTTTTACCCTTTTACAGGTCCACCACATATGAAACCAGGGGTTCAGGCAGGAGTCTCTTTCAGAGGATTGAACCTGGGACCATCTGAATGTGAAGTAGTTGCTCTACCCCTGAGCTGCTTCCCCTCCCAAAGCAGGATGTGATGTCACAACAGTGAAGAAAAGCAATAGCACATACAGTGGTGTCCCACAAGACGAATGCCTCGCAAGACGGAAAACTCGCTAGACCTAAGAGTTTTCTGTTTTGGAGGTGCTTCGCAAAACAAATCTCCTATGGGCTTGCTTCGCAAGACGACAATGTCTTGCGAGTTCCTGCTGTTTTTTTCCTCCCCCCCTTTTTCTAAGCCGCTAAGCCGCTTATCAGCTGATCTGATCAGCAGATAAGCCGCTAAAAGCCTCTAAAAGCCGCTAATAGCGCTAATCCACTAATCCTTCAATGGGCTTGCTTCGCAAGACAAAAAAACCCGCTAGACGAATAGAATCACAGAACGGATTCTTTTCGTCTTGCGAGGCACCACTGTATTGAGAAAACTTCATGTGGCAGCTGCTTAGACAGGTACAAGTATCCACTATTAGCCCCACCAGGAAAGGACTGGTAGCAAAGGCTGGCGTGATCGAGGCC
Organism: Podarcis bocagei; assembly: GCF_964188305.1. Classification (NCBI taxonomy): domain Eukaryota; kingdom Metazoa; phylum Chordata; class Lepidosauria; order Squamata; family Lacertidae; genus Podarcis; species Podarcis bocagei. Next base: position 23,525,621 of record NC_138135.1, read on the forward strand.
CACACTCCAGTAAGGGGCCCACTGCCAACTATTACAGAAGTCTCCTGGCCCTTCTCCTGCTCTTCCCTCTTGCTGTTGCTGCATGTTTAGCTGTCATCTCTGAGCAAGAAAGCAGGCACAGTAAAAAAGAGAAATAATAATAACCTCCACTTTTCTTCAGTGGTGTAGCAAGGTCAGGTGGTTACCGGTGCGAAAAATTTCTTGTCACCCCTCTCCACATTGAAATTTTTTTTTACCTTGTTCTGCCCCTGCACCCACCTTGCTCTGCCCCTGCTTTTCTTATCCTGCTTTCCCCAAGAAGTATTGCTGCTTGAATCCAGAAAAAAGACTGCAAGTGACTTGGCAGCATCCCCTCCAATGTGAAAATGATTTGCCTGGTTTTATGAGCTTGGACTTGCGGACTCGAATTGTCAGAGACTTGGAGGAGCTAGCGAAGGTCCTTCCTGCCACAACCATTTTCTGGTCACAGCTCCTGGCAAGGCGCACATGGCGCAAGAGTTCGTGCCCAGCTGCTACAGACAGAGCCAGAAGGCGTGTTGATCGCACTGCTTCTCGGAGGGTGCTTGCTTTGGGTGGCAGTGCTGATTCCACACCCATCAATTACTTTCAGAAATGTGGCCCTGTTTAGGGTGGATGGTGTGCCCCTGTCGGATGGTGGTAGTGATGTATGGCTCACTGGAACTGTAAAAAGTTTATTAGATTTGTTGTGGGAGTGAGGGTATTGGCAGTGAGCGATTGGCTTGTGTGGCAGTTAGGCATTGGCTTATGGGGAATGGGGGAAGGAAGGTCAGCCTTCACCTGCCCCTCCATTTTCAAAGGTATTCCATTAAAGGTTCCTGTCCAAAGTCCGCTTGAGGGTGAGGGCCATGCCAGGCCTCTGGGAACACCAGGGGAGATGCAGGCGGGTTTCCCCAAAGCAATTTCCCTTTCAGTGGTTTACCCTTACAGACTTCTTGCAAAGGGGGCAGAAGTCAGCTATAGTCTTGCCGATGCCTAAGCCAATACTGCTCTCATTCCTATAATCAATAAAGTTGTGGCCAAAAACCTTAAACAAAATATCTGTGTCTGTGTGAATTTATTTGCCCTAATGGGGGGTTGGCTTGAGGGTCTTGCCACGCAACTACGGAAACCATCCTGGCTTCTGATCTCATCCCAGAATGTCTCTATTTCCCTCACCAGTGCTGCCACCGCTGCCAAGCTTGGAGAAGAGGAAGATCCGGCACTTCTCCCCTAGCAGCGGTGGCAAGGGAACATTCTGTGGCCTCTCCATGGCCTCTCCATGGCTTCCATTGCAGGCCTCCTCCCTTGGGCAGCTCATAGTGGATGCTGTTGAGCAGGTGAGGAGAAGCTGCTGCCATGGCCCAGCGGCACATGATTCACCGGGTTTGAGATGCAGGCAAAGGGCAGGGCCCTCTTGATCTTTTTCATGCTTTGTGCAACTACAACTACCATATTTTTTGCTCTATAAGACTCACTTTTTCCCTCCTAAAAAGTAAAGGGAAATGTGTGCGCGTCTTATGGAGTGAATGCAGGCTGCGCAGCTATCCCAGAAGCCAGAACAGCAAGAGGGATCGCTACTTTTGCTGTGCAGCGATCCCTCTTGCTGTTCTGGCTTCTGGGATTCAGAATATTTTTTTTCTTGTTTTCCTCCTCCAAAAACTAGGTGCGTCTTGTGGTCTGGTGCGTCTTATGGAGCAAAAAATACAGTAATCTTGCCCCTTTCTAAATTTCTTTTTATGGGTGTGTGTTGTAATAAATATAGGGGCTGCTCGTGCGTAAGTTGCCGCCACTCCTGGCTATGTTGCCTTGTTAAACCTTTTCTGTCTGGACTGCCCTTCACTTCGTGGCTGCCTCAGTCGCTAGCAGAATCCGTCAGTGGACACAGAAGTTAAAATCTCCAGTGCGAGTCCCAAGTTTTCATCTTTACATGCCCTTTTATTTAAGAACCCAGTGTGAAGACATCCATTTCCAGTTGCTTGGAAACCTTCTGCCTGGGGATCGCTAAATGAAGTCTGGCCTCTGACCCAAAGAGAACCTTGTCAAAGCAACAGCGGAAGCACCTCGCTGCTGAAAAGACTTTCAACGGACAGCATAGCAGCATTTAATCTGGTGTTTGCTCAGCGCCCCTAAACACATTTTAATCTCTCACATTAGTTAACATCTGGGCTATGCAAAGGAGCCGAAGGCCATCTTTTATTTACACTGCATCCCCATTAAAGGAGAAGTTGAACTTTGGCGTACATTTCTAGTATATTAGGACTGGTGAAATAATGCTGGTGATTTAATTTGTTTGTTTGTTTAAAAGAGGGAAGAGTTTAGCGGCGAGTCAAGGCAATTTGCTAAGCAAACTCTGCAGCAGGGGGTGGGTGGTTGGAAAGCCTTGTAAAACGTGTCTTGAACAAGGTTCAAGGGAAGATCATCCTAAACAAGATCAAATAGGGCTTTATTTTTATTTTTTCCATACATCTTAACTGTACTTGATCCAATTTTAGTAACATTGTTAAGTGACTTCCTCAAATCCCCCTGGCTGAATTTCAATGTATATCATTGTATATCATTGTAACAGTTTTCCAAAACCAATTTTCTCATAAAATTAACTTAATCACTTAACATCTTACTTTGTTTTCATATTATTCTCTAACATCACATAATGAAATCCTAAGCCTATCTGGTATTTGCAAGTTTTTCCAATTAAGTTATCTTAGCATATTTAACTAAATAGTACCGGTATTTGAATTTCATCCATTCCTCCTGGTACTCCTCCTCCTTCTGGTCACGGACACTTCCAGTCAGGTCGGCTAGCTCCGAAAAGTCCATCATCTTCATCTGCCATTCCTCCACTGTCGGGACTTCTTGTGATTTCCAATTCTTAGCTAACAAAATTCTAGCTGCAGTTGTGGCATACAAAAACAATCTAACATCTTTTTCTGGCAATTCCAAACCTACTATTCCAAGAAGAAAGGCCTCTGGTTTCTTAATAAATGTATATTTCAACATTTTTTCCAATTCATTATAAATCTTCTCCCAGAAGTCTTTCACCTTGGGACAGGTCCACCACATATGATAAAAGGTACCCTCTTTTTCTTTACATTTCCAGCATAGATTGTCACTATTATGATATATCTTTGCTAGTTTTAAAGGAGTCAAGTACCATCTATACATCATTTTCATAATATTTTCCTTTAACACTGTACATACAGTGAACTTGATCCCGTTTCTTCACAACCTTTCCCAGTCTTCAAACATTATATTATGTCCCACATCTCTTGCCCAGTCTATCATCACAGATTTAACTTGTTCATCCTTTGTATGCCATTCCAACAATAAATTATACATTTTAGACAGATTTTTAACTTTAGAGTCCCACAGCTCCATTTCCAACTTAGTTTTTTCTGAGACAAAACCATTTTTCTTATCTAATTTATACAGTTCATTAATCTGGTGGTAATGTAGCCAATTTATTTTATTTTTAATTTGATCAAATGGTTTTAATCCTTAATCCTTAATGGTTTATATCCTTCTTTATCTTCCAGTAACAGATCAGAGTATCTCAACCACTTGGTTTCCATGTTTGATTTTTTCTGGGCCTTTGCCTCCATTGGCGAAAGCCATTGGGTGTTTTCCTCTCTAAGAGATCTTTATATTTTATCCAAACATTATATAAAGATTTTCTAACTACCTGATTTTTAAAACCATTATGGGCCTTTACCTTGCCATACCATAAATAAGCATGCCATCCAAACAGTTTGTCAAATCCCTCTAAGTCTAAAACATCAGCATCATCTAGTTGTATCCATTCCTTAACCCAGCAGAGAGCTGCTGCTTCAAAATAAATCTTCAAATCTGGCAGGGAGAATCCCCCTCTTTCTTTTGAATCTGTTAGTAATTTATATTTAATTCTGGGGTGTTTTCCCCTGCCAGATAAATCTAGATAAAGCTTTCTTCATTCTTTAAAACATTTCACATTATCAATAATTGGGAGGGCTTGAAACAAAAACAACATCTTTGGCAATACATTTTTCTTAATCACAGAAATCCGGCCCATTAATGACAATTTTAAATTCGACCATATCTCTAAATCTCTCTTAATTTCATTCCATAATTTCTCATAATTATCTTTATATAAATTCAATTTTTTCACCAACAGATTAACCTCCAGATATTTAACTTTTTTCACAAAGAGTAGGCCCGCCTTTTCTTGTAGTGATTTCCTTTCCTCATTGTCCAGATTTTTCTCTAATACTTTGGTTTTGCTCTTATTTAGCTTAAATCCTGCTACCTGTCCAAACTCCTGTATCGTCTCCAGTGCTTTTATTGCACTGGAGTCTGGATCTTTTAATGTCAACACCAAATCATCTACAAAGGCTTTTAATTTATACTGTTTGGATCCTACTACTATACCTTTAATTTGTTCATCTTTCCTTATCATATTTAACAAGACCTCTAGGACCAAAATAAAAAGCAGGGGGGAAAGTGGGCACCCTTGCCTGGTACCCTTCTCAATTCTAATTTCCTCTGATACCACATTATTTACTATGATTTTAGCTTTTTGTTCATGATAGATCACATTAATACCATTTAAAAACTCTTGACCAACCCCAATACTTTCTAAATTGTATGTCATAAAACTCCAGGATACGTTATCAAATGCCTTCTCCGCATCAATAAACATTAACATTGCTTTGCAATTTTTCTTGCTTCCAACTTTTCCAAAATATCTACAATATTTCTAATATTATCTTTCATATGTCTTCCAGGCAGAAAACCTGCCTGGTCCTTATGGATATATCCTGACATAACCTTCTTCAGCCTGTCGGCCAATATATTAGCAAAAATTTTATAATCCACATTAAGTAGAGAGGTTGGTCTATAATTTTTTACATTTGATCTATCTTGATCTAAGACCAAATAGGGTTTTATGCTCTTTTGACCAGGGGCTGGGCTGCTTGCATATTTTGATCAATACCTTATCAAAGTCAAAGCTAACTGAGAACAATCCTCTTACGTCCATGCAGGCCTCCTTGTAAAGTTGCCAAGCTGAGACCTGAATAGCATGCATCTCTAGTTACATCTCTCAATGAAGGGAAGTCAGCAGAGGTCTTTCCCACTACCCAGTCCTTTTTAACTGGTAATGACAGGGCTTGAACCTGGGACCTTCTACATGAAAGCAGGTGTTTGACCACAGAGCTATGGTCCCTCAGCTATCTTTCTGCATTGGCCGTGCAGCATACCTGAGCCTCAGTCAGTATGAGAGAAGGCAGACCACGACTGGGGTGAGGGGGACAGTTGGGCCCTTGGGACCCTAGCATTAGAAATAATTAACTATTATCTTGACCCATGTAGGACTGGGCCTTAAATGGGTTGGCAGCATCTATGCTCTAGATATAACATACTCCCTCACAGTCTGTTGAAAACATTATGATCAAGAGACAATACTGCTGTGGCTGTACCATCTGTGTGCCATTGGCACCACCGGAGCATTTAGGAGAGCAATCGCCATGACTGTTTTGTTGTTGTTTAGTCGTTTAGTCGTGTCCGACTCTTCGTGACCCCATGGACCAGAGCACACCAGGCACTCCTGTCTTCCACTGCCTCCCGCAGTTTGGTCAGAATGACTGTTTTACAACGTGTGAATATCCCTACAGAGTCTCATGAATCATTGGATTCTGAGCATTTCAGAAGCTCCAGAAGATGTTCCCATTTGGTCTAGCTGGTACCAGATGTGGATATGATGGTAGGGAGCTATTTGGTTTGTTTGTTTGTTGCACTTATATCCCACCTTCCATCTGCCATGGAACCCCATGTGGCAAGCAGGCAGTTCCCTTTGTGGTCAGCCAGCCACTGACCAGACCCACTTAGCTTCAGCAAGGTGATGGCCCTATGTTCCTTCAAGCCATAATCTGAGACCAGTTTACGGTTTCTAAAATGAAGCCTCGCAGAAGCAGATAAGATGCACGAATTTTGTACAAATCAATACCGCTTCTCCTCTACCCTCTCTACATTTATGTTTACCCTATCCCCCAACAAAATGGCTGTTGGATTTATTTTAGCAACCGGCAGACTCTTTGAAATGAACATCATGGCAAGTTTCAAAGAAACACAAGGGAGAGCATGGCAAATATGCCACAATCTGTTTGCTTCTGGCAGCCAAAGCTATTTATATTATGGTAGCGCTGTGTCCCCTCAAGCGCTCTTTTACTTCTTGTGTTTTAAATGGAAGCTGCAGAGTCCCCCTCTGGCCTGCTGCTTTGCTCTTTGATATGGCAGAAAGACTGAGATTCTGAACGGAGCCTTTTCCTTTTTCTTCTTCCAAATCTCTCTGGTAAGTCCCATCCGCATTCCATAGTCTCGTCATTCCCATATTTCATTTAAAGTGCGGCTTTATCTAGATAATAGAAAGCGGCAAAAGGAATCGCTGCGCAGTGAAGAAAGATTCAAATGCCACTTAGGCTTCTCTTGTCATAATGCTTATTTCAGAGTAGCTCTTTTAGGGACGCGAGACATTCAGAAGTACTGCCAGCCTTCAGGGTAGGTTGGGGAGCTTTCTTCAGCTCAAGGTCTGCATTCCTTACTTGGCAACCTTCGGTGAGAGAGGCTAGTTTCTACACATGCTCACATACCTGCCTCATCCAGGTAAGCACATTCTGATACCCTCCAACATTTCTCCAATGAAAATAGGAATGTCCTATTACATAATATGGGACGCGGGTGGCATTGTGGGTTAAACCACAGAGCCTAGGACTTACAGATCAGAAGGTCGGCGGTTCGAATCCCCGTGACGGGGTGAGCTCCCCTTGCTCGGTCCCTGCTCCTGCCAACCTAGCAGTTTGAAAGCACGTCAAAGTGCAAGTAGTTAAATAGGTACTGCTCCAGTGGGAAGGTAAACGGCGTTTCCGTGCGCTGCTCTGGTTTGCCAGAATCGGCTTAGTCATGCTGGCCACATGCTGTAAGGCAGCTCCCTCGGCCAATAAAGCGAGATGAGCACCACAACTGGACCTAATGGTCAGGGGTCCCTTTACCTTTTACCTATTACATAATATCATAATAATAATAAATAATAAATTTTATTTATATCCTGCCCTCCCCAGCCGAAGCCGGGACTGTAATAATGTTGTTACAGTCATACCTTGGTTCTCAAATGCCTTGGTACTCATACGTTTTGACTCCTGAACTCCAAAAACCCTAAAGTAAGTGTTCTGGTTTTCTAACGTTCTTTGGAAGCCAAACGTCCGACGCAGCTTCAATGGCTTCCGACTGAATGCAAGAAGCTCTTGCAGCCAATCGGAAGCCGCACCTTGGTTTTCTAATGGTTCCAGGAGTCAAATGGACTCCCGGCACGGATTAAGTTTGACAACCAAGGTACCACTGTATTTATATCCCGCCCATCTGACTGGTTTGCCTCAGCCAATCTAGGTGGCTTCCAACATGTATAAAAACATAATAAAACATTAAAAAAAATACTTCCCTATACAGGGCTGCCTTCAGATGTCTTCTAAAAGTTGTATAGTTACTCATCTCCTTGGCTCGGTGGTCACATAACTCCATACCCTCTGATGAAAATAGGGACACCCTAAGGAAAAGTGGGACATTCTGGGATCAAATCAGAAACTGGTACGGCTTCTGTAAATCTGTCCCTGGAAAATAGGGGCGCTTGGAGGGTTTGCATTCCAGCCATGCAAAAGCTGGAGGGTGCAAGGAGGGTGCAAAGCAGAACTGGTGAGGGATGTGGTTTGGGCCTGGAAAGAGTCTCAAGGGTCAGATAAACAGGCCTGGAGGCCCACATTGGACCTCTGGCTTACTTAAGAATGTAAGAAGAGCCTTGTTGGAACAACAGGCCAATGACCCATCTAGTCCATCATCCTGTTCTCACAGTGGCCAACTAGACACCTGTGGGAAGCTTACAAGCAGGACCTGAGCGTGATAGCAACCAGTGAGGCAGCACAATGTTGCTCTCCCAGCTTCCCAACTGGGGCTTACTGGGAGAGAGGAGTGAGGCACAGAGGGCTTGATCTGGTGTGGCATGTGATGGCATAGTCAATCCAATGCTTTTGGATTGGATTGAGGGTGTTGTTGGGTGAGATTTGCTGTTATTGATACTAATTTTTTGTATCTTTATTTTAGATCTTACAATTTACTGTATTTTTCCATGTATAACGTGACCCCATGTATAAGACGACCCCTATTCTGGAGAGCCCAAAATTACTCTACCTAAGCCGAGAAGAGCAAGCAAGCAGCCTCCTCGCCGACGATCCCTGCTCCCGCCATGGCTCCCGCCCTCACTTACTTACCATATTAACCCGTGTATAAGACGACCCCCAATTTATCACTAAAAAGTTTCAGGGGGAGAAAGGTTGTCTTATACATGGAAAAATATGGCATGTGGAGATTCTTCAATTTGGTTGTGGTTTTTTGATGTTTCACTTTTTGTTTATGACTTCTTTTGTTTGTTGCAATGATGAACTGTTTTCATGGTGTGAGCTGCCTTGAGCATGGTTTGAACTATGGAAAGGTGACATGCAAATAAATTGATGTATGTATGTATGTATGTATGTATGTATGTATGTATGTATGTATGTGCTCCCATTGCCATGAACCACACTGGGCCTCACCCTTCCCCTCTCTCTTGATAAGCACTAGTGACCTATTATGTTGGGAAGCTGGGAGAGCAATTGTGCTGGTCCCGGGGGCTAACCGAGAGGCGAGGTCCGAGTCCAGTCCGAGGTCGAGGGTGCAGCATGAAGGCAGTCCAACAAAGCTGAGGCTGGGTCCAAGGCAGGGAGTCGGGTGAGGTCAGGAGCTCCAGCAGGACAGGGTGCAGGCAGGAACAGGCTACCAAAAAATGTTGCTCCTGCAACTTGGGACTGAGGCTGGCTGGCTTTTACCTGCCCCGAGGCATAGGGCGGCCCCGTTCCACAGGTGACTCACCTCTCCTGGCCTGGAGGCGAGCACTCCTCCTGCAGGAACTTAGTTCCCTCCGCCTCTCTGCCCTGAGCCTCTGCAGCTCAGGAGAGGCTGGAGGGTTACCAGACCCAGAGGCAACCTCCCCTTCCCCTGATGGGGCTGAGAGTGGAGCACCTGCAGGCAATGGGTCCTCCATCCCCTCAGGAGCCAGAGCAGACTCAGCTGGTGCCTGCACCTGAGGATCCAGCACAGGTGAGGACCCTTCAGGCTCAGGCCCCAGCCCCGGCTCAGTTGGTTCTGGAGGCGGGGACTCCTGTGCAGGTTGGGATTCTTCAGGTTCAGCCTCTGAATCTGATTCCCAGGCCATCACAGCAAATGGTGCTACACTGGCAACATCTTACCAGCTACTACACTTCTTACTTTTGATTCCCAGCAATTCAGAAGTTTACTGCCTCTGACCGTGGATGGCATAGTAGCCATTATTAGCCTCATCCTCCATGAATCTAATTCCCCTTTAAAGCCATCTAAGTTGGTGGTTTAACTATGTGCTGTGTGAAGAGGGACTTTCTTTTCTCTGTCCTGAATCTTCCAACATTCAGCTTCATTGCATGTCCACAAGTTCTAGGCCGAATACGATTTTTTTTATAAAAAAACCCCAACACTTTAAAATATATATGGAATTTCCCATTAGCTCACCATCGCCATCTAGTGTTACATTTGCATTATGCACTTAAAACACACTCAAAACGTTATATTTGCAGATGTATAGCTGAGTCCCTAGCTTTATGAGGGAGAAAAACTTTTCTGTATCCACTTTCTCCACAGCATGCAGAATTCTATACATTTCTATCATGTCACTTCTTAATCTATTAATAGATTGATCTGTTATTATTTTATTATCGATTAAAGTTTGCACTTCTTGGAACTGGGAAAAATAACAGCTGAAATATTTAAGCCAGAAGTTATGGGATCGCTGTTGTCTTGGGTAGCTGTTAGCATATCAGCATCACACCAGCTGCAGTTGTTTTACTGCCAGCACATAAACAAGACAAAATTGTAATCTACAGTGAGCAGAAGATATCACTGCACCAGGAAAGGCAAAACTTTATTATGATCTAAAACATTTATACAAAAAGTGTTGCTAAGAGTTTAAAATGCAGCCTTAATTGAGAAATGCAAAATCAGCTATTCACATGCATTTTTTGTGTTACAGTATTTATCCCGTCTGCCACAATACCATAATCTCCAGATGTTAACGCATATTTTGATCGTAAGAGAAACAAGAAATATGAGCTTTGCAAACTTCTGTCGCAAGCCAGCATATGGTCACAATCCTTTAACTACTTAGAAGCTTGTTAAGTCACACCAAAGAAAATAAGAGCAGCTGATAAATAGGTCCCCAAGTCTCCTAACGTGTATCTATTTAAAAGTAGGAACATCTGTAAAAAATAAGTTTGAACTTGTGAAGGAGCAAGTTGGTCTATGACTTTCTCATAATTCTGAATAGTGCCAAAACTATTCCCAAGATAATAAAGCAAAGAAGGGCTGCCTAATGAATGCCTGTGTGGTAATAATTAGTGAAGGTGTCAAAATCTGGAATTGGGGAAGAAACAATAAATGCCCTTCAGTTCAGAAAATAATGAGCCAAACTCAAATCTTCACAGTCCTTAGTCCTCTTTCTTAGTGGGTCACCCTCACACCAGCCTTATAATTCAGGGTTCTAGAATCAGAGTTAAGAACCCATGTAGGATTCTGAGCTATTCAGAAATCAAACACAAGTAGAGCCATCCCCATTGCAGAAGTTCAGCTTGAATACATGGAGACCTGCAGAGACAGGCCTCTGAGAACACAATGGAGGGGCAGGACAAAAGATTGACACCCCCTGACAGTTGGAATTGCATGAGAGGGAATGATTGAATAGGGCTTATAAAGAATGAATGTTACATTCTACCACATTTGGTGGGTGTGCAAGAAAACAAATGCATTGTGGGAAATGATTTACAATGAGTTGGAAAAAGGGGTTTGGGGAAAAACCAGAGGCTTTTCTACTAGGTATTTTAGCTGCAGAGATTCTGAAGGAGCAGAAATGACTACAGTGGTACCTCGCAAGACGAATTCCTCGCAAGACAAAAAACTCGCTAGACGAAAGGGTTTTTTGTTTTTTGAGCTGCTTCGCAAGACGTTTTTCCCTATGGGCTTGCTTCGCAAGACAGAAACGTCTTGCAAGTTTGTTTCCTTTTTCTTAACACTGTTAATACAGTTGCGACTTGACTTCGAGGAGCAACTCATAGAACGCGGTGTGGTAGCCTTTTTTGAGGTTTTTAAAGACTTTGGTGATTTTTGAAGCTTTTCCAAAACTTTCCCGACACCGTGCTTCGCAAGACGAAAAAAATCGCAGGATGACAAAACTCGCGGAACGAATTAATTTCATCTTGCGAGGCACCACTGTATTTTTGTACACAACGACAGCAGCGCAAATACTAGTGGCCCAGAGATGGAAAGACGATAAAGTTCTAACCAGAGACTAATGGCTGATGAAGATGATGGACCATTCCGAAATGGTGAAATTGACTGGGAAAATCAGAAACCAGGAAGAGAAGAACTTTAAGATGGAATGGGACAAATTTACAATATACTTAAGAGAACACTGTAAACGACTAAAAACTTTGGCAGGATTTGAGTAATGCTTGTAATATACAAAGAACTAATGGTAAAAATGGATTATTTGTTTAAAAAAATAGAGGAAATAAGGGAGGCAGTTGGGAAAAAAGATTGATAATAATAACTATGGAAGGGCGGAGGGGAATCAAAGGACTCAGGGAATCCTAAATGATTATGTTGATGTGTAATGTTTGAATTCAAATTTGTTACGTAAAACCCAATAAAAATATATTTAAAAATAAAAAAATAAAGAATGAACATTTCATTCTTCTATATAATGAAACATTTGTGATGATAGAAGATGGCTGAAGCTCGCTAGGACATAACGGGATTGTGTTAATGCCATAAGAAAGGCGTAACTAATTTTCTCCAGAGTAGAAAACAGTAGCTTTTGCCTTGTGATAATAAAACCCAGATGGGAGAACATGCCAATTGTGTGCCCACTTCTTGAACACCTTAAATAATTTGGTATAATCTGAGTAGCTTTGGTACTCGTTTTGAAAGTACATAATTCACATATTTTAAAAAGTTCAGTAGTCTGACACTCTTGGCATAATCTCAAAAATCAATTTGAACTTCTATTTTCTTTTATCATTATTCATGTAAAATTAATTCAACGGCACCAAATCCAAGAGCAAGCTAATCATTTTTGTTCTGTCTGATCAAACATTTTCTTTATAGCTTTTTTAATGAGTTTAGATAAATCTGCTTATTTACCGATGGGCTCATTAGTTAATTTATAGCATACCTTATTCCTTTTTGTCGTATGGAAGGAGTAGCGATTTTCTAGTTTCTTCGCAATATTCAAAGGGTTACCTGGAATGGGCTCTTCCTTTCATAAATGAAATGGGTAAGGAAAGCTGGAGCAGCATCTCAGCTTGCAATAAGGCTTGCTCATTGGTAAATTCAAGATGATATTGCAAAAATGTGTTCTGGAGACTAATCCTGATGCTCTGATGTTGCCTGATGGAGGGGGGTAAGGATATGATAGGAGGACTCATCTGTCATTGGGGGGTGGGGCTGTCTACAACTGAAGATGCCCCTGCTGTGCCCACAGAGAAGTTGGCAAGATGGACAATTTGGCAAGACTAACCACAGTTTTTGCCCCAGCCAGAATGATCTGGCAGGCTTCTAGATGTGGCAGTACCTCTGCTACATTGCTCCTCCTGATCCTACTTAGAATTGCTCTATTTGAGTGCAGGTCTATGCATGGCTATCCAGAAGGAGAGAGGTATGAATCTCAGTTTCTCAACATTCACCCAAGCTTAAATTTAGTTCACCACATTGGCAAGTAAGATGTGACGTTTTAAGGATTGCTTGGCTGGTGAGGAATGCTTGCCCTGTTCCCATCCACCCCCTGAAATGTCACTACGTTTTACAAAGAAAGGCTTCTCCCCATTCAGATAAGAGTCTTCAGTCTTCTCGATATGTTTTGCTTGTTTTATGAGTGGAAGCAGAAAACAAAAATGTAAAAAGATACCTTGCCGATTCTATAGCTGATTCAAATAGTCAGGGAACAGTTACAGCTCTTCTATATGGAGATCATTGTGTGTGTGTGTGTGTGTGTGTGTGTGTGTGTGTGTGTTTCTCTGACAGTAAACCTGTGACTCTACTAGTGGGGTGGCATGCAGAAATTTAAAAGATGCGGCTTGTCCTCATCACTGCATTGTCATGCTGGGAAAAATCTGGGCCTGTTAAAACTGCTTCCTGTGATGCAGTTACTAATTTATCAAGAGGCATAGGAGCCCTGCCACGCTTCCAAAAGATGACAACCATGTGACTTTATTATATCAGACACTGATTCGACATTTGCAGTCCTTAGGCAACTGCCAAGGGCTACAAGGCTGCCCCCACTGCTGGTGTCTGTCCCCTGTTCCCCCTTTATTTATTTTATTTTCCTGCTCAGGGACTCCAAGCTGCACCAGGCAGCTGGATCTACCCATCTTTTTAAAATTCACAGTCCTGCTCCTGTCTTAGCATTGCTCTGGGGCATTGTGGGAAATTCAAGTGTGGCAGATGATCTATGTTTATCCATGCGAGTTTGCGATGAGATGTTTGTTTAATGTTTCTGTTTTGGATTTCACATATTTCATGAGGCTAGTTTAGCCTGAGGAAAGCAGGAGTTTAGCAAATGTTAAGTTGTCATGGGTGAGGCAGTTTTGGGCGAGCACGGCAACTGTTGCTAAGGGGTTTGGAATGCTGGGAAAGTTGGGGAATCTAGTCAGAGAGGGCAAAGAGATGGAGGGTTTGTTGTGAATGTATGGAGTGCATCTGGTGAAGCACTATGGCATCATGCAGGATGCGCTATTGGTATCACATGTTGCACCAGCCCCTCATGCGCCCATGTGAAAATGACTCACAGTGCAGAACTTATCACCTCAGAAGCAGAGAAACAGCTTCTAGCCTAACATTCTAGGGGATGATTTTTCAGGCTTGTTGAGGGGTTATGCCTTGATCCCTTGGCCACCATTCCTCTGACTGGCTGTTACAGATTTGGGAGCTGTTTCGAATTAACACCTTGATAAAAAAAAGATTCAGGCTGCTGGCGTACGCTCTAGACTTAAGTTCAGCAGGTATTCAAAACAAGATAGTGTTTTGCTAGCTGCGAAGACCGGGACAAAGGCAATGTTTGGAACATTCCAGTTATTGCTGATGGCCAAGACAAAGATCCAGATGACATTGTGAGATGTTGAAGGGTTTGTCAAAGGGTTTGTTTTTCTGCTCGTCTGTAGACAGTGTTTTGGATTCTCAGCTGCCGTTCTAGATATGATGCTTGTTCCTTGCAAAGCTGTAAAGCAGAGAGTTGTGGCATCTGGTGCTGATTTTGCCAGTCGCCTTTTGCCCACTCATGCTGTAAGCAGGATTTCTTTTTTGATCCACAACAAATAGGTAAAGGAAGGTATGCTGGCACCAGTAGTATGGGGCTGTGTGAGAACTGTACCTTTGGAGCACAGTCTTTCCCTCAAAGAATTCTGGGCACTGCAGTTTGTTTAGGGTTGCTGGAATTGTAACACTGAGGGGTAAACTACAGGGTCCAGAATTCTTTGGCAGAGAGAATAAGAATGGAATGTGTTTTAAAGGTATAGTTGCTGCTGCTGTTATTGTTAGACTTTATATACTGCCCTATACCCAGAGGTCTCAGGGCAGTTCACAGAACAAAATCAAGATATAAAACCATTATAATTTGTTTAAGAGACCACTGTAAGCAGATGAAAACATTAGCAGGATTTTAATCACACTTGTAATGTAACAAATACTATGGACAATATAAAGGTAAAGGTAAAGGTACCCCTGCCCGTACGGGCCAGTCGTGACCGACTCTGGGGTTGCGCGCCCATCTCGCTTAGGAGGCCGGGGGCCAGCGCTGTCCGGAGACACTTCCGGGTCACGTGGCCAGCGTGACGAAGCTGCTCTGGCGAGCCTGCACCAGCACAGCACACGGAAACGCCGTTGGACAATATAGATAGATATAAAACATAGACTATGGAATTACATGCAGTTGGAAATGTTGACAATAGGACCCATGGAGGTGATGGGGGGAGGTCTTGAGATTCAGAGAAATCTCATTTTATTAAAATGTATTTGGTATTGTAATTAATTTACATTTGTAAAATCAAATAAAAATGATTTCAAAATATAAAACCAGAAAACATATAATCAAAATAAAAAGACCAACCCAATAACCCCCCCCCCCAAAGAACCACATTTTGCAAGGGCATAGGATGTACATCACCTGGAAGTGCCGTCTTTCTGATTGCCAGGTAGACAGGTAGCAAGGCCTTTGGTTTGTGATACCCACTAATATATATTTGATCAAGTCTAGGAATAAGAAACCTGGTTCCCCACAGATCCTTGCCTTGTGCTCTTGTGATGCTTGCCTTGTCTTCTTCACACAGCGCAGAGTTAAATGATGAAACTTCCTCACGCAGGAGGCACTGATGGCCGTCAACCTAGATGGCTGAAAAAGAGGAGAAGACAATTTCATGGAGGAGAGGACTGTTGTTGTTGTTTAGTCGTTTAGTCGTGTCCTACTCTTCATGACCCCTTGGACCAGAGCACGCCAGGCACTTCTGAGTTCCACTGCCTCCCGCAGTTTGGCCAAACTCCTGTAGCTACTCATGTAGCTTCACGAACACTGTCCAACCATCACTTCCTCTGTCGTCCCCTTCTCCTTGTGCCCTCCATCTTTCCCAACATCAGGGTCATGTTTACATATCATGTTTACATCGACTCAAAAACCAGCAGTGGGAATGTCAGGTTAACCACTAGTGTGTATACAAGCCTAAGTACTTGGAAAGCATAAATTGAAAGGTTTTACGTTTTTCCAAGTTGAAAACTGAAGTCTCACCCCAACTTCTTCAGCTGTTAAAAAGTTCCAAATCCTAAATCTATCCCTCCCAAGCTGAAGACTTGGGAGAGAGAAATTGGAACAGTGTCTCTTTTTGTCCTCAGGAAACCTACTGCAGAAAACAATCTCCGCCGATCTCCCTTTCCGCACAGTACACAATAGCTCATAGTCAGGAAAAGGCACATCATTATCAGTGCTGTGCTCTGAGGAATGCCTCCTACAGTGTGGCGCTGGCTGGTGAGAACTGATGGGAATGAAAACAAGGCTGCCTCCTTTTTTTCTCACACCAAGATCAACTGCTGATCATACATTTGCAAGTAAAATAAAAATAAAAATCCTCACACACCAAACATTCCCAGTTCATCTTCTTACCTTCACTTTGCTGTGCAGTATTACAGTAGTACCTCGGGTTAAGAACTTAATTCATTCCGGAGGTCCGTTCTTAACCTGAAACTGTTCTTAACCTGAAGCACCACTTTAGCTAATGGGGCCTCCCACTGCCACTGTGCCGCCAGAGCACTATTTCTGTTCTTATCCTGAAGCAAAGTTCTTAACCCGAGGTACTATTTCTGGGTTAGCGGAGTCTGTAACCTGAAGCGTCTGTAACCCAAGGTACCACTGTATTATTATTATTATCATTATTATTAGTTAATTTTGTATACCATCCCTCATATCATAGATCTCAGAGCAGTTCACAACATAAAAATACGAGATATAAACACAGAATACATTCACAAAACAAAACAAAACAACAATCCCCTTCCCCATTTCCTGGTTTCCACACAATTTTGTCAGGTAAAGGTGCATAGTTTTGTCCCCAGCCTAAAATCCCTCAGGTCAAAATTCACTGTAGTTCAAATCCTGGAGCTTGAGACATTCTGAGTTTTATAGCTGAGTATTACCAGTGGGTAGGTGACAGTGACATTTAGGGCATACCAGGTGAAGACCTAATCCTAATTCATAGGAACACAGCATACACAAGGTCAGATTATTTGTCTACCTAGGCTGGTCTAAGGCACAGGTCATTCCCATCATCTGCTACCACCTTCCACCTGATATTTGAAGATGGCTATCATCGTATCCCCTCTCAGTCTCCTCTTATCCAGGCTGAAGATGCCCAACTCCCTCAACTGTTCCTAGTAGGACTTGGTTTCCAGATGATCATTGATCATCTTGGTTGCCCTCCTCCACGCATGTTCCAGCTTGTATATCCTTCTTAAATTGTGGTGCCCAGAACTAGACACAGGATTCCAGGTGTGGCCTGAGACTAGAAAGGGTTAGAGAAGATTAAAGCCCTAGATCAGGGATGGAGAACCCTCAGATGTTGTTGCACTCCAACTCCCACCCATCTCACTTAGCGTGGTCAGTAGTCGTGGATGGGGGGAGCTATAGTTCAGCCCTTTCCTTGTCCCAGACAACATCCACCAGTCACTGTACGCTGTGCTAGGTAGTCCAACTATCTGGCCTGGGGGAAAGGCAGCTTTTTGTGCTCTTAAAAATAAATATCGTACCGAAAACCTTGTTCTTTAGGCATTACATCCCCAAATATATATTCTTCAAATCCACATGGAAAGGGAGTGTGACTTTGACACGTTATTGCTGCTTAGAGGAGGTCTGTCAGTGCTGTCAAGTTCTGTGCTGAGTTCTGTACATTTTTCTAATAGGCAAGGTTATAAAAATAAATTCCCTCGAAAGGATTTTAATGTTGACTGATACCCGCAACCTGCAATTATTCTCAATGCATTTTGCGCAACATAATTAAATGTTAACCTGGGGGCAAGCCGATCAAATGAGGCATGCGACAGAATAAATCAGAAGGCTGAGGTTCTTTGTCCTCCACGAGATGGCACACTTTTCTTAGGTTAACAGAAGAGTATGGATGGAAGCTGGTCACTTGCTCTGTTAGAAACATTACATGCTTAACATGTCTTTTGTTGAGTGATTTCACAGCTGCATTGGAAAGCCAGATCCTCGCGGAATGTGCTGTAGTTGGAGGAACCCAAAAACTAAAGGAAGCACTCCTGCAGTCCGTGGGAATGGTCATAAGGATCCATTTGAACTTACCTCATCTTTGTCCTGCATGGGCTACTGTCACAAAGGCAGGGGTGACAGACATCACCCCTCATTTCACCTCCCTGGAGTTTTCCTCCACAGAGCTAGAATTCCCAGAGTTCCCTGGGAACAGGGGTCTCCTAACAATTCTTGGCACCCTTAGCAAACTACAGTTCCCAGGATTCTTTGGGGGGAAGTCATGACCGTTTAAGTGGTATGAGAATGTGAAGTACAGATAGAGCCATTGCCTTTGTTTATTCAAGCTTGCTACTTGATCGGTTTTTCACAGCGCAATCTTATGCAAGTACCAATCCTATACCCACTGAGTGTCCTATACCCTTGGAAGTGTATGCCCACTTACCTGGGAGTGAGCCCCACTGAACTCAATAGAATTTACTTCCTTGTGGGCATGTATAGGACTGAACCATAAGAATGCTGCATTCAAAAATATAACAATCAGCAGGAACACCTTACCTTCAGGGCTATTTGCGTCGCTCAAAATGTTTAGAAAGTAAAGCACAGATAAGTTGAATTCCATTAGGAACAAAGGAACAATGATCTATGGGAGAAATCAGTCCTTGAAGTTACTGGAAACTATGACTGAAAATGTGATTGAGTAGGACTTCCGGTCGGTGCCAGCGCTTAATGGCGGTCCTACCTCCGAGCTCCGGAGAAGGACTGCTTCGCAAGTTCGGGTCTTACCCGCTACGGCGAGCGGGGGACCCCTAAAATCCCAGGCGCTGAAGCCTGAGAACAAGGAGACTCGGTGGGCACCTTCGCGCCCCCCCGGTACCGTGAAAGAGCCTTTTTAAAGGCTACGGATCGACATCGGGAGAGAGCGCGGTGCTGAGAGTCGCTACCCAGCCTGCGAAGTGAAGCCGCGTCGCCATAAGCGGAGAGCGCCGATTCCTTCCTGAAAAGAAAATTTGGACTGAATTCCCGTGAGTAAGAGCTGGACTATAATCGGGACCCTTTAAAATTTTAGAAATTGGGCTAAAAACGGGGAGATTTAAGCAAAGGAAGTCTGCCTCCCCCCGACTGCATGAAAGTGAAAGCAACGGAACTCTAAACTTGCATCCGTTTAAACCTGCTCTTTGATCATATAAACCGGACATTTAGACCTTTGATCTCCCCTCTAGCAAGCAGGGCAGAGGGGAGGTGAATCTGACTAACAACTGCATGATCCATTTGGAGGAAAAAAACCTCTGCTATCTCACCTATTTGAAAGCATGAAACGGTCTGCCTTGTTAGTACACTGAACTGACTTTTTCCTGTGAAGTGATACTTTGATACAAAGTTTCCACAGTGCCTGATCACTGTATATCATAAGAAGAAACAGTATAAACTGGGCAACTGTGGCAATTTGGAGTTATAAGTTTTTAGCAACATTGACTTTGACTGTGTTAATCTCCTTCTTTTTTGCATCTCGGACTGTCTCCTTTGTTTTTGTATTTGGAAATCCTGTTCTATGGCCATTTTGATTTGCTCCCTCTAGAGGATAAAGTAAAACTTGACGGCCTAAGACAGTGGAATTTTCCAAGGGAGAATAATCCCGTGGGAATTGACCTTGACATGAGTGGCCCACAAGAAGAGATAGTTACAAGAGCCAAGATCAAGCAACAACAACAACAACAACAGCTGCAGCTGCAACAGGCAAAGAAAAGAGGCTCAATTTCAGGCGCAACAGCCGGATCAGCAGGAACAACAGGACAAGACAAAGGAGCAGCCGTCTCTATGGAAGCTGTGACAGAGGCCTTGCTCAAGATAAACCAAACTCTGGAGTCTTTGACAAAACAGACTTCAGAGAACACACAAAAATTAACAGAAATATCAGCAAGATTAAACCAGAATACAGAATCTATAAATAAATTGGTGGAGGAAAACGCTACCACGCGTCAAATTGCCGAAGAGGCAAAAGCCACTGCCGGAGAGACACAGGAGAAATTAGAGCCACTTGCCAAGAAGGTCTATGAGCATGATGCAACTTTGGCCTTGTGGGAGTTACAGAGGAAAGAGAGAAATTTAAAATTAAGACTGATTCCGGAGAATGAAAGAGACAACCTTGTGGAATATTTGACACGGGAGTTTGTGGATTGCTGGGACCTTGAGGAAGACGAATTTAAAATTACGACTGCCTTTAGACTGGGTAAAAAGCAAGATAGAAAGACACCGAGAGACTGCTTGATTACATTCAGATCCAAGGAGGAAAGAGATAAAATATTAGGACTACACTTTGAAAAGGCCTTGCAAATTGGAAATTCAGCTGTACAGATCTTTAAAGACATCCCAAAATACATTTTGGATTTAAGAAACTTCTACAAGGACTTGGTTCTTTTGTTAAAGAAAAATTCTATCCGTTTCAGGTGGGAGTTCCCACAAGGACTGTCATTCGACTATAAGGCAAAGAAAGTGAAAATAAAGACAATTCAAGATAAAGACAAATTTTTGGCAAGATACCAGGAGGACCTACAGAAGGGGACTGTGGACGTACTTGCAGAACAGAGGAGAGCACTGGATATCCTGAATCTCTCGTTTGGACAAAAACCACCACCATCAGAAGAAGAGCAACAACTTGGAGCTGTTGGAGGAGTCTTAAGAAAATAACAAGATGGCTTTGCAATTCCTTAGTTGGAATTGTAATGGACTGAATGGGCCTTTGAAGAGAAGACAAGTATTTCATATTTTGAATAGAGAACAACTGGACTTGATATGTCTACAAGAAACTCACATAACTAGAGCCCACAGGAGATTACTCACAAATAAAAGGCTAGGACAAGAATTTATCTCATCAGACAAAGTTAAGAAGAGAGGAGTGGTAATATATGTGAAGGAGAAATGGGCTCCAAAAATGATATTCAAAGATGAACAAGGGAGATATCTGGCTGTGGAGATACAAGTACAAGGAGAAAAACTTCTAGTTGTTGGAATTTATGCACCAAATGAAGGCAAATCTGACTTCTTTAAGAGACTTCATGAAACTTTGACGGACTATCTGGATTACAATATGATAATCATGGGAGACATGAATGGCGTGGTCTCCACTAATATGGACAAGGCACAAAGACTAACAGTCACTAAAGAAGGGAGACTCCCTAAGACTTTTTTCGAAATGACAGAAAATATGGACCTGATAGACATTTGGAGAACAAGGAACCCTCTGGAGAGAGAGGGAACCTTTTTCTCCCAAGCAATGATGACCTGGACCAGAATTGACCAAATCTGGGTTACTAGTGGACTGGCTCCAAAGATTAAGAAAGTGGAAATCTGCCCAAAAACTTGCTCCGACCATAACGCCGTGAAGATGGAGATGAAACTCACAATAACTGGTCAATTTAGATGGAGAATGAATGACACCCTCTTTCGAGATAAGGAGATTCTCACGAAGGCCCAAAAGACCCTAAAAGACTATTTTGAAATAAATTTGAGGACCGACGTGGAGAAAAGAGTGATCTGGGACGCAAGTAAAGCTGTTATGAGAGGATTTTTGATTCAACAAAATTCAATAAAGAGGAAAAAACAAACTGAGAAAAAAGAGAAGATTTTGGAAATGATAAAGGAAGGAGAGAGGAAATTAAGAACAAAACCAAAGTCTCAGGACATTTTAAGAGAGATCAAGTTATATCAATCACAATATATGGAATTGATGAACCAAGAGATTGAATGGAAGATAAAGCAAATGAAGCAAAAGACTTTTGAATCAGCAAATAAATGTGGTAAACTTTTGGCATGGCAACTGAAGAAAAGGCAGAAATTAAATACAGTTACAAGCCTAGAGGTGGATGGAAAGAACATATCTAAACCCAATGAAATTAGAAATTGCTTTTTAAGTTATTTTAAAAAACTTTACACTCAAGGCCCGCAAAATGAAGAAGATATAGATAAATTCCTTGGAAGATATGGACTACGAAACATCTCTCATCAAAGTAAGATGGATTTGAACCAGAGAATCTCAGATCAAGAGATAGAGGCTGCCATTCAGAATATGCAATTGGGCAAATCTCCGGGACCAGATGGACTGACTTCCAGATACTACAAATCGCTGAAGGAATGGCTGACTCAACCACTAAGAGAAGTTTGTAATGAGATTCTTGAGGGAAAAAGGGCACCTGAATCGTGGAAAGAGGCATATATTTCACTCATACCAAAGTCAGAGACTGAAAAGACCCAACTTAAGAACTACCGCCCAATATCACTGCTTAATGTGGATTACAAAATTTTTGCAGACATTTTGGCAAAAAGATTTAAAAGAGTCTTGATGGAGAAGATTCATAGAGACCAAGCAGGCTTTCTCCCTAATAGACACCTAGCAGATAATGTAAGGAATGTAATAGACATTTTGGAAAAGCTAGAGGTGAATATAAACACTAAAGCAGTATTGATCTTTGTAGATGCGGAGAAAGCCTTTGATAATATTTCTTGGAGTTTTATGAGGAAGAATCTTCATGGGATGGGGGTAGGCCAGGGTTTTGAGAATGGTATGGCTGCAATATATTCTGAACAAAAAGCTAAACTGATTGTAAATAATGTTGTGACTGAGGAACTTAAGATAGAAAAGGGAACACGACAGGGGTGCCCAATTTCCCCATTACTTTTTATTTCAGTTCTGGAGGTGTTGCTGAACATGATAAGAAATGACCAGCAGGTCAAAGGTGTGCAGGTCGGAGCTAAACAGTATAAGTTAAGAGCGTATGCAGATGACCTAGTATTGACTTTGCAAGAGCCAAACACTAGTACGAAAAAGGTCCTAGAAATAATACAACAATTTGGCCAGGTAGCTGGATTTAAGTTGAATAAGCAAAAAACTAAAGTTTTAGGGAAAAATCTAACAGATATGGAAAAGGAGAAATTTCAAGAGGAAACAGGTTTGACTGTGGTCAAGAAGGTGAAATACCTAGGGGTTTATTTAACATCTAAGAATGCGAATTTATATAAGGACAACTATGAAAAATGTTGGTCAGAAATTAAAAAAGATCTAGAAATATGGTCAAATTTGAAACTGTCAATGTTAGGCCGAATTGCAGTAATTAAAATGAATGTATTGCCTAGAATGTTATTTTTGTTCCAGACCTTGCAGATTCTTGACAAGATGGAATGTTTTAAGAGGTGGCACAAAGATATCTCGAAATTTGTCTGGCAGGGCAAAAAGCCCCGAATTAAATTTAAAATATTGACTGACGCTAAAGAAAGAGGGGGTTTTGCCCTGCCGGACCTAAAATTGTATTATGAGGCAGCAGCTTTTTGCTGGCTGAAAGAATGGATGCTCCTCGAGAACACGGACATCTTGGATCTGGAAGGTTTCAATAATGCTTTCGGTTGGCATGCATATCTTTGGTATGATAAAGTTAACAGCGCCTTTAAAAATCACATTGTTAGAAAAGCATTATTCAATGTTTGGATAAGATATAAAGATCTATTGGAAAATAAAACCCCTAGATGGGTGTCACCAGTGGAGGCTAAAGCAGTGAAGAAACTCAATATGGAGGTCGGATGGCCGAAGTATTGGGAAATCTTAGAACAGGATGGAGATAAATTCAAATTACAAAGTCAGGAGAAATTGAAGCATAAAGTAGAAAATTGGTTTCAATATCGCCAAATAATGGAATTTTTTAAACAGGATAGGAAAATCGGTTTCCAGGTGGAAAAATCAAAACTAGAGACCGAACTGTTAGAACCCAATACTAAGAATCTATCTAGAATGTACAACTTGTTGTTGAAATGGAACACACAGGATGAAACAGTTAAATCGGCTATGATTAAGTGGGCTCAGGATGTCGGACATAACATTATGTCAGCTGACTGGGAATGGTTATGGAACACCGGTATTAAATTTACGGCATGTAATGCCTTAAAGGAAAACATTATGAAGATGGTTTACAGGTGGTACATGACCCCAGTCAAACTGGCAAAAATCTATCATTTGCCCGACAATAAATGTTGGAAGTGTAAAGAGACTGAAGGTACTTTCTATCACCTTTGGTGGACATGCCCGAAGATGGGAAATGATCTATAATGAAATGAAAAAGGTACTTAAATGTACCTTTTCTAAAAAACCAGAGGCCTTCCTCTTGGGCATTGTCGGCCAATTGGTGACAAAGAAAGATAGAACTTTCTTCATGTATGCCACAACAGCAGCAAGAATACTTATCGCAAAGTATTGGAAGACACAAGATTTACCCACTTTGGAAGAATGGCAGATGAAAGTGATGGACTATATGACACTGGCCGAGATGACAGGCAGAATCCGTGATCAACGAAAAGAGACGGTGGAAGAAGAATGGAGAAAATTTAAAAGTTATCTTAAGGACTACTATAAACTTAATGAATGCTAAAATGTTGTGGTTTCCAGAAGCAAAAGGGTACAGGGATACAAGGTTAGACTATAAAAGAGACTAAGATGACAGAGATTAGAAAGTAACAACTGGGAGTTGCTTGTTGAATTATGGACATTGGGATGCAGAGAGGGGGGGTATGGGGAAGTTCAAGAAAAGAGGTTTATGAAAATATGTTTGAAACTATACATGTATGTCTGTCACTTTTTGTGTTTGTTTGTTTTTCCTAAAAATGTTGTAAAACCAATAAAAATTTTATAAAAAAAAAAAAAAGAAAATGTGATTGAGTACTCTAATCATTCTGATTCACCCTAAATAAAGGTTTGAAAATTATATTCAATTGAATTCAAGAAATAAGAATGGGAAGGCTCACTTAAGCATCTTAGATAATTTCTCTAATTGCTCATAATTGCAGATGAAGGTAAAATTGCTCATTTATTAATCTGTTATGACAGTTTACTACTGAAGTCCTTGCAGTGAATTTCTTGAAAAATATTTATTCCCGAGTTGGTAGTGATATAACTGCCTTGCTCTAATCCACCATCTGGGATTTAAGGGAAGAGTTTACAAATCAGATGATCAGGTTTCTACAGGGCTGGATTTAGGCTTGATGAGGCCCTAAGCTACTGAAGGTAATGGGGCCCTTTATATGTCCAGCTGTCCTTTGTCAACAACAAATTGTAGCTATTTTTTGTGTTGAATATATGCTATATGCTAATTTATGAACCTAATTTCTGGATGCTGGTGGCACTGTGGTCTAAACCACTGAGCCTCTTGGGCTTGCGATCAGAAGGTCATCAATTTGAATCCCCGTCACGGGGCGAGCTCCCATTGCTCTGTCCCAGCTCCTGCCAACCTAGCAGTTCGAAAGCATGCCAGTGCAAGTAGATAAATAGGTGGTGGGAAGGTAAACAGTGTTTCCATGCACTCTGGCTTCCATCACTGTGTCCCGTTGTGCCAGAAGCAGTTTGGTCATGCTGGCCACATGACCCAGAAAGCTGTCTGTGGACAAACGCTGGCTCCCTTGGCCTCAAAGTGAGATGAGTGCCGCAACCCCATTGCTGCCTTTGACTGGACTTAACCATCCAGGGATCCTTTACCTTTTTACCTTTACCTTTATGGACCTAATAGGTATCTAAAGCCATTTGCACATAACAAAATATGTATTTTATCAAAGTAATTGTTAAGAAGAAGTATATTAATAGTGAAATACAATTAAGAAGTATATTAATAGTGAAATAATTATTAAGCTCTAACTTAAAATGATTTTTTATTCATAAAAAACTTAATAACGCAAACACTTTTTTCCTTTTCCCCCCAAGAGAGTGGGGCCCTAAGCTATAGCTTGTTTAGCTTATACATAAATCCAGCACTGGGTTTCTAACCAGGTTTGTGAATGACTTCAGCATGGAAGACTCCTACTACTTTCTTGTTGTTCTCTCTCCACTTTTGTGAGAAGGTGCTGCCATGTCCACACTTCACAAAGCATCGTCTGTAATGTAGCAATTTTAGTTGCATTGTCATCCACCATATTTCATCCATACCAGGGGGGAGAGCATGGTGGAGCATGCCTGTCCCATACATGCTTAGACATTCCTTTTTCTCCCTGCTTCCCATCCACTCACAGCTCCATCTTTCTAAGCATATGCACAATCATGGAGCACATTTTTAAATCCTTCATCCACAGGAGGCCTGTCTCTTTCTGCACGGCTGGGATCAGGAGTTCCTCAGGGATTTAAAACCAATGTACCCATATGCCCAACAAGGAAATAAAACCCTATCCCTGAAAGTGCTAAGACAACATGCTCCCCGTAAATAATATAAAACCAATACAAGCTGGGAACCAAAGTTTCCCTGTCATTTCTAATACTATTTCAGGTGTAAGTGGGAAGAAGAAGAAACTCTGCATGGAAACCATTTTCTGGGGAGCTGTACACAGAAATCAAGTTGGTCTTTGCCCAAGAAGAAGAAGGATGTTTGACTCCCTTTCATTGTTATGCAGGTTTTGTTTCCCTTATCTCTGATGAGTCTCCATTTGGCTGCAGCGTTTATGCAGTTAGTGTAATAACCACAGATTTCAGAATGATAAAGCTCATGCGCTTCTGTGTGACTGATGTCCACTGCCACCCCTTTTACCTTGACGGAGATTAGCATCCCTTTAGAATGCAAGTGGAAAGACAAGATTGCAAGAACCTGCTTGAGAGTGGAAAAAAGAAACTTCCCAGGGTCTGGCTTCTCTCTAGATTCTCCTACTTTGACAACATGGATATACTTTAACAGACATTTAAGTGAACATATGCACATGTTATACAGATCAGCTGCCTCTTTTTGTCCTCTTTTGTGTGATGCACTCTTTTTTTGTAATGTGTGAGTGGGCCCTCCCCCCTGCATTTCTGAAAGGGTTTTCACACCTTCTTCCACTGGCAGAGCAGCAGGACAATTAGCCATTTGACAGGGTGAGGTTGCAGCCTCAAGCAGCTGATTTGGGGTGTTACGAAAGGGCAGAAAATGGTTATATTATATTATGATTGTTTATTAAATTTTTACTGTTGGGGCGACGCACTTGTGGGATTTTCTGCCTCATGTCCAGCACTAATAAGAATAAGGATAAGAATAATTTTATTATGTGTACCCTGCCCACCTGACTGGGCTGTCCCAGCCACTCTGGGAGGGCTCCTGCATATACAAAAACATCATAAAACATTAAAAGCTGCCTTCAAATGTCTTCTAAAGGTTGCATAGTTACTTATCTCCTTGACATCTGATGGGAGGGCATTCCACAGGGTGGGTGCCACTACCAAGAAGGCCCTCTGCCTGGTTCACTGTAACCTCACTTCTCACCGTAAGGGAACCACTAGAAGGCCCTTGGAGCTGGACCTCCATGTCTGGGCTGAATGACAGTCACTTGGCTGGCCTTGAACACTACAGTGGTACCTCAGTTTCTGAACTTAATCTGTTCCAGAAGTCCATTCTTAAACCGAAACTGTTCTTAAACCAAGGTGTGTTTTTCCTAATGAGGCCTCCTGCTGCCGGTGCCCTTCCACCATTCGGATTCTGTTCTTAGACTGAGGTAAAGTTAGCAAACAAGGACACGACTTCTGGTTTTGCAGAGTTCGTAAACCGAATCGTTCATAAACAGGGCTGTTCTTAAACCGAGGGACCACTGCATGCACTTTTCTTAAACTGAGGTATAGGGGAAGGGAAGTTCCACCTGCAGTAAAATGTCTTGGGTCAGTCCTTACAATTAGGAATGCTGAGGATTTATTTATTTATTCGGTGGGGGGTGGGGGGTGGAGCAACTTTGTGTAGGTTCCAAAGCAGTGGTTAATTTCCAAAGAAACATCAAACCTGCCTGCCAGGCATGACTCTGGTCTGGAACGTTATGTTATGTATACTTGTTTATTTGTGCATTGGAATGGGAAAAAACCTCTGTATGTGTATTGCTAAAGATTTAACATTGGAAAATTCCATTGACACTAAGCTGGACCAGCAGAGTACCTAAGAGGTTTATAATTAACCAAGAATGTATCTCTGCTGCTCTCTTGTGACATATTTAGCTTATATTATGTGGGATATTCAGTTGCGAATCTTTGTTTTGTGTGAGTTGGTCTTTGTTTTCTCTCTGAGGCACTGGAGAAGAAAGGATGTGCAAATGATTCTCTCCAGGAACACAGCCTCAGGCTTCTAATGGAGGCTGTGAGAGAGACAGAGCTTTGATTTCACTTCCAGATAAAGCTATCTTCTATTTCTAAGATGCAGTACCTGTGCTTGGATAGGCACATAATATTATGCAACTATTTGCATGTAACACTGTTGTTTTAAGTGTCTGTTTTGAAACAAGTTCTGTTGGTAAAGCTTTTGAATCATATTTTTGGACTGGACAGCTTTTATTCATACTATTGCTTCCAATAACAGAAATATGGAAGCCATTTCTCCTCAGTCTAGATAAGAGAGCACAGCTATGTTAGGCAGTAGAGAGGGAAAGCCACTCCGCACATGATAAAAGCACTCTGAGCCTTAGAGACATGGAGTATTCTTATGAGGTTAAGCTTAACAAAGGCAGGCTTAGTCAAATTAAATCCTCTTCCCACTAGAGCAAAGGGATTTAAATTAGTTTCTTTTTTGGGTGATGTATTTCCTCTTTTTGGACCTAATGTTTACTCGGAAGGAAGCTCCATTATGGTCAATGGAGCTTACTTCCAGGGAAATGTAGATAAAATTTCAACCACAGAAGAACATATTGTTACATGCCACCCCAACTTCCACAATTCCATGGGTCCCAGCCCTGGAAATTAGGCACAGCAAAGACTGTGGTGCCCTTAGGATATATAGTTTATTTACTCATACAGTGAAACCTTGGTTCCCGTACAGTTTA
Source organism: Podarcis bocagei (assembly GCF_964188305.1). NCBI lineage: Eukaryota > Metazoa > Chordata > Lepidosauria > Squamata > Lacertidae > Podarcis > Podarcis bocagei. The sequence continues at coordinate 23,554,287 of NC_138135.1, forward strand.
GTTGAGGAACAAATCAGCTCCCGAATGCCGCAAACCCAAAAGTAAGTGTTCTGTTTTGCAAACATCTTTCGGAAGCTGAACATCCGTTTCGGCTGTTGGCATTGTTTCCAGGGCCAAATAGCCAATCAGAAGCCACGGCTTAGTTTTCGAAAGTTTTGGAAGTCAAATGGACTTCCAGAACGGATTGAGTTTGAGAACCAAGGTAACACTGTATATACAACCTGAGCCTACTGTGGAGGGACTCACAACATTCGCACCCTAAAAAGGTCTTGTTCCTCTTAAAGCCGCAGTATTGGATCCAATCAGAAATCCAACATGCTTCTCTGACGCTCTGCAGCTGGCAGCATTTTGAACACTGCCCTGTTTTCCCCCAGCTCACATCACAGGAAACCTCAAAAATTTTACTCCAGAGGTTTTTGTCTTTCTAACTAATTCTGAGTTGAGAGAGGGCCCCTTCCCATTTGCCCTCTGGCTCATAGACGGTTCCTTTGTCCCAGCTAAGGACCCATCTTAACAGCCATCCCCGGGCTGGCTCCTGGCTTGTCTTTTTAACATGCTCAATTCAATATCTTGCGCCCAGGAATTAGAAGAGTCCCACCATAAACCTAAAACAATATTGAAATGTTCCAGAGTCAAATGCTCTTCCTATTTTCATCACCCACTTCCTGTATATCTGACCATTGGGAATTAACATTTAGAGGAGGTTAATGGATACTGGCAGATTTCATCTGGCTTCTGCTGGTGCTATTATTATGAGACGGATTTTATTATGGCTGTGTTTCATTTCACGGCAAAGTTTCTTTTTAATGCATTTGTTCTATATTGCTGTACTCCCGGGCACCTTGAGCGACCTTACAGTTTTATAAAGCTAAAAATAAGTAAGTAAAACAAACTCCATCTGTAAGTCTGTTTTCCAGAACTAGGGATGCAAATTCAACATAGGGAAGCAATCTTTCAAACTCCACCAGCAAGATAAATGGTCTAAATCAGTGTTTCCCAACCGGTGTTCCGCGGCACACGAGTGTGCCGTGAGACACCGGCTGGTGTGCCGCGAGATGCCTGGAGGGAGGCGGGCGAGTCGGGCGGCGAGAGGCGGGGCGGCGGCGGCGAGGAGAGGCCGCGCCTCCTGCTGCTGCCTGGCGCTCCTCCTCGCAGCCGGCAGCGCTGCCTGGGCGCCTCCGCGCGACTCTGCCTCGCTGGGTTTGGTCTCCCAGCAGAGACGGGTCACACGCGCACCTCCCTCCCTCCCTCAGCCTGCGCGGAGGGAGAGCCAGAGAGAGGCATCGCTCCTGCGCGGCGGGAGAGGGAGCAGCCGGAGCGATGCCCCAAACGAGCTGAATTCCGAGCGAGGGACTGAGGGGGGAGGGGAAAAAAACTTTCACTTTCGTGCGTCCCTCCCGGCGTGACGCTGCGCGCTGACGTCACGGGGCGGGGCTTTAATGGTGGTGTGCCGCGAGATTTTTTTTCAGTAAACAGGTGTGCCGTTGCCCAAAAAAGTTTGGGAAACACTGGTCTAAATCAGCAAATAATCTGCTCTTGTCTCCTTGTCTAGGACATTAGTCAACTCTGAGATGAAATGTGGCAAGACATGACAAAAGTCCTACTTGGACGATATTCCCTCATCTGAATAACATGACCTTCTTCCCCTTACATGGGTGTCAGGGGGCAAATCCAATGGGGTTGGTGGCGCGGGCCCACTGGATGGTGCTCCCCTCTTCCCCTCTTTTGATTGGCTGCATAGGGGAAAGAGTGGAGCCCCATCTACTGGCCCCACCCTTACATCCCCATTGGCTCTTTCCCCTGTCATCCATACAAGACAGGAAGGTCTAACAAGGGAATCCTGACCTTTGGCTGCTGGTTCCCCCTGTGATGCAGAACCTGTGCAACCTCCTACTTCAGGTGCCCTCAAGATGTTACTGGACTGCAATTCCCATCAGCCCCAGCCAGTCTGGCCAATAGCCATTGTGTTCCAACAATATTTGGAGGGCACCACGCTGACTACCCCTGCTCTACTATCCTCTCTGGGTGGTTCTTTCTCTTCCCTTCTTTCTCACTGTAGGCTCCAGTCTCTTTTATTTCTGGATCTGTTACATCTCCTCCAATCTCCCTCCCAATCTCCCTAGACCAAACTCTCTCTCCCCCCCTTCAATATATTTTTATTATTTTCCTCCTTAAACAACATTTTCAACATTGCAACATTACAATATCAAACACAAAACCTCTCTGCTCTGCCGAGCATGTGACTTCCCTCCTTCCCTTCAGCAGGTTTTCCATTTCTAATCCAATCACACAATTTACATCTTTAACCTATTGTCCACATTGTAGGATTTATTTCAATCCTGCTAGTGTCACGTTTTTAGTTATTCAAATATGCAATAAATTTACTCCAGTCCCTTTGGAATTCCTGATCATTTTGGTCTCGAATCCTGCAAGTCAGTCTGGCCAGTTCTGCAAAGTCCATCATCTTCGCCTGCCACTCAGCAATGGTAGGTACCTCCTGTAACTTCCACTTTTGAGCCAATAAAGTTCTCACTGCAACTGTGGCGTACACAAATAATCTTTGATCTATCTTTGTAATTTCCTCTCCCATCAAACCTAGCAAAAATGCTTCCAGTTTTGCTGGGCAGGTGTATCTAAACATCTTCTTTAATTCATTATAGATCAATTCCCATAATGATTTTACTTTGTCACAGGTCCACCACATATGATAAAAGTTACTGTCTGATTCTTTACATTACCAGCATGTTTTATCTCTCATACTATACATTTTAGCTAACTTTACTGGTGTCAAATACCACCTGTACATCATCTTCATTACATTTTCTTTTAATGCCATACCTGCTGTAAATTGTAAATTTTCATTCCACAATCTTATCCCTGAATCAAACTCACTGTTATACCCAAAATCTAGTGCCCATTTTATCATAACTTCTTCTACTTCCTCATCTTTAGTAAACCATTCTAACAACAAATTGTACATCTTGTATAATAATTTACTTCAGCCTTCCAACAATTTGGAATCTTGATTTTTTATTTTCAAAACCAACCTTCCTCTTATCTACATTAAATATATCATTCACTTGATGATATTGCAACCAACCTGTAAATAAACCTTCAATTTGATCATATGGCTTAAGTTTTCAACCTTGCTTGGTTTCCATCAAAATCTCTTCATATGTAGCCCACCTTCCCTCCATATTTAATTTTTTAACCGTCAGTACGTCAATGGGTGAAATCCGCCATGGTGTTTTCTTTTCCAATAAATTTTGATTTCTTTCTCATACTTCATATGGGAAACTCTTTAGGCCCCTGCAATAGCTCCTTAGGAGGGGAAGGGCTATTTCCTAGGCATCCCACAGAGCTGCCCAAGGTTGCAGGAGGCATCAACAGTAGATCCTGGATGGGTACTGAGACCCAGCAGCAGACCAAGGATGCTGATACAAGGCCTTACACACCCTGCTGGCAAAATGTCATCTTCTGAAACAATAATTTCATCGCTGGATATGCATCACTCAAGCATCCACCTGAGTTAATCAGCAACACAGGGCACTTCAGATGGGAGCGTAATTTGCAAGCAGGTCACTGTGATATCTCAAGGGATCAAACTCAAGGGGTAACTGTGCCCCTGAAGGACCAGGTGCGCAGCCTGGGAGTCATTTTGGACTCACAGCTGTCTATGGAGGCACAGGTCAATTCTGTATCCAGGGCAGCTGTTTACCAGCTCCATCTGGTATGCAGGCTGAGACCCTACCTGCCTGTGGACTGTCTCACCAGAGTGGTGCATGCTCTACTTAATCTCCCGCTTGGACTACTCCAATGCGTTCTACATGGGGCTACCTTTGAAGGTGTCCTGGAAACTACAACTAATCCAGAATGCGGCAGTTGGACTGGTGAATGGGGGGGTGGGCGCTGAAACCACAAAATACCAGTCTTGAAAGACCTACATTGGCTCCCAGTATGTTTCCGAGCACAGTTTAAAGTGTTGGTGCTGACCTTTAAAGCTCTAAACAGCCTCTGCCCAGTATACCTGAAGGAGCATCTCCACCCCCATCGTTCTGCCCAGACGCTGAGGTCCAGTGCCGAGGGCCTTCTGGTGGTTCCCTCACTGCGAGAAGCAAAGCTACAGGGAACCAGGCAGAGGGCCTTCTTGGTAGTGGCGCCCGCCCTGTGAAATGGCCTCCCATCAGATGTCAAAGACATAAACAACTACCTGACATTTAGAAGACATCTGAAGGGAAGTTTTTAATGTATATTTTTGATGTATTTTTAATCCTTGTTGGAAGCCGCCCAGAGTGGGCGGGGTACAAATAATAAATTATATATTATATTATATTATATTATATTATATTATATTATATTATATTATATTATATATTATATATATTATATTATATATTATATATTATATATTATATATTATATATTATATTATATTATATTATATTATATTATATTATATTATATTATATTATATTATATTATATTATATTATATTAGAGATGGAAGAAGAAGATGATGATTTTGGATTTGATATCCTGCTTTATCACTACCCGAAGGAGTCTCAAAGCGGCTAACATTCTCCTTTCCCTTCCTCACCCACAACTAACACTCTGTGAGGTGAGTGGGGCTGAGAGACTTCAAAGAAGTGTGACTAGCCCAAGGCCACCCAGCAGCTGCATGTGGAGGAGCGGAGAGGCGAACCCGGTTCACCAGATTATGAGTCCACCACTCTTAACCACTACACCACACTGGCAAGTGCCCTGTGAGGAAAGGTTGAAGTGTTTGGGACTTTTTAGTTTAGAGAAAAGGTGAGTAGACATGAGGTGATAGACACGTGTAAAATGATGGTGCGTGGCACAGAGAAAGCAGATACAGAAAAGTTTTTCTCCCTCTCTCGTAACACTAGAACTTGTAGACATCCAATGATGGTGACCCTTGGAAGATTCAGGACAGAGAAAAGAAAACACTTCTTGATGCATCACATAGTAAAACTATGGAACTCCCTCACCCAGGAGGCAATGAAGGCCACCAACTTGGATGGCTTTAAAGAAGAATGGGCAAATTGGACAAATTCAAGGAGTGGCCAAAAATGGCCAAAGGGTGGCTTGCAAAAATAAGGTAATATAAAAACATAACACATAATCAACAGAAACATTAAAATAATTTGCATGAGTTGCATTGTTAATGACAGGATTGTTTGCAACTGGCTTTTTTTAATTGATGAGAATTTCTCTGAAAAGTGCAAATCTGGGAGATGCGTTGTTGTTTTGGATGTGTGGACGCTGCAAAAAGCTTGCATTCATGAGGACCATTGGTCTCCCCCCCCCTCCAAATAAAATACTCATCTCATTCCCCCTTCCACTTCTGCGTACAGCCTTTATGATAAAGAGCCAGGGCTTTTAAGGCCTTCGAAGACCCAGAGCCGAAATGAAAAATCACTTCATATCTCGGAAGAGAGACAGAGAGAAAGTTCAACTTCTTCTCCAGGCCCTTATTCATCATTTGGCTGAAATATTTAAAATAAATATGAACTCAGAGAGAGAGAGAGAATGTTTCCAGAGCAGAAGGGCATTCGGCTGTCTGGGGGAAATGAAGGGCAATCTTGGAAGATTAGGAGAATGCCAATGATGAAAACAGAAGACAGAAACAGAGAAGAGGAATGGCTGCGGATCTTAAAACTTGCTGACAAATTATCCTGCATCAATGCCATTTCTCTTTTCCCCGAGAGTTACGAGAGTTACATTCCTGAAAGCCTGTTAGAAGACATTATTCCTATCAAGCAAAGGATACTGTGCAACCATGCTAATGAAGAGGAAAGAAAGAAAAAAGAAGGAGCGAGCTCAGAATTCAAGGAATTTCATTCCAGCCCAACTGAGAAGTGCGCACCAGGCCAGAATCAAAGGTGTCTTTCTTTCAAATCAGGAGTGGATATCGTTGAAGGAATGTTAATCAGCTTGCGGCTTACAGGAGAAACAGAGGCCTTGAACACTCTCAGGGGAGCGAAAGGCTTTTTTTGGCATTCACCACTGGTAAAGCCATGTGGTAGAAGGGGGGTGAGTCTGTGACATAGTTGTAAAGTGGGAGATGGAGAAAGGAAGGGGTGTTTTAAGGCAGATGACTTAAAAGTGGGAGACGGGTGCTGAAGTCTTCTCCTCCCAATTGTGCAGTCCCTTCACAGGATGATTTTCTCCAGTGCTATTTTTCTAGAAATAGAGATGCCAGAACTCACCATGAACACCTCCCTTGTTCTCTTATAACGGCAATGGCGGCCCTCTGAGAGGTGCCAAAACTGAGTTCTGGTGAATTCTGGCTGAAAAACCCCCATGATTTTCTCCCAGCTGGACTCTGAAACAGTGAGAAAGCTCTGTCAGGAGAAAGGCCGCTGGAAGGAAGTACATAAGAACCCTGCTGTGTTCAGGCCAAAGGCCTATCTAGTCCAGCATCGTGTTCTCATGGTGCCAAGGAATTTGCCAAAGGAAGACCACAAGCAGGACCTGAGGGCCACAGCACTCTCCTTGTTTGTGATAACCAACATCCGGTATCTGGAGGCAAACGTGTCTTGTGAAGAAATGTCTGAAGTATTTTTAAAATGTTTCGGGGAGGAGAAAGACCTAAGGGAAGGAAGACCACAAAACAGTCCAATGAGGACTGAACAGAATGCTGTCTGACTGCTGAAGGGAAAAACCAGAAAACCAGCAAAGGCTTGGGGTGGTGGGGGGGACAGATAAGAGTGGAATATCCTGGAAGAGCATGTGGCTTCTTTCTCTACCCTTCTCAAAGGAAGTTGTCAGGGACTGAACCTGGCACAGGAAGTTGTCAGGGACTGAACCTGGCACGCTTTGCTAGGTAAGGGCTAGGTAAGGGCCACTGGCCTAGAACAGATCTGTGAGAAAAGACCAAAGGTCCATCTAACCAAGCATTTGGTCTCCAAGAGTGGTCAACCAAATGTTTGTTGGAAGCTGAATGTGATGGCCTGGGACTTCAGTTCGGACTTGGAACCAGAGGAGTCTCAGTCTGCACCAGATCCTTTGTCTCAGGTATCATCTGAACCAAGTATTGGGCCTGGTCCTGAAGAGTTCCAGTCTGCACAGGTTCCACTGCTGGGCTGAGTCAGGGGCCTGAGCCTGCCCTGGCTCCAGATGTGGGGATTTCCTTGTTGCTTCAGCTGGGCCATCACTTACAGCTGCTCCACTACCGGTTGGGTCAGGGGAGGCTGAGGTGGCCCCTGGGTCTAGTAACCCACCGACGTCTCCTGAGCTGCAGAGACTAAGGTCTGAGAGAAGGAGAGACCTGAATACTCGCAAGAGGAGTGCTTGCCTTTGGGTGAAAAAGGGAGGTGAGTTGTTGGGGATAAGGACCTCGACAAAGATAAAAGGCTGTCGGACCCCGCCCCAGGTTGCGGGAGCAACATTGCTGTATGCTAGATCCTGCCTGAGATCCTGTACCTGTCCTTGCCTGGTTTCCTGCCTCATGTCCTGCCCTGGCCCTGTCGGACTGACTCCTAGTGGAACCTTCGGATTCTAGACTGGTCCTGGACCACGTTTCACGGGTTACCCCTGGGCCCAGCACACTGAAGAGCAGAGCATGGAGGCATGGAGCTGTCTCTGCAGTCGTTTGTTCCTGGTATCTGAGGTATCTCCTTTGAACTCCATTTAAAGCTATCATGTGCCGTTGACACAGGGGAATGGTGGGAGGCACTAGCTGGGGGAACCCCCAAGGGAAGAAGGCTCAGAGCCCAGGGATTGGCGATGGGATGACATTGAGTGTTCAGAGGGTAAGAGAGGGCAGACTGGGAGGAGGAGGTGTCAGAAGCTAAAGCGGTAACAGGGTTACTAAGAAGGAGGAGGCTGTGGCAGGGGACAGTCCAGAATCAGAGGCCAAAGCGGAGGCTGGAGAGGAGGGAGGCCAAGAGGCAGAAATTAGTCAGGCTGGAGAAGAAGCCAGGGTGAGGAGCAGGAGAGGTATGAAGAGGGAGGAACAGAGTCAGGTGCATCGGCATAGTCTCAGGTTGTTTGGGAAGGAGCTTGGGGTGGAGGAGATTTAGGCAGCTGTGGGAAGGTGGGCACCTTCAACCTCCACAACTGCCTCCTAGGGACAACACCTACTGAGAAGAGTTGCTGTGCTCATTAGGCCTGGCACTACTGAGCAGATCCTGTTTCTTCTAATAAAGAGTTGATTTTCCTTACTCCGCGTAATTTATTCCTGACACCCACTTCTGGCATTATGATTAAGAGCCAGTTATAGACTTAGCTTGCTCGAATTTGTCTAATCCAGGGGCTGGGGAACCTGTACCCCTTCAGATGTCATTGGATGCCAACTCCCATCAGCCTCAACCAGCATGGCAAATGGTTAGGGACATCTGGAATCCCACAGGTTCCCCACTTCTGGTCCACAATATGCTGGTGACGGTTACAGCAGAGATTCCTCCCACTCTTTCCCCCCTCCTGCCAGGCCACCAGCACCCCACGTAAGGCTGAGCGATTGTTGCTGTGTCTTTCAAATTGCAATTGAATGGAAACAATTGTTTTGCGACTTGCCGCGTCCCTGTTTTGCAAAACAGGCCATTTGAGAGAAGCCCACACTGAGAAGACACAACGCTGCTATTATTTGCTTTATTTTCCTATCTCCAACAAAAGCTGCCGCGTTGCCCTGACACTTAACCCCGGCTAAGAAGAAAAGGCTCGATCAGGATGTGTCAGGGATCATTAAAAATAATTTGATTCCAGCCCCCGTTGCTTTTCCTTCTGCCTTAAAAATGAGTGACAGCCTGACTGACAGCCGCGGCGGAGGAAGAGCAGAACTCGGGAGTGCCACCGCTCGCTGCTCGCTCCGAAATTAATTGAAGAGGAAAGCACCACTCCGAAAGAGGATGGAGCTAGTGGAGGAGAAGCAGTACTGGGGTTACGGTTCCTTGGCTCCCTCCGTTGGCTTCCAATTAGAAAGCCCCACCACCGACGTTGCAGGTCAGCTGTGAAAAACGAAGGGGTCCAGTCGTCATTGTGACCCCAATGCCTCTTGCCCAAAAATGCAGCTTGACGACTGGCTGAAGGCTGGAGATTCAGAAAGCGTTACAAGAATTAGTCAAAGCAAGGCCAGGCGGCAACCAAAGGCCACACTTTTAAAATTTATTTAGTCTTTTGCATAAGAGACTCGGGACATTTCCCAGTGGCATTTTTAGGACAAGGCGCCTTTTTGTTTTCAAGGCAATCAGGAGAAACAATTTGCTCGCGTCCTTCAGATAGCATACAGCGTGGGAAGCTGCCTTATTATACCAGCTGGGGCGATGCCTAGATACATGCCACACATTTCAAGCGTGTTGCTTCCCTCCTCCCTCCCCGAAAGCTCCCAGAAACTGTACTTTACACCCCTCAGAACTACAGTTCCCAGAACCCCAGAGAAGCTACCATACCCAGGAGTCTTTGGGGTGGGAGCAATGTATTTTAAAGGTATGGTACAGAATATATCTGTCCATTTAAGTCCTGAGCTCTTTTGACTCCTATGGGATACCAAGTGTGGGGCAGGTTAAAACCTGGCTCCGTCAAAAGGGGGCTTGGAGGTCCTAATGATCAGTTGATTGGTAGTGCCGCCTGACTGTCAGGTCTTGCTGAGTCCCTTCCAAAGAGACTTTGCACAGGATTTTGCAGGTACCAGCGTTCAGCTGATTGGGGGTGCCTGCAAAGTGCTTTGACTCAGTCAGACCCTACAATCAGCTGCATGCCGTGGGTTGCCAAGTCTCTTTCAAAGTGCACTGCAAGGTTGCAGCCTGAACAGCAGCTTCTCAACAAGACTCTCTCCCAGCTCAAACCTGCATGCAATCGAGAAACTCTTACTGCTCAACTACAGCCCTTCCTCTTCATTCCTATTTGTAAATCGTTTGACTCGATCAGCCTTCTGGTTATGTACTTAGAACGAAGAAGTTCTACGGAATGACATCTGAGCCAAAACTGTTTCTTGGGGACATTTCAAATCTGAAGAGAAGGCAGACCTTAAAAATAAAAAGCACTAAGGAGCTTTTTCAATCCCATGTCCTTTTTTTGTGTTTCCCTGAGGATGTAATGGTTGGCCTCAAAGTCTAATGAGGTCAAAAGCAAATCACTCTCTCTCTCATTTTCATTACTTTGCTCACTAGCAGAAAACCAACGCAGCAGGCAGACCTAATGCAAGACACAGCACATCCCTAGGCAAAGCCTCCACCACTCCTTGCCTGCGTGGCTGAGCTGGATGTTGGCCCATGGCAGGTCACATGGGCTGCAAGTCTATCTGAAGCAAAAGCTCAGTTTTCCTTTGGACATTCTCCTCAGCCCACAGGCTTGACTGAAAACAGAGGGAACCTCACAGAGCCATGAAAGCTGAGAGTTGCTTCTGGAGTTCCAGTGGGATGGGGGTGGGGGGAGTGGAACTGTGAAGGGCATGGCTCAGGAATCAGAATAATAAAATTGTAAAGTTTGAAGGGACCCTGAGCGTCATCTAGCTCAACCCCCAGCAATCCAGGAATCTTAACCAAAACATCCATGACAGATGACCATCCAACTTCTGCTTAAAAACCTACCAGGAAGGAGGGTCCACCACTTCTTGTGGGAGTGTGTTCCACTGTCAAGCAGCTCTTACTGTCAGAAAGTTATTCTTGATGTTTCGGGCCCTACCCTCCGGAGCAGGAGAAAAATTTTTCACTGTACCTTCCATGTGACAGTCCTTTAGGCATTTGAAGATGGCTATTGTATCTCCTCTCAGTCTCCTCTCATGCAGACTAAGTTCAGTAGTTTAGTTTAGCTGGAGAAGCCTCCTTTCTTGTAACTGGAAGAGAAACCTTTGATTTCAGTTCTGTCTGAAGTAATTTAATATTACTAAGAAGCCGAAGCTGTGCTTGGACTAGCAAATGGTTTTATGCAACTATTTGTATGTAGCATTATTTATCTTTGTGTCTGTTTGAAGAAAGTTCTGTTAGGGACTGAAATTCTGTACCTCTTCATACAACAAATGCATTTTTTTTGGGGGGGGGGGAGTTGTAGCATAAAGAGGAATGATATATGAATGGCCCAGTACCAACCCACCACTAATGCACTATTAATACATCAATGATATGTTGCAAAATATCCCTGCAAAAAACCGCCCAAAACATACCAGGGTTTTTTATGGGGGGGGGGGGGCTTTGAGAAATACAGCAAAGAAGCAGTCACCTTCCTGGCCATGGAACAATTTACAAGTCTGCTGTTATTCCTCAGGTATGTTTTTTTCATGAGTTATGTCAATGGCTGAAGAATAAATCTACTTTTTAACAAAAGCTCAGGGGCATTTTGATTGAGTCATGCACTATTTTTTTAAAAAAGGTGAATCCAAGTTCATGTGCACTGGAGTTTTAAAATTATATGCTTAAAATGAAAACAACACATATTCTCAACAACATTTATTCCATAAACAAAGCAGGCACACTTGCACTTCCATTACCAGCAGCATCATGGCATATCTCTTACAGCTTCAGGATAAAAGTGATATATTAGCCTAGCACAGCTTTGGGAATAGGAAGCTGACTTATACTGAATCACACTATTGGTCCATCTGTCTGTACCCGGTTGGGGGGGGGACTAACCAGTGGTTCATTTGGTGTCTGAAGAGGTTCTTTTGTGAGCCTTCAAGACTCCCTCCCCCAAATGTGCCACTTTGAAAATATACCCTGCTGTAATAACATGATTTTGAAATGTTTTTGTGCCCTCCCAATTTCCTATTTTAATTTTCTAAAATACTAACTGCTATGATGCTCTGGATGACAAAATCATAGAATCATAGAATCATAGAGTTGGAAGAGACCACAAGGGCCATCGAGTCCAACCCCCTGCCAAGCAGGAAACACCATCAGAGCACTCCTGACATATGGTTGTCAAGCCTCTGCTTAAAGACCTCCAAAGTAGGAGACTCCACCACACTCCTTGGCAGCAAATTCCACTGTCGAACAGCTCTTACTGTCAGGAAGTTCTTCCTAATGTTTAGGTGGAATCTTCTTTCTTGTAGTTTGGATCCATTGCTCCGTGTCCGCTTCTCTGGAGCAGCAGAAAACAACCTTTCTCCCTCCTCTATGTGACATCCTTTTATATATTTGAACATGGCTATCATATCACCCCTTAACCTCCTCTTCTCCAGGCTAAACATGCCCAGCTCCCTTAGCCGTTCCTCATAAGGCATCGTTTCCAGGCCTTTGACCATTTTGGTTGCCCTCCTCTGGACACGTTCCAGTTTGTCAGTGTCCTTCTTGAACTGTGGTGCCCAGAACTGGACACAGTACTCCAGGTGAGGTCTGACCAGAGCAGAATATAGTGGCACTATTACTTCCCTTGATCTAGATGCTATACTTCTATTGATGCAGCCCAGAATTGCATTGGCTTTTTTAGCTGCCGCATCACACTGTTGGCTCATGTCAAGTTTGTGGTCAACCAAGACTCCTAGATCCTTTTCACATGTACTGCTCTCAAGCCAGGTGTCACCCATCTTGTATTTGTGCCTCTCATTTTTTTTGCCCAAGTGCAATACTTTACATTTCTCCCTGTTAAAGTTCATCTTGTTTGTTTTGGCCCAGTTCTCTAATCTGTCAAGATCGTTTTGAAGTATGATCCTGTCCTCTGGGGTGTTAGCCACCCCTCCCAGTTTGGTGTCATCAGCAAATTTGATCAGGATGCCCTTGAGTCCATCATCCAAGTCGTTGATAAAGATGTTGAATAAGACCGGGCCCAAGACAGAACCCTGTGGCACCCCACTAGTCACTCTTCTCCAGGATGAAGAGGAACCATTGATGAGCACCCTTTGGGTTCGGTCAGTCAGCCAGTTACAAATCCACTGAGTGGTAGCATAGTCAAGACCGCATTTTACCAGCTTCTTTACAAGAATATCATGGGGCACCTTGTCAAATGCCTTGCTGAAATCAAGGTAGGCTACATCCACTGCGTTCCCTTCATCTACCAGGCTTGTAATTCTGTCAAAAAATGAGATCAGGTTAGTCGGACATGACTTATTTTTCAGAAATCCATGCTGACTATTGGTGATCACAGCATTCCTTTCTAGGTGCTCACAGACTGTTTGCTTAATGATCTGCTCCAGAATCTTCCCTGGTATTGATGTCAGACTGACTGGGCGGTAATTATTTGGGTCCTCTCTTTTCCCCTTTTTGAAAATAGGGACAACATTTGCCCTCCTCCAGTCTGCCGGGACTTCGCCTGTTCTCCAGGAATTCTCAAAGATGACTGCCAGTGGTTCTGAGATCACATCTGCCAGTTCTTTTAATACTCTTGGATGCAGTTCATCTGGCCCTGGAGACTTGAATACATCTAAACTAGCCAAGTATTCTTGTAGTATCTCCTTAGTTATTCTGGGCTGTGTTTGCTTTGCTGAATCATTTGCTCCAAATTCTTTAGGTCGGGCATTGTTTTCTTTATCGGAGAAGACTGAGGCAAAGAAGGCATTGAGGAGTTCAGCCCTTTCTGTGTCCCCTGTTTGCATTTCACCATCTTCTCCTCTGAGTGACCCCACTGTTTCTTTGCTCTTCCTTTTGCTACGAACATACCCATAAAAGCCTTTTTTGTTGCTTTTAACCTCTCTAGCAAGCCTGAGTTCATTCTGTGCTTTAGCTTTTCTGACTTTGTGTCTACACGTGCTGGCTATTTGTTTGAATTCCTCTTTGGTGGTTTCCGCCCTTTTCCATTTTTTGTACACATCCTTTTTTAATCCTAACTCAGTTAAAAGTTCTTTAGATAGCCACCCTGGCTTCTTTAGGCACCTTCCATGTTTCCGTCTCATTGGTATTGCCTGACGTTGTGCTTTTACTATCTCCCTCTTAACAAACTCCCAGCCATCATGAACTCCCTTTCCTTTTAGTATTACTGTCCATGGGATCTCACCCAGCACTTCCCTAAGTTTTATGAAGTCGGCTTTCTTAAAGTCAAGAAATTGAGTCCTAGTATGCTTGGCTGCTCCTTTCCGCTGTATAGTAAACTTCAGAAGAGCATGATTACCTGCGCCTAATGATCCTTCCACTTCTACCCCACTAACCAGGTCATCAACATTGGTTAGGACCAGATCTAAAATGGCTGTTCCTCTTGTTGCTTCTCCCACTTTCTGGACAATTAAGTTGTCTGCAAGGCCAGTGAGGAATCTGTTTGACCTTATGCTCTTGGCTGAGTTTGACATCCAACAAATATCTGGGTAATTGAAGTCCCCCATTACTACTATCTCCCTTCCTTTTGCATGCTTGGCCATCTGTTCCAGGAAGGCATCATCTATGTCCTCCGTTTGGCTTGGGGATCTATAGTAAACTCCCACAATGAGGTCTCTGTTATTCTTCTCTCCCTTAATTTTGACCCAAATGCTCTCACTTTGGCTTTGAGGTTCTAAATCTTGGATCTCTTCACAGGTATACACATCCCTGACATATAATGCCACTCCTCCTCCTCTCTTGTCTGGTCTGTTTCTCTGAAATAGATTGTATCCCTCCATTATTACATTCCAATTGTGGGACTTATCCCACCAGGTTTCAGTGATGCCTATTATGTCATATTTAGTTTGCTGTACCAAGAGCTCGAGCTCATCTTGTTTATTTCCCATGCTTTGCGCATTAGTGTACAGACATTGAAGTCCATTAATCATTCCCCCATGTCTCTTATTTAAGGATTTTTTTCCTCCCACCACAAGGCTTGCGTGCTGTTTGCTCCATTTGGTCTATGACATTTGGATGATCACCTTCATCAATTGATAGACTCCTACCTTCAGGAGCACTGTCTCCCTCCCCCACATTAGTCAGTTTAAAGCCCTCCTGATGAGGTTTCTGAGATTTTTGGCAAAAACATTCCTCCCAACTGTTGTGAGGTGCAGCCCACCGCTTGCCAGAAATCCATCTTCAAGAAACTGTTTTAGTGAATCCTAAAGTCCCCATGTCCCCACGCTGCAATTTAAGGGGTCGTAGCCATGCCTCCAGGCAAACCCAATTGGCCAGCTGGGGGGGGGGCATGATGTGGCCGGGGTTCCTGCTAATGTGGGCTGCGATACTCCGCCCACTGCCAGGCCACTGTGAGGACCTGGATTCCCACCTGCAAAGCAGCCCCTCCAAAAAGGGGGAGCTGACTTCTCTTTGTACTGCTTTTCTACGGCCAAAGAGGGACCCCCAAAGCCTGACACTATCTATTATCTATCTATCATCTATCTATATCTATCATCTATCTATCTATCTATCTACCATCTATCTATCTATCTATCTATCATCTATCTATCTATCTAATCTATCTATCTATCTATCTATCTATCTATCTATCTATCTATCTATCTAATCTATCATCTATCATCTATCATCTATCATCTATCATCTATCATCTATCATCTATCATCAATCAATCAATCAATCAATCTATCTATCTATCTATCTAATCTATCATCTATATCTATCTATCTATCTATCTATCTATCATCTATCTATCTATCTATCTATCTATCTATCTATCTATCATCTATCTATCACATCTATCTATCTATCTATCTAGCTATCTATCTATCATCTAAATATTTGCACTAGTTCATCATCATACTGTTTTCACTGGCTGCTTCCTAAGGTTTTAAATTCAGGAATGGGGAAAGGAGGATGGGGGAAGAATAAAAAAGAGGGCACTCGTGAGTGTCATAAATGACTGGGGTGGGGTGCATTTAAGGGAACGTGATGGTGACAGAAGGTTGGGGTGAAACCCAAATGTAAATCTTCATTTTCCTGGTTTTTATGCACTTATCTTCTGTGGTTTACCCACCTTCTGGAAGCAAATGAGTCTTTCTAATGGAATGGCTAATTGGTCCATCTTACATTTAACAGGGGGATGTTGGTGGCGCTGTGGTCTAAACCACAGAGCCTAGGGTTTGCCAATCAGAAGATCGGCGGTTTGAATCACTGCAACAGGGTGAGCTCCCGTTGTTTGGTCCCTGCTCCTGCCCATCTAGCAGTTCGAAAGCATGTCAAGTGCAAGTAGATAAATAGGTACCACTCCAGCAGGAAGGTAAATGGTGTTTCCGTGCGCTGCTCTGGTTCACGAGAAGTGGCTTAGTCATGCTGGCCACATGACCCGGAAGCTGTCTGCGGACAAACGCCGTCTCCCTTGGCCTATAGAGCGACATGAGCGCCGCAACCCCAGAGTTGTCCACGACTGGACCTAGTGGTCAGGGGTACCTTTACCATTGCCTTTTTCACATTTAACAGGGGAGGGAAAATAACTTTAGACATTTCTTTTTTGTAAGCGTTCACTGGGCTTCTCTTTGCAGTCTTATTCAGATTCGTTTGGACAGTCTTTGGGCCAATTATTCAATTAGAGGGGTGGGCAGTTCTTTAATAGCTGCCAACACTAAAACCAGTACCGCACACAAGTCCTCAAGTGAATCATGTAACCAATGTAAGGAATTACCCTGACCTTTAAAGCACATTGTTCTTGAGCGATGGCACTTGGGAGCCCTCCAATTAAACATAAAAGCAGTTGTTGGGGTTTTTTCTTTTTTAAGAAGACATTTTTCTCAATTTCGTTCTACTGAGTTCAGCAAAACTTTCCCTTTTGAAACAATTACGCCTCCCAAATTCCTTTGGCACAAGTCCATCCAATTATGGCACAGCTTATTTGACAGGCTAAGTCTTACATTACAGGTGAAACTCGGCTCTCCGTTACCACGGCTCACATATTTGCTTTGCCTTCTAATACAAATCTCCGACTGGGAGTGCAAAGCAATTTGCAGGGACAAAGCAAACAATACAAATGAACCCAAGGCTTGTCCTTCCTTATCAGCTGCTAATACAGTCTCGGTCTGATCCGTCCTGCAATTATGGAGGCAAGGCTGCTTAGGATGCCTTGAGGACACTTCCTCCGTGCCCCCTCCTCCTTCGTGACTCAGTGACACAAGACCTAGGCCTACTTTACAAGCAAAGGAAGTCAGGCCACATCTCCAAGCAATGAACATTCAGACAATTTCTCCCTCTGCTCCTCAAATGATAAACCAGAGAAGGAAGGAAATGAGAACTCTGGAGCCAGGGCTACAAAACCAGCTGCTAAAACCATAGATACCCGAGGCATTTCTAACCTGTTGTTATTTTCAGATGGAGTTCAATCACATGCCAGTAAATTCAGGTTGCAGAATTAAAGGTGATCTGGATCTCTTGCACAACATACCCGATTCCCTGAAATATCAGATTTCTTCCTGTGGTAAGGAAATACACTGGAAAGGGTGGGATAGCACTTGCTTGATGTTAAGGGTGCTTCCTGGAGGCCTGTTCATTGTGCATTTGTCCTCATTAGACAACAATAGCTGTTTTATGAGCATTCATTCTGATTGCTTGTGGGGAGGTTGGATGATGGTTGGCCTGATGTTGGCTTTTTGCAGTATAGTGACGCTGCAGAGAGCTTGCTGGGGAGATCATGCATTAAAAAGAAAGGACTCAAAAATAACTTAAAGAAGGTTTTAATAAGAAAAACAAAAACTCCATTTAAACTAAATACATCAACAAACAAACATGACCCAACAACCAACCCATCCCCCAGGGTAATGGGAGAGCTAGGTGCTGCTCCTTATATACTACACCCAGATGCTGACACGCCTCAATCAAATACAACTCAGCAGCACCTGCTACGTTTCACAGCTGTAAAGCTGGGTCTCGTTAGTTTGCTCTGGCCCTTGCTCCGGCCCCTTAAAGACATACACATGGAGTGGAACAATGATGAACCTTTACATTTAAAGAAACCATTCAACATTTCCCCTGCGGTTCATCATTGTGGAACAAAAACATAAAGCATACTTTGTACATGTTTTTCATGTGTAACCTTTGGAAGTGCTTTAGTAAAAACGTCCGCAATTTGGTTGTCACCTGGAACATATTTAAATACAACCATTTCATCAGCAATTAGTTTCTTTACAAATTCTAAACGTAATCTTAAGACTCTAGTGCGCTGCGTATTGGTCTCTGAACACAGGATAGCAAGCCCACTCTGGGAATCAAGGTAAACTTTTACTGGTAGTGTTACTTGCATCTGTAGGTCTGCAAATACTTGCAGATACCATTCTACATCACGAGTGGCCTGAACGCATGCACATAATTCACTCTCTGTTGTAGAGAGACAAATAATGGTTTGTGTCTGGGACTTCCATTCAAATGGACAACCGTTATAACAAAACACCATACCAGACACACCCCTGCAATTATTTTGTTCCACTGCATGAGATGCATCGCAGAAAATTTCAAAACCTTTATCAATACTGGATGTAAACTGCAACCTATTATGTTTGGTATGTTTAAGGTACATTACCACTCTCTTAAGAGCAGAGAAACATTGTGTAGTGGGCTTTTCCACATTGTGATGCATCTTTTAACAAAAGCTTAACTGTTTCATATTTTACACTTGGTGAATAGCACAAATCATAATCTTCGCCTGGAATTTGTTGAAAACCTCTAGCAACTAGTCTTGCCTTGTACCTTACAACTTCATTTTTGTCATTCATTTTAACTCTATAAACCCATTTTGAATCAATAAGTCTCATATCTGGGGTTTGTGGTACAAGAGACCAAGTGTTGTGCTCTTTTAAAGAAGCTATCTCAGAGTTCATAGCTTTATACCAATTTACAGCTTGGTGCTTAGGTAAATTCTGAACGTCACTGTAGCTTTTTGGTTCAAAAACCGCCTTATTGGCATACACAGTATTAAAATGTTCATCTGCGAAATGTTGTGGCTTCTGCCTCTTTCTATCTGAACGTCTCAGTCCGGAAGGAGAGTCAGACTCCTCAGACTTAGAATCATAGAATCATAGAGTTGGAAGAGACCACAAGGGCCATCGAGTCCAACCCCCTGCCAAGCAGGAAACACCATCAGAGCACATCAGAGCATCAGAGCACTTAATGGGACTCAGTGAACTACTAGTTTCAGGTTGAAAATCATCATTGTCAGACTGAAGAGGTGCCTGTAGGCTAAGCTCACGGTCAGAAAACTCAAGAGAATCTAACCTCCCCTCGGGTGCCTGTGACTTTAAATCAAACAAATTATCAGATTCAACAGGCTTTTTGTCTTTCCCCACTAATTCAGAAGCACCATTTTCTCCTCCTGCTGCTGCTGCTTCCTCTTCTTCCTCAGTATCATTTATACCATCAGTATCTTGGAAAACAGCAACTCCATTCCAATTTACAGTTTGTATCATGCTTCTGGTAATATGAAATTTGCCAGTTGCTGGTATGTAAATTCTGTACGCCCCCTGCTGGTAGCCCATTAATTTTCCCTGAACACTACGTTCACCCAATTTCTGCTTAGCAGGATAATGCATAATTACATCTGAACCCCAAATGCGTAGGTATTTCAGATTAGGGCGTTTTTTAAACAGCTTCTCATAGGGGGTGACATCTAAACCAGAATGATAACTGCGATTTCTAACATAACAAAAGGCATGGAGCGCTTCAGCCCAAAAGTCTTTGGGCAGATTAGCATCGTGCAGATAAGTTTTAACCCCTGCCTGCAGGTCACGCTGCACAACTTCAACAAGCCCATTTTGCCAGGGACTTCGGGGGCAAGATAACTCTTGAGTAGTCCCCTGCGCTTCCAGGAATTTCTCAAAATCTTCAGAAACAAATTCCCCACCCCGGTCAGAAAACAGGTTCTTAATTGGTTTGTTAAAGTGTGTTTTTACCCAGTTGCAAAAAACCTTGTACTTCTCAAATGCTTGGGACTTCTCAGCTATTGCATAAGTCCAACAATATCTACTATACTGGTCTATGAGAGTAAGCCAGTACTTTGAACCTCCTAATGATGGTGGCGAGTGGCCCAACTAAATCACAATGTACACGCTCAAATGGCTCAGTTACTTTCCTATCTGAGCATCTACCCTTGCGTGCAACCTTAATCTTATTCTTGCAACAGGATAGACATTGCATAAAGAATTTACATGGTTTTAAGTTGAGGCCATTGACAATATTCTGTGTCTTAATTACATCAGCAAAATTCAGGTGTCCCAGAATTCTGTGCGCCATGTGAATACACCCAGAATGTGGCCTTACATTCCTCAACCCCTGGCTTGACTGTGCTACTGTGCAGTTTATAGGCGATTGGGAGTAGGTGCGAAAATACAGTCTATATAAACCATCAGATTCCCGGGCATACAATAGACGTTTGTTCCCCTCGAAAAACTCACACATAGACTTTAAGAAACGCACAGTTATGCCTTGATGGGCAAAGCACCTTACTGACAATAAATTGTCCACTGACGGGCAGTAAATGCAGTTCGCTATTGTAATGTTTAAAGAGTCAAGTTTAACGGTACCCCTGCCAAGCGACTGCAAGACTTGTGAATTGGCTAAATGTACATTACCAATTTCCTCTTCGAAAGAAATAAACAAGCTTCGATCATTGCAGATATGCCGAGATGCTCCTGAGTCGATAACAAAAGACTTCCACTTGGCATCTTTAATTCTTTTACGATCTTTAGTCCGAGCGTGAAAAGCTCGCGGCTCGTTTCTGTCTCTACTATACGATGCCGGCTGCTGGGCTGACGACCGTGATTGACGAACAGAAACAGACTTGGGAGTACTTTGCTTTCTTTTGGATCTGCAGTCCCTTGCAAAATGTCCTTGCTTATTGCAGAACCAACAACGCTTTGCAGCTTTAAATGCAGTTGTATCACCACAGGTTTGCATATGGCGTTCCTCATTCTTTCTGGAAACAGGAGTGCTTATGGCACAAGCCTCCCTTCTATCCAACTCGCCCATTAATCTTGCCGTTACCCCTTCCACAGTTAATTGTGCTGGTGGAACGGCAGATATCTGGCTAGCTATACCATCAAAGTCCTCATTAAGGGAACATAGAATGATAAAAACATACTGAATATCAGGTATCTCCATGTCCCTTCGAATTAACTCGCCGCGTATTGCCTCCAGACGTCTCAAGTGTGCTGCCAAATCACCACCAGGCTGCAACTTCGTCTGGTACAACTGCTTGAAAAATGTCAATGCAGATGCTGACTCTTTTCTAACATGCACTGCTGCAAGACTGTCCCACATTTCTTTGGCAGTTTTCTTATTTCTTATATAGACTACTTGCTGGTCGCTGACTGCCAAATTAATTATCGCCCTGGCTTTTGCATCTCCTTTCGACCAAGCATTAGTTACAGGGTTAGGAGGGTCATCAGTTACATAGGTCCATACTTCTCTAGAGGTCAAAAGCGCCTCCACCCGAAAAGACCATAAACTATAGTTCTCATCTGTTAGCTGTGGGAAGACCAGAGCCTTCTCAGCTTCAGGAACCCGGTCAACCATTCTGGAACTCTTCCAGACCCACAAAAACTACGCTAACAGGAGAAGGAGTTTTCAAACCTTTCTCAGAGTCCAAAAATATGCAGTCATCCACTCAGCAGCTGGGCCCATAACCAAAGATGTTGGCTTTTTGCAGTATAGTGACGCTGCAGAGAGCTTGCTGGGGAGATCATGCATTAAAAAGAAAGGACTCAAAAATAACTTAAAGAAGGTTTTAATAAGAAAAACAAAAACTCCATTTAAACTAAATACATCAACAAACAAACATGACCCAACCACCAACCCATCCCCCAGGGTAATGGGAGAGCTAGGTGCTGCTCCTTATATACTACACCCAGATGCTGACACGCCTTAATCAAATACAACTCAGCAGCACCTGCTACGTTTCACAGCTGTAAAGCTGGGTCTCGTTAGTTTGCTCTGGCCCTTGCTCCGGCCCCTTAAAGACATACACATGGAGTGGAACAATGATGAACCTTTACATTTAAAGAAACCATTCAACAGTTGGATGATGGTTGGCCTGAAGCAAGCATCTGCTTTTAATGTGCATCTTCCACCTAAACATTAGGAAGAACTTCCTGACAGTAAGAGCAGTTCGACAGTGGAATTTGCTGCCAAGGAGTGTGGTGGAGTCTCCTTCTTTGGACGTCTTTAAGCAGAGGCTTGACAACCACATGTCAGGAATGCTCTGATGGTGTTTCCTGCTTGGCAGGGGGTTGGACTCGATGGCCCTTGTGGTCTCTTCCAACTCTATGATTCTATGATTCTATGATTCTATGATTCTTCATTGCATTGATTCATTCTATAGGCAGGGACTTTGACTTTTAAGAACATAAGAAGATCCTGCTGGATCAAGCCAATGGCCCATGAAGTTCAGCATCCTCTTCTCACAGTGGCCAACTAGATGCCCATTATGGGAGACCCAGAAGCAGGATCTGAACACAAGAGCCCTCCCCCCTCCTGGGGTTTCCAGTAACTGGTATTCAGAGGTATTGCTGCCTTGAACTGTGGAGGCAGAGCATAGTCATCATGGCTATGCTGAGAAATCATGGGCATGACATGGAATAGTTGATAAAACATAGCCGTTATAACAACATTTTGCAAAAGCTTTTCACACACTGTAAAAGAGGATGAAATGCATGGGTAGAAGTGAAGTCTAGACTCACCGCAGAGGGTTAAATGTGACTTACATTTCAAAAAGCCTCGAATTTGCTTGGCTGGGTAATTTGATCTGTAGGCTAAATTGAGTCCTGTAAAGGATTGATTGAGATGTCTTACATTTCATTAAGATCGTCCCATACGGACTATGTTCCCGATCTAGGAATCTTGTTCATATCACCCTCCCCTGTTCTTCTGCAGAACAGCATCGTTCATAGATGAGTAGAAATGGTGGCTCTCGTATAGGTGTCAAGATAAGCTTGACATATCATCCTGCAGGAAGGGAATGCTGATTGGGTAGGCCGGCAAACGCAATGCAGGTGTGTGCTTGTGCGTGATTTGCCGGCACAGTCAGATGCAAGGCACAAATTTGCATGTGTGCAGAGCAGAAGCCTGGGCAAAAACCAGACTGCAGAAAGATACCCGGTGCAGACTTTTAGCAGTGCTAATGAATTGGGGGGAGAGTGGGATTGTAACTAGCAGCCATACCCCATCAACTGGGCCAGGATGAGAGGAATTATCATCCATTAACATCTGGGTGCACCATATTAGCTATACTGACCTAGGCAGAGGTGAGATTCAAGCAAAGTGGGACTGCTAGATTCATAACTCAAGTCTTTTAGGCACTATATTACACCACTGAAAACAGCTACTTCTCCTAATCACCCCCACAGGCCTTTTCCTACATGCTGACTGCTTACTGAAAAGGAGAGGGAAAAGTAATCAATATATAGTAGAGAAGCATATTGCCGAATCACTCTCCAGCACCGTCTGTTTTATCTTGCCCTCCACGCTGAGCTCTTTCGGAGAATAAGCACCATTGTTCTTACGGGGATTGTACATGCTTTTCCCCTACACCGTTTTTCTTTCTCTCCCTCATTAAATAAGTTTGCAACTTTAATTTCGAAGCTAGGAAAGTTTCATTTCAGGGTAGGAGAGCCAAAAGAAAGATAGGGCCAGGAAGAGGTGTGCATTGGAAAATACCCCCGAGAACATCACCCGCTCTGATGGGTAACAATGTAATTAAGTGTGGCTGACAGGAAACAGTTCTCGTTGCCCATTTTCAGTAGCCCCGTGCAATTAGAGAGGAAGCAAGTGGCAAATGCAAGGGAGGCGTGAAGCGGAGGGGAACCGGAGACTTGGAGCTGTCAGTGGGAAATAAATTGGTTGGTTCTACCTCCTTACACCAAGTTGTCAAGTTGAAACATCTCAAGCTCCCCAGCCGGTGGCTGCTGGAAAACAATGGCCTGGGGACCTCCCCTTTCCCACCCATCAAATCACTTAATCTCTGCAATAGTGCACCATTTCAGCATGGGTTCCAAGTGAGGAAGCTTCTGGGGGGTGGTGAAAGCTTGGTAGAGGCATTGGGTACAATCCACTTGTACGGTAGTTTCTTCTGTGCCAAGTCCCACTGAAACAGAAGGGGGTTGCTCAACACAGGAGCAGGGAACTGTGACCTTCCATATGTTGTTGGGCATCCATTCCCATCAGCCCCAGCCATCATGGCAAATGGTCAGGGATGATGGGAGCTGCAGTCCAGCAACATTTAGAAGGCCACACAACCTTGGCTAAAGACCACAAGTTGTTGTTGTTGTTGTTCCTGCTCTTCACCAGCAGGAGGTCCCAGGGTGGATTGCACCAATTTAAAATTTAGAATTAAATGCAGTTTAAACACAGTACAATCACAGGAATAGGGTGGGTCTTGAAAACACATACCTCAGATGTCAAAGGCATAGGAATTCCACATAATTGGCCAAATCCATGTGTTAAGCAAGTAACTTTTATATATTCTAGGAAGAGAAGTCAACTTCTCGTGGCTCACTGCATCCCTACCAGTAACACAGATATTGCCAAGAAACACTGGAAGTGGGGGTCAGACAGTCACGGGTGCCTGTTGAATCCATCATCATTCTTTAGAAACCACAGCTCCAACTATCATCACAGGGAGTGTATTTCAGAACTGGCCTCTTTCAGGCACAAACAATACATCCAGACTTCCGTTAGTAGCTAAAGCCATCCAGTGCCACTTGTTACTTGCATTTGTTTCTCTTGTTTCTTTAAATGGGGCGGACCCCAGGGCACCTCTTGGAATTGGAGCCTGCCATTTGGCTTGACAAAAATGGCAGCTTCTCATGAGGGGATAAACAACACCTTAAGAGGGTGAGAGACACTAGGAAGTTAGGTACAAATAATCAGTGCATCTTATTGGTAGCTGGCCTCTGTATGGTCAAGGATCTGATTTTCTCTGATCTTCTGCAGCCTCTTTGGGATCAGGGGATGCGGGTGGTGCTGTGGTCTAAACCACTCAGCCTAGGGCTTGCCAATCAGAAGGTCGGCGGTTTGAATCCCAGTGATGGGGTGAGTTCCCGTTGTTTGGACCCTGCTCCTGCCAACCTAGCAGTTCGAAAGCATGCCAAAGTGCAAGTAGATAAATAGGTACCACTCCGGCGGGAAGGTAAACAGCGTTTCCATGCGCTGCTCTAGTTTTGCCAGAAGCAACTTAGTCATGCAGGCCATATGACCCGGAAAAACTGTCTGCGGACAAACATCAGCACCCTCAGCCAGTAAAGCGAGATGAGCACCCAACCCCAGAGTCGTTTGGGACTGGACTTAACTGTCCTTTACCTTACTTTTAAAGTAGGAGCAGGAAAGAACCTCAGGCTCGGGGCCAAATGCTGTCAACTTCCAGCATCAGTCAAAACACTCACACAACACCCGGGCTATTGTTCTCCTACCTTACAAGGAGATATCACTTCCAACTGGGAGGGGAGGTTACTCCAATTTGTCTCTATGGCAACAGGGCAACCTTTTTCTAATGTAAACGACAGTACTTAACTAGCTAGCTTAGTTCCCTATCTTAACAAAGGAAATATAAAAAAATTCCTTCCAGTAGCACCTTAAAGACCAACTAAGTTAGCTCTTGGTATGAGCTTTCAGTGTATCTGAAGAAGTGTGCATGCACACGAAAGCTCATACCAAGAACTAACTTAGTTGGTCTTTAAGGTGCTACAGGAAGGATTTTTTTTATTTTGACTATGGCAGACCAACACGGCTACCTATCTGTAACTTAACAAAGGAAGTGATTTGGTTCCTTTCCCACATATCAATTCTACCGCAGCTGCACAGATTTGGAAGGTATCATCCAGACTGACACACACACCCCAACCTACAACATTATATTAGTAAACCTAATATAGCAAAAAGCAGCTTATGAAGGGAAATTGCTTCTCAAAAATGTAGTGAGAATACAGGCAGATATCTCACTGGACCAACAAACTTATGCAGGTAAAAACATACACACACTCTCGCTGGCTGCGGACAGACTAGGCAGGGGTCAGGATTGTGCCAACCAGCTCCTCCCTGTTTATTTCTCTGTAGGTCTGCTCCCCAGTTTTTACTTCCTTAGACCTATGGGTACTGGTTACCCACAGGCTATTTTAATTCTGTCTTTGTTGCTATCTCTCCTGATAAGCCTGCTAGGCAGCTGGGCAAGGGAGGGGAGGAAACCACTGGGTACCATTTATCTCTGGAGAATGATGAGGGCCTGACTTCTCTCTATATTGCATCCCAGGGGGAAGTGTGTGTGTACTTATATATAGAAATATATATATCCTTCTTGCACCAGCGATTAATAGGAAGGGAAAAGAAAACTGACTGTGATTTGTAAGGCCTGGTTTGCGAACCGTGAGCATTCCCTGCCTTTTCCTTCCCTTCGTTGTTTTTGTTTTGTTTTGTTTCGAAAGCCTCTTCTCATATTTTATTGTGTTAGCAGAGCAAAGCCAAACAACACACAGTAAGACCCGCAACTTGCAAAGTGAGCCCATGCCAAATCCATCTATCACCCTGAGAAATCAAAAGAGTAATAACAAATCATCTCTTAAAAGTAAATTGCTTTTGAGGGTTAGCACGTCCTTTCCTTTGCTTACTAGCTTTTTTTTGGGCTAATCAATTTATGTTGAGATTCATTGGCTGCCTGACCTTTATAGAGCACGGCTCTAAGGGGTAGCAAGATGAACAACCTCTTCAAATGTGGGACTTGCCAGTATATTCAGGTAACGCTTCTTCTAATCTCTGTTCGACGGGGCTCCCCGCTCTTTACAATGCCACTGATTAAAGTGACGCAAAGAGCAAGGACATAGAATACTTGGGCCTGGTGTGTCTTTTCAGCCAGAGTGCAGTTCTAGCACCTCTCAGGTGGTTGCCATTGTGGGCCTTTGCTCTCCCCACCTGCTTCCTGCCTTTTCATACTTCTGAGCAGCCCAAAATGAACTTTTCAAGTCAAAATGGCAGCTGGCCAGTGTGCGCCAGTCTACACTTCCTTTTAGAGCTATGACTCCACTTAGCTTCTAGCCACTCCTAGTTGCGATTGGTCAAGCTTATGGGGCAAGGGCAATTTGTATTTCCTTTTCTTCATTCCATCTCCCCCGTAGTGGCAGCAGGTTTTAAGCTTTCAAGTCAGGCCTCTCCCATTGCACGTGCATGCATTTGTGCAAAAGCTGTCCCAGCCATCCACCTGAATCTAAGAGAATGAGGGAGGTGGGGGCCCATCTATTTGACCTGCCCTAGAACCAGGGATGATCCCCAAACCAGCTAGGGAGACAGTTTGCTTTAGTTTTCAGCGGGAGGTGAATGTGGCTGTTGTCAAACCGGTATCTGTCTGGGGCTGCCCTGAGTCTCCCAACAGTTTACTGTAGCAACTTACTCCCAGCAGTTTACTGTAGAAAAAAAGCACTGCTTGGGTCTCAAATCTGGGTGGGCACAAGGGAGGAGGAGCTTCCATTGAAGAAGGGATGCAGGATGAGGCCACATGGCACTCTAGAAGCTGCTGGACCCCAACTCCCGGCACCCCCCACCTTCTGGCTTCAAACTTGTGCTGTGAATCTTGACTAAATCTAAATGAGCCCTCCCCACTACTCTGAAATGGGACAGAGGAAGAAAGAAGGAAGGAATTTAGAAGGAATAGTGTGATTTAAAAGTTTTGTGGAGGTTCCTTCCCTCCCCACTTTGAATGTAATTAGAACAAATCAGCAAGTGATTTCTTTGTGGAGTCTAGTCTAGACCTTTAGCTGCTTGTGCATGATGTTTGCCTGCAGATCTCCCCTGTCACTGCAAGGTCACTTCGCTTTGGTCCACGTGAGACTATCTTCCGGCAGCAGACTTGTTCTTTGCCATCTGCGGCACTTGGTCCCAGTTTATTCATGTGGGGAGCAGCCAGTTCTCATCATTGAAATGCACATTAAGAAGTTGACTCTGAGCCTCTTTGCCAGACATTCTGACTCTCTAAACAAAAGGCACTGAGATAAGGGACAAAACTGAGTTTCCATTTGTGAACGACTTTCTTTTTCTGCTGCTGTCGTTTCTGAAGCAGCTATCAAGAGTCTGCTAGCCAGCCCTGGCCAATCGCAAATCACTTCAGATAGCCAGCCCCAAAACCTTCAAATTACGTCTCTCCAAAGTAGCCCTAATCTCCACAAATTGCTTTCAAGGATGGCAAGTGCAAAGCCAGACTTCTCTTCTTGATGCTTGCTATAACAGCTGTGACAAAGGAGTGTGGGTTGACAAAGAAATACTGGGAAAGAGCATTCAACTTTTAGGGGACACTTTTGAGAACTAGTTCAGTGTCATAGAATCATAGAGTTGTAGAGTTGGAAGGGACCCTGAGGGACACCTAGTCCAACTCTCTGCAATTCAAGAATCTCAACTAAAGCATCCATGACAGGTGGCCATCCAAGCTCTGCTTAGAAACCTCCAACGAAGGAGGCTCCATCACCTTCCAAGGGAGTCTGTTCCACTGTCAAGCAGCTCATACTGTCAGAAGGATTGTCTACATCAGGGGTCGGCAACCCGCGGCTCCGGAGCCACATGTGCCTCTTTTACACCTTTGCCGCGGCTCCGGGGCGGATACTAGCGAGGGGAGGAGGCGCATTGTGCTCCCCGACACTCCCCACTGTGGCGGGCGTTGTACTGGCTGTGACGTCGCATGGGGGCAGTGCGTGTGTTAGTCACGCACCGTCCCAACGTCACCTTCCCACCCTCTACATTGTAAGGGGCATGTACTGCATTGAAAGAGAGCATGTACGCTGGTCACTGTTTTGAAGGGGAGTGAAGAACACACACACAAAAAAGGTAACTTGTTAATTTAATGTTTATTTCTATGAGGAGGAGTAATTCTGAGGGGTCAAACAAAGAAATAATAAAAAAGTGACGAAAACGTTATTTTTATAATGATGAGTTTTGCGGCTCCCAGTTTTTTTTTCTCGGAAACGGGTCCAAGTGGCTCTTTTTGTCTTAAAGGTTGCAGACCCCTGGTCTACATGTTTCCAGAGAAGGGGCCATCTTAGTCTTGGGCAGCAAAAGGATCTAAGAGCCAACCATTTGATCATGTATTATGGACAAGGTTTGGTGGGCTTGAGCCCCAATCCTCGGATGCATGAAGCGTTACAGCAAACTATGTGGTCGGGTGATGGGGGCTGTCAAAAGTAAAATGCAGAAAATTGCAGGCACTGAGGACTACATGCATAACACAAAACAGTTTTTGAGGAAACATTACATGTCGGCATTGGTAAGCCTATTGACACAGATAAGGTGCTAAAAATCCTTTGTTAGGCTCACTCCAGAAGTGATAGCTTCAAAACTCTTGATGTATTGTAATTCGGCACTTTCATGGTGCAGTCTCCCTTTGAAGTATCTTGGCTCCAGGGTGTCCTGGAAGGCTGAACTGTTCTGCCACTGTCTAAGAATGTGAATTGTGAGCCAAGAAGTTCAAAACCAGGCTTTACTTATTCATTTTGTATACCCTGCCTTTCAACTGAAACGGTTTTCAGTGTGGCTTACAATACAACAGGTTGTAATAATGAGATGAGGGGAAGGAATTCTCTCTCTCTCTCTCTCTCTCTCTCTCACACACACACACACACACAGAGAGAGAGAGAGAGAGAGAGAGAGAGAGAGAGAGAGAGAGAGAGCTTGCAGCCTTTAGTCCTTTGATGGAAGGGGTCAAAACATAAGAGGAGTCAGCAGTCTCTTCTGATGTTCATAACATGCTTCCCTTTAGTTCTGCAGTCCCAGGGCAACTAGCTGTCGGATCAGAGAAACACAGGAAGCTGCTTTATACCAAGGCAGGTCATTGGCCTGTTTAGCTCAGTATTGTCTACACTGACTGGCAGCATCTCTCAAAGTTCTCAGACAGAGTTCTCTCCCAGCCCCACCTGGAGATGTTGGGGATTGATCCTGGGATTTTCTGCATGCAAAGCAGGTGCTCCACCACTGAGCTGTGGCTCTTCCCTGAAAACATGTGCCCAATTCTAGCCTAGTGTTCCACACTCTGACTGGCAGCAGCTCTCTGGCCTTTCCCATTTTCCTGATCTTTTTCTTTGGAGATGCCAGGAATGAAACCTGGGACTCCCAGCAAGTGAAGCAGGTGCTCTACCACTCACTGACGTATGGCCATTCTTCCTAGGAAGTGATTTTTGTTCTCCAGCCAATCAGTTTATGATTTGCGCCCTCAGACCGCACTCAGAGGCAGCTTTGCAACAGAAAGAAATACGAAACCAAAAGAGGGAGTACATATATAAAAAACAAGTGTACAAAAACGTCACAGTGATAAAAATGGAGGGCAGCTGTCTAAAACACGAACAAGGTGCTCTGATGGACAGCAGCATCACTATGAGCACAGATCACCTGTCCTAAGCCTTTTGCCAAACGTCGCTTCACCTTAACTGTACTGGCAATCTGTTTCTAACATTGCATGTGCACTATACATTTAAAGCCATATCATACTACTTTAAACAGTCACGGCTTTCCCCAAAGAATCCTGGGAAGTGTGATTTTTTTAAGGGTGCCAAGAGTGGTAAGGAGAACTCTGTTCTCCTCACAGAGCTACAATTCCCAGAGTGGTTTAACAGTCCATCCCTCTTCCCTGGAAACTGTAGCTCTCTGTGAGGGAAACAGGAGTTTCCTAACAACTTTTAACATCCTTAACTTCAGGATTCTTCGGGGGAAGAAGCCACGGGTGTCTAAAATGGTATGGCATAGCTTTAAATCTGTACAGTGCAGACAGGGCCTCTTCAAGCCACTTTCTGGTGTGCCAAGGAAGCTGTATCATCCCTGTTACAAGGGACGTGGGTGGCGCTGTGGTCTAAACCACTGAGCCTCTTGGGCTTGCTAGTCAGAAGGTCGGTGGTTCAAATCGCTGCTGCGGGGTGTGCTCCTGTTGCTCTGGTCCAGCTCTTTCCAACTTAGCAGTTCAAAAGCACACCAGTGCAAGTAGATAAATAGGTACCGCTGTGGCAGGAAGGTAAACAGCATTTCCATGCGCTCTGGCTTCCGTCACGGTGTTCTGTTGCACCAGAAACAGTTTAGTCATGCTGGCCACATGACCCAGGAAGCTGTCTGCGGACAAATGCTGGCTCCTTTGGCCTGAAGCGAGATGAGCACTGCAACCCCATGGTCGGATTTGACTGGACTTAACCGTCCGGGGGTCCTTTACCTTTTTTACCTATCATCCCTGTTGTAGCTCAGGTCTCTGCAGTTAAAAACAAACAAAAAAAAAAGCAGTGAAACTTGCTTCCCATTTACTTGTACAAAGTTGCAAGCAAAATTCACCAGACCATATCCTGCAAAAGGAAACAAAACAATCTCCCTTTCTGCCTTCAGGGTGAGCACAGAGAACTCAAGAACCTTTTAGTATTCAGTATCAGCAGGATACTTCCTTTGTCTGGAAGAGCAATATTTCCAGCAGGGATACTCCTGTTGATGGATTACCCAATCTTGTTGTCCAAACCATATATATATATATATATATATATATATATATATATATATATATATATCGTTCCTCCTCCTCCCCTCTCCTATGTAATTTAGAGGTGTCCTTGCCACCCCCAGATACAGGGCAAAAGTGGCTGATGAAGCAATCAGGTTGCTGCAGAGAGGGGTGAGCAGGTGGAATTTTAAGCTACAGGATAAGGCAGCAGCAAGCTTGTGTTGTTGTTGTCATTCCCTGCCCCCCGCCAAAGGGATGGTGATGTCAAACCAGTGCAGCATAGCCAAAATTACCACTCAGAAGAGTGGATCACTTCTTTGCTGAAAATGAAGTTGGGTTTGGAATTGGGGCTGGGGGAGCACTGTTCTCCGGCTCTGATCATCTGCAAATCCTCCTGTTAGGGAAGAGAGAGGTCAGGCAATGACAGGTTTCTGCTGGTCATTAGATTGCAGAGCATGCAGAATGAGCCAAGCATGAAACAGCCTGTTGTAGGAAGCCAGGACGGAATGGGAAGTGACCTCTCTTCTTGGAGTGATGATTCGTACAACCCTCCCGGGTCTACTTTCTATGGATTTCCTCTCTGCTTAGGCATGCGTCTCTGTCACCCGCAGAGAAGCGACAAGAAAGTTGTGTGTGCATAACATGGACCATGATGAAACCTGTCCCTCAGCATCTTGAAAGTGTTCCTCTGCCCGTGAAAGAGGCTTGTTTTTTCTGCCTCATTCTCAGGATGCTTTAAACTTCTTTGGCCTTCCCTCTTCCGGGAGCCACATTCTGGTGGTGGGCGGGGCCACGGAGGAAGTGGGTGGAGCAATGGAAGTGATTTACAGGGTGGCACCGTGGTCTAAACCACAGAGCCTAGGGCTTGCCGATCAAGGTCGGCGGTTCGAATCCCTGCGAGGGGGTGAGCTCCCGTTGCTCGGTCCCTGCTCCTGCCAACCTAGCAGGTCGAAAGCACGTCAAAGTGCAAGTAGATAAATAAGTACCGCTCCGGCGAGAAGGTAAACGGCATTTCTGTGCGCTGCTCTGGTTCGCCAGAAGCGGCTTAGTCATGCTGGCCACATAACCTGGAAGCTGTCTGCGGACAAATGCCGGCTCCCTTAGCCTACAGAGCAAGATGAACATGCAACCCCAGAGTCGTCCGCGACTGGACCTAACAGTCAGGGGTCCCTTTACCATTACCTTTCAAATACACAAAAGTCAGAAAAGTATTCTATACAGGTACATACCTCTTTCTGTCCAGGCAAGCCAGAGGTACTATCAAAGTTTCCTGCCAGGCACGGAAACACACTGGAAGAGGATGTACAGTGGTGCCCCACAAGACGAAAAACTCGCTAGACGAAAAACTCGCTAGACGAAAGGGTTTTGCGGTTTTTGAGCTGCTTTGCAAGATAAATTTCCCTATGGGCTTGCTTCGCAAGACGAAAACGTCTTGCGTTTTTTGAAGAAGAAGAAGAAGAGTTTGGATTTGATATCCCGCCTTTCACTCCCCTTCAGGAGTCTCAAAGCGGCTAACATTCTCCTTTCCCTTCCTCCCCCACAAGAAACACTCTGTGAGGTGAGTGGGGCTGAGAGACTTCACAGAAGTGTGACTGGCCCAAGGTCACCCAGCAGCTGCATGTAGAGGAGCGGAGACACGAACCCGGTTCCCCAGATTACGTGACTACCGCTCTTAACCACTACACCACACTGGCTCTCTTTTTGCAAGTTTGTTTCCTTTTTCTTAACACCGTTAATACAGTTGCGACTTGACTTCGAGGAGCAACTCATAGAACGCGGTGTGGTAGCCTTTTTTGAGGTTTTTGGCGATTTTTGAAGCTTTTCCAAAACTTTTCCGACACCGTGCTTCGCAAGACGAAAAATTCGCTAGACGAAAAAACTCGCGGAACGAATTAATTTCGTCTTGCGAGGCACCACTGTATAACAGGGGCAGTTAGGGAGATGGCTGCGGCCTGTGGATGTCCTTGATTGCCAGGATTGGACTCTCGCCCTTCCTTCCAATTTGAACAAAGGAGAAACACAAAAAGCTTTCCTTAGTGAGTGATTGAGCTGGTGGCTAATTTAGGCTCCTTCTCCACCATCACCAATGACTGGGGTGGCTCTTGGGGAGAGGAATGCTGATACCATTTCTTGGTCCTCTGTTTTTGCTCTTCATCATTGTATTTATAGCCCACTCGGAGTCAAGTGTGAATTTCATGCTCTTTATTCAGCTCGTAGTAGAAATGAATGAAGCTTTCCCCAAAACATCTAGCTATATATACATTATTTACACAATGGGCCCCGCGTGATTGGCTAATTCCGGGCTGCTCCTGTAGGCCAATCAGGTTGCGGATCCACTTCCTCCAGATGCCTGATTGGCTGCTCCTGCGGGCCAATGAGGTCACTGATTCACTTCCACCTGGAGCTGGATTGGGTGGCTTCTGCAGACCAATCAGACTGCTGCATTCTGGATCCTATTGTTCTAGGATTCAGCTCAGTACATAACACCACCGTTTCTCCAAGGAGCTCAGGGTCGGGCACATGGTTCTCCACCTCTCCATTCAATCCTGGCAAGAGCCCTGCCAGGCTGTGACTGGCCCATGGTCTCCCAGTGAGCTTCATGGGGATTTGAGTGAGGATTTGAACCCTGGTCTCTCTGGTCCTAGTTTGGCACTCTAACCACTAGACCACAATGTGCGGCCTGAATCTTGAAGCTAGCAAAGAAGAAGTGCTTGCCAAGTTTCTTACCAAATATATTGGGCTGCTGTGTGAAAAGGCAAGGCTGTGCAGGTGGAGACTGGCTGGGAGGGGTGGGATAAGAAGCAGGCCCGAGGTGGAACGACATTGCTTGTTTCCCTGCTGAGAACACCAAGTCCCACTTCCAGCACAGGGGAATAGACCGAGGCAGAAAGTCAGACGAAAGAATGCCAAGGGAGTTGGACCTTCATTTATTTCCTTCTCCAACATTCATCCCCTTCCGTCTCATTAAACAACCTCTCTCATTAAACCTTAATTTTATTTACAAACTGTGATCTCGAAAGCAGCATCCCATTAGCATTCATTTTATCATTAAGCAGCTATTTACTCACACATGCATCGATTCCTGGCATGAGGTATCTGCTTTCCCTGTTGTTTGTGAACTGCTCTGGTGTGTGTGTGTGGGGGGGGGGGAGGAGTAAAATTTTCCAGCTAGCAAAACATTCCTGGAAAAGCTACAGCTAAAGCTATGGAAAAATCAAAAGTGGAGCCCTGGAAACCAAGGTTCTCTGCACAACAACAACAACAACCTTTTATTGCATTTATTTAGTTATGCTTACACTACAGTTTGGATCCTAACAAACTCTCTGTGAATCGGAGGGCCACCTTCCATTCAAGAGGAGAAGTGGGATCCAGGGGGTGGTCTTGCTGGAGTGCGAGAGTGGGGTGGGTTCCCCCCCTCCCCTCCGCAGCCCCCTATGCTGCTCTGGAGAGTCCTCCAACTCTCCAGAGAAGATTTTTTGAAGGGGGAAAAGGTAGCAAGGGAAGGGTAAACTAGTAAAAAACAAAACCAAACCCAAATGCTTTCGTACCCCATCCACTTATGAACGCATCCCATGAGTGGAACTCCTCTGACAAGACACTTCCACTAGTGCAGCCTTTCTCAACCTGTGGATCCCCAGATGCTGTTGAACTACAACTCCCATCACCCCTTGATAACAAGGCCAGAGCTCAGGGATGATGGGAGTTGTAGTCCAACAATATCTGGGGACCCACAGGTTGAGAACCGCTGCACAAGTGGAACCACAGGACAATGGGTAATTTTAAGAATAGACATTGATGTGTCTCTGCAGAGGATGATTTAGGTTGCAATCCTAACCCTACTAACCTGGGAACAAGCTCCTTGGTATTGTATCAAACACTTCATGTATCCACCTGCTCAGTGAGACTTTCCTTTTCTATCCTCTCTCTGCATGCCTGTCCCCCAGTCTGCTCCATAGGAGATGTATAGGGTGTTTGTCTGGCTCAGCAGAGGACCACCCCAACTCGCCACCTGAGGCCAAAGGGGAAGATGCCACCCCTTGCTGGTCCTAGGGCCATCTTTTTTTAGGGGGGCAGCTCAAAGTTGTTGAGCTTTTTTTAGAGGGGACCAGCGAACATGAAAAAATAAAAAGCAGCAAGCAGCAATCATGTGAAAATGAAAGACACCACTAGGGGCACCGCTAAAATTGTTGATTCGGCGGCTTCAGTGGCAGGTGCCCCCCAGAATTCAGCACCTGGGTGCACCACACCCCTTGTACCCCCTGGGTAAAGACGGCCTTGGCTGGTCCACCACTTCTGCCACCGCAGTGCCCCCTCTCACTGAGATTCAGTGAGAGAGGAGTACTTCACAAGGCCTTGACTCTTGTCTTCTCCACCCCAGGGGAGGGCACTATCACCATGAGACATCTGAAAAACATCACCCGATTCTGTTGACTTCAGTTTCTCTTAGTTTCTCATCTTTCAAAAATTAGTTGTTTGTGACGCTTCCACGACAGCTTGCAACTTTTAAAAAGTCTTCACAAAAATTCACCAGCATTTTTGTGTGCCTTTCTCCTACCATACGTATCTTTTGCAAGCAATTTCTACTAACATACACAGTTTTGCAAGCTTTTCTTTTGCGTTTTTAAAGCATTTTTGCATGTTTTTGTCATAATATATGTGTTTATGCATGCGTCTCCTGATATACTCATTTTTGCACACATGTTTTGTTTAGAAAACTGCGTCACAAAATTTGGAAAGGTGTGGATTTTAAAGGATAGCTCTGTCTCAGCTCACGTCTGGTTTCAGGAAATGCAAATTAGGCAGGTTCGCCTGAAAATGGGAACTGAACTAAATTTATGCCCCATCCTTTTTTTAAAAAAAAACCAAGATGAACTTGAAAGACCAAACCGTTCTGTCTGTCATCACTCTGTGTCTGCTAAATGCTGCCGCTGCTACCACACTTTCAGCAGTGTTCCAAGATGACATTTCCTGCAGCAAGATGATGTGTTGAAAGATGCCACTAAAATCTCGTGCGATGCGAGGCAGGCATTAAAAAATGAACAGACGAAAACAGGCAGCTCAAAGCTGCAGCCAAAGCTTTCCAAAGCCACACATTCCAGAACTTGATTTTTTAAAAAAAATAATAAAAAAATTTACATTAGTATTTAACTGGTACATTTCAAAACCTCAAGTGTGAGAGAAATTAATGTGTTAAAGCCGAATGAAAAATATTGTTCACTTAAATGATAATATAAAACTGTGGGTTTTTTCTTTCTTTTTTAATTAAAGTTCTCGAGCATAAGCTCATTTGTCTGTCCGTCTCTCTCGAGTAGCAGCACAAACAGCCTCTCAAGTGCAGTTGTCACATTATAGCAAACTAGTTAAAGTCCTTTGGTGCAGAACCTTGCCTGGCAGTGTAAACCGAAGTTCATTAGCCAGGGCACTGTAGTGGAGAGGGCTGGGGGCCCTCAGCTTTCCATTTCCATACATACTTTTTCTGTTGAGTGCTATATATGAATAGAAGAGTTAAATGGATAACTTCTCAGTGTGACAGAACCTGCAAATCTATCTCTCTCTTTCTTTCTTTCTTTCTTTCTTTCTTTCTTTCTTTCTTTCTTTCTTTCTTTCTTTCTTTCTTTCTTTCCTTTTTACAGCAGCTTAATTGTTATCAATTCAATATCGCTAGAGCTTTATGATTTCCCCCTCTCCAGCCTGCCCCCTCCTGTAAACACACAGAATATTAGCACTGTATGGATGGATCATTTGGCCATATGGCAATCATTTTGCTATAATGAACTGCAGCGCTTATATTAAAGGCTGATCTGGGTCTGTGAGCTGAGACGGAGCAGAAGATGGCAAAAACCCTTTGGTGGAAAGGCTTATTGCAATCAGAATTTAAAGCTGATCTGGGGAGGGGGGGGAGAGAGAGAGAGAGAGAGAGGACCTAGTGGGTACTACAGTTGTTGTTGTTGTTGTTTAGCCATTTAGTCATTTCCAACTTTTCGTGACCCCATGGACCAGAGCACGCCAGGCCCTCCTGTCTTCCACTGGCTCCTGCAGTTTGGTCAAACTCATGTTGGTAGCTTCGAGAACACTGTCCAACCATCTCGTCCTCTGTTGTCCCCTTCTCCTTGTGCCCTCCATCTTTCCCAACATCAGGGTCTTTTCCAGGGAATCTTCTCTTCTCATGAGGTGGCCGAAGTATTGGAGCCTCAGCTTCACGATCTGTCCTTCCAGTGAGCACTCGGGGCTGTTGTCTTTGTCCATGGAGTTTTCTTGGCAGCGATACTGGAGTGGCTTGCCGGTTCCTGCTCCAGGTGGATCACATTTGGTCAAAACTCTCCACTATGACCTGTGCATCTTGGGTGGCCCTGCATAGCTCATAGCTTCTCTGAGTTATTCAAGCCCCTTTGCCACGGCAAGGCAGTGATCCATGAAGGGGTACTACAGTACTATAGGAATATGGGAACATACTGAGTCGGGCTAGTGGTCCACCTAATTCAATATTGTCTACATCAGAGATGGAGAACCTGTGGTCCCCCAGAGGTGGTTGTGCTCTAACGTGCTGTGATCCATCCATTGGTAACCTCTAGACTTGACCACTGCAACATGCTTCATGTGGGGTTGCCCTTGAACTTGATCTGGAAGTTGAAGTGGTATCGGTGGGAGATTCCGGCAGCATGGTTGATCTCCTGGGGCCACTTATCAGCAACAGGAGACCACTGTGTTTGAAAGTGGCTGCCAGTGGCTGCTACAAAACTGGATACAAGGTTTTTGCTACTGGTATCATAAAGCTCTGTATGGTTCTGGGTCAGGGTTTCTGAGAAGTCACCTCTCCCTTTACATCCCACCACTGTGGGTGAAGATTTGTCGATCGGCAACACACCCCTGTGCTGTGAACTGAGCCTGCTGTGAACTCAGCATTGTGGCACCAGTTCTCTGGAATTGTGTCTGCATAGAAGTGAAGCGAGTCTCAGCTTAGTTCTGTTTTTGACATACTTTCCCTCCCTCCCAAGCCTTTCCAAACCAGTCTGTTTAATTTCAATTCTTGTTGGTTTTTATACTATTTCAATATCTGCATTGTGTCATATATTCTGTTTCCGCACCCTACTTTTTAGGCCGATTCATTGTTTAGCTGTTCCACATTCTGTCATTTTATATGCATGTTTTCACCAATGATTATCAGCTGCTTTGTGGAGGAATGCGAGAACGACAGAGCCCTGCTGGATCCAGCCAATGGTACTTCTTCCTGCAGCACATAATCAAACTATACAACTCAGGAGGTGGCCGCCAACTTGGATGGCTTTAAAAGAGAATTACCGGTAGACAAATTCATGGAGGAGAGAGCTTTCCATGGCTCCTAGCCACAGGGGGCTATGCTCTGCCTGCAAGGCAGCAAAGCTTCTGAATACTAGCTGGTTGGAAACACAGGATAACAGAGTGCTCAAATGCTGTTTGCGGATTTCCCCCAGGCCACTGTATGGCCACTGTGAGAAGAAGGATGCTAAATTAGATGGGCCATTGGCCTGATGCAGCAGAATCTTCCTGTTTTGGCTGACTGCTGCGTTAACTCAGGGGCAACCTGAAGAAGAAGAGTTTGGATTTGATATCCCGCTTTATCACTACCCTAAGGAGTCTCAAAGCCGCTAACATTCTCCTTTCCCTTCCTCCTCCACAACAAACACTCTGTGAGGTGAGTGGGGCTGAGAGGCTTCAGAGAAATGTGACTGGCCCAAGGTCACCCAGCAGCTGCATGTGAAGGAGCGGGGAAGCGAACTCGGTTCACCAGATTACGAGTCCACCACTCTTAACCACTACACCACACTGGCTCTCTGTGGTAGGTGGGACCAGAGCCCAAAGTAGGCACTGCTACTCTATTTTCTCTCTTTCTGATATCCCTTTCTTTCTCTCTCTTCCTCCCCACCCAATTGGCTGCAAGGGGAGGGACAGTTTGCTCAAACTTGATCGACTTCCCTCCTGCAGGGCCTGTAAGACAGAGGTATTCCGCCTGGCTTTCAATTTCAAGTAGCCTGATCCTCTATTCTTTTTTCTCTTTCCTCTTCTATGAAGAAACCCTTTCTGGGACCCCACATTTAAATTCTTCCCTGGTCTCCTTGCTGGCCCTAGTAGGACCAACTTGGCCAGTTAAGCCCTTGTGATCATTTGATGTCTACTGACTGGGTCCCCCCACCCTGAAATGATCCCTGAATTTTTGAATTTTATTGATATTGATGCTGCATTTTATGTTGCATTTTATGCTGTTTTCAAGTCACATTTTAATCAATGTTTTATATTTGCTGTTATCCGCCCTGAGCCCGGTTTTTAAACCGGGAAGGGTGGGGAATAAATAAAATTTATTATTATTATTTGTTCCATCTGTTTTTTTCCTCCCCCTTTCTCCTCTTTGGGCTACCCCCACTTGCATAAAATTAGTTCAAGGGCCATGGGTTGCCTACCCCTGAGGTAAGTTGCATTAACTTTTTTCACATTTCCATAACACATTTCACAGTTAAATGACATCCCTGTGACTGTAATCTTACATGCTTGCTTGAGAGCATTGAACTCAGTGGGGTTTACTTTTGAGTAAACCCAGAGGACTGGACTGAGCACAGATCTGCCACTGGAAATTACATTAAGAACAGCTCTGTCAGTGTTCCCCCCCCCCGCCCCTCCCAGACGACTTGAAAATCGCTGAGCGTCTTGGCAGACTGCTTAATTATTTTTCCACCTATTGTAGCCATTGTAATGCACTGTGCTAGATGCTGCTTTCTTATATTTCGTATTTTACTGTACTGCAGTTTGAATTCAAACTGTAATGCAACAAAATGTAATGTGCGAAACAAAAGAGGCAAACAAATTAAAAATTAAAAATCAATTTGCAATGAAGGTATCATCTCCTATCTTCAACCACAAATCTACAGGCACAGCATGGGCCACATGTAGACCACTGGTGATGTGCAGACCACGTTTTGGGAACCTTGGAGCATTGTGCTTGTACTCTAAAGGAAAGAAAAAAGTTGAATTGCTCAGATTTGTATCATTAAATTGACTGGATTAAATTCACATCCAGCAGCTGCGATGGTTAACCACACACACACACGTATAAAGATGAAGTCAGAGAGGAAAAACAGACCAGCCATGCAGAGAAAGAGCTGTCGAGCTTTGTGACACATTGCGCATAACCTTTTGGTGCTCGGGAGAATTTCCTCGGAAGAAGATCTAACATTGTTTTTCTCTGCACTCTCTATTTCAGGCTTTGCTGAATTCTTTCTAGATGGTATTTGCTCACCCTGTAAGCCACAACTCTCTGAAGCGAAGAACCACCAAATTGTGCGTAGTTGTTGGATTTTTTAGGTGATGGTTTTCTGCCTAAATGACCATGAAATTATTAATTGGTTCTCACCGCTGCTCCTGGGAAAAATGCCATCTGGAAATTTACATTCTGTCACATAGCTGTCCTCTGCAGGAGAGACACTCAGCCCACAACAGCCACCTCAGAATTTATAGGGACCTCCCAATTTCTGCGTCAAAACCAGTTCTTCGGAAAGTTTGCAAGAAACGAATTCCATGATTGGAGCTCATGCACTCAGGTATGTGCATGAATTAAGTACAGTCATACCCAAACGCCCTGGAACTTGTACATTTTGGCTCCCAAATGCTGCAAACCCAGAAGTGATTGTTCCGGTTTGTGAACGTTCTTTTGGAACCCGAATGTCCGACAGGGCTTCTGTGGCTTCTGATTGGCTGCAGGAGCTTCCTGCAGCCAATCAGAAGCTATGATTTGGTTTTCAAATGCTTTGGATGTCAAACGGACTTCCAGAATGGATTCCGTTCAACTTCCAGGGTACGACTGTACTCCATAGTTTGAAAAGTGATTGGGATTGCTTATGTTATAAGAATTTCAAGGTCAAAGTGGGAAACCTCCCTATTGTCTCTTTCCTCACAAATCCTGTCCTCACAAATCCTGTCTTAAGGGCACAGTCAAGATATGAACAGCGTGTGGGCCTGTGACCCACTGTGACCTAGATTCAGGAATTATGTAGTTATAATAACAAAAGAGTGGCCCAAACCCAGATAATACAACCAGGTAACTTGCCAGACAGGAGATAAACAATGCACTCAGATTTCTGTTGTAGACCGCCTTTTCTGTGATGTAGGTATGATGTATCTGGGGGGTGGTCTTGGGCTACACCCCTTCTGTAATGTATGTATGATGTTTCTGGGGGTGGTCTTGGACTCGGGCGGGCAATTTAAAATGTCTATATAAGGGCTTGCATGCATGGCTCAGGGTCCTCCTCCCCCCCTCCTGCGTGTGGTTGTGAGCACCCTGTTTCAACAGTTAATAAAGATCAGGCTTACTAGCTGCTTTGCTTCTCAATATTCTCTGGTTGGTTTCTGTTATTTTCTCCTACTGGTAGAGAACCTACAAAAGGACTCTATATGGGTTCTTGGGTACCCCATAAAGGAAAAGGAGCAGTTCTTTTTACTTATATAACTTAGCATCTAAACATCAAAGTCTCACTTAAGAATATAGGTACAGTGGTACCTCGCAAGATGAATGCCTCGCAAGACAAAAAACTCGCTAGACGAAAAGGTTTTTTGTTTTTTGTGCTGCTTCGCAAGATGATTTTCCCTATGGGCTTGCTTCGCAAGACGGAAACGTCTTGCAAATTTGTTTCCTTTTTCTTAACACCGTTAATACAGTTGCGACTTGACTTCGAGGAGCAACTCATAGAACGCGGTGTGGTAGCCTTTTTTGAGGTTTTTAAAGACTTTGGTGATTTTTGAAGCTTTTCCAAAACTTTCCTGACACCGTGCTTCGCAAGACGAAAAAAATCGCAAGACAACAAAACTCGCGGAACGAATTAATTTCGTGTTGCAAGGCACCACTGTAAAGGTAAAGAGACCCCTGACCATTAGGTCCAGTCGTGGCTGACTCTGGGGTTGCGGCACTCATCTCGTTTTATTGGCCGAGGGAGCCGGTGTACAGCTTCTGGGTCATGTGGCCAGCAGAACTAA
This sequence comes from Podarcis bocagei, assembly GCF_964188305.1. Classification (NCBI taxonomy): domain Eukaryota; kingdom Metazoa; phylum Chordata; class Lepidosauria; order Squamata; family Lacertidae; genus Podarcis; species Podarcis bocagei. The sequence continues at coordinate 23,596,493 of NC_138135.1, forward strand.
GCCGCTTCTGGCAAACCAGAGCAGCACACAGAAACGCCGTTTACCTTCCCACAGGAGCGGTACCTATTTATCTACTTGCGCTTTGACGCGTTTTCAAACTGCTAGGTTGGCAGGAACAGGGACCGAGCAACGGGAGCTCACCCCGTCATGGGGATTCAAACCGCCGACCTTCTGATCGGCAAGTCCTAGGCTCTGTGATTTAACCCACAGCGCCACCCGAGTCCCCACTTAAGAAGATAACAAGAGGCTATTGAATCAGGCCAATGGCCCATCTAATGCACCACCCTTTTCTCACAGTGACCACTCAGATGCCTCTGGGAAAGCAGCAAGCAAGACCCCAGCACAAGACCACTCTCCCTTCCGGTCATTTCCAGCAACAGGGAATTTAGAAACATTGGTATTCCACACAATGCCAGGCACTTCACATTCATTCATGTCCATATTGCAGACCCTCCAAGTGTCCCTATTTTCCAAGAACAGTCCCAGATTTACAGAAGCCTTTCTGGTTTCTGATTTGATCCCAGAATGTCCCAGTTTTCCTTGGGAAGTCCTTATCCTCTTTGGAGAAATGTTGGAGGGTATGGAGTTTTGCAACTCCTGAGCCAAGGAGATAAGTAACTATACAGCCTTCAGAAGACATCTGAAGGCAGCCCTGTATAGGGAAGTTTTTTTAAATGTTTAACGTTTTATTAAGTTTTAATATACATTGGAAGCCACCCAGAGTGTCTGGGGCAACCCAGTCAGATGGGAGGGGAATAATAATAAATAATAATAATAATAATAATAATAATAATAATAATAATAATAATAATAAATGAATAGGACATTCCTATTTTCATTGCAGAAATGTTGGAGGGTATGTTATTGGGTCGTATCAGAGCATCAAATGACCTTGTGAGCAATTTATCTGAGGCTGTCTATAAATGTAATATGAAATATAAAAACGCCACAATGAAAGGTCCAGTCATTATGCATGGGAGCGGATTGGATTTCCCCCCCTTCCTCCAAAGGTTTTCCTTTGCACTTCTCTGCAAAGTTTCCTTATTGACAGCTGCCCCTGGAGACATCAGTGTGGAAGTGCAAACTTTGTTTTACACCTGCACTACGTTCCAGTGCAGGATGTCAATTAAAAAGAAAAAAAGAAAAAGGGGGGGACAGGACAGGCTTTCCAGCAGACTCAATCTGTTTTAATGTGACATTAAAGTTGATTGTGAAAAGAAGCTGACAAGTGATGACTCCATCGCTGCTAGAGGAATGACATCCTCTTTTGTTCAGGGAAAGAGTGGAAAGAAGATCTCCGGGCCTTTGTTCCACCTGAGCAGCAGGTGCTTTGCAGCAGCTACGAAACTGGTATCTCCTGTCCATGGTTTCCAAGTTTGCAGAGTTTGTTGTGTACTGAAAAGTAAACTTGCATTACAAAAAGCCCTCTCTTTTATATTGAGCCAGTCCAGGGGAAGCAGGTCCGTCAGGGCAAATGGTGCACAGACCCACAAACCTCAGCCTGCCCCCATCCACCCTGCCTTCCTACTCACGAGTCCAGTGGGTGGGGGCCTGGCTGTCAGCTTCCTTTAAGCCTCACTTTTGCCCTTGTATCTAGATTCAGGTAGGTAGCCGTGTTGGTCTGACGCAGTAGAAATATATATAAAAAATAAAAAAATTGTCCAGTAGCATCTTAGAGACCAACTAAGTTTGTTCTTGCATATGAAAGCTCATACCAAGAATAAACATAAAGGTAAGTGGTAAAGGGACCCCTAACCATTTGATCCAGTCGCGGACGACTCTGGGGTTGTGGCGCTCATCTCACTTTACTGGATGAGGGAGCCGGCGTACAGCTTCCGAGTCATGTGGCCAGCATGACTAAGCCTCTTCTGGCGAACCAGAGCAGTGCACGGGAACGCCGTTTACCTTCCCACTGGAGTGGTACCTATTTATCTACTTGCACTTTGTGCTTTTGAACTGCTAGGTTGGCAGGAGCAGGGACCGAGCAATGGGAGCTCACCCGTCATGGGGACTTGAACTACCGACCTTCCGATCGGCAAGCCCTAGGCTCTGTGGTTTAACCTACAGTGCCACCCACGTCCCACAGAACAAATTTATTTGGTCTCTAAGGTGCTACTGGACAATTTTTTTTATTTCTTTTGCCCTTGTAGACAGCCGTATAGCATCAGGTGTTGGGCCGGTGGTTGCACAAGCAGAGGGGGCGCACACACTGGGGGGCAGGACTCTAGCCCAGCCCCTGCTGAGGCTGGAGGGACCTTACCCCAACTGGAGCAAAGTGGGCCTGCACTGAGCTGTCTGCTTGCCCAACACAGGGAGGTTATTGGAAGACACAAGACCTAACCACTTTGGAAGAATGGCAGATGAAGCTGATTGACTGTATGGGACTTGCAGAAATGACTGGCAGAATCCGGGACCAGGGAGAAGAGTCGGCAGAAGAAGATTGGAAAAATTTTAAGGACTATTTACAAAAATATTGTAAAATTAAGGAATGTTGAATGATGCTGGATTGAAATTAAGTGGTTTCAAGCTGTAATTATGATAAAATGACTTTCTTTTTGTAAGCAAGAATTTAAAGCTACAATAATTTAAGATGTTGAGATAAGGATTTGCTGTATAAACAACTCAAACTGGGTATACAAGAAGGGGAGGTATGAGGAGGTCGGGGAAATAAGCTACAAGAAAATAAGTTGTGAAATTTAAGTGTTTTAATATTTTTATGTTGGTGGGTTTTTTTGTAAAAAATTGGAAACTTTAATAAATATCTTTTTTAAAAAAACAACAGGGAGGGAGGAGCCTGGCAGGCAGATGTGGCCCTTGGTTGGCAGAGAGGAACACTAGGTCAGGCTGCGCTGGGGGCACCTCTGTGAGGGTGCTTGGTTTGCTGCCACTCAAAAATTGTCCGCCCGAGGTCACGGCCCCCCTGGCAACCCACATGCTTCATCCCTGCTTGTAGAAAACAGAAGGAAGGAAGATGGGGACAGGACTAAGAACCTAACAATGAAAGAAAAGCCTCCTGGATCAGGCCAGTGTCGTGTAGTGGTTAAGAGCGGTGGACTCGTAATCTGGTGAACCGGGTTCGCATCCCTGCTCCTTCACATGCAGCTGCTGGATGACCTTGGGCTGGTCACATTTCTTTGAAGTCTCTCAGCCTCACTCACCTCACAGAGTGTTTGTTGTGGGGGAGGAAGGGAAAAGGAGATTGTTAGCCGCTTTGAGACTCCTTCGGGTAGTGATAAAGCGGGATATCAAATCCAAACTCCTCCTCTTCTTCTTCTTCTTCTTCTTCTTCTTCTTCTTCTTCTTCTTCTTCAGGCCAGTGCTCCATCTGGACCAGCATCCTGTTCTCGCAGTGGCCAAACAGATGCCTGATATCCGTGCTGTATACCTGAAGGAGCATCTCCACCCACATCATTCAGCCCGGACACTGAGGTCCAGCTCCGAGGGCCTTCTGGTGGTTCCCTCCTTGTGAGAAGCGAAGTTACAGGGAACCAGGCAGAGGGCCTTCTCAGTAGTGGTGCCTGCCCTGTGGAACACCCTGCCATCAGATGTCAAGTAAATAAGCAACTATCTGACTTTTAGAAGACATCTGAAGGCAGGCCTGTTTAGGGAAGCTTTTAATGTTTGATGTTTTATCATGTTTTTAATATTCTGTTGGGAGCAACCCAGAGTAGCCAGATGGGCAGGGCATAAGTAATATATTATTATTATTATTATTATTATTATTATTATTATTATTATTATTATTATTATTACATGAGTGAAAATCACTGCACCTCTGGCCTTCTCGCGCAAGGGGTAAGACTGGATGTTGGTGGCCGTGTATTGTACTTTACAGAGGAGAGTCCTCTATTTGAAAGTTTCTCTTTAAAGGGCTGTCTGGTCCAAAGCTAAAGAAGTTCAAGGAGGGAGAGCAACAGAACCATTGAAATGATCAATCTATAGTTAGGGCCTGGATAACAGGTTGAGCATGTGACACAGACCACCTGATCACAGTCTTCCCCACGATGGTGAGATGTATTCTATTTAAAAGTACACTGACTCCCATCTAACTTTCCATCTAAGCATACACATTAGCACATTTAAATATTATGCAAATCTTCACCCTCTTTCGCCCTCCTTTTGGGCAGTGCATTTCCTCTTTTTGGGTGCTGCATAAGTGGTCCTCCTACCAGGAGAAAAAGAAAGGCAATATCCCTCTAGCTAGATTGAGTATTTGTCACCCTCTGGGACCATTGCAGTACAGTACCTCAGAGGACAAGGGACGCAGGTGGCGTTGTGGGTAAAAGCCTCAGCGCCTAGGGCTTCCTGATCGAAAGGTCGGCGGTTCAAATACCCGCGGCGGGGTGCGCTCCTGTTGCTCGGTCCCAGCGCCTGCCAACCTAGCAGTTCGAAAGCACCCCTGGGTGCAAGTAGATAAATAGGAACCACTTACTGGCGGGAAGGTAAACGGCGTTCCGTGTGCTGCGATGGCTCGCCAGATGCAGCTTTGTCACGCTGGCCACATGACCTGGAAGTGTCTCCGGACAGCGCTGGCCCCCGGCCTCCTAAGTGAGATGGGCGCACAACCCTAGAGTCTGTCAAGACTGGCCCGTACGGGCAGGGGTACCTTTACCTTTACATCAGAGGACAAACAAATTCTTAAAAAATCAAGTCCTATAGACATTTGGGACAGAGACCGTGGCTCCGGAGAGTAACACTAATCTTCTCCATTAGAAGAATTGCATTTCAAGAGAAATCTCCATAAGCTGCCTTTGACAACCACCAAAGATCATAAACATCTCCCTCTTTCTCCAGATTCTTTGATTTTATGATTGTCACTTCAGGCTTGTGGTTGGTTTTTAAAAAAACAAAAACAAAAAACAAGCCAGGCTGCAATCTGTCACTGTGTCAAAAGATAAGGGAACTGCATTCTGTGTATCTAATGCAATTCCTTTTGTTCTCAGAAACCTCTTTTCTCCTCCATTTAAGTCAAAGAATCTCCCGACCCGCTTCCAGGTGAGACGCAGATTGTAGCAGGATAGTTGTTCACAGCAGGTACAACGCAATAGCTTTGCATACTAACAATAACTTCCAAAGGCAGCTGTTTTTCAACCTCTCTAGAAAGGGAAGGAAAAACCCCCAGATGGGATAAAGTAAAGTTTTGAATGCTGCAGAAATGAAAAAGAGGGAGGCGGCGGCGGCAAGTGAGGAACAGTGTGAACGCTACAGGTCAACCCAGGAACGCAGAGAAAGGATGCAGTTGACAGAATCTCATCTCTGGGAAGCGCACAGGGAAATCTTTGACATTAATTTGCAGCGCATTGTGCTACCTGCCCCTCTTTTGGCGAAGCACCTCTGACAGAAAAACCTTTTGAGCTCTGCAAAGCTGGAACGAGAGAGCTCCCTGCTCCCCAAGCAACTGTCTGTTAAGTGAGCGCTGAATTTCCTTAATAGACAAGAGAGAAGAACCAATTTGTGAGCCAACTGTTTGGCAAATCCTCATTATTTATACAGGCCAAGCAGCTGGAGAGTTCTCCACCGCAGGCTTGCTGCTGATCGCAAGACTGTGATGTAATAGAGATATAAATATGAAGCCTCTAGCCACTTCCCACAGTCAGCTAAATTGGAGACCACTTCTGAGATTTTCTAGAGCAAGGGTAAGTGGAATCTGTGGCCCCTTCAGATGTAGCTGGACTATCCCATGCTGACTGGGGCTGATGGGAGTTGCGATCCAATAACATATGGAAGGCCACAGATAACCCATCCCTGATCTTGAAGCAGGGGTGGTTAGGTAATCTTAGACTCTGGACTTAATGGAGCAATGAATGTACACATCCTCATCCATTCCTCTCTACCCTCCACCCAGGCAAGCAAGAGGCACTATCAAAATTCAGCACCATATTCCAGCTAGACAAAAATATTAATGACCGGTTAGGTGTGTAGTCTTGACTTTTGAAGGCCAGACAGAAGAAGCTAGAAGGGTACCATGGGCCTGAGGTTCTCCAACTCTGCTGTAAGAGATCTGTTCTCTTATCCTATGATGGCTGTTTCCTCACAAACCTTTGTTCAGAGATTTTCAAATGCCCAAGTATATCATGCCTGTTGCAATATCCTTACCAAATGCTTGTTGACACTTTTGAAGAACTTGAAAAGGTTAGCGAGGCAGGACTTACCTTTCCAGAAGCCATGTCGGCAATTTATCTGCAGCTAGGACTTCTCATTCAATAGGCAAGTTCAAAAATACCCAGCTGTCTTCTGCAGAGTCCTAAGGGGAGAGTCAACCCAAAAGAGAAAGCCTCTGGCCAGGCTTTCTGAAATGGAGAACCAGGTCAGTCACTGACAATGGCAACAAGGATGAAGAGCTCAATCAAGCACCCTCCAGTGAGGATTCTAACAGCCGCCAAGACACCTGTCTGATGGAAGAACTGTGTGGCAGGAGCTGCTCTGGCTTCCTGGTTTGGACTTGGTCATGAGCTCTGCTCCTGGATCTGATCAGGGGAGCAAGGGCAAATGCTTCTGGAAAAAGATGGTTGTTCCAACAGCCCAATCCACCATGGACATTGGTGATGACTTGCTGCTCTTTTAGAAGGCCAGAATCTGCATAGACAGAACTCTATAACTGTGTTATAAGAACTATACCATGGGTCGGCAAGCTAAGGGCCGTGGGCCGGATCAGGCCCAATTGCCTTCTAGACTGTCCACGGACAGTCCGGGAATCCAGGCAGCCGGCATAGCGCACACGTGCGATGGTTTTTGCAACTCAGCCAGGCTTGTGGGTCAAAAGTGAGGTGGGCAGCTGCCCCTTCTCTGTCTGTCGCATGCCAGAGGATGTGGAGAGTGCACTCCAAAACAGTTCTACGCTCTGCTGGGGAGGCCACTCATTAGTTACATGGTGCGAGCCATGGAAAGGTAAGTAGCTGCTGCCACCTTGTCTTCTCTCACGCGGGGGGGGGGGCATTTTTGCTTGAGAGGCACCGCCCTGACTTAGCATGGCCAACGGCTTTTCCCTTCACTCACACATGCACACATGCTCTCCAGGGCTGACAGGAATGGCGCACTGACCTCAGCCCCCCACCCCACCTTACGAGAGAAATAATAACTGCCAACGCGTAAAACGCAAAGGAAGCAGCATGGGTGTATGAGGGGAAACCCCCCCCCCAAAAAAAATCACATTTGAGCAATGTTGGGGTTGGTCCCAAGAAGGGTTTTTGTCAAAAATGCGGGTCATTATCATGGCAACATATAGTCCGGACCCCAACAAGGTCTGAGGGACAGTGGACTGGCCCCCTGCTGAAAAAGTTTGCTGACCCCTTCAAGAACTTGTTCCTAAGGTTGCTTTTGTGACTATCAATCTGCCGTCCAGTCGCACTCCTGTTGGGCAACATCTGCTGGGGCCGACCTGGGCAGAAAATGCAGAGTCGCAGCGGTCCTGCCGTCTGTGTGAGATAGAGGGATAAATCAAGTCCAGAGACAGGAGAGGCCTGGAGAGAGAAGTCACAGCTTTCGCCTCCTCCCTCCCATTCTCTTTTTCCTTGTGTGTCATGTGCGCCTAAGGGCAGGGACTGACTCATTACTGCTTTTCATAAGCTGCTCTGAGAGCCTTTTCTTTGCTAAAGGGCAAGGTATAAATGCCTTTAAAGTGAACTTCAAAGCAACACTCAAGGGTGCTACCACCCAAAGTGAAATTTGGGGTGCTATCTGGGGTCGTGCTAAGAGCAACATTATTCCCCAAAACTTGTGAGCTGGCATCTGTACTGTTTTCCTCCGACCCTTGCCAACCTCCCTGTACATCGCCATCTTTCCTACATTATAAAAGCCCTAGATGTGTTCACTCCGAACACTCATTTGAATTGGAAATACCAATTGTGAAATCATTATTCCAAGACTTTTGTATCCTCTTCCATTGTTTTTTTGGGACAATACGTCCAACAAAAGATTAAAAACAAGCTTCCCTGCAGCGAAGTGCTAAGGGTCATAACGAGAGAAATCAGCGCCATTGTTCCTGCATGTGCTTGAGGGCAACTTGGGTTAATTACAAGGGAACTCATCAGCCTATTACAAAAGGACATAATGATATACCTTCTACTCTCCATTACAAGGTAAAGGTACAAAACCCGCCATGTGCCATAGCTTTGTCATATCTCTGCACTGCGAATTAAGAGTGAGCTGTCTTTTCTCACAGAAGGGCAGGGGTATTAAATGTAAGCTGGGTAAATGATAAGAAACTTGGTTTGGAAAAATCCCCACCCCTCGGTCCAAATTTAATTAAAAGTCAAGAGTTCTGTTGGTACAAGTCTAAATGCAATATTGGCAACCATGTGCTAATGGTGGTGCTTGTTATTAATCATTCCAATTAAATTTCTCCACGAACATCACACAAGTGTTTTTTCCAAGTCCTGATTTGAATGGATCCACAAAGCCATTTGCTAACAATGCAAGAGCCGTGTGCCTATCTCCCCAATTTCAGCTAATCTCCCTATACCTGACACCTGAAGAGGGCCCTCAGCTCCCAGGAACTGCTTTTCTGGGAGTGTAAAGATGTTGCAGTGGGAAGGATTCAGGAAAGTCCCCTTTGCACAAGCTTGTGGTCCTTGGAACCTCAGATCTCTTCTGGTCTCAACTCTACCCTTCTTAAGGTGTTTACAGACTACTCCCATTACTTTATTCAAAAGGCAGGGCTGCATGTGTGCCACACGTTTTTCTTCTTCATAAAAAAAAGAACTGCACACAAAAAACTTTAATTTTGTATAAATTATGCACATTTGCACAACTGAATTTGCAATTTGCTGCTTTGCACGATTCATTTGGGCTACAAAAATCATAAGAGGCAAGTTCAGGATGCTGAAACCCAGCACACCAACCACTCGAGACATTTCACTGCCCCTCTTACCAGAGAAGGTATTGCCCACACTCTCTTCAGCATGACTTTGCAGCCATGAGGACTAGAAACCTTTTTTTTGAAAAGTGAGTGGCGATATCTTGGGCGAGCTGCATTACGGCCAACTTCACATTCTGTATCCCCACCGAACCACACTTCCAGGGGCAACCATTTGGTACTTCTCAAACGCACATTGGTTTTTGAATTGTGCTGCATACTAATCAATAAAACGTGCAATTCACTGGAAGCTGCACTTTCCCACAGACTCAGGTAAGTCACCAAGTTGGAGCCACATCTTGTACTCTTCAGTGAGCTATACTGTACCATTTTTAGAGGCACAACCCTTCATAAGAGCTACTTATGGTGAGCTTCATGGGTTGCTGATGGGAGTTTCCTGTAAAGGGGTAGCTAGAACAGAGTGTAAAATCTATGCTTTTCAAATGATGTGTGTAAATAATATGGGAAATTGAAGGAATCTCAGTTCTGTCAGTGAAATAATTTAGAAGGAAAACTGGATACAGTGCAACATGTCTTTTTAAAGGCCCTGCTGTGAATCATTATACACTGCAGAGATGGAGGCTATGGTAGCTTAACTGGAAAAACAATGAAAAAGCTATTATAATTCACAGACCAAAAGGAGCCCTGTATGTTTCCCAGCTACTCTTAAGAGAGGGAGCTCTGGGCCCTGGAATTTCTTTTGGAGTAGGGGCTGGTTTATGTTTACAACAAGAATACTGCCTAACTTCACCACTTGCTAAAGCCATCATTATTTCTTCTTCTTTTTTTGCGTGGGGTGTGTGTGACAAGAGAATCATGGGAGTCAGGTTAATTGCAGATACATTCATATATGCAAATAACTACACTCAACTCAACACCAGATGCATTAATCCTCAGTGCTCAGGCATACTCTTCAAAAACAGAAATTTATTGCTGGGTTGAATGCCTGAACCTGCCCAGGCATTGGGTAATCAAGTAATTGCAATTTAAGTGAGGCATATGCATGCATGTATTCTGTATTCACACATCCCTTTAATATGGGAATGTTTCTTTTCAGAAAATTAAGAGTTGTAATGTAGAGTTCTGAGCATCCCCCAAAATTGTAGGTTTGCTGATCTAGGTAATGTGTGTTAAGGGACATGTTCTGCATCCTCATCTAACTATGAGAGAAGAATCGAACATAAAATCAGAGGCAGCAGGATTATAATTTTGAGCTGGGAGCTTCCAAGTACTTAATCAAGATAGGCCTTTCCCAAAATATGAGGTTTGCCATTTTAACTACCATAATATCAAGGGAATAGTGGGGTACACAAAACGGGTTTTATAAAGGATTTTAATGAAGTTGCAAAGTGCTAGATGCGTAGGATTATAGTAGAGCTATAATTCTATAAGGTTGGCAGTCGAGGGAGAACAGCGTGGGAAGTATACAGAGACAGATAAAGCTTCAGATTTTTCTATAGCACAATTCAAGTTTATTCCATTCATTCTTGCAACACAAACTTAACACAGTATCATTTAGCAATCCAATGTCTATGAACCATGATAATGATAAACCAAACTGTGTCAAAATAGTTACATTGTGGAAAAAGGTCAAATATCAAAATGCACAAAGCACTATTTTTCTTCCATCAGTTGGGTAGAAAGATGTGATTGTTTTCCCCATTTATAAAATATAAGACTGTTCAGTTTGAGATTTAGCATGCAACACTGCAACTGCTCAACTAGGACATTCCACTCTTACCAGCTTCTTCTATCCATCAATTAACCCATTTAGTACTGCATTAAAGAACTAAGTTAAGAAAGCAATGCCTATACAAAGGGGAGCAGAAAGCTTTAAGACCGCAAGTCGTTATTTTAAATTGAAATCTGAAAGAAAAGGAAAGATATTGGTGCTAGAATTTGATTTCTAGAGTGCTAGCTTTGACGTCTCTTAAGTTTCCTACCTGGAAAAAGAATTTACTCCAAGAGTTTTCACTATCTAAGAGCTAGCATGAGACATTGGTAGCCATCATTTTTCTTCTGAAAAGCAGGATATGATATGAATAGCACATGATCTGTTCACACCAAGATCTAAAGTTGGGTTTGATTTCTTAATTTCTAAGACAGAAAACAGTGGGTGGACCTTTTATGCCATAGCAAATTCAGAAACATTAGTTTGGCTTAGAGCAAACACTTACGTATTCTGACCCAAGTGGCTAGAATATACTTTATTATAGCCACACATCAGAATCCATCTCTAGTTGCGAATAAAGATGCGCCAGAAAAAAAGAACTGTGCAAAACGCCAACATGATAGTTTTTAAAGAAAAGGCAAGCAGGCAGAGCCTCAAATGTTTGGGCAACAAACTGCACGAAAGAGGCTCAAAGTGATCTAATACTATCTAAGGAGGATTGAAGGCGAATGGACACAGGGTTATGAAATAGCCAGTCCTGAAGCACAATTTCAATTTCTCCTTCACTTGATCCATCAGATCTTTCATTTGACTTCAGGAGATATTAAGTGGATCATGCTTACTATGACTAAGAACGTTTGATTTAAAATTAATCTGAACATGTTCATTTACTGAATTAGCATCTTCATAAGCAACGCCTTTCGTGTCGCATAGGAAGGTGAACATGTGACTACACAGACTCTGCATGCAAAGCTTGCTATTTCTATATCACATTCCTGCACCAATACAAAAAAAACAAAAAACAAAACCAGATTAACATGGTTCTACTTTTAAGAAAGCCTTTAAAGAATCTAGTTTCTTCCCCCTTTTGCTGCTGAATATTTGAATGTTGGGGGTGGTATCAGTGCTAATAAGGGACAAATAAATGGCAATTTAAGATGTAACGCTAGCCTGCAATTTTGCATTGTCTATAGAGGCCGTATTCCTAATTCTGTTTTACTAGGGTATACAGAGGGTTTTCCCATTCAAATGAAATGCTTTCAAAATTGAAAAGGTACATTCAATACTATGAAATGTGTATACAAAAGCACACGCCAGTTACCTGGATGACAATGAAGACATTGTATTGCACATCTTGATGCAAAGTCAGTAGAAGCCTCAGTGGGAAATTTTTAACATGATACAAAATTTATCCATAGTTTCTGAGGAAGAATATCCAAGTGCTATTTGCCCCAGCATCTTCTAATCAACACATTAGCATATTACAAAACCTTATGCCTGAATGTTCTTTAAAAATGTCATCTTGAAGAGTATTTGTGAAATGTCACGTAGAAAGAAGCATCCTTTATTGGGCAGCAATAAAGGCAGGGTTTCCTTTGGAAACATGACTATTTAATCTGTCAAATTACATTTTTCATAGACAATGCCACAGCAGTGACTCAAATCTTATTTCAGAGACATATGCATTTTACAAGATCAATGTGTTGAGGATGAAACTAGGGCAAAGGAAGCTCCTGCCTTCTTTAAAAGAATGAAATTAACTTAAACTGAGAGCCATTCCTTCTTTAGTAATTAAGATACTTTGAGTCTAAATCTTGAAGGGCAAAGTCATCATCCTCTAGCACCAATAGGTCTGGAGCTGTCACTTTCTTCCAGTTAATATTATGATGTGCTGGGGTGAGGAAGTTCCAACTGGAAGTCTTTGAAGAGCAACTCTTACCCAGAACTAAGCACTGTCTATCATCTGGCTGGTTCTTCACAAAATGTTTGGATAGTGGAAAAAACCCCACACGATTTTGATCATCCCTTGGCACCCCGTTTTGAGATGCATTCCTGCTATCACTGTATATTCCATGTTAAAATAGGCACCCAAAATTAGTGTGGCATCCAACTGTTAAATACCGGGGAATGATAAACCAAAGCCTTCAGCATTGCACAACCTACGTAAGGCACAGGGATACAGTTATCCCAGTGCCTTGACTGGGAGATGACAGCATAGCAGCACAGGGCTGCTACTGCCTTTACAAGTTAGAAAGTACAGGGATGGAGCTTCTGTCTGACAAACTTCCAGCAAGTCTTAGAAGAACAAGGAAAGTTTGCAGACTAAATTTCAGACTCCATTCTTCGCCCCTTCTCCAGCAGAGGTTCAATTTTGCTAGAAATGGGGGGAAAATTGTACCCTGAACAAAGTCCTAAGGAGAAACCAATTATATGGATTTCTACTTTCTCCAAGCAGGTTGTCTTTTTGATAGAGGTACCTAACTAGTCTGATTTACTGTGATTTTTTTTCCTCCCTCCCCAATATTTAGCTGAAGAAGCTGGAAGATACAAAGAGTGACAGACAGGCAGCAGTGTGAGGCCACAGGAGAGACATTAGATCTCAGTCCATCCGTCACTGGAGAAGAGCTTTGATTGCCTGATTGTCAGTGGCTTCAAAGGCAGTTAGACCATCTGGCCCTCTCACAGTCTTATCAGCACCCTGTAAAGAGATGAGAAGAGCTGTCACTTTTAGAGAAAAGGTGGAATTACATGTACCAGAAGCAGTTTCTCGTGAGAGGGTCCTGGTACGTTTGTTTTCTTACTTTACAGTCTATATAATTTCTTAAACTAGAGTCACATTGGCTTGACTAGGGTATGTGCGTTAAACAAGAGAGATCATTTTCAATTCATTCACCATTAAAAAGACAGGCTTTAAGTAATATCACAATCCAAATAGCACATTTAAGTTATAGAAAGCTTCATGCTCCCATGAAGACACCCCAGCCTCTTGGGCCCACTTGAATAATAGTATTTTCAAAGTATTAATATACATTAAAGTTTTCAATCAAAAGACTCAGTTCTAGTTATCTTAAGACAAAATGCCAATTAAATCCAGGTGAAACCATGGTTCCCAAACCTTGCCTACTTGACTCCTCTTCTGATACAGAGCCACAGCCACAATCCTGTTCCAAAGCCTTTACTGGCTTTGCATATACACTGGAGTTTTACCATACACCTTTAGTGGCCTGGGATCCATTCTGCTAAAGACCTCCTACAGCTCCAGGGTGGAATTCAAAGTGATTGTTCTGTCAGTGCAAACATTTCTGCTTGCCTGATGGACTGCTCTTCTCTCCCTTCCCCACAAGTGGTGGTAGGGTTTTCCCCCCCGACACCCCCCCAAGTAGTTTTGGGTGAGAGGAGGATGGGTGGCCCTGTTGTATTAGCAGGACTCATGGTGGTTCCTGCTAGTGCAACAATTTAGTTGAATCTGGTCCCAAGTGTTGCAACTTTTGAAGGAAAATGAAATTAAAGAACTCTAGATGACACTGACCTGTTCGCCTACAAGTAACCTTCTCCCGGAGCTTTATATATAGGTGTACAGGTATATATATATATATATATATATATATATATATATATATATATATACATGCAGGCGTACATATATGTAGGTGTACAGTGGAATATAAATATCAGACTTACAGAGCATTTCCTCCACACCCACATGCACCTCTACAAAATGTTGGAAAAGGTTAAGCTCTACAACAGTTACTATTCCTAGATGCAGTCATTTCAGAGATAAAAGGATTGAAATTCTGTCTAGTTAAAAACCTACCATATTTCCTCGAGTCTAATGCACCACTGAATCTAATGCGCACCTCAATTTTCAGAACCTTGAAACCAAATGGAAGTATTTGCTGCTGAATGTAAAAGTGCCATTGAATCTAATGCACACCTTAATTTTTGCAACGTAATTTGGCCAAAAATGGTGAGTATTACATTTGAGTAAATGTGGTAGTTAAAAGAACTTTAATTATTACAGACATTGGCCTAGAAGAAAGGTTGATGTACTCCTTCAAGTTAGACTGTCAACTTTCCACAGGGTTGTCTGTCTTTTAAAGGGGATGTCAGGTGGGTCTGAAGTACCACAAGCACAGAAGTATGGCCCAAAGATGCTTAATGGCTCCACTCTGTCAAAGTCAAGGCTGTAAGAGACTATAGCCAATCACTATGATTAGTATGTCAGCTATGTCTGGGAACACTCATTCACTTGAAATCGCCACACTTGAAAATTTTCCAAGTACACCTTAGTTTGAGGTAAAATAATAAATCAATTTGAGCATGTCAGTCTCCACATTATTTGGAGTACATTTGAGGGAAATGGCATGAGAAAAGAACACAAAAGGGGAAGAGGGCAAGAAATGACGTTTGGCTTGAGTGCTCCTGTACTACTTGCAGAAGGGGGAAAATTAAGGAACAAACGTTTTCTTTGCTGAAGATCCTACAGGGGTCTTAATGTTCCACAAGATTAGTAAACATCTATGTTGCATTATGAAGCTAGCATAGATTTAATTTCTTTTTAACCAGCCTGCAGATTGAAATAATGTGTCTTGCTTTTGGGGTAAAGGGTTGAGGAATGTTTCCTACTCAAACTAGAAACTCAAGAGGTTTTGTCAAGATACAAGGAAAAGTATAGAAAGAAAACCAACAGTACTTAAAAATAAATAAATCTCAAATACAAACAATGTTCCAACTATAGGACTAAAAAGATTGTTAAAATGGGGGAGAAATGCAATCATGCATATGCACCGATGCCATCAATTCAGTGTAGGGTAATCAAGGCAGATCGATCTAAAACAACAAAACATTTGGCAGCAAACTTATGGAAGTGATCAGCAGGTGAGGGGAGTTTTAGCACAGCAAGCCACATTTCAGTGATCCAGGATCCACTATCTAAACATTGTAATTGCTTTGCTTTTTCTTCTTCTTTTTTTAAAGTAATCCACACAATCAACTCATTTGTGATAGAACAAACTCATACTGATGTGATCAAATATACTTTCTGAATCAAAGGCATAAACTACTGGCATTGACAGAAAAATAACCTTGAAGGTCTTCTCCAAATTTTCCCTTTGTTCTTTTTATACCCTTCCCATATACTCAGTACCAGAGTTGAAAAAGCACAAAGTGACACTAACTAGCTTCCAAGCCTTTATTTTAAAGTCAAAAGATGAATCTACAGACTTTTGACTCCACAAGTACTTTAAGGACAAATAATACAATTCATAGCCTACTTCTGCTGGCTTGAAGTTTTAGTATGAGTGAATCCTAGCAAGATCTCTCTATATTTTTCAGACAAACAGCAAGTAAACACACACAATTTTAACTCAAGAGAACCACAGTATTTTGTTATCATGAGATGGTATGTGTCCTATACAACCTCCAACGGGGAAAAAAAGCTCTCAGAATAAATTGGCTTTATTTTCCTTAGTGTGAGAATGTTAAAGTCAACCAAATACTAGGGCTGTGT
This sequence comes from Podarcis bocagei, assembly GCF_964188305.1. Taxonomy (NCBI): domain Eukaryota; kingdom Metazoa; phylum Chordata; class Lepidosauria; order Squamata; family Lacertidae; genus Podarcis; species Podarcis bocagei. Next base: position 23,612,528 of record NC_138135.1, read on the forward strand.
GCATTTGCTTCAGACAAATTCCAAATCCAGAACCAAAGTGGGACATTTCATATATTTGGGAGTCAGCCAAAGCAAAGCAATTTCCTTCTGAATTGTTCCAAGGCAACTCTGTCTGTTTCCAACATTTCAGAACCTATTCAAATGCACAAACACTGAAAATTCGTACTCTCGTACCCCTAGATGCTCTCCCTGTAAAGAAAATACCAGGGAAGTGGGGGTGTACTTTTGTGACTGACAGCTGTAGCTCTCAACGAGAGGATTTTACAGGGCTCTTTTTTTTTAACTTCCCGTCAGTACCCAAGGTGGAACTTACCAGAAAGTCTTCCAGTGTTTTTCCACTGCTTTTTGTGACTGTGTGTCAAGTAGCAGCAGTACTGAAGGCTTCAAATAATGGACTGAGAAGCACCAATAATTCATGGTTCACACCCAGTCTCCAAGGCAGACAGGAACATGAAGTCCCACTGAGTCCCCATAACCTGAGTCAAGCTCTCCCTGTGCTTTCTCCCTGGCTGCTGATACAAGGAGGGCAAGGCACCATTTTCTGGGACCATCATAAGCCTGCAAAAAGCTTATGATGGGTAAAAAGATATAGGTACCAGAGTTTCTGGAGGTGCTGGGAGATAGCTGCCCTTGTCACCTCTGCTGCCTACTTTGTCACTGCTTATAATAAAAATGCAAGTGATGAGCAGGGCTCTCATCCCCCCCAAAAAGGAGGATACTCCCCTCCCCTCTTGAAATAATATGGGGAGGGATGTGTGCAGGAAGAGCTTTAGATGCACAGATGCTCTTACTATAGAGCCAGTGATGAGATCTGGGCTTCCAAGTTCTGAAACAGAGAAAAGAGGACACACACATACACCCTCTTTGCCTGAAAGAAAAGGATTTTGGTGGATCTCTGGGGGCTTTACAAGCAGGTAGGGTTATATAGTTATATATAAACTGTTAGGCTGCCCAACACAACTCCTCATTACACCTGTCAGCGTGAAATATGGCAAATTTCGTCCTATAGAAGAGACTATTATGTCTACAAGTTTTATCTCATTATGTCAGAGAGCAGAACAACTATAGCTATTTGTTGATTTCCCCATTGTAGTCACTGGGGGCACCAAGTTTCAGATTTTCCAAAGCAGGGTTCTGATTCTGACCAGAGGTGAAGTGTGTGGTCTGTGAAATGGTTTCAGCCAAATTCGGCCACATTCCAGATTGTCTATCCAGTGTGCTAGAAAACATGTAGCCCAAACTTTGTAACAGAGCACATCCTTTGTATGCAGGAGGCTGAAGGCTGACTCACCAGCATCTTCATCTATGTAATTTTAGGTAGCAGTATTGCGAAAGAAACCATGAAGAGCCAGTCACCAATCAGATTCGCCTGTTTTGTGCAGTACAATGGTGTGACAAGCTCTCACTTAGAACAAGCTTTTATCTACTAAATATGTGGCTCTTCTAAAACTTCCTGTAGGAAGTTTCTCTCCTTGCTTGACTAGCCTCTACTTTGTAGTCACATTGAATTGCCTATCCTTCTCACCGCGGTTACATTTAGCATTCTATAGCATCAGAACAGCTCAGAAGATAGCTACCTAAGGGGACTTTCAAGACTAAATCATAGCAAAAAGGAAGACACTGTTGACTGTACGCTTTGTTTTTCCCAAGTTATGTTAAAAGCCTTGTCCTTAGCTTCTCTTCTTCTGTCTCTTGTCTATTTTAATATTGTAAGCCTATGGGCATAGATTTCCATTTTTCCATTTTTGTATTGTGCCCACTGGGTAATACTGACTAAGTAATAGGAAAGAGCCACTGAGATCAGTAAGCAACTTAACAGAGAGGAGAAAATTGCAGGGGAGAAATAGTAGACACAGGAAAGGTTAAGCATCCTTACCTCTCACCTGCTAAGTCATAACCAATGTAAGTTCATTGATTTCAATGTGTCTACTCCCAACATGACGTAGCTGGATTCCACCCAATGAATATTAGACTTTAAAAAAAATATATATGATGAAATGCTTGAAGGCATTTCATTTGTTAAGTTGCTGAATGATTAACAAACCACCAGGCAAGTCTCCACTTCTTACCTTTGACAGGAGTAACTTCACACAAGACACATGGCCTTCATAAACTGCTGAAAGGAGTGGAGTGATATTGTGTTTGTCTGGAGCCTGTACGAAAGAGAAATGAAGTTACACAATAAATTCCATCTACAATATACTATATCTAATAATGCTCAGATATCACATTCTTGGCAGGTGGGTATCTGCCAAAAAGGGTACTGTTGCACACAGAACATATTTAGCCAGCTGCAATGTTGCTAAATGAAAGCAAGTCCAGACATACACTTTACTTCTGCAAAAGCAAGTCCCTAGTTTTCCTGAAATGGTTTATAAATGCTGTTAATTATTGGAATTGGTTACCAAATGGAATTACATCAGGCTACAGCAGAGAGAAGGATGGGAGGCAAGGCCATTCCAAAAAAGTATCTCCTTTAGTCTCCTATTCTCCCTGAAGTGTTTCATCTCAGCTAGTCATCATAGGAACTTCATACATTTAAGAATTTGGGCATGGATTTTCTTGATTTCCTATTTCCTAAAGACTCTTTTCCCCTTTTGTTTCATGGCTTTTAGACTGCAAGCCTAAGGGTAGATGTTGCCCTGTTTGTTACTGATTCATCTAGGATATTTTTTGGTTGAAGAACGGGGCGAAAATATTTACATAAAAACTTAGTATACAAAACACATTAGAAAACTGGCAGACTTTAACTTGAATAGAACACAGTTACTGCAGAAAGCAGTTTCTAAGATAATACCAACTACTATTATCTTACTAGAATGCTAACAATGAAGCAGATTTATCCTCTCATAAGTCTAATATGAACCAGACAGAAATTGCATTGTATCAAATAAAATGGAAGCGTAAAAACTCACTTCATACAAATTGTGTAGTGAACTGTTGAATCATTCAAATGTCTGAGCCATTCAGATTAACCAGATTAGTTATTTTTAATTATCGGCCAGTTACTGAAGACTGGAGACATATTAGTTTTCACAGTGCTGAATGTAGCATAAGAAGCATTTTACTTATGGACACATCTCATGATCCCTTCCAATGAATAGTCTGTTTTTGTGTTGTTTAAAATACATGCAAGACCTGTTTGAACAAGAGGCAACAGTGGAGCAAATATTGCTGCTGCTGCTGCTGCTACTACTACTACTACTACTAATAATAATATTAATAATATGCACATACATACAAGGACAACTATGCCTCTACTACTACTACTACTACTACTACTACTACTACTATTACTACTACTAATAATAATAATAATATGCACATACATACAAGGACAACTATGCCTCTACATCATTGTTTTGAAATGCACAGAAAACTATCATTTGTCTTCAGTCAAAGACAGAACTAAACCAGAACTAGACAGAGTTTTAATCAACATACATACATTCATATCAGCTCCTTTTAGTAGAAGGAACTCCAGGATCTCAAGCTGTCCACAGTCTGCAGCATAGTGAAGAGGTTTCCTCCCACCTTCCAGTGTCCGATTAACATCTTCACCCTTCAGAATTAAAAAAGTTAATAATTTTATGTAATTCTACATCAAATTTAGCTCTGAGATCTAACTATGGTCATTACTCAAACATAGCAGACAACACTTGCTTAAAACTCTTGCTCAAAACACTTGCTCAAGACATTACAGCAATATGGGGAAGGTAGTCTGCAAAGCAATGCCTCATTTCAAGAACCAGGAGTGTCAAAAATTATATCCATAGTGCTTGTTGCAAAGCAATTTGTTTTTCCTGTTCCAGTCATCCCTCAACACCTCTTTTAACTTTCCCAAACTTTGATCTGTTCATAGCTTGAAGGTTCACCATTACTAGGACTAATAAATGTACAGCAGGTGGTATTAATGTAGCTGTGAAATCTTACTAATACTATTAGAAGTTATTTAAGAAGTAGATATTTTGGAAGCATGACTTCTCAGTAGCATGCACAGACATAGCGAATTGCAACTCGCACACGCACAGATACGGGTTGCGTTCGCTTCAGGATGCGAACGGGGCTCCAGAACGGATCCCATTTGCATCCAGAGGTACCACTGTATAGTCCGGCCCCCCACAAGGTCTGAGGGACAGTGGACCGGCCCCCTGCAGAAAAAGTTTGTTGACCCCTGTTCTACATCACGTTTCTTCCATAAGATGGAAGATGATGCCACAAGATGCTTTGTGAAGCAACCAAGAAGTCCATAAATGCAACTCGTACAGTACAGTGGTACCTCGCAAGACGAATTTCCCTATGGGCTTGCTTCGCAAGACGAAAACGTCTTGCAAGTTTGTTTCCTTTTTCTTAACACTGTTAATACAGTTGCGACTTGACTTCGAGGAGCAACTCATAGAACGCAGTGTACATAGTAGCCTTTTTTGAGGTTTTTAAAGACTTTGGTGATTTTTGAAGCTTTTCCAAAACTTCTTTTGCAGCCATTTGGTATGTTAAGTTTTTAAAACTTTTTTGGGGGGTTTTGGATTCTGGGTTGGGGTGTTTGGAATTCAAGGACTTGGTGTTGGGGAGGGGTTTGCAAGAATCTAGAAGCTTGTGTGTTTTTTTCTGCATTTTTATGATTTTCTGTGACCATTGGGCCACTCTGCTGTTTTTTTAAAAAAATTCTGGATTTGAATTTCTGTGTGCTGGGTGGCTGGGGGAACAGTTGGGGAGGGGTTTGCAAGAATCTGGAAGCTTGTGTTTTTTTTTCTGCATTTTTATGATTTTCTGTGACCATTGGGCCACTCTGCTCTTTTTTAAAAAAAATTCTGGATTTGAATTTCTGTGTGGTGGGTGGCTGGGGGAACAGTTGAGGAGGGGGTTCTTCAGCAAGAAGCAAAGAGTGGAAGAGGAGCCTTCTTCGAGTGGTCCCCCAGAGTCTTAGAAAATGTACTGTACACTTTGTTGATTTTTAAATGTTTTTCTGTCATGTTTATAAAGTTAATTTATTTTCCCTTCAATTTTTGAACTGCTCTTTACAGTATGTGTGACTTTAAAGAGCAGTTAATAAACTGTTGTTGTACCAAATTTGGCTTTGTTTGGACTTTTTTTGACCATAGGAACACATTAATTGATTTTCAATGCATTCCTATGGGATTTCGTGATTCGCAAGACGAAAAATTCGCTAGACGACAAAACTTGCGGAACGAATTAATTTCGTCTTGCGGGGCACCACTGTATAGTGATTCTGAACCTAGAGGTTCTACACAACTATTAACAGACATAATATCTACAAAATTTAATGTTTTTCTTGATTAGATTAAAAGTTACTACCAAATTCTGTATACTGTCCATGTCTTTTGTTTGTTATACTTTCAAGTGTTATATAGAGTCCTTATAGCAAGCACTGTATGAAAATTCTGAAGGATCCACACACCACAAACATCTTAAAAGATTGCATCATGTCCCAAGTTCAATGACCCAATAAATTCCTTAACTCAAATAATTAGCAGTTTCCAAGAATGTAGCAATTTACTCTGTCACAATATACTTTTTGGCATACTTCTGGCACAACAACAGTTTTTCTAAAGTACTGGTAGCTACTTTTCTTTTATGGTTCAGAATTTTATGCTGAATGTCCCTTTCATTTATTAGAACTCAAAGGCTTCCAGACCATATAGATACTGTGCTTCCAGCTCTGAATAAGACTCTTGATAAAGTCTGATCATTTAAATTCCTCCATTCATTTGCATCTCAAATTATAAGACTGAATTAAATTTTTATTGTCTTTACTCATTTGATGTACCATGACATCAGAACATTTAAAAAGCACAATGAATAAATTTAGTGATAAATCTTTTAATTGCGCAACTCTAAGTTTATAATTTAAAATGTTCATTGCTTTTCCTTCTGATTATTAAGCCAAGCCAACTATCTTTGCTTTTGCCTGTCTTTTGCATTTCCCTTTTGTTACACTAAAAGATTATTTCTTTGAATACTGAATTCAGTCAAACTGGTACAGAATGCTCATCAGCACTAATGCCCTAATCACTTGAGACCACTGAATGCACCTCTTGTTCTGATAATACCAACTCCTATCCTGAACAGCAATATAAAAATCCACTTCATGTACCTTCTTCTCAGCTTCTAACTAATAAGCACTTAAAGGCTCTTTTCAGGTCAATATTACCTCCTCTATTCATACATGTAATGCATAACCTAAGGGAAATATGTGTCAGTATAAGAAAACCTATTTATTCATTCTAAGAGAAGGATTCTTATAGTATATCCCTTCAAGAAGAAGTAAAAATGAAAGTCTAGATTCCAATTAAAGTTTTCGAAGTGTCTCAAGACTGAAAACGTATCCCAGAAGTCTTATATTTCTTCACGGTGAATGTAAACCATCAGATAGTAGAATAATTCTCTCACACACTAAAAGGTTCTGGGTTGGCTGCAGTTACTTAGGAAAAAGATCTTGAAGATGAAAGTAGTAAGCTCTCAGAAGTCAGTAACTTGGCTTTCTTAAGACCAACATTATTCGGAAAGGAACTGAGAAGACACAAAGTAACAAACCCCTATAAAATATAAATCTAAAGTCCTCATATCACACAAAGAACTCAAGACAAATTTCAAAAGTCCTCTGCAAGTGATCTGCTCCTGCTGGGTAGAAAGCAGGAGGGAAGGAGAAAGAGAGAGAGAGAGAGAGAGAGAGAGAGAGAGAGAGAGAGAGAGAGAGAGAAAGGGGGGGTCTTCTTTTGGCTCTGTCCCAGTCCAATCCTTCAAGTCAGCCCTTCTCACAATTGGCATGTGCCCAAGACATTACTCCCGAAAGAATGCAGGCCTCAACAGAAAAAGAAAGAAGGAAAATGATTGCCCACTCTGATCTACAGCAGGCTGATTTTTAGAACACCTATTTGCTCCAGTTTCTTTATGTCAAAGAAAAGGAACCACAGAAAGTAGAGAAAAGAGCAACTAAATTATCAGGTGAGAAGCATAAATTTGCCCAGAGAAATACAATACATAGATTTGAGTTTTTTCAAAGCTTCGAAGACTCGAGGAATGTTACGATGCTTAAAATTAAATGCGCTGGTGGAAGTTAATAGAACTCAACCCAAGAACTGTGGTTACCTTGATGAAACTGACAAATTATCTGATTTAAGGCAAATTTAAGATCCAGGACATCAAATTTGCTACATTCCTGTGGTGAGTGGTAAACAAGGGAGAACTGATGAAGTGTTGTGTATACTGCCCCGTCTAGCTTTTTAAACAAGAGAGGCAGCAAATGAGGAAATGTGAACTCTGGACCAGGCCTCCTTAGTTCTGGAAGCAAGAACATCTCATCCAGGAATGGCTGGCGACATGGTTGAGCCTTTCTGTGTGTCAGATTACAAGAATCTTAGAACCACAATATAATCATTTTGATACTGAAATGTTCACAGCAAACAGGTACATTAATCCAACACAAGTACAGGCCCAATAGAAGGGAGAAGAGTTGTCTGAATTGGGCCTTGGTTTTAATTAGAGTTTTTCAGTTCTTTGCTTCAGACTCTCCAACCCTTAATCTCTTTGTCAAATCTGCCAGAAAAACAGGAAGCTGATGTGCTATATGAGCAGGCAAAAACAAAAGTCTCCGTGTCTATTGAATTGGCATCAGGCTCTTTTATTTTACAGTGGTACCTCAAGTTACAAACGCCTCAGGTTACAAACTCTGCTAACCTGGAAGAGTTACCTTGAATTGAGAACTTTGCCCCAGGATGAAAACGGAAATTGTGTGCTGGCGGCGCAGCAGCAGCAAGAGGCCCCATTAGCGAAAGCACGCCTCTAGTTAAGAACGGACCTCCAGAATGAATTAAGTTCATAACTAGAGGTACCACTGTACTCTTTTTCTGCTTAAAATATTTTTGTTTAGGGAAGCTATTCAGACAAGTAGATGTTAATGTGTTTACTGCTGATTGTAATTGCTTTTTAAACAAATGTTTGAATTACCTATTTTTAACTGTTTTATTTATAATGGTAATATTTCTTATAAGCTGCTTAGGCTTTGCTACAATCAAGCAGCATATAAATCTTGTTAACAAAAACATAATATAAAATGTGGCCTTTTACATATTGCTGAACATCTAGTCCTATCTGTCCCAGGTCAAGGATGAATGGAGTTGTAGTCCAACACCTGAAGGACCACAGGTTTCCTATCCCTGGTCTAACCAAAGTCTCTAAACAGGAAGTCTGGAAATAATGTTTGGGGTGGAGGAGAAAGGGACAGTTGAAAGAAAAATGTTTAAAGTGAGCACTAGAAAAATTTGAACATGAAACCAGCAGAGGCTGCTATCAGGAGCTGACACAGATCAAGCAGAAACAGAAAGGATCTACTGTAGTGCAGTCCAACACATCTGAGTACAGCAGATAGCACCAGAAATGCATGGACTACAAGTCACAGAGGGATAGTAGTATTTATCGGGCTAGTTGAATATACTCATGACTCAGTCAGAGCTGATGAGACTTTCATAGAGAAAACTGAGTTCAGCCAATAGGTTTTCACAGAATCCTACTTGACCCGAGTTGTGCTCTAGACCTACCCCATTTGTTGCAATGAATCCAGAGCTAGAGCATCCCTAACAGATGGCTATCCATCCTATGCTTGAAGAATTCCAGGGAGGAGCTCATCAAAACCCTAGGTAATTGGCTCCATTGTCATACTCATTACTGCCTCCAGGCAACAGAGGACAAGACTTTGCCCCTTTCTACACAACAGCATTCCAAATATTTGAAAAGTGCAATTAAGCCCCTTCTTAAACTTCTTCTCCTCTCCAGGCTCAACAAACCTGGTTCCTTCAACCTTTCTTCACAGGACTTGTTTTTCATACCAGTGACCATATAGTCTTTGTTGCTCTCCTCTAAACCTTGTTTGAACTTGTTCACATTCTTCTGATAGTGCAGCACCCAGGAATTCGAAACAGTACTCAAGATGAAGTCTGACTATTGATTAATTTATTATGAATCAAGACCTGTCAAATCAAACCCCATTATAAGCCCATTCACATTTTTAAAGTATTTGTGCCTAACTGCAGTCAATTGTACATGCATGGCAAGCTGATTAGCTTCTCTTGTCACATAGGTTTATCATAGAATCATAGAGTTGGAAGGGACCCCAAAGGAATTTCAACTAAAGCATCCAAGACAGATGGCCATCCAACCTCTGCTTAAAAACCTGTTTAAAAACCTCCTGAGGCAGTCTGTTCCACTGTCAAACAGCTCTTAAGTCAGAAAGTTATTCCTGATGTTAAGTAATGTGCTAAGTAGATGTCTGTGCAATTCAAATACAAAAAATGGAACCTAGAACCAGCAGATTCATACCTTCAGAACTCAATAGAAGAGGCTGAACGTATGTTTATGACTACTTCACACAAATATGATCACCACTATAATGTCCTGTTGTACCATATAGGATCAGACAAAGACGCATTCCATATTGCTAATTGCACCCTAGGGAAGGCCGCTTTCTTTTATTAGCCTAGAGGAGGAGGATGGAAAAGTAGATGAGTGCATCTCTCTTAACTCTCTGCATGCTATTTCAAGCTGGAAAGAACCCCACAGTTGTAGCTATTGCTATTGTTATTTAATACCTGCTGTATTTAATACAGTATTTAATACCTGCTTTTCTACATAGAGTACCCAGGGCACCTTAAAAAAATAGAAGTGTTGTTAATATATAAATTGATTAACATCACCACCACCAAACCCTAACACAATAAGGATATTGTATACCAATCTAATTTTCAAAGTGATATATGTCTATCCTGGAATTTGTACATCATTTACAAATGTCATACATAGACTGCCTAAATTCTTCACCAAGTATTCTTCAGTACAGGTATCAGTCTACAGCAGGCACTTTGTCCAAAATTGTTTGCCAGAGCCTACACAAATCTATAGCTACAAGCTGGGTGAAGTGATTTTGTTATAGATACTTACCGTATTTTTTGCACCATAACACTCACTTTTTTCCTCCTAGAAAGTAAGGGGAAATGTCTGTGCGTGTTATGGAGGGAATGCCTACGGGTGGCATGCCTACGGATTTTCCCCCTCTAAAAACTACATGCGTGTTATGGTCAGGTGCGTGTTATAGAGCGAAAAATACGGTACTTTCCCTCTTCCCCGACATTCACGTTTTATGAAACCTACATCCCTTCATCCTATAAAACTTTTGTGAAGTAGAATAGCCTACTTCTATAGTATATAAAACAACAACACTAATCAGACCAAAGGTCTACCCAGCTACACAGCATACTTTGAAAGCAACCATACTTGGGTACTTTCCAAAGTTGTTACACAGGAAGGCAGTAGTTTCATGGATTTAAATACTGAAGTGTCCCAACTATTTAGTGAATGAGTTGGGCACGTCTATGCAATTTAAAAGCAAAAGGGGAACACTGATGAGGAGGGCAGAACTTTCCTGCCTGCAGCTTCTATCCTCAAGTGGTTTCCTCCTGGCGCTGTGGGTTAAACCACAGAGCCTAGGACTTGCCGATCAGAAGGTCGGTGGTTCGAATCCCCGCGACGAGGAGAGCTTCCGTTGCTTGGTCCCTGCTCCTGCCAACCTAGCAGTTTGGAAGCACGTCAAAGTGCAAGTAAGATAAATCGGTACCGCTCCAGCGGGAAGGTAAACGGCGTTTCCGTGTGCTGCTCTGGTTCGCCAGAAGTGGCTTAGTCATGCTGGCCACATGACCCAGAAGCTGTATGCCAGCTCCCTCGGCCAATAAAGCGAGATGAGCGCAGCAACCCCAGAGTCGGTCACGACTGGACCTAATGGTCAGTGGTCCCTTTACCTTTAAGTAGCCTCAGCTGCCAAAAATGCCTGAACACAAGAGCCCCAGGGGGCTTCAGTGTCCTCACTTCTTTCTACATTATTAAATGTGAAATTGCCCCTAACACCTAGAACTATTGCCCTAACATCATTTTTGGACCCAACTTCTACCAAAACTCCACTGCCTTCCATTTCCAGGAAACTGCACCTTGTCCAAGGACACCCAATTTTACAGCCAGGCTTTGGTAGTTGAAAGCCACCATTTCTATCCCATCTTTACTCCAAGAAGCTCAATTTGGTGTACATAGTTCTCTTTGCCTCCATTTTATCCTCACAACAACCCTGTGAGGCAGGCTAGGCTAAGAGACTGTGACTGACCAGCATCACTCACTTAGTTTCATGGCTGAGCAATGATTTGAACCCTGGTCTCTCAGGCACTGGTTTAACACCAACCACTAAACCAAACTGGCTCTCTTATAAATCTGCCTACCCTATTTCTGATATCAGTTATACCACTAGCCCTGGAGGCAGAAGGCTCTGCAGATCAGCTATTTGTTTATTTGGCCACCAGAAACATGAAAGTAGACAATGAAATCCTTTTGCTGACCAGCTCTTACTTCTACCCTTGCACAGAACAGCACAAGAGGCTGTCATGCCCACTTTTTAATAAATGTTTGAATAAGAGAGAATATATAATTGAATGGCAAAAGGTGCATCTCATGCATGCTTCTCCAGTTCTTATGAGATGGATTAATTAGTTCTTAACACAACTTGTTATACACTCTCAACCGGACTGGCTAAAGAATACTAAGGTCTTAATCCTCCCCACTGAGTTTTTTCCAATGCTACTTTATTTTATCACCTTTGGCTCAATAAAAACCTAGTGGGTACTAAGGTCTTCCATTCAATGTTTCCATTGCTATTTTAGTTCATCACCATTTGCTCAATTAAAAACCCAGCAGGGTGTCGGGACACCAATCTCATTTCCTTCACACTCTTATCATGCAGCGATTATATTTTGTTCCATGCTAAATAAAATAAAATATAAATACAGATATAGCAGGTAAGGACCACACATTGGAGAAAGAAAGGGTGTGGCTTTACGTTTGCAGCATACAATTCACCCAATATAATTTGGGAGTGGGGCAATTCTGCCCTCTAACCCTTTGGGGGGGGGGAAGGGTTCAGAAAGAGCGATCTGGGGAAAGAGGGAGGATGCTTGAACCTCTATAAAACTGACGAGGAACGATGGCACGCTCTCCACAAGCAAGCTCAAGCATAAGGGTGGGCGGGGACTAGGCCTCTAACAGGAGGAAGAGGCAAAGCCTTCCCTTCAGCTTCCATCACGGCGTCAGGAAAGATGTACCGTAGATCCACGACGAAGGGGGGCGGACGGGCGGGGAGGGGATCACCCACCATCCAAATCATTTCCGGTGCCCTGGAGTGAGGCAAGAGCACCCCTGAGCATGTGTGGATTGCGACATCGACACACACAGCCTCCAGAGTGTAGTATGGGAAGAGCTCGGGCCTGAGCCCCGGCACCTTTAGTTTGCGAAGCAGATGACGGCGGGTCCTGTGAGGAAGAAGGGGAACCCCGCCTCAAGGCCAGGAAGCGGCGCCCAGGCTCTCCCGCCCTCCCTCCCTGCCTGCCTCCCCGCCCACCCACCCCCGGCGGCCTTACCTTGGCCACGTAGTCCTTCACCTCGTCCAGGTCTCCGTTCTTGAGGGCCCACATGAACTCCTTGTCGGACATAGCGGCTGCCGCCCTGACAGGGGACACGGCGAGAGGGCCTGGCAGCGTTCGCGCGACGAGGGGCGGGGGAAGAGGAAGAGGAGGAGATGGGCGGGGCTGGACCGGAAGCGGGCGCGGCGTTGGTGGCGGCGGCGGCGGTTGGACTGCTGCCTCTCGCGGCGGTGACGGCCGTTGCCACGCCAACGGCGCTCGCTGTGCGCGCCTTACGGAGAAGCCGGCAGAGGGGGAAAGTTTGGGTCCGCCATTAACGTTTCGAGTCGTTTATACTTTAAACGAAGTGTGCTTTTAAAATAACAATAACCCCCCAAAAAACCGCCTTTCGCATCTCTCCCCACACCGCTTTCGCTCGCTCGCCCCGCCCCCACAGAAAAAGTGAGACAAGCCCACGGAAGCGCGCATGCGCCATGGGGGCGGTATCCGGTACTCAACCGCTTTAGCCGCCTTTTTTCCCTCTGCCTTCTGCGCCGTAAGGAAGGGACGGGCTGCGGAGCATGCGCATGCGTAAGGAGGAAGGAGCGTCCAAGTCGCTCATGGAAACGAGAATGGACCGGCGGAGAAAAAAAAAAGCAGTGCGCATGCGTCTTATTCCCTCCAGGTTAGCTCGTTCAAACTTAAACCGGCTAAATCGTTGGGTAGCTTTCGTGTTCGCGCATGCGTAGATGGTTTTGGCTGTGATGGGTGGTGAGGCTTTCCGATTCACCAATACTGTAATTTAAGGTCTCGAAAGCAGCTCGATGGTCTCAGGGTTTACTCTGAAGTAACACCCCCCAGATTTCAACAGGGCTTGCTCCCCTAAGTATACGTGCAGGTCCTACTTAGAACTAGGTCCCATTGAGTTCAGCAAGGCTTACTCTCAGGTAAGTGCAGCTTTAGGCTGCAACCCTGTGCACGCCAGTAGCTCAGACCTAACCATGCCTGCTCAGAAGTAGGGCCTGTTGAGTTCAATGGGGTTTACTCTCGGGAAAGTGGGGTTAGGATTACAGCCGTACTCTGACACTCAGTGGGACAGACTTGAGTAGACATGCTGTGACAGGACAATCCTATACAAGGCTGCTGAATTACCGTAATAGCTCTTCAGATCGTAGAACAAATGCCAAAACTTCAAGGAAAAAAGGAGGTGGGAATATTTTCTTAACATTTCTGCTCCTGTTACCCTCTTTAGTAGAGGTGCATTTAGTTTCTTCTTTTGCCTGAGTCTGGAATTTCCTCCTAAGGAGACACAGTTGGCACCAGGTAGAGTTCCCTCTGTTCTTCCAGGCATTTTAACATTTTCCATTTTGGGAAGATTGCTGTTGGTTCTAGTTTATTATTTAGTTGTTTGGGCTTTGATTTGTTTTTATCTCTCCTTTTTTGGCTGATTTTAAATTGTACCTGTGTTTTGCATGAATTAGTTCTTTTTCAAGCTTTGTCTGATTTTTTTTCCTCATGAAGGGCAGTCAGCAAATATTTTTAAAGTCCAGGGTTCAAATACCCACTCAGGCATGAAGCTCACTGGATGACCTTGGACCAGTCAGCATCTTTCAGCTTAGCCTACCTCACTGGATTATTGTGAGGATAAAATAGGGAGCGGGATGTATGCCATTGCCAGTTTGTTGGAGGAAAGGTAAGATATAAATGTAATAAAATAATTTGTGTGTTCACTTACTTGGGTTTAAGTCTCATTGAAATCAACAGGACCCTGCTTTTCATTCAAACAGGCTCCCTGTATCTTAACAGGTCAGTACCAAACAAAAAAAGTTTACAGTCTTAACAGGCATGACACAAAAGGAATAAGGGCTGGAGAGGGAGGAGGCACATGAGTCGGTTGATAATGTTGCTATAATTTATTGTGTGCATGTAGTACATTTGTTACCATTGGACAGGACAGCCTCTGCTCACAGAAGCCTTCAAGTACATTGCTGATTTATAAATTTATATATTGCAACACCCAAGCAGTGTGCATAAAAGCAATAAAAATTCAACTATTTTCAATAATGTTTCATTTAAACTGAGATGGAAACAAAACTATATAGCACAAAGAAAGCTGAACAGCACTGAAAATTACGTGCCAGTCTAGGAAATATTTGGTATACATAAATGTTTCTAAGCGGCAATTAAAGGTGAATACTGTCTCCGCCTTACAAATTGCTTAAGGGCATTCCATAGGTTGGTGCTGTCACCAAGAAGGTCTGCTTCCCTTTTGTCAACAAGTGACAATCAATCAGCAGAGTCTCCTTGAAACATCTACCAGGGATCTGCTAGCTGGTTTGCTACATACGGTATTGGTGTTGTATAGAAGGTGGGTTATCTCTGTACAGTGTCTTCTAAGTAACAGTGGTAGGAAACAAAATGTTTTATGAGTAGGTGAACGAAGGAAAGTTTCTGGGGGAGTGCCAGCAAAGAACTTAAGGCTAGGGCAGCAGGAATTGGAGCCAAGTTTCTCAAAAATTAATACAGTTCGGTACAGCTGCATGATTATGAAAAGGCACCATTAATATAGAGAGACCTGCCAGCGATGCCTCATTAATGGAAGGTAAGCATGTTAGAGGATCCTTGGGTTTTATTTCAGTGACTTTCTCCTTTCGCCTTTGTACTGCTGAACCTTGAAAATGTAAAGAGCTTCAAGAATTTTTGAAACAAAAACTCCTGACAGGGGTTAAGTGCTCATTAAAATTAATAGGACTAGCAAAGGAGGTTGCTTCCAAGAAAACAAAAATCTGGGAACATTTTGGTCTGAATAATGACTGATTTCACTAGTAAATGGAGAGGTGAGCAATACAATATTTTTCTGCAGTCTTACCCCTTTTTCGCTTAAGAATTTTTATTTATTTTTTTTTTAAAAAAAAGGTATGAGGCATAACCTCTCAAAAATGGTTAATGTTTGAGTCTGGCACCCTGATCCTATATATTTGTATATGCTTATCAACCTACAAATATCCCAGAGGCATTGGAATAATACTGATTATTTTTTTAAAAATAACAAAATAACATGCCACTTTCCCCCTTGATGTAGGATCACCCAAAGCGGCTTACAAATATAGAAGCAAACAGAGACCCAATAGCCAAAATGCAAAAGATCAAAGAGCCATGCAAACACAGTGAAGTATCATTGATACATAAAAGTGGCAATAGAATCAAAACCGAGCTTAAAAGGGGGGTATTTTAAGTTTCCAGTACATCTCCCATTGCTAGGAGGTCAGAACACTCAGGAAATAGGAGGTAGTGCTCCTTCCCTGAGTTCTAATGTTTCCCTTCAATGGTGCTTTGCAAGCAGAGGTGACTTGTGCAAGGAGGAGGCACAACCAATTTTGCCATGGGCCTAAGCAACTTCAAGCATCTTGATAGGCCTGATTTGGGCTGCGGAGGACACTAGGATTGCATTTAGCCCCTAGAGCCCTCCGGCCTTAAATAACTTCCTGTTGTCCTAACCCATCACATAAATCAGGACAAAACCTCCTGATGATAGATCCTGTTATCTACGCAAGAGCTATGCTTTCTTTCTAAATGCCTTACATCCAAGAGTTCTAACCACAGAGGGCCTTCTCGGTGGCTGCACCCCTGTTATGAAACACCCTTCCAACAGGGATCCTTTTAGCATCTACAACACTGCCTTTAGCAGTAGGTAAACACTCCTGTTCAACCAAGCTTTCTGATTATTCTGTTCTGCATTACTTAGAGGGCATATCTGTTAGCGTAGTTTGCTTATGCTGGAACAGCTTTTTGTGTTGCTTCTGTTGCTCTTTTGGAGACATTGTTCCTAATCTGGTGATGGTCATTTTTGTTTTTGTTTGAAAATGGTTTTTCTTTGCATGAGCTGCCTTGAGTACTACGGTGTATCAGAAAGACAGCACAAACATACTGTCCAGTGGATAGGAAATATTTGTTTTATTTAGCAAAATGTTATACTGCATAATTAAAAAGAATCCGCTCAGCGATTTGCATAAAATAATCTAGAACTTTCATAAGAATTTGGCAATAAAATCAACAGTTCTAAAAACAATGAAATAGAATAAAATTACTGGTCTGGGTACAGGGTTGTCTAACAAAACTTTTTAGCAAGCATCAAACACAATGCAGCTAAGGTGCCTGTCTAATTTTAATATTGCTATGTTTGCAGTGCAGTTGATAAGCGCCAGGGCAATCTCAACTTGGATGCTGCTTCTGCTGCTGAATAGCTCTGACTCAAATCCAGTGTGCACTTTCATACCATTACTGACTTTGACTGTGCTGACAGCGGCAAAATCTTTTGCCAGTGAGCAAGCGGGGCTTGTCCACTTGCAGAATTGAGACAGGAAGTAGCAGATGTTTTTCTTCTGAGTAGGATCTGTCAAAAACTGTACAAGATATCTGAATCTGTTTCACTTCTGATTTTTGTAAGCTGCTCTGGAATTTTTTTGAGCTAAAAAGCAAGGTAAAAAAATCTTCCAAATAAAGAAGGGAGCAATCATGACTCCCACCCACCCAGCCCAGTGGGGCTTTATTTAGTACAGGGGTGACTTCCACATCTGCAGCTTGGCCAGAGATGGTAGCCAGGGCAGAAGGAGGGTAGGAAGTTTAATCGGGCCCAGTGCCATTATGGAATGGAAGTGAGCTCAGTTTTGGATCCACCCCCTAAAGATCATGTAAACTCACAGCTAAATAACTAGGCTGCATTGTTATTTGCATCTTTTGTTGGGTTGTACTTACATGCTTTCATTAAAAAAAAAAAATCCCATAGAAGGATTGTCTTTAAAATATTCCTAAATAGCAACCTTCCCCAACCTGATGCCTGCCAGATGTTGTTGGACTGCATCCCTCATCAGCCCTAGTCACTATGACCCATGGTCAGGGATGATGAAACTTGTAATCCAAATCGTTAGGAAGGCTGTTAGTGGCAGGTCTTTGGAGCAGGGAAATGCAGCAGGGTTGACTTACCACATTTTGAAGTAATACACATTTGCTCTCCCCCCATTATATTTAGAGGGTTGTATGCAATATTAGTCAAGAGTAGACATATTGAAGTTAATTCACATGGCTAACGTAGATGCATTAACTTCAATGGGTCTACCTCTGAGTAGTAGGTAGCTGGATACAAGCAGGAGTCTACAGTTGTTTAACTGCACATCTGTGTCATCCTTACATCTTGTAATACATCCTGTAAGGTTATTATACATTTTGTGAAGAATTTTCTTTTCTCTGTCCAGAAACTACTGCTGATTACTTTCACTGACTTCTATTGTGTGTGTGTGTGTGTGTGTGTGTGTGAGAGAGAGAGAGAGAGAGAGAGAGAGAGAAGCAGCAGTTTCTCTCTCCACACAGTTCATAAATTTATAAACCCTCTTTCTTGTCCCTCCTTTGTCATCTTTGTTTTGTTTCATTAATCCATTTGTCACACTTAACTGTCATGACTAATAGCCCTTGATAGACCTATCCGCCATGACTTTTTCTAATCCTTTTTTGTACTAGTGAAGACAGATGCAATATTTAAGGAGCGGTCACAGCGGATTCTTCACCCTTGCATGAGACCCTCTGCAAAATTTGCATAAGAAGCATATGTGCCAGTACAATGGTTCAGCCACTGGGTTTAACCCGCACCCCTTGCTTCAGTCTGGCACGTGAAGATTTATTCATTTATACTTTCATCCTTCATCTTAGTAAAGAACAAACCCACAAAGGTTTTAAAAAGATGCTCTTGGGGATTGTAGATGATGTAATGAAATAGCCAACCAGTGCCCTTCATAGCCAGCTCTTCTTTGGTTAAGAATGAATCATGCTGCCAATTTGTGGAACACATTTTCTAGAGCTCATGCTGGGAGAAAAAGAAGATAGTACCTTTGTATTGAATACTGTAATCTTGGAGTAAATTTTGAAGTACAAGAACTCATCATTGTAGCCCCTAAAGTCCTTAACCATGCCCCAAAGTCCAAAAATTCAGGCAGATGCGCTGATCCATTAAAACACACATAAACAGAGCAGCAGTATACAGCATTATACCCAGTTTAATTAGATTCATTGTCTGTGCTTTTGTTCATCAAGTATTGGGGAGTAAGCTCCATTGAACTCAGTGCTTCTTCTGACTGTACAAGTTTGAGATGTACAACAGGTGGAAGGTTAACAAAAGCTCTTCAGCCTGCTGAATTGCCACCTTTAGTTTTCCGTTAGAAATGCAAACAGGCTTGCAAAAAAACAACTAGGCTTGCTAAAACAACATTTAAACTACTAGTTTGAAGTAGGAACACTATGAAAGAAAAGGAGAGAAGAATCTAGCCCATGCTTGATTGCTTTTCCTCTCGTTCTCTGACTTTCTTGATGCTGAAAGTGTAAATCTCACCATATCTTACTCAAGTGTTTGTGTGTTTTTGTGTGTGTTTCCCTCTCTCAAATATGACTTGGCTGGAAAGTAGTGTTGCACAAAGGTACAAAAGTTGCTCTGCCACTTTTGCTTCTGGCCCTGTCCACTACTGGTGTGTGGCCCCTGGAAGGTCATCCAGGAAAAAATGTGGCCCTCAGGCTGAAATAGTTTCCCCACTACTAGTGTAGGCAATATTGGGTCAAACACACAAATAGCTTGACCTGGCATAAGGCAGCTTCCTGTGTTGCTTTGCTGCTGCCCCTGAGGAAAGCCCAGCTCCTATACTCTCCACATGTGCAGAGTGGCTGTCTACATTTCTGCATTGATAACATATTTCATTTCACATTGGACTCTTGTTAGATTGCCGTGTTTTGTTTAATCTAGCACAGTTTTTTAAAAAAATAAATTCAGGGTGATGTTTTCACCCAAACCTCCATATTCTCTCATATATATATTCAGAAACTGCTTCTGTTCACACGTGCCACAGGTCTTACATAACCCAGACAGGCGGTGGGAGCAAGTGCGTTGCTGTGACATTTATTACACTGAGCACGAGGCTTCTATTCTGGTCCCCCTCAATACCAGGTGCCACTCTAGGTGGCAGGTGGTAGGTTTTAATCAGCGGCTTTGCATTGCTTCATATGTTAGCCTTGTTATTTTTATCTCTTTTTGGGGTATGTTTTTGCTCTATTCCTTATTTGAGCAGCTTCTAAATTACTTGATAATTAATGCGGCAACTCGTTGCTTCCCCTGAATGCAGAGCCCGAGCCGGTGCAATCCTTTCAGTGACAGCTATTTATACGTATATGTGTGGCATGGGCTGTGTTTTCCTCCCCCATGTTTCAAAGCAGGGTACATCTCACTCCACCCCCAGTGTGTGCATCTTGGTTTCCCTAATATGCTTTGTGCAGCTTCCTGCATTGTGTCTGATGAGAAGCTCGACTCGGATCCAGATGGGGGGAGTGTTGCATTGCTCTGCTCTTGCTCCTTTCCCTGCGAAAGCCTTGCTATGCTGCAGCCAGATATCGCAGCCTTAATTACACCCGCTGTGCCTCCCAAATAATGTGAATTCATGTGGGGCGGCAATGTGAAGAGGTGCCTTACTGTGATTGCTAATGACTTCGGCTGCTGGTCAGTTGCATAGCTGCCCTCCTTTCACTTATGAGATTTGCTGCTGCAGCAGTTTAGCTCGCCAGTCTCCCCGGGACTGCAATTTATCCTGATGAGGAGCTTGCCTTTTCTGTATGGAAACAACAGTTAAGGCTCATCTTCACTGAAATCATAAGGGTAGGTCTCTGTATAATCTTATAGACCCTGCAGATTCTTGAAAAGGATTGAAGAGCTCAATGGACTAACTACATAGTAAATATTTTTCAAATAATAAAAAAAAGCATTGCCACTGGAGTCAGATGACCATTGTCTTTGCAGTGATTTTCCAGAATGTAAAGGTTGTGCAGAAACAAGCACACAGGCAAGTTCCACACTTGTGACATCAGTCCAGCATTCTGAAATCCAAACTAGTACAGTATATTATCTGACAAGGCCATATGGTTCTGGCCCAAGAGCAACTGGTTTCAGCCAGCATGTCTGGCAATGAGGGCTGATGGGACATGGAGTTCAGCAATATCTTATACCCTGTCTTATACTGAATCCTTAGTCAACAGAACACACCACTGTTAGATCCCAAGACTACATAGAGATGGATGCTGGGAGTTCTATACATCTTCCATGCAAAGTTCCTGGTTGAGAGCATCCAACAAATGATCCTGGGTGACTTCTTCACAATCTATTGTTTCTGTAGAACAAAGTGCCTGGGTGTCCAGAGTGAATGAAAGAAAAAATACACATGTTAATTGTGTGTGATTTTAGCAGACTGCATGGTGAAGCAGTTATTGAATAGTTGTGCTGGGGAGATAAGTCACTTTTCAACGG
Source organism: Podarcis bocagei (assembly GCF_964188305.1). Classification (NCBI taxonomy): domain Eukaryota; kingdom Metazoa; phylum Chordata; class Lepidosauria; order Squamata; family Lacertidae; genus Podarcis; species Podarcis bocagei. The sequence continues at coordinate 23,633,309 of NC_138135.1, forward strand.
AATGAGATAAGCAATTCCCAAACACCCTCCGCTACTAGCTTAATTGCGGAAAGGTAGTCAGAGAATCTGGGCTGCTTGCAGGAGCCTGGAGGGAATGTGAAGAGGAACCACCACAACATTGTCCTAGAAGTGACAAGCAGCAGCAGCAATAACAACTCCAGGGACTCCTGAGATAACTTGAAAATACAAAGTGCACAAGCTTGTGTTTGCAAACCTGTGGTTCGTTCGTTCATTAGGAAGCAAGGGTTGTCTGTGGCTCCTTGTCGGGTGTTGGTTTGTAAGCAAAGCTGGCTTTGCTAGTGCATGATGTGATGGGTAAAAAGGAATTTAAACGAGGTAGACTGGCAAGAAAAGGAAGCACAGCTACAGCACCTGCCATGTCAAACAAAACGGCTATAGCCTTGAGTTGGCCGCCATAGGCTGGCCCCAATTGCACATCACTTTAGACCAGCCTTTCTCAACCTGTGGGTCCCCAGATTTTGTTGAACTACAACTCCCATCACCCCTAGCTAGCAAGGCCAGAGCTCAGGGATGATGGGAGTTGTAGACCAACAATATCTGGGGACCCACAGGTTGAGAACCGCTGCTTTAGACCATCACTAAAGCTTAACTATGGTTTAAAGAGCACACATGCTGGTGCATGAGACTCAAACTCTGGACACTTGTCCCTTTCCTGCTCCTGCCAGGAGCTAAGCAATGGTTTGGCTTAGTGTAGGTTAGAGTTCAGCTAACATCCTAAGTCAGGTTTGCAAGCTACGGTGGTACCTTGCTTCTAGAACTTAATCCATTTGGGAGTCCCAAAACTGTTTGAAAACCAAGGTGTGGCTTCCGATTGGCTGCACGAGCTTCCTGCACTCAAGTGGAAGCCACATTGAACATCCGGCTTTTGAAAAACATCCACAAACCAAAGCACTTATTTCTGGGTTTGCGGTGTTCGGGAGCAGATTTGTTTGGCAACTGAGCCTTTTGAGAACCAAGGTATGACTGTACTGCAGAAAGGTAGAATTCACATCTCTCCCTCTGCCCCACCCAGAAGAGCCTTCTGGATCAGGCCAATGGCCCATCTAGTCCACCATCCTGTTCTCACAGTAGCCAACCAGATGCCGGTAGGAAACCCCCAAGCTAGACCCAAGCACCACTCCATGGGTTTCAGAGCATAGCCATCATGGCTAGCAGCCATTGATAGCCTTCTCCTCCGTGTGCCTCCCGGAAGGCACGGAAAGGAACCTATTAAGTGTTTCTCATCCCTGCATGGTTGGGGCAAGGACAAAGTTTTGCCTTGCTGCGGTGCTTGAAAGAATACAGGGCCTCTTTTTGCGTCCTGTCAGCTTATAAAGCCAAAAGGGAGTCCCTGATCAGGTCATTTATCTTTCTTAACTTTTTTTCTAAGCCTTGAAAATTGTCAAATAGGGGAATGTCTCTTTTGATCAGAGTGCATGATACCTTCTTACTGTTAATCATTGCTATCTCCTTCCTCCTCCTGCCAAGCAAATTGGTATCCAATGCTACTTTCCCATGCCTGTAATGATTTATTCATGCCATGTTTTAATTTCTCAGCAGAGCCAGGGATATTGATTGCTCAGCATGGTGACAAGGGGGAGGAATCCATATTCATTCTAGGGGGGGGGGGAGTATTTAAAGAATTCGTTGCTGCAAGAAAATAGCTAATGCTGCTTCATCATTGCTTCAGTGTTTACATCCTTTGAAGTGAATGTCACCATTCTGATAAGTTTCTTTTATTGCTGTTTTTTAATGGCTTTCAGCTGTCCCTTGATAACCCCCACACTTCTAGGACTTTATGCTGTGCTTACATTGAAAAATAATTCTGATGTCCCAGGTGGATACATTTCTTAGCTGGTCCGGGGCTAGGTACATCTACAATCCATTCTAGATCATGTTTTTGATAGCATGAGGCAGTGTGTAAGGAGCTACTGGCTCTGCAAGCGACCCCACCATGTGGTGGACAGTTGCATTGCAGGTGGCAACTTCTGAATAAAGTACTGTACAGTTATGTCCTGGACAAGAAAGAGTATAAAAGACTTCCTGTTCCAGCTGAGCTCTGCCTGAGGTCTACCTGAGTTCCAGGAAATTTCCTGAAAGCTTAGTTAATGTTGTTGTTGTTTTTTGGTCCTGATCCGTTCCTCACTCCTGTCTCACTGTTTATGTCAGAGGTCAGCAAACTTTCAGCAGGGAGCCAGTCCACTGTCCTTCAGACCTTGTGGGGGGCTGGACTATATTTTTTTTGGTGGTGGTGAGGAAATGAACGAATTCCTATGCCCCACAAATAACCCAGAGATGCATTTTAAATAAAAGCACATATTCTACTCATGTAAAAACACCAGGCAGGCCCCACAAATAACCCAGAAATGCATTTTCAATAAAAGGACATATTCTACTTGTGTAAAAACACGCTGATTCCTGGACTGTCTGCAGGCTGGATTTAGAAGGTGATTGGGCTGGATCTGGCCCCTGGGCCTTAGTTTGCCCACCCATGGTCTATATTCTCTTTCTATCTTGCTCTTTGTTCCTGGTTGGGCCTACAAGTCTTGGTGCCTGTCTCAGCTCAGATCACTGTTCATGGCTCAGTCCTGACATACAAGGTGAACATAGGACAGGGGTCTAGATTCAGGTAGGTATCCGTGTTGGTCTGACGCAGTCGAAATAAATAAAGTTTTAAAAAAATTGTCCAGTAGCACCTTAGAGACCAACTAAGTTCTGGGTATAAGCTTTCGTGTGCACACACACTTCTTCAGATACACTAAAACAGAAGTCACCAGACCCTAATATATAGTGGGAGGGTGGGTGGTTTTTTTCTCAGAAGGCTAGTAGGATATGGGTGATTGACTCAATGGGTATGGTAAACCTGTTGATGACTGTTAACAACTGCAATTAGTCCTGCAGGAAAAAGCAAGGGATAGTATGCAGATGGCCAAAAATACCTTTAGCATAGGACAGGGGTGACTCACCTGCACCCTGTGGTCAGTATCCAGCCCCTTGGAAGTTTTTTGTAGCACATATTTTAAAGTCATTTTGACTGTTCTCATAGGGCCCCCAGTGCAATGATACTTTGATTCCAAAAGGTTTTTGGGTGTCGCTGAATGTCTCCAGGTTTTTTTTTTAAAAAAACACTCTCTCTCTCTCTCTCTCTCTCTCTATATATATATATATATATATATGGAATATAATATGACCACTCCCAGGGAAGCCATGCTGAGATTCTGTAATGCCAAAAAGTTTTTGTTCTTAAAAAACCCCACAGTAATAAAAAATACATATTTTACTTGACCATTCCCATGGATACACCTGTCATTGACAAGGTCAGGCAGGCATGTGCTGCCAACAAGCACACCTCTGTGGACATGCCTATCACCAGATGTGCAAGGTTCACCTGAAAGAGTTTCAGGAGAATGGTTAGCTTGAAAGGGAGCTGTTAACCCAGCAGAACTGCAGCGGAGACTGAGACTTTTATAGTTAGTTCCTCACTTACCAGGTTTTCTGCTGGGTTATTTTGAGGGACAAAACTAGGGCTTTGCAAGGGGAAAGGCCCACTGCATTATCCCTACAAGTCCCCATCTCCTAGTGCTGCAGCAGAGATGTTTTAAGACTGGTGCTGTTGAAAATGTAGATCAGCCCTGAAGGCTACAGAAGTCATCCAGACGTCCTCTTGTGTTAATCTCCCGTTGAATATTTTGTGTTCATATACATATCTTACTGCATATCCTTTAACCAATATGTCTCACTGCATGTCTTCTGTCTTTTGCCTTTCTCGAACACGCTGGCGCTCATCCCAGTTAATTTTTAAAGAGTTGCTCTCAAAATATTGGAGACAGATGCTGCTCCGAGTCGAAAATGATTTGCTCTTGATTTTAATAAGTTCTTAAGAGCACACCAATTGTCAGATGCCCAGTTTCTGAGCATGTACTTAGCGTTGTGCTTGCCACGAGGTACCTTTCCCACTGGAAACTGCAGCGCTGTGTCAGACTCAATACAGTTTCTCAGCAGAGACAAAGGTAAATGTCAAATTTCACTTGTCGCCATGGTTTGACACCTGCCTCAATCTCTGCAAGGAATGTGCCAATCATCTTTACCCCTTTCCGGTTTGTTTCATTGGAAGGTGTTAACTCTGGTCAACCATTTGTCTGCGTGCATGAGCTGATTCTGTGAAAGGGGTGTGTGTGTGTTGTGTCAAGTGAAGAGGTGACCTCTGGCCTTGTTTAGCTAACAGCTAAAGATGTTTCCTTTCAAAGGGTACAGATGACTAGGAGATGCTTGCTCAATAAGCATTGCTGGCTGGTGGCCCATAGATAGTTTTACGTCTTACCTCCTGGGTTGGGGGAAATGTGAAGGAGAGAGAAGTTTTTGCAGCTGACTGAGGGCATCTAAGGGAACACTTTCCTCTGGGGGAAAACCTAATGTTCCTCTTAAGATGAGCAGTGCCTACATATTGGCCTGCTTTCCCATTCTCTCTCTCTCTCTGTCTGTGTGTGCGCACACACACACACACACTCTCTCTCTCTCACACACACACACACATGCAGGGAGATGGGGGAGAAATACGATTTTGTTCGCATTTTAATGGAAAACTACCCAATCCACACTGCTCAAACCAATATGTGAAAGAAGCACAGCTATCCTTGCAATTTGTACTTCCCCCATATTTAGTAGTGCAGTTCCACAGCCCACACAGTGTATATAAGAATGCATATATTAGGGACACGAGTGCACAAAAATGCATATGTTGGTGCAAATGGCAAATATGCATTTAAACGAGGGGAAACCACTTGCAGAAATATGTAACTCAATCAAGCCTGTGTACAATGATGTGCCTGTTGAAGAAATTCACAGTAGAATACTGTACTGATGAACTTTAAATAGCAACACCCGAAACCCCTCAACTTTCTGCAGAAGTGTGGAGAAACTGAAACGGACATATTTGTCCTTCCTTAGCGATACAGCTGTGGTTCTCCAACCTCACAAAGGAAACTGAAGAGAGGCTGTTCCTGGATTTTCCTACTGCTCAAGAAAGTGGGCAGCTCCTAACTAGAGAAGAAGTAGGACACTCACCCTGCCGCTCATTAAAGTGGGAGAGGGAATAAAAGTGAAGAGGATGGTTCTGTGACTGATAGAAAACTGAAATTTCATACACATCTCATAAAACATACCTGGATTACTTTATTTATTTAAATAAAGCTTTGAAAGATTGATATTTATATCTCTCTTGCTTGAAATATGCAAAACCCTTGGGGGTTCATTTGACTGCTAAAAATCTGAACTTATTTAAAGATAACTATGAGAAATGTTGGTTGGAGGTAAAAAAAGATTTGGAAATTTGGTCAAATCTAAAGCTTTCCTTGTTGGGCAGAATTGCGGTTATAAAAATGAATGTATTGCCAAAAATGTTATTTTTGTTTCAAACATTACAAATTGTGGATAAGATGGATTGTTTCAAGAGGTGGCAGAAAGATATATCTAGATTTGTCTGGCAGGGCAAAAAGCCCAGAATAAAATTTAAAATATTAACCGACGCTAAGGAAAGAGGAGGGTTTGCCCTGCCAGACCTCAAGCTTTATTATGAATCAGCAGCATTCTGCTGGTTGAAAGACTGGCTGCTTCTTGAGAACACAGACATATTAGACTTAGAAGGGTTTAATAATGTATTTGGATGGCATGCATACTTGTACGACAAGGTAAAAGCTCATAAAGGGTTCAAAAACCATATTGTCAGGAAAGCTTTGTTTAATGTCTGGACAAGATATAAATACCTACTGGAAAATAAGACCCCAAGGTGGCTCTCACCAATGGAGGCAATGGCTCTGAAAAAACTTAATATGGAGGCCAGTTGGCCGAAATATTGGAAAATTTTAGAGCAAGAAGGAGACAAACTAAAATTGCAGAGTTTTGAAAAACTAAAAGACAAAGTGCGAGACTGGTTACATTATTTTCAAATAAGAGAGGTTTATAATCTGGATAAAAAAATTGGCTTCCAGGTGGAGAAATCTAAATTGGAAACGGAACTGCTAGATCCAAATGCTAAAATATTATCAAGAATGTATAACTTGCTGTTAGACTGGAACACGCAGGATGAAATGGTCAAGTCAGCTATGATTAAATGGGCACAAGACATTGGACATAACATTATGGCGGCGGACTGGGAGCAGTTGTGGACCACCGGTTTGAAATTTACGGCATGTAATGCCCTAAGAGAGAATATAATGAAAATGGTATACAGGTGGTACATGACCCCAGTCAAGCTTGCAAAAATCTATCATTTGCCCGATAACAAATGTTGGAAATGTAAAGAGACTGAAGGTACCTTCTTTCACCTTTGGTGGACATGCCCAAAGATCAAGGCCTTTTGGGAAATGATATATAATGAAATGAAAAAGGTATTTAAATATACTTTTTTGAAGAAACCAGAGGCCTTTCTTCTGGGCATAGTTGGCCAATTGGTGTTAAAAGAGCATAGAACTTTTTTATGTATGAAACAGCAGCAGCAAGAATACTTATCGCAAAGCATTGGAAGACGCAAGATCTACCCACCGTGGAAGAATGGCAGATGCAAGTAATTGACTATATGGAGATGGCAGAAATGACTGGCAGAATCCGTGATCAGGAAGAAGACGTGGTGGAAAAGGACTGGAAGAAATTTAAAGACTACCTGCAGAAACATTGTAAAATCCATGAATGTTAAAATGATGTGAGATATAAAATAATATGGCATTAGTGAATAAGTTAATAATAATAATAATAATATCTTTATTGTCATTGCCCCCTCTCGGGGACAACGAAATTACTTGGCTGCTCCATCCACCCAGGTAGGGCACTCCACACAAAATCAAAACAACTATAAAAACACTAATTAAAACAATACGTATGCAAGTTATGACTATGCAATAAGGAACTTAATTGGGGGGAAAGTTTGGAAACAAGATTTATTTAAATATTTTAATAGGATCGAGATTCGATAGAGGATAGGGATTTGCTGAATTGGATGGTAAACAGGGATACAAGGAAGGGTGTTGTGGGGAAGTCAAGAAATAGGGTTAAGAAACCTAGAATTTTCAATTAGTTGTTTTGTTCTCTTTTTATTTTCCTCTTTTATATGTATTTTTTATCTTTTTTCTTTGCTGGTTTTATGTTTTGTATTCTGTTATATTTGTTGTATGTTTTTGTGTATTTCTTTAAAAAAATCTTAATAAAATATCATATAAAAAAATGAAATATGCAAAACCCTTTCACATATAATATATCCTCATGTCTAAGGTAGAGCAGAGTGGTTCCACTGCCCCCACCCCTTGAGGGGTATTTAAGCACTCCCATGTGAGTGGGATCCCTGCGTGATCAAGGTGTCATCATATGTATCCTCCAGACTTCCATGGTGAACCTGCAGGTGCCAAGGTGCTGTACTAGCATTAGCAAACAAGGCCCTAAATGGCCTGGGACTGAAGTTCCACAAAGAGCACTGTGGCATTTGCCCTCCTAGATGGGTCATAAGGAAAGGGTTAAATGAGTGTGAAGTTATTGGCCAGTAAGAACCCAAGGGAAGGAGTTAGAGTTGGAGTTGTTGGGAAGTCAGTTGGAAAAGGAAGAGGGAGGATAAGTCTGGGCTGGTCGAGTTTTGATGTGAGAGAGTGAGTGTAACTGTTAGGAGGAGGCAGATAGACAGTTGGGATAATCAGTTAGAAGTATTAGGAAGGTATAGGCCGGTATAGAAACTAAGGATAAGAAACTGACAAGAAAAATTATCTGAAACCTTGTTCATGCTTATAAAATAAACTGATTATTTGTTTTAATGTTAACAACTGTCTGGACTCAGTGTGTACCCAAGAGAAACGGGTTGGTGGCAGTGGGGAAGTGATCATAGTGGTGGCACAGGGATCAATAGACCGGGGACCCTGTGTGATCACCACAAGCACCTTCCCCAATATCAACTATCTCAGGCCTTCGACCAGCAGGGGAGGCTCTTGGTGGCACTGTCACAAGGGGTTGCCAAAGTTGACAGAAACCTGTGACAGGGCTTTCTCAGTATTGGTCCCCAATCTGTAAAATGCGCAACCTCGTGAAGTGTCTCAGTCTCCCTCACTATTGTCGTTTAGGGGAAATTTGAAAACATTCCTTTTTACCCAGGCATTTGCTGGTAGAAACATCTGCCCCTGGCAACCCTGAAATTATAAGTTTTAGGATTGTTTTTAGGATTTTTACTGTTTCTACTGTTTTTTGAAGGTCATTTCTTACTGTTTTTAGAAGTTTGAGTGTAGTGTTGACACCACTGATTTTGGATTTGGAGAAGGAGCGTCTTTATGCGAAAATAAAAAGCCCTTCCCCCTATGGTGCCAGGTGGAGAACACACTGAATTGTTTGAGATCCCTCTGCAAAAATAAGATGAAGAAGCTTTTCAGTTTTACTGTCTCTTTCTCTTTCTCTTAGATGAGCAAAAGAAAAAAGACCTGTTAAAACTTTTTCAAACTTTTTGTTTCAATTTCTAGCATTCAGTTTGAGTTATAGACTTTTTCTGTTTTGCTTGCATGCTCACATTGCTCTAAACCGCTCTTAGAGTCACTGTCTGCAGATTTCTTGGGTTTTTTAATGTATGAATTTTTATGGTGTGAACCACTTTGAGTTTATTTTTCAAAGAAAAACAGGATATACCTTTCTAACTATGGCCCCACTGTTTTCTGAGGTTTGCTTAATGGTAATATGGAAGAGAGCCTTTTGAGTGTCCCAGCTCTGGAACATCATCCCCTCTGAATTTTGAGTGGTGTTGATGTTGTTGAGCTTTCTGCATCAACTAAAGACCTGGCTTTTTGCCCAGGTCTTTGCTGGAGTTTAATATCAGATTAAGTGCTGCCACCTCTCTACTACTGGCATTGTTGTTTTATGTGGGCATATTTATCTTTGAACTTGTAACCCACTCTGAAATTGCTTGCAATAAAAAGCAGAACGCTGGCAAGCCTAAGTCAGGCTACACATGGAATACAGTGTCCCGTTCTGGGTACCACTGTTAAAGAAGGATGTTGACAAGCTGGAACGTGTGCTGTGGAGGGCAACCAAGACGATCAATGGTCTGGAAACCAAGCCTTATGAGGGCGTTGGGTATGTTTAGCCTGGAGAAGACTGAGAGGCAGTATGATAGCCATCTTCAAATATCTAAAGGGCTGTCACAAGCAAGCTTGTTTTCCTCTGCTCCAGAAGGTAGGGCCCAAACCACTACATTGCAAGGGTTGGGCCAGATGGTGTAGTGGTTAAGAGCGGTAGACTTGTAATCTGGTGAACTGGGTTCACATCTCTGCTCTTCCACATGCAGCTGCTGGGTGACCTTGGGCCAGTCGCACTTCTTTGAAGTCTCCCAGCCCCACTCACCTCACACAGTATTTGTCATGGGGGAGGAAGGGAATGTTAGCTGCTTTGAGACTCCTTCGGGTAGTGATAAAGCGGGATATCAAATCCAAACTCTTCTTGGGGTTCCTTCCAATTCTGTTATGGTTTCCCCCCTTAATGCTTGTCATGCTGTTATAGCTACTAAGTCAACTTCAAGTTTTGTTGTTAAGATTTAAGACATCTAAACAACTTGGGACTAGGAAAGCTAGCTGACCACCTCAGACAAAGCTGATCTTTAAGATCTTCAGAGGAGACCCTGCATGGTCATTCCATGGCCAGCAAATCTTTACCTAGTTGAAAATACGGAAGTAGGACTTCTCAGTGATATCACCCACCCTCTGGATCTCCCTCCCTTGTGTAATTGACCTTTAAACACCTATTGATAATGCAGGACTTTGGTAATACACTGCCCTGAGTGAGGACAAAATTTGGCACACACACCCCTCTCCCCCATATTATTTATTTTCACAATAATTCCTATTGGTGCAGTTTCCATTTGTATGGATCTTTTCAGCAAGTACCTGTATAAAAATAGACATCATCATCATCATCATCATTATTTTCTGTTTGCATTGCTCGACCCCCCTGTGTGGAAAAACACCACCCAAAATCCAGCGCTGGATAATGTATCTGTTTACCCAAGGTTCCCTGGACTCTTAATTTTTCATATGGCTCAGTTTTATTTGTGCTGTGAAGATGCATCTTAGTTTTTATGAAGTTTTGTTACATGTAACATTTTTATTATGTGAACCCCATAGATTTTTATTATACTAAGCAGCATAGTAAATAAATGAAAACCTGGTCAACAAAAGTATGTTCAAGAGCTATATGCAACTTTCCATTTTCTTTCTAGTTACCTCATTTAGATTAATGCCTAAATTTCCCCTGAAAGGTCTTTACCAATGAGTGCTATTTTGGAAAGAAAGAAAAATGCACAGCCAGAATCTCTCTTGTTTTACATAGACAAATCTCTTTGCAACCACAATTTTGCTCAGCAGTCATTTTTCACTACCTGATATTCTGTGATTTGTCATTAAATGCTATAGCAGACCTCAATAACATGCTTTTGTGTTAGTAAAAAAGAAAAGAAAAGGTGTTTTTATGCAAGATGCCATAGTTCACAACTGAGCAATATGTAAGATTTTTCTTCTAATTATTCCCTTCTTTTGCAAGATGGGTTCACCATGTAATGCTTCTCGCTGAAGCCATCTCATCTGACCTCTGCTGGCAGTTTGAAGTAAACCACGGAATGGCCTTAAAATTATCATTCTGCATAACTGTTACCCATTTGTGTAAATTTGATCTGGAAAAATTAAATGTAATGCAGGGGCAATGTAGCAACATTAATTGGGAACAACCCTCAAATCCAAAGTCTGATCTCTATGGCTTCTCAAACTATAACCTTTCAAAGCCTCCATCCAATATCCCCTTTTTACAAAGGAGGGAAATATAAGCCTTCCTCCTTCAACAGGCATTTGGCTAGATTTTATTTTCTTTGCTGGCATGTGAGTTTGTAAATGGACATAACCTTTCATTGCTTGTATTATTTTTATTAGCTGATTTAAAACAAACCAACAAACTGGCATTTTCATGTTCATTTGCATTTTAAGAGGTCTTGAGCAGTTTTAGGGAAAAGGTGGGATAAATGATCTGATCCTGTGTGCAAGGGCACCATGCTTGTTTAGTTTTTCTGTTTATGTGCCACCATCATTTTTAGTGGAGTAAATGTACATTGAAAACATAGTCTTCATTAGGTTTTTCTGGATTGGGTCCTAAAGAGCAGCAGTGGGGAACCTCTGGCCTCTAAAGCTACTTAGCCCACCTGGTCTTTCATTTTGGCCAAGCCACACCCACCTGCGCTACACCTGATGACATCTTGGAACCCTGCTATTCTCCATCTGACAGATGCTGCTGCTCCTGCCCCATCCTGGCTGGCATCGCAGCAATCACAACAAAGAAAGCCTTTGCAAGCCCTGACAGCTGATCACTGGGGCTTCTGTGAACAGCACTAGGCAGTGTTAGGATCATCCTACTCTCGTGTAGGACCCTGGCGGAGACACATGCCCAACTGGCATGTTCTCTCCCTCCCAGTCGATAGTTCGGAAGCTTCAAAAGCTTTCTTTTGCCCGAACATCACAGCGGCTGATGCCAACAGACATCAGCACACTCAGGGGTCCGCAGAGTATTCCAGTTTGTGTAACAGACCTCAGCAACTCAGCATTTTGGCTAATCTACGTTTATTTACATATAAAACACTCAGAGCATTCTGACTTAGCTCCTTTCTCTTTCTCATCAGACAGCAAAGAGAGAGAACAAAGGACAACAATCCCATTTCACAGAACACAGTAACACAAACATCCTGTCTCCGTCACTTCCCACACTGGAATGAAAACATACACCGTCGTGTGATAGACAACAATCCCAAGACTGCAGACACGGGGAATGAATCTCCAACATCTTCCCCCAATTCATGCACTGTGTTGCAGTCATCAGTGTAACTGCAACAACCATACAGATGTCATACACACAGTGTACCCCTGTACCACCTGTTCTACCCTTGGAACTACCTGCAACTGGACTGGCCTTGGACCTTACCATCTTGCACTTCTGACTAGTCTTGGTGTCATAACCCTTCTGACTATCAGGAAGTCCCACACTTGGCAGTCACCTGATGTCATTGTGGCATTGGGGGAATTAACAGTTGGATGGCCCAGCCACCTATCACACAACCTGCAGGGAAGGTAAAGATCCAACCCATTGGCCAAATGGGTTCCTCTGCTTGAAAGAATTCCAGCTATGGTCACAATAACTCCATACATTTAAAGTACTGTGATACCACTTTCAATGGCTTCCACAAAAGAATCCTGGGAACTCTAGCTTGTTAAGGATGCAAAGAGCTATTTGGAGACCCCTGTTCTCCTCACAGGGCTACAATTCCCAGAGTTCACCGTGAAGAAGGATTGATTGTAAAGCCTCTCTGTGACAGCTTTAAGTGGCATACAAACTGTTGAGACAAATAAATGAAGCTTTTATTTAGATTTAAATGAAACTAGAGTTGCCATTCAAAAGTAAAAATGAATGTGAGGTCCCTTCTTCTGGCAAAACACCTGATATATTTGAATGCACCCCTCATTTTTTATGATTATGCATTCCTAGGTTTGCCAGCAGGTTTCACCTAAACTGAAATGGGAAAGAAACTAAGATAATATGCCTCTTGGAGAATAAGAATTTTCAAAGGAAGCCAAGAGATTTGATAAGATCAATAAATTGTTCTGGTTGGGGGGAGTCTACTTCTATTTTGTGTGTCATCTATATAATCAGTAATGGGGAACTAGTGGTTCTCCCGATGCTGGACTTCCATCCCTGTAAGCTCTGATTAATTGTCTGATGTCAGATCTTACAGGGCAAGGCAGGCCAGGAGTTGCAAAGCCTCGAGGAGGCAACTGCCTCTGAAAGAACTTGAAAGCAGACTGGACCTTTTAAAGCCTCAACTCCCCACACATCCTCTCCAGGTTTTACACTTGTAATGGGAATTGGGGTTGCTTGTGCGTAAACTGCAAACTGCTCCAAGCTGGTTGTATAGCTAAACCTTTCCCTGGTTTGACAGCCCTTACAACGCGACTGTCTCAGTCACTGGCAGAATCTGTCAGTGGGCGTTTCCTAAACTTTCTTCCAACATAAGAGTTCCTTGACTCCAAGTCTCCGCCTAGATTCAATGCGTGGAAGCTTTCTGCGCAGCGTAGGTGTGCCAAGTGGAGGTCCTGTGCTCTCTCCGCTGATCTCACTGGAAGAGTCTCGGAGCCTTCCCTCCGCAGTACTCTCAGCCTCCCCTTTCTTCCTGGTGTCCCCTGGATTTCCTTCCCCAGCGGAAGCTCTCTCTCTCTCCTTGCTGGTTCTCTCCCCCGCATCATTGGGGAGCCTTACCTCTCCTCTTGCCTCTGATGTCAGTTCCCTGACAACACTCTTATGGAACAATTAGATCTTTAAAGGGCTGACTTCCTGGGATGAAGCCCTACATGTCTCCTACACTCTGTGGCCTCCTGCCCTGCACCATTGAACTGGTGAGATGATGTGGGAAGCCCTAGGTTCTTCAGAGTCAGAGGGAAATTTCTGTGAGGGTTATGAGGACTCCTATAGTTTGGTTCTATAGGAGGTTGTCCTGTGGCTTATCTGTCAGCTGGCAGGCCCAGGGGTCTCCTGAACTTCAGCAGCAGGCTTAGAGGTCTGAACCTGGTCTGACTCCCTAAGCTGGTGCCTCTTCAGCCTCTGACTCCATGCTGGACTGAAGGGTCACGACACCCAAACAGCTTGGTCAGTCATAGGAGACAGTGTAATTTTTGGAGAGCCACAGGCTCTCCATCCTTGCCCACAGACTAAGCATGGGTACATTTCAATTTTCCTGCTCGTCAAGTTTGAGCTGTCTGCCAAAAATAGGTTGCTCGGGAGCATAGCCTTGGAGAAAAGGAACTATGCTTTCAGACTTGCCAATAGAAATAAGTGTTAAAATACAGTCTTCTCATTAGAAACCACAATGTGCTACGAAACGAACAAAACTGTGAATTAGATCTTGGTAGATCAGGCGATGTCTTGCCAAATTAATGGCCTAGCTCTTGAGGAAGCAGTGCCACAGGCCCTTAAATGAGGATTGCTATTATTATTACAGTCTTGGTTTCCCAGGTAACTCTTCATAGTCAGTTAATAAGTAGCTGGTGCAAGGTCCATTGCCTGAGTGCAAATCTGAACACACTTGCTTTCCCCCCCAAAATCTGCTGCTTATATTTATGAGCTTCCACAAGTTGAGTACCAAATTGCTAGGCGTCCATAGTTTCTGGATACTAATCCCTTTATCAGTATTCCTTCTAGGAAAAACATTGACTAATTTGTAAGTACATCTTTTGTTGGTTGGGATACGTTTACAATACTTTCAGCTTACTGGAGAATGTACCTGCTTTTGGGAGGCAGGTATGGAATGAATTTGAGCTACAAGTAGGAATAATATGTCGTTTCTCAATGAATGATCGCCGGAAGCTAGACAATGATGTTCAATATCCTTCACTCTTCCAGAGAGAGGGAGAAACAGAAGTACAAAAATATACCATGAACTCGCAGACTCAGCTCATGGTGAGGTGAAATGAGAAATTAGAGTGAATAAATATTTTCCCAAATGCTGTGAACCTGCATAAATAAAGGTTAGATCTCAAGAATCTTTATTTCTTGCTTCTCTCATGATTCTGTAATGGCATAATCAATGCAGTGTACTCTGCAGGTTGCTGAACTCCAATTCCCATCTGTCCAAGCCAGCATGGCCAATGGTCAGAGATGATTGGCATTGCAGTCCAATGACATCTGGAAGGTACCACATTAATTACTCCGACACAAAACTTCCTTGCTGAATTTTATATTTGAGTGCTTTTCCTTCATGATTTCCTGAATTGTGGCTGGAAGGCATGCTTTCACAACAGAAGAATGGCCGAGCATTTCAGATGAGAGTGGGAAATGCCAAGGCTTTTAAGGAAGAGCTATTTGCATAAAGCCCTTTGGATTTGACAGGTTCTACAATTCCAGTGCAGTATTTTGTATATGGTTTTGATCTTTGATATTTTCAATTGCTAGCTTAGATTTCACACCGTGCATCACAAATGCTCTGTAGCCAAGACATCAATAACACCAGCACAGGCAAAGCATTTTAAGCGTGAGTCTCTTATTTCCTGTAAAGGTAAAGGACGCCTGACAGTTAGGTCCAGTCATGAACGACTCTGGGGTTGCAGCCTTCATCTCGCTTTACTGGCTGAGGGAGCCGACATTTGTCCACAGACAGTTTTTCCGGGTCATGTGGCCAGCATGACTAAGCCGCTTCTGGTGAAACCAGAGCAGCACACAGAAATGCAGTTTACCTTCCCGCTGGAGCGGTACCTATTTATCTACTTTCACTTTAACATGCTTTCGAACTGCTAGGTTGGCAGGAGCTGGGACCGAGCAACAGGAGCTTACCCTGTTGTGGGGATTCGAACCGCCAACCTTCCGATTGGCAAGCCTAAGAGGCTCAGTACGCTTAAAATACTCTTACCCCCCATTTAACAGTCATGGCTTCCCCCAAAGAATCTTGGGAACTATAATTGGTTAAGGGCGTTGGAAATTCTAACTCTCTGAGGGGATCCCCTAACAACCTTGTCCCTCCCCCCTCAGCAGCTGCAAATATCTGGGATCAGGCAGAAGGATTTCCAGGTCAATAGTGCTTGTCATTAGCATGGGGATTGTGTAGAAGATCAACTGTGTGTCAGCAAGTCAGGAGGTTAAAGAGCTACAAGGACAGTGTACAGGCAAATTAATAGGTTGGTTCATCTCTGGTCCCAGTATATAAAAATGGAAATTGCTTCCCCTCATTGTGAAAATTGTCACAATGCTTCCTGTATCTAGTTTCTAATCCAGGCAGAAGGCCTTCTTGGTAGTGGAGCACCCTCCCTTCTGATGTCAAGGAGATAAAGAACTACATAATTTTTAGAAGACATCTGAAGGCAGTATTGGGAATTTTTTAATGTTTGATGTTTTATTATGTTTTATATATGCTGTAAGCCACCCAGAGTGGTTGGGGAACGCAGTCAGATGGGTTGCTGTTGTTGTTGTTGTTGTTGTTGTTGTTGTTGTTGTTGTTATTAGACTTTTCTTCTTGCTCCACGATTGCTAACTTTATGCAGGCACCAAGTTAAAATTGCTGTTATTATCCACTCAAGTGATGGACTTTGTTGGGAATTCTTAAGTATATATCATCTACCACAGGTATGGGTAACCTTTGGCCTTCTAGATGTTGCTGAGCCAGAACTCCTCTCATCCCTGGCTACTGGCCATGCTTGCTAGAATTGATGGGAGTTGCATAGAATCATAGAATCATAGAATCATAGAGTTGGAAGAGACCACCAGGGCCATCGAGTCCAACCCCCTGCCAAGCAGGAAACACCATCAGAGCACTCCTGACATATGGTTGTCAAGCCTCTGCTTAAAGACCTCCAAAGTAGGAGACTCCACCACACTCCTTGGCAGCAAATTCCACTGTCGAACAGCTCTTACTGTCAGGAAGTTCTTCCTAATGTTTAGGTGGAATCTTCTTTCTTGTAGTTTGGATCCATTGCTCCGTGTCCGCTTCTCTGGAGCAGCAGAAAACAACCTTTCTCCCTCCTCTATGTGACATCCTTTTATATATTTGAACATGGCTATCATATCACCCCTTAACCTCCTCTTCTCCAGGCTAAACATGCCCAGCTCCCTTAGCCGTTCCTCATAAGGCATCGTTTCCAGGCCTTGGACCATTTTGGTTGCCCTCCTCTGGACACGTTCCAGTTTGTCAGTGTCCTTCTTGAATTGTGGTGCCCAGAACTGGACACAGTACTCCAGGTGTGGTCTGACCAGAGCAGAATACAGTGGCACTATTACTTCCCTTGATCTAGATGCTATACTCCTATTGATGCAGCCCAGAATTGCATTGGCTTTTTTAGCTGCCGCGTCACACTGTTGGCTCATGTCAAGTTTGTGGTCAACCAAGACTCCTAGATCCTTTTCACATGTACTGCTCTCAAGCCAGGTGTCACCCATCTTGTATTTGTGCCTCTCATTTTTTTTGCCCAAGTGCAATACTTTACATTTCTCCCTGTTAAAATTCATTTTGTTTGTTTTTGCCCAGTTCTCTAATCTGTCAAGGTCGTTTTGAAGTGTGATCCTGTCCTCTGGGGTGTTAGCCACCCCTCCCAGTTTGGTGTCATCTGCAAATTTGATCAGGATGCCCTTGAGTCCATCATCCAAGTCGTTGATAAAGATGTTAAATAAGACCGGGCCCAAGACAGAACCCTGTGGCACCCCACTAGTCACTCTTCTCCAGGATGAAGAGGAACCATTGATGAGCACCCTTTGGGTTCGGTCAGTCAGCCAGTTACAAATCCACTGAGTGGTAGCAGAGTCAAGACCGCATTTTACCAGCTTATTTACAAGAATATCATGGGGCACCTTGTCAAATGCCTTACTGAAATCAAGGTAGGCTATATCCACTGAGTTCCCTTCATCTACCAGGCTTGTAATTCTGTCAAAAAATGAGATCAGGTTAGTCTGACATGACTTATTTTTCAGAAATCCATGCTGACTATTGGTGATCACAGCATTCCTTTCTAGGTGCTCACAGACTGTTTGCTTAATGATCTGCTCCAGAATCTTCCCTGCTATTGATGTCAGACTGACTGTCCAGCAGTCCAGCAATATCTGAAGGGCCAAAGACTCCCTACTCCTCATCTATCAAAACATCCTTATCCACATATCTGTTGACACATCCAATGAAGCCCACAAGCCAGCATTTGTGGAAGCCATGCTGAGCATTCCTCAGCACAGCTTTTTCTTCTATGTTTGATGAATTTAATCATAAGAATGTCCACTGATTTAAATGTAACTGATGTTAAGCTAAGTGACCCCTACATTATTGATGCCACACTTCCCTGAATACCCATATAAAGAAATCAGCATCACGTTAAGAGATCAGCATCGCATTGGCTACTTTCCAATCCTCCAGCACAGAAGCTGGTTTTAGTGACAAGCTGCATCTTTTCTGAGAAGAAGCAATTTCACATATGAGTCGTCTTGGGTGGATGCCATCCAGAGTTGGTGACTTGTTAATTTTTAATTTGTCAATAAACCCTGGGACGTCATCTCTTATCACTTCTACTCGACTCGCTTTGTCAGATTGTTCCTCCTGAGAAGATTGGTTCAGGCAGCGGTATCTGTCTAATGTCTTCTGCAGTGAAGGCAGATGCAAAGAATTCATTCAGCCTTCCTGAAACCTTTTAATCCTTTAGAAATCCTTACACTTTTCCGTCCTCTAATTGTCCAAATGTCTCCCTAACTAGTTTCCTTCTTTTGTCCTAGTTGAAGGTGTGTTTGGTTTTGGTCCTTGTATTTTTGGGAATTCATATATTAAAAATTATTGCCTACTTCAATCATCAATCAATCAATCAATCAATCAATCAATCAGTGGCTTGGATATATTGATTGTAATCATCAGGAGCCATGCATTCCATATTGTGGGCCCAATGCTGGGGTACTCTGCCCCCCCATGAGATCAGACAGACCTCTCCCCACTCCCTGATTTAAATTGAATTTCCAGCACCTTGTGAAAACATCTTAAATTTCAGCAGTTATTTTAAATATCCCCCCCCATTTGAATAGTGAGCTTTAACTGATTTTTTATTCTTTTTTTTGTATCTTGTTAACCATATAATATGGTGCTTTTGTATCTTGTTAACCATATAATAATCCATTTATTTAAATAAATAAGATTTTAAAATTTAAGCTTTTAAATCAATGCAGCTGAAAATGAAATAAAATACATTTGAAACAGAACCCAAACAGAAAGGGAGCAGAATTCGTTTGTTTCAAATAAGGAGAGATTGCATATGAATTACAGTACAGAGAAAGTACAAAAGCAAAATAAAACAAATATTTTATATATTTCACAAAATTTACACACAATTTGATTGTAATAAAACCTCAGCACTGTTTACAAAATAGCAACCAACCAATAGAAAATGATAGCAGCAGTGGAAACAGCCACCACTACCCATAAGACAAAACTTGATTTGACAACAGAATGTGTTTAGGGATGGGGCCAGGTGGGCTTCCTTGGCAAGGGAGTTCCACAGTATTGGCACCACCACTGGAAAGGCCCTGCCCCTTGCATTAATACCAAATTCTTTCTTCATGTGCCCGATTGCCAGCTTACATTTGTTGAACAGCTGTGTTTAATATATCTTAGTAACTCACCAGGAAGATGGCAAGGAAAGGGAGTGCACACACTAATCATGGAACTGGGAGCCCAGTGGCTGCCATTGATAGACATAGCTTTACATACCCTCTTTTCTTTCCTGTAATCACTTCTACTAATAGTGAACTCAGGTGGTGAGCATTAACTGAGAAACAAGAGGCAGGTATCCACAAGGAAAGGAGGCCTTCAAGGTTTGCAGTTAATAAAAATCTACCTCCAGACCTAATTGAATAATCAAAAATCAGCACAATGAAGAATATGCTTGTTAGTGTTGGACCATTCACTGTGAGTTGGAAGATAAAAATTAAAAAAACTGGATGGAGGGCATTGCTGATTGGCTGGTAACCTATTTAGAGGTGAGTAGCCTATAACATTTTGTTGTAGATCTCATCCGTGTCCAATGGCTAAATATTACCCGCAATATTTCATGGTGTACTAGAGAACAAAGTTGAATTACAGTACCATTTGTAGTATTATCATGGTACTTTGACTGCGGACATAAAACTTTTTCATCTGTTTAATTTTTAATCTATGTTTTATAGCAATATTGGAGATACGGGATAAGCTTACACAATTACCCCAACTATTTCATGTTGACATCATCTGTTTGTAAAGGCAGAAGACAGCTCCACTGACTTATTACAAGGTTATGGGATTTGATGATGTAATGTGAGGCAAATGCTGTGGAAATAGGATATCAAATAAATGATAGCTTACCATGATTTCTTTCTCTCTCTTCCCCCAACTGAAAAATAAATTTTGAAAGCCTTAAATACTGGGACATTTCAAACAAATGAGTTTGTCTGTGCTCAGATCTGTGGGGTGTAACAGAAAAACAAGGAAACATTAAATCAATTTCGCTGGAAACAAAAAAAGGGGGAAATGCTGAAATTGTCAGCTACAGAAGTAACTTCACATGCTGTTTTTATGAACTGTCCTACCTTGTCTCCATGCAAAGAAAAAGAAATCACATTTAAATGTTATTTTGTTGTTATCTAACATCTAACCAACTCAAGAAAAATTTAAAGAATGGGTATAATGAATGATAAGCTGGAAGGATCTCCAGCTGAATGCAGACTTTTTCATATGGGATGTGTGCTTGAACGCACATTCAAATGTCTATCCAAAGATCTATTTCAGTGTGCATTCTGCCATGGCCAAAGCCGGAGCAGGGCTTCACAGAGAGGGCAATGTGATTGGTTTGCCTTCCCTGACATCATCATGTAGACAAACCCTCATAGTCACTTCATAACCCAAACTGGTTGTGATCACTTGGAGAATGTGGAAAAAGAAACCTTGTTGAAGTTAACAAAATAGCCACAAACAAGTATCGACTGGGAAACAATGATCACCAAAGGGCAGCAGCGGAGCAAGCCAATTGGGTGCCTGGGATGGCACGCGTGCCCTGTGCCCAGGGGCGGGGCCAGCAGCCCACGGGGCGGGGAGAGCCAGGGCAAGACTCTCCGCAGGGCCTCTGAGGAGTCTGCTTGCCTCCTCCCACTCAGCCGCCCTACAGCTGAGGGGGAGGAGGCGGGCAGACCGTTTGGGGCAGCGCAGAGCCTGTGGGTGCTCAAGCCACTGTGTCACTCCCAGCTCGGGCGCGCTGCAGGCCCCGCGGTGAGTGCCGCCCAGTATTTTGTTACCCCCTCAGTGGTGACACCTGGGTCAGACCACCCTCACCGCCCCTTCTTCCTCTGCCCCTGCAAAAGGGTAGGAGAAACTGTGCAAAATGGGAGTTTGCAGGACACCATTGGCAATGATGTATGGAAGTGAGAACTGGAACATAATGAAGGCTGATTGCTGAAGATTTGATGCTTTTGAATTATGGTGCTAGAGGAGACTCGTGAGAGTCCCATGGACTGCAAGAAGATCAAACCTATCCATTCTGAAGGAAATCAGCCCTGAGTGCTCACTGGAAGGACAGATCGTGAAGCTGAGGCTCCAATACTTTGGCCACCTCATGAGAAGAGAAGACTCCCTGGAAAAGACTCTGATACTGGGAAAGATGGAGGGCACAAGGAGAAGGGGACAACAGAGGACGAGATGGTTGGATAGTGTTCTTGAAGCTACCAGCATGAGTTTGACCAAACTGCAGGAGGCAGTGGAAGACAGGAGTGCCTGGCGTGCTCTGGTCCATGGGGTCATGAAGAGTCGGACACGACTAAATGACTAAACAACAACAACAATTGGCAATGGGACTTACTTGTGAGAAAGCATTTCAGAAGAATTTTGGCCAAGAAGAAGGGTATTGTTGGATCATATAGTGCTATGCTAAGTGATGTGTGTAGCTCCCATCTCTAACTGTGGGAAAGCCATGCCTCAGCAAAGCTAAAGCAAAACTGCCATCTGCTCCTTCTTATACACAGTCTGCTAAGCATTCTTTTCCAAAAGCAGCCCTGCAGGTGAATTGCTTATTCAGGGGACCATCTACAGCCATCGAGAGACATTAACATCATTTTGTCAAGTCCCAGGCTGGAGTCAGGCATTGCTTTAAGGCAAAAACCTTAGTGATAAGAACCATTCAAAGCAAACCCATTCCCAGTAATCAGACAGCAAACTTGCAAATTTGAAGGCTGGGACCTCACTTAACTTATAATTAGACTGTAAGCCTGTGAAAAAGGCCTGTTCTTAATGTTTAATCTAGCAGTTTTCGGTGCTTTATAAATATTATGATGAACTTTTCTGGGAATAAAAATGCATGGGATTGGACTGTAATGGCTGTATAATGTCCAATGCACAGTCAAACAAGTGCAAATTTCTACCCAAACTATAGCTTCTAAATAATAATATTAATATACCCTGTCCATTTCCTATAAATGTATTCTGGTATTTTTGTGGTGTTTTTTCACTCTAAATGTAATATAATGTTATAGATAGAGACTAACTTCCTTTGATCAATATTTATTATCTTGTCACTTGCCTTGATATAAAAAAAATGCAGCTGCTTTGATAAATGGATTTGAAAGGTTATCTGGTTTCACATAAGCTTCTGTAAGTTGCTTCTGTATATTATTCTGCTGTAATGTTATTTTGGAGCTTCTTAAAGCTATGCTTCAGGGAGGTAGGGGGAGAGAATTAGATCCTTTGAGGCAGAAGGGGAAAACGATCGCTGAATCATTATTCACTCTTTCCTCCCCCCTACCCTTGTTTAAAGATGGTGTGCAAGAGTATAATCCCCTAAACAGAGAAAGAGAGAGACTTCTGCACAAAACAAGATCTCTACACCAGTGTTCTTCAATCTTGGGTCCTCAGAAATTCTTGGACTACAGCTCCCATCATCTTCAAGGATGCACACCAAGGTTGGGGAACTGGTGGCCCTCAAGATGTTGGTGGACCACAACTCCCATCATCCCTGACCACTGGCTGGGGCTGATGGGACAGTTGGAGTCCAATGACACCTGGAGGGCTACAAAACCCCAATTGCTGATTTCACAACTGGGGCTATGCTGAATCCTTGAAACTGGTTAGCAATTGCAACCTCAGTGGGTTAAGCTCTTAGCTTGTATCTAGGTGGATGTCTGTCTATACATGCAATCTCTGCTACCACTGGACAGCAAGAATGGGGATGTGCTTAAGATAGATATGAGGGTGTGGAACCAAGCCTTATGAGGAGTGGTTGAAGGCTGGGTATGTTTATCCTGGAAAAGAGGAGACTGAGAGGAGATATGATCTCCATCTTCAAATATCTGATGGGCTGTCACATGGAAGATGCAGCAAGATGGTTTTCTCCTGCTCCAGAGGATAGGACTGGAATCAATGGCTTCAAGTTACAAGAAAGGATATTCTGACTCAACCTCAGGAATAACTTTCTGACCGTAAGAGCTGTTTGACAGTGGAAAATACTCCCACAGGTTGTTGTGGACTCTCCTTCCTTGGAGGTTTTAAAGCAGAGGTTGGATGGTCACCTGTCATGGATGCTTTAATTGAGATTTAGTTGTGTTGCAAGGGGTTGGACTAGATGATCCTCAGGCTCCTTTCCAATTCTGCAATTCTATGAATCAGCAGAGGCTGCCTTATACTGAGTCAGTCTCTTTGACCATCTAACTCAGTACTGCCAGGTTTCCTTCTGTGAAATGAGTATATTTTTGGTGCCATGAGAGTTTCAAACTCTGCCCCCCCCCCGATGCCAATAGTTTTTTTTGGGGGGGGGGCTGACCTACATGCTTCAGTATCCACCAGTCCCAGTTTCAGGTTTGGGGGGAATTGTGACATGCCCTCAGGAGGGCTCCTGTTCTGTCTCACCCCCATTCTAAGGCTTGAGAGTGTCAGGAGTGCCTGCAGGAGTCAGGCCCTGTGACTGGTAGGGCTTTGCAGGACTGGGGCTTTCCTAAGTTTGTTCTGAAGAGGCAAGGTGTGGCCACACAGGTGAGGCCGATTGGTAACTCACAGCACCTGGTGGCAAGAGCCAGGAAGGGATATAAGGTCAGCATTTCCCTTTGGCTATTTGCCACAGCAGCATGCTTCCTGCCTTGCTGCGTTTGGCTTCTTGACTCCTTGCTTCCTGATCCTCAGACCCTTGGCTTCTTGACTCCTTGCTTCCTGACCCTCGGACCCTTGACTCCCAGCTATATGACCCTCGGACCCTTCGCTTCCGGACTCCTGGCTTCCTGACTCCCGTTCCTGCTCCCACCCTGCCATCTTGCCCCCAGTGCCGATGTCCTCCGCCAGGACTTTGACCGTCCATGACAGAGAGTGAGTGTTGGTGTCCAGAGGCAGCCAACACTTCTTTTTTCTTGCCTGTCCTCTCCTTTTAGGTCTGACAGTGAGGATGAGGAGGCCTGTGAAGCCCAATTCACATTGTCCAGAGGGAGAGAGAAGGCAGCAGTTGCTGCTCTTTGGACTGATATTTGAATGAGCGGAGATGGAATGGCAAGTGCTTCCTGTCCACTGATCCTGGATAGGAGAGGACTGCATGTGGAATGGATGGGAGCTGATGGGGAGGAGGTGGTGAGACACAGCACAGGTACTCAAACCTTTTTGGCACCCAACCTTTACCACTGCTGATTGGGGCAGTTGCTGTTTTTCAGTTGTGGCTTAGCAGGGATCAGTTCTGGCAGACCCTCCTAAGGCACTGGGGCCTTAGGATAAAAAGGAAAGAAGAGCCCAATTGGATCAGGCCAGAGGACCATCTAGTCCAGTGGCCAACCAGAAGCCCACAAGCAGTACCTGAGTGCAATAGCTCTTACCCCCCTGCAATAGCCTTATTCTCCATGAATTTGTCTGCTCTTTTAAAGCCATCCAAGTTGATGCCCATCTCTTGTCGCCGCTGTCCAACAGTGCCAACTCCTGATGCCAGTCCTGGTATTCATTTCCCATTTTGTCTCAAAGCTCATTTGACTTTCAAATGACTTTCAAGACAAAGATCGAGAGAGCAGCTGAGCATGTGGGAAGAGAATGGCGAGTAACTGTTAGCTCTCCCTTCATTTACAGGTATAATGATATGATATCTTGCATCTGCAATTAACCTAAGCTTTAAACTCTTATCGGGCAGAGGGGGCAAGAGAGGCTCCTCATCTACGGTGAACTGAGTCTGCCGTGAGCCAGGAAGTTGCTGCAAGGACAACTTTCGGACAGACACAGAAAATGGTAACGTTGCATTTCTAACCATGTCTATTCAAAAGCAGTTTGGTCGTTTTTAGTTTAGACAAAAGACAAGTAAGAGATGACATGATAAAAGCTTGTAAAATTTGCAGGGCATGGAGAAAATGAATAGAAAAGTTTTTTTTTTTAAAAAAGTAAACCATTTTTTTAAAAAAAATTATTAAAGATTTCTTTACAAAAATGTGCGTTGTCTCTTTTTTCAAGTTGTGTTTTCTAAAGATCAGTTTCATTTGTTGTGAGTCATTAGTGTTACATACAGTGTTAGGTTAGGAAGAAAATGGGGAAAGAGGGGGAGGGGGCATGGAGAGTGGGGTGGGGTCAGGTGGTTATGCTTCAGTTCTTCTACTTAGTGTATGTGTGGGGTTTCATGTCAGTGTCATTTGTGTGGGTTCTCTTACTTTTCGCTTGTATTTCCTTGGTAGTGAGAGGGGTTGCGGGGGCGGCATAGTTTGTGGTTGGTTGTCTTTGGCTGGCTGTAGTGAGATTTGATTTTGTGTGTGAGCGGTGTGTGTGTATTTGAATCAGGTTAGCCAGATTGATTTGTATGCTGTCAGCGGATTCTTGTTGTCTTCTTGGTAGAAAAGCTTTTCTCCCTCTCATAATAGCTCAGTTGGTTAGAATGCAGCACTTGTAACACCAAGGTTGCAGGTTTGATCCCCATATGGGACAGCTGCATATTTATGCATCGTAAAAGGTTGAATGAGATGATCCTCAGGGTTCCTTCAAACACTACAATTCTATGATTCTGTGAGAATTCGGGGACATCCAAGCTGAATGCTGGAAGGTTCCAGACGGATAAAAGAAAGCATTTCTTCACACAGTGCTTAGCTAAACTATGGAACTTGCTCCCACAGGAGGTAGCGATGGCCACCAACCAAGATGGTATAAAAGAGGATTAGACAAGTTCATGGAGGAGAAGGCTGTCAATAGCTACTAACCACAATGGCTATGTTCTGCCTCCGTGGTCTGAGGCAGTGATGCTTCTGAGTACCAGTTACTGGAAAAACAGGAGGAGAGGAGGATGCTATTGTGCTCAGGTCCTGCCTGACGGTTTGCCAAAGCCATCTGGGTGGGCACTGTGAGAAGATGCTGGACTAGATGGCCCATTGGCCTAACCCAGCAGGCTCTCTTTATGTTCTTAAATTTTTATGTCCTATTAAATTCAATGGGCCTTGCTCCAAGGTACATGGGGTTAGGATGGCAGCCCCTAGAATCATATCCATGGAGCATAAAGAGCAACTGGGTGGACATGCTGAGTTTGCAGAGGCTTTGAAAACCTTCTCCCTTTTTTATTTTAGCTGGACAAATGTTAAACTCTAGCAGCAGCAGGCCTGTAAAAAGGAAAGCTATTGAACAGGGAGAACAGGAAGACGCTGGCTTATCTGAAGCTGGGTATGAAATGTTATTTCAGGGCAGTGCTAGCAAATTCCTATTATATTTCTCCCCCTCCCTGTCAGCTAATCCTTGGAGATAGAATGATGAAGCTGCTGCACTGAAGGGAGACATCTCCAATTAGAGGTGGAAACAAGAAAAGGGCAAAAGGGGAGAAAGGAAAACAGGAAGATTATTTTGGAAGCAAGGTACTGAACCGTAGCTTATTAAATAGACTGTCATTTTTATCTATCCCATTAACACATTCAGCTGGGGATGGATCCGTCGGCCGGAGAGTCTTCTGGATCTCTTTGCCAAAAGGGTTCTGGTGCTTGGTTTTTACTCGCAGCAACTCCTGGTTGCATCAGCTCCTGCAGTTGTGAATTTTGCTTTTTCATGGTAACTGTCTGTCCTCATCTTCAGGGTTCACCCAAACAAAGCCCCATTGGTCTTGAGCACCATGCGGTTATTTTATTTCTTGCTTTGATTCACAGAATTGCAGGATTGGTGGGAGTCTGGTGGGACATTTAGGAGGAAATCCAGAAAATCCCCATCTCAACCTTTGCTTGCAGAGCTCCAGCAAAGGTGAAGCCACCAGCTTTCTGGGTAACTGATTTGATGAGTCATGCCTCTTTAGTCTTACTCAGCTTCCCATCCTTTCCTTCCTCTATTAGTGACTATCGTATTTTATCCTTTCAACAGCCCCTTGAGTTAATTTAGGTAAAGATAAAGGATCCAGTTAAAGGCGACTATGGGGCTGCGGTGTTCATCTCGCTTTCAGGCCAAGGAAGCCAGCATTTGTCCACAGACAGCTTTCCGAGTCATGTGGCCAGCATGACTAAACCGCTTCTGGTTCAATGGGACACTATGACAGAAACCAGAGCGCACGAAAATGCCATTCACCTTCCTGCCACAGTGGTACCTATTTATCTATTTGCACTGGCATGCTTTCAAACTGCTAGGTTGTCAGGAGCTAGGACAGAGCAATGGGAGCTCACCCCGTTGTGGGAATTCAAACTACCAACCTTCCGACTGGCAAGCCCAGGAGGTCCAGTACACTTAAAATACTCTTACCCCTATTTAACAGTCATGGCTTCCCCCAAAGAATCTTGGGAACTGTAATTGGTTAAGGGCGTTGGAAATTCTAGCTCTCTGAGGGGATCCCCTAACAACCTTGCCCCTCCCCCCTCAGCAGCTGCAAATATCTGGGATCAGGCAGAAAGATTTCCAGGTCAATAGTGTTTGTCATTAGCATGGGGATTGTGTAGAGGATCAACTGTGTGTCAGCAAGTCAGGAGGTTAAAGAGCTACAAAGACGGTGTACAAGCAAATCAATATTGTGGCTTAATCAAGTGGGACTACAGAAGAAGCAGAATAGGTTAAAACTACACAAACATGGCTTAGTTTCCTGTCATTCCAATGAACAGTGTGCGCTTCAATACCCCCCTCCCAAAGAGACAGATGCAGTTTTGAACCCAACCAGGCTTACTTTGCAGGAATCTGAAGGGGACAACAGTTTTTACATAATGTAAATCACAACATTTCCACATCAGTTTGATATGTGATATTTTAGGAAAAGCCCTCATAAAAGTTTGTCAGCTTTTTAGTGTACATTTCGCCTGAAATAGACATTCTTGCAAGTTAATTTTCCGTAACATAATACATATTTGTATGTTATTTTCATTAATATATACATTCATCCATATAATGCATACATTTCTCCAATACTGTATATGCATTTTTGCCAATTTTGTGAGGTGGGGCAACGACACTGCAAAATTTCCAGAAGTGCAAATTTCAAAGGATAGCTGTGTTTTGGTTTGCGTATTGTTTCAGGAGCTGCAAACTGGGCAGTTTCGCATGAAAAGGCGGACTGAGCCAAATTTTTGTTCCTCTCTGAGAGCAGGCATTGTCATTTCCTGAACTGCCAGCAGTAAAGTGTTTACACCTATAGGCCTTCAGGAATAATCAACAGTAGTGATTAACATTGCTCTTCTCTATGTTTTGCTCACAGGCTACACTGTTTTCTGGAGCCGTGGCGAATGAGAGTGCGACATGTCATTACAATACATTAACAGGGGTGATTGTTGGTCCCGATCTGCTTTCAACAAAGAGTTGGCCTTTAGTTACTTCCAGCAGGCGCTGGCAATTACTGAATTTTTAATACCCAAATTCCCAGATTTC
The DNA here is from genome assembly GCF_964188305.1 of Podarcis bocagei. NCBI lineage: Eukaryota > Metazoa > Chordata > Lepidosauria > Squamata > Lacertidae > Podarcis > Podarcis bocagei. The sequence goes on from NC_138135.1 coordinate 23,661,639, forward strand.
ACTTTAAATGGCATTTCGGGCCACGACAGTGCCGAAAATGGATTGCCATGCTGTAAATTCCTTGAGAGGAGAAATACTGTAAGAAAATGGGTCACTGTGAATATATATACTCAAATCAAAATACAGCGAAAGGTGTAACCTGATTTTCAGGCAACTCTTGAAGATTTTTTTAAATAAAAAATTCGGATTAGTTAGCTAACCACTTTAATTACTATTTGCATAGTTTTTGTTTTACCTATTGTACATCAGGCAGATATTTTATGATATGGCAGCAGAGAAATATGTTTAAAAATATATCAATAAATAATAGCTTAGAGTAGACCCTAACTCATCTGGAAGTAGCTTTAGTTAGTATTCTCTTTGTTTTTCTCATCCTTGACTTACCTTGTTTGTCTTCCTCCCCTTACTCTTTTCCTTAAAATTAGATGTTAAAGCTCTTCCATTGGGTTTTTTTTTAAAATAAATACATTTTACTAATATATTCAGTATTGTAAAATTTATATTTACGCTATTTCCCCCCCCCCCTTTTGTATACCTGTGTCAGTGGTGTGCCTTTTTGTTTTGTTTTGTTGTCTTTTACTTTTAAATGATGTATACCCACTGAATCAAAAATGAGCAATTAAATGACTTTTTTTTAAAAAGAGAAAGATTAGACTTGAGAAACACCCACCCACAAATTGTTGGTCACAGGGGGAGCACTTCTGCACTTTACAGCACAAATATTCACATAGCCTTTTGAAAAGAAAAAGGGAGAAGTTGCTCCCGTCTCCTGCATCAGTTGATTGCATCCAACCGAGTCCCTGGAATTGTGGAAGGACTTCCATTCATGCAATGAGATCTCCCTTGCAATGCCCCCCCTCTGCAAATCTGCCCTAGAGGGTTGAGGGGAGAGAAAGCTCAGAGTCATTTTAGTTGCTTGGGCACACAGAGGGAGGGGAGAAGAAAGTCCATTGCATGAGTGGAGGTCCTTCCCTAAGCAGAATGACGTTCCCCGTGCCCTATTTACATATAAGCTAAACAAGCTATAGCTTAGGGCCCTACTCTCTTGGGGGGTGCCCCAAAAAATTAAATGAAAAAAACTGGATGTACACTTCCAAAATATAAGATAAAGAACAAATAAAATAAATCCTACATACAGCAACAGTGTTTTGTGTTGTGCAGGCTCCTATGATGTAAGTAATGGGCCCCGCCTGCTAGCCTGCTCCCTAAAATATCACTGGTTTGCTCATTTCTATATATAGGGTGCCTTCATTCTGCATGTGCAAATGGTTTTAGATACTTATTAGGTCCATAAATTACCATACAGCATATATTCAACCTCCAAAACAGTGACAATTTGTTGTTGACAAAGGACAGCTGGACATATAAAGGGCCCCATTACCTTCAGTAGCTTAGGGCCTCATCGAACCTAAATCCGGCCCTGATCATTGTTGCTTTCCTTTCCTTAACAAGTACCATTCATGCACATCCCCTGCTGCTCCATAACGACAGCCCAATGTTGTCCTCTTTCTTTTTTTCAGAAATGTTTTTATTTCATTTCCACAACAACATAAATATAAACAGCATAATCAATAAAGTAACTCCATCCATTCATTCACAGCTACTTGCAAGGCTGTCCCCGCTGCACCAATTCTGCACATATGCAACTGCTACATCTGCAAGCTTGGAGCTAGTGCAGCCTTAGCACATGATGAGAAAATGCCCCCATTCCTTAAAAAGAAAGAATTTGTTCAAACTTTTAGTGATCTGAAACTTATATTGTCTTTTTAAACAAAAAACAATTCCCCCCCCCCCCCGTGCAGTCTTTTTTGCCTTGTGTCCCCATTTTGTGGACTGTTTAAATAATGCACAAGCATTCTGGGCCAAAAAACAAAACAAAGGTGGCATTCTACTCGGTGCTACCTTTGTCTCTGCCTCCCATTCTCAAAAGGAATGGAAGACAAAAGCTCTCCTTTGTGTAACATGATCACACAGCAGGGGAAGGCTGAACAACAGAGGTTCAGAGAGCCTGCCTGCTTGGTTGTCCCCCAGGAATTGAGCAGATGTGAAGAGCAGGAGCCTTTGCTGCTTGGGGCGATGGATCCACTCCGCCTCTTATGCTGTTCCTCTCAAAATGGGCAAAGAGGTGGCTTTGGAACCAAGCCTGAGATGATGAAGCAGCAGCAGCCTGCTGCCACGACTCTCAACCTGTTTGAGTGCATCTCTTCACAGATGGGGACACTTGTGCATTTTGTAACGACACCAAGGAGTACCCATCCCCCCAGCCGCTTCATTTCTGTACAGTGGTACTTCTGGTTATGAACTTAATTCATTCCGGAGGTCTGTTCTTAACCTGAAACCGTTCTTAACCTGAAGTACTACTTTAGCTAATGGGGTCTCCCACTGCCTCCATGGTGCGATTTCTGTTCTCATCCTGAGGTAAAGTTCTTAAGAAGAGGAGTTTGGATTTGATATCCCGCTTTCTCACTACCCGAAGGAGTCTCAAAGCGGCCAACATTCTCCTTTCCCTTCCTCCCCCACAACAAACACTCTGTGAGGTGAGTGGGGCTGAGAGACTTCAAAGAAGTGTGACTAGCAGCTGCATGGGGAGGAGCGGAGACGCAAACGCGGTTCCCCAGATTACGAGTCACCCGTTCTTAACCACTACACCACACTGGCTCACCTGAGGTACTACTTCCGGGATAGTGGAGTCTGTAACCTGAGGTGTTTGTAACCCAAGGTACCACTGTACTTGCTAAAATGGTATTCCATGCTGGTGCTACACTTTGGAAGTCTCTTGAGAAGACCCCATTCCATGGACCCCGCTCCTTCAGTGAGGGGCCATTTGCACAACAGTTTATTCGATTTCCCCTACCTTTCTTGTGCTTTATTTGACAGTGGAAGCATGGGAGTGAAAATTCAAATATAATGGGGAAATTAATAGTTTGGGAACCATCGGGGAAAGCAAGAATGCACTGCTGTGTCAATGCAGCCGGAGTTAACCCGAATCTTCCCAGAAGCAGGAGGACAGCATAGATTTGGAACAGTGGTTTTGCAGAGGGGCATAGTTCAGAAGGCAGAAGCTGGGAAATACTGGATAGCGAACAGCTGGCAGAAGAAACACTAGAAGAGAGAGAGTTAACAGATTCACAGTCTCTGGATAGCATCCACCCCCCCTCCCCCAAAGTCAGTGTCAGAACAGTGTCAGAACAGAAAGCGCAGATTAATAGGGGCGGAGGGGGGAGTGTCCCTTAATTGGGAGCACCAGTATTTCTTGGAGATGTGTTCTTTGTTCTCTCGCTGTAATTATTAAAGATTTCAGTATTTGGGTTTAAGCCACTAGAAATTGTTGCCCATCACAATATTGCACATTGCATATTACTTTACTTCTGGCTGTGCAGTGCACATACCATACCTTTAAATCACATTTCAGCACCACCAGCAAAGAATCTTGAGAGCTGTAGCTTGTTAGGGGGTGCTAGACATTGTAGCTCTGAGAGACCTACAGTTCCCACAGTTCTTTGACATGGGTGGATGTGCTTTAAATGGTGCGTGCACAGCCTTTGTTTACATGCCCGTAAGAATTATTTTGGTGTTTGATTCTCTCTCATTTAAGTGGAGAGAAATAAAAGCCCAAATCTCCAGGAGGAAGAAGCAAAGTAATTTATTTAAATCACACATTTGTACTTTCCTGTTCAAATGTAGCGTGTTATAGCATAAAATCCTTAGTGCTGTGCTTGAAGGAGTTCTACATTAAGTTTCTGTTGCTTTTGTGTGCATATGTTGCTGTTTTACAGCTGCACAGAGCACCAGGTGTATTTTCAAAGAAGATTAAGGTACTGCATCGGAATGATTCCATTTCTAATCAGCAAAATCCATTGTAGCTGGGGATTTCAATTTAAATATCATTGTGTTGTTTTAGAGGATGAGGAAAAGACTGGGGATGGGGAGAGAAATGAAAAGGAGCTAGAATGCACAGCATCACTAGGAATATAGGTGACTTCTAGATGGCCTGTGTGTTGAGCATTCATCATGATTTGTTTGCAAGGAGATTAGATGACTTTGCATCATAGCAAGTGTTATCTCACACATTTCCCCATCACTTTCCTTATCACAAAAAGTCTGATCTCTTGGAGACACAGGCCACTGCACTCACACAAGCTTAAATATGTGGCATGCAGTTGAGTCCCGCCTGAAAACAGCAACAGTCTGGAAGTACCTATAATGAGAAGGGTGACATCTTGGAGAGACAACAACCCACAGCTCATTTCCCAATAAAGGCCTCATCTGTGCTATAAATTTGAAGCACTATTACACCACTTTGAACAGTCATGGCTTCCCCCAAAGAATCCTGGGAAATGTAGTTTAAGGTGCTAAGAGTTTTTAGGAGAACCCTATCCCCCTCATGGGACGTGGGCGGTGCTGTGGTTTAAACCACTGTGCCGCTTGGACTTGCCGATCAGAAGGTTGGCGGTTCGAGGCCCCGCAACAGGGTGAGCTCCCATTGCTTGGTCCCTGCTCCTGCCAGCCTAGCAGTTCAAAAGCACGTCAAAGTGCAAGTAGATAAATAGGTACCACTCCGGCAGGATGGTAAACGGCGTTTCTGTGTGCTGCTTTGGCTTAGTCATGCTGGCCACATGAATTGTAACTCTGTGAGGAGGATAAAAGGTAAAGGTAAAGGGACCCCTGACAGTTAAGTCCAGTTGCAAACGACTCTGGGGTTGAGGTGCTCAACCCCAGAGTCGTTCACGACTGGCCTTAACTGTCAGGGGTCCCTTTACCTTTACCTTTTACCCCCCCCCTCATAGAGTTACAATTCCTCAATTTCCCTGGGAAGAGGGATTGGTTGTTAAACCACCCTGAATACTAGCTCTGCAAGCAAAATAGGGGTATTTTACTATTGTTTTTGGGGGAGTGGGGGAGAATGAACATTTTTAACAGATCCTGAAAACATTAAGACTAGCTGGTTTGATGCCATTAATACCATAGTCTGGGTAATCCAAATTTGGCTAACACTTCATTGAGTTCACAAGGACCCAGGATTCTCTTCCATTTCAGCCTTGGGACATTTACTTGCCATATCTGAAGCGCAATATAGTATTTAGATCTGTGCATTTCCATCGCTCCGTGTTTCTCATTCTTCTAGCCTTAAGTTCTTTTTTTTTTCAAAGTATTCATGAGAATTTCAGTGTTTTAGTGATAAATTCTCCTAATATGCATTTATTTTTGTGCACTATTTTTTTAATATACACATTTTTACAAACCGATTTCCCCAATGTAATAAATTTGTGTATGTTATTTTAACAATAAATGCATTTTTATGCACACTTAAGCACTTCCATGTGTGATAGGAATTTTATGGTCTTAGATATATGGTAATGTTCATAACTGCACATACATAGATCAACACAGGAAGACCATCCTGGAACCATTTTGATTCCTAAACTGACCAAATCCTTTCTCTGCAAGGTTAACCTAGAAAAGCCTCCCCATTGTCTCAAGGATATGTCTGTTTGAATAAGGTGTGAGCCTGTGACCTGGCCCAGGAAATAAGTATTTTACCACTACAAAAGAATGGCCAGGCACCCCAGAAATCCAATCAAGCAACTTGCCAGACAGGAGATAAACTGTGACAGGAGAAAAACAACATTTAAATTTCTGTGATGTAGGTGGGATGTATCTGAGGGGTGGTCTTAGGTTACACCCCTTCTGTGATGTATGCATAATGTTTCTGGGGGTGGTCTTGATCTAGAGAATGGGAATTTCAAAAGTCTTTATAAGGCCTTGCAGGCCATTGTTCTGGGTCCTCTTCCTCTCCTGCGTGTGAGGGGGGTACCCTGTTGCAACAGATCAATAAAGATCAAGCTTACTAGCTGCTTTGCTTCTCAATATTCTCTGGTTGGCCTCTGTTATTTTCTCCTACCAATAGGGAACCTATGTAAGGACTCTATATGGGCTCTTGGATACCCCATAAGGGAAAAGGGCATATTTTTATTTACAACAGATGGCGACCACGCACGAAGGGACTTTTGGTTACCCGGATTCTGGAAACAAGGAAGGACTGGTTATCCAGCGCGCACCAGGCAGTTTGCCAGGAGGAATAACCAGTCTTCCATCGGTCCCAGGGTCTGGCAATAACTGGAGTTTCAGCGGGGCTAACCAGAGGAAGCAAAGCTTGATCAGGCCGGCCTTAAACAACCAGTCAAGAGATCCCGGGATCACCAGGACAGCGCTTGCGAAGTGAGTATGAGTAGGAAAAATGGGTAGTGGGGTGGGATTCTGCAAACCACAGCAAACCTATACTTCTCAAATCCTTACTTCTTTCCTCACTTTAACTCTTGAAAAATTGCCTTCTACTCCTTTCTGTCCCCTCGATCTCAACACCAGCCTTAGCCCTTCGGAGTATGCCCAGGCAAAGGTTGTGTGTGATTTCTTCCACTTAATTCTTTATGCCAACCTATTCCTTCGGAGTTTTGCCCAGAAAGGTTGTGCAATTTCTTCTGCACTGAAAACTAACTTCCAGCGCAGCCGCACCTCTGCCATGGCGATCTTTGTTAGAAATGACCTGTGAACAGAGAACGCAAGGGCGCTGAATTCCTTTCCATCTTTCATATTCCAGAGTCTCAATCTGGCATTGCAAGTGTGCAAGCGTTCAGTAGGGACACTGAGTTAGATTGTAAAAGGCAGGGAGGTTGCTGTGGGTTCCAGAACAGATATTGAGTGAGAGAGGTTTCCCCTCGGAGTTTTGTCCAGGTATCCCCAGGTTTTTCCCCTCGGAGATTTGTCCAGGTATCCCCAGGTTTTTCCCCTCGGAGATTTGTCCAGGTATCCCCAGGTTTTTCCCCTCGGAGATTTGTCCAGGTATCCCCAAGTTTTTCCCCCTCGGAGTTTTGTCCAGGTTTCCGCTTTTCCGGACCCTTCAGAGTTTTGCCCAGGTCCAAACCCCTTTTAATTGAAAATGGGTGCACCTCAGTCAAAAGAAAAATAGTCCCCAGACCCCTGGCGTGAAAGAAGCCCAGTTGGTGCTTACTTCCCACCTGGACTCTGACAGTCCCCTTCAATTTGTGTTTAAGAAACGTTTTTCCAGTGTTTAAATTGTACTTAGGCAACATCCAGCAGCTGCTTATCTTAAATGTACCATCTAAAATAAAAATGCAAGCTTGCTCCAATTCTAAATCTAAGGAAGCCATGTTGAACCTTATCAGTCTTTAAACAAGACAAAAATTGAGAATGAAGTGTGCAAATGTTTGTTAAAGAGGCTCTAAAAGAGAGTTTTTCTCCCAAGTGGTAAAATCCTGTATACGTGCTATTTGTGTTCTGAAAGGAGGATTACCCCACCTCCTTTCTCTAGTTTCAGTGGGGAGGGTGATTTTAAGTCTAATGGTAAATGATGTTGTGTTGTAACTTTTGAGTTTGTGAGTACACCTGTGTTCCAGTCTAAGTTAACCTAATGTTTCTGCTGCAAAAGCCTAGTTGAGCCAACTGCTCTCTCAAGCTAAAATGCAGTGTATGTACTTCATTAAGCATATGCCTATGAAAGTATGGTGTTCCTTCTAAGAAAAATATCTGAGTCCAGTTATAACTTTGATTTGGTTGGACAGAAGTTATTGTAAGGCTCCTGATATCAGTCTCTATAAGACTTCCTGACCTCTTTTCTTAGAAAATCACCCCCTTGTTTCATAATTTCTCTTTCAGGTTTTTCCCCCCTCTTATTCTGTGCCAGGTAAATTTACTCCCGAGTAAGCTTCCTTTAAAGGAAACTGCAAAGGGGGGGGGCATAGATTAGGCTTACTATTCCTCTGCAAGTTCAGGAAAAAATGTCACTTTTGTATTCCTTTTAAATCAAATCTATGGCTGTTTTAACTATGCTTTATAAGAGATCCTCTCCCTATCTTAGGAAAAATGTTCACTTCAGTCTTTAAAAATAATTTATCTAGGAACTTTCACTCTTTAGTCTAAGGAAGTAAACTCTCACTCAAACTAGCTTCAAGATCTGCTAAAAGGGTTGGGTACTTTTATTTTCCTCTTCCTTAGTACATGATAGGCGCATGGTTTGTGATAGGCGCATGGCTTGTGATCTCTTCTCCAGTTGTGTCTGTGTACTTAAGTATGTGTGTGTTTCTGGTAGTACAAATCTTGCTATGAACCCTGTATTTTAGGGTTGGACTAGATGACCCCAGGTCCCTTTCAACTTTCCCAATTTGTGGCTGATGTGTTGAAATTCAGCCCAGATTTGCTCAAATCTTGCTATGAACCCTGTATTTTAGGGTTGGACTAGATGACCCCAGGTCCCTTTCAACTTTCCCAATTTGTGGCTGATGTGTTGAAATTCAGCCCAGATTTGCTCAAATCTTGCTATGAACCCTGTATTTTAGGGTTGGACTAGATGACCCCAGGTCCCTTTCAACTTTCCCAATTTGTGGCTGATGTGTTGAAATTCAGCCCAGATTTGCTCAAATCTTGCTATGAACCCTGTATTTTAGGGTTGGACTAGATGACCCCAGGTCCCTTTCAACTTTCCCAATTGTGGCTGATGAGTTGAAATTCAGCCCAGATTTGCTCTTTGTTTTTTAAAAGGTGAGAGGTGAAAGCCATGATGTTTGAAGCAGAACTGGTGATATCAGGCATTTAAGTGATTACAGTGTTTATCATTTTGTCTATTATTTACAAAAATCAGACTTAAAAGTCTACTCAAAGTTTAAGCACATAAAAATTCATATAGTTAAGTAGAATTAGCCTTGACCATGACTGAGAATGTTAAAAATAAATAAATAAATAAAAATCCTATGAATTCTAACACTCTGGCCATTTTTACTCATAAATAAGAGAGCGGTTGATTGTTCCGCGAATGGCCAGAGGGATATTAGCCCTTTCCTGTACATAAAGGAAGCAGTCTCGTTTGCTTGGGCTGAAATTGCTAGCTTTGGTGAATACTTAAATTGCTGAGTTTCTCTTTTTGTTTTAAAAATCTAACCCTATTTTTAAAATCTACTCCTTACCTTTCCCTTCCTTATTCTAATTGAGCCAAAAGATGCAACATTTTCAATGGTATAAAAGGTTTGCTGAGACATGAACTCTGCACATGCACAGAGGCTAGATCAGCTTACAAAAAAGAGAGCGAGAGAAAGGAGGGGGGGAGAGAGAAGGTTTGGAGAGCCTGAAACCTATACAAATTTCCTTATGTAAAACTTGGAACCATTGAGGGAAATCACCCTAAATGTCTTGCTCCAGGGGCTACGTAAGACAAAAGGTTCGCCTCCAAATGGAATTTAAATTTTATAAGTTTTTTTTTTGGTGTGTGTGTGTGTGTGTGTATGCCTATGCATTTTAGGAACAGCATTTCCTGACAGACCTCTCACATGAAATAATTTTCCCTTTTAACAGAGTGTCCTTTCTTTTCTCCCACAGCACAAATGATAATGAGGGGATGCAAACAGTGATTTAAATACTCTATAAAAAGTAATTGCATTTGTTTTTCTTTTTGTCTTTCTTCCCTTAAAGGCAAACAGTCACTTTCTTTCTGTTCAGCAAAACAAGTCTGAATCCCTGCTATATTAGTTGATTTCCATCTATCTCTTTGTGGCTTTGACATTTTTTTTAGGTTACAAATAATTTGTTTCGTTTATTAAGTTCGTTTTATCAGTTCTTCCATTATATATATGAAATTAATCGAAGCACAACCAAACATTGTTTGTGGAATGGTATTTGTTTACCTTTTTGCCTGAGCATTTCTTATTAATTCTGTCATTTTGGCTAGTGCAAGGTACCTGCACAACTTTAAATTGCCATTCATTTTTTCTTGGTATTAACTCATTTCCCAGTATTAACATTACAGCTGATGTAACATCAAGAAACACTTTTATTTTCATTTGGGATGTTAGAATGCCAAAACAGATTACTTCAGGTTACTTATTGTGTGCCTTAGCATTTATTTATTTTTGGTTCCTCATAGGTCATTTGTGTGTGTGTGTTTTACTTTGGGGACATGTTCATCACATGTTGAAAGTCAGTTTCATTAAGTTCTTTTATCAGATAGCACATGGTGAATTTAAAGTTTTTCCCCCATTGTTTTCCCATTTTTTTTCCAGTCCAGTAGTAATCTGTGCGGTTTTTGATAATATCTTTGTATTATTTAATAATAATTCTTTTCTAAATCTGATGTCTTTGTGTCAAGTTTGTTTTCATCTGACTGGTAATCTAATTTTTTGCTTTCTTTTGTATTTTTTAACCTTTGTATTTTTTACAGTTCTCTTTCTATACATGTGGAGTAATTTTTTATCTATAATATGAAAAGAACAACAACAACAAAAACTAAGTGAAGGAAAGGAAACAAACTTAGCAGATAATAACAGTAATTATGTGGAAATGTGATAATAATATTGAAATGAATAAAATGCTTAATGTGCTAAGATTTTTAACTATTTGCAGCTTCCCACGGAAAACTCAAGGACATCCTTTTCGCCTTTTGCCCCTTCCTTGTCTAACTGTGTTTTTAAGTCACCCCAAAAACCCTGCCCCTTACAGGATATCACTTCTACAGATGTGCAATGATGAAAAGCAGCAACAACCCCTCAACTCAGTCATCACAAGACCTGCAACGACAGACACCAGATATAGACTGATGGGGGGGGGGCTGACAAAGGGGGGAGGAGTTGAATTGCAAGGACATTTTTTCACTTGAACCTCAAGCCTCTGCTCCAGGATTCAAAAGATACATACGTAAAAGATCACAATTGTGTCAAGATATGCAACAGATATTTAATTATTTTGTTTTGTATTATGTGTTATTATGTAAGAATGTTGAAATGTGTCTGACAGTGTGATTTCCACAAAGGGGGGCAATTTATTGTGTGTAACTGTTTTTATGTTTAATGTCTTATTCCTTACACACCAATGGAGAATTCTCATGCATTTTATACTTTCTAATAGCTCACACTATTGTGTAGTCCAATGTTTAGATCAATTTATAACCACATTGTTCCACCTGGCACTCTGCCAACTTTCCCTATCCATTTTAATATGTGTTAAACCTCGCTTTGCCAAGGACAAACTTCTGGATCCATAAAACACCAGGTACATGAAGGTGGATATGCTTTGGTTTAGCAGGAATGATCCCTTATAGAGTTAAATTGACTTATTTGGACAAACTGCCCTTGTTAAGAATGGTTTTCTTTTAACAGATTGGTTTGAAGAGATGAGAACCATGGGGCAAGATAAATTCAAATTGGACTCAGTTTGAATTGGGCAAGTGTATCCAGGCTGCAATTAGCTTTTTGGTCCTTTAAGTGCAAGTGAGCAACTTTCCATGGGTGCGAGACCACAGCCTATAATAAAATCCCATAGCTAAAGGCCAAGGCGAAGACCTCTCCCTCACGAGATGCCCAAACCTGTGCCAGCTATGGTGAACGCCAGGCAACATGGTTAATTGAAAGCCCTGAGGGGATTCAACAGACAGGATGTGTTGCTGTAGCATTGTCGGTGTGAGACCACAGAAGAGCTACCTTGACACCTGAGAACACAAAAATGGCGGGGGGGGAAACCAAACTGCACTTTTCAGTCATTAGTTGACCTTTCTGCTAGGTGTAAAGCATAGAACACTATTGAGTAAATGGTCTCTCCCAAAGTGTTAGAATGCCACAAGTAATTTAGTAGCAAAACGCAACATGTGTTATTTTTATATGATATATTCATACAAAGACATCCATTTACAACATACGATGTTATTATTTGTGGGGCAAAAATTTTTAAGAAAAATTCTAGCCCCAAAGGGGGGAATAATGTGATAGGAATTTTATGGTCTTAGATATATGGTAATGTTCATAACTGCACATACATAGATCAACACAGGAAGACCATCCTGGAACCATTTTGATTCCTAAACTGACCAAATCCTTTCTCTGCAAGGTTAACCTAGAAAAGCCTCCCCATTGTCTCAAGGATATGTCTGTTTGAATAAGGTGTGAGCCTGTGACCTGGCCCAGGAAATAAGTATTTTACCACTACAAAAGAATGGCCAGGCACCCCAGAAATCCAATCAAGCAACTTGCCGGACAGGTGATAAACTGTGACAGGAGAAAAACAACATTTAAATTTCTGTGATGTAGGTGGGATGTATCTGAGGGGTGGTCTTAGGTTACACCCCTTCTGTGATGTATGCATAATGTTTCTGGGGGTGGTCTTGATCTAGAGAATGGGAATTTCAAAAGTCTTTATAAGGCCTTGCAGGCCATTGTTCTGGGTCCTCTTCCTCTCCTGCGTGTGAGGGGGGTACCCTGTTGCAACAGATCAATAAAGATCAAGCTTACTAGCTGCTTTGCTTCTCAATATTCTCTGGTTGGCCTCTGTTATTTTCTCCTACCAATAGGGAACCTATGTAAGGACTCTATATGGGCTCTTGGATACCCCATAAGGGAAAAGGGCATATTTTTATTTACAACACATGCATAAGATTGAAGCCTAAAACTGAGTGGTTTTAGATCTCATTCTTGGCAGATGATTTCCCCCCAAGCTTCAGCAAAACATTACCTGTCGAAATTCTACCTGTGACGCTGCTGCCAATAAAACACAAGCTTTTGCCAGGATAGGAATAAAAAGTGGCAAGTCTACTAAAAGGCTTAATAACTCCTCTAGTGCAATAACATGGTCATTGAAGTAAAATTGACAATTGTGTTCAGAGCAGAATGACTGCTGGAGAGCTAAGCAAGCCAAATCACGCATTTGCCGTGACAGAGTGTGCAGAATGAGAAGTAAGTTATGGGATATGATTTTAGAAAATACAGGTAGGGGAAGGTTGGCTGGATAGAGTTCTGGCTCCACTTCTTGGGCCACATCTGCTGATTTATGGCGTAGATTGAACTGATTTGTCGCACAGCAGGCGACTTTACAATTTGGTATTTGCCCTTTGTGTCACACAGGACATAATCTCAGTGGGTAAAAGATTGTGGTGAAGCAGACACAGATGCGTCTCTCTGCTATGGCCTCCGTGAACTGCAAATGTAAGGATAAGTATCTAAAATATTCACTTCATTGTAGGGGGCTCGTTGTATGAGATAATTTCCCATAACTGGGGCACATGCACAAGGCTGACATCACACTGAAAGTGATCATTACACCACAGGGAGAATGGGAGTGAAGATGTCCCTGGTATGGTGGGGAGCGACGGGAGCTGCTAGCGCAGGGTTGGGGAATGGACCCCCAACCCTCATCCCCTTCCGAGAGATACTATTCCCACAGTTCTCTGAGAAAGAGGGGTTGGTTGTTAAACTACTCTGGGAATATGTTTGTTGGAAGCTGCCCAGATTGGTTGGGGCAACCCAGCCGGATGGGCGGGGTATAAAGATTGTTACAGTGGTACCTTGTTTCTCAAATGCCTTGGTACCCAAACAACTTGGAACCCAAACACTGCAAACCCGGAAGTAAGTGTTCTGGTTTGTGAACTTTTTTCAGAAGCCGAATGTGCTCTGTTTTGAGTGTTGCACTTCTGATTTGAGTGCCACGCTTCCGTTTTGAGTGTCACGCTGAGGTCTGCCTGTTTTTGCTATTTATTTTGTGTTTTTGTTTTTGCGGCTTTTTCATTTTCTTTTTATGACTGTGTGCAACCCAGTCCAGCTACTGATTGATTGTGTGACTGCAGTACATTGTTTATTGCTTTCATTTTATGGATCAATGGTCTCGTTAGATAGTAGAATTCAAGTTAAATGGCAGTTTTAGGGGTGGAACGGATTAATCCATTTTGCATTACTTTCTATGGGAAAACATGCCTTGGTTTTGGAACGCTTTGGTTTTGGAACAGACTTCTGGAATGGATTAAGTTTGAGAACCAAGGTACCACTGTATTATTACTACAGCAAAACATCAAACATTTAAAACTTTCCTATACGGGCCTGCCTTCAGATGTCTTCTAAAAGCCAGATAAGATATTTATTTCCTTGACATCTGCTGGGAGACCATTTCATAGGGCGAGCACAACTCCAACTCCCATTATACCTGACCATGCTGGCTAGGACTGATGGTGCAACATGTGGAAGACTGCATGCTCCCCAACCCTGCTTTAAAGGATGGAGACAGTGCCCATGTCGCATGTTGGGAATCAAGTAATAAGAGTTCAAGAGATGTATGTGCACATGGGAGCCAATGTCCCATTAAACTTTAATTAGTTTAATGCTTATCAAATGTCCAGTGCGCTTCCGATGCGACAACGTTCCATTACAACAGAGCTTTTCGCACAGCGGCTCAAGAAGGGCTGGAGAGTCAGCATCTTTTCAATAAAGGAATCTTGGAGCAAGCGGTTTGGAACTCAAACAAAAGGTTTATTGACACAAAACAAAAAACTGGTGAAGAATCACATATTTCAGCAAACACGCCCCAAAAGAAAAGAAGGGGAAGGGGAAAAAGGGGCGGCAAACACACGAGTGAGTTGACTATTTATACAAACTCACATTCCTGGAAGCCTAACTACCTCCAGCTGCTCAGTGATTAGAGCGTCTTGATTAGAGCTTCTTAACCCTTTAATACCAACAGCCAATCATGCAGGGCCCCAGGTGCCAGGGCACCCACAAATTTTAAATGAAGGGGCTGCCCCCCCGAGTACTATCCCATGATGCATTAACACCCCGTGCTATGCGCAAGTGATGTCAGCACGCTGTGGGCATCCACTGTCGCGGGTTCAAGGCAGCGTGCCCATATGTGCATGTGTGAATTGGTCCTGCATTTCGGATGGCGGACTCCTTCCTATGAAAAGTTCTGATTGCTCAGTTGGACAGTCAATCTTTTTAGATCAGTCCCTTCCCTGACTTCCATAGGCAAAACATGCAAAAACTTGTCCTTCTCAGGAAACTGCTGTTGAATCTCGATTACCCCACAGCATTCATTAAGCAGTGAAGGACTAATCTTCATTGTATTGCATTGTTATCTCCGTTCTCTGCTGACCAATATTAATTTAGCAGAACAGAAAAACTCCTTATTCACACGATGGCTGAAATATATTAGTTTCTTTATAGGTAAGTGAAGTGGAAATCTGATATGTGGAAATAAGCCTTATTCCATTACCTCCAATATCCCAGGAAAGCGGGGGTCTGTTAAACGGTGCCTTCCTTGGGACTCACATTAGCTAAGTTCATGCAGTACAAAAAGCAAAGTTAAGTCAAATATTTTTGCTATTGGTGTTTTAATCAAGTAAGAGACCTCTTTCTTGGATTCTTAACTGGGGACTTGCATTAAAAATAATAATACAAAAAATCTGCATTTAAATTGAGATTCGGAAATATACAGCCCAGGAGCTTACAAGTGCTTCTGGTTTTTTTTATCCTCCAGTGTGCCATATAAAAAGAACACGATGCTTCTGCTTAATTCTAAAGTGCCATAAGATGCTACTTATAAGGAAGTTAAAACTGGAGATTTTCAAAGGAATCAATATGCCACTTGGGAAATAATTGAGAAATGGAGAAAGGAAATACAGTATACTGGCTTCAGAATAGGACACTTTATGGGTAACTTGGCATTTGCGCAATTGCTCACCCCGCCAGAAGTCTACATATTGCAGGGATGTGAAACCTCAGGTCATAGAGATAAATATGGCCCGCCAGGCCTCTCTGTCTGCACGCCCCCCCCCCCCGCGGGGGGACAACTCCTATGGTAAATACACCCCACTGAGAATCCCTTCTATGAGAAAGGAATGAATGAGAAAGGAATGGAAACATTCCCATTAATTTCTCCCATTAGTTTTATTTTCATTTGTGACTATCTTTTAATTTTGTTCCTCTCATTCATTTCTCGTAGGTGGGATTCCTGTAACGAACAAACAGTGCAGCATTAGTAAACAAGTTGGGGTCCGAGGTTCAGTCCCCACTATCTCCAGGTTGAGCTGAGGGAGTCCTCTGCAGCCAATCAGGGTAGGCGATAGTGAGCTAGATGGACCAATGGCCTGGTTTGGTATAAGGCAGCTTCCTGTTGCAATGATGTCTCCATGCCACAGTTGTCAAAGCTCTGAATCCATTTTATGACCATGCCCCCTTCAACACTGGTGCCAAATGGCAATACTTTTTTATTTTTAAAAGGTAGCCTTTTGCAATTGCTTCATGTCATGCTTCTCCTCAGTTCTGTGCCGCTGCAAAGGTTTGTCAGCAGGACACAGTAAATCCCTTCCCATTGACAGGTGTGCCTTGCATGTGACGATGAAAGTCTGAACGTGATAATAGCCGAGATGATGGATGTTTCAAATAACAAGATTATCACACAATAGCCTCAATCCCTGTGCGGAAAGCATAAATTGTGTGAATCCGCCCTTTGTTCCGGAGAGACGTATCTCATTTGAATTGCTGAAAAGACAATTTAAGACAGAAGATTTAAGGTAGTTGTTTGGGGAGGGCGGGGGGAAGATTTCTGAGCAGAGGAGCTGCTCATTATTAGAGCGCATTGCCTAAGGATTAGTAGGAATGTTATCAGTTAGACCAGGCCTGGGGAAGCTGCGTCATCCCAGATGTTGTCGGACTTCAACTCCCAGCTGCCCCAGCTGCCATGGCCAAGCAATGTTCGCATGTCAAGAAAAGCGCCTAGAAAACGTTTATCTAGATGCCTGTCATGGCTACAACCTAGAGATGTAGGGGACCTGTAGTCATTTAGATGTCTTGGGACTCTAACTCCCATTATGCCTAATCACTGGCCTTGCTGGCAATGTTTAAAACCCTACCCCCACCCCACATCTTATGCTCCTCATGTTTTGATTTTGGCTGCTTTGCACCGACTTCTGATGCCTGCCTATGTGTTATGAGCTCCCTTCTGCTACCCCCACAAATGTCTAACATCTACCAGATATGGTGAGAGTACACCTGAAGGTGAACTAACCCAGCAGTGTCAGTCTGTGCTAACTGGTAGCAATTTTCTGAGGCAAAGTCCTTACCTTGCCAAGCCCTGTGCTTTTGTGAAACCATGTACACACCACACATTTAAAGCACATGGCCTGTCCCAAAGAATAATGGGAACTGTTTTTTTAAGGTGAACTTTAGGACAGGTTCTTCTCGGTAGTGGCACTCAAATTGTGGAACGTCCTCCCCTCAGATGTCAAGGAGATGAGTAACTATATAGCATTTAGAAGACATCTGAAGGCAGCCCTGTATAGGGAAGCCTTTTAATGTGTAATGTTTTATTATGTTTTTATATATGTTGGAAGCTGCCCAAAGTGGCTGAGGCAACCCAGTCAGATGGGTTGTATAATAATAATAATAATAATAATAATAATAATAATAATAATAATAATAATAATAATACCTCTCATCACATTTGAGAGGCAGTTGAGGGGTACAAGGAAGGCTATGTGTCACACATAGCCTATGTCTCTCAACATCTCACTGCCACCATTTCAGCATCTGCTGCCTAAGCTTGCCACCTCAATCTGCCTAATGGTAGAGCCAGCCGTGTGTGTGTGTGTGTGTGTGTGTGTGTGTGTGTGTGTGTTTATTGTGACAGATGCAACCAATAAAGCAGAGCCCAAAGCCCCAGGAGGACTTGGCAAGTCTCTATACCTCAAGCTTTTCAGCAAACTTCTAGGATTCCAAGGCAGCTTAAAAGGAACTTTTGAAAGACTGGCTTATCACTGGTCCCTGGACAACTGACATTTGAAAAAGTTGCTTTTGACACTAAGAACATAAAGCTTCTTTCATGGTCACCAGTGCACAGAATTTTGCTAGAATCCTGAGGAGTTTAGGAAAAAAGAGAGAGGAATAATCTGAGATTCCCCATCATTATTTCCCCAAATCATCAGACTGTTACAAATATGTTACAGTTTGCTCATCACCAGCTGAAAACAAAACATGGTGTGTGTTGTCCCTGGAAGGGAGGTATAGATCTCAGTGTGGAGTTTCTCTTACCCCTCCTTTTCCACTCCTAGCTCAGGGGTAGAGTAAGCCTGATTTTATTTTTTTTGCGATGGGATTATTTTCACTCCTGCCTTCTCAGCTGTTAATTCCACACTGCAGGATCCCTGGTCGAAAGGTGAGCAGCCAGGTGGGGAAGGCTTAAAATCTTTTTTTAATTCATAGGTACTGATATTTTAAAAGAAGCAACAAATCACAACAATAATTTGCTTGAAGATACAAAGCTCTGCCGGGGGTGGGGGTGGGGGGGAATCGACGAGGATCAGAGTGATAAATGCCTCTATTTTCATCTGAGGAATGTTGGAGGGTATGTAAATGTAAATAAAACATTTTCACCTAGAAGGTGAGCATATAAAATTTAGCAAGTGGGGAAAGATCTTTGGCACCATCCCACCCCGTAAGGGCATTTAATTTATTCTAACCAACAGCATTATGGGATTTTCCATAGTCACAGATGTTCAGAAGTTTTGTGTCCTTGTCATCTCACAATGACAGCATCCACGCCACCACTGAACTCCACCACACCAGGGTGCAGAATCCAACCCCCGAATGGTGCAGAGTTTTCTGACAGTGACGAAGCCTCCTTGGAGGCTGTCCATACAAAACCCTCCACCTGCCCAGGTCTGTGAAGAAGCTGAAGTCCTGCTGAAACGACTCATTGGCTATTTATTTCGCTTTCTGAATCGCTTCCAGCAAGATATCTCAAAGCGATTTAACAATATAAACAAGTGCAACCTCCCCGACCTACATAAAACACTTGAAAACAGTTTCACATATAAAAGCAATTAAAAGAAAGTCATATAAAAAAGGATTAAAAGAGCTTCCTATATATTTTAAAAAGCCAATTTTTGTATCTAGTGCAGATACAAATACTACAGTAAAAGGGTTTGGGGGCAGGGGGGAGAAAGTACTCAATAAGTGCCCCAAAGGCAACAGAGATGGTGCTTGCCATATTTTGTAATATGGGCAGGGGTGGAGGAAGGGGGTGTGGTGGGTGCGGGAAGCCCCGGGTGTCACCACTGAGGGGGGGGGGTGACAAAATGTTGGGCAGCACTCACCGTGGGGCCTGCAGCACACCCGAGCCACACATCTCTCCTTACTCACTGCCTCCTCCCCCAGCTATGGGGTGGCTGAGTGGGAGGAAGCAGGCAGACTCTGGAGGCCCCGCCCACCCCGTGCCTTTGGGTGGCTTGCCCCACCCCTGGGCGCGCTGCCCCAAGCGGCTCCCTCCGCAGCTGAATATGGGTGCTTTACAAAGAAATCTGCCACCTGCAGTTCAGTGGTTCAACCAAACAGGGCAGGGCACACACCGATCCAGCTCCCCCCAACATTGGCTGACTGGTGGAGCCCATAAATGCCTCTGCATATGTACAACACCTTCCCCATATTAGCTTTGCTTCAGGGAGGGATTCTGTTTTTCCCTCAGATAATGTTTCCCCCTTTCACTGAATGCTGGGGACGACAGGTGGGGAACTGTCCAAGTAAACAGGACTACTCTGATCCTGTGATTGCCTTCATACGCATGTATGCATGGCTGAGGTGGGGGCCGCATCAGCATGTTTAGGGGTATTTATTTATTTATTTAGCATGGGTTCATTTTATTTTATATATTTATCCGTCACTTTTCAGATAAACAGGTGCCTTAACCCCACCCCCCCACTCCCAAATCCGATCTCTGCATCAGGGCACTCCTTAGGAAACCGAGAGCAATGAAAATGCCATGAATAATTAGTGTGTGGTTAATTATTCTTTAATGAGTCTCTGGGCTGTATAAATTATTGAACTACTCACTCAGCTTCGAGACCCATAATTAATAAGTGATTAGGAAAATTCAAAATGTTAGGCTGGGAAAGCGGAGGGAGGGGGCAGAGGGGGAAAAAATGATATCGCTGATATTTACATTAAGGAAGCATGACTCCCAAATCATTATAGATGTCTAATTATATTGCAGCCAGATAATTTTCAGTCCATAAAGGCAAGTGATGATCTCGAGCTCTTGGCTTTATTCTCTCTCTCTCTCTCTCTCTCTCTCTCTCTCTCTCTCTCTCTCTCTCTCTCTCTTCCATCATTTGCATTGCCTTGTTTTGCTATTTGGTTATTCAGATCGGCCTGGGCTGAAGCTACAGGGGCACAGCCAATGAGTTCTCCCAGGGATGCTGAAGTGCATGCCTGTGGTGGAAGAACGAAGCAAAGCTCAGTCATGGCAAACTCCTGCCATGACCATATGAGGCCTATGTAAGGTACAGGTTTGGGGTGGCTTGCTGGGGGAGGAGCTAATGGCTGCACTTGCTTCCCAGAAGTGGGTTACTGTTGCTTAGGAGGAGGGAGAGGATAAAGAAGTCTGGGAAGTCAGCATGGTGCAAACTGGATTGCCACTGCTGGTGCGCTTGCACCGCATCTCTCTGCCTGCTCCCTTGCTCTTCTCCTTAGTGGCAGTAGTGAGTGACCTACCATCCAGGAAGCTAGCCTAGCGGCGGTGCCCCACCTGCTTCTAACACAAGGCAAATATATGACAAAATGTTGCATTGTGAAGTGTGCTTTGTTAAGGGTTTCATATTCTCCATTCACCTGGTTTTCACAACCTTAGAAGATTCAAGACTGATGAAGTACTTTTTCACGCGGTGTGTAGTTGAAACTATGAAAATCACCCCCACTGGAGGCAGTGATGGCCACTAACTTAGGCAGCTTTGAAAGAGGATTCAGCAAATTTGTTCTTACTGTATGCTAGTTATCAGATAGTGAAAAAGGGGTAAAGGATCCCTGGACAGTTAAGTCCAGTCAAAGGCAACTATGGGGTTGCAGTGCTCATCTCGCTTTCAGGCCACAGACAGCTTTCCGGGTCATGTGGTCAGCATGACTAAACAGCTTCCTGCTCAATGGAACACCGTGATGGAAACCAGAGCTCACGGAAATGCCATTTACCTTCCCGCCACAGTGGTACCTATTTATCTACTTGCACTGGCATGCTTTTGAACTGCTAGGTTGGCAGGAGCTGGGACAGAGCAATGGGAGCTCACCCCATTGCAGGGGTCCAAACTGCCAACCTTCTGATTGGCAAGCCCAAGAGGATCAGTGGTTTAGACCACAGTGCGACCTGCATCCCTTATCAAAATGGCTTCCCATTACATGCCAACTGCCAAATAATGCCAATTGCAAAATACATGCTAATATATCCATATTTTGTTTTCTGTGTATAATGAAAAGGGTATGTGAAGTCAGATATCAGACCACCTAATGTAATAAATACTATTATGTATGTGTCTTCTGTCAAGTGCAACCAAAGAGAGTCTTGCACACATGGTAGAGTGGGTAGTAATTGCAATCAGGGGTTTTGTATAGGTCTTTCATGTGAGAAACCAACCTATAATAGTACCAACTCTCTGTCGGCCATCTGTTGCTCAATGAGAATGCATTAATGGACTGATTTGAATCAAAAGCATAATAGACTGAGATGTTCCATTGATAATATTTCAATTAATTCTTTCTCTCTTTTCTAATCTCAAAGCGACTTCTGTGGAATGCTCTCCTACAAAAGAAAACACTTCTTCAGAGTTGGGGAAAGCAAAAAAAAATCCATTACACAGAGACTGGATGGCCGACTGCATAGTAATGAGTTCTGGAGTTCCATCTTTTGACCCAGTTTGGAGAGAGATTGTGCCCTCCCTATCGAACTGTCTGTACACTCTTAGAGAGAGATACCGAGCTGACATCTTATGAATCATGGCTGTAGATAGTTCTTTTGTAACCATTTGGAAAGTTTCGAGATTTTTCCCCAGCCTTAGCTTTTACAGTTCAAATGTATCCAGCATCCTACAGTTTATTATGGTTTGGGCAGGAAATCCATATACATACAGTGGTACCTCTGGTTGTGAACGGGATCCGTTCCGGAGCCCCATTCACAACCTGAGCAGAACGCAACCCGCCTCTGTGCGTGCGTGGGTTGCGATTCGTTGCTTCTGCACATGTGCGTGACATCATTTTGAGTGTGCATGCGCGAGCGGCGAAACCCAGAAGTAACCCTTTCCGCTACTTCCAGGTCGCTGCGGGATGCAACCTGAAAAGATTTAACCCGAAGCGTCTTTAACCCGAGGTATGACTGTACAGACATACGTACAAGACTCTCCTTTGATCTTCAGAGATCTGAAGATTCTCCTTTAATATATGCATTATCCTTCGATCTTCCGATAGGACACCCACTTTTTCTCTCTTTCTAATATTTGTATAGGTCTGTTGTCACACTGTAATGACAGTCTGGGTTGCCAGGGGGCAGACTTGGTAGTTGGCCATTGCAGGAGTCCACCTCAGAGCCTGAATAGGTTGCTTCGGCATGAGGAGGACAGGAAGTGGAGGCACCATCACCATCTGCTGGGGGAGGCTTCTCCTCCTTTCCCCTCTATCTCACTGGCACAAAGGGAGACTTTTTCTTGCACCCCCAACATGCAGCAGCAGGGGAAACTGCCACACATATCCACACCAACACTTGGCAAGGACTACAGGAGAGGACTACCAGGTGCCTGGAAAATTACATGTCCCTAGATGTCATTGGTGCTTGGGATGCTGTCATTGCAGAGAAACTTCCAATGAGGCCATGCTTCTACTGTCATCTCAGTTTAGGGGGAAGGAAGAGGGGTTGGCTATGGTAGAGCAAGAGACTCTTAATCTCAGGATCATGGGTTTGAACCCCACTCTGGACAGAAGATTCCTTCATTGCAGAGGGTTGGGCTAGATGACCCTAGTGGTCCCTTCCAACTCTACCATTCTATGATTTTATGATTTCCAGGAGAAGCTCAGGACACACCTTGCACGTGCTTCAGTATGGATTGGACCTGATGACCAAGGAAATTGACACGGTACAGGGAGGGGGTTCACAAAGTCCCAGTTCGTTTGTTTAATGTAATGGATTTTTTAAATTATTATAATATATAGGTAAACAAGCACAGAACACCAGACTCTACAATTCTGTGATTCTACGTTTATAATTAGCACAAAGATCCCCAAGGGAAGCGGCAAGAAGAAGAAATAAAGGTGGCATCGCAATTACAGTTGCATTCGGAAATAAAGATATTTCCAGAGACACGTAGAAAGTCATACTGTGGTTCCTGTATGTCTGTTTTGTTTTTTGTGTGTGGAGAAAATAAAACTTACGTCCCCGGTATCTAGTTAAATTACATTTGCATTTTCCATATTTTCAGGGAAGCAGGCAATAAGCTTCCTGGTTTTGAGCTTTGGCACTGTTGACATGCTGTGTTTCATCAGCATAAGTGAATGCCATTCACTTTTACAGAAAAAAGCAAAGGGCTGCACTGAGGGATCATGTTATAATGGGGTTTGATGCAACCTCATTGTACCTGGCTGTACAGTGGTACCTTGGTTTACAACCATAATCCGTTCCAGAGGTCCGGTTGTAAACCAAAACAGGTTGTAACCCAAGGCGCGCTTTCGCCAATGGGGCCTCCAAAAGAAATGGGTTGTAATCCAAAAAAAGGGACATGCACTTCCGGGTTTGACATGGTTGTACAATGGTACCTCGAATTACATATGCTTCAGGTTACAGACTCAGAAATAGTACCTCGGGATAAGAACTTTGCTTCAGGATGAGAACAGAAATCGTGCTCTGGCGGTGTGGCAGCAGCGGGAGACCCCATTAGCTAAAGTGGTGCTTCAGGTTAAGAACAGTTTCAGGTTAAGAACGGACCTCCGGAACGAATTAAGTACGTAACCAGAGGTACCACTGTAATCCAAAATGGTTGTAATCCATAACAGTTGCAAACCAAGATACCTCTGCTAGGGATGGGTGTTGCATGTGTCTTCACAAAGCTTCCCATCTGCTGAGGTCCCCGAAACATACCAACACTGCCTGCCCGCCCACAGTAATAATGATAAGCATTTAACTAATTTTACTTATTTGGATTTTCAGTTTAGTGATCCGGGCACCAACCACTGCAAGTCAAATTTACTGCATTACCAAATGTTCTTGCCAGGAGTGCTTGGGAGACAAATGGCTAAACCCAATTGATTTTTGGTAGGCCGGACTAATGAGGATCGACTTGGAAGTATTACTGAGCACCACCAGCACACCAAGGGAAGTGGTTGTGGGTGTGTGAGATATAATTTAAATCCTCCAGAAAATGGCACGAGGGCTTTAAATATGTATAGCAGCCACTGTAAAAGAGAAATGGGAAATAAAAAAGCCCCTTTATTCCCTCCAGAAACAGCTATTTTCTCCATCTGTCAGCAAGAGTAGAATTTACTGTCCTACAAAAAGAGTAACAAAAAAGTTAAATGTTCCCATGGAACATGGCAGAGCAAACTGAATGCAAATGAAGTCCCTCTCTGAAAGAAACTGTCTCTTCCCATTTGGTAAAATGCAGGTGCTCAGTCTTAATGGCTTTATTTGGCTGCTGCTGGGAGAATCTAGAGTGGATCTATAAGGAAGGGAAAGAAAATGGCATTATTTGCTCTTGCTCTCTTCCTGTCCCATATCTCACTTTGAATAATAGAGCTATTGAAACTTGAGGTGCAAGTAAAATCAATTGCAGCAGAACTTGGCTGAGGAAGTATTTCATAGCCCTGGTTAAGTCTTCTGGTGTTTAGTAAGGGCAACAGCTGAATAAAATATGTGAAGAGCAAGCATTGCTTAGAACAGGAGTGGCCAACCTTTCGGGGCCACTGGGCCCATTTGGAATGTTGAGAGGGTGCTGTGGGCACCAGTCACAAAATGGCTGCCATGAGGATGTGGCATAAGCCCAAAATGGCTGCCACATCTAAAAAAGCAGAAAAAGAGACGGTCACAGTTTGAGCAATATATAGGTTGGCGTTCATAGAATGAGTTTGGTCTTAGTACACAGGATGGAAGCAAGTCCCATTGCACTGAATGAGGTTCATTTCCTGGTGAATGTTTTTCAGACTGCACCCTTAGGCTTGCTTTTTTCCCCTTTCTGGACTGGACTCCAAGGCAGATGGAATCCAGACACTATACCAGTGTAGGAAATCTGTGTGATTCACTTGGTCTGAAAGTGATGCAGATAGCAGTCCAAAATAAACTAGAGATGGAGAACCTCTGGTCCTCCAGATGTTGTTGAACTACTAGTGCTATGAACCCTGACCATTGGTCATGCTGGCCTCCCAACACCTGAAGGACCAGAGGTTACAGCTCCCCTTCTTTACTTCTCAAGAATACTGTACCTGAATATTGCACAATCAATATTGCAAGTAAACAAGGTGCATTAAGGATTATAAAACAGTTGCATTGAGTTTATTGCTCTGACTAGAAAATTAAACAAAAAGATGCATTGGTTGTTGTTCTTCTTCTTCTTGGCATCTTAGCAATTCTTGGTTGTCATTTGTTAATTCTATCCACGACCACTAATCTTTTGCAGTACTGAGTTATTTTAATGAGTTTCTCAGTGCTTGTTTCTTACTTTTCCTAATATCTGCACTTAGGTCACCAAATTAGAGGGAAGCATTATAGCGGAAGCGCAAATGAAATGAGGAGGTTCATTAACAGACTTAATGCCAAAGTCACAGCTATTAGAGATGTGAAAATATCTGTAAGTGTCACATGGAGGAGAAGGGGCACGTGTAGATTAAGGGGTTAATTACTTGAACGCATCTTCAGAAGAAACTGAAGTTAACAGTAAAAACTTCTTCTCTAAGGGTCGATTGTGGGGGTGGCAGTGGGGGCGGGAATCACTCTGAGCTACTGGCAAATGCCCCTGTGACAATTGGACTGGCTGATCTGAATTCAATAAGTCGGTCAAAAATAAGGACAGATGTCAAGCTGGCGTCAGGATTCCAGTTATATGCTGGGCATCCATACAGGTGCTCTCGGTAGACGCCTCTGGGGAAAGCAGAATAAGAAAGAGGGGCTGCATATGCTGAACCACAGGGATGATGATAATCTCTCCCAATAGCAGATTTAAGTGGTGAGTGCCAACAGGACTGTTGCCAAAATGCATACCTGGCAAGTGTCCTGGAAAAACCGGGACATCCCTTTTTTATTGTGAGAGAATGGCAGCCATTTTGGTGGCTGTGATCTTGTGTGATTTTGTGGTGCGATCTGCCCCCGATTTGCAAGGCTGCTACACCTTGTGCCCTCAAACTGAAAACAAGAAAAACTCAGTTCTCTGACCTAGAATCATAGAATCATAGAGTTGGAAGAGACCACAAGGGCCATCGAGTCCAACCCCCTGCCAAGCAGGAAACACCATCAGAGCACTCCTGACATATGGTTGTCAAGCCTCTGCTTAAAGACCTCCAAAGAAGGAGACTCCACCACACTCCTTGGCAGCAAATTCCACTGTCAAACAGCTCTTACTGTCAGGAAGTTCTTCCTAATGTTTAGGTGGAATCTTCTTTCTTGTAGTTTGGATCCATTGCTCCGTGTCCGCTTATCTGGAGCAGCAGAAAACAACCTTTCTCCCTCCTCTATGTGACATCCTTTTATATATTTGAACATGGCTATCATATCACCCCTTAACCTCCTCTTCTCCAGGCTAAACATGCCCAGCTCCCTTAGCCGTTCCTCATAAGGCATCGTTTCCAGGCTTTGACCATTTTGGTTGACCTACACATCATGAACGTATTTACTTTGCTTGTCTCACTGAATGGTTTGATCACATCCAAGCCACACCTCTTATATCACTTTAACAGACATGGAAAATCCTAGGAATGGCAGTTCGCTAAGGGTTCTTCGAATTGTAAGTCTGTTAGGTCAGCACCCTTAGCAAATTACAGTTCCCGTGATTCATTGAGGGAAGCCATGACTGTTAAAGTCATTTAAGTATGCTATGTATGTATGGTGTAGATGTGGCCAAGAATTCACACTGTGATTACACAGTCCTGTTTGACCTTGCCCTCTCCAGGCTCTGAGATTGCTCTAGGCATTAATCGTCCACAGACTTTCCAAGCAGTCTTAAGGGATAGAAACTTGTGTGTTTATTTTTAAAGAAAACTTTTCAGGTTGTTGTGGTTTGCAGTTTGCATCACTGCAAGCACAGAATGATAATTGCTACCCTTGTATCCCATCTTTCATCTCTGATTGTCCACTGCTGGGCTGGCAAATATTTCTCTGCTATAACAGCGCTATGAAAAGTGACCTTGTAGCGGCAACCAGACCCAGACCCACTAAGCTCCTGCATAGGCATTGCTTGCACCACCTAACCTGGTTCTGTAGAACTGGGCTGCCTAATTGCATAAACCAAAATATTATTATGGGCTGAAGATGCTTTGCTGTTCAATATCTGGGTACAGCCTTTGGCTCTTTGATGTTTGCCACAGAGGATTCTTTCACCTTTCAGTATGTGATGTTGTGCCACATTATAATAGATGGTTGCAACTACTCTATTAGGAATGAAAGATGCTTGTTTAGAGTTTGTTATAGCTTTGATTCTAGATGGAAAAGTCAGGCATTGATTCAGTTATTTTATGTATGACCAGGCTTGCCGGGAAATAAAATATTTGGCCGGCTCCTTCTTGGGGAACAGGCAGACGTTAATTGAACGGAACTCCACTGAGGTTAGAGGCCAATATATCATGTTTTTACCTTTTCCTTGAAACCACCCTCAAAGGACACCTTTGTGAAATCCAGACGTATGGCCAAATGAAATACAGGGTGATTAATTCAGCAGCCAGCTAATATTAGGGTTTGCGTGAAGATCTGTGGTTCAAATTGGAACTTTTGAAAAACAGGCAGCTTTGCAAAGGGTCTCATGAGTCAGGGGTAGCTAATGTTGTGCCCCCCAGATTTTGTTGGGCATCATCTCAGCCTCAGCCAGCATGGCCAATGGACATAGGACCATCTTAGCTCTGAGTTGTGGAAGCCCAGTTGCAGGCCTTTTCCCACCTGACCTGGGAGGGCAGGCCCTGACTGACTCCAACTACAAAAGCTGAGGTGGCTATGCGGACTTTTGGGCTGAACAGTATAGAGAATGGGACATGGTAGGGCATTTGCATTTCAGGCAAAGTTGGGGGATCCTTTGCAGGTAAGACATCAGAGGAATATGGGGGGGGGGAGGCAGTCAAAATATAGTTGATAAACAATCCTGTTTTCTTATGGGTTTCCCAAACATACCTAGTTCTTGGTATGAGCTTTCGTGTGCATGCACACTTCTTCAGATACACTGAAACAGAAGTTGCCAGATCCTTCTATATAGTGAGAAGGTGGGGAGGGGTATTACTCAGAAGGGTGGTGGGAATGGGAGATTGGCAGATAGCTGAGATGAGCCTGTTGACGACTCTAAACGACTGTAATAGGTCTTACAGGAAAAGGCAAGGGGTGAGTTGGTCTTTAAGGTGCTACTGGAAGGAATTTTTTTATTTTGACTATGGCAGACCAACACGGCTACCTATCTGTAACCAAACATACCTAGTTCAGATTTCCAGTGGCCTTACCAACTCAGCAGGGTAGGACTTTGGGGCGGTGGTCTACAGCCCTACTCAAAATGGCAGCAGGGCTGGCTTGCTACATTTTGTAATAAGTTGCCATCTAAAGCACATGGTGAGGGCACAATCCTAAGCATGTCGACTCAGAAGTATGCTCCACTGGCTTCAATCTGTGTCACTCTCAGGTAAAAGGGGTTTAGGGCTGCAGTCATAATTACTTTATTGCGACGCATTTTAGCACTTCTCGAAGAGTCTCAAGTGAAACGGGGCAAACGTGCAGTGCCCTCAGCTGCATTTAATTCCTCACAAATTACATTTCTAGGACTTGGTGCAGAACCTCTGATAATAAACAACTGCATTTCAGATGCGCTGTGAAAATATTGGATTAATGGATTACGCACTACAGTGCACCTTAAGCAACTGTATTTTAATGTACCTGCAACAGTTTGCATAAATTCCCTGCTGACGCACCCTCGCCCGTATAGGAGAGCACATTTTATAATATACGGAATGAAGATTTTAGAGGCTGGGTAATATAATTCATGATCAGAGTCTCCCCTGCTGAGGACAAAAGCTGTACATTTATTCACATTAAAGCACAGCACACCGAAGTGTGACTAGTCCAAGTGGATTAAAAATGATGTTTGAAATTCCTGTGCTCCTTGGAACTCCACATTATGGATTTCAGCAGGTTTCTATGCTAACTCAACCTTTTCTTCTTTTGAACAAGATAAACGGAGTTCCGCACAGTTTGCTTTTCTGCTTTCAAGGAAGGATGTGTATCTACTTACTCTTATTTGTACAAATGAGTAAGCATTTTTCCTTTAAGTCTTTTTGAAATTGTTCTCCTCCTTCCACTCTTGCTAGGGCTCCAGAGACTGACATCAATTTTTAAAATATGCTTTTCTTGCAATTTATTTATTTATTCTCATTAGAAACTACCATCTTGTAAATACATATATAGCAACTTAAATACAAAATCAAGTATAAATATTCACAGCAGCCCTATTCAATATGGTATATCTGGTTCCCAGCATTCTGCTGCATATTTCTAATCTCTAATATGTCTGTGATAGGCTGACCGTTGCATAAATTGCCCCCAATATTTATTGTAACATTTTGGGGGGTTGATCTTACAGAATCTTGCAGACCTGAGTGATCTGTCACCGGCTGCAATAGACAGTACCTCAGCTAGATGGATTAATATAGAGAATGCATTCTTAGTCAAAAAGGCTGAGCTAGATGGTTTGATGATAGTCTTGCTCACACCCAACCATAGTTCAGTGGTAGAACATCTGCTTTGCATGCAGAGGGTTCCAGGTTCAATTTCTGGCTTCTCCAGGTAGAGCTGGGAATGTCCCCTGCCTGAAACCCTAGACAGTTGCTGCCAGTCAGTGAGAACAGCACTGATCTAGATGGACTGATGGTCTGACTCAGTATAAGGCAGCTTCCTATGGTCCTAAGGAAAGAGATGCAGAGTGAAAAAGTAGAGGGACACCAGTTCTCCAAAACAAAGCAGTGAGCTATAAAGGGACATTTATATTTTATTGATGTACAGTCGTACCTTGGAAGTCAAACAGAATCCGTTCCGGAAGTCCATTCGACTTCCAAAACATTCGCAAACCAAAGCATGGCTTCTGATTGGCTCCAGGAAGCTCCTGCAGCCAATCAGAAGCTGCGGAGGCCCTGTTGGATGTTCGGCTTCCAAAAGAATGTTCAAAAACTGGAACACCCACTTCCGGGTTTTGATCAGCCAATCAGAAGCTGCGGAGGCCCTGTTGGATGTTCGGCTTCCAAAAGAATGTTCAAAAACTGGAACACCCACTTCCGGGTTTTGATCGTTCAGGAGCCAAAACGTTCGAGAGCTAGGCTATTCGGAAACCAAGGTGTGATTGTATTGCAATTATATCCCATCTTTTCCTCAAAGGAGTTCAAGGTGGCATGTGTGGTTCTCCCCCTCCTCACAAGAGGTAGGCTAGGTGGAGAGGCAGTGACTGGCCCAAGATCACCCAGTGAGCATCATGGCCAAGTGGCGATTAGGACCCTGGTCTTGCAGATCCTCGTCTGACAGTCCCAACATTGGCCAGGTAGATCTTCCCTTGCTGGTGTTCTTATTTGAAGAGTTGTGATGGCCTGAGAATCCGATTCAGAGGCCAAACCGGAGGAACTCCAGCCTGCACAGGAGTCCCCGCCTCCAGGGCCGGCCGAGCTGGGGCAGGGCCTTGGATCTGAAGCGCCTGCACCTGTGCCGGATCCTCAGGAGCAGGCACCAGGTGAATCCACTCTGGCTCCGGAGGTGATTGAGGACACAGTGCCTACAGGTTCACCTCTCCCAGCCCTGTCAGGGGAAGGTGAGTCTCCCCCTGGGTCCAGTAACCCTCCAGCCTCCCCTGAGCTGCAGAGGCTCAGGGTAGAGAGGCGGAGGGAACTGGTTTCTCCCAGGAGGAGTGCTCACCTTAAGGCCAGGAGAGGCGGGTCTCCTGGGGGCCGGGACCACCCCTGGCCTCAGAGAAGATAAAGGCCAGTCAGCCCGGTCCCAGGTTGCGGGAGCAACGTCGTTGGATAACTGCTTCTGCCGGGACCCTGACCTGTCCTTCCAGAGTTTCCCGTCCCCGCCCGGCTTCCTGCTTCGGACCCCGCTTCGCTCTTTGTGAACTGTTTCCAGACTCCTGACCCAGGACTTTGACCACGCCAATGGTAACCTTCCCCCCGGGACCAGCACAAGAGTAATTGATGACTCTCGTTCCTTTGGGAGAAGAATGGAGGCAGGCTGTTGGTTCTCCTGGGACAACACCTTGTGCACTCCAGTTTAAGATTGTTACAAATGGCAAATATTGGGACTTTCCCATCATGTCCTAACCCTCCCTCTCCCACCATACTTGTTGTTTTGCATTATATCTAGCTTGAGAAAAAGTTCTGGAGAACCCAAAAACTTCCTCAGTACTTTGGGACATTTGGGCTGGTCCCAATATAGGCAATCTCCTCCTCCTATGACTCCAAAGGTGCCATCTTACTGACCACAGTCTCAGTGATAACAGACACAAGGAAACATAGTTAATAAGGCAGCCCAGCTGGAGTGACCACATCTTTTATCAGGGAAGCCAGAAAGAATAGCCTTATAAAGTGATAAGAGAACACAATTTATTATTGTCAGGCACTGGGTGATCTCATCCAGAGCCCATTAAAATGCACACAGAAATAATCTCAATTGCTTTTCTTTTTGTTGGGTTTGCCTTTAGTATGGATTAGCCCCAATAGGCGAAGTGCTCAGTGGCAGAGCACATGCTCTGCATGCAGAATGTCTTGTGTTTAGTTCATGCAGTTCATTGAGTCAAGTGATTAGCAGTGGCAAACCAGTTCAGAATTTCAGTAACTTCAATCACCTCATACTTTGAGAGCCAGTGTGGTGAAGTGGTTAGAGTGCTGGACTAGGACGTGGGAGACCAGGGTTTGAATTCCCAGTCTGCCATGAAGCTCACTGGGGGACCTTGGGCCACTCACTCACTCTCAGCCTAAACCTACCTCAAAGGGTTGTTGTTAGGATAAAATGGGGAAGAGGGGAATTATGTATGCCACTCTTAGATGCTTGCTGTTCTATCCAACCAAATTAAGGAAGTTAGGCCATTTGTCTCCATAGCACTCCAGGCAAGAACATTGACCAATGCGAGCAATTTAATGCACACCACTTAGTATTTCAGCCACTTAGCATGCAAATGTGTATAACTAAGCATTAATGCATATCCCTCAACTGTCCTAATTAAATCAGGATATCCCATTTTGGGGGACCCAAAAATGTGCGAGAGCATGGTGCCCAAAACATTCACATATTTTGGACACCATGCTCTTGCATGGGTCGCATGACTTGTGCATGGACATGGAGCACATATACTAATGATGGTCCTGAACTTCATATATAAAGATTTTTATTAAAGATTTCTTGGTTTACAAAAGTATGTGTGTTATGTTTACTAGGGGTTGCTCGTGCGCAAGCAGGGCAAACCTCTCCCTGGCTGGCTGCTGATGTAAACTTTATCTGTCCGGAGAGCCACTCGTCCGTGGCCGCCTCAATCGCTGGCAGAATCTGTGAGTGGGCGTTTCTTAAACTTCTTCCAGCATAAAAGCTCCTTGACGCCCAGTCTCCTCCTTCCCTCTCTGCGCGAAAGCCTTCTGCACAGAGGGGGCGTGGGCAGCGGAGGACTCCTTCCTTCCCCGCTTGTCCCAGGCAAGGAGTCGTGGGACTGCCTCACCACATCCGACTCCTGCACCCCCTCTCCCCTGGAGCTGTGTTTATTCTCTTCCCCAGAAGAGGAGCTGCTTCTCCCGATCCCTGGAGGCTCTCTATAATCCCTCTGGCTTTTGCTCTCTCCCTCCGGCACTGATGGCAGTTCCCTGACAATGTGCAATGTCTCTTTTTTCAAGTTACATTTTCTACAGATCAGTTTCATTGTTGAGACGTTAGTGTTACATTAGGAATAAAGGGGGAAAGAGGTGGAGTGAGTGGGGTGTGGTCGGGTGGCAATGCTTCTATTCTACTTAATGTATGTGTGGGGTTTTGTGTCAGTGTCACTTGTGCAGGTTCTCTTTATTATTTGCTTGTGTTTCTTTGGTGGTGAGAGAGGTTGGGGTTGACCTAGGGTGTGGTTGTTTGTTTGTGATTGGCTGTGGTGAACTTTGTTTTCATGTGTGTGTGGGGTGCGTGGGTGGGCCTTTTTATATAGTGGGATTTGAAACATGCCAATATTTGCAAATATTTTTGTCTAGAAATTTCCTTAAGACCTCTTAAGACCTTTAACTACTTCAGATAAATTCCTAACGTGCACAAAGTCTCGCCAAGAATATTCATCTCATCCACTCCCCTTTCCAATATTACACACTAAGGGGAATATAATTAAAGGAGCAGTTAGATTTCTAACACGTTGCTTGCATTGCCTGTGTCATTTCCTAAGCAGGAACTGCAGTCTCCCTTGCTCACTTACATTAGCCTTTTCCTATTATTTTGGAAAGTATATTTTCAACGCATACCATATTGTTTAGGGAATACACACTGCAGAAACTGCTCAGGGGTGGGAAAACAACCTTGTTTGCAGATCCATTTAATCTGCTCTTAGCTGGTCGCAAACTCTTACCTTTATTTAACATCTTAATAACAAAAAGAATTTCCTCATACCCTGGGATGCTAAGGATTACATTCAAATCCTCCTTCTGTGTTGGCTTTATTCAGTCAAAATCGACCCGTCGTTTGTACAGTCTGAGAACGTTTTTGAGAGCGAGTTTCGGAGAACTGGGCATGATCACTGTGTTCTCCTTCCATTGTCAGAGGCAGGGTCCCTCTGAATGCTACTTGTTGGGAATCACTGGCGGGGCGAGTGTCCTTGTACTCAGGTCCTGCTTTCAGGCTTCCCATAGTTATCTGGTTGGCTACTGTAAGAACAGGATGTTGGACCAGATGAGTCATTGGCCAGATTCAGCAGCATTCTTCTTATGCTCTCTTTTTTGTTTCTTGTTGTAGACCAAAAGATGAGTCTACTTTCAGATCAGAGTCCTTGGTAGCCATCCTTAATCCTCACCAGCTAATTATATATATATGTGTGTGTGTATGTCCAGTCAAAGGCGACTATGGGATTGCGGCGCTCATCTTGCTTTCAGGCTGAGGGAGCCGGCGTTTGTCCAGAGACAGCTTTCAGGGTCATGTGGCCAGCATGACTAAACTGCTTTTGGTGCAACGGGACACAGTGATGGAAACCAGAGTGCACAGAAATGCCATTTACCTTCCCGCCGCAGTGGTACCTATTTATTTACTTGCACTGGCATGATTTCGAACAGCTAGGTAGGCAGGAGCTGGGACAGAGCAACGGGAGCTCACCCCGTTGTGTGGATTCGAACCGCCAACCTTCTGATCGGCAAGCCCAAGAGACTCAGTCACCCACGTCCTACATCTACATCTACATCTACATCTATCTCGCACATGTGAAAAAAGCCCTATACAGTTTAGCAGTCGGATAGCTAAAAGCAGTGCTTTTTCTGCCTTGTAGGACTTCTCTGGGAGAAGAAAGACTAGAGAGTAAACCCTATGTAAATTCGGAGTGGAGTCCCTAAGACAATTGGATGGCGCCTTGAGTGATGGGGTGTCAACTTTAATAACATTTGGGGGGAGGTAATCCCTGCCCCTCATAATCAATCACATGATGAAGTGCACTCACAACATTAGAATAGCAATGCTTATCAACTTGGGGGAGGGCCTGGCCCCCTCAAATATTTTATGGCAGGCAAAGGGACCTCAAACTCTAGGAATTGGCTCCTATGTTTGTACCCCTCCTTCCAGCTACTCCTGTACCCAAGCTGGTGCCAGATGTAATGCTCTGCTTTCCTTTAGACCACATCAGTGAGGCCAAAAGGGGCTCTTGTCATCTGGGCAGCCCAGGTCCTCCATGCGCATTGCCCAGGCTTGCGCTCCAGTGAGGTCACTTTGCTGCTGCTAATGCAGCAAAAACAATGCAAGAGGAAGCAGTTACAAGTTACTGGTCTCTGCAGCCACAGCAGCGCTGTGATTCTCCAGCAGTTTGACCTAACCCCCAGAGGCACATTCCATTGTCTCTTGAACAGACAGATGCCAGTAATTGTAGTGGCCCATAGGAAGATGTGATACCACTAAGCAATCACCCTTTCCTCATGTGCCCTGTCTGTTTTGTTCCTAAACCTATGGCAGCCCCCTCTCCTGTCAAGGCTTCCATGAATCCTGTCACTCCCACGGTGGCAGCAAAGAAGCAGATAAAAGAAAAGAGTTCTTACCAATTAGTTTATTCAGTAATCACAGCAAGTGACAAAGGAATGCATCTCCTAGAAATGGTGTTGCTCCAAGTTAAGTCCCACCCCACCTTCGTCTCTCTCATACGACGTCATTCCTGCACCGGTTGGTCTGGGCTTTCTGTTTCTGAGCTTTCTGTTCAGCTGCTCTTGCAGCACACCTAGTTCTGGAGGGGGGGCCTCAGGAATGCTCTCCAAAGACACTGAGCCTGTTGGCTGCCTCTCTCCTGGTCAGGGGCAGAGGAAGGGGTGTGTGGTGGGGGCGGGCCTCCCCGAGTGTCACCACTCCAACATGGTGTAGTGGTTAAGAGCGGTAGACTCGTAATCTGGTGAACTGGGTTCGCATCTCCACTCCTCCAAATGCAGCTGCTGGGTGACCTTGGGCTAGTCACACTTCTTTGAAGTCTCTCGGCCCCACTCACCTCACAGAGTGTTTGTTGTGGTGGAGGAAGGGAAAGGAGAATGTTAGCTGCTTTGAGACTCCTGAAGGGGAGTGATAAAGCGGGATATCAAATCCAAACTCTTCTTCTTCTTGACTGTGGAGCCTGCAGCGCGCCTGAGCCACGCCCAAACCACTTGTCTTTCCTGTGAGTGAAGTGGTGGCTTGGGCACCCGCAGGCTCCATGCTGCCCCAAATGGTCTGCCCACCACCTCCCCCTCAGCTGTAGGGCGGCTGTTTGGGAGGAGGCAGGCAGACGCCTCGGAGGCCCTGTGGAGCGTCCTGCCCTGGCTGGCCCCTCACCCGGGCACAGGGCACACACGCCGCCCCAGGTGCCCGATTGGCTTGCTCCACCACTGTTCCTGGTGCTTCTCTTTCTTCCTGCTATTGCTCTTCTAGTATTCCACAGCTTCTGTCCACTGCTCTAAATCTACACTGTCCTCTTCTTCTCAGGAAGCTTCAGGAGAAGTGGGGGCGGCTCCCACCATTCCTCCTCAGTCCAGCCCCTGACACCCCCCCGCCTTCTCTGGGAAACAATGCCTGTCTGAGAAATGGAACAAACAAACAATTAATCAGCAAATACATGACTATTAGATGCGCCACTGCTAGATAAAAAATAGAATTTAGAGCCAACATTACAAACTGGATGCCTGACTGGGACTCAGCTACATTACTAAAAAAAATTAAAAATCAAATAAAAATTCAATGCGTTATAACACTGTGACATCAGATGGCGCTGTAGAGTTCAATCCTTCGGTAATGTGATTTTGCAATATGAGCTTTACAACGTGTTTTCCTGAAACTTTTTTTTTTACGTGTCTAGATCCAGCCTAGGATTTTTAATGTGGTTCAGCAGGGCCCTTCTTGCCTCTTTCAATACTAAACACTGTGGAACAAAATTGAAAGATTATCTGAAAATGTAGATCTCTTTCTTAAAATAACCATTCTGTTGAAAAAGAAAAAGAGCAAAACCTCCAAGCCTTCCTGTCCCCATTTTGGCAGAGAAAACAACAGAAAGTGACACTGCAATATTACGTTGAAAAGAAATGGGAGGATTTGCCGAGCTTTGCCAATTTGGACAATTTTGTTTATAAAACATAAAGAGACAAGTCTTGTCATCCTGGAAGGGATTGTGGGCGTTGCTGCCAGCCAAGGCCACAAAAGGCAGGCACACAACTCAGCTCACAGCATTTAGGGGTTCATTTGGCAAGGCTATTGTTCACATAGCTTCAGCCATATGATAACTGATGTAAAGGCAGAGAGAAGTACAACATTTCCCTAAAACACACACTCATTCCTGCTTGTGAAGAGAAGACCCTGCGGCCCTCAAGTACCTAAAAATGTCACAGATGTGCTTGTACTAGGCATATTTTCTAGGAATCTAGGTAAAAACGGTGGGCATAAAATGCCTAGAATAGTATGGTGGGACTCACAGCAAGCAGGATATTGCAGTGGGCTGGACTGCAGACTCTCCAGCATGGATGCAAAAAGAGACATGTTTGCAACACCTGAGATCTGATTCCAAGGAGGCTGATGGCTAAGCCCTCCCCTGCTGCTATTACATGTGTTGCTTCAGTCAGCTGGTTGTACCCAGCATTTGTTCACTCTACAATCTCCTGTCTTCTACTGTTGCAAAAGCCGGGAGTTGTGTTTGTTGAAACATACATAAAAGGGGAAAAGAAAGACAAATGTCCTGTAACAGAGAAAAAAATATGCCTCAGCATCTGCAGAGTGTGAATTAAAAGACTGAATGAAAATGACCCTCCGGCAAACAAAGAAACATTTGCCACAACATGTGCAGGTGGTGAATAGCAGGTAGGAAGGTGGGCTGGAATGTTTCTCTCCAGTGTTTGCTTGCTACTTGCATTGAATCCATCCCAGAAGAACGTAAGGAGAGCCCTGCAGGATCAGGCCAAAGCATCCTGTTCTCACACTGGCCATCCACATGGTTATGGGAAGCCCATTTGCAGGATACGAACGCAACAGTGCTATCCCCAGTTGTGATTCCCATTCCACAACCACCAATGGGAAGCATTCAAAAACAGTAGGTTGTATCTAACAAAGTTCTACACAGAGTAGAAATTAATTATTAAAATGACCGTTAATGGTTAGTCATGCCCGTTAATTTCAGTGGGTCAGTTCTGAGTCTTACTAACATTGGACACAACCCAGTATTCCCCATTAGCAGTGTTGTGAAGTGGTAAGGTCCATTCTATGACCACACTGGCGCTGTGCATTGAAAGCACTATGATACCACTTTCTCAAAGAATTCTGGGAGCTGTAGCTTGTTAGATGTGTGGAGAGTTGTTAGGAGACCCCTATTCCCCTCCCAGAACTACATTCCCTAGAGTTCCCTGGGAGAAGTATTGGTTGTTAAACAACTCTGAGAATTGTAGGTCTGGTGGGGGAAACAGGGATTTCCTCACAACTTCCTTACAGCGCCTTTAACAAAGTACAGCTCCCATAATTCTCTGGGGGAAGCCACACAGTTTAAAGTGGAATCATGGTGCTTCAAATGTGTAGTGTGAATGTGGCCTATGTTCTCCGGATTCTACCACCATACGGTCCCACCATCGCATGAGTACATTGGCATTGCTCACCCTTTCCCTCCCTGGGTGTGTTTGCTTATATACCAGGATGACGCTACTGGCGCACACACAAAAAGTAACTTATGATGGACGGTCCCGTTTTCAATATGGCAGACTTCAAGCAAAACAAGACTAGACAGATTTATTTTGTTTGACATCTCCCCTGACGGCTTGCCCCCACAGACGGCTGCTTCTATAAACTGCAATGCCCTCTCATTCATCAGCCTAAGCGGCATTCTGCTCCACAAACATTATTATCTGTCTTATCTTCTTCTCCCCGCTCCAAAGGGCAGGAGAGAAACACCCACAGCTTTCATTATTATTGTTATCTTTGAATATTTTTGGCCTGAATATATGGTTTCTTTTGCTCACTTACTCTGTTCCCTCCAGTCCCCATTTTTTAAACAAATGGGAGAATCTCAAAGAGTACAGTCTCAGAAAGATTTGGGTGGGAAATTGCCTTGCAAGAATGAATAGGATTTATATATTGTCACCAGACAGCTCTCGGTCTTTTATTTGTTTGTGTGTCTGTCTGTTGAAGTCTATGAGTTAAAGCATTTTTATAATTTGTCATTTGATGAAAAGATGGGCAAGAAAGAAACTCAGGGCTCCAAGGTTGGTCAACCTTCTAATATAACCATGCACGTTGTTGTTGTTGTTGTTGTTGTTGTTGTTATCCATCACTGTGCAAAGGCATTCTACAGAGTAAAAAAGGACAGGACCCAGCCCCAAAGGAATTTACAGTTTGACACAGGGGAAATGGCAGAGGAAGGCGAGGGAAATGGAGTCAGGTAAACAGGGAAGCAATATGCCATTGACCCTGGGGAACATTTTTATGATTAGGATGAAAGTACTTTGATAGGTTGAGTTACAGTAAGGCAGGGAAACTAGGGGGCTATGCTAAAGGCTTCACATGAAGCGTGGGGTCTCTTCAAGCTCTTCTGTCTTCATTCTGGCACCCTGGTGTCTGATTAGTGAAGGAAAGTTCTGGAGAATACATGTGAGAGAAAGGGAATGGAGAGAGAGAGAATATTTGGAATGCAATTCTTTTAAAAAGAAATTGTTCTGTGAAATACTTTACCTCAGAATGATGATCTAGAATGTAATAATTTTTCCAACTGTTTCTATTTGCATGATCATTCCATGACTGAAGTATCTCATTTTACTAGTTCTTCTACTCTGAGCATCTACTCTACTCCCAACTCAAGAATGGAAAGCAAAATACTGGTGGACAACAAAAGAGGTTTAAAGACGCTCTCAAGGCAAATCTAAAAAAATGTGACATAAGCACTGATAACGAGAAACAATGGCCTGCAAGTGCTCCAATTGGAGAACAGCCTTTATTGAAAGTATCATCAACTTTGAAGAAGCACGAACTCAGGGCAAAAAGGAGAAACGAGCTAAATGGAAGGCATGTTTGGCAAACCCTCTCTATGATCAATTCCTGCCTGGAAACCTATGTCGCCACTGTGGAAGGACGTGTGGATCCAGAATTGGCCTCCACAGTCACTTACAGACTCACTGTTAAGACCATGTTCATGGAAGACAATCTTACTTGGCTACGAGGGACTGCCAAAGATGATGAAGAAGAGCTGCATAGCCAGTGGCCATTACTCAAGTCCTGCCTTAGGGTAGATTGCATCAGTAGCATCACAGATTGGTCCATTAGGACAAATAGGGCACGATCCCACCAACTTAAGTTTACTCTTAGCCAGCCCCCACTTGCCAACTTCCTTACAACCACTCCAGGGCTGGCACTACCTGCCATCTTCCTGCTTCTTAGTGACAGTGTTGCCCTTGTAGAACTCAGCAGGGAGGTTAGTATCGCCATGGTTAGTAGCCAATGGTAGCCCGATCTGCCATGAATTTGTCCAATATTATTTAAAAGTCTCCTGAATTGGTGGCAATCACTACCTCTTGTGGGAGCAAACTCTGTAGTTTAACTCTGCACTTTGTGAATAAATACTTTATTTTATCTGTCCCAAATCTCCCGATATTCAGCTTCACTTGATAGGCCTGAGTTCCCCCCATCCATTTTCTCCTTGGTCGTTCCACATTTTTTTGAGAGATCAAGGCTGGGGAACATGACAAAATTTATGGCAGAATTACTGGAGTTTAGAAAAACTTACATTGCTTTAAACCTTTTATTATGTATCAAAAGATATCTCCTTGTCAGAGTGGTGTCAGCATTCAATTTCTCTAGGAGGAAAGGCAGATAAAACCTAATGTATAAAATTAATGTGCTAGTCTATATTTCACATTGATGTGGATGACTTTAGTTCTAAAAAGGTAGGACTGTTTTACTCTTTCATACCCTGCTAATTTTTTTCTCTGTTTTCTCTGTTCTTATCTAAGTGATCTAAAAAGAAAGAAATCTCACTCCGATTCCTCAGAAATGTGAAAAATTCATAAGTTAAGACTTTTTTTTTTGCTCATAATACTCTATAGAACTTTTTGAAAACAGAGCAGTAGAATAAGTCCTGTACAAACAATCCAAATGTGTTATTTACACTGAATCTGAAGAGGACTATACAAAATCCTGTTTGTGCACCTGAATCTTCCAACAGCAAGAGTCTCTAAGGGTTACAGCGCTGACCCAGGGTTCAGTTCCCTTGGTTGGTGGAGACTGTGATGCCTTTAAGATACAGTGGTGCCTCGCAAGACGAAATTAATTCGTTCCGCAAGTTTTGCCGCCTAGCGAATTTTTCGTCTTGCGAAGCACGGTTTTAACGGTTTAACAAAGTCGCGAGACGTTTTCGTCTTGCGAAGCAAACCCATAGGGAAATTCGTCTTGCGAGGCAAATCGAAAACGGAAAAACCTTTCGTCTAGCAAGTTTTTTGTCTTGCGAGGCGTTCGTCTTGCGGGGCACCACTGTACCTGGTTTTATTTATTTATGCATACATACAACCTAAGCATTGGATGGAGGGGCTCACAGCATTAACATTCCAACTGATCTCACTTCCCCATTAGGTTTCTAGGCAAGCCCTGAGCAACAGATTTGGGTCCAGCACAGAGTAAGATATGCCTCTGTGTCTCTAGCTGCCAGCATCAGCCTAAACTCACTCAAGCACTTGGCCTATTGTTCCCCATCCTAGGGTAACATGGGATAGGAGGGGTTGGTCCATCTAGCTCAGCATTGTCAACACCAGGGATGGTCCCTGAATAAGGGATAAAGGTATCATTTATATTCGTTGCTCTGTCTGTTTTTGCTCTGGCTCTGCATGTGGCCCCCAGAAGCTTACTCAGAAGCGAATGTGGTCATTGGGCTCAGATATGTTCCCCACCTCAGGTCTACACTGACTGCCAGCAGCTCTCCAGGGTATCAGAGGAGATGTCTTTCCCAGCCCTACCTGGAGACAACAGGGATTGAACCTGGGACCTTCTGCATGCAAAGCAGATGCTTTGCCACTGAGCCATGGTCCTTCCCCAGCAAAGGAGTCATTTTCCCATTGCTATGGCAATAGGTGCCCTTAAGATGGCTGCCCTCAGAGCAAATGAGCATACAGAATCTAGCCATTCTGAGAGAGTGGATATGAGAGCTGGATATAGAGTGAAGCAAAGAGCTTCTCCTCCTTTCCCCCTTAGAGAACACACAATGAACAGTCCTTCATATTTTGAGATCATATCAAACCCAGCTGTGACAAATCCATATCCATTGCTACACATGGTTTTATCGACATGTAAACCTCCCTTATGTCCCTCGGGAAGCTGCCCTATATATCAAGACAGACCTTGGGTCCATCTTGGTTCCGGATTGTCAACAGCAGTGACGGAGAACCTGTGGCCTTCTAGAAGTTGCTGGGCTGCAGTTCCCTGAACTTTGGACATGCTCGCTGGGGCTTATGGCGTTTGGAGCACAACAACATATGCAAGGCCACAATGTCTGCATCCCTAGTCTACAATGACAGGTAGCTTCTCCAGTGACTTAATGTGGAACCACTTGCATGCAAAGCATACACTGTGTGATTGTGCTACAGCCTGTCCCAAATAAGGCAGGAGCCATGATTGAGAAGGTGATGGTGAAAAGACGGGTGATTGAAGGGGAAAGAGACACAGAAGAGAAAAAGATGTCATCTCACAGTGTGCTGATTAGGTTCCCTGATCAGTGAGGGGTGTGTGTGTGTAAATTGGAATTTTGCAGGCAAAACACTGATGCAGGCTCTGTGTGTGTGTGTGTGTGTGTGTGTGTGTGTGTTTGTGTGTGTAGGACAAAAGCCCCAATGCACTCAATGAAAACATAAACAGATTTTGCTTTGTATGACATACTTTATTATAACCACGGTGTATTTGCTCTTGAAAAGGGATGCACCTGTTTGGTGTTGACTGAAAAACTCAGAAGCAATAATCCATTATGGACAGCATGTGTGTGTTGTCTGTTAAGCTATGCTGGAATTGATATGTCTGGACTATTTCCTCTCCATTTCTACATCATCTCCAATTCCTCTGCCTCCCCTAGCTCCTTTCCCCCCTTCCTTCTGGCTACTTTTAATGCACATCAGCTAAAACAGGCTAAAGTAGATTTGGCCGATAAGCCCATTTTAAGCTGCTCCTGTCGAATCCTAATGCATGATTCATAGTCTTCGTTGAATTCAGCCTCTATATTTGGTTGTTCTCGGGAAAATATGCATGAGAACAGTGAATCAGCCTATTGGGGAAAGAATGGATGCTACTCCCACATTATTGATGTATTTTACATATTTATAATAAACTACTTCATACCCTGAAGCTATTGAAGCAGTGTACAACTAGCTGAAAATAAAATAAAATCCAAAAAATGTTCTAAAAACAATTGAACCGTTCCTACAAACACTTTAAAAAAAAGCCATTTCTACTCACACAATTAATGGTCCATAAATTACTGGGTCACAACGCGGGGGAAGCCTTCTTAAACAAAAGTGACTTCAATAGATATGCAAACATCTCATTTCAGCTGGTAATGGATTCCAGAAGGCACAGATGCTACCCAAGTAAAGTTCAGTTTGATATCCCACACCTTTTCATCACAGATCATTCAGAGGCAGTTTACATCTCTATTTTAGGATTTCAAGCATATCTTTCAATGGGATCCATGATGTACCTCTAGCATCACAGAATGCTACCTTATGAGTTTGTGAATTCTTTTGATGGGAAAGCACACAAAAATTGAATACAAACCTAAGGATGAAACAACTTTTCATTATTTACTTATTTTATATCTATCATCCACCCAT
Organism: Podarcis bocagei; assembly: GCF_964188305.1. Classification (NCBI taxonomy): domain Eukaryota; kingdom Metazoa; phylum Chordata; class Lepidosauria; order Squamata; family Lacertidae; genus Podarcis; species Podarcis bocagei. The sequence goes on from NC_138135.1 coordinate 23,704,913, forward strand.
CTATATCTATCTATCTATCTATCTATCTATCTATCTATCATCTATCTATCTATCTATCTATCTATCTATCTATCTATCTATCTATCTATCTATCTATTTATCTATCATCTATCTATCTCCTGCCTTTCTCCCAGGTTGGGATTCAACACTACACACACACACAAAATACAAAATAATAAAAAGAAAGTGGTCAGGGATGATGGGAGTTGTGGTCCAACAACATCTGAAGGCCAGAGATATCAGAAATCAGAGCCCCAAAACTCAGGACTTGCCTGGCTGTTGCTTGAATAGTAGAGTTGTGGAACTTTAGTGTAAATTCCAAAAAGACACAGGCAGCAGAAAAGTCTTCAGTAGAGGTTTACGAAGGCATTAAATTGTACAGTTCATTGCTAGATCCCTAGCATGGCAAAACTTTGCTCATTTAGAGCAAAATCCAGTTGCAGCAAAAAAAGTACACCACACCATTACAAAATGCAAAAATGAAAGTAAAAACCAGTATAGCAGCATGAGAGAGAGAGAGAGAGAGAGAGAGAGAGAGAGAGAGAGAGAATAGAATAGCAGAGCAGACAGGTGATATAGTCTGCCTCCAGAGCTGGATCACACATTGTGTGTGTGTGTGTGTGTGTGTGTGTGTGTGTGTGGTGGGCATTTTCATATGCACACTGTAAATATCCACCAAGCCTATGTTCTCAGGAATGTATGTCTTAATATGTGCATACACATTCGATTTCTGATTATCTAACAGAGCCTGAGGACGGGGTTCCCTCTTCCTCTTCGAGAACAGTCATGTCTGTGAGAGTTTATTATTTTTCATGCCATCTAGAAATGTTACACATTTTGAAAAAGCTATTGGGCACTACATAAGCTACCTACCAAGCTGTCTAGGTGAATTTTCAGATCTCAGGTGTTCTGTAAGACAAGCTGGAGATTAGGCAACTGGCTTGTCAAATTTGCTTACATGTTTTTCATGCAACAACATTGCCTCTCCTCCCTCCCTCCCTTCCCTGAGTGTTACAGCTGGCTGTAGGAAACATGACATCGTTTCTTGCACCAGGCCATGAGCAGCTTCACTGTCCAAAGCTGTAACCTCTTGTTTCTTTTCTTTTCTCCAGGGGTTTCTGTAAGGTGGGAGCAGGCACAAGGTGGATTGAGGTATACTGGTACACTGGTAGACTGATGACAGAATAGAAGTAGATTATGGAGAGTTTGTGACTCCCTGTGGTTTAGCAGCCACAGAAGGACCCCCTTCCACCACTAAACTGGGCTGCTGAAACCGAGGTTTGGAGGAAAACCAGGAGTGGATATTTTAGGGTGGAAGGACTAAGGATTCCCTTTTTGTATCAAAACCATGTCAACTCAACATTTCTAACCATTCAGAACTGTCTTGCTACTAAGCCTAAGGGCAAAAGCAAGACTAGCATTCTGCATAAGCTTGAACTGCTTAAACACACATAAAACTGGGCTTCAAGCAAGGGTTTTCTTCACCGAGCGATGGATCGCAGCTGACATTTTTCAAGCTGAAGCACCTGTCTGTTCATTTTACATCTAAAGAAGTTTGGACAGTTGGCAGGTGGATGAGAATGTCAAGATTAAGGGTGAATTTACATGGTTACCTTATATTCTAAAACCATATTCCTTCCACTGATCCCACAGTAAAGGTAAATGTGAAGCACAGTATGCTTACCTTCCTTTCCTTTCCCCCTTCATCTTGTCTATTCAGTACAGCTGTACCAGAGGGCCGGCCCTACCATCTGGCAGAGTGAGGCATCTACCTCATGTAGCTGATCTTGAAAGGGAAGCAAGTTTTCTGTTGTTCCTTCCCTGCTAAGGAGGGAGAGAAGTGGTTGAGGGATCCCTCCCACCCCAACTTTCCTCTTAGGTACGAAGCTAACTGAGAAGTATGAAAACATGCAAGAATGAGACTGAGGAGCCCAGAAAGACTTGTTTCCTGCTTCAGATGAAGGCTTAATGGTCCATGTCAGGGAACTGCCATCGGAGCCAGAGGGAGCGGGAGGGCTCCAGAGGGGTTCCGGAGAGCGTCCCGGGAGGGAGAGAAGCAGCACATCTTCTGGGGAAGGAAATCAGCGTAGCACCAGTGGAGAAGGGGGGCAGATGGGGGAATCGGCGAGGTGGCTCCATGACTCCTCGCCGGGGACCAGCGGGGAGAGCATGGGTCCTCCGCTGCCCACACCCTCCTTGCGCAGAAGGCTTCCGCGCAGGGAGACTAGGCGGAGACTAGGCGTCAAAGAGCTTCTTTGCTGGAAGAAGTTCAAGAAACGCCCACTGACGGATTCTGCCAGCAACTGAGACAGCCACGGGCGAGTGGCTGTCCAGACAGAAAGGGTTCACTCAGGCAACCCACCCAGGTGTGGCGCCGATTTACGCACGAGCAACGCCTAGAACCATTACAGTCCACATCAAAAAGTGGCAACCATTGGTGAAATACATAGCTGTCTTAAGCGTAGTGGGCCATCTAATAATGACCTGGCTAAGTCACAGGACTCTTGTGACCCAATCTTATGCTCTACTCAGACGTGAACACTGCCTCTGTCTAGGAATGGCCAAGAAATTATTTTCAATATAAAGTAATCTGAACTGCAATTCCCAGACCAATGGGAGAATCTGAATGAGATTCTGCATTTTTCTAACTTCCAAGAACAGAAAAACTGTGCACATTTAGAAAGAAAAACACAACTTTTCGAGGCAAAATACGTTAAAAGACAAGTTTGCTCCGGACACGGAACAATGGATCCAAACTACAAGAAAGAAGATTCCACCTAAACATTAGGAAGAACTTCCTGACAGTAAGAGCTGTTCGACAGTGGAATTTGCTGCCAAGGAGTGTGGTGGAGTCTCCTTCTTTGGAGGTCTTTAAGCAGAGGCTTGACAACCATATGACAGGAGTGCTCTGATGGGGTTTCCTGCTTGGCAGGGGGTTGGACTCGATGGCCCTTGTGGTCTCTTCCAACTCTATGATTCTATTCTATGATTCTAAGTTTTAAAATACATTTTTGCACTGCAAATAAGTGTAGAAATAGAATGGATTGAGTACATGTACGAAATTAGTTACTAAATCAATTTTTTTATCCTCTGTTAGCTCAGGACTGCAAACTTTGTTTCTTTATTAATACTGAGGCAACTTTATTATTATTTATTTATACTAACTCAGGAAAAGCTCTGTGACCATTCTCTTGGCTAAAACGAATTCTCTAAGGTGGAACCATGTTCAAAGTCATTAAGGTATGCATGAAGCAGCTTGATCAACTGCAATCTGATAAAGATGATTTATACCCTTTCAGATGATCTCCGGTAGAGAAGGTCAAACATATAGGGATTTTTCTTTCTCCTTGGCCTCTGTGGCTTGTGATCAATGAGAACTCCAAAAGCTCTAGTCTCCACCTTGGAGGAATAATGGAGATTAATTGTGTCACTAAGTCAGCAACCCATTCAAAGCTTCTGTTTATATTAGAAAACCAAAGCCCATAGCCATGTTTCTTTGAAGAGATGTTTGAGAGATAGAGAAAGGAGATATACCTGCAGACAATTGCTAGACTATCATTGTGGCACGTTGGGGATTTATTTCTCCCCATGCAGCCTAAAATCCATCTTGCACTTGGCAAATAAAAACTAGTGTTGCGTTTAACTGCTACATCTATTCTCCCCTGAGACCAGGAGACCCATTACAAAATGACTTCTTCTAATTTACTCCAAACTCTTTGTGCTTAGCCTTATTTTGCTCCCACATTTGTGTGTGTGACACAGCTGTACATTGAGTGTAGCACAGGGCCTATTTCTGAAGGTGGGCCCAAGCATGTAAGTCTCACCGAGTTTCATGGGGCTTACTCCTTGGTAAGCCGTGTTTTCTTTTTTGAGCTCGAGAGCACTGGAGCAGAGCTATCTCTGTTTGCCCGTTTGCCAGCTGCCAGGCTGGCCATTCTGTGAGCCTTGAGCCACTGTCGCCACACCTGTCTGTGCTTTATGCCCTCCCTTTTCTCTCCCCGTCTCTCTCTCTCTGAGGGGACAGTTCCGGTGCCTTCCCCCCCCCCCAGAAAAAAAGCTCTGCTGGTACGTGTGCTAAGGACAGCAGCCTTAATCCCAAGTAAGTGTGCACAGGATTGCATAATTCTCACATGATCCTGTGAAAGTTTCCTTCAAATTCATTGTACCGTGTTCACTGACTCCAATGGGTACCAGTCACAATGCCTATAGATTACTTGCCATATCGGTGACAGAATGCCTCTGAAAATCTGTTGCTGGGACTCACAAGCACGGTAGTGCTGTTGCTCTAACTGCCTGCTTGTTGGTTTCCCATGGGGATCTGGGGGGCCACAAGGGTGAGAACAAGGTTATGGACTACATGGGCCACTGGCCTGATCCATTGAGAAACTTCTTATTCTCTTAAATTGCAAGGAAGCAGAGTTCACCTCGACATTGAGAGGAGCTGCCTATTGATAAGGGCTGTTCGACAGTGGAACAGAATGGTCCCAGAGATAGAAGATTCTCCTTTGCTGGAGGCATTTAAGCAGGGCCTGAACGGCCATCCATCAGGATTGTAGATTCCTGTTTGCATAGGGGGCTGGATGATCTGTAGGGTCTCTATAGATTCTATTCTGATGGGCCAGTGCATTTCCCTCTCTTAGAAGGAACCCTATTTAAAAAGTCCTTTCTTCTTCTGACAAAACTCTTGGAGGGCATTCCTTTTACACTCTGTAGCCTCAGAATGTGGCTATCCATAATCAAGTGGCTAGTTTTTTAAACGTCCTTGTAACACCACCCCCAGCCCTGTTTTTAAAGACAAATGTCTACAGATGCCTATGCTTAGCATGACAGGGGAGGGGAGCCAGGAAGGCAGACTAAATCCCACTTTGCCTGCACAGCTCTTTGATAACAACTGTGTGGCTGGGATTGTCAGGAGACAATTTCTTCTTCTTTTTTCCATTTCACATCCCCAGCTCATCCCTGCTTTCCATTCTATGCGGTGCAAGAAAACATGCCTGCATATCTTTGATATAGGGCGGTACATTTGGGGAAATCTCATGGCAATGGAAAGAGGATTTAAAGCAAATCCCTAAAAATAGAAACGGTGGCAGTGACACAAAATGAGAATTCAGGGGGGTCTGTGGTCTTCCAGAGGAAAATGACATCTTTTCAAATGAGATCCTCCAGCTTTTCAGACTCAGGCTTGGCATGGAATATCACTTTCCTAGTAGAAAGGGCCAGTCTTGTAAAGCCACATTCAATCTGTGTATCAACTAGTGCTGGGCAATTTTTGCAAGGCTTTGGGGGGGTTTTGGGTGGGCGAAGCAAAATGCCCTCCCTGTGTTCCTGGGGCAGCATTTCCCTGGAAACATTATAATGTCTCTAGGACATTCTACCACAGAAATGCAAGCACAACTTGCAGGGGCAGCAAGGCTTGGTGTGTGTGTTTATGTGCAAAAGGAATCAAAGCCTTGTTGTTAGGACCTGAAGACCGGTGCCCTAGGTGGAGATGAGCCACATAACTGCAGCCTCTCTCAGGGGAAGAACCTTCTAGATCAGGCAGGAAGGAGTATAAAGCACTTCCTGTCCCAAATGAATTTTCACTTGAGCAGCAAGCTTTATCTGAACTCTAGTGTATCTTCAGTTAGATAACTGTTTATTGTTTGTAGTCAGTGGACATTTTGATAGATGCCGCAGAAAACAAAGACAACAACCCAAGAGTAATTTGGGACAAAAATATGCACACAGCACCCGACTGTTTCTGTATGCCTATGAACCTTAGATGGATTAGCGGGATTAGAGATAGCAACATGCAGGAGGAGCTATGTTGTGTACATAAGCCTTTAATTAAAGAGTGCGATTAATAAAGTTCCAAAGATTGAATAAAAAACCACACCATTCCAGCTGACTATTTTCAGAGAAGTGTGTTTCTAATATGAATCAAATGAATGCCGTGACCCATGCGTGACTGAATGAGGTGGACTTTCTGTTTCCAAATAATACTGTTTTCATTAAAGGTCACTGGTTTCCACTCATTTGCCTCCTCTTTTTCAGAGACTGCATGCTAATGTAAACAAATAGCGACTTTGGGTGTTCAGGAAGTGTTCAGGAGCCCATAAATGAGCTCTGTGATGAACTACTGCTAAGGAGAGATCTGCAAAGCAGGGATGAGTTGGGGGTATGGAATGAAAAAGATCTGATGCTCTCAGTGCAGTGTGCAGGGAGAGTTCATGGCATTCATTCATCTCCTCTGGGATGAAGACAGGTGGCTCACCAGTAGGGGTTGCCACACACACACAGGATTTCCCAGACATACCTGGAATCCAGCTGTATCTACCTTGGTTCGGGTGGAAATCGGGAAAATGTTTAGCAAAATCCAGAAGTATGACAGCCCATGTCATCAGTGCTGTTTCCCCATAAAAACAGCTCAAAAACGGGAAAAAGCTCAACAACTTTTCTGTCCAGATTTCCACTGTTTGAAATATGGCAACTCTACCACCAGTGGAACTGGATAATGCTGCTACCTTAGAGCTGTAGGAGTGTTAGTGCCGGGATAGTGCAATACCTGTCCTAGGGGCCAGGAAGCATGTGGGGAATGTGCATGAAGAAGAAGAGGAGGAGGAAGTTGGGTTTGATATCCCGCTTTATCACTACCCTAAGGAGTCTCAAAGCGGCTAACAATCTCCTTTCCCTCCCCCCCCAACAAACACCCTTTGAGGTGAGTGGGGCTGAGAGACTTCAGAGAAGTGTGACTAGCCCATGCAGCTGCATGTGGAGGAGCAGGGAATCGAACCCGATTCACCAGATTACGAGTCCACCGCTCTTAACCACTACACCATACTGGCTTAGGGTGGTTTGCTAGGCAAACTTGATTTGTTCAGATGCATTTCTCCATGGATAAGCTTGACTGGGGAAAGGCTCATGAGAAGAATATTGCTGTTGACATCTTTCCTCCAGTTGTTCAAAAATTTCCTTCCCTTGAGAAAGACGCTTCCATTTTCCTCCCTCATTCACAGGGCAATTTAGAATTTCTGGTGTGTGCAGGGTTTGGAGCTTGCTGTATTGTTGCCATGTGACCAAGGCGTCATTCCTTTTCCTCAGCACTCTGTACCCTCCCCAGCTGCCCACACTTCCTAATCTGAACAAGTTTCAGGGGAGGACTTACCTCATGGGGTCTCACCATGAGCTTTCATCGATGTGCAGGAAGACTGCAGAGTCCAGACCCATGAGGAGACAATTTATAGAACGAAGAAAATGACAGCTGAATAAACACCCCTCAGTCATCTCAAGAGGTAGGTAATAAGTACAGTCAAATACCCATCAGAATTTCAGTGCAATTCTCTCTCTCCCCCCCCCCCAATTTAGTAATTTTCAAATGAAAATGTATCATTACTTGATGGAAAATGCAATAAAAATATGGGATGATTCTTTGGCACAGCATAAGAACATAGGGATGCGGGTGGCACTGTGGTCTAAACCACTGAGCATAGGGCTTTCTGATCAGAAGTGCAAGTAAATAAATAGGTGCCACTCCGGTGGGAAGGTAAATGGTGTTTCCGTGCACTGCTCTGGTTTGCCAGAAGCAGCTTAGTCATGCTGGCCACATGACCCAGAAAAACTGTCTGTGGACAAACGTTGGCTCCCTTGGCCGGTAAAGCGAGATGAGCACCGCAACCCCAGAGACTTAACTGTCAGGGGTCCTTTACCTTTACCTTTTTAAGTACATATGATGAAACTGCAAGCCTGCAAATGGGACATGCTGCCCACCTGCAATTTCCAGCAAGTGGTATTCAGAGACGTATTGCCTCTGACCATGAAGGTAGAACATACCCATTGTTGCTAGTAGCTGTTGATAGCTTTGTCCTCCAGAGCCCAAATGGTGAAGGAGTACATGATCCCTTGGTCCACCCATAAACAAGATTAGGAACTCAGATTATCTCTTCACTGAAGCAATATTGTGCCTGAACCAGCTGAAGTGTCCACTTTGCAGGAATTTTATTCATCCCTGCATTTGGGTTGCGATGAGCTCTGGCCTTGTTTTATGTTCTGTGAGCTGTGAAGGGCCAATGACTGCCAGGAACAAGGCGCATGTGTGTTTGGCTCTCTGATCTTCTACAGCGCTATATTTCCAAGTCAAGGGTGCAAACACAACTTCAGGACAGCTAGGCTGCAGTGAGGTATATTAGGCTGCCCTTGAGATATTCATTCTAGCTGCAGGCTGTGATATCCTTTCCCAGATGAATTTTGTTGTGCCGGGGACTGAATAAGCTGCTAATAGCATCAGCATTTTCTTTAAGGAAAAAAAAATGAATGTGAAGATTCCTCTTGCTTCAGTACTCTTAGAGTACTTTCTTTTAGACAGCACTGCCATCATTCCTAGTAGATGAACTAAAGATGCAGGAAGAAATTAACCAGTTAGAAATTTCATCTCTATATCCTACAGCTCATCAGCTTGGAACTGAAAGGATCTGACTAGCAATCTGTCTCATTCGCCCAATGTACCAAAACAGTAACAGGAACTTGGGAAGCCAACCCTTATAGGTCAGAACTCTAAACAAGATACCTTATATCTATAAATACAATTGATGGCTATTCAGAGACCTATAGAAACAGAAAATTCAGACTTCTAGGTTGGATTCTGGTGGGAGGTAGAGGGCCATGACTATTTACTGCTGCGAGAGCTCAGAATCTTGGGGCTGATGTGGAAACAAAGCCCCACAAATTCTGTTTTTGGACCACTCACGTAAAGTGACTTCCCCAGGCAATGGAACTACAGTACTCTTCTTTCCTTATTTCTGAGGTTGTGATCTCCTAGGTCAGGCATGTCCAACTTTCAAGAGGCTGAGGATGCCGAGAGGCAGTTGAATACACATGCATACTCTGCCCGTTTCCCTCCCTCCCACCCCCTCCATGCGGCCCCGGGGGCCGGCAACCCATACTATGCCACTGGCAATATTAGCTATGTAATAATAGCACTTCCAGCTGTGACACTGGAAATTATGACTGCTTAAAACGATTGTGCATTGGGGCTTGTGTTTGCACTCAATGTGCCCAGATGTGCCTAACTTTGTAAAACTGCTTGTTAGCTTGATGGAATGAAGGTGTACACCTTTTGTCATTTCAGTTATCAGGGTCATGTTTATTTGACAGTGGACCAAGGACACACAATGAAGTTCAACACAAAGTGAATTAACAGCACCAATTCACAATCAGTGCCAAAATGCAAATATAGCAAATGCTTCATGTCAAATACATCTCTCCCTCCTCTCACTTTGTGTGTGTTTGTAAAAGTAACTGTATTTTTTAAAAACCCAAGAGTGAAAAGAAAAAGAGCAAAACAGATTTTGGCATAGTTTTCGTACAAATTCTCCCTGGTTGGAAATGCAAGCATCAACATGACAATCATATTCACAAATGTTTGGCTGAGTTCTAGTTAGCTTTGGCAAAAGAAAAGAAGCCCCACAAATGTTCCTACACTACTTTTCTTTTTTTTCCTTTTGCATTTTAGGCTGCAGTCCTATATTCAGTTATTTTGTTGTAAGTCCTGTTGAACTCTGTTGGACTTCTTTCTGAGTAGACATACGGAAGATTGTGCCATTGATCTTTGATATATCTAAGAGCAGACCTCTGAAACCTGATTGTGAATCTTGCCCTTCTAAACTACGAATTTCCTCCCTACAAAAAACACACTGCATTTGTACATTATGGGAAAGGGAACAACCTCCCTAAATGACAAGCACTAGGAAAGGCAGGACTGTGATCCACAACTGGCACTCCTGGGCAGATGCCAGGGGCCCCAGCATCCCAGCAGGGCTCACTACTGACATTTGCCTTTGGACCCTTTCTTCAAAAAAATGCTCTGCCCAGTGCCTCAAGCAGCAGCACTGGATGGCTGGGTCTAGCCACCACTGAAATTTCCCACAGTGCCCCAAAGTGATTCTGCATGATGGCACTATAAGAAATTAAAATGATACCTAGACTCATCTGTCTGGTGCTGCTCAGAGTATCACAGCCACCTCCACTAGATAGGCCCCAGGACTCACTGTTGGACAAGTGGGTCCACCAGGAGACAATTTACTCATGGATCTCTCAGACCTTAGGAAAATGTTGCCTTTCGTAGGGAAAATGTTGCCTTCTCATACTACAGAAGAACCATCATTGACAGTGCAAACCTATACTTGCTCTGCTTCCTCCCAAACAAGTAGGTTTAGAATTGCAGCTTAAAATATATTAAGTATTTTCTTTGTGGGTGGGGTGGAGACAGCAGAAGCATTTTTGACATAGAATTCTTGAATGATGAACATTAAACTACACCTGCGTGCAATGAAAAATGGAAGGGAACTTTGGATCGGCATATAATTGAGTTCAGGTATTTTCAAGATCCTCTCCCCCCTTGCCCTCTCTCAATTTACACCTCCACCGATTTGCAGGGACATCTTTGACTCCATGAGTTGCTAAATCTAAACTCCACTTTCAAAAGGCGCACACTCCCTTTTGTTCTCAATCACTTTTTAACTTGATAAGGATTTTCCAATCAGCCCCTTTCATTATCTGCAGGCAATATTAATTCAGGATGTATTCATGTTGAACAGTTCTATCTTATCTGAAGAAGGAGTGGGGAACACAATAGAAGTGGTAATATTCTTAGACTATAATTATATTCACACTTGACGTGCCACTGGAATTACTTGCAAGTTAAAAATAGGGAGCAGGGGAGTTGTTGAATCTATGGATTAGCGATGAAAGGGCACTTAATATCAGCTTTAGCAGATGGGAATCTCCCCAGTGAAGAGTTCACGTTATTATTTCTACCGTAGAGTTGCTCAGCCAAAAGAATTCTGAGCTGTTTTCCCAGGCAGTCAAGGCCAGATTAAGGCATGAGTTAACTGGGCTGAAGTCCGGCGCATTCTGTCTCAGTGGCCTCACTAGCATTATAGACCCACCTCCAAAATGTCACACCTGTGTCAGCCACTACTGAGCACAATATTTTGTTCTGCCCACGAATAATTGGGATACGCAGACATGGAGACTAACCCTGTGCAGATGTCCATGTTCTGTACATGGACATCAGGTTTGGGATGTCAAAAGTGGGGCCGGCAGTAGTACCCAATGGCACCTTGTATTTGAGAAGACACCTCCATGGCATTTGTGCATAGAAGGGTCTTCACATCATTTTGCTTCCAGAAGAGGACAGAAGATGATGTTCTACCAAGTTGGGAGCACGGGGTCCACCAGGACTTGCCAACAGAAGACGTATCATGCTCTTGATCCAGTCCTGCCACAGTTACTGGCCATTGAAAAATCTGCTATGAGACCCTCATTACTGGTACCAGGCTATTTTGTGCCCTAGGCAAGGCTTGCAGCCCGACCCCAATTGCTAACTTTAATTTTCAAAAACAGATGCTTGGTAGAAAAAATATGAAAATCCACATAACTTGAAACTGCTAAACAGCAAGAATAAGTCACACAACGACCTTTGATTATCTTTCTCAAGTAGAAAACATTTTGAATAATCTTGTAAATTGTGAAGTTACTAGGAACAGGCGCTCACAGATAAGAACTGAGCAGGATTCCATGGGGCATCAGTTAAATCTTGCTGGGAGCTGGCATGCTGAGCAAACAGAGAATCAAATCCTGCCACCCTGTCCATCAGCTGATGTCACCCCTCATTGGAGTGACATCAGATGATTGGTAGGAAAGTGCAGACCAAATTTGGCTCCATGGAAGATCAAGACTGACTCTCAGCACATTTTTGTTTAAACAAAATATTGTAAGGCCAAAACAACCTTTTTCAGACCTCTCTTCCACGTGGGTCAGAATTTAGCTATCCATCAGACTGAACTCTCCTCCCAATGTGGGAATGCAGTTCTTGGCAGTTGAAACCGATCAAAATATTCATTTAAATGTGTATTTTGATAGAAAATCAGATTGAATACATTTTTAGACTTAAAAAAATTTCACATAATAATGTGGGAATGGAATAGGATTATGGGTAAAAACATTCAAAATATTTGCTCATTCCTACTGATTGCTGACAAACTGAATTGATTTTTAATATTAGCTGTAAAAATAAAGTGGGAAAGCTTGTCAGAGGAAAATCAGAACAAAATCATAGATAAATGCAGCTTCAATCTTCATCAGAACACCTCCCTTACAATCAAGGCTTTTTTCAGCCGGAACTCACCAGAACTCAGTTCCATCACCTCTCAGGTGGGTGCCAATGCCATTCCAAGAGAATAAGGGAGGTGTTCATTGTGGGTTCTGCCACCTCTTTTTCTAGAAAAATAGCATTGCTTACAATGCAATCCATATACATGTTTACTCAGAAGCAAGCCTCACTGAACTCTTGGCTATAATCCTATACAAAGTTACATTGAAAAAAGTCCTACAGAACTTAATGGGGCTTGCTTCTGAGTAGACTTGTACAAAATTGCAATGTTAGTAGTCCTTAATGAGGGTGACGACTCTGGAATAATAGTCCCGATGTTGGATTAAGGAAATAACTGTGTGTTGCCTCCAAAAATATTTGTTTTAAGACACTCACTTTCACCCTAACATGACTTGAGTTCTTTTTCTTACAAATTGCCTCGCTGTCCAAGGCTACCAAAGTCCACAAATGAACTATGATTTACCAGGTGTCTTCCATGCACATCAAAGTTCAGATTAGTTCCCTTGGGACATGGAGTTTTTATTGTCTGCAGTTTGTTTTAAACATGAATACCACTCGGTGATGTTCAGTGAGAAATATATGGTGACCATCGGGACCTTCTGGTCAGCACCAAATGCATTATGTTTAAATCAATTTCTCAGCTTCGAAGAGCCTCTCAAATAAAAGTGGGGGGAGAAAGTCTTAACCCTGTTTTAGCTCAGGGACACTACAGAGCAGAAGCAAACAGGTTTATTAATGCCTTGAAGTAAACTAAGGTTCCATGATGTAGATCAAAGGCTTTTGATCCTTTGTAAATTCTGTATCTGAGACATGTCTGGTGTCACTCAGAGATGAATAGGAAATTGCCTGGGCATCAAGAAACACGTTGGACTTTGATTAAATAAAAATAAGAGGAAAATTCCACTTGGAGAAAAACAGAACAGGTTAGGAAGCTAGAAACAACAACAACAAGAATAATAATTTTATTATCTGTACCCTACCCATCTGACCGGGTTGCCACAACCACTCTGGGTGGCTTCCAACAAATGTAAAAGCATAATAAGACCTAAAACATTTAAAACTTCCCTATACAGGGCTGCCTTCAGATGTCTTCTAAAAGTTGTATTTATTGTTACAGTGGTACCTAGGGTTAAGTACTTAATTTGTTCTGGAGGTCTGTTCTTAACCTGAAACTGTTCTTAACCTGAAGCACCACTTTAGCTAATGGAGCCTCCTGCTGCTGCTGTGCTGCTGGAGTACGATTTCTGTTCTCATCCTGAAGCAAAGTTCTTAACCCAAGGTAATATTTCTGGGTTAACGGAGTCTGTAACCTGAAGCGTATGTAACCCGAGGTACCACTGTTTTTATCTTCTTGATATCTCTTGGAAGGGAGTTCCACAAGGTGGGCACCACAACCAAGAAGGCCCTTTGCCTGGTTCCCTGTAGTTTCACTTCTTACAGTGAGGTAACCACAAGAAGGCCCTCGGAGCTAAAGATCTCAGTGTCTGTTCTGAATGATGGGGGGGTGGAGATGCTCCTTTCAGGTATACTGGGCCGAGGCTGTTTAGGGCTTTAAAGGTCATCACCAACACTTTGAATTATGTCCGTAAACGTCCTGGGAGCCAACATAGATCCTTTAGGACTGGTGTTATTTGACCCTGTTGGCTAAAAGAGGGTGCGTTGGGGATTAAGATTAGGGTGGCCATTTACCCATCACCCAATAGAGAGCAGGGATAAAAGAAGACACATATACACATACAATTTGCATATTCTATCTATAACTGCGAATTTAGAAATAGTTACTATAATTGGAACAGAAATACAACCCAGCTCACCATAGCAAGGAAGACTAAGACCTGGTAGTGGTGGTTGATAGTTATTTATCTTTGAATTGGACATGGATAGGACAGCTGTTCAAACAGAGGACCTATTTAGATAGAGGACCAGATCACTACTCAGGACTGTCCTTTGAAAAATAAGGAAGGCATCTAAAGAGTGTGTTAGGTGTAAAGCAGAGTAGGGAAGCTTTGGGTCCCAACTCCCATCATCCTTGACCTCTGGCCATGCTAGCTGGGGCTGATGGGAACTGGAGTCAATTGGATATGGTTGGGTTTTGAGTGGCCCCCAGTTTGAGTGTCAATTACTCAGATCAATTGGCTGCTCAAAAAGTGGGCTTTGGGGCACAAAATGGCACAAAACCAGCACATCACTTTGGCACCGGGTTGTAGTCCAAAGGACAAGGTTGGGGTTTTGGCGCTTTACTTGTGACTCCAGTTTGAGTCTCAATTACCGTATTTTTCGCCCCATAAGACGCACTTTTCCCCCTCCAAAAATGAAGGGGAAATGTGCCTGCGTCTTATGGGGCGAATGCAGGCTTTCGCTGAAGCCTGGAGAGCGAGGGGGGTCGGTGCGCACCGACCCCTCTCGCTCTCCAGGCTTCAGGAAGCTCTGCGCAACCCTCGGGAGACCGGCTCCGAGGGTTGCGCAGAGCTGCCTGCAGTCCCGGGACCAGCGCAGCTCTGCGCGGCCACAGGGAGCCGGGGGAGAAGCTCCGCCCCGCTCCCGGTGGCCGCGCAGAGCTGCCTGCGGTCCTGGGACCAGCGCAGCTCTGCCCGGCCACCGGGAGCCGGGGGAGAAGCTCCGCCCCGCCTCCCGGTGGCCGGGCAGAGCTGCCTGCGGTCCTGGGACCAGCGCAGCTCTGCCCGGCCACCGGGAGCCGGGGGAGAAGCTCCGCCCCGCTCCCGGTGGCCGCGCAGAGCTGCCTGCGGTCCTGGGACCAGCGCAGCTCTGCGCTGCCATCCGGAGCGGGGCGCTAAGCTCCGCCCCGCTCCCGGTGGCCGTGCAGAGCTGCCTGCGAATTTGAAGTGGGATGTTGGTATACTGTGAATCCTGAATCAGGAGGCTCACAGACAACTTTCCAATACCGCCTTTTACACAAAATTGGACTCAGACCCCACACAAGAATACAAGAAAGAACTAAACAAGATTGTTAAGGAGCTACCCCCACACATCCAAGAACAGATCCTCACCAACACACCAACAGAACCTCGACCAGGAACTTTCTATCTTCTACCTAAAATACACAAACCAGGAAATCCAGGACGTCCCATCATTTCAGGTATTGGCACTGTTACAGTGGGTGTCTCCGGTTATATGGACTCTGTTCTGAAACCATATGCCATCAGTGCTCCCAGCTATGTACGTGACACCACAGATTTTCTGAGGAAAATACAATCTTTAAATAATCTTCCCAACAATACTATACTAGCTACTATGGATGTGGAATCTCTGTATACCAACATCCCACACAACGATGGTTTACAAGCTATAAGGAACACCATTTCAGATAAAACCACAGCGGACCTTGCCACCAAACTCTGCCAATTTGTCCTTACCCACAACAACTTCAAATTCGGTGATGACCTGTTCCTTCAGATCAGCGGCACAGCAATGGGCACCCGCATGGCCCCACAGTATGCCAACATCTTCATGGCAGATTTAGAACAACGTTTCCTGAACTCCTACCCACTCAAACCTCTCTTGTACCTGCGATACATTGACGATATTTTTATCATCTGGACACATGGTCAACAGACCCTGGACACCTTTCACCAGAAATTTAATGATTTTCACCCCACAATCAACCTTACAATGAATCAATCTATGCAAGAAATACATTTTTTGGACACTACTATAAAAATACAGGATGGGCGCATAGACACCACCTTATACCGCAAACCAACTGACCGACAAACATATCTACATGCCTCTAGCTACCATCCCAAACATACCAAACAGTCCATTGTATATAGCCAGGCACTACGTTACAGCCGCATCTGTTCCAATTCTACAGACAGAGACTCTCACCTAAGAGATCTACAGCAAACCTTCTCAGAACTAAAATACCCAGCAGATGAAGTTAGACAACAGATCAACAGAGCCAGACTGATACCCAGAGAGAACTTGCTGCAAGACAGACCCAAAAAAGAAAATAACAGAACACCTCTAGTCATCACATACAGCTCCCAAGTTAAAACAGTACAACGCATCATCAGAGATCTACAACCTCTCCTGGACAATGACAGTTCTCTTTCTCAAGCTCTGGGAGGAAGACCTTTCATTGCCTACAGACAGCCACCCAATCTTAAACAACTCCTAACCCACAATAATACTACAACCAGACTTAACACAGACACTGGCACCAGAGTCTGCAATAAACCCAGATGCCAACTTTGCTGCCACATACACCCGGACAACACCATTACTGGCCCCAACAACATCACACATACCATCTCGGGACTATTTAATTGCTCATCGTCTAACATTGTGTATGCCATCAAATGCCAACAGTGTCCTTCAGCTCTCTATATTGGACAAACAGGCCAAACCTTACGCCAAAGAATAAACGGACATAAATCTGACATCAAGAATCACAGAACAGAGAAACCAGTAGGAGAACACTTCAATCTCCCAGGACATTCTATACAAGATCTCAAAGTAGCTGTTTTACTACAAAGGAATTTCAGAAATAGACTGGAAAGAGAAGCTGCTGAATTACAACTCATTACCAAACTTAAAACCATGGAAAGACCTGGGCTGAACAAAGACATTGGATTCTTATCTCACTATACATGACTAAACCATTTCTCACCTTCTCACCCCTCGCCTTTTCCTGTAAGACCTATTACAGTCGTTAAGAGTCGTCAACAGGCTCTCTCAGCTATCTGCCTATCTCCCATTCCCACCACCCTTCTGAGTAACACCCCTCCCCACCTTCTCACTATATAAAAGGATCTGGCAACTTCTGTTTCAGTGTATCTGAAGAAGTGTGCATGCACACGAAAGCTCATACCAAGAACTAACTTAGTTGGTCTTTAAGGTGCTACTGGAAGGAATTTTTTTAATTTAATTGCTAGGCACTCCACTGCTCTTGCTTAGCTTCAACTGAATCTTCCAATGCTATACCTTTAGCAGCACACATACAGACATAACAGAATTATTTTCCATTGTGTAACCAGGTGCGACAGCCCCAGCCCCTAGAGAATGTGGGAAAGGAAATAAAGACTCTGACAACGTTATGGAATTAAAATTAGGCCAAATTTTATTAAACTTCTGAATGTAGAAATACCTTGGCTTAGGCCTTGGGCGAGTATCCCTCCCAGCCCCCTAGATGGGGAACTGGGGCACATCAGGGTAAATGGGATATGGGTGATGTAAGTGTAGGCAGGCAGCCGAGCCCATATCCATATCCCCTCACGCAGGGTAGTTCACTGACAACCTTTCAGTGTATGGCCAGTGACACCCATTTATGTAACCCCTTTAAGAGGGGACCCTGGAATCACCGCCGCAGGGGGGTGAGTCAGCACTCCACCCCCTGCCCCATTATAGGGAAGAAATACTAAAGGATTCCACCCAAGGCCACAACCACCAAAGTTCTGGCGAATTGCTACGGGGAAGACAAAACCTGCCAATGCAGGGAAATTTCTTCCCGGTCCTTCAACAGCAACCAGTCAAAACCGTAGCAGTGCCCGCTAAACAGGAATAAAAAAGTTAACCTGCAAACAAGAAAACATGAACCAAGGGAGGGTAGGGAGGGTGAATCTCCAGAGCAGACTGCCTGGCTGATACTGGCTCCTCCCCCTGTTTATAATGGGTCGGGCCCCACTTCCCAGGAAACGAAACTTAAAGCTGAGGCTGGGTGTGAACCTCTGACTAATACACTGAGAAGCAGGCCAGCCCCCTTCTACTAGCAAGTTCCCTGGGAACTGTAGCACCACACACGATCCTGCAAAAGGCACCCACAATACAGTGGTACCTCGGGTTAAGTACTTTATTCGTTCTGGAGGTCCGTTCTTAACCTGAAACTGTTCTTAACCTGAAGCACCACTTTAGCTAATGGGACCTCCTGCTGCTGCTGCGCCGCCAGAGCACGATTTCTGTTCTCATCCTGAAGCAAAGTTCTTAACCCGAGGTACTATTTCTGGGTTAGCAGAGTCTGTAACCTAAAGTGTCTGTAACCTGAAGCATATGTAACCCGAGGTACCACTGTACAAATATCACAATGTGATTGACAGTACCACTGTATAGTGTGAGTGCTCATTTCATTGTTCAATTAAACAATTATATTTAACAGGTCTTTCTCTTGGGGTTGCTAGGAATTGAACAGCATTCAAAGCAGATGCTCCACTACTGAGCCTCAGCTCTCTGCCTTTTAGGTGGAAAAGACCCATATTATTAACCCTACTTACATGGCGGCTGAATTCACAGCCCTAGAGGAGTGTTGTGGGATAGCCCCACATAGAAAGGGCTTGCACATGGCTACAAGAGGAAAGGACTATATAGGAATGCTGAGCAGGTCACAAGATTGCTGGCAATCTCCTCTTGTTTACAATC
This sequence comes from Podarcis bocagei, assembly GCF_964188305.1. Taxonomy (NCBI): domain Eukaryota; kingdom Metazoa; phylum Chordata; class Lepidosauria; order Squamata; family Lacertidae; genus Podarcis; species Podarcis bocagei. Next base: position 23,723,433 of record NC_138135.1, read on the forward strand.
CGCTAATGAAAATATCTACCTAATACACAGCAGCTGTGAAAAAGGCAAATTTCATGTTCGGGATCATTAGGAAAGGGATGGAAAATAAAACTGTCAATATTATAAGACTTTTATACAACTCTATCGTGCAAACTCACCTGAAATATGGTGAACAGTTTTTGTCACCTCTCATCAATTTTTTTAAAAAATTTTGAACTGGAAAAAGTTGAATGTTGTGAAATTCGGGATAGGTAAAAGGGAATACTTCTTTACACAGTGCAACTGCAGAATTCATTGCTACAAGGTAGAGCAATGGCCACTGACTTGGATGACCCTAAAAGGAGATGAGACAAATTCATGAAGGATAAGGCAAGCCACATTGGTTGTGTTTCGCCTCCACTGCCTCTGAATCCCACTTGCCTGGAATCTCTAGAGGGGAGAGCGCAGTCATGCTCAGGTCCTGTTTGCCGGTTCCCAGAGACATTTGAGTGAACAATTACTGGGAAATGCTATTAATTGTTTTATTTAATTTTATATATTTATATCCCACCTTTCCCCCAAGATGGGTTCCAAGGCTGCTTACAACATTTAAAAACACCAATTGTAAAATACAGAATAAGAAAAAGAAACTAGTTAAAAACAATAATTTAAATACATGACAACATATTTTAAACTAGCAATTAAAATATAATTTGCCCTGAGAGTGACCAGCCTAATCTGCACCTTATGGCTCATTCAGACTTCTTTTTATGTTTTGTTTCTAGACACAGGTCTCTGCTTTAAAGCTCTCTGCCCTGGTGCTTTTCCTAAAAAACCCCACTCTTTACTGCTGATTCAGAGCAAATGGAGATCTGTGGTAAACCTAAATTGCCATTTATTCTGATTCAGCATTAAAGAACATGTTTTCCTGGTGAAAGCAGCAGGGTGGGAGGAGTGCTCAGTCAGGGGGCTTGGAAGTGCAGACCTGTGCATAGAAAGTGCAGGGCAAAAGGTAAGTGTGGATGAGTCCTTATTTTCCAAAGGCCAGTCTCAATAGGAAGGTCTTCGCCTGCAGATGGAAAGATAACAAAGAGGGAACCAATCTTATCCCTCCTGGGAGGGAATCCCACAGTATGGGGGTAGCCGCAGAAAAAGCTCTTCTATTTCTGATGTTGATGGAAACGAGAGAAGATGCTCACCCAAAGATCTTGGCATATGGCAGGTTCCTATAGGGAGACATGATCCTTCAGGTAGCCTGGGTCCAAGCCATGTTGAATTATGCCCAGAAACGGACTGGTAGTCAGTGAAGTTGCTTTATCAAGGGAGTCACATGCTCCCTGTAAGCAGCCCCAGTCAGCAGCAGCCAAAGATGATGCTAATGAATGATGGATGGAGTGTGAGAAGTAGTCTTTTCAAAACTGTGCAGATTTAGTGAAACAGTAAACAGAGTGCAATCCTGAAACTTGGAAGAACTGCGGAGGGAGGGAAATGTTCTGCACCAGCCTTTTTCTGTACAGTACTCTGACATTTTTGCCTCTCATTATTACTTCATAAGCATTACCATTTTCATGTAAATAGCCCTATTTACACTAAGTGAGAAAGCACTGGAAAAAAGGACATAGAGTAGACAAATAAAGGCTGATTTCTCTCCCACATATTCACCAGCTACCAAAAGCTTTCACAATGCCTAGGAAAATTATTGGAAGCCATGGTCTGGTTCTTGCAAATGCCATTGTCCCAGAGAAAAACCTGTAGGCTCCAGATAAGAGCTAAATAGTGAAAGAAGCATGCAAAATGGAATTTATGAAAAAAAATAAAAATAAAATTCTCTGAGCCACTCAGGATGGAAATTTGCCGGAAGTTGGCTTCCTCTGCCTTTTCAGAGAATGCTCTGGGCCCTAAGAGAAGGCAAGGACTTTAAACAGCCGAAGCCAATGCACTGATGGATCACAATGGAGAAAGACAGAAAAGACTTTACGAGGCATTTGGCTATGCCGAGACCTGGTTGTTTATCCCATCTTTCATGAGTTGGGATCCATAGAGTTTTTAAACAGAGAGGAGGGAGAAAAGGCAGAAAACTCTATCTGCCCATCTCCTCAAAAGAGTCAATTAAAATATCCCTGCTTCTTGTCCCCAGGTCAGATGGTCCAAGCTGCTTTTCTGGGCAAACAGCTATTCACCTAAACGCCATGTTAACAAAAAAGCTTATAAAGGATAGAGAGGCTAGAAGGACCACATTTCTCTCTCTCTCTCTCTCTCTCTCTCTCTCTCTCTCTCTCTCTCTCTCTCTCTCACACACACACACACACACACACACACACAATTTTGACAGTGCCATTTTGGGGCAACATGTCATGACCTGGGGGTATTGAGTTCCCATTGAGGGGTGGGGCTGAGCACATGCATTTGGAGGTGGTATCAGACTGGAAAAAGGAAGGGTCCTCAGAGCTGATCTTAGGTATCTCTAGTGCCCCAGAGACTTGAGTGCAGGAGAACTCCATATTGCCAGCAGTTTTCCAGACATATTGCTGACATGCTGCCCTCCTATGACTCCTATGACTCCATTCCAGAATGTTAGCAGAACCTCGGCCTCTCTTGTGCTGTCAAAGTCTATGGCTGTCGGAGCAGGCCAGGTCCCTTTAACTGAAGAGATTAGGGATATCATGGGATGGAGCTAGCCATCCAAATGGAGCTGCAATCCCGCCGAAGCATCTGTGTGGGCTTGCGTGTTGCTGGAGCAACATTTGTATTTTAGTTCTTTGATATGTCAGTGTCCCGTGAAGCTTTCTGAGATGCTATGTGTGATGGGTAAGGGAAAGAAAAGCTGAGTCTGGAATTAAGAACTGAATCAGGGCCACTTTGGACAGATTGTAGGGCTTGTGGGATTTCTCTAAATTTCCCTGAGCTGAAGTGGGGGCCTCTGAAGTGCTTTGATGCATTTTGGAGATCTTTTTTGAAAATGCTGCAGACATGCTTGCCATACCTGGAAAATGGCAGGGCGAGAGAAGGGAGATAGAGGTTTTTTGGGGGTTTTTTTTGTCATTGACAGGTCTGGCTTTTAATTAAAGGGAATGATGTTAGCTGGGCTCTCCGAGCACAGTGCTTTGGAGAAGGGATGCTGGTGTATCACCTTGTTCTTGTCTGTTCAGTGCTTTTCTGCTAGTGGTGCTTGCTTGGAAAGTGCTGTACATTCAAGTATTCTGCTTCTGCACCACATGCCCACACACCTACTCCTGTCAAATTAGTTTTCTACTTTGTTTCTGTGATGTTCGGTGCCAGCTGAGCAGAACCCAAGTCTGAAGTTGTTCTTTTTATTCCTCTCAACTCAACGCCATTAAATTTAAAGTTGCTTAGTGCAGTTCCTCACCTTCTCTGGACTGACTTGTCTGTAATTTGGTAACTTACCTATGAAGGTCTCTTTCAAGTAAGTTATTTTCATACAAATTACTCATGAAACAATAGGGGTGATCCTTTTTTTTAAAACTATCCACAAACTGTAAAGGCTCTCCTTGCAGAAACCTGCTACAGCTATCCTTCTGACATTTTGTATGATTCATCACCTCAGAAGGGACTCCTGTGTCTGCAAATTTTATTTAATTCTGCTGAAAAATAAAACGCTATAATTATTTGTCTTGGGGGGGGGGTAGGTGATTCTTCAGCACACAGTTAAAGTATAAAAAACCCCAAACTCATTTGCATGCAATTTGGCAGGCATTAATATACTATTAAGGCTACTATGCCTTCAAGCTCTGTCCACTTCTGTAAAAAGAAAAAAAGTACATATTTGTTTATCTCCTCTACATCCTTAGAAGTGGATTTGGAGTTGGACTGTGAGTCCAATCAGGCAGCAATCAAACCTGCAGCCAAATTGGTCTGAAGCATTTCAGACAGAAGCAGACTCTTTTCTGAAGTGCCAAACTGGGATATGGATCAAGTCTTGTGGTTGATGTACACATCTGCTATATGCACTGTAAACACCTGGTTTCTTTAACTTACCTTGTTCTGTTTTCCCACAGAACCTGGATTTGGCTTTACTTTGCCTTGCTTAACCTTGTTTTGCCCTGTGTGGTCTCCCCTGGCTCTACTTTTCTGGTTTCTGAACTCTTGCTTCTCCCCCCCCCCCACCATTAGACCTCTTATTCTGCTGTAGCAACTGGCAACAGTAGAAACCTATTATTCTAACCTGCACTAAATCCCAAGGCTTTATTAGCTAGGGTGTTGATAGGTCCAAACTTTCTCCCCAATCTAGAAAGAGAGATTTGTGTATGAATCAACTTTCTGCATGCAAAGCCAACACATGTGGATGCATGTTCCCAGACCCATTGCAATACTCCTTGTTACATGCAGGTGGTTTCCTGCGATTAGAGCTGAATCATGCTTGGCATTCTAAAGATCAGCTGAGACTGTCCTTCTGAGCATACGGTAATTGCACAACATTCATACTAGCCCATGCAAAGAAAGCTGGTGTGGTGTGGCATCATCATTCTGACATAGAGTATTTCAAAACTGCAATAATGTAAAGCTTGTTTTGAAAATGGCCATTGCAAAATGCTTATAAATTCAACTCACGGTTGATTTATCCATGTTTAAATAATGTGGTTATTGAACCGCCACCCATTTTGTCATCTGGTGCTGTTTGGAGAATAAGAAAGGACTGGTGCTGCTCAGAATCTGAGAATAAGTCAACCTCCCCTGTCTCCAGCCTGGGTTGTATGTTAGACTCACTAAACTTGCACAGCACCTTTGTGCTCTTGGAGAATATAAGAAAATAAAGGAAACTTAGCTGAAACTACTCGTAGTCGTCTGTTTCTGACCCCAAGGTAGATGCCTGCTTGAGAAACGCCATGGGGAAATGATCAAAGCAGGGAGTGTGGAGGAAGCATAAAGGACAATATCCTTCAGCCATGAAGTTTTTCCTCCCTCAGAGCAGTTTCCTGATCTTTGTGGATAGAGATAAATAAATAAACCTTTCTCCCCTCTTCTCTGACTCAGTGTTTGACAGCACTGGGGATTGGGCTGGAGCTGGTGGAGATGTGCACAGCTGACATATGGCTCTTTGGTGTATATGTGTGTATGTTTCTTAACAGCTCTGGGCTCCATCAAACACAGACCTATGGGGCATTGACAGATTATTTTTCTATGCACTTGTACGATGCTTATTATTATTCGCTCTCAGTATTCGGGTGGTGCCTTGAAGCTCCTAGCAGCATCCCATCCCAATTGTTCTAGGAACCAGACAAACACCAGTCTGTACTTCTGAAACCGCAATGCCTTCTCATTTCTCTCCCTCTTTATACATATTTAAATGGAAGCACAGAGGGGTATACAACATGTTCACATATTATAAAGTTAAAAATTATGCTCATAAGTTCTTGTTCCAAAACTCTTTACCTGAAGAGAATGTGAAAGAAAATATGTAACACCCCACATTTCTGTCCTGGGCTTTTCCCAAAGAGCTCTGGCCAATGCTCCAACTGCTACACCCCACTGATGGCTAATACACCTATCCTGTTTTTATTTTACAGGTAGGAGTGATTTTCAGCAAGGCGGATGAAATGCTTGACCCCTTCAGCTGCTCCATCTCAAGCTCCTATTGTCTAGGTGTGAGTTTGGCCTTCCCAATGAGGAGTTGGAACAGAAAAGGAATGTTGAAGAGGTTCCCAAACTGTGGTCCATGGACCACCAGTGGTCCCTAAGCTTCATTCAGGTGGTTCACAGCATGTCTGCGAAGAATAGCTGGAGCAACAGCTTTGAACAACACATGCAGTGACTGCTGTGTCATTCCTAGAACCCAGCAGTTCACCCAAAAGGTGTGTGGAATTGACAAAATGGACAAATCCATTGCATTAAATAGTCACATTGATTTTTAATTGTATTTCATTACATTTTTGCACTGTATTTTATTGAACTACAGTCTGAATTCTATGAAATTCAAATCACAATACAATATAGTATAATATATAAGCAATAAGCAATGGAAGCACATTTAAAAATCACACAGCACCTGCCCCAGTGCATTACAATTGCTTACAACAGGCAGATAAATGGTCTTCCAAAACCCTCAGCAATTTTCAAGTGGTCCATGAGAGAAAAAGGGGTTTGGGAACCAGAGTGATGTGTGAACCAGTGGTTTTATTTTTGTACTTGTCTTGCTTGTCAACTTTCAAGACAGTAGCAACAGGAAATAGTATTTTTTGGGGTATGAAACTTCCTTGTCTAGGCAAATCAGGGGTAGGCAATGTCATCCAGATTTTGTTGGACTCCTATCAGGCTCAGTCAGCATGGCCAATGGCCAGGGATGATGGGAGTTGTAGTCCAACATCTGGAGCATGCCACTTTGGCCCTCCTGCTGAAAAAAATACAATAAGAAAAATGGCATTCTCAGGTTATGACAGAGTTCCAGTATTCTGAATTCACGGGGGGAAACAAACACAGACTTTTCTCAGGAAAATTGGTTTCCAAATGTTCCTCTTTTACTAGAGTAGAATAGCTCTTCATAAGGTACATCCCTCTCAACAGACACATACATGCTAAAGGCTGAAGGCCTTCGTGAGAGTATTTTGATTTTTTTCTGGCACTCAGAACAGTGGGATGAATAATGTATAACAAATAATTCATGCTATGATATTTCCCCTCATCCCTTTTCTGTGTTGTCCATCTTCGTCTCTCCATCCCAACAAACACATATTTTAATTTATTCATCAAAGAATGTCTGGGAATAATTCTGAGTATAGATCATGTTCCAGGCAATCTCTGAGGGCTATTTGAGATGTTCAAAAACCAAGCACTGAAGCGATTGGTCAGACTGGATTAGAAACACTGGTCATATGGATTTTGTCTCTGGCTTCGTTCTGGAAGAGCAAATTCTCAGAAGCTTGAAAACAGTCTTCCCAGGAGTGATTAATTCAATGGCAGCCAGGCTCTTTGTTGAATGCTTTTTGTGGCTACTTTATCTCAGGCTGCAACAAATGTTATGGCACAGATGTGGCCATTGCTGAAAACAGCCCCAGGTCAATTTTATTTTGCACATTTATTATGGGGATTTCCAGAAAGTTCCCAGGCCAGGCTATCTCCCACCTCCTGCCCTTGGAAGCTAGTCATACTAAGGGTGTGAAATGACTTTGTCATAGGCATGTTCACACATCACACTGAACACAGGTACAACCTGCCTTTCCAAATGTTTGTGAGAAATGTTTGTGTTTGTCCATTTCTACAGCTCAGCTGTTGTGTATGCATACAGTACGCTTGCTGAGTATTGCATGTGAATTCCTCTGCAAGTTTCATACTATATAACCTGTGTGCAAGTTTCATACTATACAATGAGTGTGCACAGATTGTACACTCAGAAAACGTAACATGTGAACACTCCTCATGCTACAAGTTTCTCTGTCTGTCCTCCATTTCATTGGCTGCTGATTCTGGAAGCAATGAAGCTTATCATGTGATGATAGGTCATGTTGCATTTTCATAATCCTAGACATTACTGAGAAGGAGACACAGGGCAATTGCTTTTTGGTTGTAGTACATCAGCAATCATCAGTTCTGCGTACTGACGCCCCATGGAGCTGCAGTTTAGAACACTAGTTTTCAACTGGTGGGTCAGAACCAATGCAAGATGCAACAGGAGTATGGTCACCATGCAAATATATGGCAAAAGCTGAAGAAATTGGCCCCCAAATGCATGTTTGGGTTAAAAGTGGGTCCTGATCTATAAAGGTTGAAAAGACCTAAAGTATTGTCCAGACCAGGGGTGTCGAGCCTTCTTTAGCCTGCAGGCCACATTCCCTTGTGGACAACCTTCTGTGGACCAGATCCCAGAGGTGGGCTAAATGGGAGGCAAAAATGGGTGGGGCCAGAGATGAAAGTGCTCCAAGAAACTGGTGTGACTCTTATCGCTGTACAATAGGCTACATTCCAGCTGCATAAAAGCCAGAGGTTTCTGCCTCCCCTTGCACACACACACATCTTTCCATCTTCCATCCAAGAAAGCAAGGGGCATTATTATAGTTCCAAGACATGTTCCAGCCAAGCAAAGAAGAAGAAGAAGAGTTTGGATTTGATATCCTGCCTTTCACTCCCTTTTAAGGAGTCTCAAAGCGGCTAACATTCTCCTTTCCCTTCCTCCCCCACAACAAACACTCTGTGAGGTGAGTGGAGCTGAGAGATTTCAAAGAAGTGTGACTAGCCCAAGGTCACCCAGCAGCTGCATGTGGAGGAGCGGGGAAGCGAACCCGGTTCACCAGATTACGAGTCCACCGCTCTTAACCACTACACCACACTGGCTCTCGAAGGTACATACAGGACCGGTGAAAGGTGTGGCCTGGGAGAGAGTCCAAAAGGCCACACAAAGACACTTGTAAAGCCATATTTTGCCTGCAGGCTGGAGGCTCCTGACACCCTTTCCAGGCCATGGTCCCACCTAGATAGGAAAGGTTATACAGGGTTTCCCTTTGGGCCTCATTTTCTGCAGAACTCAGCAGCGACGAGGATGGAGAAACCAGAATTAGTTGACTCTCCACCTTTCATTGGCTCTGGCTCCACTTACTGCTCTCCTCCCTGCCTTCTGCCCCCCTCTTAGGACACAGCCGCAACTAAAACGATTTGAATGTGTTGTAAAGTGCAGTATACAACTGTGACAGTAGACACCGACAGTGAGCTATAGCAAATTGAATGCATTTTTCAAAACAATTTAAAAAAAGTATTTTCACAGCATTTTAAATATGTGTGTAGATTCCACCCTAATCACAATGGGCACAAGCAGCCACTGATCTCTAGCCAGCCTCTTTTGAATAAAAGACAAGATGCCTCATTGCAGATGGGTCTAGACCAGTGGTTCCCAACCTTTTTTTGGGCCATGCCCCACCTAGGCATCTCTAAAATCCTGATGTCCCCCACCCCCATGACATATAATTCTTATTATTCAAATAATTCTTATTATTCAAAAAGTGAACTCCTATTCACGTGGAGGGAGCCTAAAAGACCATTAACTGTTAATAACTCAGTTCTCGAGTTGCCCCTCTTAAAAATTAAATTGCCCCCTGTGATGTTAACATATGAGAGTGCTGGAGGTGAAATAGTTAAACAGGTTACCCAATCAGAACCCAGGGGGGTGGAGTCAGAGGGACTATAAAACCAGCTCTGGGAGGGGCAAAGAGGAGTTCGCTGGGAGTTGGGTGGTTGGTTGGAGTGGGAGTGAATTGGGATAGAGTCTGTGGGTAGGTTGAGTTAGTGTAGCGAAATAAGCTGAGTCGGGAACAGTTAGGAGCTAGGAAGACAAGTAAATATCTGAGAGGTGGTTTAGTGAGTGAGAGCAGGTAGCGGAAGTTATAGGTCTGGATAGGCACCCCATGAATGTAATTGACCGATACTGTTTATGAAACCACACACTTGTAAACTGCAATAAATAAACAAGTTTATGTTCCAATTTAACCCTGACTGGAGTCAGTATTGTACCAGGTAGGGCCTGGGTGGGGTGGTGGCAGCGAGAAATAAAGTGGTGGCACAGGGACCAATGTCCGGGGACCCTGTGTGGTCGCCACCCCCACCCCCCATGCGGCGTATGCCCCATGTTGGGAACCACGGATCTAGTCCAAGACTGAGGGAAGGAGCTACTTTGCAGAAGTTGTGTGCGTGTGACGTTCAAGAAGCCATTAGCTATCACCATATTCGCTTGCGTCGTGCAACTGTTTCATGCAAACTCCAAAGCGCTGTGATTTGCAAAAAAGAAAAAAGAAAGGAGGAAAACAAGCACTGTCAGTTTCCCCAAATTCATTTGCTCACTGCAATATTTTGCTGGGGAGGGGATGGCTGTTATTAACCTGAGGGAAAGATTGTTGTTGAAGTGAATTCCCTCAGCCCTTTTTCTTTCAGTTTTGTGGCGTCTTTACTTTCCACCCTCCTGCACCTTGCTGACACATCCTGACCACCAGCGGGAGTGCAAGGTAGGTGAAAAAAAGGACACCCCCATGCCCAGCTCACTTTCTGTATGCACACTGTATATTGCCTCGCTGTTATAATTATCCCTGTACAAAGTAGCACTTTTTGAATGCAATTACTGCAGGAGGTTGGGGGAAAAGAGACTCCAGAAGGGCATGCTAAATTCATCAAGGCTGGAATAAATATTGATCATGCAGCTAGTAAAATGACCAGATCAACATTTCAGTATTCCTTGAACATCTGCTGTTTGCTCCCCACAGATCTTCTGTGCACCGTGCCCAAGGAAATAAATGTCTAAAGCATTATGCTGAAGGAACAAAAAATAAATAAATCACCTTTGATTACAGGGAAAACACGCACCTTTTACATCATTTTAGCTCATCTTTTTAAATCAGTACATTCTTCACGAGGCATATTAAAATATTTTCTTTTCCTCCTGGAAACTTCTCCACCACCACCTCCGATGTTTCACCCATGGAAGATTCTCCAAATTCAATTTTTTCTCCAGGCAAAATTCAGATTAAAAAATCTGAAAGGAGCAGATGAGGCTGCTTTATATACTAGAACAGACTCTGGATTTTTTTTTAAAGACATCCTAAAAAATTCCTAGTATTTTAGTGTTCAATATACACATTTGTCCAATATACGGTATACATTTTTGCAACAATTTTGCTTTAATGCATTGAGCCTTAAATGGAATTTTTACCAATGCACATTTTTATGCTCACTTTTCCCTGATGTAATAATTTCTGTACTCATTAATTGGACAGAGAACGCACCACAAAATTTAGAGAAGGAGAAATTTTGAAGGATAGCTGTGTTTCAAATTAGGTAGGTTTGTATTAAAATGTGAACTAAACTGATTTTCTTTCCACAGTCAGGATTAGACAGCATCACTCTCAGTAGATGCTTGGAAACTGAGACTTACCATTTGGTCCTTTGAGCTCACTCAGGCTGCCTGTTTTCCCAATGAACTTCCTTCCCCCTTAACTCAAGAGTCAGTAGATCAGTCTCAAGGCTGTTACACTGCTTTGTTTGAGATTCTCGTATTGCAGGGGGTTGGACTAGATGACCCTCAGGAAGAATGCAATGATTTTATATCCCCTGTGACAGTTTTACAAAATACACAAAAAGACTGTTCCAAAGGAAATTTCTTATTATCCCTGTCCAAAAAAGCAGAGGGCATGACATTAAATCTTAATTCTGTAAAAGCAATCCTACGTGGAGCTAAGGCAATTAGATCCAGATAATTAGCTTTCTGATGATCTAACTTAATGCACGGGCACAGTCTCGAAAATCTTGAGGAATGAATAGTGAGTATATAAGCTGGAAGCGTCTTTCCCATACACAAAAGCCTTGGCTCTGGTTGAGACACAGTTTGGATCTCGGTCAATTGGCTATCAAAATCTCTATTAAGTGTATGTAAACTAATTACTCTCTTTTGGAGGTTTAAGGGGCAGACAGAAGCGATAGAAGCCAAGCACAAAGATAGCAGAGATAATATTCTGTTATGAAAACATTGTAAACACTGTGCATTGAAAGAAGAGAATACTGGACTAGGCTCACATTCGCAGCAGACATTGAAATCCCTACGATACCACTTTAAACAGACATGGCTTCACCCAAAGAATTCTGGGAGCTGTTATGCATTAAGGATGCTGAGCATTATTAGGAGACCCTTATTTCCCCTCCCAGAGCTACAATTCCCAATCAATCCCTCTCCTCAGAAACTATGGGAACTGTAGCTCTGTGAGGGAAGTAGGATGGATGGTATGGGTATGGCCTAGATGGACCTTTTGCCTGACACAATAACCTCATATGTTCTTATGAGGGACCTCCAGTATATTCTAAATTTGAGAATGAAGAAGATTTGGAGTGAAGGTTGTCATAGACAAAGAGATGTGGAGAAGCTTTTCTGTTTGTCATTTAGTTGCTGAATATTCTGAGCAAGAAGCGACGGAGGATTACTCTTAACACCATATGCAGAATCTGATCACCTTTCTTGTTTATGTAGCACCAATTATGTTTGCATAATTGGGAATCTGGAGAATTGAGAATCAACAGAAGGGGCAGCCACAGTGGCAGCTCAATAGAAAGGGAGTATCTCATAGCGGGGGTCCAGGTAATTGGGATTTGACTGTATTCAGAATGTAAAAGAATAGCCCAAATTAATAGGGGGAAAAAACCATTGTGTTTCCTCTTCTCACTCTGACATTTAAATCTGGAAGCCCGAGTACAGGTTTTTCGATGCTGACAAAAACAACAAACCCAAAACCTAAAGACCTTCACAAAGCAACAGAATAGCCAATTAAGTCTGAATAATTCAATATGAGGAAAGAATAGGCACATAGGAATTTTCACAGCAAGGCACAGTTGCTCTTCCAGATCTGGATCTCTGTCTCCCACACAGGTAAGAGCAGCTATAAATTTGCATTGATATTCTAAATATGGGGCAAGGCAGCAGTGTCTTATACAACTAACAGCTCCTACCAGGGGTGATGCTCTCCAGATTTGTGGCATCATCCTGGCCCATTGACTATGCGGGCTGGAGCTGTTGGTCAGGGGTGGGGAACAGGATCTAACTGATGAGCTGGATCCCATGCTCCCTGCTCCCACAGGGGGCACTTTGACAGGTGAGTGGGGCTCACTCCAGGACCACATGGGAAGGGGGAGGATGTGGCAAACACTGCCTTCTGTTGGTGCTTATTTGCATGGAAAGGGAAACTCCCATTGTTGTCAATATACATAACAAAAAATGTGCATGTTAGTTGCATTCATGACAGTAACGTCACATCTAGTTTGGTCCATAGGAACACAGGAAGCTTCCTAATCAGAGTCAGGCCCACTGGTCCATCTAACATGGTGTTTTGTTTTTTTTTCAATTTTTTTATTAGTTTTCCAAATTTATGACACATAAATCCACAAACACGAAAAGAAAATGTTACAAAACAAACAAACAAACATTTATCCTAACTGTAATAATTCCACTTTTGTTAACATTGTTAGGTGACTTCCTCAAATCCCCCTGGCTGAGTTTCCATATAAATCATTGTAGCAGTTTTCCAAAACTATTTTCACATAGAATTTATTTGGTTGATTAACATCTTTCTTTTCATTTTAACAACATAGTATTCTACAACATCACATATTTAAATCCCAGGCCTATCTGTGATACTCGCAAGTAATTCTATTTAAGTTATCTTAACATATTTAGCTAAATAGTCTTTGAATTTCTTCCATTCCTCTTGGTACTCCTCCTCCTTCTGGTCGCGGACTCTTCCGGTCAGGTTGGCTAGCTCCCAAAAGTCCATCATCTTCATCTGCCATTCCTCCACTGTTGGTACTTCTTGCAATTTCTAATTTTTGGCCAACAAAATTCTAGCTGCAGTTGTGGCATACAAAAACAATCTGACATCTTTCTCATGTAGCATGGTGTTGTCTGCACTGAGTGGCAGCGACTCTCCTCTCTTTCAGATAGGAGATGCTGGGAATTGAACCTTGGGTATTCTGCATGCAAAACAGATGTTCTACGAATGTTCCATGGTGCTTCCTTAGGCGATACAGGCTGACCTTCTTGTTGATTAACAGCAAGCCACAACCTGGATGCAGTATTCTCGTGTGCCACAGGGTGTGCATCCATGCTGCAGGGTTCAGCATGTTCCCAAACCCATAGGGACATAGGAGACTGTCCTATGAATCAAGCCCACTGGTCCCTCTAGCTCAGGAGAGTCTACAGTGACTGGCAATGGCTCTTCAGGGGTTTAGGCCAAGGAGAATTCCCAGCCCTACCTGGAGTTATGTGGCATGAAACCTGGGACCTTCTGCATGCAAAGTTAATGCTTTACTACTGAGCTATGGCTCTTCACCTGTGACAGCAAAGGTTGAACTCAGAGATGATGCCAGGCATCAGCATCCATGGGCAGGTGCCCAGGCCCCTTTGACCTGGAAAGACTGACTGTCACCCAGAGTCTCTTGCAGCAACCTCTTTCTCCCTTGCCTACCGAATCAGATGGCGAGGTGCAGCAGCTGCTGCTGTTAGCCCACCCACCTTTCTCACAGTAACAGGTTGCAGTCTCAGGTGCTTCTCCTGAATGTTGAAATCTATCCCCAACAGCTGTACAGAGTATTGGTTTTAATTGTATCCATTTTCTATTCTTGGATCAAGTGATGACTCCCTAATAATAATAATAATTTATTTATACCCTGTGCATCTGGCTGGGCTTCCCCAGCCACTCTGGGTGGCTTCCAACAAAATATTAAAATACAGTAATGCATCAAACATTAAAAGCTTCCCTAAACAGGGCTGCCTTCAGGGGTCTCAAAGTCTGGTAGTTGTTGTTCTCTTTGACATCCTGGTAGGAGGGCGTTCCACAGGGCGGGTGCCGCTACTGAGAAGGCTCTCTGCCTGGTTCCCTGTAACTTGGCTTCTTGCAGTGAGGGAACCACCAGAAGGCCCTCGGGGCTGGACCTCAGTGTCTGGGTAGAACGATGGGGGTGGAGACACTCCTTCAGATATACTGGACCGAGGCCATTTAGGGCTTTAAAGGTCAGCACCAACACTTTGAATGGCTGCTTGGTTCTGTCCTGACGCCAACAAAAGTTGATGGCCCAAGCAAGATGGAAGCCAGTAGATCTAAGGGTATGGAACAGACTGGAAGCTACAATCAAGCAAGGTCAGGACCTTGGACAGGGACCACTGTTCTGGCTCAGGAGTATTCTTTCTATATAAACATATTGGGTTGTATCCAACAAAGTCTTCCCGTTAGCAGAATGACTTCCATCTGCACAATGGGACATTCTATCTCCTTGCTTCTCATGCCCTTCCAGGTCTGGTCTGGGGTGTGTGCACACAGATAGAGGAGGAGAGAGGAATCCCCATTGTGTGGGCAGATGTCCTTGCACTGACGGGAAGACACTGCTGGATGCAGCCCAACCCATTTCTGTAAAAAGAATACCTAAAACCACAACATCTTGCCATCCATACAGTAATAAAACGTAGACCAGTACTTGTCCAAATCTATTTAGGAAACAGTGTGAAGAAAGATACGAACAGAGATACTGATCACTGAATACAAACCATTTATATTATATTATTAGGCTGAATTGTTGCCAAATGCTGCATGCGAGCTGTTAGTAAGCATTTTAGTTTAGTGTGGATATTTTGTTTGTATTAAACATGAGACTGGGAATTAAGAATTGCTTTCCTAACTTATATGTAAGTGATGCCCTTTCTCTGCCATCACTTCCCATCGTTTGTACATAAAGGAGAGAATTCTCATCCTCTGCCCCATTACCAAGCTGCTGGCAGCTGGCAGTTTCTTCTAATGCTGGGGATAGGAAAAATGAGAAGACACAAAATGCAGTGGTTGGTGGGGGAGTAAGAATGCAGGTGTACAGCAGAAGTGTCTTTATTGAGCCCATCACATTTTTGGATAGCAATCTTTTTTCAGGAGCACAATCAACTTTGGCAAGTGAGTTTGAGCTCCAAGACCAGGCTGCCTCAACCTTGGCCCTCCAGATGTTTTTGGCCTACAACTCCCATGATCCCTAGCTAGCAGGACCAGTGGTCAGGGATGATGGGAATTGTAGTCCCAAAACATCTGGAGGGCCGTGTTTGAGGAAGCCTGTCCAAGACTCATCGTAGTTGCACCAAAGTGTGCCACTCTCAGCTCCAAAAAAAGTACCCAAGTTCCTCAAAATGTGTGTTATAGGATATAAGCCATTTTGAAATGTATGCATTGAAACAAAATAAGTATTTAAATGATAAATGATATGCATCTTGTGATAAATACTTATTTAAATACACACTAAAGCAAGGATATTTGTAACTGTTTTTGAAAAAAAATATGCTGATAAATGGGATGGATTTGTGAACGAGTACGTGCAAAATGGGCAGACTTATGAATGCAGAACTGCAAAATGGACAAGGACCAGAAATGAACTGATATTCCCATCCTTATTCACAGGTCTACTTTTTAAAGGGGGGGGGAATGTAATCATTTCCCTTTAATATGCATCAGTTCTTTTACGCTGAGTGGTTAGGCAAAGGTTACAAATTAAGTCTGACTCAGCTTGATAATGTGCCCATCATCTACATTACCTCAGCAATGTCACTGCTGTTTGTGAAGTCATCATTTTTCTTATCCTATTCCTTGTGTGACTCCTGGAGCATTTTGGTTTCACCTGCTGTTTTGTGTCCTCTTCTGGGATTTAAAGCCGTGTATAAGTAACACAGTGCAAAAGCAAAATTTCAAAGGGCAGCTTTTCATTATTATTTTTTGCTCTGCTCTTAGATCCATACCATCTCCCTGCTCAAGGAGAGTTTAAGAATTTTATGAGGAATCATATTGACACAGGCTCTCTTATATTTCTAAGATAATTGCTGAATATCATTAAGAGAGATCTCCATTTGTATGACTGAGAACCTCCCTGGAAAACAGATATTTCTGATCTATATTTCATCTAGGCAAGCAGAAGAAAGTTGGAGAGGTGATCATTGCTTTCCCCTCCCTAAGGCCGAAAAGAACTTCTCCAAAGTGCTCAGAACTTGCA
This sequence comes from Podarcis bocagei, assembly GCF_964188305.1. NCBI lineage: Eukaryota > Metazoa > Chordata > Lepidosauria > Squamata > Lacertidae > Podarcis > Podarcis bocagei. The sequence goes on from NC_138135.1 coordinate 23,739,879, forward strand.
CAAAGATTCTGTGTAGAAAAGTGGACCCTAAGAGTAAGTCATGTGTGTGGCAATGTCAGCAGAGGCTCATGGGGATTGGAGCCACCAATCAGTGAGAGTCTTATGTTTGCTTGTTTATTTTTATTATTACATTTCCTATAGCCCACCTTTCCTCTAAGGAGCTCAAGGTGGCACACAAGGTTCTCATCCCTCCCCAATTTACCCCTGTGAGGTAGGCTGAGAGACTGCCACCCAATGGGGATCTGAGCCCTGATGTCCCAGGTCCTAGTCCACCACTCCAACCATCGCACACTCACCCCTGCTTGCATGCATTCCCCTCATCCTGAATTCTTTTCATTAGCTATCTTTAATGCACAAGGATGTTATCACACCACCATGCCTGATTGGCAGCATGGCAATGTTACTAGGAGAAGGCTATTCCTTTAAGCAAGGCGGATGATTAAGCATTTTGCAGATGGTTATTCTTTTGTTTATCATGAAACCTCACAGTATTCTTCCAATATTAATGCAAAATATAGATGTTTTGGGCAATATATAGTGGGCACACTATAAACTGGTCCAAATCAGAGTTGATGTTAATAGGAAATAACTTTTTGGTTCAACCATTTAAACAATACCAAATTCATATTTGCAAAGGCAACATAAAATATGTAGGCATATTAATAACATGAGACTTATCTAAATTAGTGTCATCAAACATCAACAAAATCAACAAAATATATCATGAGGTATCAATAGACATTGGCAGATGGGTGTCATTGAACCTTACCCTGTGGGGGAAAGTCAATGCTGTTAGAATGAACATAATACCTAGAAGAAGAAGAAGAAGAGGAGGAGGAGGAGGAGGAGGAGTTTGGATTTGATATCCCGCCTTTCACTCCCCTTCAGGAGTCTCAAAGCGGCTAACATTCTCCTTCCCCTTCCTCCCCCACAACAAACACTCTGTGAGGTGAGTGGGGCTGAGAGACTTCACAGAAGTGTGACTGGCCCAAGGTCACCCAGCAGCTGCATGTGGAGGAGCGGAGACGCGAACCCGGTTCCCCAGATTGCGAGACTACCGCTCTTAACCACTACACCACACTGGCTCTCCTAGACTAGTTTATATTTTAAGATTAACCTAGACTAGTTTATATCTTAAGAGGAATTCCAATTCACATACTGAGCAAATACTTTCTCAAATGTAAAGAGGTGAAAAAGAGCTACCTGACCATGTGTTGAAATCCATCCCTCCTGTATGAACACCTTTACTCCTTGGACAATGTTAGCCAAATGCGCCAGCTAGTTCTGGTTCAGATTGTGTCATGTTTTTATGTTCTGCTTACAGGACAAGCAACGGGCTTGGTGGTTCTCCTACAAACTCTTTATTCACTTTGAACACATTTGCAAAATATGGTGATCATGCATACTCTGCGAAAGATGAAATAAGTTGTTCCAATTTCAAACAAAATCCAGATCGTTAAGGAAGATTTCACGATTAATCTTATCAAAAAGTGGTGGGCTTTTCTCTCTCTCCCCCCTCTTTTTTATTCCACTTGATCTTGTGGACTAATCCTCAGAAGCAGCCAACATTCCAGCAAAATGTCTGATTAAACACAGTGGCTTGATGTGTATTTAAAATGATCAAAGTGTGCAGCATTGAATCCATCTTTTTCCCCCTGAAAAAAACACACAAAAAACCAGAAGCAAAGGGATAATGTTCAATCCTTTAAATGAAAACAGAAAAATCCCTGTTATTTGGCAGCAAACTGATTGCTCTCATACAGCGCAGTGGAACGGCACATCTTAATATATTCAAAGCATACAATTGAATGTAATTTTTTAAAGATAGAAGTTTGTACATATTTATAAATTCTGACAGCCAAAGTCACCAGAAGTACAGGCTTCCCCTGTTGGCCAGCAAAATCATTCTTTTATCAGGTTATACCAGAAAACAGGGAAACTGGAGCCTATGACTTTGTAACTGATTCCAATCCTGACCATCTTACTGTGTCTGGGCTTTTCTAATGTGATGATATTATCAGTACTGGTAAGCTATAACCGCTTCTTCACCAGAAGCACATTTCTTTACTGGCTCTGTCGTTTTACTGCTGCTGAAGGCACTCTGAGAAAATTTCTCTCTCTTTTTACATTCTGAGAATGTTAATGGACCAGGAACATGTGCATGAGAGGCCCATTTTGTAGACGAGATTCCTTCATGGACTTCTTGGGAGCAGAGGAAGTCATTCATCCTCCATATTTGCACGCTATGGCTTGGGTGAATTCCTTTTACCAAGATGGTGCCTTTTGTTTGTGTAGACCCAAGGAGCTGTAAACTTGATACGCTGTTTGAAGGACCTTCTCTTTGGCATTGGCTGGGTTGTATTGTATGACCAGAGGGCCTTAGGATTTGGTAGAATTAAGCTGTCAAGAGATGAATTCTTTTTGAGACAGGTTTGCAGGGCCGACCCTACCCTTAGGCAAAGCGAAGTGTACAGGCGTCCATGGGGTGGGAGTCAGTTGCCCCTCAAATGAACCATAATCCACAGATTCTCAGTTTTCCTTTGTGTGTGTGTGTTTTCAAGCATGCATTTCTATCATATACAGTGGTACCTCAGGTTACAAACGCTTTGGGTTACAAACGCTTTGGGTTATGAACTCTACTAACCAGAAGTAGTTGCTCTGGGTTGCAAATGGAAATCACACACCGGTGGCGCAGCGGCAGTGAGAGGCCCCATGACTGATAGCGCACCTCAGGTTAAGAACGGTTTTGGGTTAAGAACGGCCCTCCGGAACGAATTAAGTTCGTAATCCGAGGTACGAATGTATAGACCCTAAGAGATGAGGCAACATGTACAGGCACTATTTTCTCATTTTGTGTGTGAGAGAAACTTGCCTGCTCCTTCCTTTCAGGGTTTTATTTTTCACTCACCCCAGGAAAATCCCTGCGGATGCCTGTGACGAAATATGCACCTCAGGCAGCAGATTCTGAGGAGTGGGGGAGTGATTTCAGGACCTTGGAGGACAGAGCCGTGTGTTAGCATAGTGACTTACGCAGACGGAGAGAAAAGAAATCCTGATAGCTCTCTACTGAGGAAACTGAGCAAAGACAGTGTATAATTTTAGGACAAATCAACAGAGAGCTTTTGTCTTTCTGATATTCAGGCCTTGTAGATAGCAGAGAGACATTCAACTAAACCTACAAAGGGAAACCTCCTGCAGAACCACACAGCCAAGCACAGCATGTGCTATCTCAGCAAACATTATGCCATTCTGTGCTTGCTAGGCAACACCTCGGCCACCTCCCCACTTGGTTAGCTGACTTACTTTTAACATAATTAGCCTTTAAGGTACAAACTGAATTATCTCTGCTGTAGCCCTGTGTGTGCTATACTATGCATATCAGTGTGCAACTGCGTATCGGCAGACAACAAAAAAGTAAAATGAAAGTGAACAGGTGCCGGGGCAGCTCATGCTTAAATCACTCATAACCCACGTAAACAACCATCTAATTGACTTTCTCAAGACATTAAAGCAGTTAGCACCAATTAGGCATTGTCCTGACGAGGACAATTTCATGGAATGTTGCTTTCACCCCATTACCATGGAAGAGGAACGAAAAGGTATGCTACACTTTTCAAAGGCTATTCAGTGATCCACAGCAGAAGTAACAGCAATTGTTTTTATTTTATTTATTTTTAATGACATTGACTTGTCACAAATACAGATTATGCTGGGACCCTTTGGGCAAATGCTAATGTTTTCTTGGCATTGTTGTGCCTTAAATAAATAAATAGCAATAAATATGCAATACAATTCCAAGAATTCCATTTTTGTTGACAGATAGTATTAAAGAAACAGACATTGGTAGCAACAAAGATCCTCATCTTACATAAAAATCAATTCAGCAAATGAGGTAATGTCAATGTCTTGAGAAGTAATAATTCCACCCTGGTCTGGCCAGATCTGGACCAGTTCTGGGACCTCATTTCAAAAAGGACATTGGATATATTAACACAGCTGTTTATTCCATTCCCTGGTCTAATTTCTATATTATACAGGTATTTGAGCTTTCAAAGTCACTTCTGGAAATCTAGCAGAATCCAGCGGAAGTGCTCATTTCTGTGTTAATTGGTTCCAGAAATAATCTATTTGCAACCACATTAACCCAGAAAATTGTAGGAGTAAAGTGACAAAATTTGGGGTGGTATAGAAGCACAAAGTTCTTTCTCGCTGTTTTCATGAATCATGCACATGCAGAAAACATTGGGGAATAACAATGTCGTCCAGTAGTGCTGGTTGTTATGCCATACCACAGCCACTGGGGTGAAATAAATTTAGTGTGACTTGTTGGTATATTGGCCAAAAAAGCACAGTTCCATAATGCAACAGGTATAGCAGTGTGATAGGAATGTAAAAATGTAAAAAAACAAAACCAGGATGGAAGTGCTAGCTTTATAATCAGGAAAACACAAGTGTGTGAATACACTCACAGACAAGAGATCCAGCAAGACAGAATCACAGAAGACAGAATCAGGATTCAAGATGACCTTAATAGAGTGCAGCACTGGACCAAAAGTAACAAAATGAATTTTGATAGGAACAAATGTAAAGTTTTACACATACGCAGGAAGAACCAGCTGCATAAATATGAGATGGGGGATATTTGGCTTGAGAGTACTACATGAAAAGGATCAAGGGGTCTCAGTAGACCACAAGCTTAACATGAGTCAATAGAGTGATGCAAAAGAAAAAGAAAAAAGAAAAGAAAAAGAAACAATATGCTAGGTTGCATCAACAGAAATAGTGTCCAGATCAAGGAAAGTCATAGTACCGCTCTATTCTGGCTTGGTCAGACCACATCTGGAGGCCTGTGTCCCGTTCTGGGTGCCACAATTTAATAAGGATATCGACAAGCTGGAATGTGTGCAGAGGAGAGTGATCAAGATGATCAAGGGTCTGAAAACCAAGCTTATTAGGAGCGGTTGAAGGAGCTGGGTATATTTAGAATGGATAAGAGGAGTCTGTAGAGGAGATATGAGCTTATTCCCTGGCCTACTGAAAATTTAGTGACGTTACTGTTTCTTAATTTCCCCTGGGACATCAAAATGACTAAAACCATGGCTTGGTAACAGGAGACATTACAAAAATCAATTTTTAGAAATGTAATAAATAAATAGAAATAAATCGGAACCTGTGAACAGAACACCGCCTTCTTGGAGAAGGCTTCAAGAGTTTCCTGTCACTAAGCTGCTCTTTCATAGAAGCATGCCTTGTTTAATTTAGAAGCGGAGGGTTTTATGTTTGCTTGTTTGTTTGTTTTTTGCATAAAGATGTTACAAAGAACAGCAGCACAAGCTCTTTCATGAACCCAGACAGTTTCCAAATCGAGATATATTCGTTTTTACGCACAGTAGGACGCCAGCTATTTAGGCACTGCGTGAAATCATGTTTACATGCTGCTGAATTAATTTCCAAGCTGTTAATGGAGCCTGACTTGCTAAATGCTGGATTCTTAGCAAACACTGCCTTCTTAGACAACAGGCATGTTCTTACATAAGAACATGAAAACATAAGACAAGCCTGCTGGATCAAACCAATAGCCCATCTAGTCCATCATCCTGTTCTCAGAATCGCCAACCCTCAAGCAGGACCTGAACACAAGGGCTCTCCCCACTCGGGTGGTTTCCTTTACCTGGTATTCAGAAGCATTACTGCCTCTGATGGACTAGATCCTTACATTTTGGTGTTCTAGCACACGCCATGAAATCAGGGAGGGAAACACATGGTCTTTCACATGTTGCTAAACTCCAGCTCCCAGCAGGCTCAAGGTTGAGAATGACTGGAATTTATTTTATTTATTTAAAAGCATATATAAAGCATTTCAATCTTTTCTGAATCTCTCAAGCAAGAGGTGGTGTTATATACTGAAGTTCTCACCCTGGGCCAGCAGGGGGATACCGTAGATAGTTATGCAAATGAAGGATTGAAAGTGACGTTCAGTGATTTGATAGTTTGTATGCAAATGAAGGATCGAAAGTGACATTCAGTGATTGGATAGTTTTAGAAAGTTGTTACAGTAACACGGTACTGGAGCTCTATATAAGCAGGCTGACTGAGGCCTTCAGTTCAGTTCTGTTCCAGCTTACAAATAAAGAGCTGCTTTGGAGAAATCGCTGTGTCGTCTGCTATGTCCACCCACAACTTAACAGGTGGTACAGTGGAATCTTGGTTCTCGAACGCCTCCATTGTCATATGTTTCAATTCTCGAATGCCAAAAACTCGAAAGTAAATGCTTCCTTTTTTGAAAATTTTTTGGAACCGGAACGTGTGACAAGGCAGCTTCTGCTGAGTGCAAGAAGCTCTTGCAACCAATGCGAAGCTGCGCCTCAGTTTTTGAACGTTTTGGAAGCCAAACGGGCTTCCGGAATAGATTTCTTTTCAGAACCGAGGTACCACTGTATAAAAAAAACAAATGAGCAATGGAATAATAATAATAATAATAATAATAATAATAATAATAATAATAATAATAATAATAATTTATTATTTATACTCCGCCCATTGGCTGAGTTTCCCCAGCCACTCTGGGTGACTCCCAATCGAGTGTTAAAAACAATACAGCATTAAATATTAAAAACTTTCCTAAACAGGGCTGCCTTCAGATGTCTTTTAAAGATAAGATAGCTGCTTATTTCTTTCACATTTGAAGGGAGGGCGTTCCACAGGGCGGGCGCCACTACCGAGAAAGCCCTCTGCCTGGTTCCCTGTAACCTCACTTCTCTCAATGAGGCAACCGCCAGAAGGTCCTCGGCGCTGGATCTCAGTGTCCGGGCTGAATGATGACGGTGGAGACACTCCTTCATGTATACAGGACTGAGGCCGTTTGGGCTTTAAAGGTCAGCACCAACACTTTGAATTGTCCTCAGAAATGTACTGGGAGCCAATGCAGATCTCTCAGGACTGGTGTTATGAGGTCCCGGCGGCCACTCCCAGTCACCAGTCTAGCTACCGCATTCTGGATTAATTGCAGTTTCCGGGTCACCTTCAAAAGTAGCCCCATGTAGAGTGCATTGCAGTTGTCCAAGCGGGAGATAACTAGAGCATGCACCACTCTGGTGAGACAGTCTGCGGGCAAGTAGGGTCTCAGCATGCATACCAGGTGGAGCTGGTAGACAGATTGTACCCAATGCCAGTTGTGCTCAGAGTAGACCCATTGAAATTATTGGCCACGACTAATTTGGGGTCCATTAATTTCAGCGGGTCTGCTTTGAGTGGAAGCTGGTTGGCTATCAAATAAGACAAAAAATGGGGACGGGGAGGTTTCAAGCACACAGCAAAAAGGCCCTCTCCATTGTCATCACCCACCAAGCCTCCTTCAGAGCAGGGGTGATGGAGAAGGGCCTTGGGAGATGATGTAATGGTTCAGGTAGATTCATAGTCGGAGAAGCCTTCCAGAAGATATTGAGGTCCAGGCAACTGGACCAGTGGGCAATCTTTGTAGTACCCTCTCCCCCACATTGAAGAAATGAGGGCCCGACTTCCATAGCTGCAAAAGAGGTTGACAAGTTAAGGTGACCTGGGATAGCTCCGTTGGTAGAGCATAAGACTCTTAATCTTGGGGTCATGGGTTTGAGTCCTACACTGGGGGAAAAGATTCCTGCATTGTGGGGGTTGGACTATAGATGATCCTTTGGACCCCTTCCAACTCTTCAATTCTGTGATTCTGTGAAAGTTAGCTACAGACAGTGCATTTTTTTCTGGGGGTACTGAATGGAACGCAGTACCGTCACCCATTTTCCCCAAATGTTAAAAATGTGGCACTTGCTGTAGCAGCAACATGGTGAGTACTGACACTTTGTTCCCTAAAACAACAACAACAACAACAACACTGGCTACAGAAATAATTATTGATGGGAAGATGGAGATCTTGGCTTGGCCCATTTCTTAGGAAGGTATTTTAGTCACAAGAGCAATGATGGCAAAGTGGGGGTGATCTAGGTCTGGCTTCTTTTGCTGCTGACAATTAATGGTCTTCTGCAGCAGCGTCAAGTGATGGCGATTGGATGGATAGCTTTGGTCTTTTCCTACTGCTGTTGGTAACTAATGGCCTTTTGTAAGAATTATGGTAGCTCTGTCGATTTGCATCAAGCATAGAAAAGGCCAGGTGTCATGGCCAAGCTGCCTAATATGTCAATTTAGGATAGCTTTACACAAAACATTCACCTTAAAACTGCCACGTTAAGTAGGCCAGCTCCACACTTTGTTTAGGAGTCTGCTTCAAATTTCTTCTGAGCGGCAAATCCACTGATAACATCTTTGTAAATATCCCTGCGAGGCTGTGCATCTTTAGATGACAGGTAATCAAAGCTTAGTTATGCTTGGATATTTTCTTTAAAACAGAAAAAACCACCAAAAAAAATCACACAAAATGGTAAATAATTACTTTAAAGTACCCACTTGTGAGAATAACATTTCTCATCCGTCTAATTGCCAGCAGCCAGTGTCTTTCCACCACAATAACTTTACAATGATTCATTAGCTTCTATTGGGGGATGAAATGGATCGTCTTGTTAACATTGAGACTGATTTAAATGGCTGATTTCTCTCTACACTAGAGGGTTATTTTGCACATGTCAGCTTTCCACGTACACGCTAATCCCCAAATAAGAATAAAGCACTTGGAAAGATGGCAAGGGAACCGTCCCATTGTTGCAGAGTGAGTGCAACTGCAACGGTGTACGATGGCATCATCAAGATGGAGAGGTTGCAAATTCACGTTGGTGCTTATCTAAGATATTTTGAGTCTACCCTTCAGCCAGAAATGGCTCCCAGAGTGGCGCACAATCTAAGGGACATGGCACAAAAGGAAAAGGGAGTGGGAAGGAGGAGGTTCAGGGAGCTACAGAGTTCTTGTGATGACCAGCTGAAATTGGAAAGAGTTCAAGGGCAGTTACTAGCCTTTCAGTGGACTGGATGGAAAGGCCCTGAAGTCTCTCCCCTCCTCTATAGTTTTGTGAAATGGCTACTGCAGGTGACAACCAAGAGAGGAGCAGGAGCAGCTGGCAGTGTGCAGTGGGATGGGTCTGTGTGCCTTACCTAGTTTCCTAAAGCAGAGATTGCTGCAGGTAACTAAGAGGAAAAGGGGAGGTGTGGCAGGGAAGTCAGTGGGGTGTGGGCACAGCAGTAGGAAAGCTCTGCCATCTTCCCCTTCCCCTCTCAGTTACATGTAGCGGACTCCACATTGAGAAGCCAGTTGAGCAACACCACCCCACCTCTGGAGAGGAGCCAGTTCAGCAGAGTCAATGCAGAGTCAACCCTCTCTCCCTCTCCTATACTGTGGTACCTTGGGTTAAGTAATAAATTCGTTCTGGAGGTCCGTTCTTAATCTGAGGTACCACTTTAGCTAATGGGGCCTCCTGCTGCTGCCGTGCCGCCGGAGCATGATTTCTGTTCTCAGCCTGAAGCAAAGTTCTTAAGCCGAGGTAATATTTCTGGGTTAGCGGAGTCTGTAACCTGAAGCGTCTGTAACCTGAAGTGTATGTAACCCGAGGTACCACTGTATCCTAATGGATGTTCACATCGGCTCCTAAGGACTGAAACAGCCCCCCCCCCATTATTTTTTTAGGGGAACAGGCCTCGTCCATGTTCAGATGGTGTACAGTTCTACCTCCTGGCTTCTCACAACCTCAGGACATTGTGTGACATTGCGAGTGTGACATCAGGACATCACATGACATTGTGTCATGTCTCTCAATCAGTTTTGAGAAGACTGGTAACATATTCTTTATGTTTCTTTATTTCTTAAATTTCTATCCTGCTCTTTCTCCCAAAGCAGTAAATCGGGGCTCACTGGAGCAATTTAGAAAACAATAAAATATCCTCTCAGTTAAAGCATTTCAAGGTTGCCAGGAACAGTATATTTCAGCCACCCAATGCCAAGGTGAACCAGAATGTTTTAAAATCCCACCTACATGTTAATAATGAGAGGCACATTGTCTATCCATGATACACTGCAGTGAGCAGACGAGGGCTGCATTTGTACACGGCATTAATTTCATTACTTTAACTGATGATAGGATTAGTGCTTCTGTCTTGCTTTCTAGCATTCCTTTCACACTGCAAATGTCAGGAATGAACTACAGTGCGGATGCAACGAAGGGAACAGAACATGAATCCACTCTGCTCTCATTTTGTGGCCCCCTGGAATTACCTTCCAAACACATCTTATGTAATGTATGGTCCCTCTGTTCTCACACAGCCACCCACTGCGGTGTAGAAATTGCATTATGGAAACACATAGTCTCCAGCTGCCCTAAAAACTCTAGAGCCGTCACAAAAATCCTTAAGCCACCATGGCTTCTCACTGTGTCACACTGAGTCCCGAATTCTCATCTTTGTTGAGGAACGCTAACCAGAAATGGCTTAATGTTGGGGGAAGCGGAGAGAAAAGTGGCTGGGGAAACCCAGTCTGATGGGTGGCATCTAAATAACAGAATTATTTTTAGTATTATAAGAGAGAGGTGCGGACTGTGACTGCCTCCTTCTCCTCCTTTGCTGCTGCTCCTGGGAAGTACAAGAAGGCTGGGGAGAGGGGAGGGGGAAGGGTCCAAGGGAAGGAGCCAGGCTGGCTGACCAACTGACTTAACAGGTAGAGTAGCTAAGTGGTCTCTGTAGCTATATATCATCATATATGGCTGTCATTGTCAACTTCAGTGATTGGACCTAAGCATCTCTGAAATAAGCAAAGTCAGAATTTTGTCTTTATACTTCTCCCCTCCCACACACTTCTCAGGAAATATAGCATTACCTACTTTCAGTTCTGATTAAGGGGAAGAAAGTGACTATTTTTCAAAGCGGTATAATTTATTTTTCTTTTCTTTCTTTCTTTTTAAAAAAATCTTTAGACATTGCACACGGTGAGTTAAAGAAGTTGTGACGAATAGCGTTATCAGCAATTAACTTAAGCCGTGCAAATCCTTTTGCTAAAAGACTGAAATGAATTGTGATGCTGAGTTAATTGGGAAAGTCCACGAACAGAACTTTCAAGCTTTTTTGGAAATCTGATGTGGTTTTTTTGTTACAGATGTGTCAGCACGAGCATTACATAGATGTACCAATCATCTCATAATAACCAGCTGCCTGGTGGAAATGTCTCATTAGCATGGGTTGTTACTGATGAACAATTCGTCGTAGCCCAATTATACTTATCCCTCACCCTTTTAAGATGTGCATTTTGGAAGATAGATTTGCCGACGCCATGCCAGTTATCCCATCATTTGCTACCATAAAAAGAGTCATCAAAGCAGATTATGCTGAATGTTACTATAAATTGTAGTACTGTTTGTTCTCTGTTTATTTGATTAAGTCTGCAATCCTAACTTCACTTACCCACTGAATTCAACAGGATTTACTTCTGGATAGACATGAATACGATTGTGTAGTAACCCTAAAAATGAATGCCTGAATGGGAACTGGACATTTTTTGCACCCTGAATCTACTAAGTTTCAATATAGCTGTTATTTATGTATCAACACGTACCTACCTACAGTCGTACCTTGGTTCTCAAAATTAATCCATTCCAGGAGTCCGTTCAACTCCTGAAATGGTTTGAAAATCAAGGTGCAGCTTGAAATTGGCTGAAAGAGCTTCCTGTAGCCAATTGGAAGCTACAGAAGCCATGTCGGACGTTCAGCTTCCAAAAAATGTTCACAGACAAGAACACTCACTTCTGGGTTTGCGACATTCAGGAGCTGATTTTTTTTTTTTTTTTACAACTAAGGCATTCGACTACCAAGGTATGACTGTACTTTGTCTATATAGCAACATAAGAGGAGCCCTGCTGGATCAAACCAAAGGCTCAGTATTCAAGTTTAGCATCCGGAAACCTACAGTGGCTAACTTGATGCTTCTGGGAAGCTTACAAGCAAAAGTGCTCTCTCACTCACATTTCCCAACAACCGATATTCAGAAACCTACCACACATAGTTTCACAGTAGCTATGGCTCTATCACCTTATCCACAATGAATTTTTCTAATCCATTTTTAAAGCCTTTTAACCTTGTGGCCGTCACCGCATCTTTCCTCAGTGAACTCCAGGAGTTAACTATGGACTGCATAAAGATATACTTCCTCTTGTCTGTCCTAAATCTCCCAACTTTCTTCTTCAGCCACACCCACACCATGTATTTTAAGCCATTCAATGGCCATAACATCGCCCAAAGAATTCTGGGAACTGTAGAGCCATACATTTAAAGCACTACAACACAGTTTTAAACAGTAGTGGCTTCCCCGCAAGGAATCCTGGGAGCTGTAGTTTGTTACGGAGCTTGAGAGTTATTAGGAGAACTCTATTCCCCTCCAAAGCTACAGTTTCCAGAATGATTTAACAACCTATCCCTCTTCACAGGGAACTCTGGCAATTAAGGAACTCCTAAGAACTCTCAACCTCCTTAACAAACCACACTTCCCAGAATTCTTTGGGGAGGCGGATTGTGGCTGTTTAAGGTGGTATCATAGTGCTTTAAATATATGGTGTGGATGTAGCCTTAACAGAACTAACATTTTCCCAGTGCAACAAATGACAGTTCCTGGTATTTTGGAGGGGATGCTATGATTGTTGAAATGAGGTAAGAGGGCCTTGAATGTATCGTGTAGATGTGACCGAAAGGACCCCAGGTTCTCGTATTATGAGAGAGGTGGGAAAATGAGCTAACTATAATAAAGCTGTTGCCCTTTTACACCATTACTGACTTGTGTCTTCATTCAGGCAGTGGTGGAGTCAAAGGCGACAGAAAAGCAATCTAGATCTTACTGTTCCTGTTCCTGTGTTGTGACAAAGACACATAATCTCTCATCTTTAAGACATTTATGAATGATGAGCTCAGGCTGCTGTTCTGCCACTGAGCAGGTGTCATCTCCTCCCATACCCAACGTTCTTCATCATATCAGGTAAGTCTGAAGTTTCCTGCCAAAGAAGGTGCTAAAGGCATTCTATTTCTGAAGGCTGGTTGACTGACACCAGAGTCGGAGCGTTGTCCTCAGAGTGCTTTTGGCATTACCTATAGGTTTCCATTTGTATTCTGTCACTGACTGAGAGCTCTGTAAGAAATAATAATTGACATCAAACCCGTGAAGCGGACACTGTCTTGCCTGAGTTCTGCCAGTCTCAATACTTCCCAACCACTTATCACCAGCTCTTGCTTCCAGGGTCTTAAGCGTTTTTCAATACCAACCACTTTCTCCCGATCAATCTGCAAAGGCAATGAAGGCAAACTGAGTAGAACAACAGAATAACTACCTGCCAATCCGTTGCATATTTGCTCAGACATCGGACACACTGGGTTGTCATTGGTGCAAATGCCTGGCAGCGTGGGAGCCATTCTGCATGGGGGGATCCCACCCTACGGGGTCAACCATGTGTGAATCAAATGACAGGGCTGATCCTGTGGCCATCCCAACCATAGACATGATAAGTCTGTGGGTGGAAGTGGCTTTTGTATGTCCCCCTAGCTTTGAGATGGGACACAGTGAGACATCACACGTACATGCACTGATGTGGCTTATGGGGCTATTTAAGTTCCCAAAGCCCCTGCCATTTTGCAGTGTACACCATCCCTTCTGGAGTATAGGGTAAGGAAGAGCCTTCCAAGGGCCACGTGGCAATGGTGGGTGGGGCCAAAGTCCAAAGTGGGCAGAGCACCTAATGCAAATTTTACTTTCGTGCAGTAGCGTAGTTTCTACACACAGAGTTGTCTCTATCTTCCTCCCTGGCAAGCAAGATGCTAATCAGAGTTCAAGGTCATATTCCAACCAGACTAAAATGTTTGGGCTGCAAAGCAGGAATGGGCAGAGGTGTGGTCTGAGGAGAGGGGTGTGGCCTGGGAATAATTCTGAGGCTCAAATAGAGCAGCTCAGAGGGCCACAGATGCCTCTTGGTCTGATGTTTCTCTCCCCTGCGGTAAAGTTAGTTGGCCACTTCTGGGCTTCTCCTCAGGATCAAGTATTTAGAGATGGCAACAATAGTGAATAGTTGGCACTTTCGACGTCATGAAACACCCTCCCACCATTTTTAAGTTTAAAACAAATTATTCCATTTTTTAAAAGAACCAAACGGATATATAATTCCATAAAGTTTCAAGGTGCTTAAAAGGTGTGCTTTGGTTTTTTTTTTAAATGGATACTGATTTGTATGGGGGAAATAAACATTTTGATGGTGAGAAGAGAAGAGCTAAGAAGAAACCAGAATTGGATTCTCAGACAAATGACTGGGTGGGGGGCAGTTCCTTCTCAGGGAAGTCTGATGCCTACGTTCTTGTATTTTAGACCTCCATCTTCACTGGTGGAGCAATACATGCTGAAGCCTCTTCAGCCAGCAAAGATAGGATTGCTCCCTGGTTCATATAATTGCTTTTCATTGTACTCCCTTTCAACACACTGGGATACATTTGTGTGAAGAGTGGTCCACAAATACAGCACAATCAATCAATCAATCAATCAATCAATCAATCAATCAATCAATCAAGTGCTTAACTGTGGCTGGATTCTTCCCATAGATGTCACAGTCATTTCTGGAATCACCACTCTTTTCGATTCATGCATCCCTCCTAGAATTGCCTTTACACTTGAGACGAGGGGAAATGTTGTCATCATTTTAGATAGTTTGTTTACTGTAGATGTTATATATCCTACAGCAAGCTGTCATGCGTTAATTTATGGTTTGCACATGAAAGTGTCTCCTCAGGTAATGGAATAACCTTTCGTAGCATAATAGCACAGAAGTAAGCACTAGAGAAGTGTGTTATTTTTAAGCTTTAGAGGTACTTTTGAGTTCTATCTTGCAATTGGGTATGTGACTGCACACAAGGGATTTAATTTAATTTCCATCACCCTTTTGTGTTTCGATTTACAAGGGAGCATTGCATGCCACTCCTCTGTACGGAAGAGGAAGGAGGGCAAAATGTTTGGAGTCATTCAGCGGCTGCAGCAGGAAACCCCTTTTAAGCAATCATTCCATTTAGAAACAATCCGGGGTCTCCAGTTTACATTTCTAATTGCTCATTCTCCAGCTGGTTGCTGGGGAAACAGATGTTCAGATTTCTCTAACTGTAAAACAAAGGCAGAGGGGGGAAATAGGGGAAGTAAGGTGCAGTGGTGCAGTGGCCCTGCCACACAGTTCCTGACCACACAGACTCCCCAGTGCAATAATATATTCTTGGCCTGCATTCCATTCACAGAGAGGAAAATAATTCAAAACTGGCTTTGAGCACAACCACATTCTGGCCGTTGCTAGTTTCAGAAACCACAGAACTGCAGGTGCTTGAGGATTTTTTAAAGTGACAAGACTGGGTTCAAACTCAGGTTAAAATGCTAATCCTTTGGTTTCTGCACGTCTTTGAATTTTGTGTTACAGTTCTCAAATTTTGTAAATGTACCATTAGCTGTATGAGAATGTGTGTCTTACATACAATGTACTGAAAACAAAAATGTGTATTTCAGGATAGAATACTAGGGCTGTGCATCAGATCTGGCTGAACCCCAAAACAAACCAGCCCAATCCAGGCCAATCCTGATGTTGGCTGGGTTGAGTAGAGACATCCCTGAATCAGCCCAGGTCAGCCCACCTGGAGCTGTCAAAAGGCAGGGAAGTCAGGCAGCAGGGTGGGATGAGACTAAAAGCTAGCAGCTTCTGTAGGGTCCGTCTCACCAGCATGTGGTTTTTTTTTTAAATGATATTTATTGAAAAGTTTTTTAGAGTTACAAAAGAAAGCAAAGTAGAAAAAGAGAAAGGAAAAAAAGAAAAAACAAACCACATCAAACAATACAAATTCAAAACACAGAAATATATCACAAACAATTAAAAACAAGTCCAATATTCTCAAATCCTTAACTGTCATTACCTTCTTTCTTTGACCTCCTCCTCCTCCCTTTTTTTGTATCCTAATTGTTAATTGTCGCAGCAAATCCTTTGCATATTTCATAATATTCTGTCAATACATTACCTTAATCTGTTTTAATCTTATCTTACTATAAAAAACCTTAAAGTTTAAAACTTAAATCTTATTTTTACCAACTTCTCATAACCATAATATTCTTACATAATTATTTAAATATTTTTACTAAAGCCAAATAATTTCGTTCCAACATTTTTCTAACATTCATCAATTTTGTAAAACAATCCTAATAGGAAAAAATAAGAAAAACAATCCAATCTTCATCCAGCGTCCCTTCCTCCTGGTCCCGGGTTTTGTCAGTCCTTTTTGTCCCATCGATCTAGCGCATTAACCTGGTAGCCTTATATCCGAGGCCCTTAAGTCCCTTCCATGTCCCTTCCGCGGCTCTTCTTCATATTTATAGCTATATTTTCCTTTGTCTCCTGCTCCTTTCACTCATGTGAACTCCAGCTTAACAATGTTTTTGACCCTTCTCGACAAAATCAGCCCCTTTTCCATGGTCCACACTAAACTCCATGTGGTATTTAAGAACATGTTTCAAAGTCCCTCCAAAATTAAGAGCCCCCACAACTCCAAACATCTCCCGGCCCATTGCCAGATTTGAAAAGTCCAAACATCCCTGCATAGGGGGGGTCTATCCAACCCCCCATTTCCAGACCAGACCAAACTTTATCTTTCCAAATCTCGTCTCACCAGCATGTTCCCTGTAGAGAATGCACTGGTGAAACAGCATCCAGCATGACTGAACTCTCCAGCACTCCTCTGTGCAATAGTTTAGGATCAGGGAGCACCCTGTTCTCTGACCCTATATTGGCCCCTGTTAGCATCCAAAATACATATGGAAAGGGTTAATGTCTGAAAGAGCTGTAAAGGTAAAGGTAAAGGGACCCCTGACCGTTAGGTCCAGTCGTGGATGACTCTGAGGTTGTGGCGCTCATCTCGCTTTACTGGCCGAGGGAGATGGCATACAGCTTCTGGGTCATGTGGCCAACATGACTAAGCTGCTTCTGGCGAACCAGAACAGCGCACGGAAATGCCGTTTACCTTCCCGCCGGAGCAGTACCTATTTATCTACTTGCACTTCATGCTTTCGAACTGCTAGGTTGGCAGGAGCAGGGACCAAGCAATGGGAGCTCACCCCGTTGTGGGGATTCAAACCGCCGACCTTCTGATCGGCAAGCCCTAGGCTCTGTGGTTTAACCCACAGCACCACCCGCGATGTAGAACCCTGTTATTAACAGTCTTGTGAGTCTTAACAGTCTTGTGAGTCTTGTGAGCAGCAGGCATGTTGTTGTACTGCTGTCTGCCTCCAAGTCAGAGCATCGGTCCATCTGTAAATGTTTGTTAGTCAGCAACAGATGTTTTAGCAACTAAAAGAAACATCCACCTGCATCGTATACATATTTGATCTGCAACTGCACGTACACTAAATGCTATTTGTTCTTAAAACTTTAAACTTGAGTGTCTTGTGTAGTTTTTGTAGGAGGGAAAAGTGAACTAAGGGGTCAAATGACCCAAGGCTGTCTTCCACGCACTCTGTGAATGGTAACTACGTTTCACACGATACATACTCTATATGGCAGAGGTGAGGAATGAATCTCAAACACCTTAAGGGATGAACCACCTATTTCTTTCAAGCTGTTAATGGTGCAGTCAAAACTGGCATTGAATTAACCCTTTAAGAACAAATGGTGACAATTCAATGGGTGTGTGTGTGTGTCTCTCTCTCTGTGTGTGTATCCTTTCTTCAGGTAACAAATCACTGCTATGCTGCTCTGTTTCAATACCACTTCCAGGGGGCTGTGTTAAAAATTGCTCACCCTCTTCAGCTTTCATTTTTAATGATCAATTGTAGAAATAAATGATATACCTTTTGCATATATGCCTAAAGGTGACATGGTGTGATTCATGACATGCCAGCGCTGCCGAGAAACCCGATACGCTGCAGAATAGGTTGTCAATTTCTATGTAATTACTCCAAGGCCGTCATTCTGAGCGTGGGCCACAGTACGGTGTCTGTGCTCAGTGCATTATTAGTGCCTAAGAAATGCAAAACCCGCCCAGGCAATTAATATTCCTCGCCCAGCCGTTGTTTATTACTATGGAGTTATTACCATGTTATTCTTTCCCGATCCTATCTTTTTGGGTTTGTTTAATTAATCAAGCCGGTGTTGCATTGCCATTCTGAACATAAAACACTGCGGCACAGATTGGGTCGTTAGCAGTCCATGTGCTCAGCAACGCACCCAGCTTGCTGCGGTCCTGGTTTTGTTTTTTGCGTGGAAAGTTCTGAAACAAATGCTTTAGCAAACAGAACCATTTCCCTCCCGGTTCCAGAAATAGGTTGCCAGATGAGATGCTGTCGCCTTGTTGTTGTTTATGCAGGTGCTTCTGCTTTGCTTGAATAATTTCTTTCCCCCCTTTTACCTGAAGAATAGGTGTGATTAATGGGAACAAACAAAGCGTGGCAAAAGAATGCTTTTCACCTGAGATGCATAGAAGATGGAACGGAAGCCCAATTCTGCAGTGCTCGTTTTAGCAAAAGGATAAAAATGTACTCCCCTCCAAGTAATTCCCACAATTTCATCTCCAGGGCTTGCATTTGTCTCCATTTGGATGCAGGGTTGCTTCCCCAACCTACCCCCCCCCCCCACAAATTAATGTGACTTCCCTTGGCAAAGCTGAGATTCTAAAAACAGATTGCATCTGGTTCATTCTTAGTTTTCAGGGCCAAACCATATTTGCTTCTGGGTAGAGGCTGCTGGGACCATCAAGGCCAAGCCTTGCCCCTGTACCCAACATGCAAGGTATAGGACAAGGTGATACATTCACCTTTTTTAAAGTTCGCCCTCCCCCTATTTTGGATTGCTCTGTTAAGGTTGGTTCACACGTTACACTGAACACACCTACAAGCTGTTTCTGCTTCGAAGGAAGAAACTTTTGTGTGGAGGAGTTGATTTGTACAAGTCAACCGTTGATCTGTACAACTCAACTTTTAGGAACACAAGTACACAAACTGTACGCTCAACGAATGCTGCATGTGAATAATTGCCTGAGTGAACTCTTTGTGCACACAGCTACACAGAATGTATACTCATTGACTGCCATGTGTCCACACCTCTTTAGTTTACATAAAGTAATGTACTTGAGTATCCACCCATGATTATGTGAAACACTTAGCATTACGTGAACAACTCGTGCTTAAATATTTCAGCCTATATTTTGTGCTTCGCAAAGTGGGTATGTTATGCTACAGTTCCAACCTTGTACAAGATCACAGGCATTTGGTGATAGACAAACCCAGCCTTCTACACCACCAGATCCCATGTGGTGTAAAAAAGATTACTTAGCACACTGCTGCTCATCTAAAACCAACTGAAGTAAAAGTTCCCCTCATTTTCAAAAGCTCATTCAGAGAATGCAAGATGAAAAATGCACTCCATGAGGGTTTCCTTCAGACTGCAGACTAGCTGAGAGGCACCAACTGCTTCAGCAAGCAAAACTTGCCAGGAGGTGTCAGTATATCTGCCTCTCTGTGTCTACACTGCAAGATTACATTTGTTTCATTATACTAGTTTATTTCATTCGTCATTTATTTCATAGCTCCATAAACCGCCTCACAGCCAAAGCTATCTGAGTGGTGAACAATAAGATGGAATGAGACAAAAAGCAAAATATACAGATTCTCTCAGGGTTGAAGTCCAGCATAGGTCATCAACAAAGCAATAACTCACCCAAGGCCAGTGAGGTAAAGGTAAAGGTACCCCTGCCCAAAGGCCAGTCGTGTCCGACTCTAGGGTTGTGCACTCATCTCACTCTAGAGGCCGGGAGCCAGCGCCATCCAAGGACACTTCCGGGTCATGTGGCCAGCGTGCCGAAGCTGCTCTGGCGAGCCTGCACCAGCGCAGCACACGGAAACGCCGTTTACCTTCCCGCTATAAAGCGGTACCTATTTATCTACTTGCACTTAAGGGTGCTTTCGAACTGCTAGGTGGGCAGGAGCTGGGACCAAACGACGGGAGCTCACCCCGCTGCGGGGATTTGAACTGCCGACCATACGATCGGCAAGTCCTAGGCACTGCAGTTTTACCCACAGCGCCACCCGCGTCCCGGAAAAGCCAGTGAAGTTAACTCTTTATTCAAGGAAACTTGCAGCAGCCTTTGGCTATGTGCAATAAAACTGACTGACTATTCAAGGAAACAGCAGAAGTTGAGGCCTAGTGGTCTTAGAAACCCTTTCTAGGAGGTCTTGCCTTAATGAAGCAGTTGCGAGGACTGAAGTTCTTCCCAGTGCCCACTAGGACTCCTTCTCTCCAGGGTCTTCCCCACACAATCTCAGGCTGTGTCTGCACCCAACCACCCTCTGCCCTGCCCATTTTATTTCGGTGAGTTCTAGGAGACCAGGGATGAGGTGAGCTGGTAGCAGCAGGAGGGGAGAGAGCCAGTGTGGTGTAGTGGTTAAGAGCGGTAGACTTGTAATCTGGTGAACCGGGTTCGCGTCTCATCTCCTCCACATGCAGCTGCTGGGTGACCTTGGGCTAATCTAATCATACTTCTTTGAAGTCTCTCAGCCCCACTCACCTCACAGAGTGTTTGTTGTGGGGGAGGAAGGGAAAGGAGAATGTTAGTCGCTTTGGGTAGTGATAAAGCAGGATATCAAATCCAAACTCTTCTTCTTCTTGGATTCTTCAGCAGCCTGTCTCCACTCTGCCTCTTGGCCATCCTCCCCTCCAGCTTCCACTTCAGCCTCAGAGTCTGAACTGCTCTCTGCCACAGCTTCTTCCTGCTCACTAAACCCTGTCCCCCTTTCTTCAGCTGACACCTCCTCCTCCTAGTCTGCTCCCTCTTCTCCCTCTGGCCACTCCTTGTCATCCCACAACCAATCCCCCGGCTCTGAGCCTTGTTCCCCTGGGGTTCCCTAGGGGGTTCCCTGGCTGGTGTCTCCCACCACTCCTCTGTATCCAGCTAGTCCATGACAGATTCCAAGCACAAGAAAATCATTACTACAGATGTACAATTAATATTCCATAATATGATCGGATCACACTTCAGGGAAAGTCTTCTTAAACAAAATTTAAAAAAATCTTCCATAGTAGCCTAAATATCAAGAAGTGAGACACTCAGTTCATTTCATTTGGGAATCAATTGCAGAGGGCTGGAGCAGCCACTGTAAAAGCCCACTTTCTAGTCCAAACTGAACACACCTCTGCAGCTTGCCGTGCTCTCAGCAACGTCCGGCTGGAGATGCACTGTTGCTGCAGAGGAAAATACGAAATAAGCAGTCCCTTAGGAAACTCTCAGTTCAAGTCTTGTTGCTTTCCCCAAGGAATCCTGGGATAGGAATTGCAGATCAAGAAAGAGATGGAGATTTGGGGGAGAATGAAGCTCTCCCTACTTGGCAGAACCTTAGCTATCAAAATGAATTTATTACCCAGGTTGCTGTTTTTATTTCAATCAATACCAACTGTTAATAACTCAGGCTGTTTCAAAGAATGGAAGAAGGACATTTCTAAATATATCTGGCAGGGGGGGGAAAGCCAAGAATTAAACATAAAATCATGATAGATATAAAAGGACAGATATATTCTCATGTTGTAATTAGCTGTGTTTCCCCAAACCTGCTTGAAAAATTCTCAGGAAAAAACGCTCCATTTTTTTCTGAGGGATCTTGGAGAGTTTATAATATTGTGATCAGTAGAGATGCTGTTCATCAATAATACTCACTGGTCCCCCTTTTTCCCTGGCAAAGGATGGGGCTGGCAGCTGAGGAGGGCAACTTTCAACAGCAGCATTGTCCCCGTGACTGCAGAATCACATGTAAGGATGGTTTATTCTAGAGAGATAAATGATCGTGCAGACTATGGAACTTGTTGCCACAGGAGGCAGTGATGGCTACCAACTTGGATGGATTAGACAATGGGTCCTAGCCATGATGGCTATGATATCCATGGACAGAGAATGTTTCAGAATACCAGTTGTTGGAAACCACAGGAGGAGAGAGTGCTTTTGTGCTTTAATTCTGCTTGTGGGTTTCCAATAGGCTTCTAGATGAACACTGTGAGAACAGGATGCTGGAATAGATGGGCCTTTGGCCTGATCTGGCACCCTCTTCTTATGTCCAAACATGTACAGTGGTACCTCGGGTTAAGTACTTAATTTGTTCTGGAGGTCTGTACTTAACCTGAAACTGTTCTTAACCTGAAGCACCACTTTAGCTAATGGGGCCTCCTGCTGCTGCTGTGCCGCCGGAGCACGATTTCTGTTCTTATCCTGAAGCACTATTTCTAGGTTAGCGGAGTGTGTAACCTGAAGTGTATGTAACCTGAAGCGTATGTAACCCGAGGTACCACTGTATACCATAGAATACTTACCTGCAGTGCTTTTTTTCTAAAAAAGAAAGAAAGTTTACTCTCATTTTCCTACTCATATTAAAATACTTTCCCTCAATGAGGCTAAACTTAGATTCACAAAATTTTTAGGGGTGTGCGTCCCCCTGCGTCCCCCCCAGAAAAAAGCACTGCTCACCTGTAACTGAGGCATCTGATCAAGATCTGTATTATGAGGCATCTGATCAAGACCTGCATTTTAAAATGAGCTTAAAAATATATATATTTGTAAATGTTTTGTATCTCTCATGCCAGGCAGAAACCAGCTGGGTGCTTTGGCAGATGTTTATCTTCCTAAACAGGGCCGCACTGATCTATAAGCAGGAGACGAGGGCCTCAGGGTTGTAAAAGGAAATTACAGGCTGGGAGCAAAAGGTCACACTGACCATACAAATTACAGAATACAATCAAGCTGCAAAAACCCAAATTAAGAGTTGGTAAATAGTAAGTTTTATTGTTTAACAGAAGACTCGAGTCATATTTTCATAAGGTTAAAAAGGGCAAGAGCTAATAGAAACAGCAGCTGGCTAGGGAAAGAAGGGTTGTAAACCGAAAGTGTTTTTATTAAGTTCCTTTTCTTTTAAAAATCTATATATGTTATGTATGAAATATATTGGCTTAAATGTAAGTATGCAAAGGACTTAGAAAGTAAGAAATGTTAGATTCTTATGTTAGATTCTTATTTCATTGATGGTGTGTGAGAAGGTGAACCCAAGATCTCTGTTTAAGATAAAAATTAAAAACCATGCACCATCTGTTTTAGCCATCTGTTTTGCATTGAATAGGGCAATAGGGCAAAGATGATCTGATAATTAAGGTGCCTGGTCGAGGCAAATGTAAGATATATGGCTACTTGTCTGCCATTTATGGATAGAAGGAAATATAGTTCTTTGTCTCCCATAAAAGGTAATAGGAAATGGGTGTATCTTTTATGATTGGTTCTAGCAAACAGCCAATAGGAATTTCAACCAGGCTGATTGGACAGAGGCAGCCAAAGGAGGAGCAAGGGGGCTGGGCTGAGGAAATATAAGCGCTGGCCATCAGGGCTGGAGTGGGCAGAGCTTTGCTAACCATATACCACTGTGTCTCTCATTTATTTGTCTGACAAATAAATTATTATTTTAATTTCTCTATTGCTGCGTTGAATATTTCATTCCAGCTAAGCGTTAACCACAAGCAGGGTGCTACATAACAACAGCAGCAACAGAGCACAAGCTACTCACTTAATGCCCAAAGGGTGAGCAAAGTTTCAGACAATCAATCCATAGAGCTTTTGGTAACCCCAGAGTGATCAAACCCATCCATTTACACATAACAAATTGTGTCAGACATCCCCTCCAAACTCCGAAATGTCTCTGTACCCTTTTGCTTGTTGTGTAAAATGCATTTCAAAGCAGTTTGCCAATTCTAGCCTTCTGAATCTTAAGTCTTCCCCTCCCCCCCTTCCCCCTTTTTAAACAATGAGGCCTCTGTGCCCAATATTTCCCATCTATGCAGGGTACTTAATGAAATCACTTCTTCGCCATAAAGCAAACACATTGCGCTCCTCAAGTCTCTTGCTGGAAATTTGTTTTCTAGCTCTTGAATAATTCAGCATTATTCATATTAATGCCAAGGTTAGTACAGAGTGCTAACAAATGACAGAACAGTGAGGAGGGAAAGGACTCTAAAGAACAATATGACTTTGCTCTGAGGGAAACAAACAGGGGTCATGCTCACACCATTTAAAGCACATTTAAAGCACATGGCTTCCTCCAAGGAGTCTTGGGAAACATAGTTTATGTCTCACTGCTAGAGTTTCCAGCATGCTTAACAAGCAACAGTTCATGGGTTCATTTGGGGAAAGCCTCATGCTTTAAAAGTTTGGTGTGGATGTGGCCAGGGACAGGTGCACACTAAGAGCTGCAATGTGGGTGTGAGACCACAGCCTAGAGTAGCCTTGTCTGGCCTGGTGCGTTCTGGCTGTTTTGGTCTACAGTTCCCATCAGCCCCAGGCAGCACATACCCATATTTCAGTGAAAGCTTTTTAAAATTTGCATATTTAAGCAGCAGTAAGTAAAGCCAATACAATGGTACCTTGGGTTAAGAACTTAATTTGTTCTGGAGGTCTGTTCTTAACCTGAAACTGTTCTTAACCTGAGGTACCACTTTAGCTAATGGGGCCTCCTGCTGCTGCTGCACCCCTGGAGCATGATTTCTGTTCTCATCCTGAAGCAAAGTTCTTAACCTGAGGTACTATTTCTAGGTTAGCAGAGTCTGTAAACTGAAGGTTATGTAACCTGAAGCGTCTAACCTGAGGTACCACTGTACTTTTTCCAGCACAGGAATTCCCAGGCATTTACAGTTCTCAGAGATGATGATGATAAGGAGAAGAAGATTAGATAGATAGATAGATAGATAGATAGATAGATAGATAGATAGATGATAGATGATAGATGATAGATAGATAGATGATAGATAGATAGATAGATGATAGATAGATAGATAGATAGACGATATAGTAAATAAAAAGCAGCTGCATGGGAAATTGAATGACAGGCTATTTCCTGGGGTAAAGACTCTGATTGCATACCACCCAACCTTTTCAGATAAAAAACCAAGGCATGTGTCTTCCGGGACATGCTTCCAGGTGAGTCACATGACCTGTGCCATGCTCTTGCCCAGAGAAAAGCTTTTATAAAAAGGCAAGAGCACAGTGAGCGTGCACAGTGTGAGAGCTTGCGAGCTTTCGACATCCAAAATGGCCACCACGGTCTCGTGAGAAAAAACCAGGATGTTCCTTTTTCCCAGGACACTTGGTGAGTATGTGATTGGGAAAGTTTCCACTGCTGCTAATACTCAGCACCATCATTTACACAACACTTAGAGGTTTCCAAATGGAACACAGGAAATTCTTATATGAAGGAAGATTTTTATCACAATGTTTGTGGCGGGAGGGTCAGATTTCCTTAAATGCTTGGCTGCCATATCTTCCCCTAATTCCTGAATTAAACGTTAGAATTAATCAAGGTTTGTTTAAACTTTGCCAAGCATGGTAACCTCCTGGTTTTAGTTATGCTGAAGGCAGCCCTGTTTAGGAAAGCTTTTAATGTCTGATGTTTCATCGCTTTATTGTTGTTGTTGTTGTTGTTGTTGTTGTTGTTGTTGTTATTATCATCATCATCATCATCATCATCATCATCATCATCATCATCATTATCATGAATTCTGTTGGGAGCAGCCCAGAGTGACTGGGGAAACCCAGCCAGATGGGCTGGGTATGAATGAATGAAGGAATGATGAATGAATTTTATTATAGTCAAACCATCTCAGAAGAGGTAGCTGGATGAGACAAAGGCCAGTGATGGCCCTTCAGGGAAACCATCAGAAAGCAAGATGGGGAGTAGGGCCCCTTCAGAGGTGGATTTAGGGGAGAACATGAACTGCAGTCACACAGGATGTGGAGCTTCTGGGGTGCCGCCACAGGCACCACAACTATGACATCCAATGAAAGGCGAGAGGCTGGCAGGGGTGCTTGATTTTGGAGTTGTTCAGGGTACCCCTGAAATTTGAGGTGCCAAGGAGACCATTTGCCCCTTATTTGTTGGGTGCTACTAGGCAGAAGCAAAACCTAGGTTTAGGGTTTTAACTTGGAATGATGTAGGGTGGGGGGCGGTCCTTGGAGTCAATTAGCGGTGAGAGTAATAATAATAATAATAATAATAATAATAATAATAATAATAATAATAATAAATACCCTGCCCACTCTGGGTGGCTTCCAACAGAATATTAAAAACACGATAAAACATCAAACATTTAAAACTTCCCTAAAGAGGGCTGCTTTCAGTTGTCTTCCAAAAGTCAGACTGTTGTTTATCTCCTTGACATCTGATGGGAGGGCGTTCCACAGGGCGGGCGCCCTACCGAGAAGTCCTGGTTCCCTGAAACCTCACTTCTCGCAGTGAGGGAACCACCAGAAGGCTCTCGGAGCTGGACCTCAGTGTCCAGGCTGAATGATGGGGGTGGAGATGCTCCTTCAGGTAGGAGGGGCAGAATTCCAAGTGAGCTGAGGATGACAGGCTGAAACAAAGAGACACAGAGGATGGCTTCTTGCTGTCCTTTGGATCTAACGCTGCCCTTATGGGGGAAGCCAGAGCCTCATAGGATGTGAATGCTCTGCTATCCCTCCAGCTGTATATATAAATAAAACCACACATTTGTATATGTTTTAATAAAACCATATATCATAAAGACACCACAGTCTCTGCCATGCCTTATTGTTCCAAAACAGGGGTTAACCCTGGTAAGCATGCCTGCAACTGCAGGAATCTTGCACCCCTAATGGAGATTTTGGTGTCATGTAAAAATACATTTCCTATCCATGTTATAGACACTTAGTTGGACAAACAGAGTTTTGTGCACAGGGGAACTGCCTGAAGTTTCATATGATGGAGGGCTCTCCGCATAAACTTTGTGAAGATACTGCAATATCTAACTACACATTGATGTTCTCCTTTTGTCCCACAGGTGAGAAGGAATTTCAGCAATAGCATTTGAACAAAACTTAATATATCTTGTCCTCCTCCTCCCCAACACACTTCAAAGCCAACAATATTTTCCATCCCAGGATCTCTGCTATTTACTCACATTTCATTTCCAGAAAAGGTCATCTTCTGTAAACAACTGTTCAGCTTGATAATTGAAGATTATTAGAGCTTAGCAAGATCGCGTGAGCATCTGGGATCCTGCTTTAAACAGCATTCTTAAAAATAAATAAATCCCACACTTTTTTTTTTGTTCCAGTGGAGAATTTGCTTTAAAGGAAGAAAGAAAGGGGATCTAAATTGTGCCATTAGCCTGTGCTTCATGCCACATGATTTCACACTAAATAACACATTGCGTACTGTACTGAGGCAATGTGGCATTGCGTTGGCAATAGCAATTTATGCTGACAACCCAAAGTGGCATAAACACTGAAGAAGTTAACAAATGCCAAAGCTAAGGGGAACTGACAGTCTGAATGCATCTCAGGTAATTCAGATACTTCGCCTGCTGCATCTAGGTGCTGAAGTTTCAACACAAATGGAACATCCTAATCAGTTCTCCCTTCAGGATAGATGAGCATTTATTTGTTTGAGTCGTTATTGGTTCATTCTTTTGGTGCTTTCTTGGAGAAAGCTCCCTGCAGCCCATCCCAAGAGTTAACAGTGTGCAATCCCAATAATTTATGGTTTGTGATGTTGGCATATGCATATGGATTGTGTCTCACGCAAGGGCTGTGCACGACACCCCAATTCACTTTGGGGGTAGATGCAGAGTTCCTGATGGGGCTCTGATTTGGACTGAGTCACTCCAGGCCCAACACGACCTGGGCCCTGAACTAGATTGGGGGCTTGCAAAGCCATAGGATTGGGTAATTGGGGTGTGTGTGTGTGTGTGTGTGTGTGTGTGAAGGACATAATTATTGGAGATTCATTCCCATGTCTGCAGTCATGGGATTCTTGTCTATCACATGACAGTGTATGTTTTCATTCCACAGAGTGGGAAGTGATGGAGACAGGATTTTTGTGTTACTGTGTTCCTTGAAATGGGAGTATTGTCCTTTGTTCTTTCTCTCTTTGCTGACTGATGAGAAAGAGGAAGGAGCTAAGTCAGAATGCTCCAAGTGTTTTATATGTAAACAAAGTAGATTAGCCATAATGCTGAGTTGCTGAGGTCTGTTACACAAGCTGCAAAGACTCTGCAGATCCCTGAGTGTGCTGATGTCTGTTGGCATCAGTTGCCGTGATGTTCGGGCAGAAGAAAGCTTTTGAAGCTCCCGAACGATTGACCAGGAGGGAGAGAACAAGCCAGTCGGGCATGTGTCTCTGCCAGGGTCCTACTTGAGAGTAGGATGGCTCCTGACAATAATTACCTCCTTTTCCTGCCCTCCTTTCTTGCCAACCAACTGTTCTCCACTGTTTTGAAAACTCCAGATCACTACAGGTACCCCTGGTTCAGAGTAATCCAGGAGTGCCTTGACCTGATCTGGAACAATCTCAAACTACCCTGATTTCAGAGAAAGTTCTTCCTGAAGTGTAGTCGGATCTCCTTTCTTGTAACTTGAAGCCATTGGTTTGGGTCTTACCTTCTGGAGCAGGAGAAAACAAGCTTGTTCCCTCTTTCATGTGACAGCCCTTTAGATGTTTGAAGATGGCCACCATATCTCCTGTCAGTCTTCTCTTCTCCAGGCTAAACATGCCTAACACCCTCAACTGTTCCTCATTAGGCTTGGCTTCCAGACCAAACTCTGCACATATTCTGGCTTGTCAATAGCCTTCTTAAATTGTGGTGTCTGGAACTGGAAACATTACTCTAGTTGTGTTTTGACCAAGGCAGAATAGAGCAGTACTATGATCGGGACTCTATACGTCTGTTGATGCAGCTTAGAATAGCATTAGCTCTTTTTTTGGCTCCTGTGTCACATTGCTGACTCATGTGAAACTTGTGGTCTACTAAGACCGCTAGATCCTTTGCACATATACTACTGGCAAGCCAGATGTCTCCCATTTTATATTTGTGCAGCTGGTTCTTCCTGCGTATGTGTAAAACCTTATATTTGTCCCTACTGAAAATCATTTTGTTAGGTTGGCCCCAGTTCTCCAGTCTGTTAAGGTCATCTTGAATCCTGGTTTCATTTTCTGCAGCATTAGCTACCCCTCCCAGTTTGGTGTCATCTGCAAATTGGATGAGCATTCCCTAAATTCCTTCATCCGACTCCATCATTTTTGTCCACAAAATTGCACCAGAGTGCTGGACCAAAAACCGAGACATTCCATGATGCAAACAGAAGCTGGGATTGGCTTTTGTGATTCTGGATGTCCTGCTTAAAACTGGACACTTGGGGTGTGTGTTGGTTTGAGACAGACAATTACTAAAGCAGCAGCTCTCTTAGAGGTATAGTGTGTGGTCAGCCAGCTGTCACGCTTGCCCTTGGAGCTGCAAGCCTTCCCAGAACTGAGAAAATGGACAGAAGGCTCTCATTAATCTAAAATGGCGGCATGTGTGGCAACAACAATACTGACAACAACAGGAATGCCCAGGAGCTGGGCCAATGCCAGGGACAAATCTCATATTTAATAGTGGGCTGGCCCTGAGGCAAATAAGTGCACAAATCAACCAGCTTGTGTATGATTTTCCGTCCTGTGATACCAGATTGCCAATACATTGCTTGGGGCAGGTAGTTTATGAGTGATTATAGCACTTCCCAAGCAACCAGAGCCATTTGGGCACAGCCTTGCAGCCTTCGGCAAGAGCCCAACATGTACGCTAATTGGCTAACTACACACTCCCTGTCATTCCCTATTACTTGAGTGGGAATTACGAGTATGAGTCTTTGGAATAAGTAGGGAAACGGAGGTAGGAGCAAGAGATGCAGTTTTGTCAACTGGCAACGTTCACTGGTGTTATTGCCCATTACTGAACTGCCCATTAAAAGGAACTATACCTACATCAATGCCAGAGAGAGAGAGAGACAGAGAGAGAGAGAGGGAGTCCAGTACTCTTTTGAATGGGACATTTACTTGTGCACAGCTATCATTTGACATTTGCACTTCTCCAAAGTTTGTGACCCCATTCTCCAACCAAAATCTGCGGACAAAAAAATGCACATAATGGAAGAAAGTATGCATACTTTCACAGAACTGAAGACTTGGAAGGGACTCTGAGGATCATCTAGTCCAACCCCCTGCAATGGACCTCTCCTTACTTAGTTTCACTCACATTGACACAAATTAAAGAGAACTGAGGAATGGTATGACTGTTGATGATGTTTTTGTGGTCGTCTTTTGTTGTATGCCCTTTAAGTGCCACATTGATGTGCTATTGCACTCTAATCCAAGGTTGAGAGTTCTCAGTGGGGCTGGAACACTAGACATTAGATTGTATCCAATGTTAACTACATCCAGAGTATACCCATTAAAGTTAATGGACATTACTAACTTAGGTCTAATTTCAATGGGTCTACTCTGTTGGATACAACTCATTATTTTCATACGTATTGTTTTGGCGTTTCCCTCAATTGCAAGGATGCCACTGTCATTAACTGAATGTGTGTGTGTGTGTGTGTGTGTGTGTGTGTGTGTGTGAGAGAGAGAGAGAGAGAGAGAGAGAGAGAGAGAGAGAGAGAGAGAGAGAGAGAAGGCCCTTTCAAAGCAGGCCCTTTCAAATTCACCTCTTTAGCTTTAAGGAAAATGCACTTGGCAACATTAATTTCAGTACGTTTAATGTATATTTATAGTCTTCATGGCACCTGGTTCCAACATGTTGTCTTTGTGCTATAAAGTACCTACACGTCTGTTACTCACAAGGGATGCTACTGAGCTGTAATTTTCTTTATTTTCCTTTCCAAGTCTCTGCATATGTTGGGGAAATCTGTTGCTCACTTCAAGCATAACTAGGAGCTGTATTTAAACAACCTATTCAAAAGCAGCCTGCAATGGCATGCCAAGTTCTGGGTTTTGAACAGACAGCTATCTCTCCAAGTGGGGAGGAAAACAATATTTCTCTGTGGCCAAAATGTATCCCCTCCTCCTTCCTTTTTATAAGCCATTTGAAATCTTTTCTGCCTCACTAGCTGTGACACACAAAGAGAGCCCATTTATTTTAAAGCAACCAAACTTAATCAATCACTATTGCTTAGGGATATGCAGGGGGGAAAT
The DNA here is from genome assembly GCF_964188305.1 of Podarcis bocagei. Classification (NCBI taxonomy): domain Eukaryota; kingdom Metazoa; phylum Chordata; class Lepidosauria; order Squamata; family Lacertidae; genus Podarcis; species Podarcis bocagei. Next base: position 23,770,873 of record NC_138135.1, read on the forward strand.
GACACGCTACACTGCAGCACTATGTAGGACTCTGTCTGCTTGTCTCTCTGAGTTTGTGTGTGTGCGTTTCAGTTTTGGAGGGCTGGGGCCACCAGGTGGCACTTGGAGGCAGCTGCCAAGGCACAAGTGGCTGGTCCCAATGCTTGGCCCTCCCACTTGCCTGTTCCTCAACTGGCCAGCCCAATTGCTGTGTCTAATTGGCTTTAACCATCCTTAATTCTGAATTTTAGATGGTTATAATCCACCTTGTAGCCAGCTGGCAAGAAATTTAATAACAGCAGCAACAGCAGCAGCAACAACAAGAAGAAACCCTACTCAGAATAGGTACAATGACATTAATCATGTATATGAATTTCAGTGGGTCTACTCTAAGTAGGACTCGCATTGACTACAAACCATAGTCTAATCTCCATGTAAGATCTGTGCAAGCAAATGTGCTGAATAACTTCTCAGTTCACCTGGAGGAGGCCCCACCATCTGTCTCTGGTAACTTGGGTTCTTCCCCTACAGCTCAACCACATTAATGTGAGCAGAAAAAAGGGTGTGGTCCCACCATGATACATCTTGCCATGTTTAAAAAAGCCTCTCTTGCCTGCCTTACATCTTAAAAATACCTGATGCACATTTCTTCAAGTTCAGAACTGAACAATACAGTGGTACCTCAGGTTAAGAACTTAATTCGTTCCGAAATAGGGTTGGCTCTACCAGGAAGCAGTGGTGAGGCATTAGAGGACAGAGGTGTGTATGTGTGACATGAGTCCTGGCAATGTCCTCTAACTAGCTTGCTGACATACAATGGAGGATGTTCTCCATTGCCAATACAGTGGTACTTCGGGTTAAGTACTTAATTCGTTCTGGAGGTCTGTTCTTAACCTGAAACCATTCTTAACCTGAAGCACCACTTTAGCTAATGGGGTCTCCTGCTGCCACTGCGCTGCCGCCATGTGATTTCTGTTCTCATCCTGAAGCAAAGTTCTTAACCTGAGGTACTATTTCTGGGTTAGCAGAGTCTGTAACCTGAAGCGTCTGTAACCCAAGGTACCACTGTATTGTGCATTTAAGCAACAGCACAACTTAGACCATTTCCCTCCCACCCACAGTTTTACACGTCCCTTTTGAAGCACAGGTAAAATGACTGCTTACTGTGCTGCTGTGTGTTGAACAGAGCTTCCCATAAGTTCTGGGAGCACTGCTGATAAAGTCTCCCCTCCCTCCTAACCGTTGCCATGTGGTTATAGTTAATTTAGAACCCAACCAGGTGTATGAGTAGCTCCAATTATTTCCCTCCAAGTCCCCCAAAAGAAACACCTTGCATTTGTCAACAGCAAATTTCATGGCTGAATTGTTCTCTGTGCATAATTTACGTGAGAAGTTAGCACTTGCCATGAATTGAACAACACACCTATTTGGGGCTTTTTATGAATGCATTTGTCATTGGGTAATTGTTTGACTGATAGTTTATGCAAACAAATTCCAGCCCGCGGACGCCTTCCTTCCAAACAGTGTGTGTGCGCGCACCAGCAATTCGCTATTCATCCTCCGTTATTTATAGCACGGGATTGGTTGGCAGTGGGGAGAATTCGCCAGGTATCATTTTTCCTTCCGGATGGGCAACGAAGCAAATAATAGCAGCTTTTGAATGGTAAATAGCAAAACAAAACAGGAAAAAGTGCCCTTGCTCATAACTCTTTGTGAATAAGGGGGGGTCGTGTGAAATAACGGAGCTCACCAGACATTCCTGTGAACAAAACCCCAGTGTATGCATTGTGAAGGGCGGTAAAACAATTTGGGATGGTAATTCATGTGGCGAGAATCAGCTGATGGCCTTATTTGCATAAGAATGGGAAAATCACTATATTTCAAGCTCCCTGGTAGGTGCTTCTTGCTTCTAATAACTTTGGGTCCCAAGACAATGGCAGACAACAATTTGCACTGAAGTGGAGGAAAGTCAGACTCATAGCAATGGGTGGCTAGGAGGCAGAGCCATGTTGGCTCAGGACATCTAATTACTGGCCAGCTCAGGGGAGGAAACTCATGTTTATCTGCTCTGAGCAGCAGATTTCATATCTCCCTGACCTTGTGGGAGGCACTTTTTCCTCTTACGGTGCTGCACCAAATCCTATGGAAATTTTACAGATGAAGAGAGGGCAGGTTGCAAAATATCCCCTGAAAAATAACCACCCAAATATATATATATATATATTTAAAGTTCTTGTTTATGCCTGTGGAACCACAACTGTTTCCCTTTTCTGGGCTGTTCTTTTAGAACCAACTTGGTCCTAGCCAGTCAGGGATCATGTTGAGATGCGGCTAACCTCATGGCACCACAGAGGGTCTATGTGTCAGCTTCAGTAAATGCAATGCATTTGTCGACACCTAGAAAGAGAGCAGGGAAGAAAGATATCAGGACATCTTCCTATTTTAGCGTGCTGAGATGGGCTGATTTGTTTCACATATTACAGTGCCAATGTGAGTATGAGGTGTGGCATATTCAGGAGAACACCAAATCCTCTACTTACTTTTTAGCTGGCAAGACTATACCTTGGTGCCGCTTACAGAACCTGGATGGTTTAAGGGTTTAAGGGAGATTTACAGAATCCTGACCCTCCAGGTGCATAACTCCCTCTCCAGATTTGTAAAACCAGCCCTGTTAGGAGTGTTTTTTGGATTGGTGGTAAATACCTTCTGATTCCATCAAACCATTGACATTATATTGCACACCTGCTTGTTGTTTTGTTTTAATGGCTGTTTTAATGTCCTCTGCATTGGCAATATGGTTATTTTAAATCTGTGAGCCACTTTGGGGAAGCTTTTGAGGACCACAACACAGCATGATTGATTGATGTGCTTACCACATGCACTGGCCCATTCTTGGATAACTTGCACTAGGCGTGCTATTTGCAGGCATTGCTAAAGTTAAATGCAGCGGAGTCAGCCTTGGCAGGGTATGTGGGCAGGGTGAAACACTTACTTCAAGTACTTTTATTTTGTTTTTAAAAGATATTTATTAAAGTTTCAACATATTACAAAAATAAGAGAAAAAAGAAAGAAAAGAGAAAGAAAGAAAAAATAGAAAATGAAAATACAAGGTAAAAACAGTTAAAAACAGATCAGTCTTTCCATATCTTGTCCTTCATTTGCTTGTTTCCCTGACCTCCTCACACCTCCCTTTTTTGTATTCCAGTTCAATTAGTTAATTCAGCAAATCCTTTCCCTCTTTGATTTTATCTTAATCTTTTATCTTAATATATTATAACTTTAGATTATCACCTGTTAACAATCCATTTTTACATATTCCTTTATAACATTGCTGCTAAAAACTACTTAACTTATAATTCCTTATAACATTTCTACTAAAGCCATATAACTTCAATCCAACATCATTCTAACATTCATTAATTTTACAGTATTTCTGTAGATAGCCTTTAAATTTCTTCCAATCTTCTTCCACCGACTCTTCTCCCTGGTCTCGGATTCTGCCAGTCATTTCCGCCAGTTCCATATAGTCCATCACCTTCATCTGCCATTCTTCCAGAGTGGGTAAATCTTGTGTCTTCCAATACTTTGCAATAAGTATTCTTGCTGCTGTTGTAGCATACATAAAGAAAGTTCTATCCTTCTTTAACACCAATTGGCCAACCATGCCCAGGAGAAAGGCCTCTGGTTTCTTCAGGAAGGTATATTTAAATACCTTTTTCATTTCATTATAAATCATCTCCCAGAAAGCCTTAATCCTTGGGCATGTCCACCAAAGGTGAAAGAATGTACCTTCAGTTTCTTTACATTTTCAACATCTATTGTCGGGCAAATGATAGATTTTTGCAAGCTTGACTGGTGTCATGTACCACCTGTATATCATTTTCATAATATTCTCTCTTAAGGCATTACATGCCGTAAACTTCATACCTGTGGTCCATAACTGTTCCCAGTCAGCCATCATTATGTTATGTCCAACATCTTGTGCCCATTTAATCATAGCAGATTTCACCGTTTCATCCTGAGTATTCCATTTCAACAGCAAGTTATACATCTTTGACAAAATCTTGGTTTTGGGATCTAATAGTTCTGTTTCCAATTTTGATTTTCCCACCTGGAAGCCAATTTTCTTATCCAAATTATATGCCTCCACTATCTGATAATAATGAAGCCAATCTCGCACTTTATTTTTTAGTTTTTCAAAACTCTGCAGTTTCAATTTGTCTCCCTCTTGTTCCAAAATCTCCCAATATTTCGGCCATTTGGCCTCCATATTGAGCTTTTTCTGAGCCTTTGCTTCCATCGGTGACAACCACCTTGGGGTTTTATTTTCAAGTAGGTCCTTATATCTTATCCGGACATTAAACAATGCTTTCCTGACAATATGATTTTTAAATGCTTTATGTGCTTTGACCTTATCATACCACAAATATGCATGCCATCCAAATACATTATTAAATCCTTCTAAATCCAGAATGTCTGTGTTTTCAAGAAGCAGCCATTCTTTCAGCCAGAAAAAAGCTGCTGATTCATAATAAAGTTTAAGGTCTGGCAGGGCAAATCCACCTCTTTCCTTTGCGTCTGTTAGTATTTTAAATTTTATTCTAGGCTTCTTGCCCTGCCAGACAAATCTAGAAATATCTCTCTGCCACTTCTTGAAACAATCCATTTTATCCAAGATTTGCAGTGTTTGAAACAAAAACAACATTCTAGGCAATACATTCATTTTTATCGCAGCAATACGGCCTAGCAGTGAAAGCTTCAAATTTGACCAAATTTCTATATCTTTTTTCACTTCAGTCCAACATTTTTCATAATTGTCTTTAAATAGATTCCCATTTTTAGCTGTCATGTTGATCCCCAGGTATTTCACTTTCTTAACCACTGTTAAGCCTGTCTCGTTCTGAAACCTCTCTCTCTCAATTGCTGTTAAATTTTTCTCTAAAACCTTTGTTTTTAGCTTATTCAGTTTAAATCCTGCAACCTGACCAAATTCTTGGATCAGTTCCAAAACTCTTTTAGTACTAGATTCTGGCTCCTGCAATGTCAATACTAAGTCATCTGCAGATGCTCTCAATTTGTACTGTTTAGCTCCGACTTGTATACCTTTAACCAATTGGTCCCTTCTAATCATATTCAGCAGGACCTCCAGGACCGATATAAAAAGCAATGGGGAGATTGGGCAACCTTGTCGTGTCCCTTTTTCTATCTTAAATTCCTCTGTCACCACATTATTAACAATTAATTTAGCCTTTTGTTCTGAATAAATTGCACTTATACCATTTCCAAAACCTTGACCTACCCCCATCCCCTGTAGGTTCTTCTTCATAAAACTCCAAGAAATATTGTCAAAAGTTTTCTCCGTGTCCACAAATATCAAAACTGCCTTAGTATTAATATTCACTTGTAATTTTTCTAAAATATTAATTATGTTTCTCATATTATCAGACAAGTGTCTACCCGGGAGAAAGCCTGCTTGATCTTTACGAATCTCTTCCACTAGCACTTTTTTTAGTCTTTTAGCCAAAATATCTGCAAAGATTTTATAATCCACATTAAGCAGTGATATGGGGCGGTAGTTCTTGAGCTGCGTCTTTTCAGTCTCTGTTTTCGGTATAAGTGTGATATATGCTTCCTTCCACGACTCCGGTGCCCCTTTCCCTTCCAATATTTCATTACAGACTTCCTTTAAAGGTTGTACTAACCATTCTTTCAAAGATCTGTAGTATCTAGAAGTCAGTCCATCCGGTCCTGGAGATTTACCTAATTGCATATTCTGAATGGCACCTTTTACCTCCTGTTCAGTTATTTTATAATTCAACATTAATTTGTTTTCTTGAGAAATTTTTTGTAATCCATTTATTTTCAAAAATTGATCTATATCAATTTCTTTCTGTGGCCCTTGTGTATATAATTGTTTAAAGTACCTCTGGAAACAGTTTCTAATCTCGATTGGGTTCTGTATGTTCTTTCCTTCCACTTCTAAATTTATAATAGTGTTTAGTTTTTATCTTTTTTCATTTGCCAGGCCAACAATTTCCCACATTTATTAGCCGACTCAAATGTCTTTTGTCTCATTTGTTTTATTTTCCATTCTATCTCCTGATTCATCATTTTCATATATTATACTTGATGTAACTTTATTTCTCTCAAGATCTCTTGCGACTTTGGTTTTGTTCTCAATTTCTTTTCACTTTCCTTTATTTTCTCCAAAATGTTATCCTTCTTCTCATTTTGGATTCTCTTCTTTATTGCATTCTGTTGTATCAGGAACCCTCTCATAACCGCTTTGCTTGCGTCCCAGATTACTCTTTTTTCAACATTGGTGTTCATATTTATCTTGAAATAGTCTCTCAAGGTTTTTTGGGCCTTCTTAGTCACTTCTTCATCTCTAAATAATCTGTCACTCATCCTCCATCTGAAAGAGCCAGTTGGTGTTAGTTTCATCTCCATCTTCACGGCATTATGGTCGGAGCAGGTTTTTGGACAAATTTCCACTTTTCTTGTCTTTGGTGCCATTCCTCTAGTTACCCATATTTGGTCAATTCTTGTCCATGTCATTTTGGCTTCAGAAAAGAAGGTTCCCTCTCTACCCAAGGGATTCTTTGTTCTCCAGATATCAACTAAGTCCAAGTTGTCTGTCATCTCAAAAAATGTTTTCGGTAGTCTACCATCCTTAGTGACTACCTGTCTTTGTGCCTTGTCCATATTTGTGGATACCACTCCGTTCATATCCCCCTTCAAAATCACATTATAGTCCAAATAGTCCATCAAGGTCTCATGCAACTTTTTAAAGAATTCAGATTTCCCCTCATTTGGTGCATAAACTCCTCCTATTAAAAATTTCTCTCCTTGTATTTGAATTTCGATTGCCACAAATCTTCCTTGGTCATCTTTAAAGATAAATTTCAGCGATAATCTCTCCTTTGCATAAATCACTACTCCTCTTTTTTTAACTTTGTCCGATGAGATAAACTCCTGACCCAGTCTTTTATTAATCAATACTTTTCTATGTAGCCTTATCACATGTGTTTCCTGTAGACAAATCGAGTCCAATTGTTCCTTTTTTAATAAATGAAAAACTCTTTTCCTTTTCTGGGGGGAGTTGAGACCATTAGTATTCCAGCTTAATTGTATTTAACTGTATTGTTTTGTCTTATTTTTTGTGTTAATCTCGCTAGTTCAATATATTGATATAACCTCATTTGCCACTCTCCGATCGTAGGTAAGTCAGGGGATTTCCATTTTTGCGCTATTAAAATCCTCGCCGCGACCATGGCATATTGAAAAAAGGTTTGATCTATTTTTTTTATTTCATCGCCAATCATACCTAAAAGAAACAATTCAGGGATTTTGGGGAAATTATACTTCAAGATTTTTTTCAATTCGTCATAAATTTGACCCCAAAATTCCTTCACTACATCACAGGTCCACCAGATATGGTAAAAAGTCCCAATCTTATCTCTGCATCTCCAGCAGGTATTATCAACAGTTTTATACATCTTTCCTAACTTTGCTGGAGTCAAGTACCAGCGGTACATCATTTTCTCTAGATTTTCACGAAGGGTTGCACATGCTGTGAATTTTATACCTTTCCTCCAGAGTGTCTGCCATTTATTATATTCAATATTATGACCAAGATCTCTGTCCCATTTCACCATCACTCCCTTCACCAGTTCCTCCTTGGTATCCCATTCCAATAATTGTTTGTACATTTTGGAGAGGAGTTTATCATTACTCTCTAAAATTTCCACCTGGAACCTTGATTTTTTTTCGTTCATCCCCAGTTTCTTATGCTCACCCCATAATGCATTAATCTGGTGGAAATGAAGCCATTCTTTTATCTTGCCTTTCAACTCCTCATAGGGCTTCACCTTCCATCCTTCTTCTGTCTTTACTAAGAGATCCTCATACGTACATCTTTCACCTGTCATATTTATTTTTTTTATTTTGATGATATCCATTGGGGAGAGCCACCACGGGATACCTTTTTCGATCATTTTTTTGTACCTGTTCCACACTTCTAATAATGAACCCCTAACTATATGATTAGAAAAACCTCTGTGGACCTCCCCTTTCTCCTGCCAAAGGTAGGCATGCCACCCATACCTAATATCGAAACCCTCCAAATCTAATAGATCTGTGTTTCTAAGGGTGGCCCAGTCCTTTATCCAGCATATGCAAGCTGCCTCATAGTAAAGCCTAATGTTCGGGACTGCGAAGCCACCTCTCTCTCTTGAGTTTGTTAAGTATTTAAACTTTATTCTGGCTCTCTTCCCCTGCCATATAAACTTGGTCAGGATTTTTTGCCAATTCCTGAAGAGGGAGGTACCTTTGATTATCGGAATGTTTTGAAACAAGAACAGTAGTCTCGGAAGAATACACATCTTAATTGCAGCCATCCTCCCTGTCCATGAAAGTTTCAGTCTGTGCCAGGTGTCTAGGTCTTTTTTAATTCCCTGCCAAACCTTATTATAATGATCTTCAACCAGGTTTATATTTTTTGGTGAAAGCCAAATTCCCAAGTATTTTACTTTATTCACAATTTTAATACCAATCTTATTTTCCAGCTGGGTTTTATCCTGTTCAGCCAGATTCTTTATTAAATTTTTTGTTTTTTTCCTATTTAATCTAAATCCAGACAGTCTGCCAAATTCCTCCAATAGTTCTACCACCCTACTGGCGCTATCCACTGGGTTCTCCAAGGACAGGACCAGGTCATCGGCGTACGCCTTCAACTTAAACTCTTTCTTCCCGATTCTTATCCCCCTTACATTTACTGCCTCTCTTATTCTATTTGCAATTACTTCTAATACCATTATAAATAGCAAGGGGGACAATGGGCAGCCCTGCCTTGTACCTTTCTTAATCTTAAAGGGTTTGGTCAGATTGTTGTTTATAATCAGCCTGGCCTGTTGTTCTGAATATATTGCCCTAATACCTTTCATATAAGGGTCTTCGATGCCTGCCTTTTCCAAACATTGTAATAAAAATTCCCATGAGACATTATCGAAGGCCTTTTCAGCGTCTATGAAGATTAATGCTGCTGGGATATCTATTCTCATATCTAAATATTCAATGATGTTTAATATATGGCGAACATTTTCTTTCTGATGTCTATTAGGGAGGAATCCCACTTGGTCTTTATGTATGTATTTCATTAGAAGCTTCTTAAGTCTACTTGCCATAATATCAGCGAAGATCTTATAATCGCTATTGAGCAAGGAGATTGGCCTATAATTTTTTATATCTGTTTTATCAATCTCTGTTTTTGGAATCAAAGTTATATATGCCTCTTTCCAAGAGCCAGGGATCTTCCCTCCCTGGAGGATGTTATTAATCACATCTTTAAGTACCGGCGCTAGGTATTCCTCTAGCGTTTTGTAATATTTTGAGGACAAGCCGTCCGGCCCGGGGGCTTTCCCATTCTTCATCCTACTAATAGCCTCCTTAATCTCATTTACTGTGATCTCCTTATTCAATTGTGCTCTATCCTCTTCTGTTATGTATTTCCCTCCACTTTGATCCAGATAGTTCTTAATTTCTGCACTATCTTCCTTTCCTCTTTCATACAGCTTTTCAAAAAATTGGATAAACCTTTTTTCTATTTCATCTGGGTCTTCTATGGTATTATCCTCCATTATTATTTTATTTATCACATTTTGTTTCTTTCTTTTTCTTAGCTGCCATGCGAGTAACTTCCCCATTTTATTTGCTGACTCGAAATACCTCTGCTTCATAAATTTAATTTTCCATTCTATCTCTTGATTTAGTATCGCTGAGTATTGAGACAGCAGCACTTTAGAGGCTCGAATGGCGTCATCATCTGTCGGATTTATAATCAATTTTCTCTCATAGTTTCTCAATTGAGTGAGGATATCCTCTTTCTTACGTTCCCTTAATTTCCTCCTATGATTGTTTTGTTGTATTAAGAGGCCCCTCAGAACCGCCTTACTGGCGTCCCACACCATATCTATGGTGGTTTCCTTATTCAAATTTAAATCCAAATATTCTTTTAGAGTACCTTTAACTCTTTCCTTCACCTCTTCACTTTCAAGTAGATTCTCACACATCCTCCACCTGTATTGTCCCTTCGTCTCATTTTTTATTTCCATAACCAGGGCACAATGATCGGATAGTGTCCTAGGTTGGATTTCACATCTCTTTACTCTCAGCGAGAGTATTCTTGTCAACCAGATCTGGTCGATTCTGCCCCAGCTCTGATGGGGTTCGGAATAATGAGTAAACTGTTTAGAAGTAGGGTTTTTATACCTCCAGATGTCGGTTAGGTCTAAATTTTCCTCCAGGTCATTAAAAGATTTCGGCAGTTTTCCCCTATTCGATTTCCCCCTCTTTTCACTCCTGTCCAGATCCGGTGCCGGAACACCGTTCATATCCCCGAGCAGGATTAATTTATGAGCTTCTAGCTCTAATAACATACATTCAAGTTTCTCAAAGAACTCTGCTCTGTTTGTATTCGGGGCGTAAACCGTCACAACATTAATTCCCCCCCCCCCGGAAATTTAATTGAATCCCTAAGATTCTTCCTTCCTCATCTTTGCAAATCTGTACAGGCTCCCACTTCTCTTTAACATATATCACTACTCCTTTTTTTTTATTTACTTCCGAATTAATAAACTCTACTCCGAGTTTTTTATTCACCAGGATATGTTTGTGTTTCTTAGCAATATGAGTTTCCTGAAAGCAGATTACGTCATAATTCTTGTTTTTCAAAACTTTCTCAATTTTATTCCTTTTAGCTTTCTCGTTCAACCCATTTACATTCCAGGATAAAAATTTTAATGTATGTGTTATTGTTTACCTTTATCTGTTTCAGTACCTTTGGCCGGGGTCACAAACTATAATCTACCGCCTTTGTTTCCTGAGAGCTCCCCCTCCTCTGCCGTCTCCACTCCCACTACGGCCTCATCGTCATCCTCATCTGTTTCCACTACCCCCTCCCCCACTCCTCTCTCCTCCTCCTGTCTACTCCTTATCTCCCCTTCCTCCTCCTCCTCTCTGGTCCTTGGTCTGTTCTCTGCCTTTCCCAAGTCTTTTTCATATCTTCTCAAAAACTTCTCCGCCTCCTGTGTGTCCAACAATCTGAATTTTTTCTCTTTGTAGAAAAAACCAATCCCTTCCGGGAACTCCCATCTAAATGGTATCCCGTTTCTCTTCAGGGCTGCTACCACTTGTTTGTATCCCTCTCTTTTACGTAGTAACCTAACCGGTATTTCTTTGTAAATAATAATAGGCCTTCCATCAATTCTTAATCTATTATTATAGCTCTTTCTTAAAATTAAATTTTTCATTTCCAGAGAGTTGAAGATCACCAAGCAATCCCCCCAAAATTTATTCGTTTTCAGGTGTTTGGGCCTTGTCATCCTAAATACATTGTCTATAGTAGATGCCATCTCTTCCTCACCTAGACCTAGCCAATTAGAGAGTTCTTTGATCATTTTCCCTCTTATGTCTTCATTTCTTTCCTCTGCTACCCCCCTAAATTTAAGATGAAGCTGTTTTTGCCTCATATCTGCCATGGCTAGATTATCCCAAATCCTGTCTTGTGAGTTGCTTAACTCTCCTAACTCTTCTTTTACCTTCATTGTCTCCTTTTTCTGTTCCCTCATCTCTTTCTGCAGCTTTTTATTAGATTCTTCAATCATTTTGGACTTAGCAGAGAGGTCTTGAATTTTAGTTGAGAGTTCACCGACTGCTCCTTCTATCTTTTTATCAATCATCTCCTGTACCTCTCCTAATTTACTTTCCATATATAATACATTTTGCTTAAATTCCTCCTTTATTTTTGCCCACAGATTGTCTAAATCTTTAATTTTTTCCTGACGTGACAGCTTTCTTTCTCCTGGGGTCCCGCCCCCTTTCTTCCATTCTTTTCCATCCTTTCCCGTCATTTCCAAATCTCTCCCCCCACAGATTCACTTCACCCCTACCTTTACTTCCTTCCCCTTTAAAGCCCCCAATTATCAACAGTTATGAGCAAGAATTATCGACAATTATCAACAGTTATAGGCAAAAGAAAAGGCGATTTTCCAGACAGATTTAAACAGTCCCTTCGGAGCGATGTCCAGACGTAGTCCCAAAACAACCCGGAGCAGAGGTCCTATGATAAATCCAGGGAAAAGTGCCAAAGAAGGAGTGAGGGGTGACTCCACCCAATATCCTGGCGTTCTCTTTCTCTACGCCCTCGCCAGTCCAATTATCCCGCCAGTCCTGAGTCACAGAGGCGGTGAAGTTTAATTATCCACAGTCAAGCCTTAAAGGCGTATTGTCCAGTTTAGTCCAATTTTGTCCAGTTTAGTCAGGGTCCAAGCTCTGTAAACTACGGTCGGGATCCAGGTCGAGGTGGTATACACCAATCTTTCTAAGCCGCGTAAAGCTGAACAAGAAACCACACCACCTCGTCTGCTTTAAATCCCCTTGGTCCGAGCCCAACCACCGGAAAAGTCCTCTCAAAAAAGAGGAGGGGAGGCAAGAGAAGAACGGGGTGTGGCGGCAAATGCGGGGGCTTTAAAGTCCTCTCACTTTAAACCTCTTTCTCTTTTCTTTGCTGTGGGTTTTACTGTGGGTTTTACTGCCACCTTTCTCCTAACATAATCCGTCAACTCCCCTGAGTTCTTCAACAGTCTATAATCCTTCCGGAGAGCGCATACGCGCACCAAGTATTAATTGTAAGATATAAACACCAGAGGCAGCTTATACCTACGTAGAGACATAACACCGCCTAAACAACGTAAACAGCACAAAAAACAAACTGTTGAACTCACCAAGTCCGGTTGGTCCTTAATATCCAGTTCTATAAGTTCTTAAATCCTCTTACTCAAATTATTCTCAGTCCGCAACTTAGTTTGTTCTTACTCAAACAGACTTTCCGCCACCGAGTGAACTCCCAAACACAATTCAAAACCAACCAGGCACCACCCAGCTCCACTACTGGCTTTACGCTTTGCTAACGCGTTTTATAAAAAACGTTAAAAACGCTGGGGGTCCCGTTCTTTTCTTGAGGAAGCCTGTCGCCTATACCAGCTGAAGCTCGAGGCGTCGCACTGCAGAGTCAGTGCTTTCCCAATTCGCGCTCGCGGTCCTTCGTCTTCTCGTCGTATCGGCTCGGAGAGACGGCACGACCGCTTCCACGCTGCTGGGTACCTATCCCCTAAGGGTACCCCCCTTAGGGTTTTTGGGGTGCGCTGCGCCCTGGCGTCTCTCCCCAAGCCTCCACAGAGCCCAGAAAACCGGGAGCAAGTTCTCCGCGCTTCCTCGCTGGCTGCGACCGGAACCGGAAGTCTCTAACTGCACCAAGTGTTTGTTCTTGTTCTGTCGGTGGTATCGCTTTCTCTAGACAGTCCAGTCCAAAAGGTAGTGTGAATTAGAAGCAATTGTATAAGCACAGAGGGAAATAGGCTCATGAGTTTCAGTATAAAGGTTTTAAATTAAAGATTAAACCAAAGCAACTGGCAATGGACTAAGAGAGTGCCAATCATTTACTGCATCTTCAAATGGATGAATAAAATGATATCTGCAGATACTTAGAAACGAATCCTTAGCTGGGTAGCACTGGAGGTTAAAGAAGAATCAAGGGCAAATGTGTCATTTAGGATCCATTAGGGACAGCTAGGGAAGTCCATGCATGCAAATAAGTGCTCTCGCAAAATTGGCTGGTAATACCTCATGGGCAGGAAACATTGCTTAGCTGCTCAGTTGACCAATGGCTGGTGGAAACTCATTCCTGTGGTCACTCATGTGGAGGCAATGGGCTCCACGGTTTTTATCCTTCATAAAGTATTGCAATTTGCTGCAACTTAAAATTCCGCTGCCAACAAGTTCAATGAACCCCTCACAGTGTGTGGCAGGATGATTCTTTTAAAACTCTACCCTCAAATTTCTTGGAATGTAAATTCAGAAAGTCCATTTGAGTCATCAGGTTTGGAACGGGGTGCTATGAAGGGGATTCTACCTCAAACCCCTAAATAAACCATGAGGGTTTGTTTTGTTTTGAAGAATGACAGTGAGTCTAGGCAAGACCAGGGGCAGCTTGCCAGCAAGGGTGCTGTGCTGCTGTGCTATTTTCTCTGCAGGAGAGTTGCAGTTCCTTCTTGGGAGGGAAAGGCGGTGGGGAGGTTAGTGTAGCGTTAACTGCACCACCAGAGCCAACCCAGCACTTCTACTCGTACATTTAGATACCTGCCAGCTTCCCCTCTTCCTCCTGTTATAAACAAAATCTGCCCTTCTTCCCTTATGGGGTATACAAGAGCCCGTATAGAGTCCTTAAGTGGGTTCCCTATCGGTAGGAGAAAATAACAGAGGCCAATATTGAGGAGCAAAGCAGCTAGTAAGCCTGATCTTTATTAAAGCTGTTGCAACAGGGTGCTCCCTTCACATTCAGGAGGACAGAGGAGGACCCAGAACGAAGGTGTGCCTGCCCTATATATAGACATTTTAAAATACCTGCCCTGGAGCTCAAAACCACCTCATCATACATACATCAGAGAAGAGGTGTAACCCAAGACCACCCACCACAAACATCATACCTACATCACAGAAAAGGCGGTCTACAACAGAAATTTGAATGTTGTTGTTTTTCCTGTCTGCCAGGTTATCTGATAATGCCTTATCTGATTGCCTTTCCTGGTAGTCTGCCCGTTCCTTTGAAATGGTGATTACCCAATTCCTGAGACAATAGGAAGGTTCCCTCACCCCTTCCCTCCTTGCAGAGAAAACATTTGGTCAGTTTGGGAGTCAAAATGGTTTCAGGTCGGTCTTCCTGTGCTGCTGCAGACATGTGGTCAACACATCAATGTGTGTGCTTGGCTGGTACACCTATGAACATTTATTATATATCTATATTGTTGTTTAGTCGTTTAGTCGTGTCCGACTCTTCGTGACCCCATGGACCAGAGCACACCATCCCCTTCATGGATCACTGCCTTGCCGTGGCGAAGGGGCTCGAATAACTCAGAGAAGCTATGAACTATGCCGAGCTGGGCACCCAAGATGAACAGGTCATAGCGGAGAGTTTTGACCAAACGTGATCCACCTGGAGGAGGAACCGGCAAGCCACTCCAGTATCCCTGCCAAGAAAACTCCATGGACAAAGACAACAGGCATATATCTATATATAAGACTTTATTTTTTTTATTACACTCCCAATCTGCAGCAAGGAGAACCAGTCAATAGAATATCCCTACCCTGGAGCTTCCTGGTCTACTGTCCGGTGTTGAGATGCTCCTAGCAAAGAAGATGGCATGTGGAAGAAACCAGCCTTGTGACTGAAGTCTGCTTCCTTTTTCTCGGAGAACTATCTAGGGAGCACCGGGTTGGCAAAGGCTGACTTGGAGCAGAGATGTAATTAAAATTCACCAACCTCTCTTGACCTGGCAAAGGAAATAAACATTCTTCCCAGGTGGTTTAGCTGTGAAATATCTGCTGACACTCATCCCTGAAGTTTATAGAGATTCCCCTAAATGCCAAGGACAGGAGTTGGCAATTAATTCACAGATAACGAGCTGACGTTTATCTCCTTGGTAAATTAAAGAAAATTATGCATTTTCCTCTTGCAAGTCAAAGCGCTTTTATTAAACAGCGATGTGGGAAATGCTTGGCATTATCTTTGGAGGGAGGGAGGATGCCTTGCAAAAAGCAAAAAAAAAAAAAGAACAAAAAACAACCTCTCTAACAAAGCGTGTTGCAAAGAAAATGAAGTTGACCATTAGCACAGGTTGTAGTGGGGCTTTGTGGTTTCAGAAGCAATTTAGTTGCTAACAGCGAAGCCCACAGAGTGGGCAGGGAGAGCTACACAGAGTCTGCAGAGCTTATCAGACAGAACTTAAGTTTGCACAACAGGAAGAATTCCACCAGAGCGGCTGGATCAAAGGCTGAAGTTAAAAGGGGGAGGGGGGAATCGTCTTCAGAAGAAGGAAGAGAAGGAAAGAGAAGCCACTCTGAAGTGTGTGGGGGCGAGGGGGGGCATAGGAAGGCAGCAATCACAGGAAAGGGGGTGGGTTTGTAGGGGCAGGCTTTGAAACAAAAAAGAAGAGAGTGATTGTGATGAACTGTGATGCAGTGATGTGCAAATTATTATTATTATTATTATTTATTAATTATCACCTTCCATACACATTTCTCGTGGCAGCTAAAAAAGCCCCACTTAGCAACACAGAAAGTGGCAGCTGATAATTTTTTAAAAAAATAAATAAATATGAAGTTGAAACCCTTTGCGGAGAGACCTATTCAAATGCTTATTTTTTTATTATTAATTGTTATTAAACCCATATACTTCTGGATCTGAAGCTTAAACATCACAATGTTGTAAAGATTAGAAGTACTTAAAAAAAAAACCAATCCAAAACTTTACCATAGGAATGATAGTAAATTAATTATAAATAATTATAAATCCAAAGAATGGATAAATCCATTTCTGCCTGGCTTGTTCATCTTGTTTGAAATGTTGTCTCTCACCCCCACAACTTTGCAGTCTAGTCTATTGGCTACTAGAGAATGCTTCTTTCTAATCTAATTTCAGCAGTGAGAGGGGCATGGGGACTCAAAGCGGCTCACAGCCAGTGCCGGATTTATGTATAAACTAAACAAGCTATTGCTTAGGGCCCCTCTCTCTTGCCCTCCCCCCAATTCACTATTAATATACTTCTTAATTGTATTTCAGTTCATTACTTTGATAAAATACATACAGTATTTTGTTATGTGCAAATGACTTTAGATACTTATTAGGTCCATATAGCATAAATTACCATATAGCACATATTAAACACAAAAAAACAGCAACAATTTGTTGTTGACAAAGGATAGCTGGACATGTAAAGGGCCCCATTACCTTCAGTAGCTTAGGGCCTCATCAAACCTAAATCCGGCCCTGCTCACAGCCAATATAAAAGTAAACCAAAATAAAAGCTAAGTACATTGCTATACACAGGTGGACTAACACATCCTACCCACCAAAAGAGGCCACAGTATCTAAAACTCTCCAAGTCAAAGGCCCAAAACCTGGCTGAAAAGAAACATTTTTGCTTGGAGCCTAAAAGTAGTCAGTGATAGCACTCAGTATGCCACCCTGGGGAGAACATTTAATTTAAGATTGGGGGGAATCGGAAATGGATAGAACTAAAATTGACAGATTCATCCATCACTCAACAAGGAGCTTGCTTCAGCAAAAGCTGGCTCTCCCTCAAACAATGTAGAGCCCTGATTTCATATGGAAGCACTTCTCAAGCTTCTTCGCTTCAAACAGTCACTCAATCTCATGTAGGGAGGCAGAGCTAGCACACTCTTCCCCACATACCCTAAACTGCAGATATGCCCTTAGTTAGTAGAGCACTGATTATGAAATTCCTTAGGTTCCTCAAAAGCTAATTTCCCTTTCTAAACAATACTTTGCATGCTATTACCCACAATACTTTGCATTCCATAGCCATCATTTTTCTTCTTCTTTTTTTGCAGGAAATTGATTCTGATTAGATCAGAACTCATGCTTGGGTCTGTCATTCAAGTGCATTTAAGGAATTTTAAGCAGGCAAAATAAAGTATCAAGTGTCCATCTTAAAATCTGAGTGATGGTGCTTTGGGTTATCATTAAGTATAATTCAGGAAATGCCAAAATTAGAACAAATACCACCAGATTCATTTTCTCCTCATCTCTCAATATGACAGCACCTATGTCAAGAATGTCTACAGAGGGTTATATAAATAAGGTCATTCTCCTCCCCCTTTCAAACATTTTGCAGCCATCTCTGCTGGAGATATGTCTATTCCTTTGGACTCAGAAGCCTAAATATAGAACTGGAGATTCAAATGAGTCATTGTGAAATTCAAAATTCGTGCCCCCCCCCCCGCCCAAAAGTTATGGAAATGTAGTTGGGCAAATTATTCCCAAGGACCTGTTTATTAAACAAAATTTCTTTTCATTTGTTAGCTGTGCTTAAAGTGTTGTTTTTCCCCTGGCTAGTCTCAGACAATGATCGTTTGGCCCAACCCAGAGAAAAGGGGGATATTCAATTCCATATAACTCACTTGCCTTTATCAATAAACTATGCTAACATGGGCTGGGGAAAATATGTGGAGGGAGTCTAGCCCCACCAATTGCCATGATGGTCCACACATTCAATGGATGTGGGAAGAAATTCCACATGTATATGGATAGATGCAGGTAGAGCACTTCCACAAAACGAGGGACTCCAACTGGAAGACCTTTCTCAGTATACAAATTCTGGCCTAGGGCAGAAGTTGGAAACCTTTGGCCCTCCAGAGGTCACTAGACTATAAATCCCATCAACATTGACCATGTGTCAGGAATGAGCCAGCTCCTAGCAAAAGTTTGCAGCCAATGGCAGAAAGCAGCCAGAAACAGAGAGGCTTAGATATTAGTCAGACAGGGGAGAGCTGGCAGCTGCAGAATTTGGCTCTTCCTGACTTTGACATGCAAGCTGATAAGGCAGTAACTGAAGGCAGGCTAGAACACAGCCAAAGCTTGCCGGAAGCACAAACATGAGCAAATAGACTCAGAGACAGCTCAGAACAGGAAGAGGTTGGAGCTGATCCAATAAGTCCACACAGTTGGCGAATGGGAGGGTTGTTAGACAGGAAGCAAAACAAGAGACGTAAGGTGAGAAAGTTCAATATATTCTGTAGACACGGGAAGGTCTCTTCAGAAGGGTCATCTTGAGTAATGATGCCAGAGGCTTTGTTAGAGCTGTCCGGAGCTATCTGTTTTTGCAATAAATCCACATTTTTAATTACCTACGCTTACTGTGTTATCAAGCAGGGAACCTGGACTCCTGACACCATGATGGCCGGAACTGACGGGAGTTGTATTTCAGCAACATCAGGTGGGCCAAGGTTCCTCACCCCTGGCCTAGGGGAAATGGGAATGTCTTAGAGAGAGTTTCAGGGGGCAAATAAAGAAGACTGCTGGATTGGATTTGGCCTACAGGCCACAGATATCTCAAACCAGTTGTAAAGATTATAAATACGCCGTGCACACAAAGCACACCCCACAAGAGTCCTGGGGAAAAACGGGAATTCTGTTTTTTCTCATGCAAGAGCATGGCAACCATTTTGGGTGTCATGATCTTGTGTGATTTCACATTGAGATCTTACCCAGAAAAAGTGCTCCCCCCCCCGAATAAAGTGCTGGGGGGGGCACGATCACCCCAAAATGTGCATTCATGGGCACTGTGTAAACACAGCCCAGAAAATGTGTGTAAAGCTAGGTATCTAGCAGGCCACTGTGGATGACTGAATGCTTATGTCTATCCAAAACTAACAGTTATGGTTGCACTAACAGCATTAACACAACAAAATGTACTGCTAAGAGACTCCATTAACTCCTCCAGTGGGGGAATGTACTGTTTTTGCCTCCTTGCGCAGTTTCCCTTAAAGGAGAGGCTCTCCCTTTGGTTAATTACAATGTTTACAGAATCTTAACATGCAAAACCATAGACATATGATGTTGCTTCAGGGTAAGTCTCCCTATAGTACACAACATTTCAAGTCACCGCAGAAGGGAAACAGTGAGCCCAGCTTCAGAAGAGAGTTCTCTCCAGTCCCCCTGTGCAGCATTCAAACATTACCGGACTCAAAACTCAATCAGAACTCAAGCTGAGCCTTGGCTAGACAATTCCATGTGTGTACATTTAACAGCCATTAGGTAGAAAGTGGCTTTGTGGTATACCGACAGACTGGATTCCTCCTAGGGCTGTTAGGCGCCTGTTGGAGAATGAAGGCTTTCGGCCGCAATGCATCAAAACACAGCAGATTGTTTACCCTAGGCTAGGCAGAACAGTACGAACCCTCCATTTTCTCCTCCTTTCTATGATACTTACTCTCCCAGAGGAGAGAGGCCTGGCAGATGTCTCCAGTCCTCAACCCCTACTACAGACTTTGGTCACAGAAAGAGGACCAAAGCTAATTAGCAAGGGTCAAATCCCATCACCGACCTACCATATGGGATTGCTCTTAGGAATGTTGAACTAATAATGCCTGTGAAGACACTAAAAGCTCTGCATTGGATTATGACCTCTGTTTCTCAGCCCAGTCTTCCTGAAAACTTATCCAATTCCTGATTCAGTGTGATGCTTGGGATTACTTTGGGACATGTGTTGGCCACGATTGTTGGGGAAAGGCCGTGGCTTAGTAGTAGAGCATGCAGAGGATCCCAGGTTCAATCCCTGATGTCTCTAGATAGGACTGGGAGAGAGACTGCCTGAAATCCTGGAAATCTTCCACCGGTCACCGAAGGAGAATACTGAGACTTGTAGCTGAGATCTGTATAAGGTTGCTACCTATGCTCCTGTATCCTCTTGGCCCTTCCCAATTCTGTTTCACACCCCAATGGAAAACCCCCAGTTCTTTAGCTGCATATACTAAGTTGTTCCTAAGTGCGTTCAGAAGAGTGCTTAAGCAGATTGTCAGCCAGTTCTGCAAGGCAGATCAAAAGTCCGTTTTGTGGGAGCCAGTTATGAATTGCCACAAAAAGAAGGGGATTTGTATCACATACAAAAAGGATCCAAATATTGGCTAAATATCGCACGTGGCAATTTATATGTGCAGATTCACATTCTGAAATCAGGACCATCATTTTAAACAAAATGCAATAGATCTTATCACAGTGGGGAAGACAACCTGAGTGCTTGCTGAGTCTGCATGTTACTAACTGCTGATGGACAACCTCCGGGCTCTTCCTATCCCTTTTGATGGCACCTTATCTTTAAACCAAAGGAAAGCAGAGCAATACGTTTGGCACCAGCTTGGGCTGCAGGAGTCGCCAAAAGGAGGTGTAGAAGGCAGTGGCGTAGCATGGGGGGTGCAGGGGGGGGCGGCCGCACCGGGCGCAACATCTGGGGGTTAGGGTTAGGGGGCGCAAATCCACGGGTTAGGGGGCGCAAATTACTTGCCTTGCCCCGGGTGCTGACAACCCACGCTAAGCCACTGGTACAAGGTGCCATCCAACTGCCTTGGAGACTCCAGATTTGTGTAGGGTTCATTTCCCTCTACAGCATGTGCAGAAACTGCCTTCTTGTCCATTGAACTTACTATTGGTCTCTTCTTCTTAATCCACCGGAGCCTGTCTTCGCATGCGGGGGAAGTCCCTAACTCACTGAGGGTCTGAAACCCATTGGCTACCCTCAACTGATTTAGCTGGACAGTCAAAGCCATTTCCTGCAGTGTGGCCGCTGTCACATGGTGACAGCTTCTAGGAGCCACAGATGGGAGTTGAGTGCAGGACAGGGACCAGAAAAGCAAGAAACTGAAATGGACAGATTCACCCATTCCTAGTTTTGGAAGCGGATGCATGTCTCTGTTTTGCATATTCATAGGTGTTCCCCTTTAAAATGTGTGTTGCTGCTCACTTAAAAGATCCATTGCTTTTTCCTCTTTGTACAGATCAGCAGAGAGGTGTCTTGTTTCATTTAAAGTCAGAATCAAAGCGGCAGCCTCTCTTTGGTGCTTGGTGGCTTTTTGAAAAAGGAACAGGGGAGGGTGGGTGGGATCCACACAAGGCCAAGGTTACCTTTATCATGTTCTGTAGGGATGATCAAAGAAGGAAAGCTCTGGTGTGTTGCCTCTTCAGCAATTTTCTATCCTGCTGTCTGGAGGGAAGAAGGCCAGAATGGAACGGCATGCCACCTTGGGAGACGACAAAGCAAAGGACCTTAATCTTATTAAGGGGACACTTGCTAGAAAATTCTGCAGCTGAGGCTCAGTCACGACAAATTCTCCTCTGACTGCATGTATCTCTTTCAAGGTCCCCCCCCCCACTCACCCGCCAAGTAATCCCTGGAATGTGACCTGCAGAGTAATAGGGAAGAAGAGGAAGTTGGTGGATGCTAGTAAAAGCTCGGCGCATTTGCATCAGTTCATTGTTTGGTCTCTGCCAAAGCTGGGCTTGAGGATTTCTCGAAATAAAGCGCTCAGTTGGTATTGTAGCTCCTCAATCTCCCTGGTTTACCTCCTGCCACTAAAAGCTGCTGAGAAGAAAAAGTTTCAAAAGCATCTCCAGAAGAAACTTGGGAGTTTGGTAGAGGAAGGAGAAGGTGTTGTTTTGGAATGTAGCTGGCCATGAGGTTTTGGTCATAGACACCAGCACTGGTCCACCTCTAAGAGGCACTCATAACTAGAATGTCCGCTTCGAGTTGTCCCAAAAGAGGAAGAGCACCACAAAAAATGACAGCATATATTTGCATAATGCAAATTTATTTGCATAATACGTTTGAATGGGAATTTAGAAATACTTGCTGCTGTATAAATGGGAATGCAATACAAACATCTCCTCCACTTGCGCACGATCAGCTCACATGCAACCGCGCACATGTGTGGCACTGGGAAATAATTAAATAACTAAAGTCATACCAAGAGATGGAGAGTCCTCTGGCTCACGAGGAGACCCTGCCTGGAGCCTGGAGCCCTGCTTGCTTTTCCTTTTTAAGGTTCTTTAATTTTAAACCAGACAGGGACTGGGCATCCCTTCAAAAAGAGGGCCTCTTGAATAGAGGACATCTTCAAATAGAAGAGTGTCCTCTGTAATTTAGGACTCATGGCCATCTTACTCATGATTGGGCATTATCAGGATTTCTGATAGTGATGAGGCTTCCAACCATACTCAGCTGAATGTCTGTAGTAGACCTTCATGATCAAGAAGCCAAGGTCAGCACAAGCAGGGATCTTTGGGGTCATGTGCAAACCCCACTGTCTCTCCACTGAAGGCCACATGCATTCACCGAAATGCATGAACACAGCTCTTAACAGTACAGTGGTACTTTGGTTCCCGAACGGCTTAGTTGTCAAACAAATTGGCTCCTGAATGCTGAAAACCTGGAAGAGTTACCGGTTTGCCAACGTTTTCCGTAAGCCAAATGTCTGATGTGTCTTCTGCAGCTTCTGATTGAGTGCAGGAAGCTCCTGCAGCCAATTAGAAGCTGTGCCTTGGTTTTCGAACCATTTTGGGAGTCGACTGGACTCCTGGAATGGATTAAGTTCGAGAACTAAGCTTCCACTTTGAACCAATACAGTGGTACCTCTGGATGCGAACAGGATCCGTTCTGGAGCCCCATTCACATCCAGAAGCGAATGCAACCCGCGTCTGCACATGCGTGGGTTGCGATTCGGCGCTTCCACGCATGCACGTTACGTCATTTTGAGCGTCTGCGCATGCACGAGCGGCAAAACCCAGAAGTAATGTGCTCCGTTACTTATGGGTCTCCGCGGAGCACAACCCAAAAATATTCATCTTGAAGCTATTTCAACCTGAGATATGACTGTATGGTGTAGTGAATAGAATGTAGGACTTCAACCAGGAAATCCCATCTCTGCCCGAAAGATCACTGGGTGACCTTGGACACGTCTCTCAGTATAGCTTATCTTACAGAGGTGGTTGTCAGGATAAAATGGGACAACTCCTTTTACGCTGCTCTCATTTCCTACCTGGAATAGTGAGATATATTTATAAAATAATATATACAGATATCTTCAGTACAGTGGTAGCCAATGTGGTAGCCTCTAGATGTTGTTGGACTCCCATCAGCCCCAGCCAGCACTGCAAATAGTAAGGGGTGATGGGAGTTGTAGTCCAACAACATCTGGAAGGCAGTACATTGGCTGTCCCAATGACTGTATCAACATGTATGTATGTATATTTGATGGGGTAAGAAAGACACATTGCCATGAAAGTTCACTCAGAGGGTGGCGTCCACAATGCTTTATCAGAAGATACATTAGAATTAATGAACATGACTAAGGTAGGTTCATTAGTTTCAATGGGTCTACTCTGAGTAAAACTTAGTTGAACCCAGAGAGATTTCATTTTGGAAAATCATTTTTTGTTTCATTTTTTTTTTTTTTTAGCTCTCTCTCTCTCTAATACTGCACACATTTTATCTCGTTTAAATGTTGGCTCCTTATCGGTGTGCTGATTTTATTGGCATGTACCTTTTTACTCATTTCTCTCCCTGCCCCCCTTCCAACCGATCTCGCCTTTTGCCATAACCATGTATGCACATTAATCTGCTTACTGATTGAACTGTCACTGGCAAGATAAACTTGTTTACCTCCTTGCACCTGTGTTGTAATTAATGGATTTATGTACAAGAGATAGCAAAAGCTGGGAGCTACTAGTCCCCAAATTCCAGAGAAGACTTGCAGTGTTCTAGAAGGCTTCCTCATTGTTTCACCTCCATTTATTGCAGGTTTAAGCATCTTGTTGAAAAGGCTCCTTTGTCCTGTTTCAATAGACAGCAGCTGCTCAAGCTAATGTCAGTCTGAAACCGCCAACATGTCCCATAAAAGAAGTTGGTGGAATAGTCATAAATCATCCTCTGAACCAAGCTAACAAAGTAATCACTGTGTGACAGAAATATAGGGGGGAAATATTATTAATAAAAAGATGGAGTCCCTCCCCCGGCAATCTTCCCACAAACATTTGCATCCCAGCCAAAGGAATATGAAGACATTTGAAGTAGGTGTGTATAGAATTGGAAGAAAATCCATTTGGGCAGAGGTGGGGTACCTCAGACCTAGCAGCCAAATACAGTATATAAGATTAGGCACTGGACTTGAAGCAGATGTGGAGGGGGCAGATTGCACACTTTCTGATTAGAGATAGAAAACAAAGGCATGTTTCTCACAGAATATGCATACTGACTGGAGAACGTGCACAGTGCCTGGAGAACGTGCAAAATGAAACCAAGATATGCATGCTGTATATATCGACTGGCAAATGTGGGCAGTTTCCTCTTCATGTACAGATTATGTGCACATTCTCTGTGAGACCTGGTGGTAAATGTGCACAATGAATGGCTCTAGTTATTTAATAATAACTTGTTGCTATATTGCTATACAGTCATACCTAGGGTTACAGATGCTTCAAGTTGTGTTTTTTTTGGGGGGGTTACGGACCGCCGAAACCTGGAAGTACCGGAATGGGTTACTTCTGGGTTTTGGCAGCTGTGCATGTGCAGAAGCGCCGAATTGCAACCCGCACGTGCACAGACATGCAGCTGCGGGTTGCGAACATGCATCCCGCATGGATTACGTTTGCAACCCGAGCATCCACTGTACACATTAACAGCTGAACTTACATTACTCTCTCTCTCTCAAACACATGCACAGGTGCACACACATGAATAATAATAATATTTATTTATTTATTTATTTATTTATTTATTTATACCCCGCTCATCTGGCTGGGTTTCCCCAGCCACTTTGGGTGGCTTCCAACAGAATATTAAAAACACAATAAAACATCAGACATTAGAAACTTCCCTGTACAGGGATGACTTCAGTTGTCTTCTAAAAGTTGAATAGGTATTTATCTCCTTGACATCTGATGGGAGGGTCTTCCACAGGGCGGGCGCCACTACCGGGAAGGCCCTCTGCCTGGTTTCCTGTAAGCTCACTTCTTGCAGGGAGGGTACTGCTGGAAGGCCCTTGGAGCTGGACCTCAGTATACACACCCACACACCCTCTAGTCACCTGATCATAAATTGTTTTAATTTATTTTAAATTAATTTTAATAGTGTGCCTTGCATTGGAACCAGAGCAGCCAGCTTGGGGGTTTATTGGGGATGGGGCTGATATCACGTGTGCAAAGTCAGGACAACAAGAGGAGCCAGGGCAGAGCCAAACATGGCAGCAGAGCAGCTTCAACTCTCCTTCCCCTCCGCAGCAGCAGCAGCAGGAGGAGGAGGCGGAGGAGAGGAAGAGAAGGAGCTGGCCAATGAAGCCATGCTGTGATTGGCTCCATGCTCATCCTCCTCCTTCGCTTGACTTTTTTGGACATTGTGGGACCCCGACCCCCTCTCAAAAAATATGGCAGTCCAGTCAGGACCCCCAACTGCTATGTGGGTGACTCAGCCAGAAGGACGAGGTATAAATAATGGCATTATTATTATTATTATTATTATTATTATTATTATTATTATTATTATTATTATTATTATTATTATTATTTCTGTGCCAATGCCTGTTTGTAAAAAAAAGAGAGGGGAGAGTTAAATGCAAAATCAGCCTAGCTCTCAACCATTCAGGCATTCATCTCCAAACCTTCTGTTTTCTAATTGTGTTCTCTGGAGTTGCTTATTAATTGGAGGATGATGCAATTTTGCAGTAGTGCAGAGGCTTCCTTGAGTTCCCTCAAAAGTCGATTTTATGGGGGAAAGAATTACTTAAGCTGATAGTCTTTCAGGGGAAGGGCAGAAGTGTGTGTGTGTGTGTGTGTGTGTGTGTGTGTGTGGAAGCCAGCTGCAGTAATTATTGCAAGCAGCAGAATCATGTCTTTACCTTCCGAAGAATTCTGATTAATGGGAAGAAGAGACAGGGTGGCATCAGAATAATGACACGGTCCACACGGAGGCCACAGATATTCATTGAGCCGCAATAGCAAAACAGCCTAATCTTTCTGTTTATAGAGAGGCTCTAATGAAGTCGTGGGGGGCTCTCGGGCTATTTTTGTGTTTTGCTTCATTTTGTTTGCCTAGCGGGTTATCTGCTTGGCTTGATTAAGAGCCGGGACAAGATTGGTTTACATATATTTCTATGCTATTATAGTCTGTCATTTATATAGCACTGTAATGCCACTGCCTTAACGTGCCCATAAATCCTATTGAAGTCAATAACGTTGAGCAATCTACATGGTCCAATCCTAAAGAGCCGTCAGACTGGTGATTTGTGAAACCTGCAAGCGGAATGCCATTTTCCAAGTCCATGGAATATTCAACCAGCCTTTATGGATTGCTTGAATGGGTCACTTTGCCTTCCAGCTCTTAGATAGCGTCAGGTTTTTTGTTTTTTTAAAAATAAATTTTTATTAGATTTTGCACAAATATCGCCAATCAAACAATTTCCCAAATAACATATTTCATATTTTGGACTTCCCTCACCTTCTTTGACAATCATCCGTATTTAAATTTTTATCTACGCATTCCCCAAATTTAGTATCGCCTTTTAAAATACCTTTACAAACATATTTACTTTCTTGCAATATTCCTTATTTTTTCACAAAGCTTCTTTAAAACCCACTAGCATTGCTTGTTCATCACATACAGTCTTCAAATACTCTGAAAATTTTCCCCAGTCCTCAATGAACTTGTGATCTCGTTGATATCTTATTTTTCCAGTTACCGTATTTTTCGCTCTATAACACGCATCTGACCATAACACGCATGTAGTTTTTAGAGGAGGAAAACGAGGAAAAAATATTCTAAATGAAACAGTGGATGTATGATTTTTATGGTTCATGCTGTGGCCACAGACATGTGATCTGACAGTGAGTTTGGGGTAGCCCAATGCAAAAATCCTGAGGATCCATGTGGATCCGTGCTTTGTAACCACGTTTTAAGTGGGGAGGGAAGGAAAAGAACTCAAGGGAGAGTTTAAAGGTATACTTTAAAGGTATACTTAAGGTATTTGCCCTGTGCCTGGTTTTTTTTTCCATTTAACAGTTTGCAGCCTTTTCCTTCCGCTCCTTGTTTTGAGGCGGAATAGATTTGAGCAAGTGAGGAGGACTTGGATTGCAGGGGATTCACCATTAGCTGTGTGTAAAAGCGCTCCTCCTTGCAGCCTGAATGATAAGCAGCCACCAGCAGCAATAGAATGGAGCACAAAAAGCGGTAGGGGCACTAGGACCCAGACAATGCTCAAATCTATCCTGCCTGAAAACAAGCTGCTCCATCCCAACCGATCAGCTGAGACGCGGGGATTTGCGAAGTTTTCCCCTCTCCCTCATTCCCTCCCCAGCCTTTTTTTTTACTTCCTGGTTTTCACTGCGCTGGCTCAGAGCTCGAGGTTGGTTTTATTTTGCTGCTGGTTGCTTAAATTTTATCTTTCCTGCCGTCTCTCTGCAGCCTCATTGCTCTGTTTAGAGAGCGTGCAGACCTTTGCTGGCGTCTGTCCCTCCTCCCGTGTAAGCGGCTGCTGCCGGCTTTGCTGCTATGGCTCTCCTTCCCTCCCTCCTTCCTGGCTCCAGGTCGCTTTAAAGAAAGCAAAGTGAGAGCCGCGTAGAGCGTGTAAGTGGCTCCCGCTTTGCCTGACTGACGGCAGCCATGGCTCTGATCCGTGCATTCGCTCCTTAACACGCACAGGCATTTTCCCTTACTTTCTCGGAGCAAAAAAGTGCGTGTTTTGGAGTGAAATTTACGGTAGTTTGTCCAGCTCTGCATAGTCCGTTAACTTCATTCTCCATTCCTCCAAAGTCGGTAGTTCTTCCTGCTTCCATTTTTGGGCCATTAATATTCTCGCTGCTGTTGTTGCATACTGAAAAAGTTTGCAATCCTTTCTATTAATTTCATTTCTTGTTATTCCTAAGAGAAAGGCTTCTGGTTTCTTTACAAAAGTATATTTCAACATCTTCTTTAACTCATTATATATCATCTCCCAGAACCCCTTCACTTTCTTACATTCCCACCACATATGAAAAAAGGTTCCTTCCTCCTCTTTACATTTCCAACACTTATTACAAGTTTTAAACATTTTTGCTAATTTAACCGGTGTAATATACCATTTTCATAACATTTTCCTTTAACGTGGTGCATGCTGTAAACTTCAAATTTTCATTCCACACTTTAAACCAGTCTTCAAAATATATATTATACCCAAAATCTCTGGCCCAATGAATCATTACCGACTTAACTTCCTCATCCATCGTATACCATTCCAACAACATTTTATACATTTTTGAGATTATCTTACAATCATTATTTACTATTTCTGCTTGGAATTTTGAATCTTTTTCTATATAGCCCTTCCCTTTCAAATCTTTTTTGAACATATCATTTATCTCAGTGTTTCCCAACCTTTCTTGGGCAAAGGCACACTTGTTTCATGAAAAAAATCTCGAGGCACACCACAGCCCCGTGACGTCAGCGCGCAGCGTCACGCCGGGAGGGACGCATGAAAGTGTAAGTTTCAATTCCCCCCCCCTTGCCTTCCTTCTGTGCCAACCGCCAAAAAGCCAAGAATCGCGGGACCGCCGGCGGAGGGGGGGAGGGGGGAGGGCGAGCAGAGACAGCGGCGAGCCCCGTTCCTCCCCATCCGCCCCATTCCGTGCAAGGAGCACGAACAGGTGTGAGAAGGGGGTCAAACCTGCGGGCCGGTGCCGGGGAACCTCCAAGCTTTGGGGGTGGGGGGGAGGAGGCAGCAAAGCGAGGCAGGAAGGAGAGCGCGGCTTGGCTGGGTGAGCTTTGGCAGGGGCAGGGAATGAGAGCCGCGAGGCGGGCGCTGCGGACGGAGGCGCTGCCCGCCGAGCTCGCAGGCAGCCAGGCAGGCAGACGGCGAGAGCCCCGCGCTGGGCGGCCTCTCCTGGGAAGTTTCAAAGCTGTAGTTAACTTTTTTAGATTATTATAAAAAAAATTGAATGCTGGAGCACGATTTCTGTTCTCATCCTGAAGCAAAGTTCTTAACCCAAGGTAATATTTCTGGGTTAGTGGAGTCTGTAACCTGAAGCCTCAGTTACCCAAGGTACCACTGTCCCATGTAATGTAGTTTTGTGTTTTTGTGTTGTGAGCCTTGGATGTTAAACAGCCACCACCACCGCAGGCCCTTAAAAACAAGGTACTTTCATATTCATCTTTACT
Organism: Podarcis bocagei; assembly: GCF_964188305.1. NCBI lineage: Eukaryota > Metazoa > Chordata > Lepidosauria > Squamata > Lacertidae > Podarcis > Podarcis bocagei. The sequence goes on from NC_138135.1 coordinate 23,800,440, forward strand.
TGGAGGCAAGCCTCCCTCTTCCCAAGGGGGCCACTTCCCAATTCAGAGTGCTTGGCATCCTAAGGAGGGGAGCAGCGCTGGATTTGGGACGCTGCTGGCGGCAGAGGGGCGCAAATAACAACACTGAACAGATCCGTTGGAAAAAGCAGCTGTACCAAAATGAATTATTGCGAAAATGAGGGATATTTGAGGGAGGGGCCGTCAAATGTTGTCCTCGCCCAGGACGCCACTTGAAGGAAACAGCAGGGGCGGACGCGGGTTGGAATCCTCTCAGCCCGGCCTCCCTCACAGGGTTGTTGTGGAGGGTAAATGGCGGGGAGCCCCCCCCGCCCCCCCCCACCGGAGCTCATGGGAGGGAGAAAATGGAATGCGAAAGCGCTAATAATAAAAGCCAATTTATATATGTGGAGAGAGGGAGGGAACCCTGAGGCCGCGTCAGGCCCACAAAGGCGGGAAGGGGCCCCTCAGCCGCGCAGGAGGCGCCTGTCCCGCAAGAGGCCGGCAAAGGTCACCTCTGACGCCCTTGCGCCTCCCTCCCTCCCTCCATTGCGCGCGCAGCGGGGGGCGCTGCTCACCATCCTCCGTGGCTGCCGTGGCGGCTGCAGGTCGGCGGGCCCCTCTGGCGCGCGTGGACGGTGGCGCCCCTGGCGCAACTCAGGCGCTGGAGGGAGCGGAGCGAGCGGTACATGGCGGAGGCTGAGGAGCAAGGCGCCGCGGGCGGGTGAGGGGGAGGAGGACGGAGTGGGCGGAGTCGCAGCCAATGGGGTGGAAGAAACCCACGTTTCCTTTTTGAAAGAGAAACTTTTAAACGAGCGCGTGGTTGAAGAAGGCGCTTGTCCAGCTCCTCTCTGCGCCTCGGAGGGCAGGTTTGAGCACGCGCAATGCGCCGCCCTCCCGCCCTGCGCCGCCGCCGTCTCGCGCTCCTCCCTTTTGCGCGCGCTGCCCCGCCGCTGCCCCATTGGCCGGGTCCTGTCAGCTGATCCTGTGTTATTTCCTGTGTGTGTGTGTGTGAGGGGAGAATGGAGAGAGAAACCTCGGCACCACCACCGCGGAGCCGCCCCCGGCTCGACGCGGAACCTCGCCGCCGCCGCCCTGCCTCTCACCGCCCGACTCGCCCGCCTCCCTCCCACGGCACACCAGGCAACGACCCACGGCACACTAGTGTGCCGCGGAACACCGGTTGGGAAACACTGATTTATCTGATAGTAATGCAACCAATCAAATACATATTCTTTTACTTGTTCATATGGCTTCATTTTCCATGATAGCGTCAGGTTTTTCACTCAGGTGCCCAGAGGGGCAAGCCAGCTGTGGTTGATGTCTAAGCTGATCTACTGATTTGACATGTGTTCTATATTTGTTTCATAGAATTGTAGAGTTGGAAGGGAACCTGAGTTTCATCAAGTCCACCCCCTGCCACCTCAACAAGATCATCCATGTCAGGTAGCCATCCAGTCCCTGCTTAAAAATCTCCAATGAAGAAGAGTCCACAGCCTCCTGATGTCATGGGCTAGGAGTCAGCTTTACCTGCTGAACAGCAGCCTGAAGGGCGAGAAGGCGGAGTGACTCCACCTGCAGCTGACCAGTCTTCACGGACACAGAGGAGAAGGCATGGATGAGCACCAGCTGGCTCCGGCCTTCTTAAACAGAGCTCTCAGCAGCAGTCAAATGCTGGAAATAATGGTTCACAGCCATACCTTGCTGCTTCCTACTCTCCATCTGGACCCTTGGCTCTCTGATCATCTGGATTCTCTGACCTCTGGACTTCATATGTGGATTCTGCTCTCAGGCAAGTGTGCTAAAGCCCAGGTCCCCCTTAATAAGCCTGCTTCCTGTTCAGGATTCAGATGTTGGCCCCATCCCTCATTTTTATTCCCAGTACTTCCCACTGTCCACATCATAGTAAGTGTATGGCATTCTTCCTGGAATACCTCAAGCTGTATTATGAGTCACACCTCTTGTGTGTGAGATTACAGATCTAGATTTCCCCCTCTCACATGTCCCCCTGCTCAAAAATAGGGTTGACCCTACCAGGAAGCAGTGGTGAGGCATTAGAGGACAGAGGTAGGTGTGTGTGTGTGTGTGTGTGTGTGTGTGTGTGTGTGTGGCATGAGTCCTGGCAATGTCCCCTAACTAGCTTGCTGACACACAATGATGTTCTCCATTGCCAATATTGAAGAAAAATTTAACACACAGTCCATTCAGCTTCTGAACGGCTTAACAGTGAATTATTTTCCCCAGGGAACTGTAGTTCCATGAGGAGAATCGGCATCTCCTAACAGTCTTAACAACACTCTTAACAAATTACATTTGCATACCCTCCAACATTTCTCTGATGAAGATAGGGACATCCTATGATGATGATGCCTCTCCCATTGATGCCCACTCTGGGCAGCTTCCAAACATATATAAAAACATAAAAAACATAAAAACATTTTTAAACTTCCTTATATAGGGCTGCCTTCAGATATCTTCTAAAGGTTGTATGGTTACATTTCTCCTTGGCTTAAGGTAAAGGTAAAGGGACCCCTGACCATTAGGTCCAGTTGTGACTGACTCTGGGGTTGCAGAGCTCATCTCGCTTTATTGGCCAAGGGAGCCGGCGTACAGCTTCCAAGTCATGTGGCCAGCATGACTAAGCCGCTTCTGGTGAACCAGAGCAGCGCACAGAAACGCCTTTACCTTCCCGCCAGAGCAGTACCTATTTATCTACTTGCACTGACGGGCTTTCGAACTGCTAGGTTGGCAGGAGCAGGGACCGAGCAATGGGAGCTCATCCCATCGCGGGGATTCAAACCACCGACCTTCTGATTGGCAAGTCCTAGGCTCTGTGGTTTAACCCACAGCACCACCCGCGTCCCTCTCCTTGGCTTGGGGAGTAGCATATCTCAGCATCCTCCAACATTTCTCCGATGAAAATAGGGATGTCCTAAGGAATAGTGGGACAATCCAGGATTAAATCAGAAACTTGGGATGGCTTCTGTAAATCCGGGTCAGTCCCTGGAAAATAGGGACACTTGGAGCGTCTGTACTTTCCATGGTTCTTTGGAAACACCATGACACTTCAAAGTGGAATGATACTGCTTTAAATGCATATGGGGCCATAGCTGAAACTGGTCCTCCTCAAAAGTGTGATGTTTGCTCAGGAAAAAACAACAACATGGAAAAGAAGCACTGTAGGAAAGTTACTGAAATAAGAATTCTCCAGATGTAAACATTAACATGCAACAAGTCTGTTTCCATTTAAATGCAGAGTGGGCACCAGTTCTTTGATAACTGAGACATGACTACTTTTATTTGGGAGGGGAGATCAAGGATCAGGATTAAACAGCAAAACTGTCATCTTCACAAGACCATGAATTCTAACACTTTGTTAAATTTTTAAACCCCCCCCAAAAAACAACAATGCCAGGATTCTGTAGCTCAGCCTGTCTCCCATTTGCAATATTCTTTCCAATCCATCACAAAGTCAACATTTAATTCTCACTCGTTGCAACTCCAAAATGATGGAAGTGGCATGCTTGCCTTCATTAGGAACCACAACGGCAGCCAGTCAAAGGGCAGCTGGGAGGCGACTCAGTCATGCACCACCAAAGCTCTTCAGAAAGCAAATACCAGCCATGCTAAATTAACAGCTTCTTGTATCTACGCGATGGATGTGCTCCTTTAATCAAATGGCAACTCCCCCCCCCCACTTATAGTCGAGGCCTATCAAAGAAGCTTTGGGAACTGAGGAGAAGGATAAGATGCTCCCCTGCAGGAATGCCCCTCCAGATGAAAAGAATGTGTTAACTAGGGTTGCCAGATTTCAAAAAGTGAAAATATGGACAAGAAAGTTGTTGGAAAACCCCCACTTACAACAGGGGTTGCCATAAGTTCCGGTTTTCCCGGATGCCATTTTTGGAATCAAAATCTCGGCGATGTCCATGTTTTTCTGAATTTATGGCAGCCCTGTGTTAACATTGGGGAAGCATGAAAATGAGGCATCTGATCAAGGCCTGTATTTTAAAATGAGCTTAAAGATATATTTGCAAATGTTTGTATGTTTCATGCCAGACATAAAGCAGCTGGCTGAGTACTCTGGCAGTTGTTTATCTTCCTGCTCAAGGGCCCCCCTGATTTATAGCAGTAGCAGGAGACACGTTCCTCAAAGTTGTAAAAGGAAATTACAGGCTGGGAGCAAAGGTCATACTGACCATACATATTACAGAATACAATCAAGCTGCAAAAACACTAATTAAGAGTTGGTAAATAGTAAGATTTATTGTTTAACAGAAAATAATACCATGTGCCTCCCATCAGACTCTAGCCATATCTTCCTAAGGTTAAAGGGCAAGAGCTAATAGGAAAAGCAGCTGGCTGGGAAAGGGAGTTGTAAATTGAAGAGGTTGCTTTTGAAACTGTTTTTACTAAGTTCCTTTTCTTCTAAAAATCTATCTATGTTATGTATGAAATATATTGGCTTAATGTAATTATGCAAAGGATTTAGAAAGTAAGAAATGTTAGATTCTTACGTTAGATTCTTATTTCATTGATGGTGTGTGAGAAGGTGAACCCAAGATCTCTGTTACCATGAGCCATCTGTTTTAGCCATCTGTTTTGGAGTGAAGGGGCAATAGGGCAATAGGGCAATAGGGCAAAAGGTGAAATGTTAATTAAGGTGCCTGGTCGAGGCAAATGTAAGATATATGGCTACTTGTCTGCCATTTATGGATAGAAGGAAATATAGCTCTTTGTCTCCCATAAAAGGTAATAGGAAGTGGGTGTATCTTTTATGATTGGTTCTAGCAAACAGCCAATAGGAATTTCAACCAGGCTGATTGGACAGAGGCAGCCAAAGGAGGAGCAAGGGGGCTTGGCTGAGGAAATATAAGTGCTGGTCATCAGGGCTGGAAGGGCAGAGCTTTTGGTAACCATATACCACTGTGTTTCTCATTTATTTGTCTGACAAATAAATTATTATTTTAATTTCTCTATTGCTGCGTTGAATATTTCATTCCAGCTAAGCGTTAACCACAAGCAGGGTGCTACAAAAGAAGAATCAATAAAGCAGAATGCTGTGCAGATGGTCCAGTATAGAGCCACCATTGATGCATTATTATTGCATCAATGACATGTTGCAGAAAACATCTTCTGCAAACCCAAACATACCAGTCTGGAGGGGCCCCTAAATCTGCAGCACTTGGTGGAGAAGTGGGAATCTGAAGCTGGTTCGCTCCCCTTATCCTGTGTCCTGCCAGACTTGAACAGAGAGAATGAAAATGAGGGCAGAGGAAGTCTCTACAACATTCCATTTGTTCCTGAGTTGCTAAATCCCTCCTATTTTTTAGAAAAATATTCTTATCTTTAGATATACCTACATAATAGCATAACAAACCATAAGCTAAAATGACAATCATTGGCGAATATAACTTCATATGTATATTTCAGATTTATTCAACTTTTCAAAACATTATTCCTCCCATTGAAAACAATGGAAGAGAAAGGGGAGATTGAGAATTAAGATGCAGACCTGATTCCCCCCGCCTTGTTTTTGAAGGTGTGCCAGGGGACCTGGATAGGTCTGGAGCCTTTTTCATTTCACTTAAAACAACAACAACAAAATACTGCCTTTAACGACCCACCCCTGCGAAAACATTCTTAAGCAATTGAACATGGGACACAGGTGTGGATAATAAACCTGCAAATGAGCATCTCCGTGTCTTAAAATACATGTCTTAAATAAGGAACAGTTCCATAGAAACTAAAATATCAGAAAAAGAATTGCAAATGTATTTATAAAAGTTTTTCTTCCTGCTCCTCTCTCTTTGTGGCATCTGTTGAACAATTTAAAATGGTTAAAAGAAGTTTGGTTGGGATGGAGTGGGGGGGGGACATGGATTGCTGATTAGTTAATTCAAAGTGGCTTGTTAATTACAGTTTGTTGCAGGTTTTGTATAACCTTACATAGGAAGTTGCCTTACTCTGAGTGAGAATATTGGTCAATCTAGCTCCATGCTGTGATGCTGGTGGTGCTGTGGTCTAAACCACAGAGCCTAGGGCTTGTCGATCAGAAGGTCGGCGGTTCAAATCCCCGCGACGGGGTGAGCTCCTGTTGCTCGGTCCCTGCTCCTGCCAACCTAGCAGTTCGAAAGCACATCAAAGTGCAAGTAGATAAATAGGTACCGCTCCAGCGGGAAGGTAAACGGCATTTCTGTGCTCTGCTCTGGTTCGCCAGAAGCGGCTTAGTCATTCTGGCCACATGACCCAGAAGCTGTACGCCGGCTCCCTCGGCCAATAAAGCGAGATGAGCGCCGCAACCCCAGAGTCATCAGCGACTGGACCTGATGGTCAGGGGTCCCTTTACCTTTACCTCTAGCTCCATGCTGTCTATACAGTGGTACCTCTGGTTACCAATGCTTCTGGTTATGAATGCTTTAGGATACAAGCTCCATTAATCCAGAAGTAGCTGCTCCTGGTTGCAAACTTTGCCCAGGATGTGAATGGGCAGCCCCATTAGCGAAAGCACGCCTCAGGATAAGAACGGTTTCAGCTTAAGAACGGACCTACAGAATGAATTAAGTTCGTAACCAGAGGTACCACTGTATTGACTTTGAGTGGCACTCCAGGATTGCAGACAGGGGACATTCCCAGCCCTATCTGGAGATGCCAGGATTTGAACCCGGGACCTTGTGCACACAAAGCAGATACTTGTGCACACAAAGCAGAATCCTCAACTACAACAACAGAACTGAAGAGCCTGGGGTGAGTGGGAGTCATATTGCTTCACTTTACAGCTTCAATTAAAAAAATGGCTTGTGATAACACAGTTTATTCCAATCATGGTTTCTTCAACAAAACGCATGCCATCTCACAGAAAAGCAAGCTATGGTTTGTTTCTCAGGTGCTTTGATCCCGCCCCCGCCCTGATGCTCTTGCAAGTCTTGGCAAGCATCTGGGATGGGGTTGTGAAACAAACCATGGCTAAGAAAGGTTGTTGGGTTCACACATAACACCAAACCATAGTTAGTACAAGTCACGGTTCATAAGCCAGCAACAAGCCATAGTTTCACTTTGTTGCCACTTGCCCGGAAACAGACCTTGGTCAGTCTACTGGGTTCAGTTCTGATATTCAAGTGAACCAGATACAGTGGAACCTTGGTTCTCAAACAGCTTAGTTGATGAACAAATCAGCTCCCAAACACTGAAAACCTGGAAGTAAGTGTTCTGGTTTTTGAATGTTTTTCGGAAGCTGAACGTCCAACGTGGCTTATGCTTGAGTGCAGGAAGCTCCTGCAGCCAATCAGAAGCTGCGCCTTGCTTTTCAAACATTTCGGGAGTCAAACGGACTTCCGGAATGAATTAAGTTTGAGAACCAAGGTACCACTGTACTTGCTAACCAAACTATGGTTTAATGTTATATGTGAAGTAGACCAGGGGGAATCCAGCCTTCTCCTGTCTGCATAGCCTAAGTCTGCTACTGCTATCTATGTATCTTTACTTGTGGTAAAAAAATAAAATGAGGTGCCAGTAATTGTATATTGATAGAAGTGCATGGGTGTCAGAACATATGGATGCTATGGGTAAAAAACAGAGGTGCTGGTACTCTGTGCCAGTGAGTGCCAGAGAGAGAGAGAGAGAGAACACTTATTTAAAAATGCAGCAAATATATTCTGACATGTGAACAATAGAAGGTTGAAATCATCAGTTATATTCAGTACATTTGAAGAAGGTGTCTTCAGAAAGCCAATAACACATTTTAGGGTAGCTGATGTACTGGGAAGGAGTTTCAGGAGAATATATTAACTTAGTAATGTCTATTTTTTACTTTATTTTTGCTTCTTCCATATTTTTATTTTAAAGGGGGGCATTGGAGAGCTTTAATGAATTCTTTCCCCTGATGCTTTGAAATGTATACCATATTCTCCTCTCCTTTTTTAAAAAGCAGTTATTTTGCAAAAACACATTAACCACTGAGCGTGTTATTATATTACATTAACATGAAAACCCATAATGAAAGTTGGTCTTTACACTGGAACGCGTGATCACATAAAGTACTTGATTTTGTATCGCATCAGCCTCTTAATCCTATTATACATACCATAGCAAATGGAGAGTGTAAATGTTCACGACGTTCCCTGGTATTAAAATCTAATGGGGATTTTCGATGAACATCACTTGGCAAGCTTGTCTCTTTGCAAAGGCTGCACTTACATTTCCTACAGAGGCTTCCTTCTTCTTTTCTTTTGAATTAAAATAAAATAAAATAAACCCAATCCTGGAATCCTGTGCCAGTACCAAATGCCCAAGAGGTTTAAAGACATTAGTTTATGTTCAAATGGCAGGCAATGTGGCGACAAAGGATGAAACTATTCATCAGCGAAGGAGAATGAGCCCCTCCAGAATTGGAGTTCCATCACATCTGGAGGGCCAGTTTCTTCCATCCCTGGATTATTAGGTCAGACTAGAAGCAGGAAGTTCTACTAAGCCCGTGATGGGTAGCCTATGCATCTCCAGCTGTTGTTAGATAACAGTTCCCATCAACCCCATGGACAATGGGCAGGGACGAGTAATGGGAATTCAGAAACATCTGGAGTACCACAGGTTCTCCACATCAGCATTAGGCAAAAAAGCTCATTGTGTGACCTTGGGGCCAGTTGCAATCTCCCTCTTTAAGCCTACCCTAAAAAGCAGAGACATCACCTTGCCAACAAAGTTCCGTATAGTTAAAGCTATGGTTTTCCCAGTAGTGATGTATGGAAGTGAGAGCTGGACCATAAAGAAGGCTGATCACCGAAGAATTGATGCTTTTGAATAATGGTGCTGGAGAGTCCAATGGACTGCAAGAAGTTCAAACCTATCCATTCTTAAGGAAATCAGCCCTGAGTGCTCACTGGAAGGACAGATCCTGAAGCTGAGACTCCAATATTTTGGCCACCTCATGAGAAGAGAAGATTCCCTGGAAAAGACCCTGATGTTGGGAAAGATGGATGGCACAAGGAGAAGGGGACAACAGAGGACGAGATGGTTGGGCAGTGTTCTCGAAGCTACCAGCATGAGTTTGACCAAACTGCGGGAGGCAGTGGAAGACAGGAGTGCCTGGGGTCATGAAGAGTCGGACACAGCTAAACAACAACAACAACCACCTCATAGGATTGTTGTGAAGAAAAAAGGAGGGCACGGAAGGCCATGTATGCTACCCTGATTTCCTTGAAAGAAGAGAAGATGAATGTTAATGCTGGCTGCAGGCATAATAGGAAGTGGGTCAGTGTTTGCATCCTTTCACTCTCTCTATTATTCTGTATTCTGGTTTATAATCCACCTCGTGCCATAATCCCCTGAGGAAACTGCCTGCCCGCACCTCCAGCTATGTATATTTGAGCTAATGTTGAGCAGATGCTTGAAACTCTCCTTCGTGGGAATTGCAGTTGACAGCCAGCATAACAACATCTGTTTGATAGTCCTCAGAAATAGCAGGCTATGGACCTGGACTTAATGGCAACGGATGAATTCTGCAGCTCCCATGATTTAAATTGCACAATAACATTCACTTGCAAGCCTAGAGTAAAAGCAGAGTCCTCGGCTCTACATAAGGTTGGGTGATAGTGCATCATGCTTGGCCAGCTCCTGTGTGCATCTGCTTAATAATAATAATAATAATAATAATAATAATAATAATAATAATAATAATAATAATTTGTAGCCTGTCCATCTGACTGGGTCATCCCAGCCACTCTGGGTGGCTTCTGCCTCATTATTTTGCATCTTTAGAAAAAGGAGGAAGGCAAACTTCAGGAACATAAGGAGAGGGCATGGCCAATCTAATCTGATAGCAATTAGCAAAGCATTTGTTTCAGCTAGTTTATAATAATATATAAGCACCATATAATTATGAAGTGTAAATGAATTATTCTAGTACTAGGGGTGGAAGGATCCATCAATTTTGGTCATCTCAATTTATTATTTTCCAATCTGAAATTCAGTTCTCCACATTTTTCAGCAATTTCCAATTTATTTATTTTTAAACCCTAATGAAAATTCATCAGCGTTTTAGTGTGAATTTCTCCTAATCAGCACATTTTCTTTGCAGTTTTGACTAATGCACACATTTTTTGCCAGCAATTTCCCCGAATACAATGTATTTCATATGTCATTTTTACTAATATCTTTATTTTTATCCACATTTTCCCCGTTACATGTGCATTTTTGTAAACACTGATTAGAGAACTACACCTGAAAGTTCAGATAAATATGACTTTTGGTTCGCATGTTGTTTCGGAAAATGTGAGTTTTTAGATTTGGCTTTGAATGCATACCTATCCAGAACTGAGCCATCAAACGAGATCAGAGCTGGAAAAGACTATCATTCCTGCCGCGGCAAAATACGTAGCCTGAACAGGAAGTGTTTATAGCCCTTTTGCCAGTGGAGGCTGGTGCCCTTTGGGACTGGTAGGGTACAAAACAGGGAGATCAACAGGAGGCAGAATGACTCCCTGACTGGTTGTAACTAGGGAAGCAGGCAGGTGGGGACGGCCGAGGGCCGGCTATGGTTGGCGGGGAAGTGCGCCATTTCACATCATTGCCTTCAGCAAGAAGTGAACCAGGGGCCTTCCTGGATGGTGGAGCCATTCCTATATCTGGGATGCCTTTCCTGCCAATAGCAGAGGTGGGGAACCTTTTTCAGACTCAGGGCCATATTCCCTAATAGGGGAATCTGGGGACTTCATGCCAATGGCAGGTGAATGCCAGGTGGAGTGGAGCAATGGGTGTGACTCATTATAATGTAGACCAGGTATTCTCTAACCATGGTCCATGGATCACCAATGGTCCATAAATTTCACTCAGGTGGTCCCTGGCATGTCTGTAAAGTTATGATGTAAATCCATTCAGGATGTAGTACAGTGCCTTGCAATTGGTGCAACAGATAGAAAAAGCAGTCAGTGGTCCACAAAGACACTCAGAAATGTCCAAGTGGTTCCTGGGGAAGAACCAGTGGTAGAAGTTGCATTCCAGGCATGCAAAAGGTGTAGGTCTACACACACACACACACACACACACACACACACACACACACACACCTATTCTACATCCAAGAAATGAATTATTATGAGGGTATTAGGTATGTTTAGCCTGGAGAAGAGAAGACTGAGAAAGTGATACAATAGCCATCTTCAAATATCTGAAGAGCTGCTACACAGATGACAGATTAAACTTGTCCTTTGCTGCCCCAGAGGCCCAAACTAATGTATTCAAATTACAAGAAAGGAGAGCCTCACTAAATATGAGGAAGAACTTTCTGATGATAAGAGCTGTGTGACAGTGGAATGGACTCCCTTGGAAAGTGGTGGACTCACCTTGACTGGAGGCTTTTGGACAGCTGTCTCTCAGAGGTTTTCTAGCTGTGATTTCTGCATTGCAGGAGGTTGGATTAGATGACCAATGGTGTTTCTTCCAACCTTATGATTCTATAATCACAGCTGAAAGGCACATTCCAATCTCAAGTAAAAGCTCCATGACTTTGGGAGGGGTGTGGCCTGAGAAGAGTCCTGAGGGCTAGACAGAGAGGCCTGGAGGAGTGATGTCTCCCATTGAGGTCCCCCACCCATGTGAATAATGACAACATTGGAAACAAGGTGGGCCCTTGCAACTCCTCATAATCTAACTTCTACAAGATGGAACAGCAGTTTTCCAGCACTATCTCTTGGGATCTGTCCTCTAGGAATGGATGAATCCACCTAAATAGTGTGTAATGCCCCTAGATCCTGAAAACTACAGCTTGCTCCTTCCTGAATTGGTTCTCCATCCACTTCGAATTGGCTCTAACCTTTCCAACAGCTACTTTTCCATACGCTGCTTTTGAAGATATCTTTACTCTGGGACTGGGTGGGTTTATTTATTTTTGGGCTAGAGAGAGACACAGAGCAGAGAGAAAAGGTGGCGCTGGAATAAATGGGCACCATCTTTCTCTTTGACCCATGTAATCCTGAAACGACACTTGTGCACAAGATGCTACATTGTTGGGCAATCATCTCATGCCTGATAAGTGGGTAGAAATGATACAGCCCTAATGTGCTACATATCCTAAGGGAGGATTTGTCAGAAAAGCCATTCAGGGAGAAGTTACGTGGTGGAGGTAGAACTAGAGATGGAATTGAGCCTGGCATGAATATGTTTATGACCTTACTGTACAAATCTGCGTCAATGGCTACCCTCGCAGTTTGTCAAAATGCCTCTTTCTAATGCTCTTGTCAGCTCTGGTTACAGAAAGCCGGTCAGTATTATCAAAATACTTTGTTCAGCCAGGAGCACAGTGTCAGGATCAATCAGTCCATCTTGTCTTGCTTACTTTATCAATATATTTTGAAGAAAAGAACAACAACAAAACCCTTTTCTGCTTGCAGCACGTGAAGATTGACTATTGCTTTGTACTTAATTATTCCCTTGACAGCAAAAAGCTCATGCAGTGTTAACAAATCAGATTACAAATGGAAGACTAGTGGCGGCTGGTTCATGTGGGCAAATGGGGCACTGCACTGCCATCCTCAGCCTGCCTTTAGGCAGCACACCAACTGGCTGCTTCATTAATTTATTCCAGTTCTGGGGATGGTACAGGCTATCAGCTTCTTCTTCCTCCATCTCATTGTTGCCCTTGTAGAACTCAGTCGGGAGGAGGATGGGGACAAAACTAGAATTAGTTGGTTGTGGCTGTCATTGGCTCTGGTTCCACCTACTGTTGGGCTCCCTGACTTCTGCCCTACCAATCTCAATGCACACCAACCTCCACAGCAGAGAATGTTAACAGTGTAGGAAGTGTGAGATAGCCAGCCTCATATAGCCAGCCTGCTTAAGTCTAATCAATGCATGAAGGGGTTAAAACCATAGAAGCTGCCCTGCCAGGCTTAGCTATGTCCACTTCCCCTTATATTGGGAGGAAATAGGTAAACAAGCCTATTGTTCAGTCTGAGAATCTCAGTGTTTGAAGAGGTTGGAGCTGGTTGCTCTCATTAGCCATTCTTGAATTCCCCCAGAATTAGCTTTGCTGTGCAACACAATCCTCTTCATGTTTGTTTGAGAGAAAGGTTACAGCAACACCACACATTTCAAGGACAGTCCTTTCCCCCAAAGGATCCTGAGAACTGAAGTTTACCCCCACAGAACTACAATTCCCAACACCCTTAACAAACTACATTTCCCAGGCTTCTTGGGGGGAAGCCATGTGCTTTAAATGTATGCTGTAGATGTGACCTAAGACCCACTAAGTTCAATGGAGCTTACTCTTGGGTAACAATGCATAGGATTACACTCATGTGATCGGATCCTATGAATGTTTTCAGCGGGTCTGACCCTGTTATAAGGTCCTGCCTGAGGGTTTTCCAGAGGCATCTGGGTGGCCACTGTGTGAGCAGGATGCTGTACTAGATGGGTCATTGGCCTGATCCAGCAAGCTCTTCTTATGTTACTATAGAAAGTGTGTTCAGGATTGCAGCATTAGCTGCCTTTTCCTGCTCTCAGCTAAGCCCCACCATTACCAAATGTAATGGCACAGATTTCAAGAGAAGAAATAAGAGTTGATAACTGGGGATAATAACCAGAAAAACAGCAATTCCCACTTTGGTCCCTGGCCTCGGAGAAGGACTTTAAAGTAGTCTTTCATTCTGCATCCGTCTTTCTTTCCAAACACAGGCTTGAAGAAACCTGAGCCAAGCATGACTGATCCAGAACAGACACTGGAAGGAAAGCTTAGAAACCCAGAGGTGGTGGAACATATTGATGAACACTGTGGCTGGCACGGTTTCTCCTGCCTCCTCCTTGTACCTAGTGCCCTGAATTGGCTGCAGGAGCCCAAGGGGAGAGGTGGGGAAAATTCTACATCTGGTTTTCTACATTGAACAGTCAGCTGATGCCTGGGAAGATTATCGCAGTGCAAATCCAAAGCCGATGTTTAACCAGTTGGAGGTTTGATCCTGTTTTACTGGAAGAAATCAATGGGGGCAGCAACGTGTTGACTTGCCAGCATCCATTGAAACCCATGCCAGGTTAGAACCATCTATGCCAGGGCTTATCTCCAAGTACTTTGAGTCCTGCCTTCCCTGCAAGCTCTTCCCCAATCTGTGCCAGCCTTATCTCTTATCTCTCGTGCCAGTGATTGGATGAAACCCATGGCCTGATTTCTGACCACCTCCATCATCTCGGCTGCTGTCAGATGGACGCCTTGCTCATCCTGTGGATGTTTTGCATCTCCAAGGCCATTCTGTAGCAAGAGTGCAGAGGTTGGGTAACATTCTCATGCCAGGGGCCATATTCCCTTCTGGGGAACCTCCTGAGAGCCACATGCTAGGGCTGAGTAGGACCATAGGGGAAAGTAGCCAGAGAATCAAAGGCAAATTTAACTTCTGCAGTCTGCTAGTTTCTACTCACACATCCCTCTCTATGTTCCATCCATCAAGCAAGAGACATAGTCAGAGTTCAAGGACAAATCCCAAATCCAGGGGCAGTGAGGGATGGGCCAGTCTTTCCCAAACTTGGGTCTCCAGCTACTTTTGGACTACAGTTCCCACAATCCCTGGTCCTGCTATCTACGGATGATGGGAGTTGTAGTCCAAAAAGTCCTACGTTCTTATGTCCTCAGTGGTTTTTTTTCTGGGAGGAGGATGCATGGGTACACATATCCCTGAACATTTTGTGAATCTAAGTTTGGCCTCATTGAAGGGCAGTATTTCAATATGAGTAGGAAAATGAGAGTACCCCTAAACATTTTTTTAAGGGGGGAAAAAGCACTGTATGTCCTTATACTATTTTTCGCTCTCCGGGTGGCTCCCTCGTAGGCAAGAAGTCCTCAAGAGGAAGAGTCCTTTGGCTCTGTAGTAACTTCCTCCGGGGGAAAAAAGAAAAGAAAAAATGCTTGGAAATTGGATGACAGGAAAGACAAGGTAATTTGTCTCGGCGTTTTGACAGGCTCTGATATTCCATCACAGGCAGAAGCAAAGGGAAGCCCCGTTTAATTTGCATGATGAGCGACAACGTTTCGGAGGCTAAAAATGCATTTGAATGGAAATGCTCAGAAGTGAACAATGCATTTATTAAAGCAGTTTCCTGATTAGGCACTGGAGGAAATAGCTCTTCACACACACCCCATCCCATTTCACCATTCGGAACTGCTTTACATAAGCAATAACCCAGGGAAGGGTGCCTATTTATACCACCGCTTCATAGGCATGCTGTGGGTATATTATGAAATTTAATAGGTAGATGAGCTCCAGCACTCAAGTACATTGGACTTTATTGGCATCAATCCCATCTTGGTTCAGGATCATTAGATATGCAATACATTCCCCCCCCCCTGCATTCAATACTCACAGGAACATCGGAAGCTGTCTTATCCTGAGTCATTGGTCCATCCAGTTAAGGATTTTCTACATTCACTGGCTCTCCAAGGTTTCAGACCTTCTGCATACCAGAAAGATGTCCTCATCTTGTATATAGCTAATAAAGTTTATCATATGTTTATGGACATCCTGTATTCCGTAAGTTACTAATCTGAGAATAACACACTGACTGGCACCCATTCTCTGGGCTTTCATATAGGGGACATTCCCAACTCTACCGGGAAATACAAAGGATTCAGCCTGGTGCCTTCTGAATGAAAAGCAGATATTATATCACTAAGTTACAGCCATTTCCCAGCAAAGGGTAGGATGGTGGAGTGGTCTGACATGGCTCACCCTCACTTCAACACATTCACATCAAAAGAGCAATTCAATATAAATTGATTTTGCAATGGATGCATATTTTTTAATCTCCACAATTCTTACTCTTTTATCGACTATTTTGCAATACACATGCATTTAAATGGTTCTGGTCTACCTGCTAACTTTTGGGTCCATGAAAGCTATATATGGAGGCTCTGGGCATAAATAGAAATGGATATTCTCCTGTCATTCTATTGCTGCATAGCGGTCTTCTCTGTCCTTTTTCTCTTTTTCTTTTGGTACTGTATCCTTATAGACCTTATGGATTCAATGTAAATAGCTGCTTTTTGTGTGTTGGCAGCTTTTCTTTTTCTCCTACTGACAGCAGCAAGCCTTGATTTGTTATTTATACCTTTACAACAGCCTGTGGTGTTGTATTTCGGAAGGTACCTGTCTCTTTTACAGAAACATATTGTTTTGTTCTGTATGCTGATGCTTGCTGTAGTGTGGCACCATTTCAGGGGCTACAGAAGGGATTCAGGATGACTGGCTGGTAAAAACATGTTGTTATAAAAGTGTGTGTGTGTGTGTGTGTGTGTGTGTGTGTGTGTGTGTGTGTGATCATGTGTTCTGAGTCTGATCTATTTCTGTGATTTTTACTTACCCCCCTCTCTTGGGATGGGGTGGGGGACCCTGCATTCATTTGCAGGTTTCCTGCTTCATCTGGTGAAAGCTCTCACAGAAAGGTAGCGCCATTATTTTGCTGCAGCAAAAACATCCGATGAACCTGATGTACATGTAACAAATATATTGTTACATGTCACCCCCAATCTCCACAGTAGTGCGAGTTTCCAGGAAGTTCCAGGCGCTTACGCAAGGTTCGTGTTTCCTTTGGAAATTAGGCATGGCAGAGTCTGACTTCCAGTTTAAACCTCCAAGCATTGATTAAATTCTAACACTTACTAAATCCATGAATTATGGGTACCGTGCACCCACAAACACCCAAACTCTCAACAATATCACAGCGCTAGCTTTTGTGGCCTAGTGTCCACTTAATCCATTCTGTTGGCAGGAATTTTACAAGAACATGAGAAGCACCAGATTCCCTCCTGATGGAAGATCAGACCTAGAGACAGAGGGTCCTTGAGATACTATAAGTAAACTGGGTTATTTTATTCACAAGACTTTTTTTCAGAGAACAGAAATGAAGCAAATATTAAATATCCCCTCCTCTCTCTCACAAACATTCTTACACTTATAGACACACACACACCATCCCAAAATAGAAAAAAAAATCACACAAGTCAGCTTTTCAGTGGTTTTGCTTCATGGCTCATAAAATGTGTAACACCTCCCTTTTGGTCTATAGGCCAAAAATGTGTAACACCACTTGATCACCCGGGGCCACTTTTCCACAGCATGTGCAGTGACTCTTAACGCCAAATTCAGGATTTCTCATTTCTTACTGAGTAGTCTGAAAGTTCACTGGCCTAAAGTTGTAAAAGTGGAAGAAGACTCCTGCTGGGTCAGACCAAAGATCCATGCAGCCCAGCATCATTTTCTCCACATTGACCAACCAGATGCCTCCAAGGATGAGTGAGAATTGCCATCATGAGATGGCAAAGGGGCCATTCCAGGCCTCTTTGCCATGCCAGCCTGGGAACCATTACAGCAAAAAGACAATTCGGACCCCCTACACTTTCTCTCCTAGCTGGCATGAGGGCCGAATCTGTGGATGTGCTTTGAGCAGCTCCATTTCATCAAGCTGTGCTACTGCTGGCTATGAGTTAGGATTGCAGCCTAAGTTAGCTATAGGTTATCTTCAACTAAGGCCACATTGGCGACAGGTCAGCTAACTAATATTGAATCGCACAGCTATATACAACATGGATTGGTTTTCATTATGGATTTGTAAGGCACCTCAAGATTCTTTTTTTTCTCTTCTTCCCATAAATGCAATGCAAGAAGTAAATAACACAAGGGTAAATTCTATTAGGAAGAAGCTGCTAGACGCCATCAGGTTTTTTCTACGAGTGAATCAGGGGGCTGTCAATATAAATCTCAAACTATAAAGAACGAATCTGGAAATCATTCCAAGTTGGTGCTTGAAGAAAGTGTCATCAGGTTGATCATAAGATCTATAAATAATCTGTTCAAATGCTGCCACCTCATCCATGTACAGATATCATAACAGTAGGATGTGGGAGAACTTCTCCCCACCACAGTTATAATAATTTTTTCCCACAATTATGAAACCCTTTTGAAGGGGTTCTAACTTCGTGGATTGTCATTATTTTAAAGTGCGAGAACAAAATGACCTCCTTTTGCCTACAAAGTCTTTATCACCATCTGAGGTATCGTTAGACTAGAACCTGAGATCCTTTGTGAACAGTGTCAGATTGGTGAACACTGCTGAATTTGAAACCCTGATTTTGTGGAATATACTGTGGAAGAAAGAGAATTTTGTTGAGTCCACATTTTTAAGCGAAAGGGCCTAACTCACACCTCTTGGACTAATACAAGGATGTGACTATAATGATCTTTAGTGGTAGCTGAGATCCACTGGATCCAGAGCTGTGTTCTCAACCAGCATTGGGTCTGATTTTGGCCTGATGGCTTTGTCAGTCTGAAGCTGGCACAAGAATCAGGCTCTAATCTACCTGACCTCCCCCATCACCTTTTTGCTGCTGCCCCTATAAGTAGCTGGGTTGTGCCCGAAGCAGTAGCTCTGCCACTAGGGCTGGCCCACTCATAAGGCAAGGTCAGATGACCACCTTGGGTAGCAGTCTTCCCAGGGGCAACAGATCTTGATGTAGAGCTTTATTCCCCCTCCTTGTTCATGATTTAGATCTTCACTCGTTCCTTCTTTCCCAGTGGGGAGGGAGGTGCCATTTTGCTGTTTGCCTCAAGTGCCCAAATGTAATGAGCTGGCCCTGTCTGCCACTCTTTGGAGCCTCGCTGGCATCAGAGAGCAGCAGGAATGGTCTGCCTGGGTCACAGACAACGTGACCAACCTCAGTGCCACGGAGAAGGCCCTGCTTCCAGCTGAAGATGACTTCCGCTCCCTTAATGAGAGAATACAGAACAGCATGGATCTTGAGAATGAGACCAACAAAACGCCAAGTGAGAAACTTGCCTTACCATGCGGTGCAAAAACAGTGCCCCATTCCACAGCCAGCAGGGCGCAGGACTCTGACACTGAAGTGTCTGGCTTTACTTTTAACCCAGCCAGATAATGAAAAGAGCTGTTTGAGACATTATCTCTTCCACCCTAGAAAGCCCTCCCTTTTCCTGGATCCCTAATTGCCATGTACTTTACCTGGCTTACTGGCTCTGCCTGGATCTTCTAATTACAAGAAACATCTTAATCACTGTGCAGCAGCAAAGCGAGTGTAATATTGTGACAACACCTACCAGTACAATGAATTGCAGATGAACAGCATCACTGTTACTCGGGAACAAACTTTGCTCCTTCTGCTCTTTCTCTCTCACACACACTCTCTTTCTCCCTCTCTCTCCTTTTAAAACATCACTCTCCCGCAGTCCCGTCTCGTCTGTTATAAAGCAATCCTATTGTGGGCCTTGAGGACATTCAAAGCACTCAAAGAGCTCATTAATTTCCGTCTGATGTGGTTTCAGGCCACATGCAAGGAGGAAGCGAGAGGTCTTGGTGGTATTGACACATGGTAATTTGGACCGGATTTCCTCTCTCCGAATGTGTGTGCAAATATCCTTACATAAATTCTTAGATAAATAAATCAAGGCATGGCCAGAAGGGCTTTCAGGAGAAATAAAGCAAAACAAACAATTTATAACGTGGAGGGTGAAATACTTAATTCCAAGTGAGAGGAAGCAGGTTGCCCCATATCTTGTGCTCAGTAAGTTCTGCCCTCTGATCTGGCCTCATAGACTAGAGCACCAAGCCCTCTAAAATTCATATTTGCAGTTCTCATTGTAGTTGTATATTTGGGGCTGATAGCGGGCATTGCCTGATGAGGCTGCTTTCCCGTCTGGGAGAGTTGTGTCCCTGCTGTAACTGCTGACCCTTACTTCAGCAGCTCAGTTTATATGTAATGCAAAGCCATGGTTTGGAACTATATGAAGTAGCCTCAGACTCAGATGCTCTCCTCACTGAGATCAGTTCCTTCCCAGTGAATTAGCTCCTTCCTGGTTTGTGGCAAGTCAATGTGAAGTTACATCCACACCAACAAACTATAGTATTCACTAGAACCGTGAAGCGGATCTGGACAAATCTCAGATCTCAAATCACACTTTCCAGAACAATATGCAAACTGAAACAAAGCCATCCCTCAAAATTTGCACTTTTCTGAATTTTGCATTGCAGTTCTTCGCTCAGGTCAGCTCACAAGAATAAAGATGCAGTTCAGTTGTTCGCCACCTGGGGTTGCTGTGCACAGATGCAGAAACTCACGGCACATTTTCCACTTAGGAAGCATGCCGAACTCAAGCCCTTGTGGGCTCACCACAAGAAAGCCGGCTGAGGCTCTGTGGTTTCCTGGTTCTAGCCACAACAGCTTCTGTTGGCAAGCCTTCTGCATCTATTATGGTGTGAAAGAGGCAGGCCCAGTTTGCCAAGCCGCAGTGAGGAAGGTGGCTCCACTCTAAGGAGTCAGAGCTGTCCAGCTGCAACTCTCTGAAGCTGTTTATGAGAAGGTCTGAGCTTGGAAACCAACAAAGCTGAGCAGATCCCCCTGTGGTCCCATGCATTACTCAAGCAATGCAGTGCACTTACCTAACTTGCAGCCCAGTGCCGGAAGGCAATTAGGGGCACAGAAAGTTGCCTGACAGCCAGCTGACACTCTTTTGTATACTCTTGTCTACACTGACAGGCAGTTGTGTCTCTCCAGAGGTCTTTCCTGTCACTTGCCCCCTGGGATCCTTGAACTGCCAGTACCGGAGATTGACCCTGCTGCCTTCTGCATCCAAACCACATGTTCTTCCATTGAGATACAGCTTTGTAGGATCTTGCAGAAACATAGGAAGGTGCCTTAACAACGGACCAATATTTCAATATTGTTGCACTTCGAGGCCCCCAAGCCCTTCCCCTGAAAACAACTTCACACTGACAAGTAATTTTAGTTTAATTTATTGGGCAAAATTTAGGCCACAACTTTATTGATTACAGCAAAGTGAGCGGTGTTGGCTTAGGAATTGGCAACAGACTATAACTGACTCCTGTCTCTCTGGTAAACACCAAATGAGGGAGCAACATCAATGAAATCAAACTGAAGCTAACCCCGGGGTTCCTGTGGTCCTGGCATGGCCCTAGCCCCTCAAGCGGACTTCAGACGAGATCCAGGACCCCCAGATTCCTTTACCGGAATACCTTTATTCATGGAAGGGCAGGTGATGGCCGCACCTCCCCTCCCACACACTTCAGTAAGCCAAACCTTACAAAGTTGTGATGATTGCTAAGGGGGTAGGCGAAAACCGAGTGGCTACATCCAATCTGCCAAATGGAAAAAAAATTCTACCCAGCCCCTGCTCCAAAGCAGGCGACCCAATCCAAAGCAAGGCCAAAGCACCACCACCTAAAATAAGGGAGGGAGGGTGGGTGTTCGGCAGCGTGATGCAAGTTCCCCCAGTTACGTCACGCTGCCACTTTTATAGGCCCCAGGAATCGCGCCAACTGCCCTGATTGGCCAAAACAGCCTGGCGCGACCCTGGGGCCCAATGGTTAAGGCTTGGGCCACGCCCGGCAACAACTCTCCCAGCAGGCGTGCCTTAGGGGCCAATGTGCAACCAGGACCCTCATTAAGGAGGATCCCATTTGTCATAGACTGGCAACCGCTGTCCAGGATTTCAGGCAGGGATCTCTCACAGTTCTATGTGGAAATGGTGAAAATCAAACCTGGGACCTTCTGCATGCAAACAAATGCTCTGCCACTGAGCTGGAATGGTTAACTCAAAAGTCTTGCAGTTGCTGGAGTTTTCCTGCCTATGCTTACTAGTTCATCACTGGAAACTTCTTCCCACCTTCCTGCACAGTGCTGTGTCATCCACTGACTTGCTTCTTCTGTGACTGCAGGCTTTGAGGAAGGCTTGGGGGTGTTTTGAGCCCCGCAACCCCTCAAATTCATCATTGGCAGTCTCCCCCCCCCCTTTACCGGCACACAGAAATAGTTCTGGCCTCCACTAGATGGCGCTAACCTTGTGCAACGCTCCTTTTGCAGCAATCGCTATCAATAAAGCACAGCTTTGCTACACTGGAGATAATTATTTTTCAAATCTGGCAGAACTAGCCACTGCTCCATAATTCATGCTCTGCACACTGCATGACAGCATTAAAGGCATACTGGCTTAGATTCTCCCCACCCCTTAATTAGGGGCTCGGAGAATTTAGTCATAGATAATCTGCATTCCGTCAGTCACCCATGGGCACAACAACAGGGTAGTCCACGCATTTTATAGAACACTGATCTCTTAATTAGATACAAAGTGGGATGACTTCTTACAACTGGGGAATTGGAAGCGTTTGGTCTAATAAACGCTTCCTTCCAAATAGGAGATCCATACATGGATCTCTGGCTGTAAACAGAACGGCAGCGTTTACTGCAAGCAATCCATATGCTGCTCTGCCTTCAGGTTGGTTCGTCTTGGAGGGAATTGGCAGTGCAAAGTTGTTTGTGCGCTCATTTATTTTTATAAATACATCCGTGGCATTCAGTCGTTAGCATAACGAGTGCCTAAAGTGCAGCAGCAGCAGCAACAAAAGCGTAAAAACGGTGTTGTGACTTGGGTTGGCCCTTAAGGAAACAAGAAGAGCCTGCTGGGTCAGGCCAGGGGTCCACCTAGTCCGGCATCCAGTCTGGTGTAGTGGTTAAGAGCGGTGGACTCGTAATCTGGTGAACCGGGTTCGCTTCCCCGCTCCTCCACATGCAGCTGCTGGGTGACCTTGGGCCAGTCACACTTCTCTGAAGTCTCTCAGCCTCACTCACCTCACAGAGTGTTGGTTGTGGGGGAGGAAGGGAAAGGAGAATGTTAGCCGCTTTGAGACTCCTTCGGGTAGTGATAAAGCGGGATATCAAATCCAAACTACTACTACTACTACTACTACTACTACTACTACTACTACTACTACTACTCTTCTTCTTCTTCTTCTTCTTCTTCTTCTTCTTCTTCTTCTTCTTCTTCTTCTTCTTCTTCTCACAGTGACCATCAGTTGCCCATGGAAACCCACAAGCAGGACTCAAGCAAAAGAGCATTCTGCACTCCTGTGGTTTTCAGCAACTGGAATTCTGCTGCATTCCTGCCTCTGACCATGAAGGCAAAGTTGCCATTGGCTAGTTGCCACTGAGGGCCTTCTCCTCTGAGAATTTGCCCAAACCTCTTTTTAAACCACCCAAGTTGGTGGTCATTGCTGCCTGAAGAAATATGGACCTTTGCCTCCCTGAAGCTTCCAGCATTCAGCTTCACTGGATCTCCATGAGTTCTGGTGCCATGACGGAGGGAGGAAAATCTTTCCTCTATCTGCTCTCTCCATGGCATACATCATTTTAGAAACTTCTATCATGTCACATCTTACTCTCCTCTTCTCTAAGCTAAAAGTCCCAAATGCTGCAACCTTTCCTTATTTTTGGAAGGGGGCAGGATTTGTGTGTGTCAGTTCTTCACATGCCAACATCAGTTTACATTTAAAAAAGAAGTCCTCATTAAAATTCACAATTATTTTTCATTAATTTGCCTTGAAATACGTAGGTGTTTTTGTATGCTTTGGGGGGGGGGGTACCAATTTTTGGTTCATTTTTTTTGCAATTTTATCTAATACAATGCATTTTTTTGTATGTTATTTTCACTAACAGGCATTTTTATGCTTACTTTTACCCTGATATATGCATTCTAATTAGTTGACTTGACCAGGGAACTGCATTGCAAAATTCAGAAAAGTGCAAATTTCAAAGGATGGCTGTGTCTTAGTTTTGGAATGCATGGATTAGGAAGCTTTAGATGTGAACTTGATCAAATTTCTCCCCATTCCATTTGATTCCTGTAGTCCTGGGGGCAGTATAATTTTCAGGTGAGTTTAAGATTCAAAGCTATAGAAGCTGAGGATATTTTGTGTGTGTGTGTGTTCTGGGCTGGCAAACTACCTTTTGCTGCAAAGTATCTGGGAAGCAGAAGCGGCTATAAAGAATGGAATGGCAGTGTAAGGGAGAAAAGAGAAATGTTTACTGTGTGCTTCACTGCTGAAGCAAAACATAAGGATGTCTAATGGGGGGTGGGGATAGGATCAATGCCTAGCTGAACCGCTGCATGGAAATCACATAATAAATTATAACACAAATCATAAATATACCATCAAACATATCATAAAGTGGACAGGGTATATTCTGAAATGACAAGCCCATTCCTAGACTCACAAGACAGCAGCGGGGAAGTAGTAAAACATCACCAGAGAATGCTATTAAATATATATAAATATATATATTTTTACTTGCCAGCAAAATGAAAATGGGATAAATTGATGAGTGTCTTTTGAGAGGGCTCAGATTAATTGCAAATTCATTTTTCACTCAAACGTGCAACAGATTTTAAGCCATTTGAGTGGCATCTTCAAGTGTGCTGCAACAGCCAGTGGCCCTTGACATGTTTTCCACTAGCAATAACCTCACTTTGATTTAACCTTATAGGTTATGACACTGTCACTATGCAGTGAAAGTAGAAAGTCGCTCTGCAGTGAAAGCAGAGGCATTAGTGGTGGAAACTATTTTTTTTAAAGAGACAATTCCTATCAGGAGTTTGCAGAGAAGAGAGGGTTTCTCCCATTGGATTGCCCTTGTTTCTCCTGCCTTATGTTTTATTCTAGAACAGAGCCAAAATGCATTACCACCAACTTTACCACTCGTCTCATATGTGGAGAAATTGGGGTTCGAGGAGGCATAGTGGCAAGCGTGTGGGTGTCAAGAGTGGCTTGAGCGAATCAACAACACTGTAAAAAAGGGCAGGACTTTGAACGATTAGTTATATATTTAGTTCCATAGCCAGGAAACAAGTGCACTATATGTGTTTTTCTCCCATTCTGTCTTCTAATTACACTGTAAAAATACCCCCCGCCCCGTATCATCCCTGTAGGCTGCTTCCTGCTGTGTTTACTTCTGAATCTGTTTACAGCTCTTTACAAGTCTTTAAAATAAGCTCCCATTAAGTCCTTTGCCAGTTTCCTTTCTTTGGCTTTTCAAGCAGTTTCATAAAACTTGTTTAAAAGCATCATCAAGCAAATTAATCAAAATGGGAACTAAAACTCCCTAGTAAACAAAGGACTGCAGAGTCGGAAGTGCTGTTATTTTCACCGCCAACGCCACTTGCTTCAACACGTCACTGTTCTGCTGACTTGTGGAAGTAGCTCCCAGAGAATCTGGCTGATTTGATATCAGATTCAGGTACACCAAGATTAGCCCAATCCGTGCTATCAAACCCAGATAACAAACCCAGACTGGAGATCATAGCATTATAGAATTGTGCAGTTGGAAGGGACTCAGGTCACCTAGCCCAAGTCCTTGCAATTCAGGAATCTCAACTAAAGCATCCATTATGGATGGCCATCCAAGTTCTACTTAAAAACCGCCAATGAAAGAGAGTCCACCAGCTCCCAAGGGTGTCTGCTCCACTGTCAAACAACTCTTACCATCAGAAAGTTATTCTTGATGATTAGTTGGAATCTCCACTCTTGTAACTTGAAACTATTGGTTCAGGGACTACCTTCTGGAACAGGAGAAAAGGAACTTGTTCCATCTTACATGTGAGAGCCCTTAAGACATGGGTAGGCAAACTAAGGCCCCGGGGCCAGATCAGACCCAATTGCCTTCTAAATCCGGCCCTTGGACAGTCCGGGAATCAGTGTGTTTTTAGATGAATAGAATGTGTCCTTTTATTTAAAATGCATCTCTGGGTTATTTGTGGGGCATAGGAATTTGTTCTTTTTCCCCCCCTTCCCAAAAATATAGCCTGCCCCCCACAAGGTCTGAGGGACAGTGGACCAGCCCCCTGCTGAAAACATTTGCTGACCCCTGTCTTAAGATGTTTGAAGATGCCTATCATATCTCCTCTCAGTCTTCTCTTCTCCAGACTAAGCATAGTCTGCTCCCTCAACTATTCCTCATAATATTGGGCCTTCTTGGTGGCAGCACCCCAGTTGTGGAACTCCTCCCCAGGTAAGTGCAGTTATGTACAACAGTCTCAATATACAGATGCCAGTTTAAAACCATATTTTATTGATTTGGTATTTGGAGCAGAATCTGGCTCTGAGATTCAACAGTTTTGTTATTTGTTACACAAGGTTTTTTTTTAGTGTTGCAAGTTTTAGATATTTTTATTATATACTCTAATTTTTATGTTGTGCTCCTTTAAAGGGGAGAGCAGTATGAAAATGAAATAATCAATACATAAATATGGTGATGATGCTACTACTAGCTAAGTATGCAGTTGGACAAATAAAAAAAAATAGAGGCTGCAATCCAATGCTCTTGTTGTCAAGGAGAAAGTCCTGTTGAACTCAATGTGAGCAGACACATATAGGACCAAGATGTAAGTTGTTACAATGCTAAAGGCGCTCTGCCTTTAGGTAGACTGCCTTAATCTCAACTAAATATCCATTTCATTAGGCCCAGCTGTATATCTAACTAACCTGGATTCAAATCTTGTGTTACTTGCTTAATTATCCTGCGCTGTCTTTGCTCATCAGTGCCTATTATGGGAACGCATTTACCTGTGTATAAATAGCTCCACGTTCCCCCTTTTAATCAGCACATCTCCTGATTAATCCATTGATGTCATCATAGTCCAGCGGGTGACATCACAGCTTATCATTATCACCCCTGGTGCACGGATTCTTTCAGGAAGTAGGAGGGAGGTGATGAGAAAGGGAAGTGAGTTTTTGTCTTGCACAAATATCCTGCTAATGATGGGGAGGGGGAAAGCAGCTCCAGGGGAAGGCTGTACTTTAACTACCAGGTTGTTCTTTGGAAATGTGATGTACCACAAGAGCTTTGCTCTTTACTTGGGCAGATTGAAGCTTGGCTTTAAAAAGAACATCTAACTACTAGAGGTGGAAAAAATTCCCCTTGGAAGGAACTCAAAGATAATCTTCTCAGCTTCCTGCCCAAAGAAGGAGACCAGCAGCAATGGGGAACAGTTTTAATCAACACAGATGGTTCTTCCTTCTCTAGGACAGACCCACCCAGTGAGGGAGACCAGTGGCCACTAATAGCCATGGCTTCATCTCTGCAAATAAGCCCCACACAGGGGTGGAAGGATTTATTTTTGTAAACCACTTAGGAGGTTTGTTTGGTTATGTTTTGCAGTCAGGAAATATGCACAATTTGTTTAATAAAATAAATAAGGAGCTGCCAGTTTTGTATTTCTCCATTTCTCATTTTTTCAGTCTTTCTTCTTCCTCTTCAAACTTCTATACCACCCTTCATCCGAAGATCACAGGGCAGTTTAAAATATAACCCCGAAATACAAAAATTCTTAAATCAGCAATTGCATTTTTTTTAAAAAAAATACTCATGAAAATTCATCGGCAATTTAATGCAAATTTCTACTAATAGATTTTTTTTTGGATGCAGTTTTTACCATTATTTTTTGCAAGCAGTTTCCCCTAATACAATGCATTTTTGTGTTATTTTCACTAATAAATACTCATTTTCATGCACACATTCCCCCAATATACACATTTTTGTAACCATTACTTCACTGGAGAATCACAAAATTTGAATAGCAGCAGCTTTTGAAGGATGGCTACGGCTTGAGTCAACCCCATATAAATAAAAGAAGCTTCCATATCTTGAATTAAATTGTTTTTGAGCTAGATTGGCCAATCTGCTCTTGCTACCTAAGATCCTGGATATATCAGGGATTCAATCTGTGACTTCATGTATACAGAAGATGTGCTCTACCCATTGACCTATGGACCTTTTCCAGTTGTTTTGATTTCTAGGAAATTTACATAGATGTATTCAACATAGTTTTCATTACAGCTCAAATTAATTTCACCCCAACAGTTCTTCTCTACAAATGTTGACTTTCCATATCCTTTGAATAGTCAAATATTTGCCAAGGATTCACCAAATATTCAATACCAGTATTTGTCATTGGTATTCATTTCATTTGCTCAGTATTCATCATATCAGGATTTGTTATACCGTAATTTGTTCTTATAATTGATTTCAGTACTTGATAGTAGACTAGGAACGGAGTTTCGTACGTTGACATTATTGGATTGCATCTGTATAGGCGAAACAATCTCAAAATAATAGCAATTCAATAACAAATACAAGGAAGGTAGCCCCTCTAAAAATAATAAAACAAAAACTAGTGCTGCTGCTGCTGCTCTAAATCTGTCATTTGGTAAACCATCATTGCATAGGTTCTCTCACTGGTCATCAACTCCCTGCCTTTAAAGGCACTTTACAAGGAAATTCCAGCACAGAACTATTGAATTACAAAATATAAAGTAATCCAGTTGTATTACTTGTTGCCTGAATTGAGATCATTCCACTTCAGTTGTTAATTAACTGAATGATCCCAGGATGTTTATGTTATTATCAACATTGCTTTGTGGATGGTCGCTGTAATTATTTTACATATATTAAGCTTTAGTGCAATTTTCACAGTCTATACGATTTTCATGCCATTTCCCTATGAATTCACTCCAACAGTCTTCCCATGTGTGATATACTATATGTGTAACATGCAAGATGTACATATGCAGGATAACATTCCATGCATCTAATGAAGTAGATTCTGGTCCACGAAAGCTTATGCCATCATAACTTTGTCAGTCTTTAAGATGCTACAGTAATCTTTGTTGTTTTCTTTCTCATGACTCTGTATTGTTCTCCTCTATTCGTTACTGTCTTAATAAAGTGACGACCTTGGCTGTAGTTTTAAGGAGGCTACAGGAGGCATGATTTGGCTAAAACTGGTGGTAGTGAGTTGGTGGGGCTTGGCAATTTCATATAGAGCCTCCTGATGTGTGCATGATACAAGATACTTCTCATTCCTGCTCCAGTGAAATGGAGAACTTTTTTCAGCCTGAGGACCACATTCTGTTGTGGGCAGCCATCTAGGGGCTACATGCAAAAGTGGAAAGGGCCCACACTATCCTTCATCCAGGGAAGGAAGAGACACATTCAAACCTCACAAAATGCAAGTGCACTATAGGCCCAGTGAGCATATAGAATCCCAAGGGCCAGACAGACAGGCTTAGAGGCTGCATTTGGCCCTCAGACCTAAGGTTCCCTACCCTTGTAATAATAATAATAATAATAATAATAATAATAATAATAATAATAATAATAATAATAATTCATTATTTATACCCCACCCATCTGGCTGGGTTTCCCCAGCCACTCCAACAAAACACTAAAATACAATGACCTATTAAACATTAAAAGCTTCCCTAAACAGGGCTGCCTTCAGATGTCTTCTAAAAGTTTGGTAGTTATTTTTCTTTGTACCTAAGGATTTAACTGAAGCATCCTCATAATATCCCTATATAACACAAATGGGACAAAACAAAGACGTTTACGAGTGACAGGTAGTAAAAATGAGACTTCCTCTGGTAGAGACATTCTGGGAATGGAGAGGAGGAAGAAGAAACCACAAAATTACTTAGGCCAGCAAGCATGTCTTATCATTATACTTTTCTAGGGTTCAAGGTGTGCCATCTGACCTGCTTGAGCTTAGTTATGGCAAAGATGGTCTGATGCCACATGAGAGCATTACCTTGCTGAAGCCAAGCAGGACTGAGTCTGATCATTGCCTTGATAGGTGGCCTCCTGGGAGCCACATCCATGCCACCCTGAGTTCTGTGATGGAAGAAGTGTGGGAGATAAATGTAAGAGTATTAAATTTAAGTGGTGATGTTCTACCTGTCTACCTGTCAGAGGTAGCATGCCTCCAGACACCAGTTGCTATGAAATGCAGCAGTTGGACTCGGGTCCTGCTTGTGAGTTTCCTGTGGGCATCTGACTGGTCAGTGTGAGAACAGCATGGTGGACTAGATGGTACTTTGGTCTGATCCAGTAGGCTCTTCTTATTTCAAATTAAATTACCGTATTTTTCGCTCCATAAGATGCACCAGACCACAAGACGCACCTAGTTTTTGGAGGAGGAAAACAAGAAAAAAAATCTTCTGAATCTCAGAAGCCAGAACAGCAAGAGGGATTGCTGCACAGTGAAAGCAGCCATCCCTCTTGCTGTTCAGGCTTCTGTGATAGCTGTGCAGCCTGCATCCGCTCCATAAGACGCACACACATTTCCCCTTACTTTTTAGGAGGGAAAAAGTGAGTCTTATAGAGCAAAAAATACTGTAATTTAAGAAGACTGAATCCCCACCAGATGTGCTGAAGGCCACCTTAAGCTTGAGTTCTGGCTGATCACAACATGGGCTGCGTTCAGATGGGAGGGGGGAGCTCATCAAGGAGAGAAGGTGACAAGTTTCGAAGGCCTGTTTTCAGATCTCACCACAGAGGCGGACTTGGGAATGCCCTTAACACTGAGGGGATCAAGCCTCCCTGATCGGAACCTTCAAATGGGATTCTTGAGATTAAATGGAGCTTTCACAGAACGTCGAGTTTTCGTTTCCCTGGGCTACAGCACCGAGCAGCGCTAATCACCACAATATGCTAATTTGTTAATATGAATAAAATGTTATGAGCTTGGATGTTACTACATAAGTGATAAAAATAAGTTCTACAAAAGAAAGTGAGATTAATCTCTGAGCAATTGATGGTAATTCAGGAAGGAAGGATGAGAATTCTCAGTCGGCGTTGCCCTTGCTCTTCTCTAGGGTTCTTGGACTTTAACCAAGTGATTATGATATATAATTAATGGGTCTGGGGAAATGGGGGGGGGGGCGAATTTCACTTACAGAATATCCAGGCTCCTTATTTTCACTGGAGATGCAATTGCTCCCCAGACAGAGAGAGAGAGGCAAAGAAGTAATTTCAAGTTTAACGTTTTCTTTTGATATGTATATCACTCTCCCCACCCCCATCTCAACTTAATTGGCTTAAAGGGTAGTTCTTCCCAGAAAATTGAATCTGGCTTCACAGGGCACCATGTTTATTGTCTCTCCATGACTTCCGGAACAAATTGGATGCCTTTACAAGCTAGCAGAAGATTACAGATATTTCACACACACCCCTGCCCCTGTGTGTCAGCATCACAAACTCACCCTGGGATCATCAATTCAAGCTGTGTTCTTTCCTGCTAATTCTTCTCCTTGTTATTCTTCTTTCTTTCTTTTTCTTTCTTTCTTTTCTTCCTTCTTTTGTTCTTTTAGCTTTCTTTGTTGTTATTTTTGTTAAATGCCAACACTGCATGCAAGCTTAGTGTGGCAGACAAAGGGAAAGGCAGGGCACAATCTTCAAACTGCTTACTTTGAAAGACAGGCTTGGAAGTTAATTCTGCTTTTCAGTTCCATTAATCACATTTCGGGATGGTAGACCTTGGCATCATAGCTGTTTGTCTCAAGGTTTGGGGGCTGATTCATACAGCCATTTGCATGATTGATAACAGCACCGTCAGCTGATGGACTTGCATGTGTGAATGGTCAGCCACTAACACAGTTTGGTCCAGTGTTCCTCTTGAAGGGCTTGAGTGTTCATTTTGCGTCTTGGTTTCCTTCCTTGAAGCTTGCGTTGAGGTGTAATCTTGATAGACATCGTGGAGCATATTAGTCGGTGATCTGTCCAGCAGTTGTTGGCGCTCGTCATAGCTCTGGTAAGGAGCACATCACGGCGATCTTTAGCACAGACAATAACATAGCCTAAGAGGTGCCAGTGGTTTGAAGTTTTAAATTTATTTTTCTGTTGAAAGAGTGTGTTGGTAATAGCAAGGTTGTGCGCTGCACATATTGTCAAAAGTAACAGCCTTTACCAAAGGTGTCATGGGCTTTGAAGACACTCAAACTCAGGATGCAAGGGAGAAACGTGCTAAGAGGACAGTACGCCTGGCAAATCCACACTGTGATCAACTTCCGCCCGGAAACCAATGTCCCCACTGTGGAAGGACATGTGGATCCAGAATTGGCCTCCACAGTCACTTACGGACTCATTGTTAAAACTGTGTTTATGGAAGGCAATCTTACTTGGCTACAAGTGATCGCCAAAGAAGAAGAAGACTAACACAGTCATCTCCTTCAAGATCTCCTTGCAACACCTCAAAGCCAGTGGCTTTCAGTAGAGAGAAAGTCACAGCAAGGTGTTGGTAGTTGTGTACAGCACACAGGAGCCCTGCACTGCCTAAGCTAGCCTGATGGCATAAAGTGTGGTGGAAGATAGTTTCCCATCACCAGTCCCATTGTCTTCTGTACATGGAATGTAGAGAGGGCACCATTTTGCTTCCTCAGGCAGAAAAATGCCTGGGGTCAGCCCTGTATTACAAATATGTACCTTTCTGAACCGGAAACTTGCCTAAAGGCTTTGAACTCTTGATACAGTACCAAAGTGGATATAAATACTGTATGCTCATACTGGGGGTTTTTTGGGGGGGGGGGCGGTTTGTGTAATGGACATGTAGAAGAGCACATTTAAAGTCAGAGTCAACATTTCAGCACAAATCAAAGCCTCTCACTAGTGACTTCATCAAGTGAATTGAATGACCAAGAACTGAGAATTACTGGATTTTCAGGAGTGCAAGTCCTGTAATCTCCCAAGATGAAAGATGCATCAAACGATTCTACGTACAGCAAGGTAGAAGCAAGCAAAGGCCCAGGAAGCTTTTAGATTGTGGCTGTGAACCCTTTTTTTCAGTCACAGCTACCAAGAATTGATAGCCAGGTTTTTTTGATCTGAAATTCTTTTTGAACTGGAAGTTTGCAAAGAGCAGAATTTTCCCATCTTCATGTGCTTTAAGGGTAGGAAATAGAAAATGGAGCCAAGATTATAGGACCATTCAAAGCTAGGTCACTAGCTGTTGTTTGTCATCATTACAACTACAGCAACATGCCCAGATGACCTCCTTCCTTAGGCCACATCCACGCCATACATTTTAAAAACACGTAAAACACATGCCTCCCCTTACCCCAGGACTCCTGGAAACTTCAATTTTATTAAGGGTGCTGGAGGTTGTAGCTCTATAAAATAGTTCCCATGATTCTTTGGGGGAAGGCACATGCTATAAATACGCTTACTCTCAGTATAACAATGCAACATACAGCTATGAAATTCAAAGTATGTATGTTGGGAAGGTTGACTTCAAGTTTCTATGAAACATTTGCATTCCCATTTCTTTCACAGAAAGAGCCGAAAAGGTAGCAGTTCTGAAGAACTTGACAAGACCAAAGACCCATCTAGGCCACATTCACACCATACATTTAAAGCACTATGATATTACTTTAAACAGTCATGGCTTCCCCCAAAGACCCATAAGAGCTGTAGTTTGTTGTTAGGAGACTCCCTTTCCCCCTTACAGAGTTACAATTTTCAAAGTGGTCTAACAATCTCTCTCTCTTCACTGGGAACTCTGTGCAGGGAGGATGGGGCACAACCTTAGCTGTGGTAGCATATCCCAGTGCTGGCCAAGTTTTTTCTCCACAATGTCTCAGAAGTTGAGTTTACTTCTTGGGCATTGTGTGGGTGGAAAAATATGGTTGCCACCATAAAAACATGACAGCTGCCACATTCCACTCACCCAATGCCTGACAAGTCAGCTCAGTTTTTGAGGAATCATTGGAGCTGGAAAGGGAAAGGGAAAGAGTGAGTGAACACATTCAGGGCAGGCTTCCACAGTGAGTCTGCCTGATTCTTCAGCATGGTGGCTCCATATCTGTGGCCTTCTGCTTTCTTTTCCCACCAAACACATCTTTCAATTTTGCTAAATGAGGAGTAATAGTCCTTGCACATGGGATGCTTAATACAACTCTGTATTAAGACACTTTCTCAGACTACATGAAACCAAGTCAAGTTGTCTTCCTAGAGTCCTCTAGCGAGACCAATCCTACAAAGTCTCACAGCAGCAGGAGATTCTGACATCTATTTATTTTATTTATTTATCAAATTTATATTCCGCCTTAAACCCAGGGGGTCTTACAGAATAAAATGTAGGAATGTATTTAATGTAGGGATCTGATGGTGCAGTTCTCCTAGTAATACTTGATGGATATGAACTTATATATGGGGAAAAGTTACAAATTCAAATCTTGCTGCATATAACCCAAAGACTAAAGCTATAAATGTTACTGGAAGTAGTGCTGTCCCGGAAAAGTGATCATGGAGATTAAATCTTGCATCCAAGACTAATTTCTAGACCATGTTGAAGTGAGTAGCCATTTATACCCCTTCCACAGGGCACCAACAACTGGCATATGCCACTACAGCTTCACTGTCAATTGAGTTAAGCTGAAATTGCACCATTTAAGGATCTGGTCCTAAAAATCTCTCAGTGGGTAGGATATAAGGTTATTTTGCAATCTATAATAAAAGATTATGATGTATTTTCCATAGATTTTTTTAAAGCCTGGAAAGGACATTGAGCTCCTAAATCATGGAAAGTGGAAAGATCAGTATTTTAGAAGACTTCCCAACTCCACCAGCACCCAATGGCTAAAAAGGCATTAGACAGACTCCATCTGACCTACTAAACCGCACCAGAGAGTATGCCTGTAGCATAAACTATAAGGCTAGACCTTTCATTATTCTCATTAAAATTGCTCATGTTGCAGCCTGGTTATAGAAATAATAAGATTTATTGATGTGTGTTTATTTCCCACTGGTCCTGCATTACGATAGCTTTGCCGTCTCAATGCTCCAGTTATGGATGAAGAGACGATGCACTTTCATTATGAGCCCTTGTTTCAGAAAGGCTTATAACTTTCTGGAAGAAGTAATAATCCCTTGGTATATCACTTCTTTGGTTCATAATGGTCAAAAAGGTGTTGATTTTCCTTTGCACCATGTTCACAACTTACTTTTTTATATATATAAAAAATAATGGTTCAGGATTTCAAGCTTTCTTCAAAGGCAAATGCATTTGCCTCCTAACTTCTAGAGTTTAGAATTACATAGCAGGTGGGGGAGTAGGGGAGGAACATCAAACTTCTTCAGCAAATAAAATCTCCCTCTCCTCCTTCTGTTAAACACATCCAGCTTTAAAATGTACTGTTACAAAAAAGGGGCATAGCTGAGCACTAGAGCATCTCCTTTGCATGCATAAGGCTCTAGGTTCAAGCCTCAACGTCTCCAGGTCTGGCTAGGAGAGACCTCTGCCTAAAATCCCTGGAGAGCTGCTGCCAATCAATGTAGGCTGGGTGGATCAATGGCCTCACTCAGTACAAGGCGGCTTCCTCTGTTTTGTTATTAAAATTATTTATCCCACCTTTCAACCATACACTGCTCAAGTAGCTCACATAAGTTTAAAAGTTAAAGCAATACAACGACCACAAAATTCAAGTGGGAAGTCCAATATCATAGAGTTGGAAGGGGTCTTGGAGGCTGCCAGTCTAACTTTCTGCTGAGTCCAGAAAATTCATAGCAGGAGCACCCCTAGGAGATTAGCATCCAGCCCCTGCTCGAAAGATCTCTAAGAAGGGGTAAAAGGTAAAGGTAAAGAAACCCCTGACCATTAGGTCCAGTTGTGACCGACTCTGGGGTTGCGGCGCTCATCTTGCTTTATTGGCCAAGGGAGCCGGCGTACAGCTTCCGGGTCATGTGGCCAGCAGGACTAAGCCGCTTCTGGCGAACCGCCGGAGTGGTACCTATTTATCTACTTGCACTTTTGAACTACTAGGTTGGCAGGAGCAGGGACCGAGCAACGGGAGCTCACTCCGTCATGGGGATTTGAATCGCCGACCCCCAAACCTTCCGGGCCATTGGTTCCATGGTCAAACTGCTCTTACCACCAAGACAACTAACATGGCAAGTAAAGGATTGTAGCCAACGAAGTCCTACTCTGAGTAAACCAACTAAATTAATGAAATTAAGTTAGCCTTGCCCTTTTGTTTCAAAGGCACAGTGACAAGTAGGACTAGCAGTGGCTACAACCCAATGGATTTGTCACCAAGATTGAAACGATGTTTATTCTTCTTTGCAGTGTGATCTAGCCATTGTTTGAATCGTCAGATCCTCCATTGCCCCCTGTAAGATCATACCCAGACATCCAAAAAAGGCCCTTTTCTTATTTTACTAGTCCTATTTTCAATACACATTACAGTGTGGAAAAACTTCAAAGGAACTTAGAATACCAGTGGACACAACATGTAATAAATAGCCAATTAAGGAGAAGCGGGTGAGAGAAGTCTGTTATCCTAAGCCATGACAAACTGATTCTTGCCAAGATGGCCTGTTGAATTGGATCTGTAGCAGAGTTGCAAGCAGAGTTTTTGACACCAAGCCAGTTGTCATTCCCCAGTCCCAGATGATTATCTAAGCATGCTAATGCCTTTCATGTCCTCTTTTGGTCTGATGGCCGTAGAAGTTGCTCTACAATGCTTTGTGGTTTTGTTAATGCACCTATGCACTCTATAGTGGTGGGAAATGTAACCTGCTTATTGGGGCTTATACCCAGCCCTATTCCAGGAGCCCTTGGCAGGTAATGATTCAGTGAATTTAAAACAAAGCACATAGATGCCAGTGAGGTATAGTGATTAGACTGAGTATTGGACAGCGGAGATCTGGGTAGGAATCCTCACTTGATGCAGTACTCACTGGCTGGTCTTGAGTCAGTTACTTTCTCTCTTTTTAACGTACCTCACAGGGGCTATGTACAAGTCTGGAATACAAAATGACAAAAGGGGGAGAAGCACCACGCAATGATGACCAGAATGGTATGTGTCTAGGGATGCACACTTATAATTTATTTCTTGAACCCAGTTTGGCTCAAGAATTTTGGAGACCTATGGTCAAGGCATTCTTAAGGAAATCAGCTCTGAGTGCTCACTGGAAGGACAGATCCTGAAGCTGAGACTCCAATACTTTGGCCACCTCATGAGAAGAGAAGTCTCCCTGGGAAAGACCCTGATGTTGGGAAAGATGGAGTGCACAAGGAGAAGGGGACGACAGAGGACAAGATGGTTGGATAGTGTTCTCGAAACTACCAGCATGAGTTTGACCAAACTGTGGGAGGCAGAGGAAGACAGGAGTGCCTGGCGTGCTCTGGTCCATGGGGTCACGAAGAGTTGGACACGACTAAACAACTAAACAACAACAACAGTCAAGGCACCAGCAGAAAGGCCTGCATAACCCGGAAAAGCCTAATCAAGAATATTAATGCACTAACTCTGACTTTCTCCAGAGCTTCATACAGTGTTAGAATGGTTGCATGGTTGGAGAGGTGGGGCCTTTGCTGACTCCTGTCAAATTCTTGTTCAAACCTGAATTTCTATACGCTGTACACAGTTTATTCTCACTGTTAGCATCAGTTTTTCCAAGATGGAAATATCAGCACATAATGGTTCTGGGGTAAAAATTGTGTTGGTTTTATTAGTGTTGCTATTGTTAAATGATTGCCCAAGTACATATTGATTTCTGATCTTCTTGACTTGCGTATCGAGACTGTGAGGCAAGGCTCAGTATAAATAAATTGATTTCTGTAGTGAGGCATGCACCTACCTTGTAATTGTATCCAATTACTACTGCTCTTGTCTGTCCATTCTTCATGCTTTAGTCTCATTCTGTGTTTTTCCTCTAAATTCTGTATTCTTTACAGTTAGCCCGCCATATTATACTTCTGTAACCTTCTGTAGCTGTTAATATGAACATAACAGATTAGATTTAATTGTAGAGAAGGCTCTAAACCAAGGGTGGGGAATCCAGCCCCCTATGCCTCTCTAGGTGGCCCCTTTGCATGTTCCTGAGACCACACCCACTTTTCTCAGGCCACACCTCTCTCTGGCTCAGCTTTTTAACCTACTAGTTCCAATGGTCACCAGCCACCTCTGCTGCCCCTTTCAGCCCAACAACAGGGCTGCCCATGTCTCTAAGCCTAGGATTGCATTTTTACACTCTAGCATCCTGCAGTTCTAGCCAATCCATGGGATCAGGAAAGCAAAATAAATGGAAAAAACATATTGCTCTAGGTTGTCTCCAAAGAGACTTAACGTTATTTATGCACTAGTTTAACTTTAGGCAACAATCAGAATGCCAAACAGAATATTATACCAGCAATCCATCTCAGTGATAATTATCCTTTAATCTCATCCTCCCCTAATACTTTAAACCCACAATTTAGTTCTGAAGGCTTATTTAGAAGTTTGCCAGTCTTCTGAGGCTGAAATTGGACGAGGGGAAAATCAATATGTAGCTTTTCCACAATACGCTTGTTGCACACCTTCTTTTTAAACAACTCGATGATAAGATCTCCATGTCTGAGAGATTGTGGTAGATGAAAATCTTACTGTAATCTAATAAACAGTTTAAGATTGTATTTCACCTGTAGCAGCTTCCACACAGCAGCCTCTGGGCGAAAAAAGGAAGTGGTAACCAAAACTGAACTGGAAGTTGAGGCCAGAGAAGGAGAGAGAAGACCAGCAGCTAGAGGAGCAAACCTTTGCATGGCAGCGGCACCTGTGCATTGGGAGTCGGACCTACTCCTCTGTGGATCAGGCAGATCCTGCTGCCCAAGGTGGCTGCCTAACATGGCCTGATGGGCAGGCTGCCCTGATGCTAAGAAGGAGGAACCATCCCCTGCTTGTTCATGGTTGGACTCCAGCTCCCATTATGCCCAGCTACCTTAGCCAAGAGGGCTGATGGGACCCGTAGTCCAGTAACATCTGAGGGACACTTTCTGCAGACCTTTCCCCTGAAACAGAGCACCCTTCAGTATCAATATGCTCTGATGGTGTTTCCTGCTTGGCAGGGGGTTGGACTCGATGGCCCTTGTGGTCTATTCCAACTCTATGATTCTATGATTCTATGAATATATGGCACCTCAACATTCTCCACCCTATATGTACGCAATGAAATTTGGTATGCAAGCCAAATACTCCCCATAGTGGAGCAGAATTAATTCTCAGAGGGTCAAACAAAAACCCTTTGAAAAATTATTTGGAAAATGTGTTTTGAGAAATTTCAGCTCAGTTAATGCTGAATGAAAATGTATTGTAAGTTTATATTGGCATTGAAGTAAGCAATGGATTAAGAAAGGAAGATGGAAGGAGTAGGGGTCAAGTCATTGCCTCCTTCAGCACAGTTATACAACCCATATGAAACTGGACCCACAGTTCTAAAAATTCTCATCCTTTATGATGAGCAGGCCAATTTGATGAATATTCAATAGTTCAAGTGGAGCTTGGAGAAAGAAAATTACTAGAAAATTTATCAAATTATTTTTGGGGTGTGTGTGAGAGAGAGAAATGTCAGCCTAACTCTGCTGAATGTATTGTCTGCCAAGTTGTAGGCATTCAAAAAATCCATGGGAGTTTTCATTTCATTTAGAAACACTACCGATCTTGTCTTTTCCCAGCATCAAATGGCTCACAAAACTCCCAACACCTAATTAATTCAGACATGCAAAGACACTCTATTTTTAACCAAAATATTTAATCTTTCTGCTTCATGAAATGTCTACTACCATTTTGCCAGCATCATGATTAAACCTTGATTAAACTTCTTTCTACACAGAGGGAGAAAAATATTGTTGTAATGTGTCACTTGTATGAGTACTGATGGCTATAATCTCAATGATGGCAGGAGCTTCACAGCATAACTAAATATTTGGGACAAGGTTGGAGTGCAACATGTGTCTAGAATAATGCTAAATTTGGAAAAAAGTAATTTGAAAACAAGAATGGAGAACCCACAGCTCTCTAAAATGCATTGGACATCCCTGTCAACAATAATGGAAGCTGTGGTCTAACAATGTTATGAGGGCCATGGGTTCATCAACCTTACTTTAAAAGATGGAGGCACTACTAAAAGCAAAGGGTCTGGCTTCTGGGACAGAACAGGTATGGAGGGTGGAAGCCAGAGTCCAAATTGCATCCCTCTTTCCTGATGCTACTGTGTCTGTAGCCTCACAGGCAGCAATCTTTTTTTAAATAAAAAAATCCCTGCTATTACCTGTTGACTGTGCGCCCACTGCAAAGTCATGCCCTAACAGATTAGGGAACTGATTATATTTGCTCAGTTGCAATGGCTGGTTCATCATAGAGCATCACTGTTGAAAAAAGGGGTAATTGCCGGGAAGCACAGAGAAATGCTCTCAAATGGCCTTTCAAATGACTGTTCACTCAGGTAGTCACAGACAGATCAAAATATATTTACAGGAGGGCCTTGCATTCCTTTTGATCTCAGGGGGTCTTGATAGCAAGGAGCAACCTTGATAGCAACCTCTGCAGAGACAAATCGTAGCATTTCTTCAATGGTGCTTATGTCCCAATACACCATTAAATATAATGGGAACATTCTTTCTACTGAAAGGCTTAATTGTGGACACCATTAAAGCACCACGCACCAAATTAAAGAGCTTTCCAGGTGCATCTGCTGAAAACCTTTAAGGTTATAAATTTGCCTTGAGCCGACACTGAATGACTGATATATCAATTAAATGGCAGAACACCTGAGCTTTCTGTCAGTATCTTTCCACCTCTTGCTGGTCAATTTGTTTATGAGGGGCTTCATAAACCAACAGGATTTAGAGCCAAGCTGAGCATTCTGAAAAGATTTTTTTCTGCAAAATTTCTGAGCATTGACCTTGATAAAGAAAGCAATTTTGCAAAACTGTCTCCTGATGTTTTCTAGGGATGGGGGAGAAATTCAGTTTTGTTGCATTTCAGTCACAAACTACCAAATTTGCACTTCTCTAACCAATATGCAAAGTGAAACACAGTCTTCTTGCCAAATTCGCACTTCTGTGAATATTGTAATGCAGTTCTCCAACAAAATAATGTGTGCAAGAATACATCTGTTAGAGGAAAGTGTGCATATGTTAGTGAAAATAGCATTACACAGCTATTCACACACTATCATACAAAAATGTAAGCATAATGGGTAATGTATGTAAAAATGTATCTGTTCAGAAAAGTTAATACTAAAAGGCTGCTGAATTTTTCTGAGCATTTTTAAAAAATGCAAACTGCTTCAGAAATATGGCAATATAATTTAAGACTGGAAAAATGAGAAACTGAAATTGGCTGATTCATCCTTAACATCAACCAAGGAGTTTGCTATATTAACCAAAGGTCACAACAATTCCATCACCATTTGCCAAACCGCAAACCATAATATACAGCATACAGCAATTACATAATACAAGGCATCAATGACTTAAAGAAAGGGAGTCATCATTTATAAGTATCATTTGTGAGCTCATACCTAGCTTAACTTCTGTTACACCTCTGAATCTTCAGCACAATTTGTTGCAATATTGTCAAGCTCCCTCTTTCTAATTCTTCTTGAGATCAGAGCATAAAGCACCTCTTTATGTGTCACAAATCTGTTAGCATCACACAAAAGAAAGCGAACTGTTTCTGTCATAGTAAGCCTGCTTCCAGGAGTTAGCAAAGGTTCCAGGAATCAATCTCTTGGCTCCCCATATAAATAGCAGATTAGCAAGTAACGTATGATACCATCCACCTGAGGTTGGTCACATATGCAGAGTCTGTTATCATATGGAACCTTCTTGTAGTAGCCAACCAAGAATGTTGTGGGCATCTGAGCTCCGTAAAGGCATTTCTTAAGGCAGCAAGCATGAGTTTGGTCAAATAACATGCCCTGAAATGCTCTGTTTTTAGAAATGAGAATCATGGCAAGACTCCAGAATTAAAGGCAGATCCCTTCTGTATTCAACCCAGAAGAGCCAATCCCAAAGTTGTCTCTTATTCAGGGGCAAAAAAGGATTCAGTTCTGAGAAGTAAGGACTATCCATAAGGTTCTGACATATAGTCCTCCAATGTTCCTCTCAGCTGGGGTGATAGTAAGTTCACCTTTTTTTGATAGTTGGTCACTTTTTGACCAAAAAGAGAGAGGTGCTGGTACTCACCATGAAGTTGTCACATGGTTCCACACTTCTTAACACCAACAAAAAGAGGTGTCAGTACTGTTTACCCTTGAGTCGCCCCTGAAAAACAGCTCTGGTCTGACTACATTCAGATTCATTGGATGGGCCTGAATTCTAGTATTATAAGAGGGGGAGAAATATATATGATATATGAAACTGGTCATTCCCCTCCTGGTCACTTTCCACCTTTCTTGCCTTCTAAGGCCTTCTCCTCTTGCTCAACGCATGACCTTGGGGAGGTCTATTAACTTCTCTGTTCCTTTTAAAAATGTGGACACAATCACACTTGCTTTGTTTGCAGCGATGGCAGAGGCTTAATTAACATTTGCACAGTACTTTCAGATGAGATCCAAGGATGAAAGGCACCATGCAAGTGTGGATCATTGCTACTATTTTTTATTATAGCTTACAGCTATATCGTTGATAAAATGTTCCCGGCTTAATCCCACACAGGCTCTCTCATCTGCTATAAAGCCATGGTCATCTTCATGCAAGAGCTGTAAATGCATTCAAACAACCTAGAAGACTATAGAGGAAGGAAATGCCCTGAGAGCTGGAATCAGCTCCTTGAATTGGTGGTTCACTCCAAGCTTGAGAAACTGACCTTTGTGCCCATTATCTGGTTAGGCTTAGAAATTCCTTGGAGGGTTTTGATGGAAGTAAAACATGAATCTGCTGGTTTGATTTAGGTGTAGGATGCCCTGTTTTAAGGGAGGTTGCCCTATTGATCCTTCAGTGTATCTAGAATGTATCCCACCAGAAATAAGGGACAAGGAGTCGTTGGTTCAGTGTGGCTTAGTGACAGTGACATGCCACCTGTGTGTCACTGGAAATATAGCTTGCTTTAATATCACCAAAGTTTGTCCTTAATGGCTGCCTCATTGTGCCTCAACCCTAATGAATCTCAGCATTTGTTATTAAAAGTTAACTACTACAGCTAAGTGGTCAAATAACTGATGTCTGTTACTGTTACCAAATGTTGTTATATGAATGCACATGGGGTTTTTCAGCT
Source organism: Podarcis bocagei (assembly GCF_964188305.1). NCBI lineage: Eukaryota > Metazoa > Chordata > Lepidosauria > Squamata > Lacertidae > Podarcis > Podarcis bocagei. The sequence continues at coordinate 23,843,082 of NC_138135.1, forward strand.
CAATATTAAGTGAATATTCACAGATATGGAGATTAACCATCATGCAAATCCACAAATGTTTCGGGAGAAAATGTATTCTAAGAATTCTAATTATTGTTGTTACTGATTTATTTTTCCAATCTTAACTTCAGTTCCCCACATCACTTTGTGATTGTTATTTTTTTAAGGGTCCTCATGTAAATTCATCAGCATCTAATGACAAAGTCCTCCCAATATACACACTTCAAATATTGCACTTTTCTCAAACATACAATTTCCTCTAGCAAAATGCATTTGGTTGTGCTATTTTTAAAATGTTATTTGCATGTGCATTTTTGTACACATTGCCTGGCTGGAGAACTACACTTCAAACTTCAGAGAAGTGTGACTTTTGAAGGGTGGCTGTGTTTCAGTTCATGTATTGTTTCAGAAAATGCACATTAGCTTTAAATGTGAAATTGGTTTTAAATGCAAACTTATTTTAACACACCCACCCAATCCCCCATTAAGACATTAGCACAACATAACACTATGATTCACCCTTAGAACATCAAACCCCAAAGGAGCAAATGAGAGAACCTCAACAATGAAATGTCTGGGAGTTAAAATAAAAAATAAAAAAATCTTTGTCTGGTGCTGAACTTCCTTGCACTCCCTTCTGGAGAGATTTACTGAACTAATAACAGAAATAGTGTGATTAATGTCTGAGTGGGTTCTGTAGAACAACCCGTACCATGTAAGTATGCAGCGACATGGTTTCCTTTGTGTGTGGCTCTTGTTTTGCGCAAAAAAATATATAAATCTATAAAGTTTTGGTGCCTCTTTAAGTGCTATGTCTCATTACATAGCATCCCTCCTATTGGGGCAACATTTCTTTATTTCTTTTTCCAATTTGTATTTATAGAGTAATAGCTTATAAGAACCTTCATGGGAATAATAAGTTACAATAATATCCTCATGACGAAAGTTGACATAAAAGTATGTAATCACTTGTATGACCACCCTGTATCTTCAGAGACTCTAAAAGAGAAAGGAAGAGCAGCAAGCAGCACTCTAGATAATGGCTGGATGCAACCTCATTAAAATACTATGTCATTACACTGAAATAAAGGAACTGACTAGGGATCGTGAGGAAATTGCTGGGACATAATTTCTAAGGAATGCTGTTGTTCTGCTGAGAGACTTCAAAACACCAGTAGAAGTGGCAGCAGGAAGAGATTCTTCCCCACCTCCGGCTACCTCCTAGAGGCGAGGCTTACCTCACATTTTAATGCAAACCTACCTGATTTGCATGCCCCCTGTGAAATTCAGCTGTCCTTCAAAATTCACATTTCTATGAATCTTGCAATGCAGTTCCTTCAACCGAGTCATGTGTAAAAAAGAAAAGAAAAAGTGAATATCAGGACGAAAAAAGACACTAAAATGCTGGTGAATTTTCACAGGGATGTTTTCCCCTAGAACTGATGCAAACTGGGAACTGGAGAGAAACAGAAATGTATAGATTTCTCTATCGCTACAGTCCCCCTGCTAGTTTCAACACTGGTTGAATCGTTAGAGCCTGGGAATATGCTCTAATGATCAAAACAACTTAGCAAAAACAGAGAGTGTTAAGTAGCTAACAAAATGAGCAATTAATAATAAAAATACCCCCTTTTAATGCTTTATTATCCATAATTACATCCATACATCCAAGACATATCATTATCTATATATCAAAATTATCTAAATAAAATTCAAGCAGAAAAATAAAAGTCTTCAGATCATAAGTTTGGTACATAGTTTTGACTTCCCGTCCTTTTCAACATCTTCTCACTCTAGTAAACCTATTGCTTTAAGTTATCAACTTATTGATAACAAACTAATAAAATACATGTCTATTTTTACCCTTATATCCTTAATTATTTACAGAGATTACTCAAACGCTGCAACTGAATTCAAATTGCAACACTTACTTTTTAAATAGCTCTTTAGAGGTTCCCAGTTATCAGTGAACTCATGTTTTGGCTTATCTTTGATATTTTCCGATAGACTACCTAATTCAGCATATTCTAGCAACTTTAATAACCATTAGATGTGGAGGGGATTTTGTCACTCTTCAATGTTTTGCTGTAAGTACTCTCACAGCAGTGGTGGCATACAGAAATATTTTTCTTATGTTCCTGGCTATATCTGGTGCAGTGATACCCAATAAAAAAATTTTTGGTTTGTTTGTTTGTTTGTTTGTTTGTTGAAAAGAGGCATTTAGCATTATTTGAAGCTGGGTATAAATGTCATTCCAAAAGGTTTTAATTTTTTTACATGCCCACCACATACTTACCTGACAGGTGAGATACCATGATCACAATATGGGTCCTTTTTATCGACCCATATTTTTGATTAATTGGTCCCTAATAACTTGTAGTCTTCACCCAAAAGCATGCTTATTGCCTCTGAATCGAAAAGACTCATTGAATTTAGCAGAGCACCATCATATTTGAACATATATTAATATAACCTGTTCTTATGTCTATATAGGTATCTAAATGATACTGTCAGTTGAAATGTTACTGGACCTGAATACCTCAGACCAGCACTAGCTGGGATAAGGCATAAATATTCCATCCAGGCAATTCTTTCTAATGATTGTTTGATCAGCACTTTTCTATTACAGGAAGAAAAAGAAAATACAGTGGTGCCTCGCAAGACGAAATTAATTCGTTCCGCAAGTCTCTTCGTCTTGCGAGTTTTTCGTCTTGCGATGCACGGTTTCCCATAGGAATGCATTGAAAATCAATTAATGCGTTCCTAGGGAAACCGCCTTCAGACCAGGTCCGAGGACAGTCTGTCCCCGGACCTCTTCTGAAGGCTGGGGGGGGGGACAAGGGCTTTTCTTCCCACCCCCAGCATTTTAAAAAACCCCGGGACAGCGGAGGACTTCTCCCCTGTCCGGGCGATCTTAAAATGCTGGCGGACGGCATTTTAAAATCGCCCCGGGACAGCGGAGGACTTCTCCACTGTCCGGGGCGATTTAAAAGCCCCTGGGAAGGCAGGCAGGGGGGACAAAGACTTTTGCCCCCCGCCAGCCTTCAGAAGAGGTCCAGGACCTCTTCTGAAGGCGGGCGGGGGGCGAAAGTCTTTGCTCCCCCCGCCTGCCTTCAAAAGCCCTCTGGGACAGACTGGCAGGGGGGAGCAAAGACTTTCGCCCCCCGCCCGCCTTCAGAAGAGGTCCAGGACCTCTTCTCAAGGCGGGCGGGGGGCGAAAGTCTTTGCTCCCCCCGCCTGCCTTCAAAAGCCCTCCGGGACAGACTGGCAGGGGGGAGCAAAGACGTTCGCCCCCCGCCCGCCTTCAGAAGAGGTCCAGGACCTCTTCTGAAGGCGGGCGGGGGGCGAACGTCTTTGCTCCCCCCCGCCTGCCTTCAAAAGCCCTCCGGGACAGAGGAGAAACGCGCTGTGTTTCTCCGCTCTCCCGGGAAGGCAGGCAGGGGGGAACAAAGACTTTCGCCCCCCGCCCGCCTTCAGAAGGTGTTCCCGCCCCGCCGCCTGGCTTCGGAGCATTGTTCCGAAGCCGGGCGGCGGGGGCAGGTGTTCCCTCCCCGCCGCCCGGCTTTGGAGCATCGTTCCGAAGCCGGGCGGCGGGGGCAGGTTTCCCGCCCCACCGCCCGGCTTCGGAGGAGGTCCGAGGACAGTGGGGAAGACGCGCTGCGCTTCCCCGCTGTCCCGGATATTTCCCTATGGGCTGTCGTCTTGTGAAGCAAGCCCATAGGGAAATTCGTCTTGCGAAGCGCCTCCAAAACGGAAAACCCTTTCGTCTAGCGGGTTTTCCGTCTTGCGAGGCGTTCGTCTTGCGAGGTACCACTGTAGCAGAAAAGTTTAGAAAAGAGCTCATTCTGGTATATTGTCCATTCAAATAAATTTTCCAATGTTTGGGGTTCATTTTTTTAAAGAAAGAAATTACCCACATTTCAAGAGAATACAAGAAACATTAACTAAAGAATATACAGTCTGTACCTAGAAGGATGCTTCTCCTTATATCTATATATCTCTATCATCTATATATCTATCATCTATCTATCATCTATCATCTATCTATCTATCTATCTATCTATCTATCATCTATCTATCTATCTATCATCTATCTATCTATCATCTATCTATCTATCTATCTATCTATCTATCTATCTATCTATCATCTATCTATCCTATCTATCTATTGGAAGGTCATGGGAATAAGGGAGGGTAATGAACCATTGGTTTCCACAGCAACGTATTTGGAGATCTATATCTCGCTGACTCCCTTTTTAAGAACAGTGCATTAATAAGGCAATACACCGAGTTTAAGGTAATGGCTCTTGAAGCAATCCAGCCTGAGGAGATTGTCTCCTCTTTTCCCACCCGCTCTGAGTCTCCTTTCTCGCTTTAGAAAGCGCTGATCCCCTGCCAATCTCACAGAGGCTCAATTATTTCAAAGTTAACAAGATGCTGGAAAGGCCACAAATGAGGACGGGATATCTTCCAGTCAGAAAGCGGGAGGCTTAAGTTGCTCATGATAAATCTTTTGGCACTCCGTATCCCCTTCCAGACAATGGGATTTAAAATGGGCTGTGCTGAGCTCCCCCTTTGTTTCATGAGCACGGAGGGGAGGGGAGAATGCCTAATCTTCAGTCCGTAATTATCTCAATATTGCCCCACCCACTCTCGCTCAAAGATATCTCGTTCCTCCGAATAGCTGGGGAATGCTTCTGTTCCCCCAATACTCCTTTGTAGGATTTCATTTCATTGATTTATTAAAACATGTGAAGTCCCGCCTTTTCATCAGAGGCCTTCAAGGCAGTTTGCAATTTAAAAGTGAAGAATAGTGCTGGAGCAGAGTGGGAATGCACAACCCCAGGGCTTATTTTCAGAGCAACACTTAACTACATCATGTGCTGGAGCACCAGGGGGACTCTAAAGGTAGAGGGACCCCTGACCATTAGGTCCAGTCACGGACGACTCTGGGGTTGCGACGCTCATCTTGCTTCTTTGGCCGAGGGAGCCGGCATACAGCTTCTGGCTCATGTGGCCAGCATGACTAAGCTGCTTCTGGCGAACCAGAGCATATGGAAACACCGTTTACCTTCCCGCTGGAGTGGTACCTATTTATCTACTTGCACTTTGACGTGCTTTCAAACTTCTAGGTAGGAAGGAGCAGGGACCAAGCAACGGGAGCTCACCCGGTTGTGGGGATTCAAACCACCAACCTTCTGATCAGCAAGCCGTAGGCTCTGTGGTTTAACCCACAGCACCACCCGTGCGGGACTCTACTCGCAAGCAAATGAAGTGATATTGAGACTTCACCATGCAGGCTGGAGCTGATAGGTGTTAATACTTTTATTATTTATACCCCACCCATGTGGCTGGGTTGTCAGTTGTAGTCCAGAGTATCAGGAGACCAGACTGGGAAAAGCTAGCACAGAGTAAGTCAGAAGATGAGGGGAAAGAATCAACCAGAGGCTAGAGTCATCTTTCCTTTCCTTTGATGGGGTGCCAATGCTACCCTAGCAGTTTTAACGCTAACACTTCTTTGCAAGCTTGTTTGGATTTCAGATTAAGAGCTGAAGGTTGCGCTTCAGTCGACTGAAGACCTTTTGTTAAAGCTCAGTGTCTTTTGCATGCCATACTTATTCTGGAAATATTTCTTCTGTGACTGTCAGCTGATCCTCGTAAATTGGGTATTATGCTTCATACTGCAGCAATTGGTGGGCTGATGGTGCGTGCACAGGTATCTAGAAATAGATCAACACAGATGTCTGTGTTTTCAAACTCACCTTTAGGCTCACACTCCCATCACTTGGCTACCACCCCCAGAACCCACACACTCTGGGGTAGTGCAAAGTGGGACCACATACATTCAAGTTCACAAACACAGGACTCCCAGAGGTATGGCCACAGTGGGAAGTGTGAGAATGTATGGTTAGTGGATGTGATCTTGAACCTGCTCCCTGCCCCATGTTTGGTGTGAGTGGGCTGATGTCAGGCTTCAGGGAATCGGCTTCCTCCCTCCATGGCAGTAGATAAGAAGATCAAAGAAATGAACGTCTTACTAGTTAGAAACTTTAATAATCACAGTGAGAGAACAAAGAACACATCTCCTAGAAATGGCAGTGCTCCCAGTTAAGGATCACACCCCATTCTGTCCCTATTAATCTACATCACTCCTACGCCATGTAATCTGAGCTTGTAACCTCTGTGCTTTCTGTTCTGAGACTTTCTGAGCTTTTCTTGACTTTGGGTGGAGTGGAGGAATGTTGTCCAGAGACTGTGAATCTGTTAATCCTCTCTCTTCCAGTGTTTCTTCTCCTAGCTGTTCCCCATCCAGTATTTCCCAGCTTCTGCCTTCTGAACTATGCCCCTCTGCAAACCACTGTTCCAATTCTATGCTGTCCTCCTGCTCCTGGGAAGATTCAGGATCAGGAGGAGGGGGAGGGGTGGCTCCCACCATTCCTCCTCAGTGCATCGCTCCTCAGCCTGATCAGTGACATCTGAGGAGAAGGCTCCACCTTTTTCTGAACATGTGGTGGTCAACAGTGAGATCACTAAATATAATTCTGGTCCCCCACCTAGTTCAGAGCTGGTGAACCTGTGGTGCTGTTGGACTCAAACTCTCATCAGCACCAGACCATATGGCCTATGGTCAGGGATGATGGAAATTCTAGTCCATCAACATATGGAGGACCTGAGGTTTCCCAGCCCTGGTCTAGAATACTTTATGATAGCTACTTTTTTTCCGGGCTGCAGATTTAACCCCACCTTTCCTTTTACCTGCCCTGCTATTTCCCCAACATGACAAGAGCTTGTCCTGATACATATTCCAATTGTTTTTTGAACCACTCTGAGATCTTTGGATGAAGGGAGGTCTATACATTTTATTATTATTAATAATAATACTTAGTGCCAACTCTCCTGGAAAATAATAGGGGTTTTTGGTGTTTTTTAAAGGAACCAGTCTCAAGATCCGTTCTGTACACTAATAAACACATAAAGCTTCCCCAGATGGGGAAAAATAAAAGCAAGAAAATAAACAAAAAGACACATCAAATTACAAAGTGGCATATTAAAAGAAAACAAGATCAGAATATATTAGAGGATCAGTTTGACTGTAATAATTTCATTTCTGCTCCTGATTTCAAAGCTTTTCAGAGACTGACAAGAGCTCCATCTCTAAAACTGGTACTCATAACCCTGTGTTTTTAAAAATCCAATAATACCTGAGGTTATAGTTTGATAACTACTATCTAGTTCCCCCTTTTTAAAAAAGTCAATAAAGTGATGAAGCATGTGAACTATTGAATTCAGGAACACAAAGAAGAAGTTCAGGCTCCAGCAAACGGATAGAATCTTTAATGCATCTTCAAAACCAAAGCGCTGTACAAAAGCAGAATAAATAATAAATATGCCTTGTGGCTATGCAGAAGATCACTGCTTTCAAGCCTTGTTTGTTTGCATCGGAAACAGATTTCATACTATGTACTTAGGACATTAAAAGAGTTTTAGACAGAGAGATGGCTCTGTTTGTACTTCAAAATGTGACGTCTCCCTTGTAAATAAGTCATAGAAGAATCATGCTCTTCGCACCATCCGGGGAACATGAATTGTTCATTGGATTTCCCCCTCCCTCCTCAACACAAAGGCTTATTATTAGCATGAGTGTCATAGTCACATCTGATTTTTGACAGCTGTCATCTGAAACTGGCACTGTTCAAAGTCATCTCAAAAGAAAACCCACATCCAGAAGAGTTTAAGGGCTTTTAATATAGCCTTCCCCAACCAGCCTTTCTCCAGATGTGCTGGTACTTCAGCTCCCATCGGGTCCAACCAATGTGGCTAATCGTCAAAGATGATGGGAGCTGCAGTCCAGTAACATCAGGAGAGCACCAGTTTGTGGGGAGGGGTGTGTGTTAAGATACCTTGAAGCCAATTGCATAACTGCAATCACCTCCGAGGGTTTGAACGCATGCAGAGTTTGGCACCAAATTGCCATACCACTGCTTTGGTGCATGTGTTGGCATGTGCCCAAATCACCTGGGGTTGCTAATCTCTTTTAGGACATGCTAGCTGTTGTCATTTACAAGCAACCTTATGCACAGAGACTAAGAGGTGATCATGCTTATTGTCCTGCTGTGAAAAGCTTTGGCCGCTGAGCTCTGCACAATGAACAGCTCTTTAAAAGAACACAAGCTTAGCTAATCCCACCCACCAACCATCACTGGATGACAACATTCATGAGCCAACTCACATTTGTTAGCTCACCTTCCGAACTATAGGAGGGGACTACTGATGAGGGTTGCCAGGGGCTGACCTAAAACTTCATGGCTTTATCTTTCATTTTTGGGTCTCCAGGGAGAGAAGTTAAGTATCATATTAAAAGTGGGGGGGGGAGAGATATTTTCCACAGGATACATCCCCAGGCATCTCCTCAACCAGATGTTTAAGCTACCTCACCCATTTCCCACATGTTCCTTCAGTCTCAGAGTCCACCATGTTCTTGTCTGGTTCTGGGGCCCACAGGCAATGCAGGATATGAGTTGAAGGACCACAGATAGCTCCAGGTAAACAACTTACTCCAGCAAAGGTTGAGCACAGACTGAACCTTTAGAAGCCTCTGTCCCCAAGACTACCTCTCCTAAGCTGCATCACTTTGTGGATAACCTAAAGAATTTTAAGGTGCCCTACAAGCCCTGGGGTGCAGGAAGTTCTTCTGGGAGCTGCTCTCTGTCACTCTCAGTGAATTCCTTGTCTACAGCAGTGGGGGCCAAGCCCAGAACCTAGTTTCTCTTCTTGTTCAGCTACATAAAGGGAGATCCTGTAGGTTCCACTCAAAGGCTTGGACCCCATCAGCATCATCCATTGAAAGCAGTGCCATGCCATTTTAAGTAGTCCTGGTTCCCCCCCAGAATCATGGGGACTGTACAGTGGTACCTTGGGTTAAGTACTTAATTCATTCCGGAGGTCCGTTCTTAACCTGAAACTGTTCTTAACCTGAAGCACCACTTTAGCTAATGGGGCCTCCCACTGCCGCCGTGCCGCTGGAGCACGATTTCTGTTCTCATCCTGAAGCAAAGTTCTTAACCCGAGGTACTATTTCTGGGTTAGCGGAGTCTGTAACCTGAAGCATATGTAACCTGAGGTACCACTGTACTTCATTTAAAGGTGCTGAGAGTTGTTAGAAGATACTTGCCCCTCTCACAGAGCTACATTTCCAGAGTGGTTTAACAATCCTGCCCTCTGCCCAGAAAAGTCTGAGAATTTTAATAGGGGTCCCCTAAAAACTCTCAGCATTCTTCACAAACTTCCCAGTATTCTCTGGGGGAGCCAAGGTTGGCTCTGAGGAGATTTCACCCCTCCCATATCCAAGAATCTGCTGATGTTCTCTGCTGATTCTCGAGAGAGGAGGGGGCAGTTTCTGCTCTCTACTTATTCCGCTCCAGCCTCACATCAAAGAAAGAGAGAGACTGAGTGTTAGAGAGAGATCGTGTGTATAGATAAGGTTGCTGCTAAGAGCAGCTGCAGACACTCAGTGCAGTTCAGCATTTTCGTTTAGGCCTCATTTAGCTCTGTACATAGTTGTGTATTATAGTTGTAGATAGAATAAAGAAGATATTCTACAGAGCTGCTCTCCGAGTCTTTTATGCTCTGCTATACTCTGCTATACTCTGCTGTGCGACGACTGTCTTCTTGTTGGAGTGAATCTAGTGCTCACAACTCTAAGCTGTGAGTCCACAGCACTTAGACCTGTTCCTGTGCAGAAGGTGGTCTCTGGAAGTGCTACCCAGCTCGCCTGGCCCAGTCGGGGCTGAAGTGGATGAGTCCAGTCGGTGTCACTGGCTCAAGGGCGATGCTGACAGGTTAAAGTAGTATGATACTGCTTTCAATGTGTGGTGTAGATGGGTCCTTGATTGCTGCTAGACTCAGGACATAGCAGGGTCCTCCCCCCACCCCAAAGCATCAGTTGGTAGGGCATGGAAAGACATGTTTATCCACTCCAATCCTTTTGTTTTATTTTAAAAGCTCAACACTGAGAAAGAGCAACTGAGATCGGTAATGTGGTGAGTAGGGGTGTTCATCCTTTCCTCCACTGACTGTTTCCTGTTTCTACACACCCAATGACTCTTGGCCCTTCAACTCTTCTGCCTCCTCAATGGGCAGGCCAGGCAAAAGGCCCACCAATGGTTTCTGTACCAGCAGAGCCCATCAGAAAGTCCCAAAATGTTGAAGGTTGGGACTGAACTGACCTAAGATCCATTGGATTGTGAGTCAGTCTCACAGCCAGTATTGGGCCCAATCTGCCTGCCCCTCCCTTTCCACCGCTGCCGCCGTGAGTGGCTGGGCAGCAAGGATTTGGGGTGACTTTGTTAGATGTTAATCAACACATCCATCAGAAACATTTCTGTGCTGTGTTGACGAAATACCTGTTGAAGTGCTGGCGCAGCAGCAGTTTATGTAAGCCACCCTAAGTCATCATCTGCTGGCAGGTTAGGAGCAGACCATAAACATGTTACCCACTGCAAGGGACAGTTATGAAAGCTGACTGTAATGGGGCAAGAGAGAGGGTGGAGGTGAGAGAAGGTTATTGTTTTTCCTCCCATCTCATCTAGATAGAAACTTTTCTTGCTAAATGTGAAGGGAGCAGGGAGAATTGATCTCCAAGAGGAATTCCAGCTCAAAAATATACCGCAGTACTCTGGAGGTGCGCAGCAATATGTGCAGCCATCCAGTATATGAAAAGAGGGGGGTGTTGTATGCTTTTGGAGCTCGGGAAAGATCTATTTAACTGGGGGGAGCTGTGCTCTGCATAAATCAGTCCAATCTGCAAAGAGGCTTCATGCTTTATAAACAAGAGCAGCTCTTGGCAGTCACTCTACCTTTTTTTTCTTAAAACTGTCAGGATACACTGTTTTGTTTCATTCCCCCCCCCCTTGCAACTGTTCCAACATATACAGTCATTTAATTCTAAGATGCAAACATTCTTGAAGCCTGGGTGGTGTTAAAAGATGTGGTTGGAAGAAATAATAAAAAAATGTGGAGAGCCTTAAATGGGAAAAGGGAACATGACTCTCAAAACTTCATATATTCCAGCAGTGAAAGTGCCTTGGCCAACAAGTTAGCTGCTATTAATTTACAGTCCAATTAAGTTTTGGCTGAATGTAGGATATTCTCAGGAAGAGTTGTCTCCATCCTTTACTTCCTCACACAGAGCATATGGGATTTGCTCCATTTGATGTTGTGATGGTAAAGGTAAAGGTAAAGGTACCCCTGCCCGTACGGGCCAGTCTTGATAGACTCTAGGGTTGTGCGCTCATCTCACTCTAGAGGCCGGGAGCCAGCGCTGTCCACAGACACTTCTGGGCCATGTGGCCAGCGTGACAAAGGTACGCTGGCGAGCCAGAGCCGCACACGGAAACGCCGTTTACCTTCCCGCTAGTAAGCGGTCCCTATTTATCTACTTGCACCCGAGGGTGCTTTTGAACTGCTAGGTTGGCAGGCGCTGGGACCGAGCAACGGGAGCGCACCCCGCCGCAGGGATTCGAACCACCGACCATATGATCGGCAAGTCCTAGGTGCTGAGGTTTTACCCACAGCGCCACCCGCGTCCCTTGTTGTGATGGTAGGTGACTTTAAAAGAGGATTAGACAAATCCAGGGAGAACAAGGCTTTCCATGGCTACTAGTAGCACCCTGCAGGATTGCACTCTCCACTCACCAGCTGGGGAGCAGAATATTCAGTCCTGCTCTCTACAGTGTGGTCAGAGGTGGGAGGATACACAATACCTCCTTCTCCCTCCCTTTCAACACACATGAGGTTCAATCTCCTAATTATACACTAGACCTTCACCTATTAGGAAAGAAACTTCAAGGACAAAGGATGAGCCTGCTAGATCAGATCTATGACCTATCTAGTCTAGCATCCTGTTCTCACAGTGGCCTGTGGGAAATCTGCAAGATTGTGATCCCCCAAACTGGTATTCAAAGGCATAATGCCTCTGACAGTGAAGGTAGAATATAGTCATCATAGCTAGTAGAAGAGGTGCCACCATGGTTTGAAACTCCCATTGTTTTAGAACAGGTATAGGCAAACTCGCCCCCCAGGTGTTTTGAGACTACAAATCCCATCATCCCTAGGACCAGTGTTCAGGGATGATGGGAATTGTAGTCTCAAAACATCTGGAGGGCCGAGTTTGCCTATGCCTGTTCTAGGCACATTTTGCAACAGGGAATTTCATTAGTGCGAGCAGTTTCTGAGCTCTGGGCACAGAATTGTGCCTAAGATTTCAGATTAAAACTGCAGAGTGGAAGGAAAGGACGAGCTTTTTTCCTGCCTCCCCACTTTCAGCTATTCTCTGAAGATTCTCAGAGAAGAGACCCTCTTAAGAATATTACGGGGGTGGGCAGGGGAAGGACTAGACCAAGTGAAAAATGAACATAATATTTTAGCTGCAGTTCATTCATTTTCAGCTTTGTATTCTTGTTATAAAAAAGTGTGCCTAGATATTCCCCTGTTGCACCCATAACCTCTGTATAAAGTGCCATTTAGCTCCCAGCTTTCCTATGTGTTTCTAACACTGAGCACCACACTCTACCATTATCTTCAGTTTTTTGTTCCTGTAAGAAGAACTTTCCATGTAAGCTCTCCTTTGTATTGATGCAACACAACTCAACTGATCATGGCAAATATAAGATTATTTCAAGCTGTCCTGGAAAACGCCTGTTATTTTTACCATCCATCAGGGCTAGTCACAATAGATAGCACTGAAACTTCAGATGCACATTAACTCTCATGCAGACATTCTAATCGAAAGGGAATCAAATTGGTGTTTGCGAGACAAAGGGGAGATGTTGCATAGAAGCTGCAGCTGGAATTTCTGACACTACACAGAAGCAGGATCTTCTTCCCAGAAGGTGGTTTCCAGTAGCTCTGAAACTGAGTGGAGTCTGAATGGTTCTTTCCAGTCAATAACATTAAAAAGAAAATTATATCTGGGCATGTGTTTGTTTGTTCCCCCCCCCCCCCGTTAATGTGACACAGAATAAAACCTTGATCTTTTCCAGGGAGAACGGAATGAGAGCCAGAATGGCTCCAATGTGGATGGAGGGAGCAGGGCAAATAAATCTCTCATTATTTTTTATGATTTGTTTTCAGCACTGTGTGAGCCCAGTTGAGGGTGGGGAAGAAAATCAATTTGCATTTAAAGGTGAATCTACTTAACTGGAGATGGTTTTGCAAAAATGTGCATGTTAAGCAAAATTGCATATAAAAATGCACACGGTAGGAGAAATTTGCACAAAAATGCTGACAATTTTCCGTAAGAACTGCTTTAAAAATTGCACACTGTTGAGGAAATGTGGAGAACTGAATAATGGGGGGGGAAATGAGAAATGGAGAAAAAACCAAAATTGACATATTTACACATCCCTAGCCAGAATATAAAATAATTAATATAAACAAGCATTAATAGCTACATGCCTAACTTTTCAGTTGAAATCCACGGCACTTAAAAATGCCTTAGCTGGATCCATGGTCTGTAAAGATATTTAGCACGACTGGGTTTATTGAATAAATCATTTTACCGTGGATTATTCTTTTAGATCTTAATAGTTACACACGATAACAGCAGCAACAAAAAGAAGGGCATAATCATAACGGGTTTTAAGAATGACAAAGAAAAGGAAAGGCTTTGTGGCTCTGTATTATCTGGAGTATTATCTCAAAGAAATGTAATAAGCTCATTAGGCAGCAAATTGCTGTGGTTTAAGGATACCATAATGAAAATATTAAAACACAGTAATCAGCCACAGCAATTAAACCTGAACATTTTGCTGCGGCTAACTCAGCAGATGATTAGCTTTTGTGAGTCTCTGTGTCCTCTGTTTTTGCAGCCCAGTGAAGGTTATCCAGCGGCAATGATGTGCTATAATAGCTACTTGCTTTACTTGTGTTTCTGTCCTGTGGTTCTGATGTGCTCTAATGTGGTGTTTAAGACTGCAGGTGGATCCAGTGTATGCTTGCCTGGGACTTACTACCATGTTAATGTGCATGGGGTAGGGCGGTAAGGTCTGTATTCATAGAGAGGCTTTGGAGGGAAGGGACACAGATCATGGCAAAGCAGAAACTGCATACAGAAGGTCCCAGACTCCAGGATCTGAAACCCCGGAGAGCCATTGCCTGTATGACTTGACACAGTGGTAGACCTGGAGGTCTCGAATTTCAGTGGTGCCCTGTGTGACACCAAAACCCAGCACCCCTGCCTCTCACCTTCCATTCTACAAAATAGTTACGGTGCCCCTAAGGCTACACATCCAGTGCAACCAAACCAGTCACACTCCCCTAAATCCACCTCTGCTTGACATATGGCAGTTTGCTATATGTTTCCTAGCTTCAAGCAAAGTACAAAATGACTAGCTTGGCCTGCAAGTATCCAGAACATAACGGCTGTGAATCAAAGTGGTGGTGATGCATTTTTAAGCTCAGGAGCTCAACATGATGTGCCCCATGGGCACATCACCAATGACAGTCCACAGCTAAGCCCTCAAGGAAAGTCCAAACATGCAGGAAGCTCTCATGAGCCATTATGCTGTGCCCCGAACACCCAAAGAGATCCATCCATCCCAGTTTTTAGGATCAACACAATAGCATCCCCATGGAGAGTTTGCCAGCTTTATCTTCAGCCAGCTGAATTGCAACCTTTTGCTTTCAATTAGAAATGCAAACAATCTTGTAAGGAAGTGCTAGTTGAACTGCCATTGTGAAGAAGTGATCCCATTAAAGAAGGAGAAAGAATTACCTGCCTTCTGCTTCGTTATTTTCTCTGAATTCCTCTATTCCAATCTGTCATGAGCAAACTTGAGAGCCTTGTTATTGCTTCATTCACTTGGCAGGGCATTCATCCATTATCTGGGAGAGAAGGATTCAAATTCCCACCAAGGAATGAAGGGCACCTTGGGCAAGTCACTGTCTCCCAGCCTCACCTACCTCACAAGATTGTTGTGATGATCCAATGTGGAGGAGGAGGGGAAGGACCATGTATGACAAACTTGGAAGAAAGATGTAAAATAAATTAAATAAATAAATCTAGCTGGTGACATCATCACTCCTGCTCTGAAAACAACAACAACAAAACATTCTGAGTTCCCCTAGTACACCACTGGTAGCAGTATAAGAAACTAGGCAAGGAAAGAAAGGAGAGGCAAGAGTAGGATCTATAGAAGCAGTTCGCTGATTGCATTGTAAGAAAGCCTCTTATTAAAACTCAACATAGGCTAGGAATTCTTGTGGTAGAAAACCACATTCCTCTGACAAATCTCAGTTGCTCCTGCAGCAACAAATTTTGGAAATAACACGATTCTATAATTTACCTTGTCCCCCCTTCTTTTAATACAAAGGCCAATGTTCGAGGGTCACACTCATTAGCACCCTCCCACTTGTAAAACTGTCAAGAAATGAAATATCCTGCATTAAAGGAGTAGCCTTCTT